>NC_137165.1:10157783-11441165 GCF_951394435.1 Stenella coeruleoalba
TCGTCTCAGCCCTTCCACTGGCTCTGTAGAACCAGAGAAAATAACTTTTGCAGGGTTTAGCTCCACCACAGGCCTCTCACAGTGAGTTCTTGTGGGCCCTGGTCCAGGATGGCTCAGTAAAAGAACTCCTTTCTTCTTCCACCAGGAGACCAGTATGATGTGTGTGCCATCTGCCTGGATGAATATGAGGATGGGGACAAGCTGAGGGTGCTCCCCTGTGCTCACGGTGAGGCCCTCACTTCCTGTGCTGCCCCCCCCGCTCCCGCCACCAGCAGGCACCACGCGCTTCACCTCATTCCTCTTGGCAGCTTATCACATCCGCTGTGTGGACCCCTGGCTCACTCAGACCCGGAAGACCTGCCCCATCTGCAAGCAGCCTGTCCATCGGGGTCCTGGGGATGAGGAGCAGGAGGAAGAAACCCAGGGGCAAGAGGGTGACGAGGAAGGGGAGCCAAGGGACCACCCTGCTTCCGAACGGACCCCACTTCTGGGCTGCACCCCCACCCCTCCCACCTCCTTTGGTTCTCTAGCCCCAGCTCCCCTAGTCCTTCCTGGGTCTTCCACAGATCCCTCACCCTCTACCTCTGCAGCTGCCATCCTGGTCTAGTAGTCCCCTTTCTCCTCCATCTCTGATGACCTATTTGCACAGCTCCTCTTCCTCTCTACTGTCTTCTACGCTGAGGGATAGGAGACGAGGGATAGGAGTCGTTTCCACCCCAGGTTTCTCCCTTACCCAACTCTATCCTCTTGAAGAGGTTGGGGGTACAAAGGGATGGGGTTTTCATTTATTGGGTTAATAAAATTGTTTTTGTGGACTAAGGGTGAGATCATTCTCACACAGGTAAACTTCTTATCCTTTTGGGGTATTGCCCCTTTCTGCCATACATGGGCAAGGGAGTGCTGGGAGGCTAACCTGTAGTTTTTTGTTTTTTCTTTTTTTGCCGTATGCCAGCCTCTCTCGCTGTTGTGGCCTCTCCCGTTGCGGAGCGCAGGCTCAGTGACCATGGCTCACGGGCCCAGCCGCTCTGTGGCATGTGGGACCCTCCCAGACCGGGGCACGAACCCGTGTCCCCTGCATCGGCAGGCGGACTCCCAACCACTGCGCCACCAGGGAAGCCCTAACCTGTAGTCTTAAGGGCAGCCCCAATAGGTATCTGTTGTGACTCTGAGAAGGGGAGCCCCACCCACGTGTGAGGATGACTCAACTGGCCTCTGCCTTGCCCGCAGGCCTGGACCCATTCTCTTGGTCTGGATGGCTCTATTCCATTATCCACCAATTCAGTTAGCACACTGAGGACCTAGGTAGGGCTGGCCCACCTGGCCAGGTAGGCCTGAAGCAGGTTTTAATCCTGGACATGAAAGCAAGCTCAAAACCCTAGACTTGGCAGTGCCTCAACCCTTCTGCTGCTTCTGACCCCAAGCCAGGATGGAGGCAGATCACAGTGGCTGTCCTCCATCCTGACACCCAGGCTAAAACCACACAGCACCTTTTCAGTATAATCTTTTTTATTCAGGAAAAAAAACCAAAAAAAAAAGTTTTCCAACCACACACAGGAGGGGTATGGGTTGGGGGAAGGGTGTCTGTCCATCCAGCCCAGGCCCCCAGCCCATGTGGTTTTGGCAGCAATAAGGGGTGTGGGGTAATGGCCCAAAAAATAAAAATGGTGTATGTGTGTGTGGGAAGGAGAGGGGTGCAAAAGCAGTGGGGAGTGACAGACGAGGTCAGTACTGGGAACGCCGCAGGTGGGAGGCCATTTCATGACATTTCTTGTTGATCGTACCACCGTGGATACCTTCTTTGCCCATCAGCAGGACTAGCGCTGGAGGAAAGAGAAAGGAGGCTAGGACCCAGGTGTCACAATCCCACCCCCGGCCAGCTGTTCAGCAGCTGTCCAGCCCTGGGGGCTGTAACCCAACCTCATCTCTCCCAACCCCCCCACACACAGGCAGGCTGTCAGTCACCCTGAAACAATAGGGCTTTTCAAAAGAGGAAAATCAAGCTTAAAGGCTGGAAAGGAACACAGTAAAATTTAGGGGTCAAAGGCTTGTGGACAATGTGTTGACTCCTGTGTTCAGGCTAGAAACGGCTGTAGATGAGCCTGCCACCTCCAAGTTTTAAGAAAAGAGCTCAAAACACAAGAGCTAAGTGCTGGCTTATGACTAACAGCCTACCTCCTCCAAGAAAATAAGAAGTTTCTCATGTGAAAAGGCTCAAGGCAAGAAGGAACTTAAGAGGTAATACAGTTCAACTTCTTTACATTGTAAGATGAGGAACTGAGAACTGAAGGGACAATCCAATGTCCCAGCATCCAGCAGGCTGGGAGTAGAAACCTGGTCTGGTCCCTTCATACTGGGTGATCCACACAGAAGAACCCAAAAAATTAATAGATGGAAGTATATTAGAGATTTTGGAGCTAGAGAAAGGGTAAGACTCAAACTCACTCTTGGAAGTCAGGGTGACAGTGATATTGAAGGTGGGGGCTCCGGAGGTGCTCTTGGTACGAAGATCCATGGTAAATTCCCCTTCCTGCATCAGTGAGTCCCGGATCACAGAACATTTCTGGCCCCCAAGCGTTAGCCCATTCACGAAAAAACTTGACCGGTCTTTGCCAACCAGGGTACCAACCTCAGCTGGCTGGAAGGGGAATCAAGCACCCATCAAGTTAGTCAGTACACCAAGGTTCCCACCTTCTTCTCCAAGGACCCACCTGCCTTCCATTTCTCCGGGAAGCTAAACCCCCTTGGGGGGAGATGTGTATGTTATGTGCTTTGTACACATCCGTGAAATTTGAGAGACTCAGGACTGTTGGAAGTTAGTACACAAAAATATCATGATCTTCAAACCTAGAGAACGGTAATAAGAAGGGACAACATATTCCTCTGAAGGCTTAGATGTTGTTTAATAAGGAAAGCAAACCCGGGAAATAAAGGGGGCCAAAAAGCAGTTAAGAGAATGAAGTGGAATGGAGTGGGGAGCCTTTGGATGCTCATAACTCCTTCAGGAAAAGCAGAAGCGAAGAGGGAAAGGGAGGGGGCGGGCAAAGCAGGCGAAGCAACTTTGCCCTTATTTGGTCAAAGGTTCTGCAGGAGTTGTTAGGGGCCCGGACGCCTGGGTCTCCAAGTAACCTAGAGTTTAGATCCAGGTATTTATGCTCTAAGATGAGGAAGCAGATGCCTGGGGGCTTTCCGGGAAAGTTGAAAAACTTTTGGAGGGGCCCTGGGACTAGACCCGGCAAGCCAGCCCTCGGGTCTAGATACCCCAGGGAACGTATCTCCCCCTCCCCCTTAACACCCCAAATCCCCACATCCGGTCCCCTCCCGCCCGGAAATCCCCTTCCCCCCCATTTCGAACTTCCGCTCCCCCTCCCCACTTCCGGGCAGTGTGGACAGAGGAGGTGGTGATGGGGACAGCAGTAGTCGTCCCTTATTGCTTCACTTATATACTGTCCTAGAACTTCTCACAAAGTTCCCCTGCTCCAGGCCCCGCCGGATGGCGGGAAAGGAGGGCGAGGAGACTTCCGGGGCTGGCCTCACAGGCATGTTGAGTCCAACGTGCCGACTTGGGGTGGGGGGAGGTCGTGTGGCGGCCTAGCCCTCTCTTACGGAGTTGGGAGGGGCAGGGAGCTCACGGAGGACGGGCATGGGACCCAGGCCATGCGACTGGGGCTCCCTCCCCCAGAAGGAGGAACAATGGTGGAGGGGGCGCGAGCTGGCGGCTGGAAGTAGAGCTAGGGGGTCCAGGGGTCCCCAAGTCCCTTCTCAATCACAGTCCCGAGCGGAAATTGCGGTGCGTGCCCGACCCACCCTGGAGGAGGCGGAAGTGGGCCGCCGCACCGGGCGGTGCGCCCCTCCCCGCCCTGTGTCCCGGATGTAACGCCCCGTCGCGGAAAGCGGAGCGGCGGGCTGGCTGGGCGCCGCCGCCCGGGGCGTAGGACTCAGGAGGCCACGGAGGGACCCGCTCACGTGCAGCCGCCATTCGCGCCACCTCCAGGGCAAGGACCGGGTCACGGCCTTTCGCTGCCCTCCCCAGACCGCGCCCGCCACTACCCAAGTCCCTCCCTCAGGGTGCAAGCCCGGCCAGTCTCCGCGCAGGCCTCGCAGTACCGTGATGTTGACGAAGGTCTTCCCGGGGACGGCGGCCCAGACGGAGGGCGAGTCCTTATAGCCCACGATGGCCGCGTCCTGACACACCCCGTCCGCCATGAGGTTTTCGATGTAGGCGTTCCAGCCGGCCATGGCGCTGCTACTGGGGTGCTCTCGGGGCTGCTGCTGGGGCCACGGGCTGGGCTCGGGCTGCCTCGGGCTGGCGGGCGGGGGAAGGCGGAGAGCTTGGGGCACGCGCTGCTGTCCGGACCGCGGCTCTGCTAGCAGTGCATCAGCCCTCGCACCGCCACTTCCTGCTCCTCCCCACCCCCTAGATTTTTATTTGCAAAGGGCGGTGGGGGCGGGGCCTGCTCCCCATTCCCTCCCTCCCTCTCCTCGCCTGCCCAGATAGCGAACTTTGCAAGTGCAATTTTAAAAATCCCTCCCCCTACTGCAAAATTTGCAGAGTTCAATGGAAAGCGACGCAAAAAGGATGGGGGGACGGGGGTGGGTTAGGGTTAGGGCTCCCTCCACTTCGCATAGAATATCAGTCAGACTTCGGTGTACGGAAAGGGAGTGAGCCAGAGGGAGGAAGGAAAGTGAAAAGAGAAAGAATTAGCAAACTGCAAATTTAGCAAATTAAAGAGGGTTCGGGTAACTCAGGGTTAAACGGAATGACTCCCCCTTCCCCCACCTCTGCCGGGGGGGGTGTTGGGGGAAAGGAACGGCGGGCGGCGGCGGCGGCGGCGGCGGCGGCGCGGCGCCTGCGCCCGCGCCTGCGCCCGGGCCGGGAGGGAAAGCGCGTGGCGCGGTTAGGGTTGGCGGCTGGCTTCGCGGGCGCACGCCCGGGCGCACCGGGCGGGACGGATTTGGGCCCCCTGCGAAGGAAGGCCGGCCGGGGACGTGTCTCCCGCCGGGCGGAAGGGGCGGGGGCGAGGCGTGCGCATTACCGCTTCTGCCCCCCCCCGCCTTGATTTTATTTATTCAAGAAATAAGGGAGTAAAGGGAAATTTGGCAAAATACCCCGGCCGTTTTCAGAGTTGAAGGCATCCACCAGGGACACTTCTGTCCCCAGCATCTACCCGGTCGGCACAAGTGGCACTGGCTGGAGCCCACCTCGACTCCAGGGGATTATCCCTCGCGCTGGATCAACTCCAGCCTCAGGCCTCACCCCCACGTCACAGCTCCGCCCGTCCCCCGGTCAGCAGTTTGGGTCACCGGACGTGCCCCTTGGCCCGTCTCTGCAGAGGTCACGGAGCGACCGTGGGGCGAGACGGGCGGGCTTATTTTTCAAGGCGGAAGAATACTAAGCGGTTTCAAGATTGCAACTTTTTCAAGAAGGGGAAAGTCCCTTCTACGTTGGCCCGTTAAGTTTTTTCTCCTTTTTCAGTAAAACTTATGGTAAGAACTTGTGTGCGATTAGTTCACTCACCGCCCACCGGGAAGAGGCTGGGGCAGGACCCGGCGGCCTGCTTAGGTGAACTAGCCCTTGCTGGCCGCCCGGGCAGCTGAGGGGCTTGGCCACTTCCGGTCCCTCGGGGGAGGGGCGCCTCCCGGGCGGGAAGGGCCTCTGCTCCTCTCGGGTCCTCGCCAGCGGACGTGGTGCCCTCGCGGCCACTCCGAACCCCAGGGGCATCCACGCTCCCCGAACCCGTGTTCCTCGACAGCCGCGGTGGCTGAGTCACTGGGCGGCTCGGGCGGGGCCTCATGCGGGCACGTGGCGGCGCTCCCCCCCCCCCGCCGTCTCCTGACCCTTGGCCTGCCGCACCCCCTTCCCCAGGGTGGAAATCTCCGGAGAGGGAGCGGCCAGAGATAAGGGGGGGGAGGGCGAGATGGAAGACCGGGGGTAGGGATCCTGAGGTGGGGGCTGGGAGACACACCGTGGGGCAGGCAGGGCGGGGAGGGGAGCTCGGGAGAGAGCCCGGGGCTGAGTCACTGGGCGCCGGGGCGGCGCCGGCGGGAAGGTCTTCCGAGTCGGGGGCGACGAGCAGGGAAGCCGATGACCGTCGTTCGCCGGCCGGCCGGCCGGAGCCCGGACGTACCCTCAGCTCCCGTCAAGGGCTACAGCCAAAGTCGGGGCAGACCTCACTCCCGCCAGGCCCGCCGAGGCGGAGAGAGTCACCGAGTGCAGAGACCCATTTCCCTTCAATGCTGCTAGCCGACCACCTGACTGGCCCCCGGCGGTCAGACGCTCGGAAAGGGCCACCCCCTCCTCTCGTCCATTCATTTTTTTCACTTTTGATTCAGCATCGTTCACTGATGGGCTGGGATCACGACCTGAAGCGCCCGCGGTCGGTGGGGAAAGGGCTCCTGACTCTCCACGCAGGGCGATAAGTGCTGTCCTAGCGCTATCAGTAGGGCGCCGCGCCAACTCTGAGGGCCTGTCTAAATTCGTCAGCCTGTCCCTTCCCCCACTGCCCTTGCTGGCCGAGAGAGGGTAGGGTGGGGTGGAGCCGAGGGATGCCGCAATGGGGACCCTGAGAGGTGAGACTCTCTCACCTTCTGAGTGGGGAGTTCAATTTTAGAGCTCAGAGCTTGCCCAGAACCCCCTGCCCCTGCCCCCATTGAGGACAGAGGCAGCCCCCCGCCCTCCAAGTGAGCTGTGCACGTGTGGATGTCGTTCCTGCAGCCCCTCTTCCAGGCCCCCTCCCCAGTCCTGCAGGACTCAGGTTACCCCTGGCCTTTCCTAAAGGGCACTAGTTCCTCTTTAACCTTTGCAAAAGAGGAATATAATCCTGGGGAGAGGAGAACCCCCCCCCCCACTCTGAAGCCCCTCCCCTGTTTCTACCCAGGAGTGGAATTAAAAATAAGGACTTTTATTGGGGAACAGAAAGGAGGGGGTAGTCATTGATCTTTTGGGAAGGGGGCAGGTGTCTAGGGCCAAAGGCTTCTGTTTTAGGCTATAGTGGGCACTTGGCTGCCAGCTGGGCTGGAGGGGGAAGATGGAGAGGGTGAGAGGCGGGGCTGGCTGGGGTACAGGGTGGCTGGAGGATAAATGCCCAGCCTGAGAGGGGGTGAGCTGACACTGTCCCAGCTGCCACCTAGACTCAGGAGCCCAGCGAAGAAATCCCAGGTCTGGTGAATCTTTCAGTCCCGGGGGATAGGGGTGGTAAAAGGTGAGGGTGCTGCCGCTTGGAGAAGGGGGGGAAATGTCAGCATTCTTTTCCTTCTGGGACTGGGGGTGCTTGAGAAGCCTGGAGGGGTTGGAGCAAGCAGGATGGGGGTGCCCAAGGACAGGGAAACAAACGAGACTGTGAAGAGAGGCAGGCAGAGACGATGGAGAAGCGTGGTTACAGTTGGAGCCAGGTGGGGGAATCTGGGGCCCCTGAGGATTTGGAGAAGGCTGAGGAGCAGGAAAATGAGGTAGACTAACAGGAGAGCATCCGAGGGCTAGGAATCCGTGGAGAACAGAGTACTTGGCCAGAGGGTGGAGGGAGAAGGCAGAAGTGCAGCTTTGCAGGAGGTGGGGTTGAGCAAGTAGTGGAGTTTTAAGAGAGGCCTCCAGATTCTTAAGACGGGAGAGTGGAATGGGAGCTGTTCTGAGTGGGGGAGGGGCTGCGCCTGCCACTTTGGTCTGTGACCTTTTTGTGGGATATTTTTAGCTCCAGCACCTGCCTTCTTGGGGCGGGAAGACTCTTAAAGGGCAAGGGATTTCGGGTTTCTTAAGGGGTCAACGGTCCGCACTCACTCACACCTCTTGCCCTGCAGCCATGGCCATGCAGAAAATCTTTGCCCGAGAAATCCTGGACTCCAGGGGCAACCCCACAGTGGAGGTGGACCTGCACACGGCCAAGGGTAACACAGGCCCATTGAATGGGTTTACCTGGGAAGACCCCAACTCCATCTGCCTTTGCCCCCCAACTCTATGCCACATCCACTCCTTTCTCTGGGATCCCCTCTCCCAGCCTGCTCCCCAGCAGGGAGCAGCACGAGTCTCTCTACACTGCCTCCTGTCCCTGGGCTCAGAGAGGAGACAATCTGTCCTTTGGGGGGGTGAATGGGACTGACTCTCTGTGATCTTCCAATTCCTCCCACCTCAGGCCGATTCCGAGCAGCTGTGCCCAGTGGAGCTTCCACAGGTATCTATGAAGCTCTGGAACTAAGAGATGGAGACAAATCTCGCTACCTGGGGAAAGGTGAGGAAAGACCAAGGGGGTGGTTTCAGGACGTGGTATGCGATGTCTGCACAGGGTAGAGGACGGGAACCCAAAGCTCTTGAGAAGCTGGGGGCCACGGGAAGAGACCTAATTGAATAGAAGATCTGAACCCCCTGCTTCGGCCTCTAGGGGTCCTGAAGGCCGTGGAACACATCAATAAGACTCTAGGCCCCGCACTGCTGGAAAAGGCAAGTGGAGGACCCTCTCTCCCCCTCACCTGCTACCTAGTCCCAAGCAGCTCAGGCTTGGCCAACCATCCCATCTGCCCCAAATACCTGCACTTCTCTTTCCTCCAGCACATGCCCTGACTCCTGAGAAATCTAACCTCTGTTCTCCCCTCCTCAAACCTGCCCTTCCAGAAACTAAGCGTGGTGGATCAAGAAAAAGTTGACAAATTTATGATTGAGCTGGATGGGACAGAGAATAAGTGTGAGTGAAGGGCTAGGGACAGGGGATGGGATGGGCTGTGGGAGGGGCGGGGGAGAGACCGCGGACTGAGGTCTGGTTAGGATTATTTCTGTGTCTCGCATTTTGGGGCACACTGTAACTGGCTGGATTTGTATTCATCGCACAGGCATTTCCTGATGCCTGCCCTGTGCGAGGCTTGGGCCAGGCTGTGGACACAGCCGTGAAGCCGACACATTCCCCTGGGCTGGGTGTTCCCAGAGCACCTCAGGCTGTTGGGGAGAGATCTGTTAACAAACTCAGTGCCCAGTGGTTTGGAGTTCTGGATTCTTTCTGGGGTGACCAGAAGGGATGTTCTAGGAGCTGACCCTAAACCCTGTGTGAGGCGCTCTCACACTTTCTTTGTACTTGCTTCCTCCAGCCAAGTTTGGGGCCAATGCCATCCTGGGTGTGTCCCTGGCCGTGTGCAAGGCCGGAGCAGCTGAGAAGGGGGTCCCACTCTACCGACACATTGCAGATCTCGCCGGGAACCCAGACCTGATCCTCCCGGTCCCTGTGAGTGCAGCTGCCCCACCGCATCCCACCCAGCAGGGAGGGCATAAGCAGCCCGTGGAAAGTCCACCTTTCAGACCCAGCTCCAAAGAAATGGTTTTCTGAAATGGAACCTCTCCTGCTGCGGTCCAGCCCTCCCCCTTTCCCACAATCCAAACCTTCCCTTTAACCTCTCTCTGCCTCTTTCCCTTGATGTAACCGGGTTCCTTCACATTCCAATCCCAGGCTCAGTAACTCCAATTTCTCATTCTGCCCTGTGCCCCAACCCCAAATCAGATCGAGAGCTTCTTCATGGCAAAGATCTTGGCATTTTATTTTTGTATCTTCTTTAATACTTATCAAACCAAATTTGCTGTTTATGGAAATCCTTTGAATTTCATTGCAATAATAATGTTACCATTTATTGTTACTTACTGGCTAGATTGTATAAGAGCCTGAGCTCTGGAGACAAGCTGCTGGGTTCGAATGCTGGTTTTGTCCCTTTACTAGTTGTGTGATTTTAGGCAAGTTTATTTAATCTCTCTGTGCCTCAGTTTCCTTGGCTGTAAAGTGAGGGATAATAAATTGTACCTAGTTACAGGGTAGTTTTGAGAATGAAATGAGCCAATAAAATATACGTAAAGCACTTAGAGCAGTGCCTGGCCTGTAATAAGTGCCATATGCCATATCAGCGTTAGCTGCCACACCAGGCACAGGCGAAGAACTTTACATCCAGTTGCTCTAATTTAACACATAAGATCCTGCAGGTAAGCAGGTGGTGTCCCCATGTTATGGAAATGAGGAAGGAGTCTCTGAGGAGTAAAATTATTCATCCTAGACCATTCAGTAAGTAGGGGATCCAAGATTCCACATCGATGCCCAGGTCTAAGCACCCTCTCCCCATCTCAGGCCTTCAATGTGATCAACGGGGGCTCCCATGCTGGAAACAAGCTGGCCATGCAGGAGTTCATGATCCTGCCCGTGGGAGCCCGATCCTTCAGGGAAGCCATGCGCATCGGTGCCGAGGTCTACCACCACCTCAAGGGGGTCATCAAGGCCAAGTATGGGAAGGACGCCACCAATGTGGGTGATGAGGGCGGCTTTGCACCCAACATCCTGGAGAACAATGAAGGTCAGTGTGAGCACTCGGAGGTGCAGAACCCCTGGGTCCCCATGGAGACGGGGTGCACCGGAGCCTCAGGTCCTCTCTTTCCCTCCCCCAGCCCTGGAGCTGCTGAAGACCGCCATCCAGGCAGCTGGTTACCCCGACAAGGTGGTGATTGGCATGGATGTGGCGGCGTCTGAGTTCTATCGCCACGGAAAGTATGATCTTGACTTCAAGTCACCTGATGACCCCGCACGGCACATCACTGGGGAGAAGCTGGGGGAGCTGTATAAAAGCTTCATCAAGAACTATCCTGGTGAGACCCTGGGTGTTCCATCGCTCCTGCTTGAGTCTCCAGCAGCTGCCCTACACACTGGCTTCGGCATCTCCGCTGCCACCAACTCAGTCTTTCCGATCCTTAGCGCCATTGCAATCTCCACCCAAACTCTTCTGACCTGTCACTCCCCTGTGAGGCCCTTCTGACCTTTAACCTGAATCTGCTCCCCTTTCCCACCAGTGGTCTCCATCGAGGACCCTTTTGACCAGGATGACTGGGCTACCTGGACCTCATTCCTCTCGGGGGTCAACATCCAGATCGTGGGGGATGACCTCACAGTCACCAACCCCAAGAGGATTAGCCAGGCCATTGAGAAGAAGGCCTGCAACTGCCTGCTGCTGAAGGTCAACCAGATCGGCTCAGTGACCGAATCCATCCAGGCGTGAGTGCCTCTGGCCCTGGGGCGTCATGGCCTCCCTCCACCCATACCCAGTCCAGCTACGGTATTGCCCACTAACTCCAAGTCTGACTTCCCCTTGGCTCCTGACCCACCCCACCCTTTCGACCTCAAGGCTTTAACTCTTGACCTCACCCCAAGAGCTTTGCCATTGTTGCCTTGCCATGCCTCATCCCCACCCCGACCCTATGCCATCCCTGTCTCCCAGATTCTGCTTCTTCCCACCAGCATTCAGGAGCCCAAATTCAAGATCAAGAATCTCCCCTTCTCTCCTGCTTCCCAAAGAACTTAGTCATCACCCTCCCTTCAAATCTCCCACTCCCCAAAACAGAAGGGAAAAGCCCGACCTAGCGCCTGGCTTTCCCACTGAGGAGGTCCCACCGGACCTTATTGAGTGTCCTCTCCACCTAGCTGCAAACTGGCTCAGTCTAACGGCTGGGGGGTGATGGTGAGCCACCGCTCTGGGGAAACCGAGGACACGTTCATCGCTGACCTCGTGGTTGGGCTCTGCACAGGACAGGTACTCGTGGCCCCCCCTCTGCCGACTGACTGAGTTTTCTTGGGATCCCTGGCCTCCTGCCCTGGAGTTGCATGCCACCACAGGCTGCTCCCTCAGGGCCAGGCCCAATCCCTCGTCCCTGGTCTCACGCAACTCCTGGAATTCCTCTTCCCTCTTCAGATCAAGACTGGTGCCCCCTGCCGCTCAGAGCGTCTGGCCAAATACAATCAGCTCATGAGGTACAGTGGGTGCAGTAGGTCTGGGTGTAAGGAGCTGAGGGCTCTTGGGTTGGAATATCACAGCCCTGACTTTGTCTGCTTTCCAGGATTGAGGAGGCTCTCGGGGACAAGGCTGTTTTTGCTGGACACAAGTTCCGTAACCCAAAGGCCAAGTGAGAAGCTGGAGGCCCCAGGGTTCCACGGGACAGATCTAGGCCTTCAAGCCCTTCCTCCTGAAATAAACACTGGTGCCAACCAAGGCAGTGGCCTGCTCGTTTGTGGGAGGGAGGGAGGAGACGCTGGTCTCTGGGCTGGATGAGACAGGAGGTGAAGAAGTAGGGGCAGGAAGGGAAAACGGACATGGAACCTGCTGGGACAAGGAGGAAGTGAGGGACTGGCCAGAGAGAAAGTTGGGCTGGATCTAGAACCACAAAGCTCACAATATGGAAGGAGGCTGGGGGAAGCAGGTGTATTATGTGAAATGCAGCTGAAGAGGAACTGACAGAACACTGAACCAGCTCCAGAGAAGGGGAGCAGGGTGGGGGGCCAAGGCCTGACATCACCATGAGGGGGAAGCTGGATCAGACCTGCCCATAAGTTGAAGTGCACGGTCTGCAGAGGCCACTGCAGTGTTAAGTCTGAGTGCTCATCCTTATGAAATCGAAGAGCTTGGTGAGGATGAGAGTGTAACCAGAGCAGCTACCATTTCCATGGAGCTTGGAGGATGTGAAACTATTCTAAATATTTGACATATACCGGCCTATGTAATCTTTGAAACAGTCCTATCAGATAGTTACCATTATTATCCCCATTTTACTGGTGAGGAAACTGAGGCACGAAAAGGTAAAATACTTTAACCAAGGTAACAGTAAGTGGCAGAGCCAGGATCCAAACCTAGGCCATTTGGCTGTAGTGACTGTGCTCTTAAAATACTATCTCATAAATTTCTACAAAAGTGCCAATATTTCGCCATCTTTGGCCTACAAAAACAATCTTATACTGTTCAACCTATAATTGTTTCTCTTCCTCTCTAGAACCCACCTTTCTCTGTTCAAACAAACCAAGACATTGGGTCAAACAGTGTTTACTGAATGTAAAGTAACCCCAGCCCCATGGGGAAGAAAATTCCAGGGAGAACAGAGAATAATACAGATTAAATACCCACCTGTACGCGCACACACACACACACACACACACACACACTCCAACAGTGACAAATCAAGCACACACACACACACACACACACACACACACACACACTCTCCAACAGTGACAAATCAAACACCTGCTTCCCCCAGCCCGAGTGACAGCTGTTAGGAGGTGCTTCAGAGGTGGGGCTCCAGGATGGGTTCTAATAGCAGCAGCCTCATCCCTCCCTGCCCTCTGCCCTGCCCCAGGGAGCTGGGGTGTCTAGGAGGTAGGTGGCAACTCTTCCCCGCTCTGCCGCAGACGTTTCTTGGCCCGGATCTCATTCATGGCCTCTTCAATGGAGCGTGTGTCCCTCTTGTTGGCCACAGGCACTGGGGGCAGAGGGGAGGGTGGGAGGGCCTAGGAGCCCTGTGCCTCAGCCTCCCTCCCCTCCCCCCATCCAGTGCTCCTCTGCCCTGCCCTCCCAGCCCCCACTGCGGCCTCACCACAGCCGTAGGTCTTGTTGGCCTGCAGCATGTGGGCCGCATCCTTGGCTGCCCCCTTCCCAATGAGGTGGCTGTACTTGTCCTTGTAGTCGCTGGCAGGGCTCACCACCACAGGTCCCTGCCGGGCTGCCTCCTCCTCCTGCCGCTGGGCCAGCTCCTAGGGGTGCCAAGGTGGGGCACCAGAGCTCAGGGCCTGACCCCAACCCCTCCCAGCTGGGGGGCTGCAGGGCCCCAGGGACTGCCAGGCATAACTCACCTTCAGCCTCCGTTTCTCCTCAGCCTTCTGGGGGTCCCACTCCTCGCCACGACGGTAGGAGTCCAGCTCTTCATCGGAGGGTGCAAACTCCTGGGAAAGAAGGAGATGATGGGGTCAAGGTTCCACATACATGTTTTATCCCATTCCTCTCCCCCAGCGTGGGGCACAGGCTGAAAAGGAGAGAGGAGACAGCGGGGAACTCAGGCCTTTTACCTTTTTTGGGGGGCAGTGCGGCGCGGCACGCAGGATTTAGTTCCCCGACCAGGGTCGAACCCGTGCCCCCTGCAGTGGAAGCTCAGAGTCCTAACCACTGGATCACCAGGGAGGTCCCCCTTTTACCTTTTTGAAGATCATGACATAGCGACATTCGTCATCTTCCCCAAAGGAGAAGGATGTCAGGCCAGCCACTTCCACCACATCATGTCTGGGAAGGGGGGAGCGAAGGGGAAAGACTATGTAGAGCCACGAGGGGGCCCAGCGTCCTCCTCTGGAGGGTTCTCCTGTCTGGCCCTTTCATGCCTCCTTGGTCACCCATTTCTTGCCTCCCCAGCCCAGAGACACTCACAGTATGCTCCTCTCTATCTTGTTCATCGGCTGAAACTTTTTCTTGATCTGCCCACTGTCTTGGATGAAATCTGACACCTCTTTCTCCATCTTGGTAAAGGGAAAAGTGAAGAAGGTATGAGATGATGGCCCCACCCAAATATCCCTCTCCCCCGCCAGGCCAACAGGCCTTGGCCTCCCACGCCTTTCCCAGCCGCTGTGCCACTGGCTTCTGGGTTTCACCTCTCTCAAGACAGTTTCCAAACACACTGACTCTTCAACCTTCCAATTCTAACTTATTGGAAGTCCTTTCTGAGGCTGCCTTTGATCTCTCCAGTTGTTCTCACCCTTTTACGAAACTCCACTTTCTGCTGTTTCTCTTGCTCCTGTAGTTTCTTCAGGCGGGCTGCCTGCTCTGGGGGTGAGAAATGGCAGCATGAGGCCAGGGGTGGAAGCATGGGTGGGGAGAGTTTGTAGGGCTTCAAAAGGGATCTCATGTCCACTGGGAGGGTGTCAGGCTAGGAAGGTAGGATTACTGTTTATTTGCCAAGCATTTATTGATAGTTCCTCTATACCTGGCACTGTGCTAGGACCTGGAGTACAAAGAGGATTAAGACATAGCTTTGCCCTTTAGGAGCTCACAGTTTAGTGGGAGTAACAAAGATTAGAATAATGCTCAACCCCATTTCCCAACCCACTGGGGAAACCAACTAACAAACATTTATTTAATGCCTGCGACACACCAAGAACTATAAAGCACTTGGGGTGGTAACGAGAACAAACCAAGCCCTGGCCTCAAGGAGCTTATCATATCATTGTCTGCATAGGGAAGGGGAAATTATTTAACTTCCTATATTGTGTAACACCCCCACTTTTTTTTTTTTCTTTGCGGTACACGGGCCTCTCACTGTTGTGGCCTCTCCTGCCGCGGAGCACAGGTTCCGGACGCGCAGGCCCAGCGGCCATGGCTCACGTACCCCCACTTTTTACTTCTACAGCCAAGATGAAGCTGAAATGGCCAGTCTGACACTCTTCTCCTTTGTGAGTGTAGGTGTCTGAGGAGAGCTGTAAAGGGAACTCCCTACCCTTGGGTCTCACTGTCCCCTCTTCTCTCTTCCGCCATTTCAAATTCTTTATATCCACAGGATTGGAATTCCTTCAGCTGCACTGAACCTCTTCCCATTTTCTTAATTACTTCATGTCTTTGCACATATTGTTCCTACTGCTTGAAATGCTCTTCCTCCTCTTGCAAACTTTGAGATCCACCATGAGTCAGTTACTCACTTCCTCCTCTGGGGCCCAAGCACATTCGGTTCTGACACCCACTACAGCATGTGCTGAGAGCTAACAGAGTGTAACTCTTGTCCTCCCTACCCCACTGTGAGCTCCCAGAAGCTACAGACCCTGTTCATCTCCTTCCAGTTACTCTCTGTGGCCCCAGGGCCCCGACAGCTCAGGAGCTCCCCTCTCTCCCACCTCAAGGACTCTGACCATCAGCACACCCTATATTGGTCACTGACTGTTCTCGAACTGGCTTATGAGTCATCTCTCTGCATCTGAGGAGGTGGCGTAAGATTATGGTTAAGAACATAGACTTAAAAGTCACACATGGGTTTGAAACCCCACCACTTAGTAACAGTGTAACGGCAGGTAACTGACTAAACTCTGAACTTCAGCTTCCTAGTCTGTCAATGGCCGCTGGTGAACCCACCTAGTCAGTCATGGTGTTAAATAATTCTAGTTCCCAGGTCCCATTATGCTCCCTCCTTCCTCAGAGCTTTCAAATCTCTGCCTGGAGCACTGTGCTCCCCTCTCACTTACTGACTTACCTATTCTTCACATCTCAGCTCACTGCAGACTAGGTTAGGACCCCTAGGTAGCCCCTCTCATAACAGTTATTTTTCTTTCAGAGCACTTATAAAGTTGGTTATTAAACTCCTGTGTGATCGTTTCATCAATGCGCATTTCATCGATACTCCAGACTGTGGGCTCCTTGAGGGTACCCTGGCCCCTAGCAACCATTCAGTAAATATGGATGTTCGATATTAAGCAGCACTTGAGCCCTCTGAAGGCACCCAGGCTGCCCTGGCCTCCCTCGGACGGGTGGGGAGCCGGTGTCCTCCGCAAGGTAGTCAGTCATTCTGTCAGACTCATTCACACTCCGCAAAGCGAGCAAGAGAGGCCTATACCGCCCGGCGGGCCGCGCCCTAAGCTTGCAGCCCAACTTGAGCCTCCTGCTGGGAAGTTACTCGGAGAACACAGGCGGGGAAACCATGGCCAATCGGACCGGGTAGGGGCATTCTCATCCCTCCAATCAACATTCACGACCCGCCCGGGGAGCTCGGGAATTTAAGGGTACAGATGAGAGAAAGGTTGGAGGGCGGCCCCAAGTAGGCGGGGCATAAGAGCGCCGAAAGCACCCAGCAGCCAGTTAGAGGTGCTGAGGGTAGGGTGGGCTAAGAGGAAGGTCGAACAAAACTTAATAGGTAGACCTTTAAGTTGAGGTGGCCAATAGGGGAGAAAGGACTGCGGATGGGCGTGTCCTGAATCCAATCGGAAGGGGACGAGGCTCAGGGCCTCGAGCGCCGGGAGGTGGGCGGGGCCGAGCGGTCGAACTCGCCCCCCCTATCCGAAGGCGGGCCGAGGAAAACCAAGGGGTTGGGTGGGGTTGAAGGCAGCCTACCAATCAGAGCACGCCACCGGCGGACAGGCGGGCCCATCGGCGAATTGAAAACAAGGACTGCGGAAGGCCAAGGTAGAAAGAGCCAGGGGCCTGGCGCTGGGCTTCAGGTAGCCAATCATCGTCCGCTAAGAACAGCGGGCGGGATGGCACCCCTTTTAGGGACTCGGGGGGTCTCTGAAGGAGCCCGTGAGGGGTCTTTCAAGGTTGAGAAGGCGGGGTCGTCCAAAGGGGTAGGAGTGCTGTCCTGAGAACCGGGCGAAGAAAGCCGGTTGTGAATTTGGGATCCTCACCTCGGGCCTTGCGCCGAGTCTCCTGGTCACCGAGGCTGGGTGGCTTCTCCATGGAGCTCAGGATGGAGCCCAGTAGGTCCGCCATCTTGGGAGTGACTGAGAGGGGGGCGGCGCGTCTTAAAGGGAAGGGCAAAATGCCTTTAAGGCCGGAAACACGTCGGAGGCGGTAAACCACGCACCCGCCCCGGCGCGGCTTAGATCCCTGCCCAGCGCGCCCGCAGCCTCCCGCCGGCCGAGGCCCCGCCCCCCGCAGACAGAGGCCGGAGGCTGGCTGGTGCAGCGATGTTTAATGGCAATTCGTAGAAACCAAGCCCATGCACAAGTAGAAAGTGCTTGTGGAGCCGGCAGGAGGCCCCCGCCGCGCCTGGAGCCACAAGCCCGGCCGTGCAGGCCTCCCTGCGGCGCCTTAAATAGATTCTTCACTATACTCTGTATGTTACATTATGTACAAGCCCCCTCCCCTCGGGGACGGGGCGGGACTCCGCAACGCGTTCCTATATACACCCCCCTTTGGCCCGGAGGTTGGTGGCCAGAGTCGGTCGGGGTGACTGGGGAAGACGGGGCCAGAAAGGGAGGAAACAGACGCAGACATGCGGAGTCGGGGTGGGGGCACGGTCAGCCCTGAAACACGAGGGGCGTGCGCGTAGCGAAGGCAGAGGTGGGACCGAGGCGGATACATTCAGAGACGCATCGAACAAATAAATAAGGCAAGTCAGGAAGGGGCCGAGGTGGGTACAGGCAGGGAGGGAGCTGTGGAGAAGGGGCAGGCAGGGCTCCGGAGGTCACAGCTGAAGATGCAGGTATGTGGGGCGTGGGTCTTCTGGAGCCAGGGACTAAAAGAGGGGGGGCACGACCCGGAGGGAAGAGGAGAAGGAGCCGGGGGTGGGAAAGGGAGTTCAGCACTTCGGAGGGGGAGGGGGTGGAGACCGAGGACGGGCTCCAAGAGAAGTGACGGGAAAGCTGCCGACAGGGGGCTCCCCCTCCCCCAGAGAGCCCTGTCCCTGTTAAGACTGCAAGAAGCGGCCCCCAGGGTGATGAGAAAGGCAGTGGAGAGGTCAGGTGGCCAGTCCGGGCTGGGGAAGCCCTTCCAGCTCCTGGTTCTGCTTCAATTCCCTCATCCTGCGGAGAAACAAGGAAGGAGTCAGAGGAGACCCGCAGATCGGGGAGGTCGGGTGGGGGAGGTGGCAGGCCCAAATCCAGTGAGGGAAAGGACAGCACCTGTGCCGGCAGCGCCGCAGGAATCTCATGATCTTCCGGGCTGCCTGGTCCTGCTTCTTGGTGAGAAAGGAGCCTCTGGTGGAAGAAAGAAAAGATGAGACCTCACAGGACACTCAGGCATCCTCTGCCCTCCGCCCCTTAGGGACCCTGGCAAGGAAAGGCAGGGGGGCAGGCTGATGAGTCGGGAGTCCACGGACAGTGGGCATGGACACAGTGGGTGGGCAGAGAGGGCCGAAGGGCCAGAGGGCTAACGCCATACTTGTTGCGGGCAGGCAGGGTGCCCGTGGGCCGGTGGGGAGGCCCGGGCCGGCGGCGGTAGGAACGGTAGTGCTGCTGGATGAGCACCGCCGCCCTGCGGCTCTGCTGAAACCGCTTCTGTTCATAGTAGCTTCGGAACTTGCTCTGGATCAGGATGGCCGCCTGGGTCATCTTCTTATAGAGTGCAAACTGCAGGAGTGGGGAGGAAGGGCAGGGGCTGAAATGGACAGAGACCCAAACCCCTGAGGGTCACCCCCAAGTTCAGTTGATGCAAGTCTATTTCTCTAATCCACACACTCATGGAAAGGCTGAATCATCACAGACAACCTCACACCCAGGTCTCACGCCTAATACCTTAAGTGCAATCCAGGTCAGCTTGTGGAGAGAGAAGGGGAGTTAGGGCTCCGGCAGCATTCTGGGTGCTCTGGGCTGGAATGGGTGTGTGTGGGTGTGGGTTGGTAGGTATGCTTTCAAGAGAGGACGGTCTCACCTGCTTGTACTTCCGGTAACAGCGCTGGATCACAGCTGCTGCTACCTCCTGCTGCTCCTTCAGCCGCCGGCCCTAAGGGGAGAGAAGGAGGTCTCAGCACTTAGCTGCCCACCTAACAGACGTGTGACCTAACCTTCCGACTTGCCTGGGGTCCCCGACCCTTCACCCCATCCCAGGCCTGGATGACTGTCGTCCCTCCCAAAGTCCTGGGAACCTGTAATCTCCCCACTCAAGATTGTGTAATTCATCCCCTGAAACACCCAGCCCCCTGACCTTGTACTTTCGGAAGGCTGTCTGGATGACTCGGGCTGCCTCGTACAGTTCCCGCTGCTCGTGATCCGATAGGGTCAGCAGGGCAAAATCACTCTCCATCTTGCCACTGGCGGACGCAGAGAGAAACTCTGCCCAGGAAGGTGCCGGAGGGATAGCCAGGCGACCCCGCTCAAAGGGCAGTTCGCTGCAGGGACAGGGAGAAGGGAGGCCATGGGGCATCTGCAGTCTCTCTTCTCCCACGTGGAGACTGCTGTGAAGGCACAGCCCCAGCAACAGAGCCTGCAGAGTGACTTCAGAACTCAGCAGCCAGTGCCAATCCCCTTTTCAAAGGCCCTGGGGCCTGAGCCAGGATGGAGCTCTGGCCATGAGGAAGTTTCCTCCCTCCCTCCCATGTTCCTCTGAAGAAGGATCTGGAGGCTTTGTCCTGAGCTGGTCACCTGGGAGGGGCTGAGCTGGGGAAATGGTCCACATTCTCCAGGTAGCTGGCCAACCAGGACATGGTCTCGCTGAGCCCCACGGCCCCTGTCCGCTCCCGCATTGGGGCTCCGGCCTCAGGCAGCCCGACAAAGTCCTCCCGTTTAATCCGCTCTGGTGTGGCTTCGATGATCTGCTTGGCCAGTGAGATCATGTCCACCTGGATGGAGGAGAAGCTGGGTGAGCCTTGAGGAGCCCTGACTACCAGCTGTTCCGGCCTGTTCCGGCCAAGGCCGTAGCGTCAGTCCACTTCCTATCTTGTTCCTCCTCTCAGCACCAGACGATGAGGCCTCAGGGACGGCTGTCCCTGCTAACCCTGTCTTTCTCCGCCAGTGTTCCAGATTCATTTACACTTCTTGAGGTCCCACTCAGGAGTACAGCCCTCTGTGTTGAGGCATGGGAAACATGGGCTAGGAAGGACATATACCACATGGGGATTCAGGAGCTGGGCAAATGAAGGGCTTACCCTTCCAGGCTGACTGCCCACTGTCCCACCCGGCCTGCCCCATGCCAGCTCCCACAGACCTGGCCATGCCCGCCACCCCATCCCACTCTCCAAGAATCAGCTCAGAGCCTGCCAATCACACGACACCTTATTGAATGGCTCCAGCCTTGCCTTTGCTCCAGGCCTGAAGCCTGCAGCACTTCCTGCTGGCCACACGTAAAGCAGCCTACCTTGTGGAGCTGTCTACATTTTTTGTACTCCAGTGCTACCCAGTTAATCCCTTAGCCTCTCTAAAGCAGATATGTCCCCAGTCCTAGCGGAGGAGTACGCTGCTGCACTTGAAGATCCACTCTCTCATGTGTTCATTCATTCCACAAGACTCTCTTAGCTCTTACCCTGTGCAAGCCTCCCACCACCCCGCCCCTTGCCCCAGGTCATTGCCAGATGCTTCCATCTTGCCAACCTCTCTGCTCCTCACTCCTCCCAACTTCCTGCCATTGCTCTCGTTCCCCAAGAACCTTGTCCCTTCGTGGATCAACAAGTAACCCCTACAACCCGGCTCTAACTGAAGATATTCCCCAGAATTTTTAACCCCCGATGCCTCATGACTTCTGAGTCACAAGCTCTGACAGGAGCTAAGCAGAGGATAAACTTGCCTGTCCCTAAATGAGAGTAAATGGCCCCTTCTTCCCAAACTGCAGCCAGACTGATTCTGTTTTATGGAATGGTCGGCATCACCCCACCCCGCGCCCCACTCTACTTCGAGCCCTCATAACTCCATCGGCATAAGCGGTACCGGGATCACGTCCACAGCTGGTGGGCTGTCAGTTTCCGCTGGAGCAGCCCTACCATCTGGGGCCGGTGGGAGAGGAGGCGGTGAGGGTGGGGGCCCTTTGGGGTTGGTGGCTTCATAGTCCATGAGGAGTAGGGGGGCCTCTGGGGCACCAGAGGAGAGCTGGCCTGGGACCATCTCCATAGTAATCTCAGAGGTTGGCAGAGGAGCAGGGGGAGGACTCCCATCCGGGGCACTAGAATAGGCTGATGTGACGGAGAAAGTGCCATCCGATAGCTCCGAAGGCGAGGAGACGCTGCTCAGACCTGCGAGGTGAGGGAAGGGGGTGAGGGCAGAAGGCGCCACCTGCCCCCTTGCTGCTCTTACCTCCCCATCCCCGCTGCCTCCTCTCGCACTCTGTCTCCCACCCTCTGGCTTTCCCCTGGCATGTCCTCCCACCCGCAGTCCCCTCTTAAACCCTCACCAGTGTCTGGGCTGGAGGAGGGCGGCGACAGGGCAAACGGGGGCTCAGCTGAAGCTTCCTGTCTCTGCAGTTCCTCAAGGCAGCGGGCGAGGCGCACGTGACCCCGGGAATGAGCCACGGACAGGGGCAGGCGGCCCAGAGAGTCGGGAATGCTCAGTGCCTGTCTGTTCCAACGGAAAAGGAGCACGGCAGCCTCCAGGTGGCCCAGGGCACAAGCCCACATCTGAGAAGAAGAGGGTGGAGGTGGAGGTGAGGCCTGGGGCCCGTCCTCACTCCTCCCCTGTATCCCTCAGAGGATCTTCCCTTTGAAGAACCGTTCCCATTTCCCATTGCCCACGTGCACTCAGGAACCCAGCATCCTCACCAGAGGAGTGCAAGAGAAATGGTCCACGTTGAGTGGGTCAACCTCTTGCTCTAAGTCCAAGCTTCCGGTCTCCACACTCCTGGAGGGTTTGGGAAAGGGACAACAGGGTCCAGTCAGGGAGAAAGGGCGCCCGGTAGGAACTTCAGAATCGAAGGGACTGGGAAGCACTAAGGTCAGTGGGATAAGCAGTCAAAGAGATTAATGAATGTAAGGAGGTCAAGAGGTCAGCGTTGCAAGTCAGGGGACATTAAAACTCCGCCAAGTGCAAACCCTCTTCCAGCCCCTCTTCCTTTCCACAGTGACCCCAGCTCCCACGGCAGGGCTCCAGTTCCTCCTCCGTCCCTGGGCACCCCCGCCCTGCACCCGCTGGCCCCGGCTCACCGCCACTGGCTCAGGGTCTCGATGAGGCGGGCGTAGCCCTGGGCAGCGGCCAGGTGCAGAAGGCTCATGCCCCGGAAGGGGCTTCCATGGGCTAGACGTTCAGGACCCCTCCAGGGGGAGCGTGGGATCATGCTCTCTACCAGGACTACCACCCGTGCCTCGAACCCAGGTCCCTGGCCTTCATCCTGTGGTGCACACACCCTTAGGTAGAGACGTGAGCATCCCCAGCCTGGGATGGCCTTAGCCACCCCACGCCTGTCCTCTCAGCTTCCAGTTCTGCCCTCTCCCCACACGTCCCAGTCTAGGTTCCCACCACTCGGATCTCTGATGGCCCATCAGTCCTCCCAGTTCAAGTTCCTGGGTGTCCCCCCCGCCCACAGGCAGCTTCCTCCAGGCCAGACCTCACACCCACTTGCCCATGTTGTGCCTTCACTCTGGCTCAGATCAGTGCCATATCCACAGATGACTTCCCCCACTCAGAACTCAGAGTCCTCTCCCAGCCTTCTTCCCTCCAAGACCTGGGACCCCCAGAGCACTGAGCCCCAACTCCCTGGATCCCCTCCTCCACCCTCTCCCTCACCTCCACCCTCCTTCAGGCCAGAAATAGTCTGAAGCCTGTCATGCCAAGAGGGTGCCCAGAATAGCCACTCTTGCCGCGGGGCGGGGGTGGGAGCAGGATGGCGTCAGGGACAGGGAGGAGGGCTGGCTGGGGCCGGAGAGCTAGGGGAGTCACACACTAGAGCCTATTTCTAAGGAAGACCCTCTCCCTGCTCCCTACCGTCGAGTGCCCTCCTCGTGGAGGTACCTGAATCGGAGGGGCATCAGGACCCCGGTAGGGGGCCTGGCCAGCTGCTGCAATCTCTGCCATCCGCTTCTCCATCTGCTCCAGTCGCTCCAGGATGGACATCCGGAACTGGTTGTCTGAGAGGGAGTGGACATGGGGGCTCAGTGGGCAGAGTCTAGGGGATGCCCTGGACACCAAAACTGGACCCTGTTCCAGAGTCTGGGTGGTGAAGACACAATCATATCCTTTCCTCCTCTCCAAACAACGGCCCTTTACCCACCCACCTTCTGAATACAGCCCCCCATGACCAGTCCTCAAACTAGGGGTCTTCATACTATCCATCGACCTAGGACCTGAATCCAGAACCAAGACTGTGTCCTTCAAGACACACAGACAGTAGGACTCCCCATAGGGAATCCAGCCCTAGCTGCACCAGATCTCTCTCACACACTGACACACACACACACACACACACACACACACACACACACACACACACGTACGTTCCCAGCCTTCTCCCAGGTGACAGTTCTGTCCCTTCTTGCTCCAGACACTACCTCTGTAGTCGGCTGGGGCTCAAGGCCTCCAGGGTCCCTCCTCTGTGTTAACCACTGCCCCAAAGAGCTCAGAGACTGTGATTTGAAAAGCACTGCCCCCTCCTCCTGGCCCCCCGCAGCTGTCCACAAAGAGGATGGCGGGGAGGGGAGGCGACAGAGATGGATGGTCACATCCATTCCTCCTCCTCCTCCCCCACCCCATGCACAAACGCACATGCACACGTCCCAAGCTATATCTGTTCCCTCCTGAGATCACACAAGGACAAGGAGGGGAGGCAGGAGGGGGTCAGAGCCATGGGGAAACAGAGAAACCGGTGCAGGCTGGGGATGTTCTGAGATGCCAGGACAGAAGGGCATGAAGGTAGAGGGGACAGTGGGGAGGAGGTGGAGAGGCATGAGCAGAGACTCAGGTGTGACAGGAGAGTGTGGAAAAGATAAACAAGGAAAGGAGAGAAAGCACAAAGGAGATCTGGGGGACGTACCAAACAGGCGATAAGGAAGAGGGGAAGTGAAGACAAGGGTCCTAGGAGAAATGGAAAGAAGAGGGAGGCAGGAGACCCACAGGAGAGATGGTAAAGCACAGATTAGATAGGGACAGGAGGAGACGGAGAAAAGCAAACCTTGAGAAAGAAGCAGATGTGGAGAGAAACAATTCTGAAAGCCACAGGAGGGATAACCAGTAAAAGGGACAAACACAGTTCTGAATTTAAACAAATGCACACACGTACACACATACATGTGTATGTATGTGCACTTCTGTATAAAAAAATATATTAAAGGTGCTGTATGTTACTGAGCAATGTTATAGTCAATTTTCATTTTCTACTTTGTGCTTTTCTGTAATTTCAAAATTTCCTATAATAAATGCCTATCTTTATAATTAGAGGAAAAATGGTAAGAAAGTGTAAATACGTGTTTAGGTACATATATGCACTCATGTGTGTCCCATGTATGTTGCTCTACACCCTGTCGCTGCCCCTCCCATCCTCTGAGATGCAGAGGACAGGACAAGCACTGGGACAAAGCTGGCTCCAAGATTTATAGGGAAGAGGAGATGAAGGAAGCTTGCTGCCTCATTCAGAAATGACCAATGAAGCAGGAGCTGGGAAGAGCAGTAAAGCAGGGGCAAGGCAGTGGCTGCCTGAGTCCTGAGGGGTCTAGGAGCATGACATGCTCAAAGGTGTGGGGTCAGAGGGCTGGGTACTCACCGTCCAGTGACAACCAGTCAAGCTGAGTACTAGGCAGTGACAGGAATCGGCGGGCTCGATACTCAAAGAGCACAGAAGCAGAAAGGGGTCCCTCCCGCCCTGCCACCTGCAAAGACACCAGCCCAACCTCATGGGCTGGGGAGGGCAAGGATCAGCGAGGGGGCTCTCTTTCCTGGGCTCTTTCTCTGACCCCCTGTGTCAGGGTCACAGGTGATCATTTCACATCTACCTCCCCTACTCCCCCTGCTGTGGGCCCCAGAGGCTCCTGGCTTCAGTGGCCTTGGCACTAACTGGGGAGGGATTCCCTTCATTTGAGAACTTAATACCTACTATAGGCCAGAGACCCCTTGGATTCTAGACTCTGTACTTAAGGATGTTGTTGTGCAGCACCAAGGTATAGAAGCAGAGGATCAAGAAACACCTATACTTATAAACAATTTGATGATGGTGAAATCTCTTGATTCCCCAAGATCAAGGTCCATAGGTCATAACCCTGTTACTAAGATGCGGGAAAGGAATTAGCTGCTCACCAACAGGGCCTAATAAGAGCTCTTTCCCAGGGTCTCAATGTCTATAGCCTTGAGAATGAAACCACCAGGCCCTGGCCCCAAGACCAGAAGCTGAGACTCCCAATTCCTAGCTTCTCTGGTCTCAGCCCCTCTCCTGCAATCCACCATTAAACAGGGCTGTTGAGACTGGGGGAGGACACACTCATAGACAGCAAAGCTGTCAACCTGTCACTCTAGTGGTCCTTAGGGTCCCACAGCAACATTGCTGAGTGCCGGGTAAGGGGCAAAGTTGGTGGCAAAAGGGCAGAGATGAGCCTTGGCAATGACATCTAGACCGGGGCTGTCCAAAAGAACTTTTCCTCAGTGATAGAAACATTCTGCATCTGCACTGTCCACACCAGCACATGTGGCCACTGAGCACCTAAAATATGGTTAGTGTGATGGAAGAAGTGAATTTTAGGGCTTCCCTGGTGGCACAGTGGTTAAAAATCTACCTACCAATGCAAGGGAAAGGTTCGAGCCCTGGCCTGGGAAGGGCATCCCACATGCCACGGAGCAACTAAGCCCGTGCGCCACAACTACCGAGCCTGAGCTCTACAGCCCGCAAGCCACAACTACTGAGCCCACGTGCCACAACTACTGAAGCCTGCGCACCTAGAGTCCGTGCTCCACAACGAGAGAAAGCCATGACAATGAGAAGCCCGCGCACCACAACGAAGAGTAGCCCCCTCTCACCGCAACTAGAGAAAGCCCGCGCACAGTAACGAAAACCCAACACAGCCAAAGGAAAAAAAAAATTAATTTAAAAAAAAAAAGAAGTGAATTTTAAATTTTATTTAATTTTAATTCATTTCAATAGGCACATGTGGCTAATGGCCACCATATTGGACAGCACAGGTCTAGAAGCCAATGTCCTTCAGTCCCAAGACTGGTTGGAGGAGACCAACATCTCTCCTTTCTCATTCTCCTAAGAACTCCCTGGATTGGAGCCAGAGGGCCTGGACAGACATTAGAGACTCCTTGGGTCAAATGCCTGACCTTATAGGAGGGGAGGCCAAGGACCTAAAAAAGGAACAGACTTACCCAAGGTCACCAGTCAGCTAAGAAGTAGATTTCTTAGACCAGAACTAGACCTTCTGACACCTAAGCTCAGAGTCATCTGCCTGCTGGTGGACCACAGGGCTCAGCCCCAGGACTGGATGAGGTCTTTCCACTCTCAGGAACAACCCAACACATTTGTTCCCAGGTCTTCCTGGAAGTCCTAACTGTCCTATCTTAGTCCCTTCCCCTACCATTCCCAGTCCCCATACCGGGACAGTAGCAGCGTAAGACACCAGGCTGGACAAGTGAGGCTGGCACTGCGATGTGATCGAAGACGCAGGAGTAATGCTCGGCGGCCTCTGTCCAAGGTCCTGTGATGAGCACCTTGACCCCACCCTGCAGACGGAAGTCAGAGAGCAGTGTGACTGGAGCTCTCTCTGTTGATTATCCCTTCACTCAGTCACTCATTCATTCATTCAGACCCTGAGAGAGAGGATCTACTGTCCTCTGTACACCCCTGGGTCTGGGGTGCAGGGATTGGACAGGACCCAGTAGAGTGAACTCAACCCACTGTCCCTTCTCCCCACACTCCTGTCCTCTACCTGAATCTGCCAGAAATGGGGAACTCATTGCCTCTCCCAAGGCTACCAACCCATTTGCAGATAGCTGTCACTGGAAGGAAGTCCTTTTCTCAGGCCCCCTCTGGACCCCCACTGTAGTTCCTGCTTTCCCTCCCTGGAGCAGCAAAAAGCAGAACTTCTCCACTGCTGAACACAGTCTTTCAGCTTCCCAAAGTCTGCAATCACATCCCAGTTGTATTTTCTCTTCCCCAGGCTGAGCTGTCCCAGTCCCTCCCCGGCCCCACCCCACTCCATGAAACAGTCACCAAGGAATGAAGTCCCCTGGGGCACTTGAGGGACTCACACAATCACAATTCACAGGTAGAAGGAGGAGGGAGGGAGAAAGGGTTAGTCAGAGGGCCTATGAAAACAGGAAGCGAGCTACACTCTATGAGGTTGGGAAGAGAACTAAGCAGCCGTGGGAACTGAGGGAAACTAGGTCACAGACCACAGGGTAAGAGGGATGCAGGAGGGAGGACAGAAGCCTGAGACTCACCTCAGGGTAGGACCACTCTGGGGAGAAGTCTGTGATGGTGCTAAGAGCAGGAGAGAGCTGGGGGGCTGGGGCAGGGCCACTCGGAGCTTCGTCACTGATGAGTTCTCCCATGAGCTCAGGGAATGATGAAAGACTGAAGGGCTCCAGTTCACTGGCCCCACCAGCTCCTCCAAACAAGGCCTCTCCTCTTCCTACTCTGCCTGATGGCTCCAAGGGGGCAGGTGAGGGTGTGGGTGAAGAAGGGGGTGAAGGTACAGGTGGGGCAGCCCCCTGGGCCTTGCGCTCCTCCCCACTGTCATCATCTTGAATGAAGAAGCAGTTTCCTCTTCTCCCGCCTGCTCTGGGCTGTGGAGCGGGACCCCGAGCAGCTGCCTGGGGCTCCAGGGCAGCAGCGGGCTCTAGGGCAGGACAAGGGGTATGGGCAGCCTCTGTCTCAGGAAAGTCTGGGCTTACCCCCTGCCCTCCTCCATACGTCTGGCCCCTCTGTGGGCTGTTGAGAAAACGATCCGGGTCAAAGGCAGGGCTGGGAGGAGCTGGCGGGGCAGAGGGCTCAGAGCCTACGACTACAGCCAAGCTCATGGAAGGCCTAGGATCGGCCTGGGAAGCCAAGTGCCTGGTGGGCGTCAAGCCCCCAGTTCGCTGCTCCAGTCCCGTCAGGAGGAGGATAGCGGTGCCTCCTGTCGAAGAACCCCCTCGGGAGGTGGGAGGGCTAGGTCTGATCTCTAGGGGTTCCGCAAAGCCGGAAGAAGAGGAGGAAGAGGAAGAAGAAGATGGGGAGGTATGTGCCTTGGGGAGCTCTGAGGGAAGTGGGGCTATCAGTGGAGGGGGTTCAGGGGGATGGGGATGGGGGACAGAGGTCAGGGTTAAAGCTCGGGGCTCCACTTTGGGAGAGATGATGCGGTGTTTCGTGCTGCTGCATTTGTGGGTAAGGCTCCCAGAACCTGCAGTGGAAGGGGTGGTGGGGAGAGAAGGGATACGACACATCTTTCTCCAGCCTTCCCTTACTGGAAAGCTTTCATGCATTTCCTGAGATGTCACTAAATACCAGAGGTGTCATACTGATTATGGCCACTGGGAGGCGGCAGAAATATTTCTCCTCCCCCTCCCTCCCCCTGGAGGAGCACTGCAGGAGAGGATAGAGGGCTTGGCGGAATAGCTGAGAGAAATAGGTAAAGGCATAGAAAAAGGACAAAAGAACAGAACCAAGTGGGTACCAACTAAGAATAAAGCTGAGCCTGTGTGTAAGTGGTAGTGCTGGGGTGGCCAGGAGCAGCTTTATGAAGAAAGCAAATAGAGAGCCTGGGCTGCCAGGAATCAAGCAAAAAGAACTGGGCAGTGTGCAGATGGGAAGGCCTCTGCTCATCTGGCCCATCTTTCTGGAACATGCAAAAGACATGCAAATAAGCATGCAAATCCCAGCTATCCCCGTGGTGTGAGTAAGGGCAGCACACTAGGAGGGAGGAGGGTTCCAAGGTCAGGGGTCACTAACCAAGGCCTCCACTGCAGAGACAGGCGTGAGTTCGGGGTGCAGGCTTGGTCGGGTGGGTGTCCAGGATCTGCTGCACCAGCTGCTCTACAGAGAACTCCTCTGTCCCGTTCCCACAGCTCCACTTGATGCCATGAACTAGAGGAGAGTTGGCAGGAAGTGCTATGGGACCCCCATAAAATAGTCACCAGGGAATCCTGATGGCTCTTCCAAGCACCTGAGATGCTCTAAGACTTCTGGCCAGGTGAACAGAGGCCAGCAGCCTCAAGACAGCTCCCATAGCTCACAGCTGCCCTCCATATTCCAACACCTTAGATCACACCAGGGACCCTGGTACCCACCCACCCACCCAGGAAAGACCCCTCCTGGCTTGGGGGGAAATGGTCACCCCACAGACTCCTGAGTATAGAACCCTGGCCCCTTTGGGAGCTCCCTATGTCCACTTTCCCCATTGAGAGCTGTCCTAGCCCTGCTGCCTTACACATGGGCTTCAGCTGTCCCAACAGCTCCTCCCGGGACCACTTGAGCCACTCTCGACGGTCGCTGCTGATGGAACAAAAGATGGGGCTGCAGCCCTTTCCACAATCCTCCAGGGCTGGGACGTTCAGGTAGTGCACAAGGACGATGTCAGGGTTCTGAGAGCACAAGGGTACATGCAGAGTGCTATGGGGGGGGGTCCTGCCGCCCAGGGGTTCAGCCTCCTAGTCCTCACTTTCTTCACAGGCACCCCCAACCTCACCCCCCAAGTTCTGGCTCTCTCCATCCCCAAACCCCTTTCTCTTCTTCCCAGTCTCCTTTTCCCACTCAGAACCTAGTCATCCTTCCACTGCATTCTTGCAGGCCCCCACCTCCCTCAAAGAGCCAGGCAGACTCTGTCTCCCTGAGCTCTTCCATCCTCACCTGGAGCAGCCAGTAGCAGCGCCGATGGAATGTGGGGACGATGGAAGAGTGAACGTAGCAGCCATAGAGACACTGCCAGGAGACAGGCTGGGGTGGGGGGAGGGCTAGTCTGCTCCCCAACTCTTCCTCTGTTCAGTCCCTTTGCAGGAATCCCAATCTTTCCACCAGTTCCTCTTTCACCCTCACCCACCCCCACCTATTCCCCACACCTTTCAAATCCCAGTACCCCAAGTCACCCCAGGACGGAGAGGAGGGAACAGTGGGGCCAGGGCCTTACAACAAGGACCAGATTTGCCATATGGGACCATCCAAAAATCAGAGGGCATGGCAACAACGCATCCAAGATGAGGAGCAATGATTTGAGGGAAGTGAAACCTGTGCTTAGAGGGTCAGTACTCGGACCCCTGCGGGAAATGCAAGAGAAGTAAGGGGATTGGGCATCTGTGTCCTCCAGAGGGAGGTGTGGCCTAAGTCCTGGAGAATTGGGTCACGGAGGGAAATGGGAAGCAGAGAGTAGGCTAAGCAACCACCTAGCGGATCCAAAGTGAGTGAGAAGGGAAGAGTGACTGGGAGGGTGGTAGACAGAGAATGTCACCAAGCCCTGGCAGGGCTGGAACCCAGCTAGCGGGGAGAAGGAGGACCAGGGCAGGTGAGCTGGAGGCCTCGCTTACCTCCATGCCCTGGACCTTCAGCTTCATGTGGTCCTCTCGGGTGGTCTTCCCGTCCTTCCGCTTCTTCCAGAGGTAACCATCCTTCCGGTATTTCACCTTCTTGCGGTTGTAGAGGATAATAGAGCCATTCTGAGGCCTGAGAAGGGAAGGATTGGCCTCGAGTTCTGTGTACAGAACCCAGGATCCCTGCCACTCCCCACCTTCACAAAAGTTCTCACCTTGTCTTGGGTGCACAGGATAGCCACTCATCATGCTTCTCGAAGGTGATCAAGTAGGATGCAATCTCCTGCAGGAGAAGAGGCACTCAGGTGGGTGTCCCCTTTCCAAAGTCTCAGGCTGGCCTCTTGGTCTTTCCCATCTATACCTCGGGGATAACAACAGCGTCTGCTCTACAGCGTCCTTGGAGGACTGAATGAGATAATGCAGGACAAGTACTGAGCACAGTGCTTGGTTTGTAGGAAATACTTTGTAAGTGGTAGATAGTATCTTTACACAGGTGGATATGCCAAGGAGAAGCGAGCTACTACAAGATGCAGGGCTTTATACCTCTCCTATGATCCTCAAAGAGCCTAGAGAATGTCGACAGGCACAGCAAGACCCCCATTCACACTCCTCCAGCCCACCAGGCCTTGCTACGCCCTAATCCCCCAGGCTCCCTAGAAAACCTCATTTGTATTCCACCGGAGCCGCTCTGGAGGCAGCAGCGCACAGCGAGGAAGACACTCCAGCAGCTTCTTGGGTAGAAAGATCTTCAGGTGGTGGCTGTTCTCTAGAGAGGATGAGAAGGGAGGACTTAGGGCGCTGCTCCTGATATCCCTGTGATAATCCAGGGGAAAAGGGCCAAATCCAGAGCATGGGGCGGGGCGGGGTGGGAGGGTGGGATGAAATGATGACAAGGAGAGCAGGGATCCAAGAATTAGGTCACCACCACTTGGGGAGAAAAAAAGGCTGTGCCCAAACTGGGAACCTGGATTGTGAACTCACCAGCAACCTCGGTGGTGTCCTTGGTATTCATGGTGAGGGCTCCAGGGGGCAAGGTCACCCCCGGCCTGAGGGGCCGGGGGGAGGGGGAGTCTGTGCTGGGAAGGGAGAGAACAAGGTCATGGCAGAAGCCTCCACACTATCCAGGATGAGGAGGATGAGGTAGGAGACCAGGTACAGAACTGGGTCGTGATATCTAAGAAAGATGAGGAAGCGAGAGGAAGGGGCTGGACTATGATGTCAGAGTACAGCCAGGGAATGGAGGAGAGGGCAAACCCAGACATGGTGCCAGGAACCAACACGAGCGGGAGACACAACAGAACAGAGTAATCAGGAAGAGACCGGCAGGGTGGGGGAGGGGAGAAGGCCGGCGGGGCTGGCGTTGGGCTCTTGCGGGTCTGGGGCTACGGTGAGGTCAGGTCCTGGGGTTGGGACTCAGAGCATCCGGTTCTTGGAGGATGCTTTGGCAAATGAGAGCCTGGATGCTGGGGGGAGGGCAGGAGATCTAAGTCCGGGTGGAGAGCTAGGCCTTAGAAGACACACCCTGAGTTACTTCTCTATTTGATTTTTTCGAAGGTGAAGGGCAGATCTGACAACTGATCTTAACCTACACCCTTCCCTCCAGATTGGTCAGGGCCTGGTAGAATGTGGGCTAGACACCAGGACCCAGCTACCCACCCTCAGGACAACCCATCCTCCATTCTGAGGCTGACCGCCCTGTGCACCCCGCCGCACCTCTCTCCCCAAAGCCTCTGCCTCCCTCGGCCTCCAGGCCTACTCTAGCCCATCTACCACTCTGGCTCCAGCCTGAGCCCCCACCCTCCGGGGGAACAGATGGAGGCTGGAGGATGCTCTCAGCGCGAGCTCCACCAGGTGTCCGGGGATGGGGAGGAGGAAGAGGCCCGTCCGAGCTCGGCTGTGAGCACTGGAGCCTGGGCTGTGGTAAGGACTCCGCCCTAGGGCGCAGGTGCGCAGTCCTGGATGGGGAGCCGGTCAGGGTGCGAAGCGGGCCCGGGGGCGGCCCCCCCACGGCGGGGCGGTGGTCCCCGGAGACGCTTCGAGGTGGGAGGGTCCCGCCTCCCTCCCGCACGGAGGGATGTCCTGCAGGAGATGCGGAGCAAAGTCCGCGGACGCGCGGCGGGCAAGGGACAGTGCGGGTGCCGGGGTGCGGGGGTCCCCGGGACGCTCCTGCCCGGCAGGTCCGCCGTGGGGCCCTGCGCCGAGCTGCGCCGAGCTGCGCCCCCTGGCGCGGGGAAGGAGGACGGAAGCGGGGAGTGGGGGCGAACCGGGAGAGAGCCGGTGGTCCCCGGCGCGGCGCGCAACGTCCGGGCCGGTGGAGCTGCGCCCCCTGGCGCGGGGCGGAGAGGCGGGCGAGAGGCCCCGGCTCTTACCTCCCGGGGTCCCGCGGGTGACGGCGGCAGCGGCCATTCTACCCCACACCGACCCCCCCCAGCGCCGGCTGACAGCGGCGTCCGACGTCACTGCGCACGGGGCGGGGCCTCCCAATTAAGGGGATGGGGGTCGGGACGAGAACCTGGGGTCAGCACACGTGGGGCTCTGGGTGGGGCGCTGGCTGGAGGGACTCGTCTTCCAGGGCCCCGAGCCAGGCGGAGGGACGGACTGCCGGGAAGTCCCGGAAGGGGCAGCAGCGCTGAGGGGCAGGATGCGGGGTCCCGGAGGCGGAAGCTGGGCCGATCGACGTGACCTCGGCCGGGGGAGTGGGGCGCGGGCGGCCGACAGCGCTGGGCGGGGGACTCTGGAGCCGGCAGGACTTTTTTCGGGCACAGCTCCTTGAATTTGGGGGACACAGCCCGACTTCATTTTAGCGGGGTCCTCACGAAGGTGAAAGGAGCCCTCCCGCCCCACGAGCCTCTCCATCACTACTTCGCGGAGAGAAAGACAACTCCAGGCTCAACATGCTTGCTTTTTAATAACAGAACAAAAAGAGAACACAGTGGCAGGGAGCCGGCCTGCGGGACGACAGGCCTTGGGGAGCTCCTGTGAGACGGGCGGGTAGAGATGGGAGGCCAAGGGAGCCCCGTTCGTGCCTAGTTCAGAGGATGGGAGAGGAAAGTGAGAAAGGTCAGGGAAAGGGGGAATGCCTTGATGTCAGAAATGCTGGAGATTCCAGCGCCCAGAACTAGTCGTGGGTCCTGGAGCACGCTAGCATCTTGGGTGTGGGCGGTTTCTCCTTACTCCTCAGACTGCCACTCCACCCCCCAGGGATTGTAAAGGGGGTCCCTACTGGCTGTGGCCGTGCTGAAGGAGCCCAGAGAGCTCGGCCGTCCGGAGAGACAAGACCCCTCCTGGCCCAGGGGACTCCAGGGAGACCAAAGCAGCTGTAAGGATGAGAAATTGAAGGGAAAAAAAGGAAGAATCAGAAAATAGGTCTCTCTCCAGATTTCCTAGTCCCCAAACCCAGGCACTCCCAAGTCTCTGGCTCTCGTCTACTTTATTTTTGTTCCTCTCAAATCCAGCTATCCAACGTGCCTCTTGGCTCCCGCTGTCTCTCCATGCAAGACCAGGCATCTGCATCACCCTCCACCGCCCCACCAAGTTCCTGTTCAACCATACCTGGGCCCTGCCAGGAGCGAGGAAGTGCTCCTCTTCCCGTGGAGAGTTTGCCCTCTCCTCTTCCAGACCAGGGTGTTCGGTGGAGTTGGGGAGTCCACAGCCGTCGTCGTCAAGCACCAGGGGCTCAGACGGAGCCCTAGAGCTGCCCCACTGGGCCTTCTTCAGTCTGTGGAGACTTCAGACTTAGGAAAGAGGTGCCTGGAGGCCAGGCTTCCTGTCTCTCCATTCTTCACCTTCCTGCCCTGAAATACTTCCTGCTGGGACCCAGGAGTGTTGTCATCTGACTTCCAACTCTCCACTCCCAACTTTCTGCTCCCCTCAGACTGAAGTATTTTCAGTTCAGGAGCTCAAGAGGTGACCTCTAGCTCTGCACTATCGTCCAGTTGTATGGAGTGCTTTCCTGTCTTCAGTGGCCTGGTTTCCACTCCTTTCAGCTCATGTGGCTCATCCCCCATCCCTTAGTTCCCTCCTCCTTCCCATATTATAGAAATTTTGCTTCGATCTCACCAAGACCGTGGCACAAACAACCTCCACAAAATTCCCAAACAACCTCCAATTCCTTCAAAGCTCTCCACCTCTTCTTTAGTTCAAACCGTCCTGTCCCCATACCCTGTTTGGCTCCCAGAGCCCAAATGTCTCTCCTTACTCATTGATGATTCTGTGTCGCCTCCTTAGATCCTCCAGGTGATAAGTGACAGCCCTTACCCGGGCTGGGATGCCCCCAGATCCTTGCTGCATTCCCGCCAAATATGTCCTCCTTCTCTTTCTTCTGCAGAGCACCTCAGGGGGTGGGAGCCCCTTAGCGGGGTACAGGCCAGGCTGGGAGCAACCAGTGGCTCTCTGTGCCAGAGAATGGAGAAAAGGAGCTAGAAGGCAGAACTGAGTCTTTCAGCGGAGCTGGGACTGAAATAGGGAGTCAGGGGTCTTGGGAAGCCCAGATCACAAAAACATAGCTGTGATCTGGAAAACCTGATGACTGATTCATAGGAAGGAGGGCCTGGTCAGTGCACTGGCTGGGGGACACCAGAGGGAAGGGGTAATAAGGAGACCTGGGGCTAGGATAGCAGTGGGTGCAACTTTAACCGAGAGGTGTCAAAGGGCAGAAAGTTTGTCATACCAGCAGGGGTGGGATGTACTGTTCCTCCATCCAGGTGGGGCTGTGAAGCACAAAAAGGGGGCTAAGTACAGAGAGAACACCCCCATCCATACTGTTTCTCTAACAACCTCTCCCAACCACCTATTTGGCATTAGGAGCTAAAATGTCCATCAGCTGGTGGGGCAATTATCCCCAGATTAAAGCTTATTGCTACCATAAGGCTTTATGGTAGTTTAAAATTGTAGAGCTTCCCCTCCCTACCTCCAGTTAATCCCCATTTTCTCCATTTCTACCCACCTGGGCCTTTGACTAAGGTTCTCCCAGAAGGTGTCTCCATAGCGCTGGGGCGTCAGTCTGAGGCTCTGGGAAGGCAAGCTGGGTGGTGGAGATCGGCTGACCACCCTGGAACACCTGAGGTGAGGACAAGGTAGGCTCAGGTCTGGCTCTTCCCTTACAGCATCTACTCACTCCAGGAATTTAGGAGTCTTATCTTACTACGGGACCATACAGCTGCCCAGGCTCCCTCAGGCCTTGTCCTCCCTTATCCATTTTAGCTGAGGAAGGTGGTGAGGCCTTTGATTTGAAAGGAGATTGGAGCTGGAGTGAGCATGGAGATTAGCAACTGTTTGAGCTTCAGATCTCACTGAATCTCAAATAAGTACACCTCACAACCAGGGAACATCATATTGAGCAAGCAGGGCTGTCAAAGACGAAGGCCCCGACTACATAAGTGATGCGACAGGTTCCTTTTAGTCAATGCAAGTATCCAGGAGAGCAGGGCCTCTGTTCACCCGTGCTTTATCTCCCCATCTCAGAAATACTAATATCCTTTAGGTAGGGAGGGGTGTGCAAAGCTGTTTGAGAACAGTTCTCATCACTCCTAAAGCCCCCAGACTGACTGATGTCTGCTCTCCTGCTCTCTAGAAGAGTGTCCTAGGGCTTCGTCCTCGGCACTTTATCTTCTTTATCTCCATTCCTCCTTAGGTGATCTCACCCAGGCCATGACTTTATTTATTATCTTTTTTTTTTTCGGTACGCGGGCCTCTCTCTGTTGTGGCCTCTCCCGTTGCGGAGCACAGGCTCCGGACGCGCAGGCTCAGCGGCCATGGCTCACGGGCCCAGCCACGCCGCGGCATGTGGGATCTTCCCGGACAGGGGCATGAACCCGCATCCCCTGCATCGGCAGGCGGACTCTCAACCACTGCGCCACCAGGGAAGCCCTATTATCATCTTTTTTAATTGAAGTATAATTGATTTACAATGCTGTGCCAATCTCTGCTGCACAGCAAAGTGACTCAGTTATACACATTCTCTTTTTTAAATATTCTTTTCCATTATGGTTTATCACAGGATATTGAATATAGTTCTCTGTGCTACACAGTAGGACCTTGTTGTTTCAGGCCATGATTTTAAACCACCAATGTGCTGACGACTCCCAAATCTGCATTTCTTGCTCTGGCTCCTCCCCTAGACTCCAGACTTGCAGGTTCAACTGTCCACTCAACATCTCCTCCCTAGCCTTCCCCATCTCGCTGAAAAGCACCCCAAATGCCCAGTTGCTAGAGCCAAAAATCTGGTATGCCTTACTTCCCTCACCTCCGATATCCAATCTATCAGCAAGTTCTGTGAGTTCTACATCTAAAATACACTAAAAAAAAAGAAAAAAATCCTTTTTTCTTTTGGCTGCTCCACACGGCTTGTGGGATCTCAGTTCCCCAACCAGGGATCAAACCCAGGCCCTTGGCAGTGAAAGCACGGAGTCCTAACCACTGGACTGCCCAGGAATTCCCCCATAAAATACACTTAAATTTGACTACTCCTCACTATTTCCATTCCCACCATCATATTCCAGCTTATCTTCCCCTCTCTGGACTACAGAGATAGCCTCCTCCTCCATTCCCTGCTTCCATCTGAATCCCTCAATAATCTATTCTGCACAGAATAATCTTTTCTTTTAAATTTATTTATATTGGCTGCACAAGATCTTAGTTGCAGCATGTGGGATCTTTAGTTGCGGCATGCATGCAGCATCTAGTTCCCCCACCAGGGATCGAAACCGGGCCCCCTGCATTGGGAGCACGGAGTCTTACCCACTGCAGCACCAGGAAAGTCCCAAGAATAATCTTTTAAAAATGCTTATGTGAAATGATATATGGTTTAAGATTTGCTTCAATATAGTCTGAGTAGCAGGAGGCTGAATGGGTGTATCAATAAAAAGATTATCTATGTAATGATACTTACTGCACCTGACTAAAAAGCATACTACAGGTTCATGATTACTATTTTCTCTACTTCTGCAGTTGTTTGAAATTTTCCATAATAAAAAAGTTGAAGAAAATAAAAGGTCTGCTTATGTCATTTCCTTACTTAGAACCTTTCTACTGTCCTTAGAATAAAATTCAAACTCTTTTCAATGGCCTATAAGATCCTATAGATCCTATATGATCTGGCCTCTGCCTGTCTGACTTTACTCCACTTTTCCCTTAATCACTAAGTTTCAGTTACGCTAACCTGTTTCCTGGTCCTAGAAGACAGCAAGCTAATTTCTTTCTTGGGCTTTTTTTTTTAAACCTACTATTCCTACTTTTGCTTCCTGGTTCTTATCAGACTGGCTCCTTCTCATTTTTCAGATCTCAATTCAAACTCACTTCCTCCTCCTCTTCCACAATCACCCTATATAAACTTGTGTCTCCAAGACAGTCTGTTTTACATTATGTTGTACGTCTATTTTATTTTCTTCGTGTACTTATTACTATTTGAAATTATATTTATTTGTATGCACTTTCTATCTCCTCCCCCTAGAAGGTAAGCTCTATGAGCAGGACCCCTATGTTCTAATTGCTGAATTCTCAATGACTAATATACAGTGCCCAGAACATTGTAGTGTTCAAAAGCAATTTGCCGAATAAATTAATAAATCACCAATCCCCTGAGACCAGGCACTGAGCTTCTTGTTCCTTATTTCCTACTCCTCTTAGGGAAGAACCCAGGCATGCAATCTTCCCTCCTCCCCACTGTGTGGAGAGGACTCACTTGACAAACGGGATAAGGTTTTCTCCATCCTCCTGCGCTTGCATGACTGGACTGGGCTGGGTGGCTGGACTGAGTCTCCTCATTGGTGCTGGGGGGATAATGGAAAATGAATCATTCACTCATGTAATGGCTGTAGGAATGAACCTGTAGCAGGTCTAGAGATTGGAAAGAAGATGTATGGGGCCAGAAAAGAAGAAAGAGAGCTGAAAAGGTATTTCAAGTACCGAACATTTCTATTAGCTGAACATACAATTTCAAGATGGCAGACACAGGAAATGTGGATGTGGTAAAAGAGAAAAGAGAAAAATAAATGTTGTGAAGCCAAACATACAGAGTAAGTGAAATTTACAAATGGCAGTGGAGTGAATTAACTGGCAACATGGGATAATGAAACGAAAAAGGGTGACGGGTGGACTAGATAGGGCAGAGGCATTTGGGGATAGTTGGTACAGAACTGGTGGCTGGGGTCAGAGAATTCAGGGTTGGTAAATAAACCAGGTATGAGGGGTTAATAAAAGGTAAGTGTGGGGCTTCCCTGGTGGCGCAGTGGTTGAGAGTCCGCCTGCCGATGCAGGGGACGCGGGTTCGTGCCCCGGTCCGGGAAGGTCTCACGTACCGCGGAGCGGCTGGGCCCGTGGGCCATGGCCGCTGGGCCTGCGCGTCCGGAGCCTGTGCTCCGCAACGGGAGAGGCCACGACAGTGAGAGGCCCGCGTACCGCAAAAAAAAAAAAAAAAAAAAGGTAAGTGTGGACAGAGTGGTCAGTTGGTGACAAGGAAGGAGGAGGCAGTGGGGAATGTCTACAGGTGAAGAAGGTGAGCAGAGAGGTCAGTTATACAGAGCCAGAATTCGGGACAGCCAAAGGTGACCTGACAGCCAGTGGGGGGTTGGCAGAAAAGGCAGGTAAGAATGTTAGATGAGTTAGAAGAGTGACTGTAGGCAGCATAAATGTCAGAAAATTGGAAACTGTTGCAGGTGAATAAGTATTTATCCAAAGGCAACTAAGGATGGGCTGAGAAAGGAGTTAGGCGAAGTGAAGAATGGAGAGAGAAGTATTTAGAGCTGAGGTGGCAAATGCCGTAGTTAAAATCTGGCTGAAAGGGCAGATGGGGTCTACATTGGATGTCTTGGGCCAGAGCAGGGGAAGCTGGACTAGAGGGCAGGTGGAAGCTGAGGCGCATTCAGACCTCAGGTCATTGGGTCTAGGTGGGTGACCCAGATCTATGAGGAGAATGGGCCTAAGGAAGCTAGACAGAGGACTGGACAGTTGGCCCGGGGGCAGCCAAGGCTGTGAGGGCAACCTGAGCCTGACGAGGCAGCTGAGGACCTGAGGGGTCCGGCTGGTCTGAGGAGTTGGCCAGAGCCTGGGGGTCTTGGGGGGGTGGGTCCCTGCCTGGAGGGAAGGCCAGGCCTTAGCGGGCTCAGGGGACCCTTGGTAGGTAGACTGGGGCGTGGGGAACAGCTAAGCCCGAAGGCACAATTGGGGGCCTGAGGAGTCGATGTGGCCCCCAGGTGGTGCGCCCGCGCCTGAAGGACTGCCTGAGGACCATGGGGGGCCAGGCTGGGTAGGCAGGGGTGGCCTGGGCCTGAGAAGGCACCCAAGTCTGAGGGGACGACCCGGGCCTGCGGGGTCTGTCGAACGTGAGAGCCAGGCAAGGACCCAGCGCCCGGGTGGCCGTGCCGCCGCCGACTACATTTGGCCACGGTACCTGAGGCAGCTGCGCGGCCAGTTCTAGAACTCTACGCCGGGCCCTGAGGAGGAGCGAGGCAGCGTCGGGAGCCGAGGGCGGAGCCGGCCGGCACCGCGCGCCTGGGGCGGGGCCTGCGCCGAGCCACCTCCTGGGCGGGGCCCTGCGCGCGGGTCCGCCCCCTAAGCGCGCCTCCGACGGCGGCGACGTGCGCGGGTCCGGGGCCTGGGTCTCCTACCGGGGTCGGCCTCAACTCTTCCCGGCTTTCTGGGCGCTGGTCACCCTCCCGAGTGCCTGCGTCCTGCTCGCCCTCCCGTGTCCGCAGCTCGGTTACCCCGTCTCCGCCCGGTGGGCCCCGCAGTTCTGGGGACATTGCCCCTTTAACAGCTGTCCGGGTCGCTGCCTAGCCCTTCTCGGGACGGCGCGCGCCCGCCCGCCCAACCGCGCGCGCGCGCCCGCCGGTCCCCCGCCCCTCGCTCCCGCCCCAGCTCGTGCTGCCCGGGCGGGCGCCGGCCGCTGGCGCCGCTACTGCTGCCGCCCCCGGGGCGCGAGTCCGCCGCCCGCCGCCCGGGGACCCGGCGAGGGGCGGGGGCAGCCCCGAAGCGGCCCCGGATTGCCCCCGCTCCCGCCTCACGCTTCACGGGAAGTTTGTCCCTTTGCACTCTGCCCAGCCGCTCCGGGAGCCCCGCCGCGACGAGGTGAGAGCTGTGGGAGAGGGGGGGTGAGGGAGGGGACGCCCGCGGAGGAATGTGCCGGGCTGGGGGGCGGGGAGCCGGGGTCCCGGTTTGCACCACCCGGCGGGGGCCGCCTGGCCCCGGGAGCCGGGATCATGTGCTATTTGTCCCGCGGAGGCGCAGAGAGGTGCCAGGCCCGGGGCGGCCGTCGGTTGGCTGGACCGGAGGACACTGTCCGCATGGCCGCCCAGAAAGGCCGGGACGGGGGCCTGTGTGAAAACTTCTGGGTGAGCAAGGTGCAGGTGGCCCTAGGCCCCCTTTCGGGTCGCTCGGCCTCACCCCAGCCGCGGCTACTGTCTGTACCCCACTGACCCATTACGCTGCACCAGCCGACCCCTGTACCTCTCTCCTGGCCCATTACCCCGCCATCCACCAGCAGTGCCATCTCATTCCCTGCCCCGTTAGCCATAACGGCGTTACAATTGCGTGTCTCCATCAGTGTCCTTTCCCTCCCCTGATCAGGGTCTGGGGGTCAGGGCTGTTCTTCCTGAGACAGCCTCTGTGGTTTCAGCTACTCCCTTCCTGTCCTGGGACAGACCAGCCCTCTCACCCCTCCCATGCCCTGGCCAGAAAGGCTGGTGTGGTGAGGCCCAGCAGGACAGGGGTTTGAGGCCCTTTGGGGCCACAGAAGGAGGCTCAACACCTCTGATCTCTCTTCACAACCCTCCCACCCTGTTGTCCGTGGGTGTGGGCTGCTCAGCCTCTCCTCCCAGGGTGTGGGCACCGGGTCACCCACATTCCTGGGCTCCAGACTGGCACTTTCCCCAGGGTAGTGGATGCCATAGCACTAACCCCAGGCTGGAGCTGGGACCTGCCTGCTTCCTTTCCCTTCTCTCCTTCCTCAGGGGGACCCTACTGCTAGCCTCCCTTCCCATAAACACAGGTATTCTGGATCCTCCAACAGAGGACCCTGGTGGTTGGTGGGATGGTTACAGGATGACCCCACCCTCTCCTGCCCATTGTCCTGGATCCTAAGGAGGAAGTGCTGGGGGCTGGTCAAGGGATTTGGGGCTTATAGGCAGGCCCTGTGGATCCCAGTTCTGGGCTGTACCTCCAGCCATTGGATTTTGCCCATCAGCAGTCTCTCCCTCTGTGTGGAGGTTATGGACCCTAGGTGGGAGCTGGTTTCTACTTCTCCCTGGCTGACCCTGTGGGGGAATTTTAGGGCAGGTCTTATGTTTGGGATTTTCTTGCATCTTGTTTCTCTTCTGGGCTTCCAATTTGTGCTTTTCCCCTACCTGTTTAACATTTCTGTGTTTGCTGTCCTCTGTGTGTCCCCTTACGTTTCTTCGTAGCATGACCTCAGTCTTCTTGTCTCTCTCATTTTCTTGGTGTTGGGGACTTTCTGCCTCTCCTCTCCCTGCTTCCCACCACCCTCAGTGTCTCTGCCCATGTGTCCCTCTCTCTGAATTGCTCTCTGTCCAGCCTCTTTCTCTCTTCTCTCTCTGAACGTTCAGTGCACTGTGAGTGACGAGGAATAAAAATATCACCGTCCCTGCCCTTGGATTCACATTGCATTCGACCACTCCAGAGGAACAGCCATCCTCACCTTTCCTAACATTACCTCCCACCCCTTGTCCTCCAACCCTGGAACCCCAGACACACCTCTGGAGCCACGGGTGCCTCCTAACCACTCTTCCCCCACAACCAGGGTTTCCCCTACAGCCCCAGCTGGCGTGGCCAGGCCCCCAGTGTAGGATGGGGCTCCTCCTACGAGGGCCGGTGGCAGCCAGAACTGATACAGCCCCCCTGGTCTGGGGCCAGGACACCAGGTAACTCTGGGGTGACATCCCAGGTCCCTGCCTGCTGGGAAAAGGCTGGGGAGAGAGGCAGGAACATCTCCGGGAGTCCCTGAGGAGACTGCCATTGGGGAGGAAGGCCAAGGAAACAGAAACTGGGTCCTTGAGGGGCTGGGTCGCCGGAGAAGGGGGTGTGGAGAGACTGGTTCCTCGGAGAAGTTGGGAGGCAATGTCTGGGTCCCCCAGACATTGCCTCCCAACAGCTCTGACCTTCTCTTCTATCTCTGTCCTCCAGCTGAGGAGGGTGGGAGTATCTGGAGCCATGGCTGGCGCCTCGGTGAAAGTGGCAGTGAGGGTTCGGCCCTTCAACGCCCGTGAGACCAGCCAGGATGCCAAGTGTGTGGTCAGCATGCAGGGCAGCACCACCTGTGAGTGAGTCCCAGGGGCCCGTCTGGGCACAGGCAGGGCAGCCCGGGCCCACTGTACGGGCCAGTCCTGGCGGGCCGAACCAGGAGGAGGGCTGTGCTGGGCACGGAGCAGGTGCTAATTGTAAGGAAGGAGGCTGGGACAGGCTGGCCTTTCCGTGCTCCCAGTCCCTGGGAGGGGGAATGTTGGCCTGGAGCCCTCCATTGCCCAATCCAGGGAGGCAGCCGGGAGGGGGGCGGGTCCTGGGAAGCCAAAATTAGCTTTGGTGGCTGGAGGGGGTGGGGAGTATTAAAGGGGAGAGATGAACTAGGATAGAGGAGGGGAGTGGGATGCCCGGCTTCTGAGGGCTTGTGGGGAGTGGGCAGCGGTCGGGAGTACCTGACCTTGGCCTTCGTTCCTTTGCTTTCTCAGCCATCATCAATCCCAGACAGAGCAAGGATGCCCCCAAAAGCTTCACTTTCGATTACTCCTACTGGTCACACACTTCGGTGAGGTTGTTAGGTTGGGGGAAGAGCTAAGCAAAGAGGGACGGGGGATTCAGGTCCTGGGGAGGGAGCATTGCTGGGAAATAGGACCTCCAGGGAATTGGTTGGGAGGACCAGGACCCTTGGGTGGGGGTGGGTAGGACCCTGAACTTGTGACTAGGATCAGGAAGGGGGAGGCAGAATCCCTGGGATAATTTAGGGGTGGCAGGAGACTAGATAGGATCCTCAGGGATGATTAGGACCGTGATCGAGGTGGGGGCACACAAGACCTTTGGGCACCTAGATACCAAGGACAAAGTCATCTAGGGTTCCTGCTGTCTTTCTTGCCCCCCTTTTACCTAGGCCGAGGACCCCCAGTTTGCATCTCAGCAACAGGTGTATCGGGATATTGGAGAAGAGATGCTGCTCCATGCCTTTGAAGGCTACAACGTGTGCATCTTTGCCTATGGGCAGACGGGGGCTGGGAAATCCTACACCATGATGGGGCGGCAGGAGCCAGGGCAGCAGGGCATCGTGCCCCAGGTACACTCGGGGCCTGGCAGGGCGGCCAGGGCTGAAGCCTCTTCAGCTGCCCCTAGGGGAGTAGGCTGGGTTCTAAGCGTTGTGGAGCAGAGACCTGGCTCTCTGGTTGTTAGTAATAGGGAAGGTGATGGGGGATGAGGTTGGCTCCAACCTGGACATCAGGGCCAAGAAAGCTCAATGAGAACAGCCACACCTTTGGCGGCAGAGCGCCCAGGGTTTGAACCTTGTTTCTACCACTTGCTGCTGTCTTACCTTGTCTCGTAATTACTTGTGAGTGTAGTTCCCATGTAGGCTTGTGTACCGTAGTCAAGGTGTTTACTGTAGGAAAAGCCAGTTGTGGATAACTGAGAGTTGACCATAATCTCTCTGACTGCAGCATAGTGACCTTGCATACAGGCTCCGGGCTTGCATTTTGGCTCACTGAATACTAGCCTCTGACCCTGGGCAAATGTGAACCTCTCAGAGGTTGCTTTCCCATCTGTAAAATGGGAACGATCCCATCCCTCCCTTGGGGCTGTGGTAAGGGTTAAACAGGGTCACTTGCGACCTGGCCTGGCCTGGGTGCTGGGCGCCACAGGTGTGCCATGAACAGCAGCATCTTTGTGCTTCTCTGTGTCCCCCTCCAGCTCTGTGAGGACCTCTTCTCTCGTGTTAGTAAGAACCAGAGTGCTCAGCTATCCTATTCTGTGGAGGTAAGCCCAGGTCTTGGGAGGGGGCTGGGAGGGGAGCCACAGTGTCCCCTGGGTAGGGAGGAGGTGAGCAGAGCGATTAAGACCAAGTGCAGTCTCTGGAGTCAGGCAGCCTGGGATCTGCTCTAGGCTTTACCAGTTAGTAACTGTGGCTTTGGGCAAACGACTTCTCTCTCGGCTCCAGAGCGTTTTTATCTGAAATGATAATGATCAGGGGTCCCCTTCCTAGGGTTGTTGGAAGGCTCAGTGAGCTTGCACATGTAAAACGCTTAGCGACACATAGTAAACACTCAGCGTAGGTTACCTGTATTGTATTCAGTGGAGTCCAGGTTAAGTTTCCCATTGGGTGTGGTTGTTAGCTTTTTTACTTTTTTAAGAAATTTATTTATTAATTATTTATCTTTGGCTGCATTGGGTCTTTGTTGCTGCGCGCGGCTTTCTCTAGTTGCGTCGAGCGGGAGCTATTCTTCGTTGCGGTGCACGGGCTTCTCGTTGCGGTGGCTTCTCTTGTTGAGGAGCTCGGGCTCTAGGCACGCGGGCTTCAGTAGTTGTGGCGCGTGGGCTCCAGAGCGCAGGCTCAGTAGTTGTGGCGCACGGGCTTCGTTGCTCTGTGGCATGTGGGATCTTCCTGGACCAGGGCTCGAACCCGTGTCCCCTGCATTGGCAGGCGGATTCTTAACCACTGCGCCACCAGGGAAGCCCACCTTTATTACTTTTTATTTGCTTCTCCCACTCAGGTGAGCTACATGGAGATCTACTGTGAGAGGGTACGAGACCTCTTGAACCCCAAGAGTCGGGGCTCTCTGAGGGTCCGAGAGCACCCCATCCTGGGCCCCTATGTGCAGGACCTGTCTAAATTGGCTGTGACCTCTTACGCAGACATTGCTGACCTCATGGACTGTGGAAATAAAGCGCGGTGAGGCAGGCTGATGGGGCGGAGGGCAAGGCAGACGGGGTTAGGAAGATGAGGGGCCGGACCCACTGACCATTCCCTCCCCACCAGGACTGTGGCCGCCACCAACATGAATGAGACCAGCAGCCGTTCCCACGCCGTCTTCACCATTGTCTTCACGCAGCGCTGCCACGATCAGCTCACTGGACTGGACTCAGAGAAAGTAGGCCCCCCCCCCACCCGCTGCAACCCCATCCCACTTGGTAACAGAGACAGAGATGTGATCAGCGGGCCTTGCGTCCTCCCTCCCTGTCCAGGCTTGGTTGAGTGCCTCCTCTGAGCTTCCACAGCCCCCCGTGCTTCCCCTATCAGATCAGTGGGATAGTCTCCTTTTGCATGTTTGTTCTTCTAGCTAGGCTCCTTGGGGCAGGTCTTGGAGCCCACTGTGTGCCTTGTCCCGGCACACAGTGGGCATGTGAATATCTGTGATTGAATAAATGAAGAAAAGGACAACTAACCAAACCCTCACTGTCATCTTATGTATTCCCCTTCCGTCCCCCACTCCTGGCTTTCTCCATCCCTTGCCAACTGCCTAGTCCCCTTGCTGGGTGTTCCCTTGATATGCCTGCCCCGCACTGACCCAGTCACCTCCTGTCTCTTTCCTCTGACCCAGGTCAGTAAGATCAGTTTGGTGGACCTTGCTGGCAGTGAGCGGGCTGACTCCTCAGGGGCCCGGGGCATGCGCCTGAAGGTGAGGGGCTTGGGAGGGTCGGACAGGGCAGTTTTGGGGGCTGTGTGCAGTGGTCTCAAATCATAACTGGGACTCTGGCTGTGGGGGGAGTGGGGGAAGGGGATCGGAGTGGGAGAAGAAGGCCTCATTCCCCACGTTCCTCTTGCCAGGAAGGCGCCAACATCAATAAGTCCCTGACCACTCTAGGGAAGGTGATCTCGGCCCTTGCGGATATGGTAAGACCTGGGCGTGGGAAGAGACGGGGCTCTGGGAAAGCGGACAAAGAGGGTGGCCCACCGTAACCCCCTTCCTCCTTCTGTCCCTCAGCAATCAAAGAAGCGGAAGTCGGATTTTATCCCTTACAGGGACTCTGTGCTCACCTGGCTGCTCAAGGAGAATCTGGGTGAGGGGCTTCTCCTCTCTGTCTCTCTATGGCGACCCTGCCGCCATTCCTGCCAACCCCCTTTTGATACCAGTCCCATTGACACCCCTGGAACCTCAAATCCTCCAGTGGTCCGTTGACTTTCCCCCTGATCCCCAGGGGCATCCTTTGAAAGTGTCCTGATGCTGGGATCAAGGCCACACGCTCCCTGCCGAGCCAAGGGCCTCACTGACTTGGCTCCCCCTGACTGCTCTCTGACCTCACACCCGCCTTTGACTTCATCCTCCGCCCACTGATCGCTGATTGTCCCACAGATGTCTGATGTCTCCCTGACCTCACCCCCACTTCCTCTGACCACCAGATTTCACGATTAGCTCCACAACTCTTAGCTTTACCCTACCTTGGACAGTGACCCTATTGGACCCCTGCCTGAGCAATGAGGCCCCCCTGACCCTGTGACCCAGTCTGACTTTTCTTAGGACCCTGCCCAGCTCAAGCTTTCCCCTCCTTTCATTCATAGGTGGGAATTCACGCACAGCAATGATTGCGGCCCTGAGCCCCGCGGACATCAATTACGAGGAGACTCTTAGCACCCTCAGGTGGGGCTCTAGTAGGGGTGGGGTGGGACACGAAAAGTGCCAGGAGCTCAGCGGCTGGTAGCTCAGGACCCTCCCCATGAGATAGGGTTGACCCTCAGCTCTACTGCACTATGATGAAACCTGGGAGGGAGAGGGAATCGGGCAGCAGACCAAGGTCACCCGTGTCTAGGCCTCACCGGTCCCACTCCTCCCTCCTCATCCAGGTACGCCGACCGCACCAAGCAGATTCGCTGCAATGCCATCATCAACGAGGACCCTAATGCCCGGCTGATCCGCGAGCTGCAGGAGGAGGTGGCCCGGCTGCGCGAACTGCTGATGGCCCAGGGGCTCTCCGCCTCTGCCCTGGGAGGTGGGACTCCGGGAGGGTCAGCTCAGGGAGGCTCCTTGGCCCAGCTGCTTGGCCCCTGGCCTGGGACCAGGGAGGGACCACTGCCCAGAAAGCCCAGCAAGTGCCCCTTGACTTAGATGCAGATGTGGAGAGGGGACAGGTCACGCCTTCAGGTGTTACAGAGCTGGGAGGGACTGATCCTCCTGGGGAGAGGCAGGCAGGATTCAGAGGGACCTTGACAGGCTCCTGGAACTACTGAAACGACAGGAGCAGGAGTAAATGGCAAGTCACGCGTTTATGGTTTGAACAGTAAGTCATTAAGAATAGGCTGCTGGGCACCTGCCTTGACAGAAGTTCTTGTGAAACATTGGGAATTAAATTGACCGTAAGCTTAATAATAGTCAACAGTGGACTAATTTCTGAAACGTAAGGCTCAGTCTCCTTACTGTGAAATGGCATCTGTATTAGATAGTCTATGATCCGTGTTGGCTGTGTCCGGTGTGGACTGTGCATTCAGTCTTGGGGTCCATCCCATTGAGGAATTGGGGTGCTAAGGGGCACGGTGGGGAGAATAAGGGTTCTTGGGAAGAGAAGGTAGACACGATGTTCACCTCTGTACATTTGAAGGGTAGTCTTGCAAAAGAAAAAAGCAGTGGTCTTTCTCATCCCAGAGGGCAGAACTAGAAACAGAGCTACATGTAACATGGGGCAGATTTCAGCTAAGAAAAGTTCTCAGCTAAGAACTTTCTGATGGTACAAGTCATCCTGCAATGGAAGGAACTGGCTACCTTGTTCAGTAATGAGCTTTCCATCCCTGGAGGGGAACAAGCAGAGACTCGGTGTCCATTTGTCAAGGCTGCAGTAGGAGGGCTCCCTACTTTGTGGAGGTGGACCATGGGTCTTCTGCAGTCCTTCCAAGCTGGTCCCCTGTGAGACCTTCACTGTTTCCGATCAGTTCCATCTTTCCTTGGCCTCCTTCTTTTACCTTCTTCTCCCTCCTAGGCCTGAAGGTGGATGAGGGGAGTCCCGGAGGTGCTCTGCCAGCTGTATCGTCTCCCTCTGCCCCAGCTTCGCCCTCGTCCCCCGCAGCACACAACGGGGAGCTGGAGCCATCGTTCTCCCCCAGTGCCGAGCCCCAGATTGGGCCTGAGGAGGCCATGGAGAGACTGCAGGTGGGAAGCTGGAGCTGGCAAGGGGTGGGGCTCTGGGGGCTGCTGGGAATCACCCCCTGGGAGGTGCTTGTCCCAGTCTGTCCTGACCCCTGCCCGTCTTGTGCCCCCAGGAGACAGAGAAGATTATAGCTGAGCTGAATGAGACCTGGGAGGAGAAGCTACGTAAGACGGAGGCCTTGAGGATGGAGAGGTGTGAGGGTGGGGCCGACAGCTGGAGCCCTGGAAGGAGTGAGGTGGGGAGGGAAGGTCAGGCCCTGCAGGGGAGGGGTTCGTGGGTACCGATGACAAGACTAATATCTGCCTCTCCTTTGCCTACAGAGAAGCGTTGCTGGCTGAGATGGGGGTGGCTGTCCGGGAAGATGGGGGAACCGTGGGCGTCTTCTCTCCGAAGAAGGTGAGTGAGGAGGCCTCAGGGACTCTGGATGCTGAAAGAAGAGGGTTGGGGTGGCAGGGTCATGAGTTTTAATTCTGATCTCAGGTCTCTGAATTGTCCCTCCATCACCTCTGTCCCCACTCCTGCTCCTCCCCTCTCTGTTCTCCGGCCGTCCCTATCTTCTGCCTCCATCTAGGGACCACAGGATGCCAGGGTCCCTGCCCTTAGGGGGATTTCAAGAACTGCTTAGAATCTAGGTATTTATAAATAGACACCCACACACGTGCGCGTATGAGTTCACGCGTAGAACGTATCTCTGGATTCATAAGAAACTGGTTACGGTGGTTACCCCAGGGGGAAGGGAGAGGACCCTGGGAGATTGCAGGTTGGTTGGGATAGCGACTTGTCCACCGTGTACACTTCTGTATCATTTGGATTTTGTAACTTGTGTATGTGTTAGCTATTCAAAAACAAGCAAACAAATGCAAAAAACCCTAAAAAGTACGTTTCGAAAGGATAACTTGGGACGACAAGACTGTAAAAGGAATAGAACAGTAAGTACTAACCTGTAGGATGTTGCTTGTAAACGCAGCGAGAGGCTTAAAGATGGAAGCGTCAGTGCGGCCTGGAGGTGTATGGAAACTGGTTTCCTGGAGAAGGTGGTTTGGAAAGTGGAGCCTGAAAGATGGACGGGGGGCGTGGTAGAGAGGAGCAGAGAGAACATCGGGCCGAGCAAATGTGGGGTATTGTCGGCCGAGTGGGGCGCACCAGCACCTGTCACGTGCCCGCTGTGTAGTAAGCGCTCAGTAAGGCTTTGTGGAGAGGAAGGAAGGAAAGAAGCAGGGCAGGAGTGATCAGGCTCAGTTGGAGGCAGGAATGGTATTCAAAACCTTTAGCAACCAGCACAGCACGGGGACCAACCAGTCAGAGTGGACGCTGGCTTCCGACGGCCAGCACAGCTGTAGTGGTGCACACTGGTGAAACGGTGATGCAGAGGCCAGTTTGGGCAAAGCAGGAACTTCCAGTCCCAGCCCTGGAATGGAGCCAGCCACGCCTGTCAGGGCTGTGGTATGAAGCATCATAGGATCAGGCTCTAAGTGAGATACACCTCTTCCAGGCAGTGGGTTACTGGAAGGAGACCCCTCCGATTTTCATACGGATATGGTGTCTGGGTGACTGAGCAAGCAGGGACCATTGAACAGGGATCCAGACAGAGGAGAGGGGTTTGCCTGGCCTGAGGCACGGCCAGGGGCGAGAGAGCTGTCAGTGGGTGATTGAGGGTGGCAGGCAGGGCTGAGGGGTCAGGTCCGGGGCTGGGCACCCAGGGCTTTGGGATCCCCCAGAGGCGCACATCTGGGAGGAGGGACTGCAGGGGGCTCTCGGCATGGCTTGCCAGCCACCTGGGGGTGCCAGGTACCTGTGGAGCTTCTGCCACAGCTGCAGGGCTAGGGAAAGGTAGAAGGGGATGGACAGGCTGATGGATGGGTTTTTCTTTCCTGGAGAGGCTCACACTGTGCAAGGTGCCACCTGCTAGAGCTTGGGACCAACAGGAGGGACTTCTGTTCTGTTTTGTTCTTAGTTGTTCTTGTAAAGGTGGCACGCCCCACCGGGAACGTTGACTTTGTACAGTGAGGTGCAAAGGAAATCTCCTTCCTTCCCACCCTCGGGTTCCCCTCCCAGAGGCGAGTCCTGTTGCTGGCTCCTGACGTGTTCTTCTAGAGGTAGTCTCTGCACGTACAGGCGTGTGTTATGATCATCCACGTACGCATGCACACATCGCCCCTCTTTGCCGTGGTGCTGGTTCCACACTTGACATGTTACTTTTTCACGTATCAGTGTATCGCAGTTCTGTCCGTTTTTTCCCCCCCCCCCCCCCACAGTGTCAGAATATTCTATTGTATAGACGTAGGATAATTTTTTTTAACCAGCTTCCTACTGATGGACATTTAGGTCGTTTCCCATTCTTTGATACTATAAACAACGTTACAGAAGATAGTCTTACTAATGGTCTGCTGTCTGTAGAACATATTCCTAGAAGTGGAGATTTGGGGGCCACCAGTAGCCAGGTAAAACTTTGATCTCTTTTGCCAGCGTGCCTCCAGAGATTTTAACCATGCCCACTTACACTCCCAAGAGCATCATACAAGACAGCCCGTGTTCCCTCATCCTCTTCAACTTCTTGATCTTTGCCCATCTGATTGGTAAAAAAAAGCATCTTAGGGGAGGTAACTTCGGCATTTTCTCCAGGTGGCGAGACATTCTCGTAAGTTTAAAAGTCATGTGGATTTCAGAGAGAAAGCTGTTAGGCTCACAGGAGAAACGGGTTTGGTGGGGGTGACTCCAACCTAGGAAACGTCGAGTGGAGAATTGGGTCCTTGGGGCAGAAGCTCCAGTTTGTCCTGGAGAGAGCCAAGGGCCTTAGGGAAAGCCCCTTCTTTCCTGAGACCTCGCCACCAGGCCTAAGGACTTCCTAAGTCAGTAATTTTCAAACCTGGCTCGGAGCTTCCTTCACAGGGAATGGGGAGGCGGGGGCAGGACTGGACTCTGGGTCCCCTGCCCCCACCTCGGCCTGAGCAGCTCTCTGCTTATCTGCTTGACGTGTTAGGCTTCTAGGTAAGGTTTCCTGTGAACAAAGGGTTCCAGGGCTGAATAAAGATTGAAAAGCACTGCCCTAAATCATGTCCCCTCTCCCGAGGGATAGATCGCTTTCTGCTTCCAGGACCCATCCGTGTTTGCCATTCCCAAGCAGGCCTGACACTGCAGTGTCGGGAGGGGCGTGGTCATCCCTCAGGAGAAGAGGAAGTGTTGCAGAGTCATCGTTGGAGGGGCCGATGCACAGATACACAACGCATCCACTGTGGACGTAGCCTTGGGCTTCCTGTTCGGGGACTCCCACAGAAAGATGGGGCCTTGACTGCTGGCTGTCTTCCCCTACACCCTGTGTTCCCCTGCCTCCGTGCCTTTGTTCAGACTCCTCTTTCACCTGAAACACTCTTCCTTGTTCATGTCCACGTCCTCCTTATCATCAGAGACCAGCTCCCATACTGCCTTTTGCATGAAGCTCCCCTGACCCCCATGAGCTCCCATTGGTCTTCATTTTATTCATTTTTGTGTATGAGCCCCTCCCAGGATACAGTGGGATGAATGAATGAATGAATGAATGAGCTAAGTGAGGGCGTGAAAAGTTCAGGAAGTCTATTATGAGGCATGTGTTTCTTACCTGCAATGGTGTTTCCACGACAAGTCTTATCTCCCCAAGTTGGCTCTGATTTCCTGACCAACGGGGCAGCAGCCTCTAGGTGTGACTCATCTCTGTCCTGCCTGGCACCACAGTGGGGTCTTGCACATAGAAAGGCCACGGTATATCCTTGCGGAACAGAGGCAGGGGATCTTGTGTTCGGGTGGAAGGCCTGGGAAGGCTTTGTGGAAGAAGTGGCGTTTGAGACAGACCTTGAGGGACCGGAAGTGAATGATTTTGACAGGTGGGGGTGGGGCCAGGAGGGAGGCTGTTGCAGGCGAGGGGATGGGCAGGGATGAGCCCGGCTTTTTGGAGTGAGTGCTCAGAGCCCACTGGGTGCGAGCACAGAAGGGGAGAGGGGGCCCCGCAAAGGGGCTTGGATAAGTGGGCTGGGGCCCTGCCGTGGAGGACGCCCAGGAGTACCGGCATGAAAAGCAGACTCAAGTCAGGCAGGCATGCGTTGCATGGGCCAGAGAGGTCTGAGCAGTCCCCTCTCGAAGTGGCAAGATATATTTTGAGGGAAGAAGTGATGAGCCCTGGGGCCAGAGGGAATACAGGGAAAGCAGAGAGAGGGCAGGTGGCTTCTAAGGTTTCGGGTCAGGGAGACTGGAGTGTCCAGGTGCCTCTGAAGAAATGGGGCCTGGGGAGGGGCCGGAAGGGTGGGGGCATCTTGTGTGCCGGGAGGGGGTGGGTCAGGCTGCCCCGAAGGCATTGGGGTGAGTGGGAGCAGGGGGTGGGAGAGCTCGCCCTCCGAGTGAGGGGTAGGGGTGCAGCGGGGAGCCTGCAGGGATGTCTGCCAAGCGCCTTCCCTCCCTCTTGGCCGCACCCCTGGTGGCTCTCCCCTGACTGCCGCCCCTTCCCCCTCAGACTCCACACCTGGTGAACCTGAATGAAGACCCCCTGATGTCTGAATGTCTGCTCTACCACATCAAAGATGGTGTCACCAGGTAGTGTTTGCTTGGGCCCGTGGGGCAGCCTCTCCTTTTAGGGTGTGGTTGCAGAGGGAGGGCCACGCTGGCGACTCCCTTCTCTAATGATCTCTTGGGGACACCCCACGTCTCAGGACAGCTCCTCTGCAGCCCTGTTAGCTCCAGGCTTCCTGAGAACTTGCTGAGCCTGCCTCCACCCACCGCTTTGGAGTGGGTGACACCCCTCCTGGGACCAAACCAAACCAGCACTGGCAGGGATAGGTCCTGATCTACTGGGGCAGAGAGTGGGTGGGAGCTTGGACTGCTGCGTTCTTGGCCCCCAGCACCACTGCCTGGGCATCGCTTAGTGGGACCCTCCCTTGAGGTGGGAGAGAGAAGGGAAACATAACCCTGGCCCAATGCTGTTGAGGGCAGTACCTATATGACAGGTAACTTCACTGGCTAATGCTAATGAACCCCTGGGGCTCAGCGCCTCCAAGGTCACCTCCTGGAGTTAAAGGGGTGAGGGTGCTCCTTCCTCTCCTGACACAGGCTGTTCAGCTGTCCTTGGTGATCATCATGGGAAGGATGCAGGAACCAAGGCTGAGGGCACCCACCCCACTCCAGGTTCCCTTCCCCCTTTGCTGTATAACAGTGAGGATGTGGGCTTTGGAGCCAGGCAGATCTGGGCTCACATCCCAGCTTCACCACTGCCGGGCTGCATGACCTTGGGCAAGTTACTTACCTCTCTGAGCCTCAGCTTCCTCATCTGTGAAATGGGAATAATTATACTTGGCTTACTGAGTTGGTTGAACTTGTGTTCAGAAGGGGCTTGGTATATGTATGACTGGCACATGCTCAGAAATTGTTGGCCATTGCTTCCCCAGGGTCGGCCAGGTCGATGTGGACATCAAGCTGACTGGGCAGTTCATTCGGGAGCAACACTGTCTGTTCCGGAGCATCCCTCAGCCAGACGGAGAAGGTAATGGCTAAGGGGGCGAGACTGGAGTGACCAGACAGAGAGAGACAGGTCCCTCACTGAATACCGAGCCCTGGCTCGGGCCCTGGGAGTGCAGCCGCCACGTGACAGGATGTGTCCTCGCCCTGAGAGGGGGCTTCGAACTCCTGGTCAGCAGTGGGGGCCCTGCTATCTGCACCTGCCCTCAGGGCGCAGACTCTTGTTATGAGCTGGGAGTGGTGAGGGTCCCCAAGGCAGAAACAGAAGACTGTGGCTTCAGAGGGTGAGGTTTTGGGAAGAGGAGATCCTGCCCTCTTCCTTGATTTTTTAGCCTCAAATAGCACCCTAGTCGTTTTTTATGAAAACCTGTAGGTTTTTCAGTGGGATATCTGAATTTATCTCTGAAAACCTGATTATCTATGTAGCTATGACTACGAAAGTTTCAGGCAGTTAGTCAGCCCATGTCTCCCTGTGGTTCCAAAACTTTCAGAAGTTTTTAGCTGTTTTTGGCCACAGCAGCAAAAGCTTTTAGGAACCACAAGCCCTCAGGGTGTAGGTAGTAATCTGTCTGACAGGTAACAAAACAATGTTCGTGGTTAAGTACCACTTAGGACATATTCTGAGGTCACCGTTTTGTTCTGGTTGGGTCTTTTTTTAATGTTTATTTATTTGGTTGCGTCAGGTCTTAGTTGTGGCAGGTGGGCTCCTTAGTTGCGGCACGTGGGCTCCTTAGTTGCAGCAGGTGGGCTCCTTAGTTGTGGCTCACGGGTGCCTTAGTTGCGGCTTGCTGGTTTCTTAGTTGCGGCACATGGGCTCCTTAGTTGCGGCAGGCAGGCTTCTTAGTTGTGGCTCGCCGGTTTCTTAGTTGTGGCACATGGGCTCCTTAGTTGCGGCAGGCGGCTCCTTAGTTGTGGCTCACGGGCTCCTTAGTTGCAGCTCACCGGCTCTTTAGTTGTGGCATGCAAGCTCTTAGTTGCGGCACGTGGGATCTAGTTCCTGGACCAGGGATCGAACCCGGGTCCCCTGCATTGGGAGCGTGGAGTCTTAACCACTGTGCCACCAGGGAAGTCCAGGTCATTTTTTTTTTAAATGGACTGATTTGGGTTCAGTTGTGCCCAAGTGAAGTTAAGCTCTGGGAAGTGAGTAGGGCAGGGAGGTTGGCCGTGTCACACCTGAGCTCTCCCTCACCTGGAGCCCGTGCTATGTGCCTCAGGTCTGATGCTTCTGGGGGACAGGAGACAGGGCACCCGTGGTCAGCGTGTGTCTTAAAATAAGAAAAGATGCTCTCGTGTGGCCTGCAGCTCAGGTTGAAGACCTGCCCGGTGGACTTCAGTTCCATTTTCTGGTCAGTGGATTAATGCAGTTGTTCTGGTCTCGTTCAAGTTCCTAGCAGCAGCAAAAGCTTCTGGCCCTGTGGGCTGCGAGCTATTGAATCCGTTCAGCCCAGTGAGTTATTACCGAGTTCCTGTTCTGCGGTTCCCTCAAGCCATGTACTGGGGTGATACCAAAACCACACAAGGCCTGTGGAGGCAGCCCACCCTCGGGAGCTCAGGGTGTGTTTGGGGAGGTGACAGGCCCGAATAGGTTACATCACAGTGGAAGCAGCAGCTGGTTCTGTGCCCCAAATGATGGGGGCTGTATAAAGGGTTAGTCCATTTGGGCCTTTAAGATTTAATACTTGACCAAAGATGCCTAAGAGCAGGCAGCACGGATAGAGGTGTGAACACAGAAAAATAGTTATTACTTACCATCTACTTTGTGCCTTTGCATTTTCGCACGTAGCTCACAGGTGAGGGAGCTGAGGTTCCCAGGGGTTAAGGAATTTGCCCGAGACTGCACAGCTAGAGGATGGCAGAACTGGATTGGGACACAGCATGGCAGACTCTAGGGCCTGTGCTGTGAGTCCTGGGCTGCCTCGGTTCAGATCGCTGTGGGTTCGTGTGGGTTCTCACCTGGCCTCATTTCCCTCCATAACAACTATCCCCGCCCAACCCTGCCTTTAGATTACTTGCTCAATTACTTGTTTATCATCTTTCTTACCAAGTGGAAGTTAACTCGGTAAGACCAGGCATTTTGGTTTTTATCTCTCCTGTATTTCCAGGACCTAAAATAGTGCCTGGCATATCATAGGGGTGCAATATATTTGTGGAATGGATGGATGAATTTGGGGCGTGGTGGGAAATAAGGGCGGGGATAGACTGGTACCCTTCTAGCCACCTCATCCTCTTCTCTGCCACCTTCTTGCATTGCTGGTCACCGACGTGGTGATGCTTTAGCTGTGTCTGACATCTTCTCCATCGTTTCTGCCCCTTCATTCAAGTTTCCCTTTGAGCATCAGCTCAGGAGTTACCACTTTCCCATAATCATTCCCAGTCCTCTGCCTCTAAGCCGAATTACTCTTTGCTATTTTTGTACTCCTACAGCGTCCATAGGCTTGTCTCTGCCTTACGTTACCATTCATTCTGGTTTCTCTGTTCCTTGTATGGTAAATAAGAACTCTCTTTCCCACATCACTTTATTTGAGCCTTTCAGCCACTCTGTAAAGAAAGACTTTGTTATCCCATTTTATAGCTCACAGAAATCGGGTGACTTGCTTAATGTCCCTCAGCTAAGGAGTCATAGAGTCTGGGTCTTTGGAATACGGGGGCCCCTCTGTGACAACGGGGCACTGGTCCTCAAGGACAGGAAAGTGCCTCAGGCATCCTCATGTCCCAGCAAGCAGCAGGCTTGGTGATTTGTACAAGGAGCACCTTGAGAGATGTTTGGGTTGGGTTGGCTTCATCTCCTCCCGTGAAAATAGTGATATTGACTGAAGATAGTTGACTGTGGCTTGAGAAGATTAGTTAGGTCGCAGTGTGCAAGATGCATCAGACAGAAGTGGGGCTAGGAGCCTGCTGTAGGAATCCAGACCTGGCCAGTAGCAGTGTTGTTTGGGAAGGAAGGAGTGGTCATCTGGAAGGCAGAAATGACAGGGCCTGCCGACCAGCTGGACCTGCGAGGCCACGCCCTCTGAGGATTCCGGGCTTGCTAAGCCGCTGCTGGGGAGGATGGCAGAGGGTGAGAAGGGAGCCCCCTCAGAGGCTCCTGGGAATTGTAGCTGGGGCTCTAACCCTCCTTCTGCTCTTCCTTTCCCGTGCTGCCTGCCACCAGAGGGGCCATGGCACCCCTGACAGGTACTGGGTGGTGGGACTGGGGGTGTATGTGTGTTTTGGGGGGAATGCAGGGTGGGAATCTGTGACCATACCCCTCCCCACCCCCAGGGTCTGATCGCTCCCTCTCCTCTCTCCCTGCCTCAGTGGTGGTCACCCTGGAGCCTTGTGAAGGAGCCGAGACCTATGTCAACGGGAAACTTGTGACTGAGCCTGTGGTGCTGAAGTCAGGTAGAGGAGGGGGCAGTGAGGGTCCTGGGCCCTGGCTGTGCAAGGAGGAGCTTCTTGGGTGACTCCTGGGCAGGACCCAGAAACAAATAGGAAACAGCGTGGGAATGTGAAGACGGAACTGGGAAGGGAAGAGAGAGGGAGTCAGGTTTTGGTTTGTCTCACTGCCTCAGGGCAACAGGAAGAGGATGCCAAGCTCCTGATTTCCTTTGGCTGTCAGGGACAGGGCGGTTCCTGGGGCCAGCTAGGGGAGCCTCAGCTCCAGCCGCTCTTGGATTTGGGGTGATGGAAGCGATTGTGTTGGGGCTCCTGGGATTTGTGGGCAAGGCCCTGTGCACCTCGGGCACGCGGAGGGGTGTGCTGCCGTGGGCGAGTAAGTCCACTTCTCCATCCTCCTATCTCCAGGGAATAGGATTGTGATGGGCAAGAACCACGTTTTCCGCTTCAATCACCCGGAGCAGGCGCGGCTAGAGCGGGAGCGAGGGGTCCCCCCGCCCCCAGGACCGCCCTTCGAGCCCGTCGACTGGAACTTTGCCCAGAAGGAACTGCTGGAGCAGCAAGGCATTGATATCAAGCTGGAGATGGAGAAGAGGTGCGTGGGGAGGGTGCTTGCGCCCCAGGGCCCTGCTGACCGTCCCTCCCAGGTGCCCAGCCCCCAGCACCCTCCTGCTGTCAGACGCCCTATTGAGGTGGCTTCAGAACCTCAGAGCTCTTCCTCCCCTCCTCACCCAACCCCAGGCTGCAGGATCTGGAGAACCAGTACCGCAAAGAAAAGGAGGAGGCTGATCTTCTGTTGGAGCAGCAGCGGCTGGTGAGGGGCTGGCCAGGGGTGCGGTGGGGCAGGCAGAGGCGGGAGGTGGGCTGGGGGGCACTGGAGCAGCCGGCCTGGCAGAGCTTCAGCCTGACTCTGAGTTTGGTCACCCTGCCTGAGCCAGAGTGGGGAGTGGGCCCGGGGCTAGGGGGTAGAGGTGGCATCTAGGAGGAGACAGGAGAGAAATGTGACCCAGGGAGGAACCCATGCAGGGTTCCTCCCAGGTGACTGGGGCTTCCTGGACTCTAGCTGAACCTGTGCCACCTTTATGATTTTTACGAAATCCAAGTACCGCCCGTGTTGTTATTTACTTAAGATTGTTCTTTGGGGACTTCCCTGGTGGTCCAGTGGTTAAGACTCCATGCTCCCAATGCAGGGGGCCTGGGTTCGATCCCTGATCAGGGAACTAGATCCCGCATGCCGCAACTAAGACCCGGCGCAGCCAACCAAATAAATCAATAAATAAATATTAAAAAAAAAAAAAGATTGTTCTTTGAATGGACTTACTTTTAAATCTTTAACCGCATCCTGAGCGATATATACACACGAAACCCATCCTTGGTACGGCTACAGCTAATACTCGCTTTCTCTGTGCCACACGCTCTGAGCACATTAATCCTCAAAACGTATCTGTGAGGAGGTGCCGTCATTACCTCCACTGTGCAGACGAGCAGAGGTTAAGCCGTGCACCCAGCACCGAGCCGCTCTGACCACGGTGTTTCCATGTCGCTGGGACACATGGCTCTGGGGTGCCCTTAGCTCTCTCCCCGTCTGTCTTCCCTCTCTGTGGCCCCAGTACGCGGACTCTGACAGCGGGGACGACTCTGACAAGCGCTCCTGCGAAGAGAGCTGGCGGCTCATCTCGTCCTTGCGTGAGCAGCTGCCGCCCACCACGGTCCAGACTATCGTCAAGCGCTGCGGCCTGCCCAGCAGCGGCAAGCGCAGGGCCCCCCGCAGGGTGTACCAGATCCCCCAGCGACGGCGGCTGCAGGGCAAAGACCCCCGCTGGGCCACCATGGCCGACCTGAAGATGCAGGCAGTGAAGGAGATCTGCTACGAGGTGGCCCTGGCCGACTTCCGCCACGGGCGGGCCGAGATCGAGGCCCTGGCTGCCCTCAAGATGCGGGAGCTGTGCCGCACCTACGGCAAGCCTGAGGGGCCCGGGGACGCCTGGAGGGCCGTGGCCCGGGATGTCTGGGACACGGTGGGCGAGGAGGAAGGCAGCGGAGGTGGAGGTGGCGGCAGTGAGGAGGGAGCCCGCGGCGCAGAGGTGGAGGACCTCCGGGCTCACATCGACAAGCTCACGGGGATCCTGCAGGAGGTGAAGCTGCAGAACAGCAGCAAGGACCGCGAGCTGCAGGCCCTGAGGGACCGCATGCTTCGCATGGAGAGGGTCATCCCCCTGACCCAGGTAGGACGGGCCTGGCCCGGCTTGTCCCCGCCTGCATCTCTCCCCTGTAGCAACCTGAACCTCCCACCTCAGAGTCCAGCCTCCTTCCTCCTCTTCCTTTAAAAAATCTTATCGAAGTTTAACACAGCATAGTTTGTGAATCACCTGCCTCACAATCACCAGGGCACTAACTGAAAACGCAGATTCCTGGGTTCTGCCCCAGACCTACTGAATCAGCATCTTTGGGGACACATCTGCATTTATAGTAAGTACCCCGGGTGGTTCTGAAATACAGTGAAGTTTGAGAACCACTGATACAAAGGGTACAGTCCTTAAGTTACCACTTAATGAGTGTTCCCATAGGTGACCACTCTTAGAACCACCCCTCTCCTGGGTGACCCTTCCTTTGGTAGCCGCTGTGCTGAGTGCTTCTCCTGTGTCACCGTGTAAACCTTCACAGTGGCCCTGCGTGTGGGAGTGTTATCACCTACCCGTTTTCCATGTATTCACTCAACAAGAAAATAGTTGAGTGTTTACTGTGTGCCAGGCATCGTGCTAGCTACTGGGGTTACTCACAACAGACAGAATTTCTGCCGCGCTCCCGCTTGCCTTCTAAAGGGGGATGACAGGCAGCCAGTTATAGCAGTAGTCATGGTGTTGAAGGCTTACGGCTCCAAATGCAGCTCTTACGCCTCTCCTCACTCTCCCCTCTCCAGACCCTTGGGCTTCCTTGCTGTTCCTTGAACTTGCTGGGTGCATTCCTGCTTCAAGGCCTTTGCACCTGCTGTTCCTTCTGCCCAGAACGCCCTTCCCTCTCAGAGCCATAGAGCTCGTCCCGCAGTTCCTTTGGGTGTTCCCTAAAATGGTAACTTCTCTGTGAATCTCTTCCTGTCCTTTCACTGCATCTACCCCCACCCTGGCCTCCTGTCCTTTTCCTTGCTCTGGTCTTTTCCATGTGAATATATATTTTTATATGTGTATAAAATATATACACATATATGCATTTATATAAAATATATATAAAATATATAACATGGTACTTACATATAATATAAATAATATATATTAAATAACTTAAATACATATATTTATATTTAACATTTCATGGAAGTACAGCTTATGTACCATACCATATATTTTTCTTATTTATTTATCAACTGTGTCCGTCCACTAAAATGATGGCAGGTATTTTTCTTCCCTCTTTGTTGACTGCTGTATCCCCAGGGCACATCATTTATTCAGCAATATTTGCTGAGTGCCCACTAGGTGAGGCATGGTAGAATTTCTCAGGTAATCTTACAACGGCCCTATGTGATAGGTACTGTCATTGTTGATGTCATCTTACATGTGAGGACACTGAGGCACAGAGGCTACAAGCCGGAGATCCAGACCCACAGCTAGGAGGTGGCACACCTGGACTGCGTCGGCCACCCGACTCTGGGTCCGGGCTCCTAAACCAGTGTCCCTCCAGCTTCCTCATCTCCATGCCTCTCTCTCTCAGGACCCCGGACGTCTAGCTGCTCCAGGGCCTTCCAGCTTGTCCTCCCGAATCTGCACGTCCTCAGGACTCCACTCTCCTCATGTGCCCCCTTTTCTCTCACCCCCTCTCCCTCCCAGGATCACGAGGATGAGAATGAAGAAGCCGGTGAGGCCACGTGGGCTCAGCCCCAAGGGTCTGAGGCAGCGGAGCAGGAAGCCCCCGGTGACCGAGCACCTCCCGCGCGGCCCTCCTCGCCGCCCTTGTCGAGCTGGGAGCGGGTGTCGAGGCTGATGGAGGAGGACCCCGCCTTCCGTCGGGGGCGCCTTCGCTGGCTCAAGCAGGAGCAGCTGCGGCTGCAGGGACTGCAGGGCTCCGGGGGCCGGGGCGGGGGGCTGCGCAGACCCCCCGCCCGCTTCGTGCCTCCTCACGACTGCAAGCTGCGCTTCCCCTTCAAGAGCAACCCCCAGCACCGCGAGTCCTGGCCGGGGGCGGGGGCCGGGGAGTCCCCAATGCCACCCCAGCCCCCTGAGGAGCTCACCCCCTCTCTGGCCACCCCTGCCCGCAGGCCCCCAAGTCCCCGCAGGTCCCACCGTCCCCGCAGGAATTCCCTGGACGGAGGGGGCCGGTCCCGGGGAGGGGGTTCTGCACAGCCCGAACCCCAGCACTTCCAGCCCAAAAAGCACAACTATTATCCCCAGCAGCCCCAACCATACCCAGCCCAGAGGCCCCCAGGGCCCCGCTACCCCCCATACACTACGCCCCCGCGGATGAGACGGCAGCGCTCAGCCCCTGACCTCAAGGAGAGTGGGGCGGCCGTGTGAGTCCCACATCTTGGGCAGAGAGGTCCTGGCGGAGCCCCTCGCTGGGAGGAGATGCTGCTTCCCCAGAAGCCCTGGGGCAGGAGGCCCTAGAGACCAGAGAGAAGGTCCGAGTAGGTGATAGAAGATGTAGGGGTAACTGGGCCGGAGGCTGAGGGAGGAAGGAAGAGGGCACGGAGCTGCCAGGAGCGAACCAAAGTGAAGGAGAGTGACGGGAAGCTGCCTCGGGGCTGCCCCTTGTGGGGGGGGGGTCCCACAAACGCTGCTAGGGTGGGTGGGGGGCTGGGGTGCCGCGTAGTCGGTGTTTGACTTTCTTTTCAAGTGGGGGCAAAGGGGAGAGAACCTAGAGGGGGGTAAGGTCTCCCCGCTCCTGGCCCTGTCTGTCTGTCCGTCTGTGGTGGGTTTCTGTTTCCAGGGAGGTGTGGTGGGATCATAAGTCATTCCTCTCCCCTTTCAGGCCTCCTGCTATATTTGGGGGACCTGTCTGGCGTCTGGTTTGCCTGGGGTCCCTGAGGATGTGGGACCTTTCAATAAAGGACGGAAAACAGAGGGAGCTTGTGGCTGGTGGTCATTTGGTTTTGGATTTCAATGGAGGTTTAGATTATATGAAAGTAAAGTGTGCAGATCTCAAGTGCGGCTCGGTGAATTTTTGCATAGGTCACCACTCAGGTCAAGGTAGAAGAATGTTTCCATCATGGTTTCTGGAATGTTCAGCATCACGTCTCCTCTTGAGTGTGTAACCCATTCCTTATATCCCTTTCATTTTTGCTTACCCAGTGTCTCCATCTCTGCCCCCAAAACTGCTGTCATTGTCCTGGAGGGAGGTGAGGGAGGGATGAGAGGGGAGGAAGAGGGAGTCTCAGCCTGGCAACGCCCAAGTGGCTGTTCCTAACAGGAATTAGAGGCATTTGGGGGACAGGGCGGTGGGGGGTGGTGTTTCTGCGTCTTTGAATCACTTAGTTATTTGAAAGTTCTCCCAAGCAGCCACGACTTCCCCAGGTTCTGTTCTGTCTTGGGTGTGTTTTACAATGAACGTGTTAATCAAGCTTACTGCACCCACCTGATTATTTCATCCCGTTCGTGTTTCCTGCCTTTTATCAGGGCGCATTCAGTATTCCAAATAGTATTTTGTCTTAAGATTGCTTTCAAGGAGGATGCTGCCTGCTTGTTTTAACGTTCTAGCTTGGAGGAGCCCGTCCATGGCAGTGCCGTATTGTACACGTTTTGCAGGTTAAATTGCAACACTGTTCTGTCTGCACCAGGCCAAACCCCAGAATCCCCATGTTTTCAACCTTAGGAACACACTTCCACCCATTTGAAAATTTGAGCTGCTTGCCCACAGCTTCCTGATGTCAGTCTTGAGGTGCAAGCAGCCAAAACCATAGACATTATCCCAGTTGCAGCCAAACCACAGCCCTGGGCAAGGCTACAATTGTTTACTCTTGGTTTCTGCACCCTTAGGCTGGCTACCTTTATTTTGGCAACTTTGAATGCCAGGTCTTCAGGGATCCGTTGACAGTGACCCAAGATTTGGAATGTAATGGATGGTTCGTCGACTGTGTTTATTTGAGCAGTTTATAATCTGGTCAAAGAGACTAAATGTGAGCAAGAAAATGATAGACTACAAAGTTCTCTGCACGTCAGAGCAAGCTGAGTGGCACAGACAGTTTGTAGGATTTGAGATGGGAGAGATAGCTCACTAATTTAAAATACAGTGGGATTATTTTCCCCTCAAGACTACCTTGTATAAATGTTTTCTACCATTTTTATCCATTTCTCTCTTCCAGCTCAATCTTTTTTTTTTTTTTTTTTGGCTGTGTTGGGTCTTCGTTGCTGCGTGCGGGCTTTCTCTAGTTGTGGCGAGCGGGGACTACTCTTCGTTGCGGTGCAGGGGCTTCTCATTGCGGTGGCTTCTCTTATTGCAGAGCACGGGCTCTAGGTGTGCGGGCTTCAGTAATTGTGGCATGCACACTCAGTAGTTTTGGCTTGCGAGCTCTAGAGCGCAAGCTCAGTAGTTGTGGCTCATGGATTAGTTGCTCCGCAGCATGTGGGATCTTCCCGGACCAGGGCTCGAACCCATGTCCCCTGCATTGGCAGGCGGATTCTTAACCACTGTGCTACCAGGGAAGCCCTCAGCTCAGTCTTTTAAAATGTGATGAATTTTAGATTTTATTCAGAGAATTGCCCACTAATCTCTTATCTGTTCTACACATGCTAGCATCCCTTATGCATATCAGCCTTAAAACTGTAAAGGACTCTTTTTGTCTCCATTTTTCAGATGGGAAGACTGAGGTTTGAATAGATTAATGAGTTGCCCAATGTGATACAGTTCCTAAGAGGCAAACTTAGGATTCCAGCTCAGGTCAACTTGACTGAAGCTCAGACTGTCTCATGCCTCTAGGACGATCATCTTTCCTTCTAGAAACCACGTTGCCTTCTCCTCACGTGAGTCTGCCTCTAGTTTCTGGTCTCTTCCAAAGCTGCCCTGAGAAGAAATGAGAACCACTATTTGTAAGCCTCCTCCAGGATCGTGGACAAAAGTCATGGCAGACAACCTGCCAGCTTTCTAGCTCCCTCAATTTTACCCTTGGTTTCCTTGGAAATTCAGGCCAACAGCCTCTGCCTCATTAGACACATTCTCACTCCTCCCACCCACTTCTGTCTCTCTTGAAAGGCAAGAGGAGACTGTGGCATCATCTGGATAGTATGTCTCTCCTAAAGATCTGGTCACCAGATGGACGTTGTAGAAGCTGCTTCTCTCATCCCTAAACAATGCAGTGCCCCAATAGCCTCATCAATGAGGATTTCCATCTCGACTCCTCCAGGTCCTTTCTTATGCTCCCTCTGCCCCCGAACCTGGAGAAGGCCTGTGTGTTCCGATAACCTGGGAAGGTCTTGCCCTGAGCTCCCGTAGCTCTTAGGCTGCAGCTGGGATCCTGCCTGATGCCCCAGGCACATGGACCAGCCTGAAAAGTTCTCATGCCTAATGAGCTAAGCTTCTTTAAAATGACCATGGAAACGGTTCTGGCTGTCCTTACAGAGTGACTTCTCAGCCACAGAGGAGAAGCAGGGTCTCGTTCTTTAAGCCCAGGACCCCATCTCCAGAATGTTAGGGCTGCAGTCAAACTTTGGAGCACACAGACCTGGGTTCCAGACTCATCACTAGTTAGCTGTGTTACTCTGGGTAAGTCACCCCCTCTGGGCCTCAGTTTCCTTCTTTGTAAATAGGACTAATCAATGGGAAGATTTAATGAGATAATACAGGAAAAGGGTCTGGCACATATTGGGAGCTCAAGGTTGGTGCCTTCCCTTTTCCCTTGTTATGAACTGGAAATGAAGACTGGAAAAAGAAGAGAGGTGTCGCAAAATGAGGTCGGGTCCCCCAAAATGTCAGAGGCGTTCTCCAGCTCAACCCTCCACGATGCCCGTTACCCCGTATCCACCAAAGCCTCGCCCCCAAGCCCTGTTGTTCCACTGTTGTCCGCCAGGGGGAGAAAGGGCGCACGTTCGCTTGCGGGTAGCTTTCGCTAGCGCGTTCACAGAGCCTTGAGAGAGTGCGGCCTTGCGCGCTCCTGAGTCTCCGGGGGGGCGTGCACGCGCAAGAGGCTGGGCGTGACGCGGCGCTAGGTTGGGCTTCGTTTTCCCGCGTGCTTGGAGCTGCCCAAGGTTGAGGCTGGGGGACTCGGGGGCCCGAGGAGAGCGGCACGGGTGTGGAGTGTAGGGCCTGGAGCTCTGCGGGCATTTCTTCTTCCGAGACCAGCTATCATCTTCGTTTTCCAGAGGGAACGACCTGACTCCCTTCAGAGTTAGTATTTTCTTCCCCATCATGGATGATCAGGAATTCCAAAGAAGGGAAAGAGAAGGGACATTCATTGGGCACCCTCTGACATAGGGACGGTGCAAGGGAAGTGGACCAACCTTAGGGGCAACGATGCCCCCATACTAGAGGAGCTTTTGGATTGGGGTTTGCTTTGTTCGAAATTTGGTAACTACAGAAAAGTAGAAGGAAGAAAATGGAAATAATCCACATTTCCTCACCACAAAGGATCTCTTGTTGTCTCCCATAAATGTACCCTAAAATGTTTGTTCAACAAGTATTTATTGAACACCCACCAGCTATGTGCTTAGCATGTTAGGTTGTGTGGGACTGCAGAGGAAAAAGAATGATGACCAGGAAACAGGATTTTCAGAAATCTGCAAATGAGTGTGTGTTAGTGTCTTAAAGGGAAATTCCCATAGCAAAAGCGAGGCAATCACCTTAGGAAGATTTCAGAGAAGAAAACCCACAGAGGGAATTCCCTGGTGGTCCAGTGGTTAGGACTATGTGCTTTAACTGCTGCGGGCATGGGTTCTATCCACTGATCTGGGAACAGATTCTGCAAGCCCTGCAGGGAGGGGCGGGGGAGGGGGGGGACAAAAACAAAACAAAGCAGCAACAAAACAAACAAAACCAACTCCCCCTCCACACACACACAAGAAAACCCACAGAAGAGAGAAGCTGTGAAAATGATAAAGGCATTACAACCTGTATTTGAATTGAATTGCACATGAGAGAATATATATGGGAAAATTATTTAGCCCAATTCTCTGATTTTTTTCTTGTAAGGTTTTTTTTTTTTTATATAAATTTTATGTATTTATTTATTTATTTTGGGCTATGTTGGGTCTTTGTTGCTGTGCACAGGCTTTCTCTAGTTGTGGTGAGCGGGGGCTACTCTTCATTGCAGTGCGCGGGCCTCCCACTGTGGTGGCCTCTCCTGCTGCGGAGCACGGGCTGTAGTCACGGGGGCTCAGTAATTGTGGCTCCCGGACTCTAGAGCGCAGGCTCAGCAGTTGTGGCCCACGGGCCTAGCTGCTCCGCGGCATGTGGGATCCTCCCGGACCACGGCCCGCACCCGTATCCCCTGCATTGGCAGGCGGACTCCCAACCACTGCACCACCAGGGAAGCCCTCTTGTAAGGTTTTTATTTGACTTTAAGTCACAAAATAATGCATGTTAATTGTATACAAAATTGTAAACACTATCAGAATTTTAATACTCATGAGGGAAATGAGGCCCAGAAATTCTAACTAACTTGCTTAGAATCCAGTAAGTCTGGGACCAGATCTCAGATTTCCAGGCTGGTACTGTTTCTGTTGTATCATAATAGGCAAATGTGGTTCTGGCTTTAAATGAATTTCTCACATTATTGAGTTTCAGAGAATTCATCCTGGAGGGAAAAAGTCTACAAATTTAATCAAAGCTTGAGTTCTCAGATAATAATTAGTTCTTGGATAATTCTCACTAAGGAGATAGTCTGTAAACATAATGAATAGCTTTTGGCTATATCATAACTTGTAGTAGACAGCAGGAGCTGTATTGGAGAGTAACTAAATACATTTAATATGGTAAAAAGTCAGATGGATTCTTATCCTTGTTAATTTCCAGGGCAGGGCATTCACACTTGAATTAGCTCCTGTGAAAGTTTATGCAGAACCAGGCAGGTGGCTGTCACTCCCATGATGGAGGAACCATCCAGCTTGCTTTCTCTATGATTCAGAACATCTTGATCATTCTTCAGTCATGAAATGGGCAGGATGTGGGACTGTGAGACCAGGACCCAGCTAGAAGCCCTTACTGCACACTACATGGTAGGGGAAAGAAGGCCTTTGGAAATATCCTTTTGAAAAGATTCTAGACAGAAGATCCAGAGTCAGACCTTTGAGGGGAAATGTTTAGGATGCTATAGAGTTCTTAATTTGGTTGTACATCAGAATCACATATGAAGCTTCTTAGAAGTAAAGCTTCTGGGGCCCAACCTCACAGCCTCTCTCCTCTTTCAAATCCCAGGACACTTAGATTGAGAGCCAGTCTCCTTACCATGGCTCATGAGGCCCACAGGATCTGGTCTTCACCCACCTTTCTCACTTTATCTCTGAGTGTCTAAGCACTTTCTTTCCCCATCTTTGTGTATCATTTATGTCTCAACTGAATCGTGTTTTCTAAGAGAACCTTCTTTGATTTCCCATCATGTTACCCAGAGACACCCACACTCTCTAGTGTATTTCACCCTGTTTTATTTTCCACATAGCCTTCCTCTCTCTTTGAAAGGCTACTTTGTACTTCTTCACTTGTTTATTGTCCATCTCAGGGGTCTCTCTGGCCCACCACCTTTTTTTAAAAAAATTTATTTAATTTAATTTTTGGCTGCATTGGGTCTTCCTTGCTGCGCGCAGGCTTTCTCTAGTGGCAGTGAGCAGGGGCTACTCTTCGTTGCAGTGCGCGGGCTTCTTCTTGTGGTGTCTTCTCTTGTTGCGGAGTGTGGGCTCTAGGCACACGGGCTTCAGTAGTTGCGGTACACGGGCTTCAGCAGTTGCAGCACGCAGGCTTCAGTAGTTGCGGCAGGCGGGCCCAGTAGTTGTGGCTCATGCGCTCTAGAGCGCAGGCTCAGTAGTTGAGGTGCATGGGCTTTGTTGCTCAGCGGCATGTGGGATCTTCCTGGACCAGGGCTCGAACCCGTGTCCCTTGCATTGGCAGGTGCATTCTTAACCACTGCGGCACCAGGGAAGTCCCCGCTGCCTGTTTTTGTATGGCCGGAGAGCTAAGGGCAGTTTTTACATTTTTAAATGGCTGGAAAAAATGAGAAGAATCACGACAATGTATAGACAAAGTCGCCTATGTGATAGGGGCCTTGCAGAGCGGGGAAAGGAAAATAATTAAGTGCAGATGCTTTTCTGGGAATGAGTTTGAGACTAAAGAAACCTCTGTGTCTTAGAAATGAAGGTCTGTAACTGAAGAGAAGCAGATGCTAGAAAGACTACAGGAGAGGCAAGACCCACAAGATGGGGGTCAAGGAGTGGGCTTTGAACAGGTATTATCAGAAATAAGTGTGCCTGGGGACTTCCCTGGTGGCGCAGTGGTTAAGAATCCGCCTGCCAGTGCAAGGGACATGGGTTTGATCCCTGGTCCGGGAAGATCCCACATGCCACGGCACAACTAAGCCCGTGAGCCACAACTACTGAGCCCACGTGCTGCAACTACTGAAGCTCACGCGCCTAGAGCCTGTGCTCCGCAACAAGATAAGTCACTGCAATAAGCCCAGGCACCACAACGAAGAGTAGCCCCACTCGCCACAACTAGAGAGAAAGCCCGTGTGTAGCAACGAAGACCCGAGGCAGCCAAAAATTAAAAAAGAAAGAAAAAAAAGAAGTTAAGTGTGCCTGGGGTGCTCATGGCTTGTAGGATTATAAGAGCACCTCTTGTTTGGAGCCCAGGGAGGAATGGATACTTGAAGTAGGAAGTGGAATATTCCTTAAGGAAGAATATCACTGGGCACCTGCAGTGAGCCAAACGCAGAGACCCCGAGGTTTACAGCAAAGTGTTATTCACAAGGCAGGCGAGGAGACAGGGGAACAAATCTCAGATCCGCCTCCAGGAATGAGAGGGGTTGGAGTGTTTATGGGATAAAGAAGCAAGGCCGTCTGAGGCCTGGGGAGCGTGGGGAAAGGTGATGGGAATAAGAAAAGGCGAGGTAATCCACGTTCTGTTCTGCGCAGGTGCAGCTAAGCTACAGGGTTCTTCATGGGCCGGGTGTTGAGAAAATGGCGCCATTAGCACGTTCTGAGGGTGGACTTGGGGGCCCGCTGACGTCAAAAGGTCACCGCGGGGACACTTGCGCATGCCCAGATGGAAGGCCCGCGGTCTCAACCAGTCTTAACCGGCTAGAGCTCAAACTGGACACAGCTGACTGGACGACAACTCAGGCAAACTTCTTATCGTTTAGGCTACGTGAAGCTTAGAGGACGTGGAAGTTTTGTAAAAACAAGGTGAGCCTGATCAGTGAAGGTAGATTACAGCGTATTATTTATTAAGGAAGTTAGAGTTTCATGGATCTGACTGAAAACCACCCTCGGTTTCACTTGTTCACGTCTCGGGTGAGAGGGTGGACGTAAATGGAAGGAAGGTCACCATAGGTCTCAGTGGGAAGTGCTTCAGACCTGGGATTCACCATGAATTTTCACAGAAGAGTAGAAGCTGGGGGACAAGGCATAGGAGTGGTGGCCCTGGGGAGGGGATGGGGGCGGGGGAATGACCAAGGGGAGCAGGGCTCTAACATGCCCATCTCACCTGGAGAATCCCTGTGCTTCTTGGCAGACGGCCTCACGGTGCCTAAACAGCCCTAAGGCTCTTACCTGCCAGGTGGAATAGCAGTTTTCTTTTTTTTCTAGTTTGAAAGATTTTTTTTTTTTTTTTTTGAATAGCACTTCTTAGATAGGGAGTCAGTGAGTTAGGGGGACCTAACACTGTTTTCATTCTGCAGCCAAGAAGGATGATGGTTCCTTGTGGTCCCTCATAATATCCAGTCCAGATGGCTGGGAGGGGCAAGTGGTAAGGATTCTCCATCCCCTGACTTTTCCTTTCCTGTAATTTCCTTACCTATTAGCCACAAAGTACAGTAAGTCCCCTACATACAAACGAGTTCTGTTCCAAGAGTGTGTGTGTAAGTCCAATTTATTCGTAAGTCCAACAGAGTTAGCCTAGGTACCCAACTAACACAATCGGCTATATAGGACTGTACTGTAATAGGTTTATAATCCTTCTCACACAAATAATACATTAAAAACAAACACAAAAAATAAACCATTTTTAATCTTACAGCACAGTACCTTGAAAAGGACAGTAGTACAGTACGACAGCTGGCATACAGGGGCTGGCATCGAGTGAACAGGCAAGAAGAGTTACTGACTGGAGGAGGGAGAGGAGGTGGGAGATGGTAGAGCTGAAGGATCGTCAGCAACAGGAGACGGAGGGCGAGCTGCAGTTTCACTCATGCCTGAACGCACGTTCGCATCTTTGAAAGTTCACAACTTGAAGGTTCGTACGTAGGGGACTTACTGTACCTGGGATCCTAGACAATTGTTAGGGTTCCTATTGTGAAGACCTCACAGCAGCATTTAACATTCTAATATTGTGGGTGGGTAGGAAGGGTGGACACAAAATCCTCATCGTCTTGTGAAGACTGGCCTTGGGGTGGGCACTGTGAAGGCCCTTAATTCGTGCGCCATTGTGCGTGGGGTAAACCCTTCGTACTGATTTTGGTGATTTATCCCACGTCTGAGTCGCATAAGAAGGAGATCATAGGTGAGTGCTGCCACCTTGCTGCTGTTTGCCTTCTGCTCCGGCAGCACAGCGCCCCCGTCCCCTCCCCTCTATCTCAGGAACACTGGCCTCAGAGGTCAGAGGAGATAAGCCAAAATCAGCCTGATCCTTAAAGAAGATGTGGCACATATATACAATGGAATATTACTCAGCCATAAAAAGAAACGAAATTGAGCTATTTGTAATGAGGTGGATAGACCTAGAGTCTGTCATACAGAGTGAAGTAAGTCAGAAAGAAAAAGACAAATACCGTATGCTAACACATATATATGGAATTATCTTGCTTATTACCTCTGCTTCAACGTGGTGGTTTCAAAGGGTCACAGTTCTTACCCCTCCCGTGTGATTGTCCCCAGTCCAGGGCCTTGTTTTGACAACTCACCCAAGGGCAGAGCAAACCCAGCAAACAGTATAGCTTACCTTTAAGGTAGGTTTCACATCCTTCCCCCTCACCCAAATAGATACTTCTATGGAGCACACTTTCTGGAAAATAAGCCCATAGATGAGGTTTGATATCTCCCATTAGAAACTCGCAGTCTTTGGAACTCAAATCTCAAAGAGGCCTTGAGCAGCAGCATTGACTTTGGGAGACTGCAAGGAACTTTAGAGAACATTTAATCTGTCATCTTATTGTATTTATTAAAAAAAAAAAACTATGGAGGGTCTACTGCTTAGGACGCATTTTCCTATGTGTTTTGGATGACACAAAAGTCATATTAAATATCTCTATCTTCTTCTCCTGCCTTCTTTCTGGAGAGCTCTCTGCCTCCCACCAAATCGTTCTTTACAGACCTCACACTCTTCTGCCTCTTTGTTTTTCCTAGAAGGTCCTCCGCCCCTGATAGCCCCCTTCGACTGGCTTCCTCCTGTCACCCAGGAGTCTCAGCTTAGCTGCTGTCATCTCAGGAAACGTCAATTCCCTCAGTCTGGGTTGGGGATCCTTTTCTTTTCCAGCTTATCCTGGACACATCTCTGTCACTACATGTACCATGTGATGATGCAATTGTGAATTTTGTCATCTCCCCTTGACTGTGGACTCTTTGAGGTTAGGGACTGAACCTGTTTATCTTTGAGTCAGACCCAGATTCTCCTTGAGCAAAGACTGGCAGGAGAGAGAAGCCATCATGAGGCTTATAAAAGGAGTATATCAAGGTGGGCGTGGCAGATATCACGAGAACAGTAACAGAGTAGCATTACGTCACTATCGGCTTCTTGGCAGTAGGCCAGAGCTAGAGGTCCACCTCCAGCTGAAGGAAGTAGCCCGGGAAGGAGTCACTTCCTTCTAAACTAAAGACCTTGAGTCCTGGGGAGGTTCTATCAAGCGTAGAAGCCCGAATCATCAACAGGTGAATGCTCTGATTGACAAGGCGGTGAAGAGTAGGGGAAGGAGCCCAAGACGGGGTGTCAGGAGACCTGGTTCTAGTTCATACTTTGTTCCACATGAGAGCCCACTGGCCAAATGGGACTCCCCAACATGTCATATCTTTTCCTCGGCCTAGAACAACTTCTGTCCTTCTGCAACTGTCTTCTGGTCAGGATACTGCTCTCCTTTAAGATCCAGCTCATATCCCGTCTCCTGAGTGAAGCCTTCATCTTCCAAACCAGGTATGACGTGAGGGTGTCTCCTCTTTGCTCTGAACCCCTATGGAAAAATGTATATACCTCTTTTAGGAAACTTAATCTTGTTCTGCTTCACTATTTACTTATGAACTTCTCTTGTTTCTCCTACTAAATTACCCCCATTAATTTTCCCCTCCTTGAGAGCAAAGATCATATTTGTGGAGCTCCCTTATTTTATTACCTAATTTATGGTAGATGCTCAAATATTTGTCGACTGAGAGAAAGATTCCCTTTTATTCAGTAAAGAGTCGTGGCCAGTGGCATGGACTCTGAGCCACTCACAAGCTGTGTGACTCTGGGCAAGTTACTTAAGCTTTCTGTGCATCAGCTTCCCCGACAGTAGATGGGAATAGTAGTACCTACTTCATGAGGCTGTGTTAAGGAGTCAGTGAGCACTTAGCCTGGAATACTGTGTTAAGCATTAGTCCAGTCCTCCTTCGAAGAGTGTCAGAGCAGGAAATGCTGTCACCAGTATGGAAACACCAACAGGTAATTTGAATTTTTCCCTCCCTGACTTAGTGACTTCTTCCCCCATCCCCAAATCTGCTGTGACCGAACCACTGGTGAGTTGTAAAATCCTCCCAGACGGCTTTACATTGTTCTAGATATTTGCATGGATTCCTTGGTTTGGGTGTACAAGTGAGTTTGGGAAAGTAAGATTCTGCATTGTGTTTTCCAGTTAATCTTATAGATTTATTTGTTAATTTGCATTTGTTTTGTTTTTACAAGAAGGAGTGCCTTTAGATAGGTTCCTGAGAACACACAGAGGTTTCTCTATTAGTGGAATTAATTAGAGATAGAGCAGTGATGTCCCAGAGGGTTAATAGTGACCAGGTCCCTGAGCAAAGTCAACGTCTTGTGATGATTAACACAGTTTACATCTTAAGTGAACAAAGACAGCTTTCTATACCAAACACTCAAACAAATGAAGATTCCTGTAACATTCACAGGCTCGAGGCTACAGACAAATGATTCTTAGAATCATGAAAACAACCCTTCTAATATTGATGGAAAAAGCTCTTCGACCCTTTAGAAAAACTAAAGGAAGGACCTACTGTATAGTACAGGGAACTATACTCAGTATTTTGTAATAACATGTAAGGGAAAATGATCTGAAAAAGAATATATATATATATATATATAACTGAATCACTTTTTAAAAAATTAATTAATTAGGTTGTGCCTGGTCTTAGTTGTGGCAGGCGGGCTCCTTAGTTGCAGCATGCATGTGGGATCTAGTTCCCTGACCAGGGACCGAACCCAGGCCCCCTGCATTGGGAGTGCAGAGTCTTAATCACTGCCCTACCAGGGAAGTCCTGATAACTGAGTCACTTTGCTGTACACCTGAAACGTTGTAAATAAACTGTAAAAATAAGTAAATAAATAAAATGGGAAGGTTAAAAAGAAAAAGAAAACTAAAAGATCCTGAACCCCAGTTTTTGCAGGACAGGATACAGAATAAGTAAAGATTTAACTTACATTTTGTGGTCCCTAGTACGTAAATATTTTCTCACCTATTTCTTATATTTCTGGAAAACCAAGGTTAATGGCTAGCCCAGGGCTTGCCTTTCTTAAGCACTTCTATCTACACCAAAAGTATTTGGTGTTACAGGTTTTTTAATTCCACCGGCTAAGTTTGGATTATCAGATGAAAGAGGTTGAGATGCTACAGGGAGAAGAGGTGAGATAACGTAAGTAGTGGAGTGAAAGGGAAAAGAAACATGTTGCTCTGATTGAGATTCTCTGCTGTTAAGCACGGCAAAGTCCTGCTGGCCCTCAGCCTGTTTTGCTGCCCTCCACCACAAATAACTTGTTTCAGAAGCTTTTCCTGTTGTAAGGCCTGGGTTGGAGCGGTGCTTTTCACAGTACCTGCATCTGGCACCAGGGGGAGGCCTGCAGGGAAAGGGAGCCTTTTCAAGCCCTGCTTTCTTTCAAGGAGGGGACAGACTACAGACACCCTTCTTTGGGATCTGCCCTGGCATGGACCCAAGCTTGTCTGCCTGTCCCCTGCTCCGTACAGGCTGGAGTGGGGAAAGGAGGAGGCTGCCTGGGCGAGCATTGTCCTCCTCTGCAGTTGCTTGTTTCCTTTTAAGGACATTTGTTTTGTCTCTGCTCTGACAAACAAATAATAAGATTTTCCATGGAGGACTGGACAATCAGAGGAACTTCGAGGCAGGGGGCGTGTTCCTGCTTCTGTATAGCTATGCAAGGGGGAACGGAAGGAGAAGGGGGAAGAGACCTTAGAAAGCTTAACTGCATCCTGAGCAGGTTTTATATTTCCATTAAAAGAACACTGCAGTTTACCATCATCAAGCACTGAGTGCTCCCCTGCAGCTGAGAGGGAGTTCAGGACAGTAACCATGGAGACACGGCACTCCCAAAAGCAGCGTTCCGGTGTTGGAATGCTGAATCCAGATTGAAGAAGACTAACAGCCTCAGGAGGTTCAGAGGTTAGACTTATTTGAGCTTCAGACGTTGGACTAAATCGTTGAGTCACTGAGGTTATGAGAGGCATAAAGAAGCAATCCCAACATATTCTCTGGTCCCATTTCTATGAACTATTCAGAACAGTTAAATTTCTAGAGACAAAGCAGACCAGTGGATGCCTAGGGCTGGGGCGAGGTATAGGATGGAGAGTGACTGCTAATGGGTACATACAAAGTTTCTTTTGGGGATGAAAAAAATGTTCCAAAATTAGGTTATGATGATGATTGCACAACTCTGTAAAACCACTGAATTGTACACTTTAAGGAGTGAAATTTACAGTATGTGAATTATATCTCAATAAAGCTATTAAATAAAAGCTTCCCCTACCCTGTCCCCCAAGAAAAGCAAATTCCAAATCTAACTATAGTTAAGGAGGCACATGTCCCCACTGAGGATGGGGTTATAGATGAAATAAGATTGACTGTGAGCTGATGTTTGCTGAATGAGGGTGATGAGTACTTGGAGGTTCCTTATGTTATTCTCTCGACTTTGGTATGTGTTTGAAAATTTCAATAGTAACAAGTCAAATGAATTTTTAAAAACTAAAACACACACAGACCACCTAAAATGCTGTGAGAAATGAAAGGACAGAAAATGGGCGATGGTAAAAGCTGAATCCCACAGTTACCACCTAAAGAAGGGTTATCTCACGTGTCAGGGAAACGTGAAGAGAGCAGGTTCTGTTGTAGGCATTGAGAACCTGGCCGACCAAAAAAGAAATCTAGACGGTCCATAGCTGATAATTTGCATCGTCACTAGTTTTTCTTATCTTTATTCAAGTTTTATTTTATAGATACCAAAAAATGGGCTAGAGAATGGCTGGGCTAGAGAATGCCAAAGTGAAAATAATCTGTTACCTTTTTTGAGACGAAATAAAGATTTTAAAACAATCACTCTGAAAACAGCACGGTAAAAAAAAAAAATTCATGTGAATATGAAAGGATATGTATAAGGAAAAGTAGGTCTCCTTCCCATGGTGGACCTCAAGTTTTTTGTTTTTTTTTTTAATCTTTTTTTATTGAAGTATAGTTGATGTAGGGCCTCAAGTTTTATTCCCCAGAGACAATCGCCAAACCACCAGCAGTTCTTATAAATGCAGAATGTGTGTGTTTGTGTGTGCGCTTGTGCACACGCGCATACAGGTATACACATACACACTTACCTTTTTTTTTATATATATGAGTATATGTATATATAAGGTATACCTCGGAGATATTGTGGGTTCAGTTCTAGAACATAGCAGTAAAGCGAATATCACAATAAAGCGAGTCACATGAATTTTTCGGTTTCCCAGTGCATATAAAAGTTGTTTTTACACTATACTGTAGTTTATTTAATGTGCAATAGCATTATGACTAAAAAAGGAATATACATATCTTAATTTTAAAATACTTTATTGCTAAAAAATACTAACCATCATCTGAGCTTTCAATGAGTCATAATCTTTTTGCTCGTGGAAGGTTTAAAATATTGGGAGAATTACCAAAATGTGGCTCAGAGACACAAAGCAAGCAAATGCTCTTGGAAAATGGTGTCAATAGACTTGCTCGAAGCAGGGTTGCTGCAAGCCTTCAATTTGTAAAAAATGCAAGCACAATAAAGAGAAGCACAATAAAATGAGGTAAACCTCTGTGTGTGTGTGTGTGTGTGTGTGTGTGCGCGCGCGCGCGCGCGTATGTATGTATGTATGTATTCTTTTGCACCTTGCTTTTTTTCACTTAGTTTATTTTAAAGGAAACGATGGTCACATTTTTTTTTTTTTTTGGCTGCACCACGCGGCACGCGGAACTTCCCCAACCAGGTATCAAACCCGCGCCCACTGCAGTGGAAGCGCAGAATCTTAACCACTGGACCGCCAGGGAAGTCCCTGGTCACTTTTAAAATATCACTAAACTATCCCCCTTGCACCCCACAAGTTAGATGGTGATTTTCAGTGACCAAAGAGAAGTCTCAGACCTACAGCAAAATAAATCTCTAAGTCAGGCAAAGGGCAATTCTCCCTTTGCCTTTCATGAAAGAATCATAGGCCCCCAGTAGGTCTGAAATCAGGTCTGGAGGCAGGACCGGGAGAAGAAAGAAGGAAAGACATCAAGGAGCGTGGGGCAGTCAGATCAGAGTCAGGCTCCGTGCTCTTAGTCTGACTGTCCACAGTCTTGTGTTCTCCCCGCCGAGGCACCTTTGAACCCGTGGGGAAAAGTCCTGATCCATTTCTGAGTGTTGTAGACCCTACTTCTCCTCTATTACTGCAGGAGTTTCCAAACACAACCTGAACGCTGGGGTTTGCCCTGGACCCGAAGGAAGTGCTTGGGTACCCCGGACCGTGTGTGTGCAATGTGTATGAGAAGGTTACCTTTGTTGGGAAGGCTTTTCCTTCATTCTGAAATTATTTCCTTCCTTGTTTTCTTCTTTTTCTTCCTTTTTTTTTTGAATAAAATGATGTTGATAGTGTTCCCCTTGCCAAATATCTTTATTGACAAAATTAAAACACAAGTATTTATATTAGAAAAATGTTCTAAAATATATGTTGGACTCCACATTTAGATTTCCCGGGTAGTAAAATTGAGAATAAAAATGTTGGGAAGCACCATGTTGTCATACAGTGAGCCCCTTTGTCAACACAGCCTGTCCACCCTGTTCCTACAGACTGCCCTCCTTGCCCATTCCTGTTCGTGGAAATTCTCATCATCCAGTCTCAGCTCAGAATGCCACGCCTGCAAGCACAGAGAGGTTAATAAGAGAAGAGACATACCTCAGAGATATCCCCTAGTAGTATGAGAATGACAAAGGTCGTATTACAAAATTGTGGGAAGGGGGAGAGTGGAAGGATTATTCAATAAATAAATGGGAAGTACAAGTGACCAGTAAGCATATGGAAAAAGTGCTCTCTCTGAATAGGTATCAAAGAAAGACAAAGGAGAACATATTCTATAAGTATTTTTGGTTAGTTAGAATTCAGGGAGAGTCTCAAACCCTGCTGGCATAAATTGGGAGATGAAAGAAGGATATAGTTACCAACAAAAGGAAAAGAAACACTGGGTAGGTAAAAACAGCAAGGGCCCATTGCAAAAGTTTTCAAATTCTGGTCTTTTTTTTTTTTTCTGGGTAAATTCCCAGAAATACAATTATTGGGTGAAAGGGTATGGACACATTTAAGGCTCTTGTTTCTTTCCCAAATGATGCTGATTTATCCTCCCATTAGTACAGGAGAAAACCAAGCTTTGAAAATTAAAGATAAAATAACCTATGAACCAAGTGAAAAAGTATAACAACTATGACTATATCTAAACAAACTGTTGAGTGCTTGGGAATCTCAGGGAGTCTAGTTCTGGCTCTGGATTCTGGGCTGGGCTTGGACCCCAAACTGAGCTGTGAGCAAAACTCCTGCTTTTTGTGTCTCATCTTGTGCAAGTACTAAAAGAGAGTCTTGGACTAGCTGATTTCAAAAGTCTCTTGCAGCATTAATATTTTATACCTCTAGGGACTTCCCTGGCGGTCCAGTGGTTAAGACTTCACTTTCCAATACAGGGGGTGTGGGTTTGACCCCTGGTTGGGGAGCTAAGATCCCACATTCCTAGTGGCCAAAACACTAAAACATAAAATAGAAGCAATATTGTAACAAATTCAATAAAGACTTTAAAAATGGTCCACATCAAAAAAAATCTTTAAAAAATTTTATAACTCTATAATAGCAGTTTCTATACAGCTTTCAAAGGTTTGGAGCATTTAACAGAGGAATAATAGCTGACATTGTTTCTAGGAGCCAGGACAAGTTGATACCCAGTGGAAGGAGTCCTGAGCAGGAAAAGTGCATGAAATGTCTGATGTCAGTCTGTGGATGACCAGCCTTGTCCATTGGTACATGTAAGACCTCCGTTGGGAACCCCCACAATTACCTGGGGGAGCACTTAGCCTGGATTTGTGGGTCCACATTGTGAGGTAGAGGCAAGATCTGCTACTGAAGACAGAAGAGCAAGCATATTGATTAGGTATGTCCTAACTGTACTTTTAGTCAACAATTATTTATAGAACACTTGTTCTGTGCCAGGCACTGTCCTAGGCTCTAAATATTTAGCAGTAAGAAAAAAAGCCTTTCCCTCAATGGACATTCTCATGGAAGGAAAAAGCAATAAAGAAAGCAAATAAGTGAAATAAATAGTATGTCAGATGGTGACAAATTCTATGGAGAAAAAGCAAAGAAAGAAAATGAGGGAGCTGTGGGAAAGATCACAATTTTTATTTTAAAAAATTAATTTATTTTTGGCTGCATTGGGTCTTCGTTGCTGCGCGTGGGCTTTCTCTAGTTGCAGCGAATGGGGGCTGCTCCTTGTTGTGGTGCGCAGGCTTATTGCGGTGGCTTCTCTTGTTGCGGAGCACGGGCTCTAGGCACACGGGATTCAGTAGTTGTGGCACGCAGGCTCAGTAGTTATGGCACGCAGTCTCGGTAGTTACGGCGCACAGGCTTAGTTGCTCCGCAGCATGTGGGATCTTCACGGACCAGGGCTCGAACCCGTGTCCCCTGCATTGGCAGGTGGATTCTTAACCACTGTGACACCAGGGAAGTACACAATTTAAAAATTTTTTAGAGCAGTTATAGGTTAACAGCAAAGTTGAGAAGAAGGTACAGAGATATCCCATGCCAAGCCTCCCACATTAACAGCATCCCCCATCAGCTTGGTACCTTTGTTACAATTGATGAACCTACATTGACACATCATTAACATGTTCCAAAGTACATAGTTTATATGAGGGCTCACTCTTTTTTTTTTTTTTTTTTTTTTTTTTGCGGTACGCGGGCCTCTCACTGCTGCGGCCCCACCCGCCGTGGAGCACAGGCCCCGGACACGCAGGCCCAGCGGCCACGGCCCACAGGCCCAGACGCTCCACGGCACGTGGGATCCTCCCGGACCGGGGCACGAACCCGCGTCCCCCGCATCGGCAGGCGAACCCTCAACCACTGCGCCACCAGGGAATCCCTGAGGGCTCACTCTTGGTGTTGTATATTCTGTGCATTTGGCCAAATGTATGATGACCTGTATCCACCATAGTGTCATACCGACTTGATACAGGGAGGAGGAGGTATTTAATAATATCCTCCAAACTGAGAAGGAACTTTGAGACAGAAAAATGAAGCAGGCAACTCCGAAGTACAATTATGAAGTTTATTGTGGAGAACTTACATATGCGTAGGAAGGCTTGGGCAGATGGACAATCCAGAGGGTACAAGGGGATGTAAAGTGGCCAAAGCTAAAAATAGAATCTGACTACCAAGTGAGAAGCATGGCTGCACAGACTGGAACCTGGGTTTTTCCTCCCCCCGAGGGGTATCATGACCATTAACTATCTGCACCAGCAAAAGACATTCTTCCAGCTGTCATATCAGATGAAGGTAAGGGTGAAAGTTGATAGGGAACTTATCTGGCTTGGGCGCATTCTTTGTGGACACAGAAAGGCAAGGGAATAGAATTGCGGTCCTAAGATGGAGCTGACAGAATGGAGTCAGTGTGGTGTGGTTCAGCCACACAAGAGCATTTTCACTGCCAGAAAAATCCTCTGTGCTCTGCTTATTCATCCCGCCCTTCCTCCTAACCCCTGGCAACCGCTGATCTTTTTACTGCCTCCATAGTTTTGCCTTTTCCAGCCTGTCATAGAGTTGGAATCATACAGTATGTAGCCTTTTCAGATTGGCTTCTTTCACTTAATAATATGCATTTAAGTTTTCCTCATGTCTTTTCATGGCTTGATAGCTCATTTCTTCCTAGCAGTAAATAATATTCCATCGTCTGGATGTGCCACAGTTTATCCATTCACCTACTGGAGGACACCTTGGTTGCTTCCAAGTTTTGGCAATTGTTGATAAATTTGCTTTAAGCACCCATGTGCAAGTTTTTGTGTGGACATAAGTTTTCAACTCCTTTGGGTAAATACTGAGAACATGATTGATGGATCATATGGTAAGGGTAGGTTTAGTTTTGTAAGAACTGCCAACTGCCAACTGTCTTCCAAAGTGGCTGTACCATTTTGCATTCCTATCAACAGTGAGTGAGAGTTCCTTTTGCTCCACATTCTTGCCAGCATTTGGTGTTGTCAGTGTTCTGGATTTGGGGCATTCTAATAGGTATGTTAGTGGTATCTCATTGTTGCTTTAATTTGCATTTCTCTGATGACATATGACATGGAGCATTTTTTCATATGTTTGTCACTTGTGTATATTCTTTGGTGAGGTGTCTGCTAAGCTCTTTAGCCCATTTTTTAATCAGGTCTTATTCTTGAGTTTTAAGAGTTCTTTGTATATTTTAACAGTCCTTTATCACATATATCTTTTGATTTTCTCACATTCTGTCATTTGTTCTTTCAGTCTCTTGACAGTACCTTTCACAGAGCAGAAGATCTTAATTTTAGTAAATTCCAGATAATCAATACTTTCTTTCATGGCTCATGCCTTCAGTGTCATATCTTTAAAATCATGACCAAAGCCAAGGTCATCTAGATTTTCTCGTATGTTACCTTCTAGAAATTTTATAGTTTTGCATTTTATATTTAGGTCTGTGATCTATTTTGAGTTAATTTTTGTGAAGAGTGTAAGGTTCATAGATTCTAGATTCATTATGTTTTACATGTGAATATCCAATTGTTTGAGCATCACTTGAAAAAAACTATATTTTCTCCATTGTATTCCTTTGCTTCTTTGTCAAAGATTGGTTGACTATATTTATATGGTTCTATCTGGGCACTCTGTTCCATTGATCTATTTGTCTATTCATTTATCAATGCCACAGTGTCTTGATTACTTAGCATTATAGTAAGTCTTGAAGTCACGTGGTGTCGGTCCTCCAAATTTTTTCTTCTCCTTCAATATTTATTGGCTCTTCTGGGCCTTTTGCCTCTTTAGAATCAGCTTGTCAATCTTTATAAAATAACTTGCTGGGATTTTGATCAGGTTTGCATTGAATCTATAGATCAAGTTGAGAAGAACTGACATCTTGACTATATTGTCTTCTTATCCAGGATCATGGAATACCTCTCTGATTATTTAGTTTTTCCTTGATTTCTTTGAACAGTATGTATGCAGTTTTCCTCATACAGATCTTGTATGTATATTTTTAGATTTATATCTAAGTATTTAATTTTTGAGGTGCTAATGTAAATGGTATTGTGCTTTTAATTTCAAATTCTGCTTGTTCATTGCTGGTATATAGGAAAGTGATTGACTTTTTTATGTTAACCTTGTATCTTGCAACCTTGCAATAATAACTTATTAGTTCCAGGAGCTTTTTTGGTCAATTCTTTCAGATTTTTCTACATTAAAAGATCATGTCATCTGTGAATAAGGACAGTTTTATTTCTTCCTTCCCAAGTGGTATATGTTTTATTTCCTTTTCTTGTCTTATTGCATTAGATTTCCATTACAATGTTAAAAAGGAGTAGTGAGAGAGGACATCTTTGCCTTGTTCCTGATCTTAGTGGGAAAGCTTCAAGTTTCTCTCCATTAAGTATGATGTTAGCTGCAGGGTTGTTGTTGTTGTTTAGATATATATATTTTTAATTAATTAATTAAATAATTTTTAAATTTTTGGCTGCACTGGGTCTTCCTTGCTGTGCACGGGCTTTCTCTAGTTGTGGTGAACGGGGACTATTCTTTGTTGTGGTGCATGGGTTTCTCACTGCAGTGGCTTCTCTTGTTGCAGAGCGTGGGCTCTAGGCGTGCAGGCTTCAGTAGTTGTGGCACGTGGGCGTCAGTAGTTGTGGCTCACGGGCTCTAGAGTGCAGGCTCAGTAGTTGTGGCGCATGGGCTTAGTTGCTCTGCAGCATGTGGGATCTTCCCAGACCAGGGCTCGAACCCCTGTCCCCTGCACTGGCAGTTGGATTCTTAACCACTGCACCACCAGGGAAGTCCCAGGTGTTCTTTATTAAGTAGAGGAAGTTCCCTCTATTTCTAGTTTGCTGAGGGTTTTTTTTTTTTATCATGAATGCATGTTGGATTTTGTCAAATGCTTTTTCTGAATTTGATATTAATATGATCATGTGATTTTTCTTCCTTAACCTGCTCATGTGATGGATTATATTAATTGATTTTCAAATGTTGAACCAGATTTGCATACTGGAATAAACCCACTTAGTCATGGCATATGATTCTTTTTATACATTGTTGGATTCTATTTGCTAATATTTTGTTGAGGATTTTTGCATCTATGTTTATGAGAAAAATTGGTCTGTAGTTCTCTTTTCTTTGTCTGTTTTTGCTATTAACGTGATTCTGGCCTCATAGAATGAGATAGGAAGTATTCCCTCTGCTTCTATCTTTTGAAAGAAATTGTGGAGAACTGGTGTAAGCTCTTCCTTAAATATTTGGTAGAATTCACCAATGAACCCAAACTACTTTCTGTTTTGGAAGGTTATTAATTATTGATTCAATTTCTTTAATAGAAACAGGCCTATTTCTGTTCTTCTTGGGTGAGTTTTGGCATATTGTGCCTTTCAAGAAATTGATTCATTTTATCTAAGTTATCAAATTTGTGGGAATAGGGTTGTACATAGTATTCCTTTCTTATCCTTTTAATGTCCATAAGCTTTGTAGTGATGTCCCCTTTTTTACTTCTGTTATTAGCAGAACACTCTTTTTTTCTTAGTCAGCCTGGCTAGAGCCTTGTCAATTTTATCGATCTTTTTACTGTTTTTTATTTTTTACTTTTTAATTTTTTTTGGCTGTGCCACGTGGCATGCAGAATCATAGTACCCTGACCAGAGGTAGAACCTATGCCCCCTGCAGTGGAAGTGCAGAGCCCTAACCACTAGACCACCAGGGATTTCCCTTTATTGATCTTTTTAAAGAATCAGGGGCTTCCCTGGTGGTGCAGTGGTTAAGAATCCACCTGCCAATGCAGGGGACACAGGTTCGAGCCCTGGTCCAGGAAGATCCCACATGCCACAGATCAACTAAGCCTATGTGCAACAACTACTGGGCCTGTGCTCTAGAGCCCGCGAGCCACAACTACTGAGCCCTTGTGCCACAACTACTGAAGCCCGCATACCTAGAGCCTGTGCACCACAATGAAGAGTAGCCCCTGCTTGCCACAACTAGAGAAAAGCCCGGGTGCAGCAATGCAGACGCAAAGCAGCCAAAATAAATAAGTAAATTAATTAATTAATTAAATTAAAAAAAAAGAATCAGCTTTTGTTTCATTGATTTTCTCTATTGATTTCCTGTTTTCAATTTTATTGATATCTGCTCTAATTTTTTTTTTTTTTTTGACTGTGTTGGGCCTTTGTTATTGCATGTGGGCTTTCTCTAGTTGTGGCCAGTGGGGGCTATTCTTCGTTGTGGTGCTTCTCATTGTGGTGACTTCTCTTGTTGCAGAGCATGGGCTCTAGGCACGTGGACTCAGTAGCTGTGGTGCACAGGCTTAGTTGCTTCATGGCATGTGGGATCTTCCCTGATCAGGGATCGAACCCATGTCCCCTGCACTGGCAGGTGGATTCTTAAACACTGCACCACCAGGGAAGTCCCTCTGCTCTAATTTTTTAAAAAATATTTAATTAATTAATTTATTTATGGCTGCGTCAGGTCTTAGTTGCATCATTTGGGATCTTCGTTCAGCAGGCAGGCTCTTTGTTGCGGTGTGCAGGCTTCTGTCTAGTTGTGGTGCACAGGCTCCAGAGCATGTGGGCTCTGTAGTTTGTGGCACGCGGGCTTAGTTGCCCCAAGGTGTGTGGGATCTTAGTTCCCCGACCAGAGATTGAACCCATGTCCCCTGCATTGGAAGGCAGATTCTTAACCACGGGACCACCAAGGAAGTCCCTCTGCTCTAATTTTTATTAGTTCGTTTCTTCTCTTACTTTAGATTTAATTTGCTCTTCTTTTTCTAGTTTCCTAAGGTGGAAGCTTAGATGATTGATTTTAGATCTTCTTTTCTAATATATTCGTTCAATGCTATAAATTTCCCTCTAAACACTGCTTTCACTGCATCCTATAAATTTTGATAAGTTGTGTTTTAATTTTCATTCAGTTCAAAATATTTTTAAAATTCTCTTGAGATTTTTTTCTTTCTTTTTTTTTAAAATTTATTAATTTTATTTATTTACTTTTGGCTGTGTTGGGTCTTCATTGCAGTGTGCGGGCTTTCTCTAGTTGCGATGAGCAGGGGCTACTCTTTGTTGCGGTGCACGGGCTTCTCATTGCAGTGGCTTCTCTTGTTGCAGAGCATGGGTTCTAGACGCGTGGGCTTCAGTAGTTGTGGTGCAGGCTCAGTAGTTGTGTGCTCCGCGGCATGTGGGATTTTCCTGGACCAGGGCTTGAACCCATGTCCCCTGCATTGGCAAGCGGATTCTTAACAACTGCGCCATCAGGGAAGTCCCACCCCTAGAGTTTTTAACCCTTAAGACTTGTTCACACTCTCAGAATTGCCTCCAGTAATTCATCAATTTCAGTTGCGGCTTCCCTAGCCCAGCAATGGTTCCAGTGGAGGTTTCTGCTCCAGTATGTTTTGATTCTCTGTATTTGCCTGTCTCTCCAATTTTGGGGGGCAGTTGTTTGCCCTGTGAACTCACTTCTCTTATGGATCTTAGGAGAGTTTTTGATTTTTCAGCTTGTTTAGCTTTTTACTTGTTGTTAGGATGGAGTGGCAATTTCCAAGCTTTGTACATGTGGAACTAGAAACCGCAACAGATTATAGTTTTAAATAATGAACTCTCTTGACTTCCTTGTTCTATCATAACCTTATCGCTCGCCTGAATTCACATCTCTTCATCTGTCTCTTTTCTAGATTCCAGGGTTTTTTCAATTTAATTTTTAAAATAACCAGTACATTTGTGTGGTACAGAAAACAAAACAAAAGGGCATCAGAATGAAATTTTTCTCCCTAGAATAAGGATCTCCATCCTTTTAGAGATAGGCTGTGCATATACAATCAGGTTTGTGGGGTTTTCCTTCCTTTGTTTTTTTTTGTTTTTGTTTTTTTTTTTTTGCGGTACGCGGGCCTCTCACTGCTGTGGCCTCTCCCGTTGCGGAGCACAGGCTCCAGACGCGCAGGCTCAGCGGCCATGGCTCACGGGCCCAGCTGCTCCGTGGCATGTGGGATCTTCCCGGACTGGGGCACGAACCTGCGTCCCCTGCATCGGCAGGCGGACCCTCAACCACTGCGCCACCAGGGAAGCCTCCTTCCTTTGTTTTTGTTTGTGTTTTTGGTTACACAAATGGTAATGTTCAGTAAAGACTATTTGGAACCTTATTTTTAAGATAGTTTCATATTGGTTTATAAAGAGCTTCCTCATTCTTAGTCGTGGCTACAAGGTATCCCATTTTATGTATGTATCATAATTTGTTTAACCACTTCCCTGTGGATCCATTTAGACTGTTTCAAACCATTTGCTATTATGAACAATGTTGCACTAAATAACTTTGTACAATTGTGATTTTACACACAATAAAGCCTATCTGTAGAACACATTCTTAGAATTGTTCAGTCAAAGGTGCATGCATTTTTCATCTGGGAAAATTTGCTCTCCCTGGAATTTGTACCAATTGGCATTCTTCCAGCAGTGAACAAGGGCTCATGTCCCCACCCCGCCTCACCAACAAAGTTTTATGAGGGTTTTGTTTTTAATCTTTACCAATGAGTTAGGTGAAAATGTGACATGAGTGGCTGAAAAATGTACACCATACTCCATATAGAGTAATTCATACTGGAGAAAAATCATATAAGCCTAATGAATACCAGACTTTTCAAAGGGAAAATGGAATTCGTTAGGTATTATTGAATTCATAGTGGAAAAAACCTTAGGAATGTAAGGAATGTGGGGAAACTTTTTTAGGTGGCTATCTTGACTTGCTCAACATCAAGAGAATTCACAGTGGAAATACGCCATAGGAATGTAGTGAGTGTGGGGAAAGTTTCTGGAAGAGTTCATACATTGTTCATCATCAGAAAATTCATTTGAGAGAAACCCCTATGAGTACACTGAGTGTGGAAGAACCCTCAGCTACAGCTTAGGTCTCATTGAACATCAATGAATTCACACTGGAAAAAAATCTTACGAATGTAAGGAGTGTGGGGAAACATTTAGATATAATTCAGCCTTACCAGTTCAGAGACTTCATGTTAGGAGAGAAACCTTGTAAATGTAATGACTGCAGGAAAGCCATTCCTCAGAGCCCACATCTTATTCTGCATCACTGAGTCTACTCATGAGAGAAACCCTATAATTTATTGAATGTGGTAAAACCTTTAATCAGCTCTTGAGTCTTATTCAACATCAAAGAATTCATTCTGGAGAGAAACCCTGTGAATAACATCATAAGTGCTGGAAGGCCTTTGGTTATAGTTGAAACCCGGAGAATTCATATGGGAGAGAAACTGGCTGTAATAAATGTGGAAATGTTCTCTGACCTAGGTCAAGCTTTACAGCAACATCAAAGAATTCATTTCAGGGAAGAATCCTATGAATGTAATGAATGTGAGGATACCCTCAGCTAGACTTGTACCTGAGAATCTGCTTTGTGAAAAAAAGAGATGATAAAAACTTGAGCAATTGGAATGTCTCTGTGTATTTATTTTGTGACACGAAGCTGCTAGCTGATTTCTGTATGCACTGCCTTGGTTCATGTATTTCTTATGCGAATAATGGATCAAACGGTAAACCTGGAAGTAAGTTTGTCTACAGTTCCTCTTTCTATATCATCAGAAGTGCCACATCAGTTGGAAAAGCACTGGTTGCAATTCTTGGAAATTAATGGAAACATTCTGACTTGCCATGCCATGTAAGTAGCTCAGACGTCCTTGTCAATAAGGGTCAAAGCTCCTGATAGCTCTTGTAGTAATTTCCTACCTGGAATCAGGGAAATGCAAGAAGGCCTTGAATTGAAGGGTCCTGGCAAATTTTCTCCTACCAAGTAGTTTATACTGGGAAGAAAGATTCCAGGGTGCTGTGGTAAAAGAGCCCTTATGCCTTTGAAACTGTTGAAGAGTAGAGGGGCCCTGGTAAAGATGAGACAAGTGGATACTGGCATTAAAGTTATTTTCTGGTATTTAATGTTGATTGAATTACCCATTGGGATGGTGTATATTAAAGAGGAGGAAATGAAGATGCATTCATGCTCATATGAATTAATGCTTGACTCTTTCCCAGGGCCTGGCTTCTGTGTTTCTTCTCATACCTGCCCACACAAAACTGAGGGATACAGGTTCCCGTGCAGAGACTCTTTCAAGACAAAATGTGGTGCCAGGACGAGAGTGAATGCCTGGGGTACAGAATTTACAAAGGCACTTGCTCTCTTGCATGACCCTAAGAGTGATGCCACCTTAAATACTGTGGCCTTGTGCCTCACTTGCCTCAGCCTACTCCTGGCCCTGGAGGGAAGCCCTAGAGCCTGGATGCGTTGGTTGGAGGGGACTGAATGGAAATCTGGATCTTGGGGGTCTTGGAACAGCTGGAGGAGAGAGAAAGGGATGGAAGGAAAAATGAAGGAAACACTTGGGAGGAAGCTAGCCAAGGAAAAGAGCTGTAGGAGTGCTTAGGCACAGAGCCACAGCTGGAAAAACTGGGCAGCTCTAAGACACAGATCTCACATCTCCAGAGGCACCGGTATTGGCCCTCCCTATATTCATTGACTCACTTACTGAGTGCTGCCACGCTAGACACATTGCTGTTAGAAATATGCTTTGATTGGTCTCTTTCCAAGGAGGTTTTCAGAAGCTAGCTCATGTAATGGTTCTTTATTATAAAGATGTTAGGTGGATTATTATTATTATTAATTTTTATGGCTTTATTGTAAAAATAGAGGGAGAACTCAGCAGATCTGGGCTGCACAAACTCTGCACATTCCCAAGATTTTCACGACTGACCCTTAACCAGCTCCTGGGGGGATAACCTTTGAGCCCGGAATATCTTGCCTGCTAAAAGTATCTTCGTATATCTGAGGCCTTGGGCCATACCAGATAGTTTATGCTAACAATGTGATGCATGGTGAACACCTGTTTTTGTATGCCTAGAGGCTTTGGGCCACATCTGGGTTGGAGACTGAACAGCTAAGGTCAGTCACATAGGCTTTCCATGCTTACATGACTGACCCCCCAACAGAAATCCTGAACTCCAGTGCTTGGGTGAGCTTCCCTGGTTGGCAACACTTTGTATGGGTTGTCACACATTGTTGCTGGGAGAATTAAGCACTGTCCATGTGATTCCCCAGGAAAAGGAGAAACAAGTTTGTGTCCGCTCTCTCCTGAACTCCACCCTATGCCCTTTTCCTCTTTGCTAATTTTAATCTGCATCCTTTCACTGTAATAAACCAGCTTTCTGAGTTTGGTGAGTCATTCTAGCAAATCATCAAATCTGAAGGTGGTCTTGGGGACTCCTAACATAGATATTCTTGTAGGAGAACCCAGGAAGAGCAGAACAGGAAGACTTCAGATTGTTTTGGATCCAAGGCAGCTTGAAGGACTTCTACTTTTTCAAAAAAATTCTCAGGGACTTCCCTGGTGGCTCAGTGGTTAAGACTCCATGCTTCCACTGCAGGGGGCGCAGGATCGATCCCTGGTCTGGGAAATAAGATCCCGCATGGTGTGTTGCCAAAAAAACAAAAACAACTCAGTCACAGAACTTTATTTTTAAACCAATTATAAGTACCCAAAGATAAAGGTTCCAAAAAAAAAAAAGCAAATCAAAAAGAGCACAAACAGCTATAGTTGTCTATATGTTGCTAAATCTAGCAGCCCAAGACGAATTCCACCTAATATCAAACAAAAGATGTCTCTGGACTAGAGGCAAGGCAACGGGCCTTGTTTGTTTTTGGCTATCTGGAGGAACCCATCTGTGACTTCTCTATTTAATGGGCTTCTGGTCTTTACTCTCAAAGCATCCCTTTTCCCAGGGGAAATGACTACTACTAAATATGTAAGTACGGTGTATTATCTAATAGTCCTTACCACCATCCCAGAAAGTCTCTGTAAATATATATTTTCCAACTACTTGTTGGAAAAATGCCTGTCCATGGTGACTCAATAAGGATTTATTGAGTGATTAGTACCTTAAACTTCACCTCCACTTGTTACTCTCTCATCTCAGAAACCTTTGGCCTTGATTAAGCCCCACTGGTTACTAGTTTGGTGACTAATTCAAACAGCTAGTGGGAGAGCCCAGCTGTTTCAACAGCAGGAGCTTTGCGGATCTTCACTTAGTCTTCCCACTCTGGATTTTCCCTTCTCCTTCTCAGACTGCACTGAAAGAAGACTCAAATCAGTGATATTTGTTACTTTATTATTGTCCACATTTCCCCTTCTCTTTCTCAGTCTTAAAAGTTTGAGAGTTGTCTTCACATCTCTGTCACCATCTTCTCCATTCATCTTCCATTCTTTTTATCCATATATATATATATTTTATGCTAGGTTGTTCCCCCATCTTTTGTTTGCTTATTTATTTATTTATGGCTGCATTGGGTCTTCGTTGCTGCATGCAGTCTTTATTCTCTAGTTGTGGTGAGCGGGGGCTACTCTTCGTTGAGGTGCGCAGGCTTCTCCTTGCGGTGGCTTCTCTTGTTGTGCAGTGTGGGCTCTAAGGTGCGCGGGCTTCAGTAGTTGTGACTCATGGGCTCTAGAGCGCAGGCTCAGCAGTTGTGGCACACGGGCTTAGTTGCTCCACGGCATGTGGGATCTTCCCAGACCAGAGATCGAACCTGTGTCCCCTATATTGGCAGGCGGATTCTTAACCACTGCGCCACGAGGGAAGTCCCTTATCCATATATTTTTAAAATACGAAAGTATTCTTTAAAAACAAAACCAGGGTTCTTACATGGAGTATCAGTTGGATGGTGTTTGGCTATGAGTACCAAAGACCCCAAATAAAATGGCTTACTCGTGATTTAAATTTATTTTTCTCTCACATAAAAGGCCAGAGGTAGACAATTCAGAGTTCCTATGGAGCCCTCGTAGTCTCTTGGGATCATCCGTAGGGTGCAGCCCCAGCCTTCAGGTACAAGGTGGAGCTGCTGGCATCAAAACCATGTTGCAGGCAGGGAATGGAGGAAGGTACTTGCCATCTGTCTCAAGGAAATTTCCTACAAGCTGCCCTTCCCATTCACGTCCCACAGGCCAGGGCTTAGCCACACGTCCACACCAGCTCAAGGAGAACTAGGAATTGTACTCTTTATTGCAAGAAGCTATGCGCCCCGCTAAATCTCCGGGATTCTAGGAGGGGTGGGTGATATTGGGATAGGCAACCTCCCATCTCCGCCACAGTTGTCACGAATGTTTGTTACATTCTCCTCTTTTCTTTCTCCACCAGGGCCATTGTTTCAATGCCATATTTGCCAACAGAAATGGCTTGTCTTGTTTGGGATGCCGGTTATGATATTACTTTTATATTAAGTAATATACATACAGCAATGCATGTTTCAACATGTCCCTTGATATAGGAATAACTAGAAAGAATCTGGATGAGGGGAACGGTCTATGTTTTGAATTTTATGGGTCCATTAAAATGTTAACACCTGACTTAAGACACCACATCTATTCAAAGTGGCAGCTATGTCAGGTTGACAGGTGCTCTGAGATTCAACTTTTTCACTCATCTACTTTCCCAGGCACGGCTGGACTTGGTTTTTAGGCTTGTGGCGCCACCTGACGCCCATTGAGGACACTGCGTCTTCATCCCCGAAAATCTCTCCTTTCTTTATTTGCACCAGCAGTTGCTGCATTGGTAACTGCCATTGCATACATTCTAGTGCCTGGCATATGCTAAGTGTTTTTTGTGCATTATCTCACTTAATTCTCCCAAGAGCCCTATGTACTAATATTATCCCATTTTACAGGTGAGGTCACTGAGGTGCAAAGCTGAAGTCATTTTCCCAAGTATGCAGAGCCAGTAAGTAGAGTGCAGGGCTCTCTCTAAGTCCATGCTTTACCAGTCGTTCTCAACCCTGGAAAGCACTTTTTTTTTTTTTTTTTTTTTTTTGCGGTACGCGGGCCTCTCACCGTTGTGGCCTCTCCCGCTGGGGAGCAGAGGCTCCGGACGCGCAGGCTCAGCGGCCATGGCTTACGGGCCCAGCCGCTCCGCGGCATGTGGAATCCTCCCAGACCGGGGCACGAACCCATGTCCCCTGCGTCGGCAGGCGGACTCTCAGCCACTGCGCCACCAGGGAAGCCCTGGAAAGCACTTTTAATATTTATTTATTTAATTTATTTGGTTGCACTGGGTCTTAGTTTCAGCAGGCTGGCTCCTTAGTTGTGGCTCGCGGGCTCCTTAGTTGCAGCATGCGGACTCCTTAGTTGTGGTATGTGGGGTCTAGTTCCCTGACCAGCAATTGAACCCAGGCCCCCTGCACTGGGAGTGTGGAGTCTTATCCACTGAGCCACCAGGGAAGTCCCTGGAAAGCACTTTTAAATGTATCATTGTGTTAATGGATAAATACATTTTTGTGGGTTGTTAGGAAAACTTATCCAATAGTCATAACAATGTTCTGAAGGTAAATAAATGTATTTCTGGTTTCAATAACTAATCTAAAAATGAAATTTAGGAGCAGCTCCTGCATGTAGACTGAAGGATGCCTGTATACTTATGTGTCTTGGCACATGTTCACTGAAATATTCATCATTCATTCTCTTGAGTGTGAATTTTAGCGTCCAGGCTGGCTGTGTTACTCGGATACTGAATTTAAATTGAAAGGCTGGGAATTCCCTGGCACGGGTTTGATCCCTGGTCGGGGAACCAAGATCCCACAAGCGCGCGATGCAGCCAAAAAAAAAAAAAAAAAAATCGAAAGGATGTTCCTTAGGATTGAGGTGACTTTTTTTTTCTTTTTCTTTTTCTTTTTTTTTTTGTCCATGAGGCATGTGCGATCTTAGCTCCCTAACTAGGGATTGAACCCGAGCCCCCTACGTTGGGAACGTGGAGACTTAACCACCTTGGAATTAAAATACAGATAGCTCTGACCCCGTCCTAGGCGTTCAAAAGCACAGTCTCCTGAGGTGGGCCCCACAATATGGAATCTGTCTTCTGCTCAGTAAGGGAACTGCCTTATATCTGTGTGGTGTTATTGGATGCATTTTATGAGATGTTGAGTAATTTGAAAGCATGTGATATAAAATCCATTTAATACACAAAGAGCAAAATAAAGCCAATCCCCTCCACTTAAAACAAAATTTTGGGATTCACAATTTGAAAGCTCATGAAGGAAATTGGATACTGTTCACACTAATGAACCGGTGAACAAATGACCGCCTCCTTTGTGAGTATTATGAGAACTTGGCAGTTGTTTTGATTTGCTTCTGCACCTCCTGTGGTGATGTGGATTGAGCTGTTATTTTTAAATGTACTGCACAGCCAAGAGGAGCCTACAGAGGCATGATAAATAAAAGCAATGTGGTGTTCTGGATGGGATCCTGGCATGGGAAAAGGACGTTAGGTAAAAACTAGGGAAATATGAATAAGATATGGATGTTAGTTAATAACAGTGGCTCAACTGGTTCCTTAATTGTAACATATGTACCATTCTCAGGTAAGATGTTAATGTGGGAGGACTTCCCTGGTGGTGCACTGGTTAAGAATCTTCCTGCCAATGTGGGGACATGGGTTCAAGCCCTGGTCCAGGAAGATCCCACATGCTGTGGAGCAACTAAGCCCGTGTGCCACAACTACTGAGCCCACGTGCCTAGAGCCTGTGCTCCTCAACAAGAGAAGCCACAGCAGTGAGAAGCCCGAGCACCTCAACGAAGAGTAGCCCCTGCTCGCCGCAACTAGAGAAAAGGCCCAGTGCAGCAACGAAGACCCAACACAGCCAAAAATAAATAAATGAATACATAAATAATACATAAAAAGATGTTAATATGGGAACTTGGGTGTGGGGCATATGGGACTCTCTGTAATACCTCTGCAATTTTTCTATAAATCTAAAACTGTTCTAAAGTTAAAAGTTTATTTAAGGGCTTCCCTGGTGGCGCAGTGGTTAAGAATCCACCTGCCGATGCAGGGGACACCGGTTGGAGCCCTGGTCCGGGAATATCCCATATGCCGCGGAGCAACTAAGTCCGTGTGCCACAACTACTGAGCCCACGCGCCACAACTACTGAAGCTCGCATGCCTAGAGACCGTGCTCCACAACAAGAGAAGCCACCGCAATGAGAAGCCTGCACACTGCAACAAAAAGTAGCCCCCGCTCGTCGCAAGTAGAGAAAGCCCACGCACAGCAACGAAGATCCAACACAGCCAAAAATAAATAAATTTATATTTTAAAAAGTTTATTTAAAATAAATAAAACAAAGAAATTCCCTGGTGGTCCAGTGGTTAGGACTTGCTGCTTTCACTGTGGGGACCTGGGTTCGATCCTTTGTCTGGGAAATAAGATACCTGCAAGCCACACAGTGCGGCCAAAAAAAAAAAAAAAAAAAAAAGTAAAACAAAGAATTACAAAGGTGGCAAAAATGTACTGTTATAATTTTAAATGTTTTTGCATTCTATAACCTCACCCTTGTACTTATTGTGTAATGGTGCTAATGTTAGCATTGAAAAATGAAAGTGAGATGTAATAAAACTCCGTAGAAAAGTTTCAAGAACTGCTATGCCACTTGATCCTATATGTTTAGGAGAGAGTACCTTGTGAAATTGTATACATCATAAGCATAGCCTTAAAGCAAAACATATTCATTGATTATAGGTTTATGAGCTACGTGATGACACCAGCTCACTTTATCTTTATTCCTTTTGGGGAAATTGCCTTAAATTATGTGATGTCTCCAGAAACTAATTTCTTGCCTAAAACTGTCAGCTCTGTACTTGGTGGTTTTCTCATCAGGCATATCATGGGCAGACGTGGTCCCAGAAATGCTAAGTGGCAGAGCCAGAACCGGAATCCAGGTCTTGTGATGCTTAATCCAATACTCTTTTCACCTCTCCAAAGCAGGAGCTGGGACCTAACCCTTTAAAGGGCACGCCTGCCCCTCTTCCTCCTTCCTGTCAGGAGGCCACTTTCACTCAGGTATCTACACCTGCCTGGAGCACCTGAACTCCAGAGAAGCCAACTTGGTCCCAGATCCAGGTGGCTCCCCAATAGTCTAACCAGGGATTCTTAAGTTGGGGCACTTTGGAATCCCCCCAAGGGAGCTTTGCTGACGTTTCCACCTCACCTCCAGAAATTCTGAAATATTTGGTCTACAGAGCAGCCTGGGATTTTTTTTTATTCCCTAAAATTATGACATTTTGTGGTTTAATGTTGCTACCAAAGAATAGGAAAGGATCTGCTCATTAAACCTGCTTCAAAGGAGGTCCTGGAGCTTTGCATGGATGTGGTTTCTGCTGCTGATCTCAGAAGTCAGAACACCTCCCCCTTTGAAGCAAATGCCTGGCTTTAGGCAAAGCTCTTTGGCTCTCCTCCCCACAAGGTAGACGTTCTATATCTCAGGATATAAAACAATTCATCTGTTGGATGGTGTTAGGGTGGAAGGCTAGTCCCACAAGCTGAGGGCTGAAACAAATGTAGCCATACCTGGACATGGCGCACTGTTGTTGAGCGTGCTATTCTAAAGGAGCAGGATAGACCTTTGACTGGTCTCTGAGGGGTTGAAATGTACATTGTCTCAGTAATTTCACACTTAGGCCTTGTCAAGGGAAGGGAATCCCCCGATTTTGACGCGACCTAATATAATCATTTATGTCCCTCTCCATGAATCCCAGTCTCCTCCAGGTTCAGCCCCTTTCTTCTTTCATCCTAACAACCCACATCTCATATTAAGCAATATTTGTTAGGATGATGGGAGGTGCGACGTATTTGCCTAATTTAAGGTTGTTTGTCCATCTCCTCCAGGGATGCTGCTTTTCCCTCTGGGCTCTGGAGACTTTCAACAGTTGCCCTCTAGTGCTGGAAACAATCCCAGATTCTTTCAACATCTTGGCACCAAAGATACTGCCTGAATCAGTGTGTCCTCCCTTGGGGTCCAGCACGGTAGGTCAAATTACATACTCAATCATGATTAAGGAAAGGTCTAGTTTGACTATCTAGAATGTATAATTTTATAAGATTGATTGTTGCTTATCCAGGGGTGGCCCTATCCAAAATTAAAGAATGAAATTAACAAAGCTTTATGGTTGATCCATCTGGTTGCTACATTTTGGTTCACTGACCCTCCTATATTCGGTAGAACTTGTGGACGCTAGGGTCAGCTAATGTTCCTTATCACCCTGTGAAAAAGTTACCAATCCCATGATAACTACTGATCTAGTGGGATATAAGGAGCTTTGCAAAGCCAGCTGGCTATATTTGCTCTTGTAACCAGCTTTATCCTGTGCCCCCAGTTCCTGCCATTACTCTTCTGGGTTAAGGTACTGCTCCTTGAGGCCATTGTTAAAATTCAGTTTAATCACAGAAGACTTTTCCAGGTAAACATTTCTCAGTCAACATGTACAGACTGTCTCTGCTCAGCGCTGTGCTCTGGGCAAAATCCCAGAGGGCAGGTTGGGTTTTTATCACTAGGTGGGGAGATGACAAATAGTCTTACAAGAGAATACAAGATCCAAAAGGTCAAATTAGCCCAAATGCCAGGGGTCAGGAGGACAGTGGAGGAGCGACTGAAATGAGAAGAGAGGAATCAGGGAAGTCTTTGTGGATGTGATTTTTTGGAACCGGGTCTTGAAGTAGGGAAGCCAGATAAGTAACCCAAACACCCTCATCATGCAGGATTTTATTCCAGTAGATGGGAGATACTTTGTGTACATGTAAGGCAGATGTGGATTTTTCTGGATGTCACATTTGAAATTTCCTCTCTGCAGCTGACTCTTGGTCAAAATAGTGCCAAAACAGGCCTGGACAAAACCGAGCCCCATGAAGAGATGGAGGTAGATGTGTATTCAGTGGGACTTTAGGAGGGCAGCCAGATTGGAGTGAGGAGAGTCTGAAGATGTGGGTGCTAATCTAGTCTCCCCTCGTCTTTTTTTTTTCTTAATTTATTTATTTTTGGCTGCGTTGGGTCTTCGTTGCTGAGTGCGTGTGGGCTTTCTCTAGTTGCGTGGCCAGCAGGGGCTACTCTTCGTTGCAGCGCACGGGCTTCTCATTGCAGTGGCTGCTCATTGCGGAGTAGGGGCTCGTTGCGGAGCATGGGCTCTAGGCACGTGGGCTCAGTAGTTGTGGCTCACGGGCCCTAGAGCGCAGGCTCAGTAGTTGTGGCACATGGGCTTAGTTGCTGCGCGGCATGTGGGATCTTCCTGGACCAGGGCTCAAACCCATGTCCCCTGCATTGGCAGGCGGATTCTTAACCACTGTGCCACCAGGGAAGCCCCCTCCCCTCTTCTGACCTGAGTAAACCTGGACAAGTCGCTGAATCCTTTGGGTCACCATCACCTGTGAAAGACTTTTCTACAGTTGCCATAGATAGCCTAAGCTTCCAGAGACCCTGATCATGGCTAGTTTATATGAGAGGGCTTTGTAAACTGTTAGGTATTTGTAAGGTTTGGATTTATCGTTCTTTTAAACCATGCCTCAAAGCTTGTATTTTGCCCACTTGAATAAGATCTGTACACCATGATATCATATACGGATGGCATTAATGTAGTGAGGTTAAGGATCATTTGAATGACTCACTACTGCAGAGAGAGTTTGAACGAGGGAGGAAGGCAACAAGCCCGAGATAAATCTAGAGAGAAGACGTGTGGGTGTTGGCAGCAGAATTAAGCCTCAGAGACAGAGGGATCCTTTTGCTTGAGAAAGACCCTGAGGTGTCATCACAGCTATGGATTTCAGTGGCAGTGGACCCAAGGGCAGCATTGTGGGCAGGCATGTGGCGTAAGAGAAAATACACTATGAACAGCAAATAAACAGAGCATGGGAGACGGCAAATGGATTGCATTAGCCTGAGAGAAAGGTTGCATCATAGAGAAGGGATCTTGCTGAAGGACTGAATATTGCATCCAAGATTTTGTTAAAATTGAAGTCTAGTTGGTTTACAGTGTTGTGTTAGTTTCCAGTGTACAGCAAAGTGATTCAGATATATATATATATATATTCTCTTTCAAATTTGTTTCCATTATAGATTATGACAAGATACTAAATATAGTTCCCTGTGCTATACAGTAGGTCCTTTTTGTTTATTTTATATATAGCAGTATGTATCTGTGAATCCTAAACTCCTAATTTATCCCTCCCCACCCACCTTCCCCCTTTGGTAACCATAAGTTGTTTCCTGTGTCTGTGAGCCTTTCCGTTTTGTAAATAAGTTCATTTATATCATTTTTTTAGATTCCACATATAAGTGATATCATATGAGATTTGTCTTTCTCTGACTTACTTCACTTAGAATGATAATCTCGAGGTCCATCCATGTTGCTGCAAATGGCATTATTTCATTCTTTTTTATGACTGAGTAGTATTCCAATGTCTCTTATACACCACATCTTCTTTACCCATTCATCTGTTGATGGACATTTAGGTTGCTTCCATGTCTTGGCTATTGCAAATAGTGTTGCTATGAACGTTGGGGTGCATGTATCTTTTCGAGTTAGAGTTTTCATCTTTTCCGAATATCATCCATGGTTTTTAGGGGTTGTATCTTGAGCTGGGAAAACAAAACCATGAAGACAGAGTGAGGAGTCATTCTGGCCTCCTTCAGGTTCACTAGTCACATTGGAAACTTATATGTCCCTGTGATGGTGGGAGACACTTGGACTTGATTTTCCTCCCATGTTGTTTCTCAAAATAGAGCCTCAGAAATATTCATGTAGGACTGCCTTGGCCTGGATGGCAAATAATTTCTACTCATATGGGAATTCAGACTACTTAGTAGCAGTTTCCTGAAGTGTTGTGATAAGCAGGCTCTAGGCAGGCTCGGTGGGCAGGGGCACTGTCAGGGCTCAGTCATGTCTTAGCCCTGGTGGCAGTGGGCTCATTATCTTGCTGACCTTGTGAAGACTCCAGAGCCCTGGGGAGGAACCTTGTACCCTGGGGCTCCTGGTTTGTCCTCTGATCACTTGCTCCCTTGTACATTCTGCTGTTGTCTATTTCCAGTGCATCCCCTCCCACCACCTCCGGCTTGCCTTCCTCAAAGCCCAGCACTGACCCCTCTGCCAGGGCAGCCTTCTCTTCTCTGTCTCTCCACCTGGCACTGAACCATGGAGCAGGTACTGGGAGATTAAGGTTTTCAGGTGTTGCTGCATTTTATCCCATGTGAAAGGGGCCATGGTTTCACCTGAGAGAGAGACATGGACCTTACAAGGACCCTGGAGGACGCTCTTAGGTTTAGAACTTGCCCAAGAAGGATCTGCTATCTTGGCTCAGTGATAACATGACCTTGCTGGATCAGGCTCAGAATCGGTTGCCCTGAGCTCCTTGGGGTAATTGTAACTCTAGAAAAGGAAGTTGCCTTTTTGTTTTACTTCCTTGCATCTTCATAGCTGGAGGTGCAAGGGGAACACTGAAGACTTTGTGTTTTTTTTGTCTTGCTGCAAAGCTTGAGGGATCTTAGTTCCCCCACCAGGGATCTAACCTGTGCCTCCTGCAGTGGAAGCGTGGAGTCCGAACCGCTGGACTGCCAGGGGATTCCCTGAAGACTTAACTGAGCCTCGACTCAGCTTCAGCCAGTTGCTTTAGTGTGTGGAGGTGAGATATGAATATTTCAGGTCAGCCTGTTTCTACTAAACATGGGCCCAGCACAGCCAGCACCTCTCTGGGACATGTAACAGAGTGCTGGCTCTCAAGGAACGCTCTGTCTATATGGGGGGAAAGGTATGTTTGTAGGAAATGGTTAAGTCACATAAGGCTAGATGCATTTGTGTCATGCTGAGTGAGATTTTGGTCTGTAGGATGTACTATGAGGTTGGTGCAGTTGAAAGGAAAGGAAGGCAGGATCAAGGAGAGAGGTGATAGTGATAAAAGAAGTGGATGTGGGGAGTTGGTAAGAGAAGTTTACAGGAAGAGAAAGCTATCCAAGCCAGTGTCCTTGTGTCCTGGCCCAGGGTTATTCACCTGGGAGAGAAGGGTTTTGAAAGACCTGAAAGTTTGCAGGGTTGGTGCTTTTGGTCATTTCTTCCAGAATCCTAACAATGACTTACATTCACAATGTTATTTAAATCTCAGGGGACACTGAGTGCTGTTACTAATATTTTGGTAGTAGTTTGGAATATGGTCCATAGACAATAGAAAATATAATTATGATCAGTACTTAGGTCCACATCAGAGCTGTAAACTAATCTGAGAAATGACACGGTTTTGAAGTATAAGATAGGAGAGTAGCCAGTACTGGTAGCCCTCCTTCCCACATCTTCCACGGATAGAAGGGACAAGGTCGAGCAACAGCAGTATGGCTTTTATTTTCCATGTACCTGTCTCTGTGTGAATTCAAGAGGGCGGCCAACGTTCCTACCTGCCATTTTTTTCAAAAGGAGCAAAACTTCTCATACTTACCTGTAATAAGACTCAATTCGATGGAAGTCCTGAACCTGTTAGGAGACAGTGAAACATCAGCCCCTACCTAGTCATACACATCCTCATACACACTGGGCATGAGAATGGTATTTGTGGACCATATGCCTTGGCCTCCTTCCCTTGGTAGGTCCCCATTACTCCAGATGGCCCCTAAATTGGCTAGTGTAATGAAGCAGATGGTAGGCAGGGGAATATCCAGGAGGATACAGCCTATCTTTTTCCTGTTTAACCCACGTACAGGGGCTGATCAAATGAAGCACTGTTAATGTCTGCACCAGTGATACCCAAACTTTAGAGTGCATTAGAACTCCTGAAATGCTTGTTAAAACACAGATTGTTCAGCTCTAATTCCAGAGTTTCTCATTCAGGAGATCTGTGGGTGGGGCCTGAGAATTTGCATTTCTAACCATCATTCCAGATGCTGCTGATTCAGACACCACACTTTTTGAATCACTGACCTAAGCTATTGGTTTCCAACCTTGCTGGCTGCATATTGGAATTGCTTGGGAAATAAACAAAACAATAAAGCCCAGACTATATCTCATATCATTTTCAACAGAATCTATGTGGGTGGCACCAGACATCAATATTTTTAAAGATCCCCAGGTGAATTAGTCAGTAAGGAAACACAAAGTAAAACCACTATAAGAGGCCACTAGATCTCTATTGTAATGCTCAATTTAAAAAGAAAAAGAAAAAAAGAACTGATCAGATCAAGTGTTGGCGAGGATGTGGAGGAAAAAGACTCATACACTGCTGGTGAAAATGTAAAATGTGCATCCACTTTAGAAAATGGTTTGCTGGATTCTTTAAGAGTTAAATATGTGCTTACCATATGATACAGCCATTCCACTCCTAGGCAGCTATCCAAGAGAAATAAAAGCTTATGCATCTGTGCATATAAAGAAGTGTACATGAATGTTCTTAGCAACTTTGTAATAGCCATAAACAAGAAACCACCTGAACATTAATAAGTGAATAGATTAAAAAAATGTGGTGTATTCAAATAATTGAATACTGCTCACTAATAAAAACATACTTAAAAAAAAGCTCCCCAGGTGATTCCAATGTGCAGCCAAGATTGAGAATTACTGATCTAGGTTCTTGAGACAGAAGACTGTTAATGTAGGTGTACTAGATAAATACAGTAGAACCAAATGTCTCCCATTCTTGGTCTGTGGCAGGATACTCTCGTAGTATGGACATCTTTCCTTGGGATGAATGCAGGTGGCAGTGATTGTGATGGTGGGTCATGGCTTGGACAGAGGTTCAAGCAGAATGAAGAAGGTTGAAACAGCAATCATGAAAATGGTAGACAAGCTGACTAGGGAAACAAGATGATTTCTAGGCAGAAGTGAAAGACCTCTGGGAAGTGGAGACCATAAATTTATTTTGGGGTTCTTCTCCAAAATGTACGATTTTCCCCACCAGCTGTCAGCGGCCTGGGCAAGGAAAATGGACATTTCAACTGATCCAGGGTTAACAAACTTCCAATGCAGTTGCAGACAGTAGGGCAAAGGAGTTAAGGATATTGGTGTGAGAATGGCTAAAGTGATGGACCCTATAGTCTAGGGCCTAATCCCATGAACTCAAGCAAAAGCTTTCTTTTCCCCTTTCTTTCTTCTTTTTTTTCCTGATAGGTGGTGTACTAGATATATACATAATATCACTTTCTGTGAGTAGTCACTCCCTTCCCTGTTCCATAGGATTATGGTGAGGCAAACACAGAAGACTGCCCCCACAATTGAGGCAGACAAGTGACCCAGATTTGGCTAAACCTACTATCCCTTTCCCCTGAATACAATGATTAGTCCAGGGGTGAGCACCAGACCTAAACAAGGCCAATCATAGTCCTTCCCTGTAACTGATATTTGGGAGGGGTATCATAGTTTGAGGCAACATTAGATAGGATGGAAGGCTTCTCCTATGGAGTTACCTTTGAAGTGAGACCTGAATAACAAGAAGCAGAGGAAGTAACAAGCACAAAGGTGCTGAGTTGAGAAGGGTCAAGCTGCTCAAGAAATAAGGAGGCTAGGGGAGAATGCCGTTCCCATTGCCGGAACCGCTGTCCCCTTCACTCTTGACCCGGGTAATTCCCGCTCAACCTTCAGATTTCAGCCCAGACATCACTCCCTCCAGTAAGCCCTCCTTGACTTCAAGAGCGGGTCTCCCTTCGCCCCCAGCAGATGACTGGCCTGTTCCTAGGATGTAGGGGTCTGTGTTTACCAGACTCGTGTAGTTCAAGGGAGGGAGTGACGGGATAAGGGATGCAGGGGGGCGCGTGATCTCTGCCCGGTGAGAAAGCGAAGCCAACTTTCAATTTCTCAAGTACAGATCAATGCTTGGGGAGCGACAGCAGCGCGCAGAGCGGCCGATCCCAGGGCGGAAGTGCGTCCTTGGAGCCTTTCTAGGAAACTCGGAGGACCTAGCTCGTCAGTGATCCTGGGGCTGAAGTGGGGCATCGCCAGGCGCACAGGGCCACTTCAGAGAGGTGGTGTGGCAGGGCAGCGGCGAGATGGGGCTAGGGTGAGCGCGAGAACCGGCGCAAAGCAAGCCTGGAAAGGGTGAGGAGACCCCGACCTGCCGACCACCTGTTCCTCCTAGGAGTGCGGCGCGCGTTGATTGGCTGGAGTGCCGCCCGGGTACCGGAAGTGGCTGATGCCCATAGCCAGTGAAACCCAGACAACAGCTGCGGGTTCTGAGGCAGCGGGCGGAGCAGCGCGGGGAGCCCGAGGGGAGCGTGTGTGGGGCGGTAGCTGCCTGAGGTGAGACCTCATTCTGTCCCGGCCGGGGGTGGAGGGTGCTGCGCTCCCGAACCCCTGGCCCACGAGCCCCGCGAAAACCCGACGTTTAGGCCCGTGCCTGACTCGGGTTCTCTCTGTGACCTTGGACTTTATGGTCTCCCCACTCCGCACCGGGTCCCCACCGGCACATACCCTGGACGCGGCCAGGGTCCGTCTCCGTCCTGGTTCCCTGCCTGTCAGCCGCGGGCACAGGAGCAGCAGGGACACCCCCTTCCGCGGGGGTGTCCTTACGTGGGGGATGATGGGAGCTGTGGTTTCCTCTGACATTCCATCCCCAAGTAAGCTGCGGGGACGAAATGGCGGGCAGTGTCATAAACTTCAGGCCTCCTGGCAGACTGTGCCCAGGGCCGGATATTGGTTTAAGAGGGTTAGTTACGGAAAGGAGACAGATTTCAGTGCAGAGTTAATAGAGCCTTTTGATTGTGGAAACCAGGAGGACAGAGGAAAAGAGGATAACAGTGCTTTAAATTAAGGGTCATCCAGATTGGCAGAAGGAACTTATTTTTACAAATAGTTATTGACGTCAGCTATGTGTCAGACACCGATCTAGGCTCTTTAGATACAAAATGAATGAACTATCCAGATAGTCCTCAAGGGTGTCACAGATTAGTTATGTAAATAAGATATTTACACAAATTCATTTAACAGATATTTAGCAGGTACCCGAAATGTGCTTGGCGCTGGGAATATCAAGATGAATAGAACATCATCCTTGTTCATGGTCTGAAGAAGGAAGCAGAGATGAAAATAGAGTAACAGTACAATGAGGTAGCTGCAACAAGGTGAAGGAGTCTTAGGGACAGAGAAGAAGACAGAGAGGACTCTCTGTGTCTGAGCTGAGTCTTGTAGATGTTTGTTAAGTGTAAAAGGTGGGCAGTAGTATTCCAGGAAGTGGGAATAACCTGTTCTCAAAGGCAGAGAAGCTTTAAAGAATAAGAAGTGTTTGAACTGCAGCACCCTGAGCATGACTGCAGCTCCCACCTGTCATTGGAGAGCATGGGACAGGAGATGGGAAGGGAGACAGGGACCTGACCAGGAAGGCATGATGAGCCATGTTAAGAAGTTTTTATTCTGTAGCCATTGGAGAGCAGTGAACAGGAAGCGACATGATAACTGTAGTACAAAGAAAGAGGTGAGTGAAATGCTGATTCAGAGGACCAAGAGATAACCTCCTTCCTGCAGGTGTAAGTGAAGACTTTGGGGAGGAGGTGATCCTTGTACTGGATACTGAGTATTTAGTAGGATCTGACCTTTCAGAAGTTAAGGGAAAGTATTTTTATGAATTAAGATGCTTTTGTCTATAAGTCACAGGATACAATTCAAGCTGGCCTAAAAAATACTAGTGTATAAGCTCTCATAATTGGAAGTCAAGAGGTAAAGTGGTTTCAGGAATGACTGAATCTAGTGGCCCTGCTGGCTCCATTTCCCCTCAATTGTCTCAGCTTGTCCTGCCTTCATCCACAGCTGGTAGTGAAATGGCAGCAGCGGTTCCAGGCAACAATATGTAGAAGTCTCTACTGTGGTTCTCTCAGGACGGCAGGAAACTATTCCCAGAAGTTCCCAGCAAACTTCCTCAGAGTATCATTGACCCAGATGAAGGCATTTGTCCATTCCTGAAACAATCCCTACTGTTCTGAACAGTTACTGGCAAGGGGAATGGTATTAACTTAACTGGGTTAACTCATTTGGAGCTCACTCCTGGAGCTCTTGGGTGAGGTCAGATCTCCTGCAAAGAGTGCGAGGCCACTGCAAACTTTTTTGCTCAAATATCCCATAAAATAATTTGAAAAGCTTTGTGTATCCCCTTACGTGTTTGTAAGTTGACATCCAAAATGTTTCATCATTTTTTCATCATGAATTTGAATAGTTGCAAAGGATGTTACTTTTGGTATGTTATAAATTTTGACATTTCAAAATTAAACGTCATGCCAGTTGGCAGGATTCCTGCCCTTGGATCCGTATGCTCACCACATCCTTCACCCTGTCTGTAACCTCCACTCTTCCCTCCTTCCCCCACTTCATTTGTCTCCTTGTCTTACTTGGTCATCTCAACTGTGTCCTGGCTAGCATCCTCAAGTCCCTCACTTTCTCATTCTTCCACCACACGTGTCCCCAGATTCCCAGCCTGCTCTGGGGCTGTCAAAAGTGTTGATGGAGAAAGTCAGGAAAGCACTCCGATGGGCTGATTTCACTCCTCTCTACACTGATGCCTCCAGCATACTTGTCTCAGCAAGAGGTTGTAAGGGTGTAACAAGAGAATGTGTGTAAGTTGCTTGGCACATAGTAAGAGCTTTCATTACTCCCCAGAAGTTTAGTGCGTCCTCACTTATCTTCCCTCCTTCTTTACCCCAACTCTGCACATGCTACATTGAGGTCAGAATGTTCTTTCTGTTCCTTTTCTTATTCCTCCTGTACTTCCTAAGTCTCTGAGGCTTTGCTCACCCCATGCTCTGCCCAGAATGCTGTTAAGTGCAGTAGTCTTCAAATGACATATATTGAGGGAGTCCACAAACATTTTCTGTAACATCTGTAAGTGCATGGATTGTTGAAAGGACATCAGTCTCTAGATCCTTGACTTAAGTCTGTACCCTTGCCTACCACCAGTGTGCTTGAGAGTGGACCTGTGGCCTATAGATTTCTCTTTTCCACCTCCTTTTTCACAATTGCTCTTTTCCTCCTTTACAGAAGAAAGACATACCTCTCACCCATGCCCTCCTTAATTTTACTATAGCATATCACTCTGGGGTGGGAAAACCTCTGGAGTGCCACACAGGGGGACAATTTACTGAGGGAGTAAATGATTCTTGGACCTTTTATACCTCAAGTCCCAATCTTTGCTTTTTTTAAATTTTTTAATTTTTTCCAATCTTTGCTTTTAACAACATTTAAAAAAGACCTAATCAGGCTGTCAGCTGATAGATTATTCAATGATTTTTTACTAAAAATCACAATATGTTTTTGGCAGATAAGTTTAGAGGACTAAGTGATATTGCTATCCTAAGAGATTGCTGTAAACTCTGATTTAGGCAGTTTGGGCAAACTCAGGTCCAGTCACAGTAACTAGGGTCAGTCTGATAAGCGTAATGGAAATGTGACCTAATCAGTTGTACTATATCCCCTGTCTGCTCCCAGAAGTTTAGGGTAGGGTTGGGGGAGGGGTCAAGTTGGAGGGCAGGAAAAAAGAATGCAGAGCAAGAACTGGCAGTGTTATCTGTAATCCTGCTGCTTTGCACATGTGTTGATCTGCTTGGTGGACCAGACCTTGGTAGAGATGGATGCACCAGACTGAGAGTTAGATAACTCCAGTCACTCAGACTGTCTAACACAGTGGTTCCCAAACCTGATAGGGCATCAGAATCACCTGGGCACTTGTTAAAAATACACATTCCTTTGCCTACTCCTGGAGATTCTGACTCTGAGAGGTCTGATGTGGGACCTGGAAGTTAGTATTTTTAGAGATTTTCCAGTTGACGTTTCTTCATCTAACCTAATTCCAGGCCAAGAATCATTATTTAAGCATCGTTCATTAAAAAAAAAAAAATCTTCCTGCTGTGATTGTAAGCCAACTAAACAATTTTTTGGGTTTTATGTGGTGGCTTCTCATGTAGACAGTATGGTCCTTTTGAAGTTTTATTTCTCATGGTTAATTAATAGGTGGATATTTGGTTTATGCATCAGTATTTTGTGAATGAGGATTTCTGAGTGCATGGAAAAAAAAATTCCAGATCTGCAGAGTTGAAGACCCTATTCTGAACTATGGAGACCCAGTAGATGCTTGTCATCCCCCAGACTGAGGACCAAGAGTGGTCATCCTACTCCTAAGATGGCACATCCATCTTATCTCTCTCCAGAAACAACTAATTTCAAATTTAGAAAAGTGAAGAAATGACAAACATAAGAAATTATGTTTGGAAATTTAAATTTATGCTATGAGTAATAGAGTGTTTCCATATGAGGACGAGGTCTAATGTGTATCTGTGCCTCTGGAAAATCAACCAAAAGGAGAATGGCTTTGGGACTTCCCTGGTGGTCCAGTGGTTAGAACGCTGCGCTTCCACTGTAGGGGGCATGGGTTTGATCTCTGGTCAGGGAACTAAGATCCTGCATGCCGCACAGTGCATCCAAAGAAAATAAAAAGGAGGATGGCATTGATTTGTGTATGAGAAGGTGTCTATTAAACAGAACAATATTTAACAAATGGCATTAATATTGTGTCACTGGTGGAATGCAAAGTAAAAGAATAGTCAGAGGGGGCAAATTTTAGTTGGGGAAGACTTTCTGGACTAGAATTTTGAACCAGGTGTTGAAGTTGGGGATAGATATACATACCTAACTTCTATGTCTTGCATCTTGTTTTACTGTGGACACGTGATTTTCCATATGGTGTGGGACAGATGTGGGTTTTATGAATGCTGACTTTGTACGGAGCTTGATGTTGGAAAAGAAGTAACTATAGGAGAGATGCTGGTGAAAAGGAAAGGCCAGCGAGGGGGTCAGAAGTAGATAGGGACTGAAGTACCAGCTTGTAGAACTTGTTCCTGGCCGAGCATTAGAGAGAAATTTATTTAAGACAGTGCTTTCTAACTCAAATAGTACCATGGATGAAGATAGCTGAATTCTCTACAATGGATTCTTACAGTTACATAGGTACACATTATCTATAATTTTCAAAAATTTCAGTGAAAAGGAGAAATCCAGTTTTTGTGTGCCTGCCCTTATTCCAGGGGAAAATTAGAGAAGGCGCTGAGTGGGGGAAAGTTGAAGAAGATTCCAGGTCATTTTTAGGGGTAGCGCAAAGAGCTTCCAACACTTCAGGATTTCAGTAGGAGATCAGGTTCCTTCCAGGTGTCAGGAAAGAGGGCTTACCAGGGCTGCACCCCTGAGTGATTAGGGAGGCCAGAGGGTAGGATCCTGTGGATGACTGGAGGCTGGGCAGAGAAAAGGGGCAGTACAAAGGGCACCCCAAAATCACCCCTTTCCCCTTCCCTCACCACTTGACCCCAGTCTCTCCTGCCTCTCAGGATCTTCATTTCTTCAGTAATCTCATCTCTTCTTCCCTCTTAACCTTTCTCTCTACTGGCACCATCCTTTCTAATATAAACATGTTCAAATCTCTACCATCAGAGAAAATTCTTCTTTGACTTTCTTTGACCTTTTACACTACTGCCCATCTTGGTCCTCTCCTTTCACCCAGATTTTTTGAAAGAAGCAGCAAATTAATTAATCAGTCCACTGCCACCTGGCTTCTGCTTCTGTCATTCCATTGACTCTGTTTTTACATGTCATCTGTGACCATCTAATTGTCCCAGCAGACGTTTTCCAGTTCTTATCCTACTGGATCTATCAACTGTGTGTGACGCTTTGTAATTCCCTCTGCCATTGCCTTGGTGACTTATATGACACTTTTTCTGGTTCTTCTCCTACTTCACTAACCATTCTTTCTCTTCTTGGCAGGCTTCTCTTCCTCTACCTACCCCTTTATCATTAGGGTCCTAACAGGAAACAGGTACTTCGCTCAAATTAGGATAATTTGAGAAGGGTTCATTTGCAAAGAAGTTAATATAAAAGATGTAGGTGTAGGCAGGATGCTGAGGAAAGCTGGGATTGGCAATAGCAGAGTAGTCACCAGCCCTAGGCCAGAAGAGGCAAGAGGTAGGGGAGGGCCTGGAGCCCACAGAGACAACTGGGTAGGATGATTCCTTGAGAGGAGTAATGAACTTCAATTGAGGGACACCATGAACCCAAGGTGATCTCATAGGAAGGAACCAGGAGGATAAATACTCTGACCTCACTGTCCTCCCTCCTTCCAGCCTCCTGCTAGGGCTCCCCATTGGTGGAACACAACTGGAAGCCAGAGGGCCCCTTGATGAGTGCTATATAGGTTACCTTCTGGGGCAGAGAACAGGGTGAAGAAAAGTTGAAAGATCTGGAGGGGAACATGGAAGTTAACTGGAGTACTCTTCAATGTTGGCCTTGGCTTTCTAGGTTTCTGTCTTCAGTATCTGACAGTTGTCACAACTATACTCATTATTGTCTATGCTGAGTACTCTCAAGTCTGTATCTTTAGTCCTGACTGCTCTAAGCTTTAGACCAATATATTTTGACTGATTCCTTGGTACTTCTGTATGGATGTGTTGAAACTCATCTTGTCCAAAACACAGCTCATTTATCATCTTCCCCCCTAACGTAGCTGCTCCTCAATATACCCAGCCTTGGTGGTATCACTCTCCATCTAATTACACCTTCCTTACACCTATATCCAATCATACCCCAAGTCTTAGAGAATTTGTCCTCTCAAGCACTTCTCTAGTCTGTTTCCTCTTCATTCACACTACCACTATTACCCTAGTTAGATCTCATCACCCTTTGCCTTGATGACTGCATCAGACTTCTAACTGATCTCCTTTATGTCCTTGTCTGCTGCTTTCTGGTTCAGCCACTAAATGGCCACTTGTGTATATCTACCTGAAATGCTAATCTGACCATGAACTGTGTCATTCCTTGGCTTAAAAACCATTCCATGACCCTGCAATGTAAGGATGAAGTCCCATAGCTGCCCCATTCCCCCTTGAGAATCACCTTCTGCAATTAACACTTTTATTGATGGGAGGATTGTGTTGCTCAGATTTGCTGTGGTGCACAGATGCACTGCTCTAGGCAAAGGGCCTCTCCTCTTCAATATTAGCTCCCGGTTGCTTAATACCTGAACAGAAGCTGGGCTCATTTCCCCAGCATTTGGATCTTCTGTGAGGGGACAGCTAAATCCTTGGGGCCATTGTACCAATTAGGAGCAAGTTTGGCTTCATAAATTAAAAAACCATAATAGCTTAAGCAAGGAAAAAGCTTTTTTCTCTGTTAGATAAAAGAAGTCCAGAGGCAGGCGTTCCAGGGCAAGTATGGCAGCTCCACAGAGTCATCAGGGACCCAGGTGCCTTCCTGTTCTTGTCCCACTGTAAGGTATGCTGGTGAACTCATGGTCCAGGAGGGCACTTCAGCTGTCACTTCATGCCCCAGGCACAGCACAGAAGAGGGTGAAGAAATGTATCCCCTTACTTTTAAGGAGATATCCCAGAAGTCCCTCATGCTGTCATTTGCATTTTACTGTCTCATTGGCCAGAAGCTAGTTACATGGCCAAATCTAGCTGCAAAGAAGGCTGAGAATATATTTCTTTAGGCAGCCTCATTGCTACAAAAATAAATTCATTATTCTGTTGCTGATGAGGTGGGGAAGAGTGGAGATTGGGATAGACAACTAAAAATCCTTGCCACAGCCTTTTAGAAGTTTTAAAAAAGTATAGGCTTTAAGATTTATAAAAGTGCTAAGAGGGGCTTCCTTGGTGGCGCAGTGGTTAAGAATCCGCCTGCCAATGCAGGGGACACGGGTTCGAGCCCTGGTCCAGGAAGATCCCACATGCCACGGAGCAACTAAGCCGTGCGCCACAACTACTGAGCCTGTGCTCTAGAGCCTGCGAGCCACAACTACTGAGCCCACGTGCCACAACTACTGAAGCCCGCACACCTAGAGCCCGTGCTCTGCAACAAGAGAAGCCACTGCATTGAGAAACCTGCGCACCGCAGCGAAGAGTAGCCCCTGCTCGCCGCAACTAGAGAAAGCCCACGCACAGCAACGAAGTCCCAGTGCAGCCAAAAATAAATAAAATAAATTTTTAAAAAACTAAAAAAAAAAAGTGCTAAGAAAATTGTATAAAGGGACCAATTACAATATTAGTAAGTAAAAATCAACAGCATTGCTATATGTATGTGTATATATATGTGTACACACACACACACACACACACACACACACATATAATAACAACCAGTTAGAAAATATAAGAAAAACTCACTAAAAGAGAAGACATACAGAAACGTGATGGATATAAAAACATCAGGGTAAGTTTGGAAATTTTACAAAATTATACTAAAATTTATTTGGAAAAATAGAATAGACAGGAATATTTGAAAAGAAGATTAACAAGTGAGCACTTTCTCTAACATATTAAAAAATTTAAAGCTACAGTAGGTTGAACAGTTTGGTGTTAGAGAGGGAATAGATCAATAGAACTGAATGGAGCCTGGAAATTGACCCAGATATATATGGAACTTTAGACTATGGTATAGGAGGCATTTCAAATTAGTAGGGAAAATTAGGTATTGATACAATTTAGTAACCATCTGGAGAAAATTAAGCTAGAACCATACTTTATCCAAATATACGGGAGCCAAGGGTGGTTCCTTCTGTCCCTGTTATAGCTAAGTCACATTAACCTTTTGAATAGGTAATGCCTACAACATATACAATCCCCTATTCTCTAGAGCTGGTGAGCACCACAGAACTGGGCTAAAGATATTTCTTCTTGCTACTCATTTCTGGTTTCTTCCTCTATAAACCCAAAGGTTATATTAGTCATTTTTGTCCCTTTCCCAACCTTTTCCATATACCATCTATTAATATGGCCACAATTTTCCTTAAATGTTTTTATTACCAACCTCAGGTTCTGCCTCAATTCACTGTTAATATTATGGAACTTTTATCAGCATCTTCTTACCATCCATTTCCTATTCTCTCCTTAAATCTCTTCCTCTGATAATTTCCCTCACTCTTCTCAGTCAGCGTCTGCTCTTTGTGTAGCATGTCCACCATAATCCTAAATCTTTCTCTTCTCTTCAGCAGCGTCCTGTAATCTCACCAGATACAGAGAGTGCTTTTGGGTGCTGTCAGAACCATGTCAAGCTCCATACTCCCTAGTATTGGCTTCATTTAGCTGTGATACAGCCACTTCACAGACTTACCCTCTCTCATTTCAGATTGTGAGATGGGGACTGAGAACAAGGAGGTAATTCCCAAGGAAGAAATTTCTGAAGAATCTGAACCACATGGGGCAATATTAGAAAAACTTCCAAAGGTGGTTTATCAGGGTCACGAGTTTGGAGCAGCATGTGAAGAAGACATATTGGAGGAGCATTCCAGAGAGTCCACAGAAGAGGTTCTGGAGCAGGTGTCCCCTGAGGAGAGAGACTTTGCATCAGGGTTGATTATCTTTAAGAAATCACCCTCAAGTGAGAAAGACCATGAGAATAATGAAAGTGAGCGAGCCTACAATCCTAGCTCAAACCTGATCACGTACCAGGGAGATACTACAGCAGAGGCAGTTAGCACATTTGCTGCTTCTGGCCAAAACTTCATAGAGAATTTAGAACCTAATAAAACACATAGAAATTCTCTGGGAGAAAAGCCTCATACATGTAAAGAATGTGGGAAAGCCTTTAATCAAAACTCACATCTTATTCAGCATATGAGAGTTCATAGTGGAGAGAAACCCTTTGAATGCAAAGAATGTGGAAAAACATTTGGAACTAACTCAAGCCTTCGAAGGCACCTGAGAATTCATGCTGGAGAGAAGCCCTTTGCTTGTAATGAATGTGGAAAGGCCTTCATTCAGAGTTCACATCTCATCCACCATCACAGAATTCACACTGGAGAGAGACCTTATAAATGTGAAGAATGTGGTAAAGCCTTCAGTCAGAATTCAGCCCTTATTCTACATCAGAGAATCCACACTGGGGAGAAACCATATGAATGTAATGAATGTGGGAAGACCTTTAGGGTTAGCTCACAGCTTATTCAGCATCAGAGAATTCATACTGAAGAAAGATATCATGAATGCAATGAGTGTGGCAAAGCCTTCAAGCATAGCTCAGGCCTCATTAGACACCAGAAAATTCATACTGGAGAAAAACCCTATCTGTGTAATGAATGTGGGAAAGGCTTCGGTCAGAGTTCTGAGCTCATCCGGCATCAAAGAATTCATACAGGAGACAAACCGTATGAATGTAATGAATGTGGGAAAACTTTTGGCCAGAACTCAGAGATTATTAGACATATTAGAATTCATACTGGTGAGAAGCCCTACGTATGTAAGGAATGCGGGAAGGCCTTTAGGGGAAACTCAGAACTTCTTAGACATGAGAGAATTCACACTGGAGAGAAACCCTATGAATGCTTTGAGTGTGGAAAGGCTTTTAGGCGGACCTCTCACCTTATTGTCCACCAGAGAATTCATACTGGAGAGAAACCTCATCAGTGTAATGAATGTGCCAGAACCTTTTGGGATAACTCTGAGCTGCTTCTCCACCAGAAAATTCACATTGGAGAGAAACCTTATGAATGTAATGAGTGTGAGAAAACATTCAGCCAGCATTCCCAACTTATCATACATCAGAGAATTCACACTGGAGAGAAGCCTTACGAGTGCCAAGAATGTCAGAAGACCTTTAGTCGGAGTTCTCACCTCCTCCGACATCAAAGTGTTCACTGTATGGAATGATCTGCAAAGCATGAAAGCCTTCTGTGGAAAAGCTGAAGTCAGACTTATTGTTCTCAGTCTGTACCCCAAGTTCTCAGATCAAATGAATGGACAGAACCTCCTCTGTCCTTTTACTGATTTTTATTTAAACAGTTGGTCAAAAAGGATGAGGCACTTTTATGAACTATTCATTGAGAAGTTTCAGTGTACTGAGTTAAATCATAAAAGCTGTTTCAGGCCTTAATTCTCCACTATCCCTTTTTCCTTTCCTTCCTTCCTCCCCACTAGTGGATCACATAACATTAGGGGTCTTTACTGGCCATCTAGCCCAAATTGTTACTGTTCAGGAAAAATGGAGGAACATGATTCCACCACTTCCTAGGAATGACAGAGTTGACCCCTCGAATATTACCCCTGAAATGTTAAAGTCATGGCCTAGAAGACACACCTCTCTCTTTCCCACTGTTTAGCATTGGAATTTAGTAAGCTTTTATTAGCTTCAAAATCTTCCAAACTCGCTATCAAGTTCCCTTGGAAGATGGCAGCATTAATGAAGAAGCGGGAAGCTTGGGTCATTTCCCATCTCCTGCTAGGCTTCCTTAGTCATCTGAGAGGGTGCCATGATAGAGGAAACTGACAAGCAATTTATAGCATTGTTAAGTGAAGGCCCTCAGAATCCAGAGGGGCTGATTAGCGAGGCCAGGGGATAAACAAGTGGGGCCAGACTACTCAGCATGGGCAGAAGCAGCTCTTTTGCAGCTCTTTCTCATTTCAGGGCCGTTCAGACTGAGTGCTCCCAAGAACTCTGCTGCATTCACTTTGGGCCCCAGCTTGTGTTGCTGCTGACAGATCCTGTGTCAGGAAATAACAAAGAGGACTGCAGCTTCATTGTCACTAGGCACCTGGCCACAGTGATGAGCTGGTTCACCTGACTGACCAGGACCCTGCCTTGCCAAAGCACTTAAGCTCCCATGACCTGGGCCCCACTGCTGGGGTCCCTGGCTAATAGGCCAGGATGTGACAGCCTCTTCTCAATTTGCCCTTGGCTTTGGAATTCTCTTTCTTCAGCATTTCTACATGTGTTTTCTGTGTTCTCTTACGTGTTTTGTTTTTTTTTTTCTTCAAGGAAACACATCCTCAAATTTTCATGTGTCAATGTTTCTGAGGCAGTGAATGGTAGTGGGAATTGCACTAACGGGGATCCAGCTTGCTTGGGGTCTGGTCTTAGAACTAGACCTTGAATAAGGCACTTCACCTGCTGATCCCTAATTTCCTCATCTGTAAAATGAGGGGAGTTGAACTAAGTGATCTCAAGTTTCAACTGGCCCAATAATTCCTTTTTTCTTTTAAAAAAATTTAACTTTATATATCTTCAGTGTTTTATTCTTTAACCTCTTTATTACACTAATACTAATCACTAGTATTTATTGAATTTTTACTATGTGCCAGGCACAGCGCCAGACAGTTTACATTTTTGTTTTCACAGCCTCCCTATGGTGTGGGTACTCTTTTTTTAAAAACAAACAAAACGGCTTTATTGAGGTATAATTTACATACCATAAAATTTACCTGTTTAAGTGTTCAGTTGAATGCTTTTTAGTTAATTTACAGAGTTGCACAACCATCAGTGATGTGGGTTCTCTTACACCAATTTGAAAGGTGAGGGGCAGGGGAGAAGTCAAATAACTTGCCCATGATCACACAGCTGGTAAGTGCTAGAGCCAAGACTCCAGCCCTGAGCTGTGCTCCTAAGCACTGTGTTGTACTGTGAATAGGTGCATGCATTACTGCCTTATTCGAAATCCTTTGTACATTTTCTATTCATTATTAATTACTACATGAATTTGAATATAATGGATTTAAATCATGTCCTTGGAAACATAATTGGTCATAGCCAAAACCCATCAAGTGGGTTTATTCTGTACCCCAATATGTGCCCCCACCCCCGGGCTCATGCTCTTGGCTTGAGAAAAGGGCTGTACAAGTAAAACATTTGATGGGGACTTTCTTGGCAGTTCAGTGGTTAAGACTTTGCCTTCCAATGCAGGGGTGTGGGTTCGATCCCTGGTCGGGGAGCTAAGATCCCACAAGCATCAAGGCCAAAAAACCAAAACATAAAGCAGAAGCAATATTGTAACAAATACAGTAAAGACAAAAAAAAGTCCATCTCAAAACAAACAAAAAAGCTGATTACACAGTTTCCACATCCTTCCAGGTACCTCTGTCTCTAGTAGTTAGACGTTAGTAGAAGTTCTTTAACTCATCTCTTTCCATAGGGTGTTTACAAGTGCAGTGTGCTCTCGTTCCTTTTTTCATCACTCAAGCTCAAATTGAATTATACCCAAACATATCTTTCTCATGTGAAACCTGGATGTTACTTATTCCCTTAACTTCTTATTCCTGTGTTTGAATATTTTATTTGCACATTCACCCCTTGCCAGCCCTTAATATAGAACTCAGCACCTCTTCAAGCTCCCCAGAAAGGATCCCCTCACAGAAACATATCCATGAGTAATACGGACTCTACTCAAGATTCTGGTGTGTAAGAGGTGGAGAAGGGGGTTTGTATCCTACTAGACATCTCGTTCTCAGCAGTCCTTTCTTTGCCAAACTGCCACTGAAGGTTTTTCTCTTTGTCCTCCCCTCTCAGGACTGTCACCTCAGCTCCTTTTTAGGCCCTTCAATAACAGACGGCTCATTGGAACACTAGAAGGCAATTTAGTGACCAAGTTTTGTTGTGCCTGATCATATTAGGGGAAGAAGTTCTCACCTCTCATTCTAAGAAGAATTTTCCAACATATATTAATTCTTTCCCAAGAGAAATTCTGGTGAGTGAAATTATTTCCACCTTGTTATATGCACTACACACACATCCTGTAACCTCACTACCTGCCCTTATCCACCTTACACCCAGCTAGCTCAGAAATATTTCTCTCTTTTCCTTGTTTGCCCCCTCCCCCTCAATTTTCTTAGGAGCCAAAATCTGACCATAATATAATTGACTGGTAGTCATAATCTAGTGCAAGTAGAATTCTATCAAGGAAAGAAAAGATGTGAATTTTCTTAATTTTAGACCCATTAAAAATACCAGGCCTCACAATCTCAAAAACCTACCAAAATACCCAGAAATACCCTTCAGAATTTTTGCAGACCTAACCATGTATATTTTCATCCTTCCCTAATTAAACAGTTTTACTGGTATATTAACACTTTATGTAAATAAAGTATTTCTTTACAATTTTACTGATTTGATGCCTTTCTAAGTATATTCCAAAGTACATTGTTTCATTATGGTCTTAATATGACTTTGTATGCCATTTTCCTGCCATCCTATAAATTTCACCTTAGTACCCCCAATGTGCTCTGGTAGCTTCTGGTTTTACGTAAGCTGTTCTCTGTCCTTTTATTTATTTTTTTTAAAAAATTAATTATTTTTGGCTGTGTTGGGTTCTCATTGCTGCGTGAGGGCTTTCTCCAGTTGCAGTGAGCAGGGGCTACTCTTCGTTGCGATGCGTAGGCTTCATTGCTTGGCTTCTCGTTGCGGAGCATGGGCTCTAGGTTCGTGGGCTTCAGTAGTTGTGGCATGCAGGCTCAGTAGTTGTGGCACACAGGCTTACTTGCTCCACGGCATGTGGGATCTTCCTGAACCAGGGCTCGAACCCATGTCCCCTGCATTGGCAGGCGGATTCTTAACCACTGCGCTACCAGGGAAGTCCTGTTTACTCGGTCCTTGATCTTCTGCTTTGCTTGGTGAGGTCTTTTATCTTTCATGACAGGGAAAATGTTACCTACTTTGTTTATCTAGATAGATAGTTTTTCAGGATTATCAACTTAATGTAAGGTATTCTGGATCTGGAATTTCTTGGTGTCCAGTGGTTAGGACACCGTGCTTTCACTGCTGAGAGCCCGATCCCTGGTCAGGGAACTAAGTTCCCACAAGCCTTGCGGTGCAGGGGGAAAAAAAAAAAAAAGATATTCTGGATTTAAAAAAAATGTTACTGAGATTTCTGTGCTGGTGTTTATTATTGTTTTGTTTTGACATGTTCTCCTGTGTGACTCCTGGTCTGAGGCAGTTTCCTTAGGTTGTTAGGTACAGGGTCTTTGAGACTCAGGAAAGCTCTATCTAGAAAAATGTGCATGCAAATTCAGGGAACTCATGGACCATCTGAAACTCATCTTTGGACCTCTGTAGTCCTTTGCACGGTCCTGAAATCAAACTTTTACCTATAAAACAAATTACCAAGTAACCCGCAATAACCTCTACCTCATCACATCCCTCAGCTTTGGGGATGAAGCTATGCCAAGACTATCCGCCTGGGTGAACCCCTGAAAGTGAACGGGAGTTGGAGCCTCAGTAAAATCCAGTGGGAAGCGGGACGTGGTGATTCTGGTGATAACCTGAGGAGAGGAGCCTCAATAACGGGGCCCCTGCACATTCATCAACCACCTGCTGAGCCCCTACAACGCGTTGGGACCTGTGCAACGCGCGGGGGGCTAAGCGCTAAGAGGCTGGTGGGGACTTGAGCTATGCAGGAGAGGTCAGCGCTGCGGAGTGGGAATAGGCGAGAAGGCTTCGATTCTCCCACGGAGCAGGAAGCCCGCCTCCTCCCTGAGAGCTGGGGAGCGGTGGCCGACGAGGCAGGCGCGGCCCCCTCCTCGAGACCCAGGACGCGAGCTCACCCCTCTGCACCCGCTGGCCGTCCCTGCCACGTCCTTTTCTCCAGCCCGGGCCTCGCACTGGGGCTCGGCCGCGACTCGCATCTCCCCTGCGGTGCCGCTGACGAGAATGCTGATGTTTATTTGTACTACGCTTTGCAGACAGTGTTTTCATCGGTGGACCCAACTTTGCCGGCACCGACGAACCTCTAAGTCATCGAAATCGCTCGGCCACCACTGCCTCCGGGACCAAGAGGTACTGATAAGAGCCTCATCGAGCCCTGAGGCTGGGGCCGCTCTCGGAAGCCTGGGGACCCTTGTCCGTGCGCCACCTGGCGGGCGGGGGCGGGCCGGGGCGGCGCGCGGCGTGATTGGTCGAGGCCCGGGGTGCCTTTTTGCTGGTGACCGGTGGGGGCCGGAGGCTGAGGTGCGAGGGCCCCGAGAGTGGGCTACTGCGCGCTGCTGACCCCGAAGTCAAGTACTGGGGCGCCCGCCGGACGGGACCTGGGCTGGCGTCTCTCAGGCCGCCGTGATTTGTCGTTTGTGAGGACGTTTCACATCCCAGGGTGGGATCTATTCCGCCGTTCCGTGATGTTCATGGAGTCCTTGCCGCGGCCCAGGTTCTTTCGAATTTCCAACCAGGCCAATTAAGATACTTATCTAATAACTAATTATTAAAATTTAATTTAGTGGCAGTGGGAAAGGACATACTCAAGGTACAGAAGGCAGGTTTGGCTTCAGAAAGAAGGAAGAAAGCACTATCCTCTGAGGCTGCTGGAGGAACTGAGACGACAGATGTGGAGGGAATGAGCACAGGGTGGCCAGCAGAGTTGATTATTTGAGGCCTTTTGCTAAGAAGGGTGATTAAGCATTGGAGTGGGCAGATTACCCAAAACATCATCTAGAAAGGAGAAAAATGCTTCTGTGCCCCTGATCTGCTGGTTATGTTGGCATTCTCTGAGCTGGGTTGTGGTGGGGACAGGGCGGAACTTTAGTCACAGGACTATAATCCACACTCCACTCCATTGACTCCCAAGTGGGAGGAATCCCAGGAGTGCAGCGAATGTGGGAGAGACCCGAGGGGTCTTCATGCGGTCGGGTGGAGCTGAGATTCTCTGCATCAGAGAGTTCACACTGGTGAGCAACCCTGCTAATGTAATGAATTCCACCTTCAGACAGAATTCCCACCTTGGAATTCATCAGAAAACTTGTACTGGAGAGGCCCTTGGAATACCAATGCGGAAAAGCCTCTGATCAGAACTCTCACCAGTTTCAGCATCAGAGCATCCACAGTGCACAGCGATCTGGGGATTTACTCACTGTAGGACACTTTCATTCCGACCTGAAACTTTGCTCTGATCTTTCCTCTTCTCTACCGATGTCACTAGACTGGAAATGCCCTTTGTGCCAGCTAATTTTGTCCTGCTCCTTGAGGACAGGGCTACCTTGTTGTAGAAGAGCGTATCGCATTCAGCCCAGGGTTGCCACTCAAAAATTAACCAATGAATGACTTAAATAAATAAGAGGCCATAAATGATGAATTGGACATTTCAAATTTAATTAACTGAATGTAGAATCATAATGCCTTTGCTGTCCTTTATTTTTCTATGCAGATCCTTTATCCCCTAAAATGATGGCCATGGCATTAAAGGTCTATATCACCCATCTAATATAAATTATATCTCTTTATGTGATATGGGGACACGTAAAATGTTAAACATTGAACCAAAACCTTTCTTTAGCTGAGGGAATTGATCCACTATACGATTTACTCAAATACAAGATAGCCACAGATTGCTTTAAACACACCTCTTCTCCTTGCAACTTTCAGCACTGAAACAAAACAAAACCCAAATCAGATACTTCACCTGTACCATCCTCAAAATCTTTCTTTCATAAGAGGCTTTGTTTACTTCTTGATCTCGTTTCTGTTTTCATACATTATTTCCATCTTCTTGGATATATTATATTTTTTTCTTCATGTGAGCTATATCTTAAATGTATTTGCTGGGATTCAGTATTCTTACTTTTGCAGCTGCTTCAGCATCATCACAGGATTATGTTTTCTTCATATGTAGTAGTATGCTCAGGATAATCTTGAAAATTAGTTGTTCTTGTGTGTTTTGTTTTGTTTTGTTGGCTGAGCCACACAGCTTGTGGGATCTTAGTTCCCTGAGCAGGGGTTGAACCTGGGCCCTCAGCAGTGAAAGCGTGGAGTCCTAACCACTGGATGGCCAGGGAATTCCTTGAAAATTAGTTTTTAAATGACTTGTTATTGAAAGGATTAGAATCTATTGCAGGACAAACCATATGTTGGGAGCCTCACTATCTACAGCAGAACCCTGCCAGGCTGGATGTTCTGTCCGTTGAATACAGGCAACGCCTCTTTAACTCCTTTCTTTCTTTCTTCCTTTCTCCCTTCCTTCCTCCTTCCTCCTTTCTTCTTTCCTTCCTTCCTTCCTTTCTCTTTCTTTCCTTCTTTCTTTCTTCCTTCCTTCCTTCCCTCCTTCCTTCCTCTCTCTCTCTCTCTCTCTCTCTTTCTTTCCTTCCTTCATTCCTTTCTACAGAAATTTATTTTCTCACTGTTCTGGAGGCTACAAATCCCAGATTGAGATGCCAGCCAATTTGGTTCCTACTGAGAGCTCTCTTCCTGGCTGTGGGTGACCATGTTCTCACTATGTCCTCACATGGTGGAGGGAGAGGGAGGGAAAGAGGAAAGAAGGAAGAGAGGGAGAGCGGGAGAGCTTCTTTTTCTCTTAAAATGTTTTCTCAGGTACCTTGGGGAAAAGTGTCCCTTTTTTCTCTCTATGCCACGTGGACCCGTTCATTAGCTAGAAATAAATTCCAATTAAGCAAAGAAACAGCAGTAATGCAGGAAATGCAAGTGAATCAAGGAAAAAGTAGCCATTTGTTTTTAAGGCAAACAACCAAATAACCAGTGCCACCAGCCTGTAAAGACCCCAAACACACCCAGAAATCCCTTCAGAATTCATCGTGGATTGTCTAATCTTGGTTATTCCCTGAATTTCAATTTCCTCATCCATAAAGTGGGGAAAATACCCACGCTTCAAGTTTGTGGGAGTATAGTACAAAATGGTATATCTGACAGTCCACTGCTTTGTGTATAGTAGGAGCCCAATAAATGCAGTTTCTTTTTCTCTTTTACCCACTTTCTTTCTCCTCTGATTTACCCCAAGTTAAAGATGCTTTCCCACAAGCGTTAGAATTCAAAGAGAATAAAAATTGCATCTTAACCACTACATTGTACTTATTTTTATTTCCTGTTTTTTTTTTCTTTCTGTGTTTTGTCTTAAATGTACATTATTTCATCTACCTTAAGGACACTAAGTAGCCCTTGTGAGTTGACATGGGAATCTAATTACCATTATAACACTGTTTCTTTGTCAGGGCCAATGTATTATGTTTGCAGGTCTACCACAGAAGATTTCTTCCTTTACAAGTGGGAATTCCATTGTGAAGTGCTTATAGGAAAAGTCAAAACTTCTTTCTACTGCTTATAAGTTTTAGTTCTTGTTTCTAAAATGAAATTCCATATCTCAGCCAATTCTGCTGCCTATGTATTTATTACTGGCTTTAAGCAATTCGATTTTGATAGTACCTTGGTGTATCTGCCTTCACGTTTCTTCTGCTTTGTGTTTGTTGAACTTCTTGGATCTGTAGATTTATAGTTTACAGCAAATTTGGAAAGTTGTTAGCTGTTACTTCTTCAAATGTTTTTCTGCTTTCCTCTTTCTTCCCCTTGGGACTCTAATTACACATGTATTAGGTTGATTAAAGTTGTCTCACAACTTACTGATTGATGCTTTGTTCATCTATTTTTTTTTAAATGTATTTTTTAATCTCTGTATTTCATTTTGGATAGTTTCTATCCAGTACATTTTTCATCTCAGACATATCTTTCATCTCTAGAATTCAGTCTGGGTCTTGTTAATATCTCTTCTCTGTCTTTCTCCGTGCTCATGTTTTCCTTTACCTTTTTGAACATACGGAGTATAATAGCTGCATTCAGTGTCCTTGTCTAATAATTATCATCTGTGTCATTGCTGGATCTGTTTCTATCGATTTTTTCTCCTCATTATGGATCATGTTTTCCTTTTTCTTGCATGCCTTTTTGATTGGGTGCCAGGCATTGTAAATTGTATGTTGTTGGGTACTTTTTTTTTTTTTTTTAATTCCTTTAAATATTTTTGACCTGGGAAGCCCTAAGCTAACATTTTTTAATGTTACCTGTTCCGGTCACTGGGCTAGGTGTTATTGAATTTAATCCCTATCACGACCTATGGATGGGTACTATTATTTCCCCCATTTTACAGAAGAGAAAGCTGAGACTAGGAGAGTGATTTACCCAAGGCTGAGTTATGTGTCCCACAGAATTCATGTTGAAGTCCTAATCCCCAGTACCTCAGAATGTGTCTGCATTTGGAGATAGGGTCTATAAAGAGGTAGTGAGGGCTTCCCTGGTGGCGCAGTGGTTGACAGTCCGCCTGCCGATGCAGGGGACACGGGTTCGTGCCCTGGTCCGGGAAGATCCCACATGCCGCGGAGCGGCTGGGCCCGTGAGCCATGGCCGCTGAGCCTGTGCATCCGGAGCCTGTGCTCCGCAACGGGAGAGGCCACAACAGTGAGAGGCCCGCGTACGTAAAAAAAAAAAAAAAAAAAGAGGTAGTGAAGTTAAAATGAGGTTATTAGGGTGGGCCCTAACTCACGATGACTGGTGCTCTTATAAGAGGAATTTAGGCCACAGATATGCAGAGAGGGAAGACCATGTGAAGACACAGGGAGATGGTGGTCATCTGCAAGCCAAGGGGAGAGACCTCAGAAGAAACCAACCCTACCAACACTTTGATCTTGGACTTCTAGCTTCCGGAATCTTAAGAAAATAAATTTCTATTGTTTCAGCCACCCAGTCTATTGTACTTTGTTCGGGCAGCCCTCATGAACTCACAGGATCACCACAGCTAGTGAGTCCTGAGCTTTGGGATCTGTACTGGCTGCCTGCCTGCAGAGCCCACCACTGCTGAACTGACCACTGCTGCTGAAAGGGTTCTCTCAACTACAGGCTGCCTATCAGCTTCCTGAGAGGGGGAACAATCTGTTTCTTCCTCTATCTCCTGCTGTGGACAAAAGACCACACTCGTTAGCAGGTACAAGTTCTTTTGTTTATTCAGCTGCACAGCTAGGGGAACTTTCTGCTATCAGTGAATTCCAAAATGCACATGTGAGCAGGGCACTCATACATAGAAACACGAACAGATTATGATTGGACCAGTATGGCACCTTTAAATCCCAGGAGCCCCTCTTGGATATGGAACTAGTTCCTGTAATACAACCAAACTAAGTATACAGAACCTCTGCTGTTGGAATAGCTTCTTTTGCACTAACGAAGTCAGAAGAGATGGCCTCAGGTCAACATTTTGCCTACAAAATATTCTGGTTTCAGCTCTTTTCAGTGATGAATACAGGGTGCTGCAGTCAAAATGATGGCTATTTCTGGAGTGACCACCACCAAGACCAGAGCTCTAATCCATACCCTTGACGTCTTGACCACATCATCTGCCTCCCAGATCCTGCTCTGCCCTTTCAGGGACCAGGACTCTCCTTCGCCAGTCAGTCCGCAGCACCAGGCTGCAGAAGTGGGGAGATGTTCCATGGGGTGGAGCACGCTCATGGTCTTCCCAAATTTGTTCTCTCCTTCTCCAGTTTTAATTGGGCAAATTGTCACCCTGCTAGAGGTGTTTTCCAGCCTCCCTGGTAGGTAGATGTGGCTGTGTAGTTGAATCTTCACCAAAGGATTGGGTCCCCTTCTGCGACACCTGCTGAAAAGGAAATTGCCAGTCCTTGAGACCATTACTTCACTCTTCCTGGGAAATGGAATGTGGATACGGTAAGGATCCAGCATCAACCATGCAGACAAACACATCCTAATCCAGGGGACAGAGGAGCAAGGTGGGTCCCTGACGTACCTGGTGAAATTAAACTGAGCTGTCCCTTAGACCAGGGCTTGAAAAAAATTTCCTGTAAGGGGCCAGAAGTAAATATTTTAGGCTTTGTGAGCCACAGTCTGTCACTTAACTCTTCTTTCCTGCTTTTTACACTTAAAAAAATGCAAAAACCATTCTTAGCTTGTGGGCTTTAAAAAAACAGGCCGCAAGATGGATTTGGCCTGTGGGCTGTTTGCTGACCACCTGCTCATGTCTGGACATTTATGTGAGAGAGAAATAAAACTTGTATCTCAGAGTCAGGGAAGGCCTCTCTCAAGAGGTGACACGTAAGTGGAGATCTAGACAAAGTAAAATGTGACTTATGTAACTATCTGGGAGGAGAGCATGGAGTTAGGGAATGGAGAATGAGGACAGAGGTCCTGAGGTGGAAAGGAGTTTATAACACGGGCCAGTTAGCAAGTAATCACCTCCTCACTCCAAGTCTGCCGTCCCCTGCCGTACTCTATGAGACTGGAGCTGGAACTGTCGACATCTCCCCTTTGCCAGCTGGCACAGTGTCAGGCTTTGCCAGTAAAGGGCACTGGAGGGACAAAGCAAAGAGGAAGGGGCTTGTCCTTCTGGTAGTTTTCCTTCTTGTCCTTGCAGTGCAGCACCCGTCCTCTGGTGAGTTTGCGGGCACCTCGACCAGTGGCTTCCTGCTCTGACCTGCAGCGCCTTGATGAACTTCACCAGCCAGTGTCAATATTTAACAACTAGTTAAAAAAGAAAAGCCCTGATTTGTAGCATTCCTGATTTCCACGGCATGAATACTCTCACCATGACCAATTTCAGTGCAGGCTGGCGAAAAGAAGTGCAGAACTGGCTGTTGCAAGCCTGTACAGACCAGCTCGCACATACCCCTGGGGCAGCCACACCTGTCCAGTCAGGCCTGAATTTCACCTGTCCAGTCTTGGGCTGGGGGTGCGGGGGAGGGTTGGCTCTCCTAGGTCTGCTTCTTCCTCTGATGCTCTCCCTCAGTCCTAGAGGTAGTAGCTCTTCCCCATGCTGCTATTCCTATATTAAGATCTCGTTACCTCCTTTAACAGATAATCCCCCTTTACTAGCTAGCACTTCTTTGTATTAAACGTTTCCTGCTCAAAGAACAAGTGTGGTTTCTGTCTCATGCCTGGACACTTGTAGATGTGACCCTGTCCCAAGAGGCAGCTCAGTATGGGGCCGAGGAAGGGCCAGGACCAAAGGCCCATTCACAATAATACTAATATAGGATGGCCACTGCCTGCACAGCTGCTCTGTGCCAGGCCCAGAACCCTAATGAAGTCGGCATCTTGGCTGTTACTCGCAGCCAAAGGCATGCTAGTTGATACAGTCATCTCAAACAGAGGGCATGAGGCGATGAGCTGAAGGTGGGACTAGGTAAACATTTTTTCCTAAATCAAGAAAGACACAGGAAAAATCTTAAGGTGCTTATAACTTTTATGGAATATAGTCCTAAAACTGATCAGACAAAAGTACAATTCTGTCTGGAGACTTTCTCACCCACAGTCCATTGGGAAGGCTCTTTTCTGGCATGAACTCTCTGATGTCTGATAAGCTCAGAACTCCATCTGTAGGCCTTTCCACATTCTTTACATAGGAAAGGTTTCTCTCCACTGTGGATTCTCAGATGCTGACTTAGATATGAGCTTTGACTGAAGGCCTTCCCACACTCATTACACTCGTAGGGCTTCTCCCCTGAATGAACCCTCTGATGCTGAACAAGGTGAGCACTCCACCTGAAGGACTTCCCACACACATGACATTCGTAGGGTTTCTCTCCTGTATGAATTCTCTGATGCTGAATGAGGTTTGAGCTCTGGTTGAAAGTTTTCCCACAGTCACTGCACTTATAGGGTTTCTCTCCAGAATGGATTCTCTGGTGGATTATAAGGTGTGAGTTATAAATGAAGGCTTTACCACATTCACTGCATTCATGGTCTTTCTTCCCTGTGGGAGTTGTCTTAAGGGTGACGACCATCTGCCTGAAGCTTTTCCCCTGAGCGGGGGACTGCTTCAGCCTTTCCCCTTTGAGATTTCTCTGCTGCTGCTCTAAAGGGGCCTCAACTTCAGAGGCAGCTTCAAATGTAGAGGTGCTGGTGGTGAGTTTTTCTCTGAGCACCTGTGATTCCACGTCAGTAATGGGTGGTTCTGGCAACGACCCTTTGTCCTTGGGCTCTGCATCATCTTCTGCAACAACTGATGGAAAATGTAAATATACCTGTTCTGGATGTATAGAGAAATGACACTTGGATTAGGATTTCTGGCATGAAAATAAAAGCTTAAAAAATATTCAATATACACACACGAGAAAATTCAGAAGGAAAGTCATTTAAATATGAACACTGGTCATCTGTTGGTGATGGGATTTTGTAGGGGAGAAGGTTTCTCCTTTTTTCTCACCCCTCCCCCTTATCTGTTTTTTCTAAATTTTCCTTAACGGAACACTGCAAAAATGTTATTTGAAAAATAAATTTCAAGGCAGGACCTTCTTTTTTAGGATTTACTCTTAAAAAATATGAGCAAAAATAATATTTTCAAGAAACTGGGGAGTGATGTTGTGTGGGAAGGGGAAAATGAGAATCACAGGTTGAGGGAAAAGGGACGTTCCTAAACGCGCAAAGACCCTGCTCCTCCTGACTCCGTGACCTTCACCTCTTCCCTGTCATTCCCTGCCCCACAAATCTCTAGCCACAGAAAAGGATCCCCAAGCAGCTGGCTCCTTTACTGAAGGGACGACTGCCTTCTTGGTGCTTTCTGCCTTTCCCTTTGACCTGCTCCTTAAAAAACGAAGAGAAGAGTGCTTTGCGTTTTGGTTTTTAAAACATCTCTAGCGCTTTTTGTCTTTTAATTGTAATGCTTTCTGTAGTCTAAAGAGGACAAAAAGCAATTGCTATAAGGTAATGCAAGACTTTAAAAATACATTTTTTTTCAGGTTAAATGCTTGTGGTTAAAGAAATCTGAAACATGCTTGCTGAAAAAAAAAGTCAAACAGTAGTTAGCTTTGAAGAGAGACTTACAAAACAGAAGTAAAGGAGACAAGGAGAACTCTGCAAGAAAGGCAAGGAAGTGCTGGGAAATAAAAACATACTTATGGAGCAGACACTAAGATTAATCTCCATTTCTAGTTTTTCCCATTTTGTTGCCAACAAGAATTTGAATTTTCATAGGCTTTTGTCTGATGGTGGTGGGGTTGTGGTGTAAAATGAAGTATTTAAATAGAGTCTTCTTGATTAGCAAAATATTCATGTCACGTTCCCGATGGTTCATGAGGTTATACAGCACTCAGCAAGGCCAGTGTGTGGTCCTGAGGCTCTCCCTCTAGAGTTTGCCGTAGGAAGGAGGAGAGGATGTTTGTGGGGATGAAGGCAGGCCGGAAAGGAAGTTTTTGTGGTGAATCTGAAGGGCAGAAGTGTAGATAGAAGAGAGTATCAAATAGGGTTTTTAGGTGGGGCGTAGGTGGTAGATAAAGGTGATGACAGGCTGTGTCTCACGCGGAGTGTGTTATGGCTTAAAAAGTATGTTTTGGGAGTCATGAGAAAGTTGAAAAAGATTTCCAGGCTGGCCTGTAGCCCAGGGCAGTGGAGATGATGAGGCAGGAAGTGAATGAAGTATTTTCTGGTCCTGTTTTAGGGCCCTCTAAAGCCCGGAGATGCTGGTGAGGCTTTACAGCCAGGTTATGATTGAAATTTAATCCTTACAGCTACTACATGAGGTAGGTTATCGTTATTCCTAATTTTGTGAGTGATGAAACAGGCTACGTCTCTCACCTAAGAGGTAAGAATAGTAAGGGCAAGATGAGGATAGCCAACTCTTGACCACCTCCTCTGTGCCCTTTATACCCTCTCCTCCTCCTCTCCCTCCCCACAGAATCCTGCTCCTCACCACGCTCTGGGAAAGGCTGGGTCTCCTTAGGCTGGAGCTGGATGCTTGGTTTCTCCTGGGCTGCTCCCACAGGCTCCTTCTCCTCCCACGGCTCTTCCTGTGCAGGTCCGTGTACCGGGCCTGGGACCTGGAGGTGATCAGGCACCACTCGGTTTCTGTGGAGCCAAAGCTTCCAAGGAGACTTTGGAGAGCCTCCTCAGAGTCAGCACAGGGGCAGGAAGAGGAGCTAGAGTCTTATTCAGGACTTGAGGGCAGAAAAAACACACAGAAACACACACTCACTGCTCTGCCTGGCCCAAAAGAGTTTTGAACTTGGCAACTCCCCCTACTGCTGCCCCTCTGTCCAGCCTGAAGGTCATTGATCTGGCTCCCACAACAGATCGTATGTTCCCCTTCCCACCTGCAGTCCTGGTTCATCAAGTCCTTTCTCTAAATCCTCCAGCACAGTCACAGCCTCCTCTCCACTCTCAGGGTGATGTCCCCGCACCCAGGACTGGAGCTTCTCCGGTAGGATGGTCAGGAATTGTTCCAGCACCAGCAACTCCAGGATCTGCTCCTTGGTGTGCCTCTCGGGCCTTAGCCACTCACAGCAGAGCACCCTTAGTTGGCTCAGGGCCTCCCGGGGACCAGGAGTCTCCTGGTAGCAGAGCTGCCTGAAGCGTTGGCGGAAGATCTCCTGACTGGGAGAGCGGTTCCCATGTAGCCTGGTCTCACACTCCCAAGACTGTTCCTCTTCCTTTGGCTCCATCATCATAATCTTCTCTTGACCCTGTGTATCCTGAAGGGCCAGAGTTTCAGCTGCTGTTAGTGATCCAGCCATCCTAGCCTGGACTGGCTCTGTAGAAGGCCCATACTAGCAGGAGTCTTTCAGGGGCACCCTGTAACATAAGTAGAAATCATTCTTTTTTTTTTTTTTTTTTTTCTGTACGTGGGCCTCTCACTGTTGTGGCCTCTCCCGTTGCGGAGCACAGGCGCCGGACACGCAGGCTCAGCGGCCATGGCTCACGGGCCCAGCCGCTCCGCGGCATGTGGGATCTTCCCGGACCGGGGCACGAACCAGCGTCCCCTGCATCGGCAGGCGGACTCTCAACCACTGTGCCACCAGGGAAGTCCCATTCTTTTTTTTTTTTTTTTAATTCATTAACACACACTCAGAATCTACCAAGAGTCAAACCCTGTACTATACCCTTTAATACTTTTTTCTCCATTCCTCTCCAGATTCTTATTCCAGTAAGAGTCATTGCCTTTGAGATACTTACAATCTGGTAGACAGATATGTAAAGAGTTTGCTACACTAGATAATACAACTAGATAAATGCTATAGCAGGAGAAAACAGCAGGAAAAAAAAAAAGTGTTCCGGGATCCCACTGGAAGAAACAAGTCTTAAGCAAAACCCAAGTTTCCAGAGCTCAGAGCTGAGAAACGTTTCAGTGCAAGGTGACTGACTCTCAGAGGTATTGAAGAGGCAGCCTCCTCCCAGATGGCCTCTCCACTCTTTCTCAAGTTTCTGTAGTGGCCACAACAAAAGAAAAATTTAAAATTCCTATGAGGCAATCTTATTCAAACGCCCAGGATCTGTAGTAGGGTCCTGAGATGCGGCTGCTATGGGCAAGACGTGGTCTCGGGTAAGGTGTCCAGCATCAGGAAAATCTAAAGGGAAGGAGGTGGGACGCACCCAGAGGCCATTAAAGGCACACAAACAGGGGCGCTGGCCGAGGACAAAGGAAGCACGGAAGACGAGCGCAGAAGGCTGTTTCTCGGGGTGATGTTCCGGCGGCGCCAGCCCGCAGCTGAACTCCTGCGCACGGCACTGGGCAGGGGACCGCCCGATCGCCTGGGGAGGGGGCTGTCCTCCATACCAGTTACAATTCCCCACCCTTCACTTTAACCCCTGGGATCTCCAGAGAAGAGAAGAGGCGCACCGGGCCAGCCACCGCCCTCCACAACACGTGACGTAATCCGTGCAACCGGGCGCGGGAACCGTGGGGACCCGGACCCCGTTCCGCGCGGTCTGGCCTCGGCTCCTCACAGGGTTGCCTGCGGGGTATGCTCACTGCAGAAACCGCCGCTGCCTTCCGGGACTGGCCATAGCAGCGCGGGCCAAAGAGCGACACCCGGGGCGCCGCCGCTAAGACTCACCTCGCAGGTCCCGGAGCTCCCATCTGACCACTTCTGCGTAGCGCGGTTCCAGCCCACCCGCGGGGGCATGTGTGCGCCTGCGCACCCGCGGCCGCGACCTCTCCGGTCGCGGAGGGCTCTGGGAATCGCAGTCCTTGGACAGGGGAGCGGGGCCGGTGTGAGCGGGCCTTTTGGCTTAATGGCTGGAGGGCCTCGCTTTTCTGTTCAGTTGTAGGCCCAGGGGCCGTCCAAGCCGATTTAAACGGCAGGGAAATTCCAGCCTGTGCGTGGCCTCTTTGCAGCGTTTCCTCCTCTGCGTTCTGTTTTCTCGTTACATCTTCCCAGACCTGATTAAAGGGTCACAGCCTAGGAGGAAGTTACCCCCAGGGAGAAAATATTCCCAACCACCGGCCTATGCGTGTCCGTTAGTAAATAAAAAACAATTCCTGCGGAGGAGTAAAAAGAAATGTAAGGTTGCAGTTTACTGGGGTAGGGGAAAAAGGACTTGTTGATAGAGGAAATCACTGCCATCTTCTTTTCCAATAATGAGAGAAATATGCGTCTGATTATGAGTTCTAGGGGAGGTAACCATTATGAGAATGGAAAAGTACAGTAGAACGTCCAAATTAACAAGGGAAAAAATAGGATGCACTAGAACTTGAGCAAACTAGTAAAAATCAGAAAGAAAAGAATCCAACTGGATCAAAAGAGGAAATCAAAAGCGAAATTACAAACTCTTGAATTCTGCAGGGGGGATCAGGAAAGCCTGAGATAAGAATTTGGACAATTCATTAGCTGTTTAGGGATAGGCAATAAACAGAACACTTCATGGTAAAATCTATAGGACCTAGCAACAGCCATGCTTGAAAATGTATAACCTTAACTACCTCACTTGTTAATGAAAATAGATATAAAACAATTTAAGTCACCTTAAGAAACTTTTTTTTTTAAGCTAAATTTTCTTTTTTTTTTAATTAATTAATTTATTTTTGACTGTGTTGGGTCTTTGTTGCTGCTCCCGGGCTTTTTCTAGTTGCAGCGAGCGGGGGTTACTCTTCGTTGCAGTGCATGGGCTTCTTATTGCGGTGGCTTCTCTTGTTGCAGAGCACGGGCTCTAGGTGCGTGGGCTTCAGTAGTTGTGTCTCGCGGGCTCTAGAGTGCAGGCTCAGTAGTTGTGGCGCACGGGCTTAGTTGCTCCGTGGCCAGTGGGATCTTCCCGGACCAGGGCTCGAACCCGTGTCCCCTGCATTGGCAGGCAGATTCTTAACCACTGTGCCACCAGGGAAGTCCCAAGAAACTTTAAAATCATAGTAAAATAAACCCAAAGAAGCAAAGAAGAGTGAATCAGTAAAGATAAAAGCTAATTAATGGGGACTTCCCTGGTGGCACAGTGGCTAAGACTCCGCGCTCCCAATGCAGGGAGACTAGATCCCACATGCTGCAACTAAGAGTTCACAGGCTGCAACTAAAAAAAAAGATCCCCCATGCTGCAACTAAGACCCAGTGCAGCCAAATAAATAAGTAAATAAATACTTTAAAAAAACATGGAAAAATTAAAAAGAAGAGATAAATTCAAATGCTAATTTCTTTGAAATGAGCAATAAAGCCGATAAACTTGTTTAAAACCTTATTAAGAAAAAGAAAAATTAACCAGAATGGGAATGAGAAATAGAACATAACCATAGAATCAGAAGAGATGAAAAGAATTAGAGACCATTTCATTAGGGTAGGACTTTAGGGTAGGATATTGGAAAACCTAGATGAAATGGATGATCTTCTGGCAAAATATAAATTACCAAAATTGTGTGCACCAGCCAAATGTATATAAAACAACCCTGACTGGGGGTGGCAGGGGGTGGCAGGGGGTGGGTAAGAAGACCCCAAGAAAGTGCTAGAGAGCAATTACATTTAGATGTAACATGAAGCACCACTTTCTGGCAAACAACTGAGTTTTAAATGGGAATCATTAAAATACTTAACTAGAGGGAATTCCCTGGAGGTCCAGTGGTTAGAACTCTGGCACTTTCACTTCCGGGCCCGGGTTTGATCTCTAGTCAGGGAACTAAGATCCCACAAGCTGCGTGGCACAGCCAAAACAACAAAAACACTCAACTAGAAACCAGTCACCAAGTTTAATTTGAAATAAATGGATACTTTGACCAAGCAAGCAAAATATAATTTAACCTGAATTTTTTTCTGCAGTGACTAGTTTATGGTTACATCTGGAATGGAAAGAAAAGAAAGGAAATTACACATACTGTGCTCCTGTGATGACTATAGTTTTCAACAACTGCCACAAAACTAGAAAATTATAAACTCGGACATTCATTCAAACATTTATTGAACAAAAATATATATGTAAATCTAGGTCTGTGTTGGAGGAGAGGGGATACAAAAACGTAGTTCCAAAAAAAACCAAAAAAAACAAAACGTAGTTCCCTGCTTTCAAAAAGCTAAATGTGGGGCTTCCCTGGTGGCGCAGCGGTTGCGAGTCCGCCTGCCGATGCAGGGGCCGCGGGTTCGTGCCCAGGTCTGGGAAGATCCCACATGCCGCGGAGCGGCTGGGCCTGCGAGTCCGGAGCCTGTGCTCTGCAACGGGAGAGGCCACAACAGTGAGAGGCCCGCGTACCGCAAAAAAAAAAAAAAAAAAAAAAAGGCTTCCTGTAAGCTGTGAGACTGGAGAAACAAAGGACTTTGGTTTGTTCATTCAAACAAGTCATGCTTCAGTGTTTGAATTTTTCTTACAATGAACAATGTAAAAAAAAAAAAAGCGACAAGGCATTTTCCTTTAAAGAATTGAGTGTGTGCCAGAACCTGTCAGACACGTTGCCTGTGTTTAAAGAAAAAGTTAGTTTAAGCGGTGGGGACTCTGAATGCCGCAGGGGATCAGGAGAGCCTGAGATAAGAGTCAGGACAACGCATTAGCTGTTTAGGGACAGTAATTAGACCAGACCTCAAACTAAATGCCAAGCCAAGAACTTTTACTTTAGGTAATGGGCACCCACTGGCTACTTTCTGAATGTGAGTTTGCATGTCTGTGTGTGAGATAATAAAAGCAGTATTTCAAGAAAATCAAATAGTGGTGTGTATGATGGATTAAACAGGTGAACAGTTCTGAGGCAAGTAGAACAGCAATGGAAGACCAAGGCTCAGAGAAGCCAAGTTCACTTTCACTCTCAGGATCTCAAGGTGCTGCCAGATCTGATCCAGATTCTTTATGCTAAGAGGAAAGAAAGCACATGGGGGTACAGTCTCCTTGATCACACATCCAAAAAATGGTCATGGATACCCTTCAGAGGTAATGAGGAAAAATCATTTTACCCAAGATTCTAATAAAACTCCAGAGACAGAGAAACCAGTCCTTCCAAGCTCGTCCCCAGCTGTTCAAGGCCCTCTTCACCATAGGCTTAACTCATGCCCAACCATACAAGACATGGGCATAGTGTCACATGACTGACCAGAATTTTAGGTCTTCTAATCTCATAAACATCAGAGGTAGGGAGAAATTTCCTCCAAATCTTTATTTCATGAGAGATTCAGAAGCTGAAAGGAGAAATTATTTGTACTCTAGCTGCAGCCAAAGGACATCAACATATTTACCTGCTCTATTTTCAACATCCTCAACTGCTACATTCAAACCCATCCTGCTTCAGGGAAGAAATGGTTTGGAGGAAAGGAGCCAGCTCAAGAGGAGATTTAGTGACCAATGTCACTGGTGTGCTTGGTAAAGACAGATTTGATAGTGTGTTGGGAGAGAGACCTCAATGGGTTGAGGAAGAGAGTTAAGAATTGGAGACAATGTGGGAATCCCCTGGTGGTCCAGTGGTTAGGACTCTGTGCTTTCACTGCGGTTTTGATCCCTGGTTGGGGAACTAAGATCCTGCAAAAACTGGCTACAAAGGGAGATGATATAGGGAAAAAATGGGTTGGGGTTGAATTTTGTTTGGTTTTTAGGATGCAAGATACTTGAACATATTTGTACACAGCTGGGAAGGGGCAGTGGAGAAGAGAGGTGAAGATACAGGAAGAAGATGGGATAATGGGATGCGGTGAGGTCCCAGAGGGAGTGGAATAGAAAGCACAGACAGAAAGGTGACCCCCTAGATATGAGAAAAGGCAGTTCTATTAAGAAGGGAGCAAAGTTGGGTACAGTATATGAGAGATGTGTAAGGGAAAGGAATGGAAGCAGAAAGTTGAAAATGTTTCTGTGCAAAGGTCTCTACTTTCTTTGTGAAGAGATCACGTGCTAAGAAGGGCGGTGGGTGGGTGGTTAGATGTGCAAAGAGAGGGGGAGGTGTTTAGTGGTATTACAGACAATGGGAGAGAGTGCTGACTAGAATTGTATTAGTGTTGAGTGCCCAAAGGCCTATGTCTCCCTAGGTTTGTGATTTTCTTCCTCAACCCAGGTGCAGGCTCAGGGAAGGACAATTAGGACTGTCCATGGTAGTTTTCTTTTGGCCAGGTACACGTGACTGAAGAATGAGGCAAAAAGGATATTGGTAAAAGAGTGGCTGAAGTGTTGGACAGAGGTATCTAATAAGAAAGGGTAAAAACCAGGGAGGGACAATGGATAGAAAGGTCACTGGACTGGAGACCCGATGAGTTATAAGAACACAAAAATTAAACCATACAACAGTGCCTTGACTCCTTTGAAATAGTTCAGATGGTCGAAAGAGCCTTTCCAACTCACTACAATTTGCCTTTTATGATATGGCATGTAATTTGCTCCCTTCCATCTTTCTTTCTTCCTTCCCTTCCCTTTCCTTTCTTCCTTTCCTTCTTTCTTTCTTTCTCTCTCTCTCTCCCTCCCCCTTCCTTCCTTCCTTTCTTTCTTTGATATCTTTGTCTGGTTTTGGTGTCAGGGTTTTGTTAACTCTTCTCTAAACGTTTGATAGAATTTGCCTGTGAAGCCATCTGGTCCTGGACTTTTATTTGTTGCCTTCTACCATGTGAAAAAGTTGAGACCTCCTTATTTTCTCTGATTATTACTGTCTCAAAACCAGTTAAGCCACCTACAGGAATTAAAGTTCACTATCATATTTGCAAGATACTTATTGATTTGACCTCTTAATACTTTCAGCTTAACGCTAGCCTCTCCAAGAAAAATCTTAATTCAACTCTATAGTGCTATATAACTTTTCTCAGATTCACTGCTAACTTTATTATTCCAAGATATAGCATCCTACAGAAGGACAAATACTGCATGGTTCCACTTATACGAAGTACCTAAAATAGTCAAAGTCACAGAAGCAAAGCGTAGGATAGTGGTTGCCAGGGGTTGGGGGGAGGGAGAAATAGGGAGTTGCTGTTTGGCAGGTGCAGTTTCAGTTATGGAAGATAAGTAAGTTCTAGGGGTCTGCTGTTCAACACTGTGCCTATAGTTAAAAGACTGTGTCATACACTTAAAAATTTGTTAAGAGGGTTAATCTCATGTTGAGTGTTCTTACCACAAAAAAAATAAATAAATAAAAGAAGAAAAAAGATACAGCATCCTTGAAAATTTGTATAAATCCGCCCCACCCCCACTTTCCCCAATCCTTACCATTTACTTACACTAAGCCAAGCCCCTTCTGACTTCAAGTAGGATCAGGAAATGCAGAATCATGTAATTTTCCAGAAGGCTTTAGCCTGGGAGAATATGTTGTCTCCTTTCCTTCAAAATGCCTTAATCACTGCCCATAGGAACTACTGACAAAAACATCTATCATTTGTTGTATACTATGTGTCTAGAACTTTGCTAAATGCTTAACAAAACTGTCTCATTTAATCTTCACGATAGCCCAAGGGAGGTATTGTTATCTTGATTTTACATATGAGAAAACCAAGGCTCAGAAACATAAAAAAAAATTGCCTAAGATTACATAGATTAAAAGTGACAGAACCTGGATTTCAGTATGTCAGATTCCAAAGTGCCATTATACTTTAAAATCCTACAGAAGAGATTTCATCACAACTTCTACCCTTATATGAAAGAAGGTAACTGTCCTATGATTTACTAGTCACTTCCTTTTCCTAATTAAACTAGCTGCTTCTGTATCTGATTTTACTAGGAATGGAAGAACAAGCTCAAACTCTCTAATCTACTCTATTTATTGACATTTATTCTAATGAGAAAACATCAGGACCATTTTCAGACTTTTGGATTAGACTCTGTCCCAGGAAGAGCCATTCATTCTAGAGTTCAGGATATCACACCTATCTTATATTCCCTTGGTACAGTTCATATTATGGATAAAAAGATGGGAAAAGTTATTAGATTCCTGGTGCTGCTGAAGAAGACACACAAGGACACAATTTTGTGATGATGTAGGTGCTTTACAAGCAAGTTCTTCCATTTGCAAGATTTCCCTGTGGTGTGGAACCTCTGATGATAAAGTAAGGAGTGAAAATGTAATTAAAGGCTTACCCCATCAAGGTCTTTGTGGAAAGTGTTTAGGAAGGACAAATCTGCACACAGCCTGAGGCTGAACACTCTAAACTGAATCAGATGAAAATCACTCTTAAGAAGCTTAGAATTTTCCAAGTATTATAGTTACGATGGCTAAAGGTAGACACAACAGTATTTAAAAACAAATATATATATATATATATATATATATATATATATATATATATAGACATTTTATCATTACTGTCTTCCTAGGATTCTGTGTGGTGTCTCTGATGCTAAGACCTGAGCTCTGACTGAAAGTTTCTCCATACTCATTACATTCATGAACTTTCTCTCCGGTGTGAATTTTCTGATGCCTAACAAGGTCTGAGCTCCATCTGAAGGCTTTTCCACATTTATTACATTCATAGGGCTTTTCTCCACTATGAATCCTGTGATGTCGAATAAGGTCTGAGCTCTGATTAAAAGTCTTGCAACATTCATTGCATTCATAGGGTTTCTTTCCACTGTGAATTCTTTGATGCTGAATAAGTTGAGAGCTCCCCCTAAACGCTTTCCCACATTCACTGCATTTATAAGGCCTCTCACCAGTATGGCTTCTCTGATGTTCTATAAGGACTGAGTTCCTGCCGAAGGCCTTTCCACATTCACTGCATTCAAAAGGTTTTTCTCCAGTGTGAATTGTTTGATATCTAATAAGATCTGAGCTGCCTAGGAAGGTTTTTCCACATTCATTATATTCATAAGATTTCTTTTCCTTGTGAATTCTCTCCTGTCCATTAAGTTCTGAATCTGAACTGAAAGCTTTCTCATATTCAAGTTTTCTCCAATGTGAAGTCTCTGATGTTTAAGAGAAACTGTGCACCCACAGAAGGCTTTTCCACATTCAGGGCATTTGTAGGGTTTCTCTCCACTATGGATTCTTTGATGCTGAATAAGAAGGGAACTCTGCCGGAGGGCTTTTCCACATTCGCTGCATTCATAGGGTTTCTCCCCAGTATGAATTCTCTGGTGGTTAACAAGATGGGAGCTCTGACTGAATGCTTTCCCACAGTCATTACATTCATAGGGTTTCTCTCCACTGTGAATGCTGTGATGGATAATAAGATCTGAGCTTTGATTGAAGGCCTTCCCACATTCATTACATACATATGGCTTCCCTCCACTATGAATTCTCTGGTGCAGGATAAGATTTGAGCTTTCCCTGAAAGCTCTTCCACACTGATTACATTCATAGGGATTCTCCTTGGTATGAATTCGTGGATGTCACATGATATTGGAGCTCAGCTAAAATCTTTGCCTTAGTCACCACCAACATAAGGCTTCCTTCCCGTGTGAATTCTCTGACGTATAACCAAGTTAGAGCTCCTGGTGAAGACCTTTCCGCATTCATTGCACTAACAGCTTCTCTTTACGGTATGGATTTTCTGATGCTGAGTAAGTCCTGACTTCTGTTTGAAGCTCTGGCCACATGCTTTGCACCTATAGGTTCTTTCCTCTGTTGAAACTCTCTGATGTGTAACAGTTGGGGTCAGATCACAAATTCTCAGTTTCTTATCAATGTCAAGCTTTCCTTTTTTAAGGGTAATGCTCACTTGGCTGAACCCCTTTTCCTCAAAAGAAGAGTGTAGCAGTCCAGCCTCTGCTGAGTTTACCTGTTGCCTCTCCAAGCTGTTCTCACTTTCCCTGGGTCCTAAGAATTTAGATCCATGGGGTATTTGTACTGGGTGTCCTGATCCTGTTTCTTCAGAAATTTCCTGCTTTAGCTTCCATTCCTCCTTCTCAGTTTTCTTTTCATTATCTGAAACATAAGTTAAAAGTATAAATGCTGTGATGGATAATCAGATCTGAGCTTTGATTTAAGGCCTTTCCCACATTCATTACATATATATGGCTTCCCTCCACTATGCTAGGAGAAAAGAAATTCTTATAAGGGGAAACAAATGTTCAAAGTAAAACATTTCTATGATTGGGTTATGCTTCTAGATTCTCAAAAATGGTGTTATAATCTGGGAAAGAGAAAGGCTTCTAAACCTAACTTTGGTCTCTATGGTCTATAAAAGCAGTTCCCAAACTCGGCTGATTGTCAGAAACACACGGGAGAGCTACTGAATCAGACTTTGAGTCCACATCATTCTCTCGGCAAACTGTCTTTTTCCTTTAGTACCTTAGCTCCTGGATCTTAAAATTTCCTTTATGCAAAAGACCAGCCCTGTATTAACTAGATTTCTTTAGTTCCACTTCCAAAATCTTAGAAAAGAGAATCAGTTATCCCAGTTTAGGTCAAGTGTTGACTTTGACTGTAATTGGTGGTGGTAGGGGCTAGGGGGTATCACACAGGATAAACTTGGTTGCTGGGAGCCCACCTCTGGAGGTGAGAAGGGCAGTTAGGTGGATCATGGTGAGCAACCTTGATACTTCAAGAGTTGTTTATGACATATTTTTGCCTGAGAGGTGAGACCCTTAGTTACAGTTTCATCTTCTTGGCCATTTAGTGGATATACCCAATAAATAGGGAGAAGAATGGCAAGTAGTTTTATCTCAACTGTCAACCATGAAGGACTGAAAAGTAATTGCCTCAAAGCACCACTTTAAATGCAGAGGCTGTCTCTGGGCCCAGTAAGAACACAGCACTGTGCCGGATTACATAAGTCTGTGGGGAAGTATAGAGAGTAGTGGAGGTAAAGGGAGGATGGGTGGGCTTGCTATCCCTTCAAAGGAGCAAAGTAAAGATGCCAATAGAACTTGGAAGAGATTACTCTTTAATAATAAACCAGCAAGTATCAACATATAATGGCTGAAATTATCCACATGCAGAAATAACTCAAAGAGGTAAGGAAATCCTGGAATTCCTAAGTCCAATCACAGTTACCAAGACCTGGTTTCAGAGGAGCACTGGATGGAGTATGATTATAATAATCAAGACAGGGGAACTTAATCAATTGTCTTAAACCTGACATGAAGAAACACTAGGTTTCTACATCTAGAAAAGATGGACTCAGAGAGCAAAAATGTGCCTGTGCCTCCAGCACTGGTTCAGGGGAGGGTGCTCACTCCAGCTCATGGGGGTATTCTCTGTCCCCTTGGCAGACACCTGCCCTCCTCCCAAGAGCACGTAGATATACCAAGTGATCAGAGCAGGATGACATCTGCATTAATATTACCTGACAATGCCCTTGCTTTGTTTCCATGCCCACTAAGCAAACTTTTCTTTTCTTTTTTTTTTTTGGCTGCCTTGGATCTTTGTTGCTGCGTGTGGGCTTTTCTCTAGTTGCGGCGAGCGGGGCCTACTCTTCGTTGTGGTGTGTGGGCCTCTCATTGGGTAGCTTCTCTTGTTGCCGAGCACGGGTTCTAGGCACATGGGCTTCAGCAGCTGTGGCGTGCGGGCTCAGTAGTTGTGCCTCGCGGGCTCTAGAGCGCAGGCTCAGTAGTTGTGGCACATGGGCTTACTTGCTCTGTGGCATGTGGGATCTTCCTGGACCAGGGCTCAAACCCGTGTCCCCTGCTTTGGCAGGAGGATTTCCAACCACTGTGCCACCAGGGAAGCCCTAAGCAAACTTCTAATTAGAATTTACCTTCCTCTATAGGTTTTCCTAGATAGAAAATGTGTTGACAGCCCACTCAATTTCTGATCAGGCAGTTGTATTTTCCCCTGTTTTTTATACCACTTTCTTGTGGTTTGGGTAGGTCTATTTCCCTGGCCTGAATAATTCTGGATAGGTACACTGACAAAGTAAAATTTCTGGACCTGGAAAGTGTAGGACCAGACCCTGAAATCTGGTGATCAGAGCGTAAGGCCCAGCTAAAGAGCCAGCTGGACTTCCTGAACAAAATCTATATCTCACAACCAAATGAAATGGTGAATATTTTCTCTTGGAAACCAGATTATTTCTAAATTTACAATTCTGAAACTGACATGTTTTTCTAATATTCTTGTCTCTGGTAATGCCCTGCCCCAAGCTCCTAATCTTACATTATTCTTGAATAATTTTTCCCTACTGTGCTGCATTAAATGGTGTCCCCCTAAAATTCATGTCTACCTGGCACCTATGGATGTGACCTTATTTGGATATAGGGTCTTTGAAGATGTAATCAAGTTAAGATGATGTCATTAGGGTGGGCCCTGAATCCAATATGACTGGTGTCATTATAAGAAGAGGGAGGGCTTCCCTGGTGGCGCAGTGGTTGGGAGTCCGCCTGCCGATGCAGGGGACGCGGGTTTGTGCCCTGGTCCGGGAGGATCCCACATGCCGCAGAGCGGCTTTGCCCGTGAGCCATGGCTGCTGAGCCTGCGCGTCCGGAGCCTGTGCTCCGCGGCGGGAGAGGCCGCAGCGGTGAGAGGCCCACGTACTGCAAAAAAAAAAAAAAAAAAAAAGGGAAATTTGGACAGAGAACCGGAAGTAAGACAACCATATGAAGATGGAGGCAGATATTAGAATTATGCTGCCACAAACCAAGGAACTCCTAGGGCTACCAGAAGTTGGAAGAGGCATGAAAGGATCCTTCCCTAGAGGCTTCAGAGGGAGCATGGCCCAGCCAACAGTTTGATTTTGGACTTGTAGCCTCCGTAACAGTGAGGGAATAAATTTCTGTTGTTTTAAGCCACTCAGTTTGTGGTAATTAGGAAACTAATACGCTTACTATGAAGTCCAGTTAATTTTCCAGAAAAAAATGTCATTCTTTCCATTCCCGTAATTTCCCCCTGGCACCACTCATGGCTTTCCAGATTTCAGTAGATTACCATAAGAGACTGGAGCATAGTCATTAGGAACATGGGCTCTGGACATAGGCTGCCTTGTCTGCCTCTACCATTTATTTGCCGTGTGACCTTCAGTTACTTAACATTTCTGTGCCTTTGTTTCCTCATCTGTCAAATGTGGACAGTAATAGCATTTAAAAGAGGTTTTGTGGGGATTAAATACATGTAAAGTGCTTAAAATGACACCTGGCAGAGTTAGCGCTCAATAAATAATGGATAGTTTAAATTTTGTTACTTGGTTAATGATCCTGACACCCAGATTTTCCCGCTTCAGTTCAGACTGGACAATGCTGTTAGTTATGCATCACTTTCGTCATGTTAATCACTGTTCAGAAACCTTTAATTCTGTTTATTACTGTACCAAATCTAACTTACTTTAGTTGAGTGCAGGAATTACTGCAAGGCATCAGGATGTCTCATTTTATTTGCTAGAGGCATTTTTGGGGGGTGGGGGTGGGAGGGACGAGCACTGGCGCAGTGAGCCTGACTTTCTAGATAATAGTTCAAAACGGAACAGAGACAGTTCTGTATCCCAGAGGGATTCAGAGGTCTGTGATGCTTGTTCCAAATCCAAGAAGCCACCAACCTGACCCTCATCCAACCCAGAAGAAACTTTGTTTTGCGAAGGTCACAAGGTCCCCATAAATAACTCTTGGAGTCACTGAAGAAGCTCCTTACCCAGCATGACCTTGTCCCCTTCACTCTCCCGCACTCGGTTCTCGCGGAGACCGCCTTGTGCGTGGACTGGCAGCGCACCCGGCCTGGCCGCATCCCGTACGGTCTCTGCTCCCGTAGATAACAGCCCTGGAGGCACTGAGCCAGGAAGGGCCATCCTGCCTACCTGGGCTGGGTGGGCCGCCCGGAGGACCTCAAAGCTGCGGGCTGGGGCTGCAAGCGGGAGACCACGGGATGAGACCGTGACTGACTGGGGCCCTGGCGGCTGGGCCAGACCGTCGGAGCCAGAGACCTGAGCCCAGGAGCCCAGCGCCGCACGCACCGCCACTACGGGGCCTCGCCGCCGGGCCACCCTCAGTGTCCCCATCACTTAATGCTACCTCTGCCGCTTCGGCCATTGTGTCCCCCCCACCCCCACCAGCAACTTGTCACGGGTGGAGCCGCGCCCAGCCAGGGGAGGCTCGGGGTCAGGCCAGCCCGCCCCTCGCCCCGCACCCCCAGGGCGCAAGAACCGGATGGCCACCAAGTCCAGTCCTCCGGTCTTCCTAGACAAGCCCGAGGAGTGGGGATGCCGCACTTCCACCCACGTGAGCTGCAGTCTCCTCCCCAGTCACTGAGCTTGCAAAGATGCAGATCCGGTCTTTGTCTAGGGTGTGCTCCGTCTAGTGTGGTGACTAGAAAGTTAAAATTACTGTGTTGTGGTGGCTGTGGCCAGTGGGAACAGGGTGGAAGCGCTCAACTCCGACTGGGTGTGTGTCAGGGAAGGCGAGAATGAGGTGAACGTGAAGGAGTTGGGAGACACAGTACTTCAGTGCCTAAGAAAATGGGCTTTGGAGTCAGGCAGTCCTGGGCTTGAATCCCAGTTTCTTCACTTACTAGTTTCGGGTCTCTGGGCAAATTACGTCGCCTTCTTGACCTTAATTTCCTGTGTAGAAAACGGGGATAACAGTAGTACCCACCAATTAAGACTGAGCCAAAGAATGCAAGAGGAAATTGGTGGTAAGTCCTTGTCACAGTACCCAACACGTGGGAAGTACTAAAAAAATAGTGGAGCTAGGTAAGGAGGGAGAGAGCCCTCCTAGCAGAGGGAACAGCTCGTGGAAAGGCAAGAGGGTAGTGCCTAGGTGCTTGGGGAACTGCAGATAGTTCAGGGGTAAATGTTGGGTTTAGAAAGGTGAGCACTTTGCAGAAAGGTCCCCACTGCAGTATCATGCCTCTCCTTTGTGCCAGTTCCAGTGGTTGTAATTTAACTTAAGATTCTAATTAGGGCTTCCCTGGTGGCGCAGTGGTGGAGAGCCCGCCTGCCGATGCAGGGGACACGGGTTCGTGCCCCGGTCCGGGAAGATCCCACATGCCGCGGAGCGGCTAGGCCCGTGAGCCATGGCAGCTGAGCCTGCGCGTCCGGAGCCTGTGCTCTCCCCAACGGGAGAGGCCACAACGGTGAGAGGCCCGCATACCGCAAAAAAAAAAAAAAAAAAAGATTCTAATTAATCTCTCCTCTGCTATTATAAATAAGCTCCAGGACAGAGACTGTTGTCTGCTTCTGCTCTTCATACCCCCCAGTGCTTGTGGTATATTAGAAGCTCAATAAATATTTATCGAAGGAGTGGGTGAATGGGGCCAGATCAGGACATGTGTCCCCGCTAAGGGCTGGGCTTCAGGCTTAGGTTAGTGGGAAACCACTGCAGAAGTCCGGAGAGGGGTGGCACTATCAGATTTATTCTAAAGAACGACCATTCAGGCTGCTCTGTACAGAAATGGAAGCAGGGAGGCTGTGGTAATAACACGAGATGAAGATGGTGGCTTCTTTAAGTAAGGGCATCAAAAATTAAGAAAAGTGGACTAAATTGGCACATTATTGGGTAACATTCCCTTCCTCTACTATATTCACACACTCTCTCTCCCCAGGTTGTAGCAATCTTGTTTCCTATGAAATCTTTACATGGAGCCAACGCTTAACCCACGTTCCAATCACCCCTGTTCCTCAAAGAGATTTGATGCTCTCTCAGCTTTGGTCCTGAGTTTAGTTCTTTAGCTTTTTAAGGTCTCATGAAGGTAAATTTTCATCCTTCAGGCTCTTTTCCCAAAGTTCCAGTGTAGGCTACTCCCTAACAGGTAGATCTTATTCTGTGGCACTCAGGTTTACAAATTGGACAGGAATTTTAATACTTAAGTCTGGTTATGTCATACCAATCAGAAGTATGATTAGTGGTTATACATGAATTTGAATAGCAAAAAATAAAAGAATTATTCTTTAATAAATGCAGTTTGGCAAACAAAAGCTTTTGAAACACAGGGCACAAGGGAGTAAAAAAGAGGGCTTTGGTGTTTAAAAGTCAGAAACCACTGCATTAAATTACCTTCAAGTCCATTTTCAATATCCTGCTTATCCTAAAAAACATCACTCTCACTGTACAGCACTATAAATACAGGTAAAGGAGACGGGGAAAGTCTTTTCAGAATTAATTTCCAATTCCTTTCTTTTATAAAAATAGAATGCAAATATGTTCTGGTTAGCTAAAGGTTTTGAATAGAGTCTGGGATAACTCAAAAAATTTAAGTATCTTTAATTTTTAATCCAAGTGTATCACTGAGGATAGCTATTTTGAATTCCTTTTGCATCTCAAATATATTTAAAGATATTCTGATATAAAAAGACCATTCAGTAATTTATGTGAAGTTGCTAAAGAGCTTAAACCTTTGAGGCAGGTGATGGGGGCAGGCAGGCTCCTGGACCCCTCGTGCCACACATCATCCACAGGCAGGCAGCCAGCTTTCTTTCTTTCTTTTTATTTTGGCTGCACCACACGGCCTGCGGAGATCTTAGTTCCCCAATCAGGAATCGAACCTGGGCCCAGGGCAGTGAAAGCACTGAGTCTTAACCACTGGACTGCCAGGGAATTCCCCAGGAGCCAGCTTTCAGGGATGATGTGGATGGGCTTCTCCACTTCAAGACATCCCACTACTGTTCAGGATGCCCCTCTGGGGAAGCCATAGCCCCCAGTGCTTTGAACTTTAAGGGGTCATATTCTTTTTTTTTTAAAATAAATTTAATTATTTATTCATTTATTTTAGGCTGCGTTGGGTCTTTGTTGCTGCGCGCGGGCTTTCTCTAGTTGTGGCGAGCGGGGGCTACTCTTCGTTGTGGTGCGTAGGCTTCTCATTGCGGTGGCTTCTCTTGTTGCGGAGCACAGCTTCTAGGTGCACAGGCTTCAGTAGTTGTGGCACGTGGGCTCAGTGATTGTGGCTCTTGGGCTCTAGAGCTCAGGTTCAGTAGTTGTGGTGCACAGGCTTAGTTGCTCCACGGCATGTGGGATATTCCCGGACCAGGACTCGAATCCATGTCCCCTGCATTGGCAGGCGGATTCTTAACCACTGTGCCACCAGGGAAGTCCCAGGGGGTCATATTCTTTACACCAGCCATGGGACTCCACTGTATCTTACACATTATATATTTTGCTTGTAAATACTTCATCTTCTATTTTAACATGATTGAAGCTCTAGATGTCCTTCTATGTGTCAACAGTAATTTCAGTTTTCTCATTTAAACCTCACAATTACACCATGAGGTAGATAATTTTATCACCATTTTATTAGGAAAATAAGGATCAGGGTTACATAATTTGTTCCAGGTCCTGAAGCCAATATGTCATACTGGGATTCAAACCCACATCTGTGCTCCCTTCACTACACCACCGTGCTTCTCCTGAAACAGTTCATCAAACTACAGTTTTCTATCAGACTCTGGGTTCCCCTTGGGATGCACTGCCACCACCCACATCACACTGAAGTGCTTGCTTAAGTGGCCCCAGGTGACGTGTTCTAAATATCCAAGGGCATGGTTTCTCAACCATGGCACTATTGACGCTTAGGGCCAGATAATTCTTTGTTGGGGAGGACCTATGTATTGTAAGATATTTAGCAACATTCCTGGTCTTTAGATGCCAATATTTTCTTCTCAGTTGCGACAACCAAAATGTCTCTGGACATTGCCAAATGTCCTCTCGGAGGCAAAATCACCCCCGCTGAGAACCACTGATCCCCTCTGTGCATCTCACAAGCCACTCCCACTGAGGAAAGATATGAGCTCGAAATTCTTGCCTTACACTGTCCCATTCAGTAACTTTCTTATCTGCTGATTTGTGTAAGTTCATATACAATCTACCAGTAGCTCAGGGTACAAGAAATATTTGACGATTGAGTTTGATAGCACAGATATGCAATGCACAGATATAAATGCAGAGCCTAATTACCAATATCAGTTATCAGGTTAAAGATGACTCATCTCTTTTTTCTTTTTACATTTTCACAAGCTTTTTATTTTTTTAATTTATTTTTTATTTAAATTTTTTTAGTTCTCGATAGATATTTTTTAACATCTTCATTGGTGTATAATTGCTTTACAATGGTGTGTTTCTGCTTTATAACAAAGTGAATCAGCTATAAATATAGATATATCCCCATATCTCCTCCCTCTTGCGTCTCCCTCCCACCCTCCCTACCCCACCCCTCTAGGTGGTCACAAAGCACCAAGCTTATCTCCCTGTGCTATGTGGCTGCTTCCCACTAGCTATCTATTTTACATTTGGTAGTGTATATACGTCCATGCCACTCTCTCAGTTCGTCCCAGCTTACACTTTCCCCTCCCCGTGTCCTCAAGTCCATTCTCTATGTCTGCGTCTTTATTCCTGTCCTGCCCCTAGGTTCTTCAGAACCATTTTTTTTTTTTTAGATTCCATATATATGTGTTAGCATACAGTATTTGTTTTTCTCTTTCTGACTTCCCTCTGTATGACAGTCTCTAGGTCTATCCACCTCACTACAAATAACTCAGTTTCGTTTCTTTATATGGCTGAGTAATATTCCATTGTATATATGTGCCACATCTTCTTTATCCATTCATCTGTTGATGGACACGTAGGTTGCTTCCATGTCCTGGCGATTGTAAATAGAGCTGCAATGAACATTGTGGTATGTGACTATTTTTGAATTATGGTTTTCTCAGGGTATATGCCCAGTAGTGGGATTGCTGGGTCATATGGTAGTTCTATTTTTAGTTTTTTAAGGAACCTCCATACTGTTCTCCATAGTGGCTGTATCAATTTACATTCCCACCAACAGTGCAAGAGGGTTTCCTTTTCTCCACACCCTCTCCAGCATTTATTGTTTGTAGATTTTTTGATGATGGCTATTCTGACTGGTGTGAGATGATATCTCACTGTAGTTTTGATTTGCATTTCTCTAATGATTAGTGATGTTGAGCATCCTTTCATGTGTTTGTTGGCAATCTGTATATCTTCTTTGGAGAAATGTCTATTTAGGTCTTCTGCCCATTTATGGATTGGGTTTTTTGTTTTTTTGATATTGAGCTGCATGAGCTGCTTGTATATTTTGGAGATTAATCCTTTGTCAGTTGCTTCGTTTGAAAATACTTTCTCCCATTCTGAGGGTTGTCTTTTCATCTTGTTTATGGTTTCCTTTGCTGTGCAAAAGCTTTTAAGTTTCATTAGGTCCCATTTGTTTATTTTTGTTTTTATTTCCATTTCTCTAGGAGATGGGTCAAAAAGGATATGGCTGTGATTTATGTCATGGAATGTTCTGCCTATGTTTTCCTCTAAGAGTTTTAGTGTCTGGCCTTACATTTAGGTCTTTAATCCATTTTGAGTTTATTTTTGTGTATGGTGTTAGGGGGTGTTCTAATTTCATTCTTTTACATGTAGCTGTCCAGTTTTCCCAGCACCACTTATTGAAGAGGCTGTCTTTTGTCCATTGTATATTCTTGCCTCCTTTATCAAAGATAAGGTGACCATATGTGGTGGGTTTATCTCTGGGCTTTCCATCCTGTTCCATTGATCTATATTTCTGTTTTTGTGCCAGTACCATACTGTCTTGATTTGTAGTATAGTCTGAAGTCAGGGAGCCTGATTCCTCCAGCTCCGTTTTAGTTTCTCAAGATTGCTTTGGCTAGTCAGGGTCTTTTGTGTTTCCATACAAATTGTGAAATTTTTTGTTCTAGTTCTGTGAACAATGCCATTGGTAGTTTGATAGGGATTGCACTGAATCTGTAGATTGCTTTGGGCAGTATAGTCATTTTCACAATGTTGATTCTTCCAATCCAAGAACATGGTGTATCTCTCCATCTGTTTGTATCATCTTTAATTTTTTTCAACAGTGTCTCATGGTTTTCTGCATACAGGTCTTTTGTCTCCTTAGGTAGGTTTATTCCTAGGTATTTTATTCTTTTTGTTGCAATGGTAAATGGGAATGTTTCCTTAATTTCTCTTTCACAGTTTTCATCATTAGTGTATAGGAATGCAAGAGATTTCTGTGCGAGCTTCCCTGGTGGCGCAGTGGTTGAGAGTCTGCCTGCCAATGCAGGGGATGCGGGTTTGTGCCCCGGTCCGGGAAGATCCCACATGCTGTGGAGTGGCTAGGCCCGTAAGCCATGGCTGCTGAGCCTGCGTGTCTGGAGCCTGTGCTCTGCAACAGGGGAGGCCACAACAGTGAGAGGCCCGCATACCGCAAAAAAAAAAAAAAGATTAATTTTGTATCCTGCAACTTTACCAAATTCATTGATTACCTCTAGTAGTTTTCTGGTAGCATCTTTAAGATTCTCTATGTATAGTATCATGTCATCTGCAAACAGTGACAGTTTTACTTCTTCTTTTCCGATTTGGATTCCTTTTATTTCTTTTTTTTCTCTGATTGCTGTGGCTAAAACTTCCAAAACTATGTTGAATAATAGTGGTGAGAGTGGCAACCTTAGTGGTAATAGTGGCAACCTTATCTTGTTCCTGATCTTAGTGGAAATGGTTTCAGTTTTTCACCATTGAGAATGATGTTGGCTGTGGGTTTGTCATATATGGCCTTTATTATGCTGAGGTAAGTTCCCTCTATGCCTACTTTCTGGAGAGTTTTTTTTATCATAAATAGGTGTTGAACTTCGTCAAAAGCTTTTTCTGCATCTGTTGAGATGATCACATGGTTTTTCTCCTTCAATTTGTTAATATGGTTTACCACATTGATTTGCGTATACTGAAGAATCCTTGCATTCCTGGGATAAACCCCACTTGATCATGGTGTATGATCCTTTTAAAGTGCTGTTGGATTCTTTTTGCTAGTATTTTGTTGAGGATTTTTGCATCTATGTTCATCAGTGATATTGGCCTGTAGTTTTCTTTTATTGTGGCATCTTTGTCTGGTTTTGGTATCAGGGTGATTGATGGTGGCCTCATAGAATGAGTTTGGGAGTGTTCCTCACTCTGCTATATTTTGGAAGAGTTTGAGAAGGATAGGTGTTAGCTCTTCTCTAAGTGTTTGATAGAATTTGCCTGTGAAGCCATGTGGTCCTGGGCTTTTGTTTGTTGGAAGATTTTTTTCTCTCTCTTTCTTTTTTGGCGGTATGCGGGCCTCTCACTGCTGGGGCCCCTCCCGCTGTGGAGCACAGGCTCCGGACGCGCAGGCTCAGTGGCCACGGCTCACGGGCCCAGCCGCTCCGCGGCATGTGGGATCCTCCCAGACCGGGGCACGAACCCGTGTCCCCTGCATCGGCAGGCGGACTCTCAACCACTGCGCCACCAGGGAAGCCCCTGTTGGAAGATTTTTAATCACAGTTTCAATTTCAGTGCTTGTGATTGGTCTGTTTATATTTTCTATTTCTTCCTGGTTCAGTCTCAGAAGGTTGTGCCTTTCTAAGAATTTGTCCATTTCTTCCAGGTTGTCCATTTTATTGGCATAGAGTTGCTTGTAGTAATCTCTCATGATCTTTCATATTTCTGCAGTGTCAGTTGTTACTTCTCTTTTTTCATTTCTAATTCTATTGATTTGAGTCTTCTCCCTTTTTTTCCTGATGAGTCTGGCTAATGGTTTATCAATTTTGTTTATCTTCTCAAAGAACCATCTTTTAGTTTTATTGATCTTTGCTATCGTTTCCTTCATTTCTTTTTCATTTATTTCTGATCTGATCTTTATGATTTCTTTCCTTCTGCTAACTTTGGGTTTTTTTAATTCTTTCTCTAGTTCCTTTAGGTGTAAGGTTAGGTTGTTTGAGATGTTTCTTGTTTCTTGAGGTAGGACTGTATTGCTATAAACTTCCCTCTTAGAACTGCTTTTGCTGCATCCCATAGGTTTTGGGTCGTTGTGTTTTCATTGTCATTTGTTTCTGGGTAGTTTTAATTTCCTCTTTGGTTTCTTCAGTGATCTCTTGGTTATTTAGTAGTGTATTTTTTAGCCTCCATGTGCTTGTATTTTTTACAGACTTTTCCCTGTAATTGATATCTAGTCTCATAGCATTGTGGTCAGAAAAGATACTTGATACGATTTCAGTTTTCTTAAATTTACCAAGGTTTGATTTGTGACCCAAGATATGATCTATCCAGGAGAATGTTCCTTGCGTACTTGAGAAGAAAGTATAATCTGCTGGTTTTGGATGGAATGTCCTATAAATATCAATTAAGTCCATCTTGTTTAATGTATCATTTAAAGCTTGTGTTTCCTTATTTATTTTCATTTTGGATGATCTGTCCTTGGTGAAAGTGGGGTGTTAAAGTCCCCTACTATGATTGTGTTACTGTCAGTTTCCTCTTTTATAGCTGTTAGCATTTGCCTTATGTATTGAGGTGCTCCTATGTTGGGTGCATAAATATTTACAATTGTTATATCTTCTTCTTGGATTCCCTTGATCATTATGTAGTGTCCTTCTTTGTCTCTTGTAATAGTCTTTATTTTAAAGTCTGTTTTGTCTGATATGAGAATTGCTACTCCAGCTTTCTTTTGATTTCCATTTGCATGGAATAACTTTTTCCATCCCCTCACTTTCAGTCTGTATGTGTCCGTAGGTCTGCAGTGGGTCTCTTGTAGACAGCATATATACGGGTCTTGTTTTTGTATCCATTCATCCAGTCTGTGTCTTTGGTTGGAGCATTTAATCCATTTATATTTAAGGTAGTTATTGATATGTATGTTCCTGTTACCATTTTCTTAATTGTTTTGGGTTTGTTATTGTAGGTCTTTTCCTTCTCTCGTGTTTCCTGCCAGAGAGGTTCCTTTAGCATTTGTTGTAAAGCTGGTTTGGTGGTGCTGAATTCTCTTAGCTTTTGCTTGTCTGTAAAGGTTTTAATTTCTCCATTGAATGTGAATGAGATCCCTGCTGGGTAGAGTAATCTTGGTTGTAGGTTTTTCCCTTTCATCACTTTAAATATGTCCTGCCACTCCCTTCTGGCTTGCAGAGTTTCTGCTGAAAGATCAGCTGTTAACCTTATGGGGATTACTTTGTATGTTAATTGTTGCTTTTCCCTTGCTGTTTTTAATATTTTTTCTTTGTATTTAATTTTTTTTTTTTTTTTGCGGTATGTGGGCCTCTCACTGTTGTGGCCTCTCCCGTTGCGGAGCACAGGCTCCGGACACGCAGGCTCAGCGGCCATGGCTCACAGGCCTAGGCACTCCATGGCATGTGGGATCTTCCCGGACTGGGGCACGAACCCGTGTCCCCTGCATCGGCAGGCGGACTCCCAACCACTGCGCCACCAGGGAAGCCCTGTATTTAATTTTTGATAGTTTGATTAATATGTGTCTTGGCGTGTTTCTCCTTGGATTTATCCTGTATGGTACTCTCTGTGCTTCCTGGACTTGATTGACTATTTCCTTACCCATAGTAGGGAAGTTTTCAACTATAATCTCTTCAAATATTTTCTCAGTCCCTTTTTTTTTATCTTCTTCTTCTGGGACCTCTCTAAATCAAATGTTGGTGAGTTTTATGTTGTCCCAGAGGTCTTTGAGATCGTCCTCATTTCTTTTCATTCATTTTTCTCTATTCTGCTCTGCATTCGTTATTTCCACTAGTTTATCTTCCAGGTCACTTATCCGTTCTTCTGCCTCAGTTATTCTCCTATTGATTCCTTCTAGAGAATTTTAAATTTCATTTATTGTGTTGTTCATCATTGTTTGTTTCCTCTTTAGTTCTTCTAGGTCCTTGTTAAACGTTTCTTGTATTTTCTCCATTCTATTTCCAAGATTTTGGATCATCTTTACTATCATTACTCTGAATTCTTTTTCAGGTAGACTGCCTATTTCCTCTTCATTTGTTTGGTCTGGTGGGTTTTTACCTTGCTCCTTCATCTGCTGTGTATTTCTCTCTCTTCTCATTTTGCTTAACTTACTGTGTTTGGGGTCTCCGTTTCACAGGCTGCAGGTTCGTAGTTCCCATTGTTTTTGGTTTCTGCTCCCAGTGGGTAAGGTTGGTTCAGTGGGTTGTGTAGTCTTCCTGGTGGAGGGGACTGGTGCCTGTGTTCTGGTGGATGTGGCTGGATCTTGTCTTTCTTGTGGGCAGGACCACGTCCGGTCATGTGTTTTGGGGTGTCTGTGAACTTATTATGATTTTAGGCAGCCTCACTGCTAATGAGTGGGGCTGTGTTCCTGTCTTGCTAGTTGTTTGGCATAGGGTGTCCAGCACTGTAGCTTGCTGGTCGTTGAGTGGAGCTGGGTCTTAGCGTTGAGATGGAGATCTCTGGGAGAGCTTTTGCCATTTGCTATTATGTAGGGGCTGGAGGTCTCTGGTGGACCAATGTCCTGAACTTGGCTCTCCCACCTCTGAGGCTCAAGCCTGACACCTGGCCAGAGCACCAAGACCCTGTCAGCCACATAGCTCAGAAGAAAAGGGAGAAAAAGAAAGAAAGGAAGGAAGGAAGGGAGGGAGGGAGGAAGGGGAGGAAGGGAGGGAGGAAAGAAGGAAGGAAGGAAGGAAGGATAAAATAAAGTTATTAAAATAGAAAAAATTATTAAAAATAAAAAATTTAAAAAGTAATAAAAAAAAAGAGAAGGAAAGAGGAGAACAACCAAACCAAAAAACAAATCCACCAATGATAAAAAGTGCTAAAAACTATACAAAAGAAACAAAACAAAATAAGAAAACCCAGACAGTCAGAACTCTAAGACCCTAGGACAAATGGCAAAAGCAAAGCTATACAGACAAAATCACACAAAGAAGCACACATATACACACTCACAAAAAGAGAAAAAGGAAAAAATATATATATATATGTAAAATAAAAAAGGAAGAGGGCAACCAAATCAATAAACAAATGTACCAATAATAATAAGCTCTAAATACTAAACTAAGATTAACATAAAACCAGAAACAAATTAGATGCAGAAAGCAAACCCCAAGTCTACAGTTGCTCCCAAAGTCTACCACCTCAATTTTGGGATGATTTGTTGTCTATTCAGATATTCCAGAGATGCAGGGTACATCAATTTGATTGTGGAGATTTAATCTGCTGCTCCTGAAGCTGCTGGGAGGGATTTCCCTTTCTATTCTTTGTTCGCACAACTCCTGGGGTTCAGCTTTGGATTTGGCCCCACCCCTGTGTTCAGGTCACCTGAGGGCGTCGTTTGGGAAGTCTGAGGTCTTCTGCCAGCATTCAGTAGATGTTCTGTAGGAGTTGTTCCACATGTAGATGTAGTTTTGATGTATTTGTGGGGAGGAAGGTGATCTCCACGTCTTACTTCTCTGCCATCTTGAAGGCAACCCCCACTGATCTCTTTCAGAGTTCTACTTAGGCTCTCCAGTTCTCAAATAATTACAAAGCTCTGGTTCAAGATAAAACTACTCTCCTCTAATCACCTGACCTTTCACAGTTGTTGCTTTCTTCTAATTCCCAGCAACTCAGGTCACCTAAATGCTCTTCCCTGGTGCTCAGTCTAATCCTATTCCCAACACCCACTGTCCTTTCTTTGCTCTTTCATTTCCTGATACTCCTAATCATCACCATTCTTTTTCTGGGGAATACCTCACTTGGCTCTTGTGTCCTGGCCTTCAGCTCTCCTGTTGTCAAGTCATTTCTATTATTTTTTTGTTTCCTCTAAATTAATGCGGTGGTCCCCAACCTTCTTGGCACCAGGGACCGGTTTTGTGGAAAACAGTTTATCCATGGATCAGGGGTGGAGGGGGAGGAGGATGGTTCAGGAGGTAATGCGAGTGATGGGGAGCAGCAGATGAAGCTTTGATTGCTCGCCCGATGCTCACCTCCTGCTGTGCAGTCTGGTTCCTTACAGGCCTCAGCCCAGTACCCGTCCATTGCCTGGAGGTTGGAGACCCCTGAATTAATGGATCATTCTAATTAGTATTATCACATATGCATAAGCATATTTTTATAAGGAGATAAAAGGGGAATATGTATAAAATATATATCTAACGGGAAGAACTCATCCCAGACAAAGATTTAATCACTCTAAAGTACCTAAAACAGATTTATACTTGTCACTGGACTAGGTAGTCGAGATTGAAATGGCTCCTTCCATGAAGAATTTAGTTTGGGGGTTGGTGACAAAGTGATTTCTAATGATTTTATTAACAATGGAAGTCCCCTAAAACATTCTCAATTAATTTTATCCTGGGGACCATACTCCAGTGTCAACTCTGAGGCAGAAAAAAGGTGATTATGTCCAAGAGCTTTCCCACATTACACTTATATGTTTTCCATCCAGTAGGCTCTTCTAATGTTTTCCTACCTTCAAAGAGTTTTCAGCAATAAAAGCCTTCTATTGTGCAATATGATGTGGTCTCCATCAGGCTTTTCCTACGTTCATTAGGTCTCTGTTACCTATTAGAATAAGTCCTGTTTGTGGACTCTCTTGTGTTCCCCAAGCTCCTTTCCAGTATGAAGTTTCTGATGTTTAAGAAAAGCTGTGCGCCCACTGAAGGCCTTCCCACAGTTGCTACATTCAAAGGTTTTCTCTCCAGTGTGAATTCTCTGGTGACTAACAAGGTGTGAGTTCTGACTGAAGGCCTTCCCACATTCAGGGCATTCATAGGGTTTCTTTCCAGTATGAACACGGTGGTGTTTAATGAGATCTGAGCTGCCCCTGAAAGATTTCCCACATTTATTGCACATATAAGGTTTTTCTCCACTATGAATTCTGTGATGTCTCATAAGGTCTGAGCTCTGATTGAAAGTTTTCCCACATTCTTTACATTCATAGGGTTTCTCTCCTGAATGAGTTACCTGATGTTGGATGAGGTCTGAGCTGCCTCGGAAAGTTCTACCACACTGATTGCACTGATAAGCTTTCACTTCTTGGCGAATTCTCCACTCTTCTCTAAGCAACTCTTCCTTGCTAAATGTTTTCTCACCTTCCACAAGTTTCTCTCCAGTATGAAGTCTTTGATGTTTGAGAAAAGCCGTGCGCCAGATGAAGGCTTTTCCGCATTCCTTACATTCATAGGGTTTCTCACCACTGTGGATTCTGTGATGCTGGACAAGGAGTGAACGCTGCCGGAAGGCTTTCCCACATTCATTGCACTGATAGGGTTTCTCTCCAGTGTGAATTTTCTGATGTGTAACAAGGTGTGACCTCTGGCTAAAGGCTTTCCCACATTCATTACATTCATAGGGTTTCTCTCCAGTGTGAGTTATCCAATGCCGAATTAGATCTGAACTTCCCCGGAAAGTTTTTCCACACTCAGTACATTCATAAGGTTTTTCTCCCCTGTGAATTCTCTGTTGTTGGATAAGAGCTAAGTCAGAAGTGCAGGCTTTTTCACATTCAAGTTCCTTTACAGTATGTAGTCTCTGATGTTTAAGAAAGGCTGTGCGCCCACTGAAGGATTTCCCACATTTGTGACATTCGTGGGGTCTCTCCCCACTGTGGAGTCTCTGGTGTTCTGTGAGGCGTGAACGCTGCCTGAAGGCCTTTTCACAGGTGTTGCACTTGAAGGGTTTCTCTCCAGTGTGAATTCTCTGATGTGTGACAAGGTGTGAACTCTGACTGAAGGTTTGTCCACATTCATAACATTCATAGGGTTTCTCTCCAGTGTGAATTCTGTGATGGATAATAAGATCTGAACTTTGATTGAAGGCCTTCCCGCACTCATTACATACATATGGCTTCCCTCCACTGTGAATTCTCTGGTGCAGGACAAGGTTCGAGCTTCCCTTGAAGGCCTTTCCACAGTCTTTACATTCATAGGGATTCTCGTCGTTATGTATTCTCTTATGTCGGGCCAGGTTAGAGCTCTGATTGAAGTCTTTTCCACATTCATGACATATATAAGGTTTCTTTCCTGTATGAATTCTCTGATGTATAATAAGATTTGAACTTTGATTAAAGTCTTTTCCACATTCACTACATACATATGGTTTCTTCCCTGTATGAATTCTCTGATGTACAATCAGGTTTGAGCTCCGATTGAAAGTTTTTCCACATTCCTTACATTCATAGGTTTTCTTTATATTACCAGTTTTCTGATGTTGAGTTACTTCTGACTTCTGTTTGAAGCTCTGGCCACAGACTTCATATCTGTGGGGTTTTTCTCCTGCAGAAAGTATTTTTTCTCTTTCCTTACATCCATGGACTCTCTCTCCTGCAATGGCTTTCTTGGGGATCAAATTCACTTCCCTGATACCTCTCTCTTGGGAAGGGGGATATCCCACTGCATCCTCTAAGGGGCTTACCCAATACCTCAATAATCTGTCCTCAGGATCACCAGTTTCAACTAACCCCCATTCCTGGGAGATCTGTTTTTGGAGTCTTTCTGATACAGCCCTTGCTGAATCTTTTTCTTCAGAAATTTCCATCTTTGTCTTCCAGTCTTTCATCTTATTTTTGGTCTCAGAATCTGAAATAATAAGTAGAACATTCTATAATTCCTAAAATACAAATTTTCACCTCTTTCCTACACTGGGAAGTCTCAGTGGGAGGAACAAGGAACTTGGAAGAAGACTCTTCCCTTCTGGAGCTGAGATTCAGACGTTTTTCAGAGGGATTATGGCTACCACAGGAACACACACCCTATTGGTGGAGAAGAAACTTGCCAGGGTGCAGGCTGGAGCTGGTGTGTGTGGGTGGCCTGCAGGGTGGTGGAAGAATTCACTGGAGGTGGGCAGTCTGGAGCTGGAAGTGGCCTGTTTGATGGGGTAGGAACCTGCTGGGCCCTGAGGCCAGGCCAGAATGGGTTCACAGGAAGCAACTCACTAGGGTGATTGCCACCAGGCCTCCCACAAGTTGATCTGCTGGCAGCCACACCAATAAATAAGATAAAATAGCACACCAGCACCAGGAAAAGAAGTTCCTTCCTTTTCCTATGGCCTTGTATTTCCCTCCAGCATCCTCTATTGACAAAATCTAAATGTTGTACCAGCTGGCAAAGGAGAAATCGTCCAGATCCAGTAACTTAAGCAAAGCAAAGAAGGGTAGATTTGGAGTTGAGATATGATAAATTGATAACTGATCCACTAACCATTCCTCCCAATATATCATGACAGTTAAACAAATATGAAACTGTGCCTCAGAATAAAAATGCTTGGCTGCCATTTTAATAGAAATCAATTCTCCCTTTCTCAGACCTGGCATTTTTCTTTCTGGTATTCTGGTGGAACTGCCTCCTTTGTATGGCAATTTTGTATCCTCCTGTAACTGGAAGACAGATGAGTTTATTGCTTTTGAGTGTTCATATCATCAAATCCCTGACCTTGCCCAGTCACAAAAACACATTTCTGAGCTCCTTGAGAGAGCCATTTCACCTTGGCCCAGGGGATTGGAATGCTCTAGTCAGTAATCTTTTTGCAATGAATAAGAGGAAACACAGCATAGAGATTAAGAGTGTGGATTCTTAACTGACTGTCGGACAAAATGCCCGGGTTTGAATCCTATCTCCATCACTTACTGACTGTGTGACGTTAGGCAAGTTGCTGCAACTCTCTGTGCCTGTTTCCTCATCTCTAAAATGGAGATAATAATAGTATTTACCTCATAGAGTTGTTATGAGAATTAAATATATGTAAAACATTTAGAACCATGCTTGGCATATAGAAAGCACTATGTAAGTGTCAGCTGCTGTTACTATTACTACTATTATCATTAATCATTACCCTTTATGCCCAAGAATTATCATTAAGTAATATGTCCTTAGCACAAACCTCCATATCTAGGCTGGATTTTATTTATTTAACATTCAAATAAAATACTCGAAAGAATTGGCTTTGTCATAATTTTCTCTTAAAGTGATTTTTTGGGGGGTTTGTTTGATATATAGTGTTCAAAATTTAGAAACAGTTTAAAAGATGGAAAAGGCATTTCTCAAAACCCACTGAAAACAGTTAAAAGAATGACAAATGAGGTAAACTCCATCTTCAAAAAAAGGGTCATATACAGATGTCTCCCAAAGTCTCATATCCTGAAAGGCATGGTCAGTGATCTTCTAATTAGAGTGAAGAGATCTAGAGCCATGGCGAGAAGGCAGGTGACAGAAGCAGGGACTGTCCCATAGAGATCTAGTCTGACATATCAGAGTGGCAGGGGAAGATGCTAAAGAAGAAACGGTGCCGGCAGATCATTTAGGTTGTCTTCCACCTGGTACCTGGCTGAGGAACACTGGCAGCCGTGGAGCAAGATGAAGAAAGGAGATGAGTGTGACTGTCAGACTGTGCTACGAAAGTCCAGTGATCTACAGGGCTTTTTCTGTGCCATGTTGATCTCCTGGAAACCAAAAGCTGAAGGGAGATAATGCCTGTAGATTTGATAAGAAGGTGTTTGTGGCAGCAGATCTGTATGAAGGCTTTGAGGTGCCCTTGCTCAATTCCCTCTGCCTCTTCCCTCTTTCATAGAGAACCTGCTTCATGCACTGTTGAGTAGTAATCATTCAGGTAACTTTGTGGGATGTGTGCTTGAAAACAGGGGGTTGTTGCTTTAGGAAAGAAAGCAACATGAGTAACAGAGGGATTAGGAGCAACACCCAAGAGGAACAGCAAAAGAATTAATAGGACGCATCCAGCAGAGCTCTCCACTATCTCAAAGAAATTATAGACAAAACCACTGTTTAAATGAAAACTCAAAGAAGACATATAAGAGCTCAAAATAGAGTGTAGATTATAAAAGAATAAAAAGAAGTGAGAAGTAATCTGGCAGAGCTGAAGGAAAAAAGTGGAAGGGAAAACTAAATGCATTACGTAGATGAAACTCATCAAAGAAAAAAGAAAAATAATCAATACAGGGACATGATGAGGCCTGGAGAGATGACACAGAATGCAGTGGATATAAATATGATTATAGAGAAAACAAGTTGCTACAGAAAGATATTCAAATATATATATAATTAGTGTTCCTAAAGAAGAGAAAAGAACAAACAGAAGGAAAAAAAAAACCATTCAAACATAACAGAAGGAAATGTGGCTGAAATAAAGACTTGAATCTATTGGAAGGATACAGTGTAGTCCATAGAAAGTTGATATAGAACAGTCCACACCAAGGCATAGCCTGGTGAAGTAACTAAATTTCAGGAATAAATGAACATATGAAGATCTGAGGCAGAGGAGCAAGTGATGGGCAAGAGGGAATTTCAGGCTGAGTTTATACTCCTCCATGTTACACTCATGCCAGAGTACAGTAATGCCTGTAAAGTTCTGAAGAGACACAAAGTGTGACTTGATCATTTTTTACCTGGCAAGCTGTTCCCTCATATTAAAACAGGCAAATGTTCTCAAGTAGGTAGAAACTCAGGGAGTATGACAGGCAGCCCTTTTTGAAAAGAACTGCTGGGCAATGAGATATAGCCAGTGAAGAAGTGAGTGAGAATAAACACTCAGGACCTCAGAGCACATTGTAAAACAATGGATGAGGAGTGTTGAATAAATTTAAATATGGAACTGACATTAAACAATTGGAAATTATTTTTGTAGAATAGAGGAGGAGAGGTAGTGGGCGTTAAGTATAAATTGTGCTAATTTGCTTGTCTGTCATGACAGGGATCAAGAGATAGCATCTCAAGTAGAAATACATAATTTTAAAAGAAGATCCAAACCTTAATATGTTTCATGATCAGTTTTCCCCCATAATTTTAAAGGAATAATATTTCAAAATTACAGAGAAACAGACTTCCCTGCTGGTCCCGTGGTTAAGACTCTAGCAGTGGTTAAGACTCTGCGCTTCCACTGCGGTGGGTGCGGGTTTGATCCCTGGTCGGGGAACTAAGATCCCACATGTCACACATAGCACAGCCAAAAATAAAATAAAATAAAACAGAGAAACACTTTTTTTTTCTGGCTGTGCCTCGTGGCATGCAGGATCCTAATTCTCCGACCAGGGATCAAACCTGTGCCCCCTGCAACCCGCGCCCCCTGCATTGGAAGTGCAGAGTCAACCACTGGACTGCCAGGGGAGTTCCCACTTTTTCTATTTTTGATCATAAAAATACTACATGCTCATTATAGGAAAAACCAAGAGTAGAGAAGAGCACAGAGAAGAAACTAAAGATACCCAATATTTTGTTGTATATTCTCCCAGTCTTATTTCTGGGCATAAATTTTTTTCTGATACAAAAATGGGATCACAGTATACATGCCCTTATTGTCCTCTTTGCCCTACTTGTGATACTGGAGCTGGACCCTGGAAACAGTTCCCTTTTGTTGGCTGGCTTTGTCAATAGAGGGTGCTGGAGGAACACTGTAAGCCACACAAAGAGAAAGGGGTTTCTCTTGGTACTTTTGAGCTGTTTTGTCTTTTGGTGGGGCCCCCAAATCAACATAAGGGAGGCTTGATGGGGTAGACCAACCAGCTCTGGCCTACCCAACCCTCCAGTGAGTTTTTCCACTACCCAGCGGGCCTTTCCTATGGATTACCTCTAGCCTGCCTGCACCCTTCAGTGAATTTCTCTGTCATTTGGCAGGCCGTGCCGACAGACATGCCCTCTGACAAATTTCTTTACACCAGCAGGCTGTGTTTCTTTGGCAACCACACCCCATCCAAAAAAGTCTGAATCTCTGCTTTGGGGTGGGGGGGAGCCCTCTTCTAAATTTGTGGTTCCTTCCTTATTTACTTCTCCTTAGTCCTAGAGGTAAGACGGCTTCCTGCATTATCTATTTCCATACTCCTTAGTGTTTTCTTTAGATCCTTTTAGTAGTTAGCTACCTTTACCGGTTTTAAATATTCTTTATATTAAATGTCCCTTGTTTAAACTACTGGTATAGTTTTTGTCTCCTGACTGGATCCTGACCAATACAGATACATATTATCATTTCATTTTAGATCTAGAACAAAGTGAAGATGATACAAGAAGAATAGGAAGGGGGCTAAGAAAGAGGAAACAAAAATTTGTTTAGAAATAGTGCTAAAAGGACTCCTCTCTGTAAGAGTCATTAGGGTCAACCTTTACCACAAGCATAGGTATGGTAAAGTACCCAGTCCTTAGTCCCACACAGCATTCCCTGCAGAGATGAATGGCATTCTCTGCTCAACATTTTCATCCAATTCCATAGGTGAAAGGAATAGGGAATAATTTAAGGAACTCTTTGCCTCAGAGGATGTCTGAAGAAGGGTACAGTATCTGAAACATAGGCTTGATCAGAGATGAGTCCTCCTCTACAATCCAATCCAGCTGAACTCAGAGCTTCTGGGAAAAGGGCATTGTTATTTCATATCATTCACTGATGTGTTCACCTAACTTACGTTAACTAAGCACCCACCATATTCCAGACACTGTACTAGGTACTGGCAATACAAAGGTGAACATCTCTGCCCTCAAGGAACTTACAGTTCAATGAAGGGAGATATATGTGTAAATGGACAAGAAGATAGTGTGGCCAGTGCTGGAATAAGGTGAGCACTGTCCAGTATGGGAGAACCTGAATCAACGAAACATGGTAACTGCAAGTGGGGGAAGAAAGGAGTCAAGAATGACTTTCAGTTTTCTGGCTTAGGCAATGGGTGGGATATGGTGCTGTTTATGAAGACAGGGGTCAGAGAAGGAAGAGTAGGTTTGGAGGGTGGGATACTAGGTCCAAAGACCTGAAGATGAGTTGAGTTTTTTGTCATCTCTTTGTTTCTAACAGGAACCGAGCTCAGGGAGAGGCAAGGAGTTGTCAACTCCACAGATTAGGCTAGACGCCACAAAGAGCAGAAGCATCTTATCTTGTCTCCAAGAGTCAAAGCCATTGGGAATCCTTAATCCTCCAATTCCACTGAGCTCTTTAAAACCTTTTCTTGTTTTTTGCTTTTCAACCGAAACTCAGAGAATTCGGGGTGTATAGAGTCTAAGTTAGAGGACAGAGCCCCTACTCGGTGAGACCAGCTCTGTCTGGACCTCTAGTATATCTGCCATGCAGGGATTCCACTGAGTGTGGACCTGAGGCCCAGCATCCTTTTGCGATTCATTCACAGCCACATCCTGCAACATCTTGAATTCCTGAAACAGAAGTTCCTGTTCTGCAACTACCCAATAAGGAGTTGGCAGCAGATACTCCATAGCTTCCCTTTCCTTTTTAAATCTCTACTACTTCCTTCATTCCCTTGGTCTCAGTAGATAATCTTGCCCCTCGCTTTAAAAATATGTGAGACGATGTGGTAAAAATCACCTCATGTTCCTCTCTCTTTTCAATGACTCCTCATCTTTACTGTATTTTGTCTCTTCCATTCTCTAGTATTTATTTCTCTTTAGCTGAGCCCCTATGATGGGCCAAGCACCACGCTAGGTGGTTAGAATATAATAATGAGGACAGAGTCCCTGCCCTTGACTAGTGTGTGGTGTCAATTAAACGTGTTAAATACACAATAAGGGTAAGTGTGGGTGCCGTGGGACCTCATGAGAAGAGCACAACCTGAGGGGGGTGGGATGGGTAAGGAAACTTCCTGAAGGAAGCAGCTTCTAAGGTGAGGCCCGAAAGACAATTTGAGATAACTAGACTAAAAGAAGAAGGAAGGGCTTTTCAGATTGAGGCTGAAGCATGTGCAAAGGCCAGGAGGTGAGAGAAGCTACGATGTGTTCATGGATGCACCGTATGACTGAAGCCCAGAATACAGACAGTAAACGATGAAGCTGGGGAAGCAGTGGTCAAACCACGGGGGGCCATGTATCCCAGGCTAAGAAGCTTGGACTTTCTCCTGAAGGCAGTGGGGAACCCCGGAAGGGGTTAAAGCAGGAGAATGACATAATTAGCTTTATCTTTTTAAAAGACTGCTCTGACAGCTTTATGGAGAACAGACTAAAGGGTGCAAGGCTGAAAGCTGGGATATTGCTTAGGAGACTACAGCAGAATCTATGATGGAGACAGTGAGGGCCTCATCACTGACAGTGAGTTACTGGGACTGGAGACATTTTAAAGTATATTAAAGAAGCAAAAACAGGGAGAATCGGTGCTGTCCTGAATGGAAGGTGTGAGGGAAAACAGAAGGCATTAAGGATGACACCCAAGTTTCTAGCTCGGACAACTGCCTAAGCCGGGTAGTGGGACCGAAAGAGTGGCGGTGAGGGGGAGGAGGTGGTGAATTCCACTTCAGACACGTTATATTTGACGTACCTGTGTGGCATCCAGGAGAAAACTTCTGAGAAGCCAATGAATCAGTGGGTCAGGAACCCAGGAGGAAAATCTAGAATGGACACACAGATTTTGGAATCATCAGCATATAAATAGTATCTAAAGCAGAAAAGTGGCGATTACAGCTGGCGATTACAGCTCGGAGGCAGCTTAGAGTTCTGAACACAACAGGGCTTTGGAAGCAAGCAGAACCAAATTAGAATCCCAGCTTCTTAATCTCCCCCAACTATCATTTCTGCAAATGTAAAGCAGAAATACCACTGATTCCAAAGTGTTATTGTACACATTTTAAAAAACCCACCCCGGGAATTCCCTGGTGGTCCAGTGGTTAGCACTCGGCACTTCCACTGCCGTGGCCTGGGCTGGGGAGCTAAGATCCGAAAGCCACGCGGCACGGCAAAAACAAACAACAACAACAAAAAACAACCCCCCCAAAAAAAACCCCACCCCAATGTATATAAAGCCACACACCTCTACAGTGTAAGCCTCCCAAGAGTGTAAGCTCTGTGGGGATGGGGGTCTTTGTTCTGTACAGTGTTGGAACAGTACCTGGACCATAGTGGGTGCTCAATTAAAAATCATTGAATAGGGGCTTTCCTGGTGGCACAGTGGTTAAGAATCCGCCTGCCAGTGCAGGGGACATGGGTTCGAGTCCTGGTCCATGAAGATCCCACATGCTGCGGAGCAACTAAGCCTGTGCGCCACAACTACTGAGCCCGAGCTCTAGAGCCCACGAGCCACAACTACTGAAGCCCGCATGCCTAGAGCCCATGCTCCGCAACAAGAGAAGCCACCGCAATGAGAAGCCTGCGCACCGCAACAGAGAGTAGCCCCTGCTCACCGCAACTAGCGAAAGCCTGCGCATAGCAACAAAGACCCAACTCAGCCATAAGTAAATAAATAAATAAGTTTATTTTTTTAAAAAAATCATTGAATAAATGAATAGTAGGTTAACTCTCTTCCCTCTTTCCCTTGACTAATCCCTGAAATTCTTTTCTCCCTTGGCTTCCATAATGCTTGATACTCCACCCACTCTACTTTTTTTATTGTCTTTACCCTTTCAGCTTTTCCTTCCTTCTAGTCCTCTCCTTTTATATTCAGTATCTCAATGACCATATCACCTCTGGCTTCAGTGATCACCTTTGTCCAGAATGAACCATAAATTTAAAACTCCTATTCCTCACCTACATTGTAGTCTATATTCACAATGCATCTCCAGTCCACTGTCTTATTGACAGTCAAGAAGGATCAAATGCATGAAAATGAACTCAACATTTTGCTTCTAAATGTATTCTCCCTTCTTACTATCTGTTTCTGCCCAAATGATCAGTTTTCATTGAACAAATATTTAACATGAGCCTATAGTGTCCAGGCACTGTTTTAGGCCCTGGGATACTCTGGTGAAGAAGCCCCTAATGGGGCTTGTATTCTAGGGCTTTCTAAGCCAGAAATGCAGTAGTTTTGTTTTGTTTTGTTTTTAATTTAAAATACTTTACTGCTAAAAAATTCTAACCATCATCTGAGTCTTTAGTTAGTCATTATCTTTTTTCAACAGTAACATCAAAGATCACCAGTCACCATAACAAATATAATCATAATGAAATAGCTTGAAATATTGCAAGAATTGCCAAAATGTGACACAAACATGAAGTGAGCAAGTGGTGTTGGAAAAATGACACTGATAGACATGCTCAACGCAGGCTTGCCGCAAACCTTCAATTTGTAAAAAATGCAATATCCATGAAGCACAATAAAGCAAAACACAATAAATTGAGGTATGCCTATACTATTGTAGAATTATCTATTTCTCCTTTCAGTTCTGTCAACTTTTGCTTCATATACTTTGCAGTTCTGTTGTTAGATGTGTATACATTTATAAGTCTTACATTTTCTGGTTACTGCCACCTAAAATGTGATCCACACACCGGCCACAGTAGCCTCACCGAGGAGCCTGGTGAAATGCAAATTCTCAAGCACCACCCAGACCTACTGAGTCAGTCTGCGTGGGAGGGGCCCAGCAATCTGTGCTTACCCAGCTCACGCTCCAGGTGATTCTCAGCTTGCTACAATCTGAGAAGCACCGCTCTGGGAGGCAAGTCATCTTGGACTCCTCTCTCTCTATCCCTTCTATCCGTACCTACTAACTCTGAAAACTGTTCCAACTCCATCATAACCTAGAACCTTCTCACCCCATGCTTGGATTCTCGTAAAATCTCTAAACGTTTTCTGGCTCCAATCAATGCTGATAACACTGTCAGATGAAATAATTTTCTAAAGCACCGCTGACACCAATGATCAAAAATCTACCATGGGACTTCCCTGGTGGTGCAGTGGTTGAGAGTCCGCCTGCCGATGCAGGAGACACGGGTTCATGCCCCGGTCCGGGAAGATCCCACATGCCTCAGAGCGGCTGGGCCCGTGAGCCATGGCCGCTGAGCCTGCGCGTCCGGAGCCTGTGCTCCGCAATGGGAGAGGCCACAACAGTGAGAGGCCAGCGTACCGCAAAAAAAAAAAAAAAAATCTACCATGACTTTTCTATCACCCGTTAAAGGAAATAATAGCTTCTTTTTGACTCACAGAACTGTAATATATCCTAGGGCTGCCATGACAAAATACCACAAACTGGGTGACTTAAAACAACAGGAATTTATTCTCTCACAGTTCTGGAGGTTAGAAGTCTGAAATGAAGGTGTTGGCTGGGTGGCTTCCTTCTGCAGGCTCCTAGGGATAACTGTTCCATGCCTCTCTCCTAGCTTCTGGTGACATCTGGCAATCCTTGTGTTCCTTGCTTTGTAGATGCAGTACTTCAGCCTCTGCCTCCACCTTCACATGGCATTCTCACTGTCTCTGCCTCTTCACCTGGCCATCTTCTTATAAGGACACCAGTCATATTGAATTAGGGGCCCATTCTACTCCAGTATGACCTCATCTTACCTAGTTACATCTGCAATGACCCTATTTCTAAATAAGGTCACATTCTGAGGCACTGGGGGCTAAGACCTCAACATATCCTTGTTGGGGGACAAATTCAACCCATAACAATAGCCCCATTCTATGATTCACGAAAGAGCAAACCTATGCTCTCGGATTCTCCCTAAATTCCCATATACTAGGCTTCTTCCCATTCTGTCCCTTTGCCCATGACTCTCCTACTTGTGATGTCCTTCCTACTCTCCTTCATCTACATCAATATCAAATGCAGCAAGAGGCCAGGCAGTTAATCAGAATGGGTGAAGCAAACAAGGTGATAAATGACAACTGATACTTTGCTGCAGTGTCCGGGAGGCAACGATTACTGGGGACTGGGAATCTGCAAATTTTGTACTGAGTCTAAAGGAGGGAGCTGCTACTCAGTTCCTCCCAATTGCACCATGCAGACATGTGTGCCCTATTTGGCCATATCTTCTGATTGTCCAAGAGATGCTGAAAATCCAGATTTTTGAGTGAGTGGACGTGTAAGAAATTTTCTGATTTTAAATCAGAATTTATTTAAATCAGAATGATTTTTTATGGCCACTAATTCAAGTAAAAACAAACAGCATGAGTCAGGAAAATGTGTCTACAGGGAATTCCCTGGCAGTCCAGTGGTTAGTTAGGACTCTGCGCTTTCACTGCGGTGGCGGGGTTCAATCCCTGGTTAGGGAACTAAGATCCCCAGAAGCTGCAGGGAGCGGCCAAAAAAAAAAAAAAAAAAAAGTGTCTACAGTCTACTCTGGCCCAGGGGCCATACTTTTACAACCTCTGGCTTACACAAATTCCTCCCACTGTTCCAGGCTCACCTTAGTTAGTACCTTCTAACTATTTCAATCCTTTTAATTCATATTCATGTGCATGCATTAGTTGATGCTACACAAGATGGAGTCCCTGCCTAGGGGCCTGGAAGACTTAGATAAACAGACAGACACGGAACCAGGTAGTAAGTGTTTGTGAAGTAGACGCCAAACAAGCTAAAAAAAGATGAAAAGCTTAAAGAGGGAGGGAGGGAGGTGGCAATCCTGGAAGGCTTCCCAAAGAAAATGACTTTAGAAGCTACCCCTAAAAGAATATGCAGACGTTTACAAAGAAGAGACCAGCCCAAATCCCTCCCTCCTCCGAACTCCCAACAGTACGAACATTCAGATGAGGTATTACAACATGTCTGAACCATACAGTTCATTCCTGTGGTTCAGTCTAGTCTTCCCAAAGGGTCTGTCAGTTACTCCTGGAGCGTTCTACGCGCCTGATACGGCATTGTGCAAGGAACAGGGTCAATTCATGCCCGGGGTTTGATTCTGGGCCTGGGGGAGATGCGGTTTGCAGTACTCACAGGAGGGAACTGGAACAGACTGGAAAAGGGGGACGCGGCGCGGGGGGGTTGGGGGTAGGGGTGTGTGGTGTGTGTGGAGATGGGCGGGGTACGCCGAGAACCAGGAGAGGGCCAAGGGCATAGAAGGCCTGGCCGCGCGCACCCGGCGCCTAAGTCCCGGAGGCCGCAGCCTCTCCCCGTTCGGAGAAATGAGGGGTCAGCGCCCACCTCCGAAGATCTGTTCTCCACCCGGCTTCCCCAAGGGACCCAGGCGCTGGGGCCCCCAGTTCTGCGATCGCAGCGGGGTCTCACCTCCAGGCCACCCCTAGCCTCCCGCTCGACCGTGGCCCCCTGCACGGCCGCCAGCGCTCAGCCCCAGCTCCTCCCTCGGGCGCGGCGCCACCACCCTGGACATCGTGCCCGCAGCGGCCGGCCACTTCCGGCGTGCTCCCCCAGGCGGCCGTCCCCCGCCCCGACGCCGGACCCGGCTGTGCCCGCCAATCCGCAGGCGCGCCCCCAAGCCTCCTCCCACCCGCTCAAGGGTCTTCCCTGCGCAGGTTCGGCGTCGTTCTCTCGGTCTCGCGCGAGCAGAGTCCTGAGGGTACAGCGCCGCGCAGGTTGGTGCACCTGCAGGCGCCAAGTAACGTATGCGAGGCCACCACCGAGACGCAAGTCCTCCGGCGGGTCCTAGACTCGCCCACGGCTGGCTTCTGGCCAGTCGGCCTGGGTGGGGGACCCTGTCAGATAACCACGCTTTTGTTCTAATTTTTAATTTTTTTTTTTTTCCCTGCGTGCTTTTGTGGTCTCATTCATTGATGCCTTCTGTTTGCAGTGCCCTCTCAAAGGCTTGGTAGTACAGAGATGAACAAGGATAGCGAAATGTTTAAAAGGGCAAGTTCTGAAGTGAGAACATCAAGACACTCAGAAAGTCAGACAAAATCGCTGACCCACCATTTATGGGCTGTGTGACTTTGGGCAAATTACCTAACCTCTCTGAGTCCAATTTAATGGATTATCCTACTTTTCCTCACTGATTTTTGTTTATTTTAATTTTATCTATTTTTGGCTGCACTGTGTCTTTGTTGCTGGCTGTGGGCTTTCTCTAGTTGCTGGGAGCGGGAGCTACTCTTCCTTGCGGTGCACGGGCTTCTCATTGAGGTGGCTTTGGCTTCTCATTGCGGTGGCTTCTCTTGTTGCAGAGCACGGGCTGTAGGCACACAGGCTCAGTAGTTGTGGCTCGCAGGCTCTAGAGCGCAGGCTCAGTAGTTGTGGCACAAGGGCTTAGTTGCTCCGCGGCATGTGGGATCTTCCCGGGCCAGGGCTCGAACCTGTGTCCCCTAAGGCGGATTCTTAACCACCGTGCCACCAGGAGGTCCCTCCTCACTGATTTTTAAATGCTGTTTTTATCATTAACTAAATTCACACATGTACTTGGTTATGTATTTGAAGTACTTTCTGTCTGCTTATCTGTTTCTCTCTCTCTGCTTTGATAATAAACTGTTATAATTATTGTGAGCTTTTAAATGTGTTTTAAAATCTGGTAAGAGTAGTCCTCTCTTCATTTACTCTTCTTTTTTCAGAAAAAAATTGTAACCCTGAATGTTTTCTTGTATTTCTTATATTACTTTTAAAAGAACAAAATGGTGTTTTTGTTTTTTTGTTTTGTTTCAAGAACCAAAATCTGCTTAAGCCAGAAGAATGAAAATGGAGGAGAGAGGGAAGAACAGTAGCTACATTTTTGTTGTGAAATGTAAAGTCGTTGAGGGTGGTTTGCTTTGGCTTTTTAGTCATTTTTTAAAAAGAACAAAAAACTGTCTGATCTCATCTGGGTTTAACATGCTGCGCCTGTCAGCAGTGTGAATTCATTATGTAATTCATTTGCTCTACAAATACGTATGGCGTGCTCGCTCTCTGCCAGACGCTGGTGATGCAACGAATGTTGAGCAAACCCAAGGCTGTCTCATGGAACTTAACGTCATGAAGAGGAGATATTTAAACAATTCCATGAATAAATATAAAATGTTAACTGTAGTGAGTGCTATTCTGGAGAGTACAAAGTGCTGTAAGTGTTTATAAAAGAAGATTTGACATACACAGGAAGGTCTGTAAAAGCTTCCTGGAATCAGGCTCTCCCTGAAGAGTTAGGCAGATGAAGGACAAGAAAGTAACAGAAACCCACCTCTACTTAAACATATGTGACAGGAAAAAACAAAAAAACACACACAAAAAACCATATGTGGCAGGAAAGTCTAGGGGGTTGACTGGCTTCCACAAAGGCCAGAATTCAAGGATTTAAGCACTGTCATCAGGACTCTTTTCTCTCTCTATTTCTTGATTTCACTTTTCTCTCTGTTAACTTCATAGATATTTCCCCCCACATGGAGATAGGTTTCAGTGCCCAGGATTGCAGAAGGGCATCTATAGAAATTACAGAAAAAGGACTCTGATAGGTTCTTCTTGGATCACATGTCCAACACTGGATCAATCACTGTATCCAGTAGATAACGTACTTTGATGGATCAGCTTGGGTTACACGTTGGGATAGGGAAAGGGAGCCATGTTACTGCTAGACCCATCGGGGGATGGAAAGAAAATCAGTTTTTTGGTTTCTTTTTGTTTTTACCAGAAAAATGAGGCAGTTCTTAAGACAGGCAAAGTAGCAGATGTCTACTATGGGAGGCTGCAGGGGAGAGCATTACAGGCAGCAGGAACTATCTATTGTAAGGCCCTGTGGCAGTGTCTGAGAAGCTGGAGGCCAGTGAGTGGATGGTGAGAATGAGATGAGCTTGGAAAGACTGGGCCACAGAGTGTCTGGAAAGCCACATGTAGGCTTCTTGGCTTTATCCTAAGGGTAACAGAGACCTATTAGGGGTTCAACAGGGCAGGGTACCTGGGTGTGAGATGGGGGAGCCACCACCCCACTGCACCTGCATGAAAGACCTGGAGCGGGAACTACCCAGCCCAGCCCAGCCCCTTATGAATTCCTGACCATAGAAACTGCGAGAGAGAATGAGAGGTTGTTGTTGTTTTACGCCAGAATTTGGGCGTGATTTGTTAAGCAGCAATAGATAACCAGAATGTGAAGCATCTGTCACTATCATGTAATTTTCTTTGTATCAATTTTCTTTGCCATATTCTCATTCGTCAGTGGTGTTGCTTGTGATTCAAGTCATTTCCCCCATCACTCTTATGTACTTTGTGCAATACTTCTTCTTTTGTTTGTTTTGTTTTGGTTTTGGTTTTGCGGTGCGGGCCTCTCACTGTTGTGGCCTCTCCCGTTGCGGCGCACAGGCTCCGGACGCGCATGCTCAGCGGCCATGGTTCACGGGCCCAGCCGCTCCGCGGCATGTGGGATCCTCCAGGACCAGGGCACGAACCCGTGTCCCCCGCATCGGCAGGCGGACTCAACCACTGCGCCACCAGGGAAGCCCAATGCTTCTTCTTTTGTTGGAAGATTTGTAATTTTACTTTGTAATAAATTTTCATTGTACAGTATTTTAATTTTATTATACAATGTTTACATCACCTGAGGGACAAGATGTTAACTAGATAGGTGGGAACAGACATGGATATTAAGTCAGGAGGGATGTTTGCAAGGGGACTAACTGGAAGTTGGGTGAATATTTTCCTGTTTTGACGAATTTTCCCTACCCAGATTCATAACTGTGAATATTTAGATAGTGAGTATTTGAAAAATTAGGACTCCCTGGTTATCATCTTTGGGGCAGGGCTGTTTCGTTGGTGATGAAGGGTAAGGACCCCTGAATCCCTATATTAGAATGATTTTTGGTTGCCTTTGAAATCTTCGTAATTCACCATGACTTCTTTGACATAGTTACTAACGTTCAAGAATCATAGAGATGGAAGACACTCTGGAGATTATAGCCTTCTATCTCTTTTTTTGAGCATAATCAACCTTCCTTCCTCCCTTTCATCTTCTCTCCTTCCCTCCCCACCTTCCTTCCACAATATTTATTGAGATCCCTTATGTGCTAGCCATTGAGGATACGAAAGTGAACAAAAACGGGTATTGAAAAAAGGCCATGGGACTTCCTTGGTGGGACGGTGGTTAAGAATCTGCCTGCCAGTGCAGGGCACACGGGTTCGAGCCCTGGTCTGGGAAGATCCCACATGCCATGGAGCAACTAAGCCCATGCACCACAACTACTGAGTCTGCACTCTGGAGCCCATGAGCCACAACTACTGAAGCCCGGACGCCTAGAGCCCGTGCTCTGCAACAAGAGAAGCCACCGCAATGAGAAGCCTGCGCACAAGGAAGAGTAGCCCCCACTAGCCGTAACTAGAGAAAGCCCCTGCACAGTGACGAAGACCCAACGCAGCCAAAAATAAATAAATAAATTTATTTTAAAAAGAAAAAAAGACCATGGATGTTTGTGTTTTCTTTATCATGAGCAAACGTTTATTGGGCCGTTACTATGGACTGCTGTTTTTTTTCTGCATGCAGTTTAAAAGAATCTCTCACTATGTAAATCAGAGACCAAGTAAAAGCAAGAAAAAAGGAGAGAAAGGAAGATATCTTTAAGTGAAGACAATAATCTATTAATTTGTTTTAACCATTGATTTTGCTGTTTGGTCTGAGAAATGTTAACAAATTTATCTAAATTATCTTAAGAAATTCCTCCAATGTACATGCAAATTACAGGGGTAACAAAGAGATCTACATTAATTGTCTCATTTCTAAAAAGATATTTAAGTAAATAATTCAATTTTCTGTCTGAATTACAGAATACCTCCAAACAAAATCTGGGCAAAATATTCAGTTATTTTTTTCTTAACAGCAAAGGTCATTTTGCCCATAACGTGTGGACTTCTTAATGCACCAGTAGGTGGCAGTAGTTTGCAGCCCGTGGTTATTAACAGATAAAAACACCTTAAATACACTTTTATTTTTAGACAATAGAAAGCCTCCTAGTCTCCTACAAGAATCATATGGCTTTTGGCTATTCCTACCCTGTGAACTAAAAGTCCACATCGGTGAAAAATGTCCACGAAATACAGTACAGTTAAATTTTAAAGCAAGTACCACGGTTAGGACTGAGTGCTTTCACTGAGGAGGGCACAGATAATATTTGCACTTTCTCCCTCAGTATCTCTGTCACTTCCTTCACTCCTTACACAAATACTTACTGAGCACCCACCATGTGGGTCACTGGAAATATGGGGGTGAGTAAAGCAGCAATAGTGCAGCCCCCATGGACCTTGTAGTCCCCTGCAGATGGACAGATATGTAAGTTCCACTTTCATATTACAACAAACAATACTAGAAAGGACATTTTTGTACATGTTCTTGAGTTTCTCTTGGGCAGTGGTTCTCAAAGTGTGGTCTGAGCCATGAGAGCGAAACTATCTTTTTTTTTTTCTTAAATTTATTTTTGGCTGTGTTGGGTCTTCGTTGCTGCATACGGGCTTTCTCTAGTTGCAGTGAGCAGGGGCTACTCTTCGTTGCAGTGCGTGGGCTTCCCATTGCAGTGGCTTCTCTTGCTGCGAAGCACGGGCTCTAAGTGTACGGGCTTCAGTAGTTGCAGCTCGCAGGCTCTAGAGCACAGGTTCAGTAGTTGTGGCGCACGGGCTTAGTTGCTCCGCGGCATGTGGGATCTTCCTGGGCCAGGGCTCAAACCCGTGTTCCCGGCATTGGCAGGTGGATTCTTAACCACTGCGCCACCAGGGAAGCCCAAGAGGCGAAACTATCTTTATAAATAATATTAAGATGTTATTTGCCCTCACTCATGCTTGCTGGCTCATGAATGTACCATGGAGCCTTCCAGAGGATACATGATGTTGATTTGCAACACACTGACTAAAGAATCAGATATGAGAATCTGGATATTTTTTATTCAGCCAGACATTAAAGAGATTCACAAAAAACATAACACAGTGCCACTCTTCTCACTAATTGTTTTTTGGTTTGGGAAAATGTAATTATTTTAATTAAATTTTATTTACATTAATATGAAAGAATTGTTATTTTAAATGAATTTATAAGTATCTGAAGTCTTTCTCGCTTTTACTTTCCAATAAGGTAAATATCAATAGGTATCTTCTGCATAAATGGAATCTCTTTGGTGTCCTCAGTCATTTTATTTATTTATTTATTTATTTCTGCGCGGGCCTCTCACTGTTGTGGCCTCTCCTGTTGCGGAGCACAGGCTCCGGACACACAGGCCCAGCGGCCATGGCTCACGGGCCCAGCCGCTCCGCGGCATGTGGGATCTTCCCAGACCGGGGCACGATCCCGTGTCCCCTGCATCGGCAGGCGGACTCTCAACCACTGCACCACCAGGGAAGCCCCCTCAGTCATTTTTAAGAGTATGAGGGAGACCTGGTACCAAAAAGTTCAAAAGCCACCGTTCTAGGGTGTGTATTCTGAAGTAGGGTTGCTGGGTCATACAGGATGTCCACAATTTCAATTTTGCTAGATGTTGCCAAATTGCTCTCCAAAGTGGCTAAAGCTGACCTTTTTAAAAAATCCGTATACAGTTGTTGTTTTTGTTTTCAGGCAAATATGAAACTGTAAAGAATTATAGAATTGTTATTGAGCTAGGCTAATGATACAATAGAGATTTGATATATGAAATATTGAATATTTTTTCTAAACAACAGTGAGAGATTCAGGGTAATTTTATTTTTAGTGTACTTAGAGGAAGAAGCTTTTCTTGGCCACTGAGACTAGTGTTGTAGAGCGCCAACATTAAAAGTATCGAAAATTTATTTTTGTTTGTCACCTCATGGGAGGTAGATGTGTACAAGTTATGCAAATAAACCTTTTTTTTTTTTTTTACCATCAGGGGAATTTCAATTTTCTTAAATACTACCTTCTGCAGTTTTAGTTAAAACCTAAGCCATATTCCACGGACACTCAATTTGTAAAAAAAAATGCTGAGGCATCTAATATTAGAAAAGTAATAATTCAAAAGCTGTTAGTTCATGGGTCATTTTGTGAGAGTTTATTTTAAGCAATTCAGGGTGCTTTTTGATGTAGAATATTCAAATTGTACAAGCATAGTTGATCTAATACTTTAACTGCCTTAAATTTTGGCAATGAGATGTGGGTAAATATACAAACTGACTTTTACAGTTGAAGGACCAAGATGCAACAATATTAATTGGCTGTTTCTTACAATGGTTTTGCAGGTAGTGATTGTACACTCCACTCTAGTAAAAGGCACTGTGACCACAGTCAGCTGCTACCTACCTGTCTATTTATGGTGGAAGGTTTTCAGCAACCAAGAGTTAACCTAGGTGGGATTTCATTCTGCCACACGGCCATGACAGAGCATACAGAGAAGGTGAATGGGCTAGGTTAGAAACTGAAGCACAATTCAGGAGACATGTCTGAGCAGTAATAATACTGTTGATGCAATGCACATCACAAGAGCAAATGGAAATTGGTTTTTTGTCTGTTGTTAGGAGATTATCCAGCTACTAGTGCGGCTACCTGAGGGTACTGTGTCTTCAGCTGAGAAGAAGATCTGCTGTATCTATTTGTGTCAATAGCCAGACTCACAGCAGGTAATGGTCTCTAGAGTTGTTGATCCAGGTGTGAATATGTTTGAAGGTGTAATTCTATGTGGCGTGTCCTTTCGAGGGGAAGATAAACTAAATCTGCTGGTTTTAGACTTTTGGATTACTGACTTTATCTGAATGACTGCAAGCAGTAAAGAACTTAGAAATCATCTAATTCAGCTATTTTTCTGATAGAAGAAAATGAGACCTAGGGAGGGTTGCACATTCATTTGAAAGATGTCTTTTTAACACTCACTCTGTTGAGGGCAGACACTGACCTGATCATGAATAAGTAGAGTGAACGTATAATTTATCATCCAAGCCAGGACCCTTTTTTTTTTTTTTTTTTTTTGCGGTACGCGGGCCTCTCACTGTTGTGGCCTCTCCTGTTGTGGAGCACAGGCTCTGGACGCGCAGGCTCAGCGGCCATGGCTCACGGGCCCAGCCGCTCCACGGCATGTGGGATCTTCCCGGACCGGGCACGAACCCGTGTCCCCTGCATCGGCAGGTGGACTCCCAACCACTGCGCCACCAGGGAAGCCCCAACCAGGACACTTTTGAGAGTGAAATGGGGTGCTATTAATAATTATGGCAAGGCATTAAACAAAAGCCAAAACTCCTGGGCAGGGTCTTCCCTGGTGGCGCAGTGGTTAAGAATCCGCCTGCCAATGCAGCCCTGGTTCGGGAAGATCCCACATGCCACGGAGCAACTAAGCCCGTGTGCTGTAACTACCGAGCCTATGCTCTACAGCCTGCGAGCCACAACTACTGAGCCCGTGTGCCACAACTACTGAAGCCCACGTGCCTAGAGCCCATGCTCCGAAACAAGAGAAGCCACCACAATTAGAAGCCTGCGCACCGGGATGAAGAGTAGCTCCTGCTCGCCGCAACTAGAGAAAGCCCATGCACAGCAACAAAGACCCAATGTGGCCAAAAATAAAAATAAATAAATTTATTAAAAAAAAAAAAAAAACGGGTTCAATCCCTAGTCAGGGAACTAGATCCCACATGCATGACACAACTAAGAACATGCCACAACTAAGGAGCCGGTGAGCCACAACTAAGGAGCCCTGGAGCCGCAACTAAGGAGCCTGTGTGATGCAACTAAGACCTGGTGCAACCAAATAAATAACTAAATAAATATTAAAAAAGAAAGATCCTGTGAAATCCTGATATATCTAATTATATCATCCAAACTGGAAACAACTTTGTTGGCAGAAAACATGGTTTTATTACAGGGGCCCTGTAAAAAATCGCAACCAAGTTACACACACCCAGAGAAAAATAATTTGTTTTTGTCAGCCTGGTAGGTTTTCCATTAATGATAAACATTCAATAAATATTTATTAAGTGCCTACTATGTACCAGGGTTTGAGATGGACACTGGGAATATAGCAGTGAGCCAGATAGCTTCCACCCCAAAGAACCCCCAGATTAGAAAGGAGGATGGAAGAGTAACTAGGCAATTATAATGCAGAGCTAGAAGTGTTTCTTTAGGGCCAAGTACAGGGGGAGCAGTGGGATCCCAGAGGAGTTCATTCATTCATTCAGTTGATCATCTTTCAGCATATTTATTGAGCATCTACAATGTTCCTGGGCACTGTGCTAGGAACAGAGAAACAGTGGGGAAAAGAGAGACACAGCCCCTGTCCTCATGTTGCTTTCAGTCTGGTGGAGAGAAAAGACAGGTAAACAGGTAGCTACAGCTAATGCTATGAGAAGGGAGCCTCTAAGAGGGCACTAAACCCAAATTCGGGGTGGTGAGGTAAGGCTCTAAGCAGAGATGGGAAGGATCATAAGGTGGGGAAGAATGTTCCAGACCAAAGGGACAGTACTGTGCATAGTCACAGGGGCAAGAGAGGCCACGGACAAAGTCATTTTAAGTGGATGGAGCAAAAACCTGGTGGAGTGCAGTTGCAAGGTGGTGGGAAAGGAGAGCGTTAGCAGGAAATAACCAGTGACCAGAGCCTGACAAATCTGGTAACCCAAGAGTTAAGGAGTTTGGGCTTTTTCTGATGATAATGTGTAAAGAAGAGATTTAAGCAGGGGAACGAAGTGGTCAGATGTTCACTTAAGAAAGTCACTGGCTGCCATGTAGAAAGGGGATTGGAGGGTGAGACGCCAGGGGCAGGAGACCAATTGGGAGGCTGTTGAAGTTCATTGGCAAATGCTGGCAATGACCTAGGAACATCCAAGGAGAACATGGACTGATCAGAGAGCTACTTGAGAGACACAATCAACAGAAAGTGGGGAACACTGGAGAGAAGGACTCCAGACATATGCTAGTTTCTGACTTCAACAATGAAGAAGATAGCAGAGCACCAGAAGTTTGGAAGTGGGGATAGGTAATCAGTTCTTTTCAACGTATGTTGACCGTGCGGGGCCTATGGGAGAGGCATCTGGAGATGTCCTGGGGGCGACTCGATCTGGAACTGAGGAGAGAGCGCAGCTGGAGCCTGCGACTAGAAGTCTTCATAATAGAGGGGAAACTGAGCCCCTGGGTGTCAGTGAGGTCACTCATGAATGTGTGGAGCGAGATGAGGGTGGGGACGGGGACAGGACCCTGAGAAAGAGTGGCATTGAAGAGAGGCTTCAGAGGAGGCAGGCTCGCAAATAAGGCGGAGACAGGCCAGTCAGGCAGGAGGAGAACCAGGTGATGGCGGTGGCCAGAAACCAAGAAGGAATTAACACGTATCTGGTATTTACTTTTAACTTTTGGCATAGATGTGGATGGTTTACAGACAATTTACAAGGGGAAAGCATACATGGGAAACCCTTCTATCCTTTAGCCTTTTTTTTTTTTTTTTCTGTAATTTAAGAAACGAGTCCTCTCTTTGGTTCACGGAATACCAGAGTTCCCTAAGGCCATAGTTAGAGAACCACTGGCCTAAAAGGAGGTATTATAAGACGCTGGAAGTTTCCTTGGAGTCTAGAAAGAGAGAACTGGGGAGGAAGGACACGTCCCCACTGCTCCTGCAGTGGTTGAGGGCGGAAGCTTAAATATTCAGGAACATACTTTCCATCTCTTGAGGAGGAGCTCAGTCCAAGGGTCACCTTTTCACCATTCATGGTGCTCTCCCTGCAAGCCTGTTAGCTGGATTTCCCAGGGGTCGCTTAGAAGTCAGCATCTTGTGAGTTTGGTTAGAAAGAAGTGTCAAGTCCTCGGGCTCTAGCAGATCAACCTGAAGGGACCGATGATGTTCAGGGCCTCCAAAGCTGACATGGGCCTTGGCGACCCCTTAGGACGCTTGTTTAACAGGACAACAGCCCAGCTCCCCAGGCATGTCATTAGCTGCAGCTGCGGCCTCCCAGCCGCTTGGGGACAGGGATCTGGCAGGGAGGGGCTTGACGCTGTTTGCCTTGAACTCTACACAAGGGAGGAAACAGTAATGAAAATATCGGAGGAGGGTATTCAGCCCCCTGAACTCTCATCTTGAATCTGCCACGTAATCACCCCTTTCTTTCCTGTTCCCCATGATTTTTCCTGGGGAAACCTACTTTCCCTGTAGCTCCCCCAATATACAAAATGAACACCTCTATGGGTAACTTCTGTCCTGTGGTCTGGAAGGTGACTTCTGTTCTTTGTTGATTGTTATGGTGCAGCTGGCAAGCAGTGGAAAAACCCTGGCTGGGAACTTGGGTCTCTGTGGTCAGTTTGGCTGACATCATAGAGAGGCCCTGGAGTTTGGGATTGTGTAGGTGGTGAGGGTCCACAAGAACAAAAACACTCCCCCCTTGAAGGACACACAAGGCGTGACGGGTGGCTTGCGCGCAAGAGCGCTTAGCTGTAACTACCACCCGTAGCCGCTCAGTGTGGGAGATGGGGCGTGGGGGGGCAAGACATGTGCTTGGTGAGGGCTGTGCTGGGGATAGGAGCCTGGGAGGCTCTGTACAATCAAACACCAAGTTTTAAGATCACTTAGAACCACACAAACAGGGGAAGAGTGCCGGGAATTGAGTGTCTCCTCACGGGTGGGGACGGCGGAACCCAGTGGTCCCCCGCCTGGAACCTCACTCAGCAGAAGCTCAAGGACTGACTCCTCAGAGCTGAGCATGGGCGTCTTTCCTCTGGCTGCGATTATCTGATCACTGATGCTTCTTCATCTACGATTCAGGAAGTGCTTATCTTACAGAGCTCGTACCATTACCACTGGCTTTCGGACCCGGATACCTACTGAAGTTCGACCATTCTTGACGGTTTAAAATAAGCTGTGTGAACGAACCCTCTTCTGCTTGTCAAAAAGAAGAAGCGGTTGTTTCAAGATGATGGTTTTCCATATGTGCAGGGTTATCAACATCATCATAGTCATCTTCAGGCTCAATATAGCTTGGGACGGCCATTGTCTTCTTATTTCTAACTTTAGGTACTGATGCGTATGCAGCTGGTGGCCGACTTGGGGTTTCCTGTGGGGCTAGAATACACAAAAAGGTATTAAATGCAAAGCTATTGTGTGTTTATATATTTTTGACCAAGTGGCTCTGCATGATTTTCATGGGTTTCGGTGATCCTCCCACTTCTTGGTGGACCAGATCCCCATTTTACAGAGAAAACTAAAGCCCAGACATGACACAGTCTCAGGCTCACCCAAGTGAGTAAGTGGCAAATATTGGTCAGACATCTTGACTCTTTGTGTCTCTTTGCCTGACTGCACTGCAGTAGGAACCATGAAACAAGTTTAGACAAGAAGCTGACCAGAGCTAGTAGCCAAATGAGTAGTGTTGTGTTTATAGATACTAATTCTCATAAAGAAGTGATACAAACCGTATTTCCTTTTGGGCACATCCCTCACAGTGACTTACACTGCTTTCCTTAACTATCTATAATTGCTCATGTCCACAATCCCTCTGCTAAGAAGGAGGTGGGCAGTGGTGTTTTCAAAAGGTGGAATTAGTGGAGGATGGGTACATAGCAAATGGACTAAAGTGGTAGGAAAAAGATAGTGAAACAGCTCAGCTCCACCTTTGGTGGGGCCTGGAACTGCCTCACCGCAATCTCATCTTTTCCTAAGAGAACGTGAAAAACAAGCACCATTTCATTTCACACAAAGTTCTGCAGTTAGATCCAAGTTCATCTTCAGGGTCCAGCAGTCACTAGCTGTGTGGCCATGAGTAGGTCACTTAACTTCTCTGTGTCTCAGTGTCCTCTTCTGTCAGAGGGACATAATAATGTACCTGCCTCATAGAGGTGTTGAGAGGATTAAATGAGATAGTACCTATAAAGTGCCAGCATGGGACCTGACACACAGTGCCTGATCAATAAATGTTAGCTAATATTATTATTTATCCATTCAGTTAAAACATTTTCATCCATTATCTACTAAGCTCCAGGCACTGTTCTTAGTGGTGGGTAAACAGTGGTGAACAAGACAAGAAAGGCACCTATTTCCTAGAGTTTATATTATAATGGAGGAGATAGATAATGAACAAATGAAGGATAACTAAATAAGCCCATTTAGGATTATTGCCATAAGCCTCATAAGGAGAATTAGCAGGATTTCTTTATATAGGGTGGTCAGGAATGGCCTCTCTGAGGTGGTGACATTTGAACTGACACCTGAAAGGTGTGGTAAAGCCAGCTCTGTATACAGCTTAAGGAAGAACACTCCAGTCAAGGGAACCAGGCAGAGTTTTTCTGATAGGACATCTGAGAGGCCCAGTGTTCCTTTATACCCATGCTGCAGGCTGGAATTTGAATATGAACTCACACATTGAATACTGGAAGCATTGGTACTTATTCTGCCCCCTTAAAACTTAGTTCATCTCTTTCAAACAGGTTGCTGCCATCTGCAAATTCCAGTGTTATAGACTGAATGTGTGTGTCCCCACAAAATTCATATGGTGAAGCTCTAACCACCAGTGTGGTTGTATTTAGAGATGGGGCCTCTAAGGAAGTAATTAAGGTTAAATAAGGTCATAAGGGTGTGGCCCTGATCCAATAGTATTAGTGTCCTTATAAGAAGAGACACCAGAGAGCTCTCTCCCCTCCATGTGAGGACACAGGGAGAAGGCAGCCATCTGCAAGCCTGGAAGAGTCCTCACCAGAAGCCAGATTGGCTGGCACCTTGATCTTGGACTTCTAGCCTCCAGAACTGTGAGAAAATTACTGTTGTTTAAGCCACATTGTCCATGTTATTGTTTTATGGGCAGCCCAAGCTGACTAAACATCAAGATAAATTTATTATTCTACCCTGAATGAGACTGTTATCAGCAAAATACACTCACAGGCAACTTCTGGAGAAAGCACACCCCTGGGTGGCAGAGGGGGTAATTGAACTGAGAATTGATTGGTAACATTCCTGGAAGAGAGGAAGAAGAGGAGTCAGTGTTTGGTTTTGATCACGCCTACTGATTTAAAAGAAAACGTCAAGGAAAGTGGATAGAGTTGAACATTCAAATCTTGGTCCCTGAAAACTGGAAGCATTTCCTTCCCTTTCTAGGTCTTGTATCCCATTTGTAACTGGCACTCTAAAGAAACCATTTCCTTTAGCCCAGGGACCAGCTGGATTTGAGGGAAGGGAGTTGAAGTACTATAACTTAGAGCTCATCTTCCTGTGTTCATCTGAGCTGGATTAGAAGGGGGAGGTAAGCACCAGGTGTATTTTGATTTGAAAAAAAAATGTACTCCTAACGTTAAATGTACACATACCATGTGACAGCAATACTGGGTATATATCCTGCTGATCACCAAAAGATACGTTATAGAATGTTCATCGCAGCGTTATTCATAACAGCCCCAAACTGCACGCTACCCAAATGCCCATCAGCAGTAGAATGGATAAATTCATCATGGTTCACTCCCACAGTGGAATACTCTATGGCAATAAGAATGAACAATCTAGGGCTTCCCTGGTGGCGCAGTGGTTGAGAGTCCGCCTGCCGATGCAGGGGACACGGGTTCGTGCCCCGGTCCGGGAAGATCCCACATGCAGTGGCACGGCTGGGCCCGTGAGCCATGGCCGCTGAGCCTGCGCGTCCGGAGCCTGTGCTCCGCGACGGGAGAGGCCACAGCAGTGAGAGGCCTGCGTACCACAAAAAAAAAAAAAAAAAAAAAAAGGAACAATCTGCGACTACACACAATGAATCTCACAAAAAAAGGCTGAGCAGAAGCAGCTAAACACCAATAACACATACTGTCTAATTCCATGTATATGAAGCATAAAAAACAAGGAAAAACGAGCCTATACTATTTCAGGTAGTGGTTATCCTTGGGGTTTAATGGCTGAAAGGGAATATATGGGGCTGAGGAGCTCGTAATTTTGTTTCTTGATCTGGGTGTCACCTACCGGCTCTGTTCAGTTTGTGGAAATTCACTGAGTTGTACCCTTACCATGTGTACTTTTCTGTTTATATTATACTTCAGTAAGAAGTTTTAATAAAAAGATAGATTCCAAGAAAGTTTCCTTACCCAGACCCCCCATCCCCTCTGTGTACTCTGATTTCCAAACTGGTACTAGATTCTTCTGAGCTGAGTTTTGGCCTCCTGTATGTGCTTAAGTCCCCTGGAATGCAGAAGCGTTGCTGGGGTGAGTGGAGAAGGGGACATGTGGCTAGAGTGCCATCAGTGACCTCACTCCATCAGTGACCTCACTCAGCCCCTCTGTGGCTCTTCCTGGGAGAGGAGGGACATTTACCTGACTTGGGGAAAAATCTAGCTTCTCCCACTTTCTCCTCTAGAGCCGGCCTGACTGCCTAAAGTATATATTCTGCTTGAGTCTTTGCCATTCAGAGAAAGGGCCCTGCCCTGTAGGGGAGACCTGAGGCTGTCCAGGGCTGCCTATGTACCATGCAGGAAAGTTTGCCTGGTTTTGAATTAGGAAGCAATCTTGGCCATGGAGAAGAGCCACATTCTGCAATGTCAGTTTTATCCTCAATAAAGGCAATACTTTGGTTACCTAACTGCAGGATACATTTGTCTGACTCCTCAAGGGGATCAGAATTGGAGGGGAAGAGATCTGTTATTTGCTGAATCCCTTGAGCCCCAACGAAAGTCACTTTAGAATGACTTTATATTTTTGTTTTTTAATTTATTTGTATTTTTAAGAAACATTATTTATTTATTTTAATTTTTACTTAAAATTTTTTTTGGCCACACCATGTGGCTTGCAGGATCTTAGTTCCCTGACCAGAGATTGAATCCAGGCCCTCGGCAGTGAAAGCGCAGAGTCCCAACCACTGGACCGCCATCGAATTCCCTATGCCTATGTTTTAAAGAAAGGACTGGCCCTTGACCAGCTTCTGGGAGATAATCTCTAAACCCTTGGAATATCCTGCCTGATAAGAGTGTCTTTGTATTAAGGGGCCTTGGGCTAGCCAGATAGTTTATGCTAACAATGTGACTGATGGTGAATGCCTGCTGTGTTTGCCAGGGGCCCTGGGTCTTTCTGTATCAGTTTGGCCTCAGGAGACTGAATTAGCCAGAACACAGCGCCGGACCTGTGACCTCTATCAAACTAGACGAGACTTGGGAGGACTTGGAGAGCAGAGAGAGCCAGGTGGTGCCCTGCACCCCCAAAGCCCTGAGGTCTCTCCCCTTACAGTGGGGAGAGTTGGCAGACACGATATTTCCCTGGAATTTAAGGCACACATTCTTAGCGCGGGCGCAAGAATGGAAGTGAACAGGTGGTTCTTGAAATTAAAAAGCAGAAGTGTTCCCCCCCACTTACTCATACATCGTTTCTTCATCTCTCTGCTTTTGTTTCAAGGGCTTGGCAATTTCGAGTTTCTTGCCTAAGGAAACAAATAAGCATATTCATTTAGGAAGAATTATCAAAAGTTGTGGTTTTTAGAGTTTAGAAGAGATCAGAGACCCGGCAGGTTCAGGACATGTGGGAGAAGAACCATCCAGAGGAAACAGACTTAGGGACACAGAGCTCATAAGTGATAGAGCCAGAATTTTTTTTTATAGATGTAGTTACATTTTGTTTTATTTTATTTTATTTTGGCTGCGCTGGGTCTTCGTTGCTGCATGCGGGCTTTCTCTAGTTGCGACAAGGGGGAGCTACTCTTTGTTGTAGTGCGTGGGCTTCTCTTCGTGGTGGCTTCTCTTTTGGCGGAGCGCAGGCTCTAGGCGCGCAGGCTTCAGTAGTTGCAGCATGCGGGCTCAGTAGTTGTGGCTCGCGGGCTTAGTTGCCCACAGCATGTGGGATCTTCCCGGAACAGGGATCAAACCTGTGTCCCCTGCAAATGGCAGGTGGATTCTTAACCACTGGACCACCAGGGAAGTCCTAGAGCCAGAATTTTACCCAGGCCGTCTGACCACAGAGTCTAGGTACTATCCATTGTGGGCTGTGCCTGTTTCCTCATTGCCTAGTACTATATCTACCTAGCGCATAGCTGGCATTCAGAAATACTGGTCGAGTGAATAGCCAAAAGTATGGTTGGGAGGAAATGAGATAAAGAATGGGAAAAGCAGTTTGTAAACTGTGATATGCTGGACATGTAAGTTATTATTAATTATAACCTGCTTGTTAATAGGAGTGGGTCAAGTTAAAAGAGAATAGGTAAAGATTTTGTTCAGGATCATATTTTTGTCCATATCTAAAAATGAAATGTTTAAAAAATGTATAGAGAACAATAGGGGCTAGAATACACTTTTTGTATTAAAAAAGACTGATTACCATCAAGGGGTGGAGGGGAAAGGACATTGAACAGGCAGCCCAGTGAACCTGCGTTCTGGTTCCAACTCTGCTACCAATTCCTAGGAGACCTCAACCAAGGTTCTGCCTGTCTCTGAACCTTAATTTTCTTATCTCTAAAAAGAGATTGAGAAGAATGACAAAAAGTTTTCACTTCTTGAACAGCCCTGACCTTGCAGCACTGGTTCCGCAGGATTCTGAGGCTGTGCCCAGATGCAATGGGAGGACAGTGCCTTGATCATGGAGGGGTGCCTGCCCAGGTTGCCCCAGGGCAAGATGGCTGTACCTCTCAGTGTATTTACCATCCCCAGGTATACTCCAGGCCTAGGTCATTACGTAAAGGGATAGGATCTCAAGAAAACACACCATTGAATCCAGGGTTTCATGTTTCTGGAGATGAATGGTAAAGTAGAAACCCACTTGTAGATCATCTAAAGTTACATTTATCCTCCAATAAGCTGCTTATTTATGTCCAAGAATGCTAAGAACCTCTATCCGAGGCAGATGTAATACCAGAAAATTCAGAGTGTGGTCTTAGAGTAGGCAATCATAGTGGTCAAACGTGTTGATCATGGAATGAGTCCATTTTTCATGCCTCAAGACATTTTTTAGACCCCTTTATTGGGGAATGATTGCCATACAAAAAGCTGTACGCATTTCATGTATGCAACATGTATACAACTTGACGTGGTTGGAATCAAGACAGTTTTTGACATTCCATGGACTTGTACTCCCTTTCAAGTCCCAGAGGTAGGATGCTGTGATTGGCAGCCACACCGAAGAGAGATAGCATTAGTGCACAGTGTGCCCTGAAACAGATTCTGCTTTCACCCAAACCGATGGAGCTGGAAGAGTTCTTGGAGATTAGGTAACCTCCCTCCCTTCACTATGCAGAGGGGGAAACTGAGGCCCAGAGACACAAATTAGTGGCAGGGCTAGGACTCAAACCCAGAATGCATGATGCTAAATCCAGAGTTCAGCCTATGCAGGCCCAGAGCTAATCTTTTGCCCTGAAGAAGCCCTAATACGCTGATAACCACCTCTCCCCTCCCCTACCTCCACCTGCCCAAATGAGATGGTCATTACCTTGTCTAAACAGACACCTACAGACACAGAACAGGAAGACGCTCAGGCCCACGCAGACAACGATGATGGCCACAGCCAAGATGATCCAGAAATTGTCCCTCCACCAATCCATTGCCATGGGATCCTGAGAAGAATGGAGAGAGAGGAGTGAGGCATGAGTGAAAGGCTTCCTGGGGTGGTGGGGGCAGTTATCTACCATGTTGTGCAGCTGCATCTGCTTAGGGGCCAGGCAGGCGCTGGTTCACAGTCAAACCCTGCTGATTAGCAGCTGGGAGACCTCAGGCAAGTGACTTAACCTTCTCCAAGCTTCAGTGTCCTCATCTGAAATATGGGAGTGATATTGTCTACTACCTTGCAGGGAATTTACAAAGATTAGAGGTAAGACATGTACTTATTAGTTACTCTAGAAACTGTAGACATATTCACTGTTCTTTCTTATACTGTTAAACATGCAGCAGGAAGGGAAATGCCATTTAAAGCAATAACTCTCTGCAGTTGTTTTTATATTGAAGGGGCAACATAGACTTAATTCATAACAGGGGAGATAGGATTTTGAGAGCTTTTTTGTTTTTTGAGGTGGGGGTTAGAAAAATAACCTTGATGGGTCTCTTTGAGTGAGGTACGGTCAGAGGGAGAAGGTAAAGATGCAAAGCAAACTGAATTAGTAACAGGAACTTGGGGGCTAAAGCCTGACTGACTAGAGAGGAGGAGAGACTGGGAAGAGGGTCAGAGCAGAGGGAGAGGTCACGAAGAGAGTAGGTCTTAAATGTTCTCCCCACAAGAAAGAAAGAGTAATTGTGTGATGTGATGGAGGTGTTGGCTATAACACTATGGGGGTAATCATTATACAATATGTAAGTGTATCAAATCAACAGGTAGTACGCCTTCAAGTTATGCAATGTTATGTGTCAATTGGAGGTGTTAGCTAACACTATGGGGGTAATCATTATACAGCATGTAAGTGTATCAAATCAACAGGTAGTACACCTTTAAGTTATGCAATGTTATGTGTCAATTACATCTCAATAAAGCTAGGGAAAAAAAAAGAAGAGAGCAGAAAGTTGGAGCATCAGTAGAAAGTCCCCTTGGTGGAAAATGACCCATGCGTTTGTAGGAAAGTTACATCTAATATTCAGTCTTCAATTGTTGCCTGTAAAATGCTGTGCTGTAATTGTCTTTTCCCATCAAATCTTCAATAAAATTGGACAACAGAAGCTTGTATGAACAGAACCTGGGGAGAAATGACATATGTGCAGTGGTTTTTCAAGCCAGGGGTGACACACGGGCAAGTAGAACAGCAGCTGCCAGGCTCCGAGTGACGGTGGGGAGCAGGCTGCAGGATGGACTCCTAGGAGGGACCTCCAGGAATTCAGGGAGAGCTGGGGGCGGGGCTGGGCTCCGCTCATCTGTGGAATGGACACTTTGCTAGTTCATGTGGATGTTAAAATAAAAATGATTCTTGGGGTTTCCCTGGTGGTGCAGTGGTTAAGAATCCGCCTGCCAATGCAGGGGACGTGGGTTCGAGCCCTGGTCCGGGAAGATCCCACGTGCCGCGGAACAACTAAGCTCGTGTGCCACAACTACTGAGCCTGCGCTCTAGAGACCGCGAGCCACAACTACTGAGCCCACGAGCCACAACTACTGAAGCCCAGGCACCTAGAGCCCGTGTCCCGCAACAGGAGAAGCCACTGCAATGAGAAGCCCGCGCACCGCAACAAAGAGCAGCCCCCCACTCGCCGCAACTAGAGGAAGCCCGCGCATAGCAACGAAGACCCAACACAGACAAAAAAAAAAAAAAAGATTCTTGAGGCCTGGGAGATATCCAGACGTGTCCTGGTTAAATGAGAATCACCTTCCTGTGTCACCATTTAGCCAATGGAAACTCACCCATGCATGTTCATGTACTGCCGTTTCTGATTCATGCTTTTGAGCTATTATTAACATCAGTGGGGATCCAGGCAGGGGGCCAAGGAACAGGGGCCACATTAGGCTGCTGCTAGAGCCATTATTACTACAAAGACCTGATGACTTGGCTTACTATTTAAACATGTGTTTGTATTCCTGGCATAGTGTTTTCATTTATTAAGTTGCTATATAACGATTTGGATTTTTAGTTGCAAACATCATTTCTTTTGTGAAGGTTTGGTTTGATCAATATAATGTTCTTTGGCTATTCAGAAAGTTATATGTGGCACACCAATCACATGTAACTAGTACTCTTCTATAAACATGATTCAGCAGCTTACTTTTTTGTTCAACATTATGTTTTTGTCATTTATTGATGTTGGTAGACGTGCTGGGGATTCACTCTTAAGGGAGTGAAGTGTCATCTACCCCACAAAGCATGCACTCAGCAGATGTTTTCTTGTAGATCACCTTCTCAGGGTGCACAAAAGAAAGGAAGAGAGGAAGAAGACCAAAGGGAAAAAGGAAGACCATGGAGAATGGAACCTTGGCTCTCAGCACGGGCCTGTGAAATTTGATTGTGCAGAGCCCAGTGTGGTTAAACGGCACTGGACTTAAGAAGATGCCACATATCAGAAGGCAGCCTCTTTGTTCTTCAAACCTAAATTGGAATCTCACCTTCTTTAGCTCTAGGGAACCAGTTAGATAAATAGATACATAGAGGGCTTCCCTGGTGGCGCAGTGGGTGAGAGTCCGCCTGCCAATGCAGGGGACACAGGTTCGTGCCCCGGTCCGGGAAGATCCCACGTGCCGTGGAGCGGCTGGGCCCGTGAGCCATGGCTGCTGGGCCTGCGCGTCCGGAGCCTGTGCTCTGCAACGGGAGAGGCCACAGCAGTGAGAGGCCCGCGTACCACAAAAAAAAAAGATACATAGATACATGGAATGATGGATGGATGGATGGATGGATGGATAGAGAGATGGACAGAAATTTCTTCCCTCCGTTTTCTCCTTATCTTATTTATTTATTTTTATTGAACTATAGTTGATTTACAATACTGTGTTAGTTTCAGGTATACAGCAAAGTGATTCAGTTTTTTATATATATATATATATATATATATATATATATATATATACATACATTCTTTTTCATATTCTTTTCCATTATAGGCTATTAGAAGATGTTGAATATAGGTCCCTGTGCTATACAGTAAATCCTTGTTGTTTATATATAGTATATATATACTTTATATATACTTTATATATACTTTATATATAGTAGTATGCATCTGTTAATCCCATACTTCTAATTTATCCCTCTCCTCCTTCCCCTTTGGTAGCCATAAGTTTGTTTTCTATGTCTGTGAGTTTGTTTCTGTTTTGTAAATAAGTTCATTTGTATTTTTTTTTAGATTCTGCATATAAGTGATATCATATAATATTTGTCTTTCTCTGTATGACTTCCTTCACTCAGTATGATAATCTCTAGGTCCATTCATGTTGCTGCAAATGGTGATATTTCATTCCTTTTTATGGCTGAGTAATATTCCATTGTGTATATATATCACATCATCTTTATCCATTCATCTGTTGATGGACACTCATTCTCTTTTCTCTTATTTAAATGTCTCCTCGTTCTTTGTCTAATTTTCCCCTCATATTTTCTATCTCTTCATCTTTTTCTTTTACTCCCTCATATTTTCTATCTCTTCATCTTTTTCTTTTACTCTTGAAGGATTTCTCCAACAAGAAACATAAACATACTCTTTAGAGCTATAGAAACCAGACATAGAGTTAAAAGCTGTGCATCTGAAGAGTATGACTGGACGGGAGGAGGGAAGCGGGAGACCAGGCAGCTGTGACTTTTCACTATAAACCCTCTGAATTCCTTGATTTTTTTAACTTTTGCATTTACTTTGATAACATTGAAAAAAGGGCCAGTTAACCATATAGCGTAGCTTCCCATTGTTCATATTTCAAGTTCAAAGAAATGTTATTCTCATCAGATTCTTGGGGAAGAAAGAGGAAGTAGGATGGTGTCAGAAAGTGAAACAATGGGTCACTTTTCAGAACTATGCAGAATGGTAAGCATTCTGCAGTTTTCTGCTTACAAATCGAATGGATTTGAATTGCCATCAGGTGTTTCGCAAGTGTTCGGTGCGCCAAGCATTCTGCAAGAGCTTTCTCGTTGCTCACCTCATTTCATCCTCACCACCATAGGCTTTTCTAGACAGGGGCCTGAGACAGAGGTGAAATGACCTGCCCCAGGTAGGAGGGAGGGCGGAACGCTTTCTCTCTGTGTCACAGGGCCTTCCTCTGTTGATGTTAGTCATGATGCCTCCAAATCATCAAGGAAAGGCCAAATGGGGGTCAAGATACCTTACTTTGAAAGGAGCACTGATGTGGTAGTGATATGGTGGGGTGAGGGCCCAAGGGATTCCCTAGAATGAATGATCAGGGCCCACAGCTGAGAATGAAACACCCAAGTTCCCCACAATCTACGATCAGAGAAATAGCACTCTTCCCCATGGACTGCTGACAGAGGCCTTTTCAACAGAACCAAGAAGAGCTTGTCTTCTTGGAAGAATGCAGCTGAGAGAGGGGGCCCACGAGAACCACATCCCGTTCCCAGTTAGATGTTCTCTGGACTACCAGGCTAGTTTAATAGCCAGGGTGTCCCCAGAGAGGGGACAAGAGCTCTGGGGAGAGATGGCAGGGAGTACAGCCAGTGGGGAGTGTGTCACAGCTGCATGGTCAAGTTCAGGTCCTGTAAAGGTATGGAAGCTGAATCCCACCTGTGTTGCCAGGCCTGGAGTAGATAAGGTTGTGGGGTGCAGACCTCCTGAGCGCTACTGAAGCATGGGGCAAAGAGGTGTTTGCATGAGAGGATGCTGGCAGCCAGCCCAAAGATGCAGCTGAGTCTCTCAAGGGACCACAAGGGACCTCTCAAGGGCCAGTGGTTGAGTCTCCACCCAACACCACAAACTTGATCGGCAGCAATGGTCCAGTGAGGGGAGACTTCCTGGGGAAAACTGTCTGTCCCTGTCTTTCCTCCTCAATCTCATACCAGAGAAGTAGATGCGGGGAAGCTAAGGAGCTGAGACAGCCCTCACTCCTCTCTCTACTCCCCTCCTTGGGCAAAGGGGGGAGATTTGAGTCAAGGATAAGAGGGAAGTTTTCGTTTTTATTTATTTGGCTGCACCGGGTCCTAGTTATGGCACGTGGGCACTTAGCTGCAGCATGTGGGATCTAGTTCCCTGACCAGGGATCGAACCTGGGCCCCCTGCATTGGGAGCGTGGAGTCTTAACCGCTGGACCATCGGGAAGTCCCAAGACGGAAGATTTTAAATGAGCATGACTAAATTTTTAAAACTGAAATGAGTCTGCTTAGTAATCAAAAGTAACTTAAAAGTTTTGGAATTGGACTGAAATGTCACTGGGGGAGGCGGGAGCCCAGGCAGCAGTGGTCATTAGAAACAAAGTGTATTTGTTTGCTATGGCTGCTCCAACAAATTACCACAGATGCAGTGGCTTAAAACAACACAAAAGTATTATCTTACAGCTCTGGAGGACAGAAGGCCAGCATGAGGCCACTGGGCTAAAACCAAACTATGGGCAGGGTTGGGTCCCTCCTGGAGGCTCCACTAGAGAAGCCGTTTCCTTGCTCTTTTCAGCTCCTGGAGGCCACTTGTGTTCCTTGGCTTATGGCCCCTTCCTCCATATTCAAAGTCAGCAATATTGCATCTCTCTAACAGTTCTCCCCTGGCCACATGTGACCTCCCCTTGCCTCCTTCTCCCACTTACAAGAACTCTTGTGATTACATTAGGCTCACCTGGATAACCCAGGCTCATCACCCCATCTCCAGGTCAGCTGATTAGCAACCTCAATTGCACCTACAACCTTAGTTCCCTTTTGCTATGTAATCTGACATATTCACAGGTTGCAGGAATTGGGATGTGGACATCTTGGGGTGAGTGGGACACCACATGAACCACTTCATCCTCATACGGCAATAAGATTCTAGTTAAAGTTGTTCCATGGGTTTATACATTTTAAAATTTCATTTTTTTTGCTTCTACTGATGTCTCCAGAAGGAAAAAAGGTCAGTGATAATTCTGCCATCTTTGACCAGAAGTCCACCACAGAGCGCCCGTTGTTGCTGACCCAGTGAAGAAGCAGTGGAGACCTGCAACAAGGCTGGGGACAGACAGGGGTCTCTTATGAAAAGAAACATTTATCAGCTTGGTGTCAGCCTGGCAGAGTAAAAAGAGCACAAACTTTGGCATCAGACAGAGCTGAGCTACAATCTTAGATTAGTCAATCTAGACTTAGACTAGTCTAGTTAACTAGACTAGTTAAATCTAGTCTTAGACTAGCTGTGTTGCCTTTTAGCAACTAGCTCTGTTGCCTTTTAGCAATTTGCCAATTAGCAAATTGCTTAATCTCTCTGAATTCTCTCTTTTTATCTGTAAAATGGGGGTAATAAGAACACCCGCAGTACCAGGTTATAATAAGGATTAAGTGATAACTTAATCCTTAAGTTATCACTGGTTCTCAACATTGGCCTCCCATTAGAATCATCTGGAGAACTTTACTAAAACAAACAAACAAAACCCCAGTGGCCAGGCCACAGGTTGGGAACTTCAGATATTCCTCAAGCTCTTGCCCTGGGGTCTGACACACCAAGGCCCTCGATCGCTAATAACTAAAAGCAGCTCCCATAGTTCTCTTACTCTTCCTTCTTCCATTTATGGTGTCCACCAGATGCTCCCCCAGTTGACAAGACTGAGGTCAGGCCCTGAAGCTCCCTGACCTCCTCCCGGCAGCCAGGACACCTCACCTGTACTGTGGACTCAGGTCCTCACCCTCCCATGGCCTGGGACCTGCTGACCTATGGTTCAGGGCTGGACCAGCTCTGGCCACACCGCCCCCCCCAAAAAAAGTCTGAGGTCATATGAAGGTTCTCAAGGGTAGACTTGGACTCAGAGATAAGACAGGGCCCTGTGAGCCAGAGTGGGGGCCCATGGTACAGTATAGACCAGAAGAGGGTAGGATCCAGTGTGGCCCCAAGGCTGGGGCAAGAACTTGAGGAATATCGGAAGTTCCCAACCTGCGGCCTGGCCATTGGGATTTTGTTTGTTTGTTTTAGTCAAGTTCTCCAGATGATTCTAATGGGAGGCCAATGTTGAGAACCAGTGACATACATGTTATCATTTAATCCTTATTATAACCTGGTGTTGGGGGGTGTTCTTATCACTCCCATTTTACCATAACGGAACTGAAAGCAGAACCCTCGGTCAAGAAATTCCAATATTGGCAAGACCTCAGCTTTTAGCTGTGACTTGTTCCAAATCATAAGAACCTCAATATGAAAATGCATTTTAGAAAAGTAACGTACATTATGTGCTACTTTACCATGAGTTCAACCACTCTATAAGGCAGGTCATAATTATAATCCCATTTTACAGATAAGAGAATAGAAACTTAGAAGAGCTCAATTAACTCGCCTAAGGTTGCAGATCTAGCAAGTGGAAAAATCAGAAGCCAAACCCAGGGCCCTAAATTGTGACCACCAAGCCAGACCTTTGGGAAATGTATTAAAATGCAGGTACCAGAGTCCTATGTCCCTACTCTATCTACTCCCAGTTCTGATTTGTAGGTCTGTTGTGGGACTCGGGAATCAGCATTGTTAGCAAACACTCCAACTGGTTCTCAGACCTCGGGGAGGAACACAGCATCCAGCCAGCCTGCAAAGCCCCCAGCTGGGGCAGGTGAGGAAGCTGGAGGCTTGTTCCCTGCAACATTCATAGGCAGTAGCAACAGCAGTCGAGTAGAATGAAAGCACTGAAAAAGACTCCTTGGGCTTCCCTGTTGGTGCAGTGGTTAAGAATCTGCAGGGGACATGGGTTCGATCCCTGGTCTGGGAAGATCCCACATGCCACGGAGCAACTAAGCCCCTGCGCCACAACTACTGAGCCTGAGCTCTACAGCCCGCGAGCCACAACTACTGAGGCTGCATGCCACAACTACTGAAGCCCACGCGCCTAGAGCCCGTGCTCCACAAGAAGAGAAGCCACCGCAATGAGAAGCCCATGCACCACAACAAAGAGTAGCCCCCGCTCGCCGCAACCAGAGGAGAGCCCGCAGGTAGAAATGAAGACCCAACGCAGCCAAAAATAAAATAAATAAATTAAAAAAAAAAACCTCCTTGAACCCAAAGACCTCTCCTGTTTGCTTGTCACAGTGATGATGGAATTCCATCATTAAATCACTCTCTTCAGAGCAAAGTTCCACACTACCTCCTCTCCCCACTTCCCATTTGCCTGGGTGTGCCAGACACTGAGGAAGAGGAACTGATTTTTACTAGGGTATGAATGACTTCAGTGGAGCCTCAGGATTTCCCCAGGGCGCTGGCAGGAGCAGGGGCATCCTAGAATCCTATCCAGAGTCCTTAGAGGATAGTCATAACCGAATATGACATAGGAATGAAGTTCCTGCCGGACTAACAAGACCCAGGAAGACCCTGTTGTCTGGCCATAGTCCTCCCTGCTTGTCGGGCCCCTCCCTGCTTCACAGATGCTCCCCGCTCCAGAGCTAGTGTCCTGCACTCTCTCCCCCCGCTTTCTCTTCAATCATCCTGTCCTCAGGACAGACTCTGCATCTCATTCCCTCCTCTGATAACAGCTTAAAGGGAGCTCTCGTCAGCCTGATGAAAGCCCAGAAGGAAAGGGAAGCCTGAATTTCAAGAAGGGAGGAAAGTGAGCTTGTTTGTTTAAAATGCAGAGTCAGCATGTTTATATACTGTGATGGTGTCAGGAAAGAGGACAAAATGAGATACAGGGATAGAAGAGAGAGCAGGAGCTACCTTCAGGGGCCCAGATGGAAGAATCCACTTTTAAAAGGGAACAAGGGTGGAGAGAGGGCTGTGCTGCTCAGGGGAACCAGACTGGGTTGGGGGCAGGAAGCTGAGAGCTCATACCGAAAGCTCCCATTCTCTCTGAATTAGGAAGAGTCAACAGGCGGGGTGCCGGGTTGGGGGAGGGGCAGACATCCCTGCCTCCCCGCAATATGTTATGATCAGTATGCTAAATGCATTTTTCCTCCATCTGAGCCTGCCTACTCTTACTGTAACAGCTGTCTGTTGGCTTATTTGATGTTCATTGTCTGTCTCCCACACTGGCCTGTGAGCTCCAGGAGAGCAAGGGCCTGGCTGCTTCCTTTTCCACTCTTTCTAGTGCCTAGAACATCACCTGGAGCACGGTAGGCGCACCATACGTCTCTGAGAAAAGGAGTTCAGCCTCTCTTCTATACGACTGAATGACTGATGCCCCGGCCTCTTCCCCTCTTTCCTCCACCGTTGGCAGACTTCCCCTCTAATGATGCAGAGCAGTAGGCGGTTTGGATCCAGGGTCTGAAATTCAAGTACTGGGCATCCTGATTCTAAAGCACCTCACCTGGACACGCGACCTTGGGCAGGCTCCCTGCTCTCCTCCTGCCTTTGGCCGTGGGCGTCAAGCAGCTGGCTGGGAAGCAGAGGCCAGGCAGACGTTGCAGGGTGGAGTGGCAGCTTCTTTCTTGTCTCTGCTTGTACTCCAGTGGCCTAAGGCACTCGATTCTGGGTAGTGTCAGGGTAGGAGAGCAGGCTAAAAGCAAACCATCGCCCCTGCTCTGACTCTCACTTCCCCAAAAGGCATTTCCGGGGACTCAGTGACAGAAATCACATTCACTGTCCATCACAGGGAATTCTGGAGACTTTGGGTTTATTCAGGAATCTGCTTTTTTTTTTTTTCCTTTAACCAGTTTCCTCTAAGATGTAGAATTTACAGCGTGACAGCTACACATATATTCACATAAATAAAACGCATTTAAGGGCTTCCCTGGTGGCGCAGTGGTTAAGAATCCGCCTGCCAATGCAGGGCACATGAGTTCAATCCCTGACCAGGAAGATCCCACATGCTGTGAGCAACTAATCCCGTGCACCACAACTACTGAGCCCACGTGCCACAACTACTGAGGCTGCATGCCATAGCTACTGAAGCCCGTGTGCCTAGGGCCTGTTCTCCGCAACAAGAGAAGCCACCGCAATGAGAAGCCTGAGCACTGCCACGAAGAGTAGCCCCCACTCGCCACAACTAGAGAAAGCCTGCGCACAGCAACGAAGACCCAACACAGCCAAAAAGAAAAAAAACCCCAAAAAACAAAAACATGTTTCGCAAAATGTCTTTAGGACACGCAATGCACTCCAACTAACATTTTCTCACCTATACTAGCCCATTTCATGAGAAAAAGTCCTGAGTGTAAACCCCTCAATTTATTTCAAAATGGTCATGCCCTGTGTATTAAAAAACTCGAGTTTTTCTCATGAAAAAGAAATGATCTGAAATAGCCATGAGTCCCAAAAGGTGTGGGTAGAATGCATGTGTTGGGGGTGAATTAGAATTTCAGAAAGTTGGAGATGGAAGAAGTCTCTGTGGGAAGAGGCAGACTTGTAAACAGCTTAGCAGGAAGATGGGGAGACCTGAATATGAATCCAGCTCCTCACTCCCTGCCATTAAGGGCTTCGTGGACTTGGACACAAATCCCTCTGCCCGAGGCCTGCACTGTCCAAGACAGCAGCCACTGGCCCTGTGAGGCTATTCCACTGAGCACTGGCTAGATGGCTAGTCGAGGCCGGGATGTGCTATAAGTGTGAAATACACACTGGTAAAAAACAATAAAAAAAATAAAGAAAATAAAAATTTTTTTTTTAAATTTAGAAAAATTAAAAAAATAATAATAAAAATAAATAAATAAATAAAAGAAATACACACTGGATTTCAAATATTTGGTACAGAAAGAAGAACATAAAAGATCTTACTGATAAAGAACCTGCTGTATCAAAAAATAAATAAAATTATTTTTAAAATCTCATTAATAAATGCTTATCTCAATTACATGTTGAAATGATAATATTTTGGATATAGTGGGTTAAGCAAAATGTATTATTAAAATTAATTTCAGCTTCCCCCCCTTTCTAATTTTTCCCCCCAGTTGAAAATCTCCCACTCAACCCTCCTGCTCACGCTCAAATTCTTAGGGTTACCATCTGGGCATTACTATACTTACTGGTGTCAGCTCAAACATTGTAACACTGTGTAAAAACAGAATGGAATTCCACAGCAGAATGGATAAATAAGCTGGTATAGTCATACAATGAAATGCTACCCAGAAATTTAAAAAAATGAATTCCTGATACACACAGCAGCATAGATGAATCCTGACAACATCACAGTAAGTGAAAGAAGCCACATTTGAAAGAGTACAACCTGTATGAGTCTCTGTGTATGAAGTTCAAGAACAGACTAAACTACTGTGATAGAAATCAGAATAGTGGTTTCAATGGGGGCAGAAAGGATCTGGTTGGAAAGGGCACAAGGGGATGGAAATGTTTACATCTTGTTATGAAATTGTCAGATGTACCGAACGGTACATTTAAGACCTAGGCACTTTATTGATAATTATACATCATCAAAAAATAAAAAATAGAATGAGCTGCCTTTCAAGCACTTAGCTGGCTGGGCAGGGAATGAAGTTTGCTGGTAGGAACTGGATGGAGACTGTTGAATTCCTCTGGGTACTGGGGCAGGTGGGGGTCTGGAGTTCTGGGGGAAAATGGGAGGAGGAGAGGAAGGGGAGCCAGTTGGATGGTTGGAAAGTGGGAGAAGCATCTGGTGGAAGATGATCAGGAATGGAGTGGCCAAAGGGCCAATGGCATTTTTTTTTTTTTTTTGCAGTACGCGGGCCTCTCACTGTTGCAGCCTCTCCCGTTGCGGAACACAGGCTCCGGACGTGCAGGGTCAGCGGCCATGGCTCACGGGCCCAGCCGCTCCGCGGCATGTGGGATCTTCCCGGACCGGGGCACGAACCCGTGTCCCCTGCATCGGCAGGCGGACTCTCAACCACTGCGCCACCAGGGAAGCCCGGGTCAATGGCATTTTAACAGGGCTGGATTATGTCAGTTTGCAGTGGTTTGCATTGCTGCATTAGAAACGTCCCCTATGGCCCCCCTCCAATCTTTAGTAAAGTCTGCTGCATCTGCCAATGCGTTGGTACACAGTTTTGTTTTGGTGATGTGGGGAGTGAGGGAATAACTGAGTTTCATCCCTGGGTCAGTGCAGTATGGAACAGAGGCTCACCCACAGGGGCTCGGAGCCGGGCTGGCCATGTGAAAGTGGAGGCCTCCTGGGGAGCCCACAGAAATCTGTAGGAGGGCTTTGGACTTCGCAGGGCACGGAATGAGGGTTTGAGCGGCTCTCCACCTAGATCTCAAGTGTCTGGGAGATTGTAGGTAATACTGAGGCTACACTTGCACGTCAGCTTGAGCAGTGCTTGCCCGAATTCGCCTCTTGTTCCCAGGCTCAGTGAGGCCAAGTTCCCCCCTGGCCACTTCACTGTTGTCAGCACCAGAAATGGCCATGTGGTCAGTTGATGGCCACTTAAAATCCAACTGTGGCTGCGGAAGGGCAGGGCAGTGTAGTAAAAGGAGTTCAGCCTCTCTTCTCCCTCTCTCTATCCTTCCATCTCTGTGAAAGGCTAAATATAAGGCCTAGAGAACTAAGAAGGAGAAGGCAAGCCAAACATCCTTTTTTGCACAGGCGGCCTTCAGTATGACAGCTTATCACACCAGCTCTCAGATTAATCTTGTCATCTGGTTTATTTCATTACAGGGCTTCACTCTGTTTCACACTGAACTATTGACACATTCACCCATCATAGTTTATTGCTCCCCTGGCCACAGTTAGAAACTACATCTATTTGCTAGCAAAAAATGAAAGATAATCACAAAATCCTATCCTGGCAAAGCTGTAGTGAAACGGACCCTCCCACAGGGCCAGTGGTACTATACATTGATTTCTTTTAAAAAAAAATTTATTTATTTAATTAATTTATTTTTGGCTGCGTTGGGTCTTCGTTGCTGTGCGCAGGCTTTCTCTAATTGCGGAGAGCAGGGGCTACTGTTCGATGCAGTGCACGGGCTTCTCATTACGGTGGCTTCTCTTGTTGTGGAGCACGGGCTCTAGAGCGCAGGCTCAGTAGTTGTGGCACACGGGCTTAGGTGCTCCGTGGCATGTGGGATCTTCCAGGACCAGGGATCAAACCCATGTCCCCTGCATTGGTAGGCGGATTCTTAACCACTGCGCCACCAGGGAAGCCCTATACATTGATTTTTATAAATTTATTTATTTAATTTTTGTCTGCCTTGGGTCTTCATTGCTGTGTGCGGGCTTTCTCTAGTTGCGGTGAGCAGGGGCTACTCTTTGTTGCAGTGCGTGGGCTTCTCACTGCAGTGGCTTCTCTTGCTGTGGAGCACGGGCGCTAGGCTCGTGGGCTTCAGTAGTTGTGGCACACGGGCTCAGTAGTTGTGGTGAGCAGGCTCTAGAGCGCAGGCTCAGTACTTGTGGTGCACAGGCTCAGTTGCTCCATGGCATGTGGGATCTTCCCAGACCAGGGCTCGAACCTGTGTCCCCTGCATTGGCAGGCGGATTCTTAACCACTGCGCCACCAGGGAAGTCCCTACATTGAATTTCTAAAATTTTTTTGGAAAGAAAATAGTAATACATTTGAAAATGGGCTTCCCTCCATCTTATAACATTACTGGAGGATGTGGCTGGAGACGGCTGGGAGAAAGCACAGAAAAGCGAATTTTGATTGTTTAGTGTGTGAGAGTAGGATCCTTCTTTCCTTCCCGGCCACCCAGCCTTGCTGTGAGGCATAAAGCAAACACAGTTTCAAAAATTTAGGTATCACATTTTATAAGAGCTTCTGCTCCCTGCTCCCGAATAGGTTGATATTCTAGTATCTTTGAGATGTTCTAGGTGATGTGAGCCTTCCAGAGCTGCAGATCATTCAGGCTTCTTAGTAAGTTTATCCCAGAATTTCTACAACCCAGGAGTCCTTTCCTGGGTCCAACCAAATCGCCTCTTGCTGTTGCTTACTTTTTCTTATTTGTTTGGCTCTAAGAATGCGGAGGGAAACTTGAACCGGTCGCTTAGGGGCTCTTTGGCAGGAATGCTGGTGTCATGTTAAGTAGATGGAGGGGGTCAGGGATGCTGGTGCCTGCTGACAGCGACGACGCCTGTATGTCTATGTCTAGAATGTACTTACATCAAAATAAAACATAGATAACTTTCCAAAACAGCTACACCTGAGGGAAAAAAGACTGGCAGGCAAGACAGCAAACTCTTTACTGTGATTATTGTGAGGTGGTGGGATTTGGGGTCATTGTTTCCCCTATTGCTCGGCAGTTTTCTCATTTTCAGAAAGGGAAAAAAAGATGCTAAAAAAAAAAAAATTAAAAAGAAGCTCCCAGGCTTTGAATTCTCCAGGCTCAACAATCCCCACTTTCGATGCTTCCTCAGAGGTCCACCCATGCAAAGGGACCAGGAAAGGGAGTGGCTGTAGGGACAACTGATGCATGAGAAGGTGGAAGTGAAAAGGACGAAGCCGAGCCCAGGTCTCCTGCGCAGTCATTTTTTCCAGGGGTCAAGAACAGACTGCTCAATTGAGATCTGACCCCAGCCCAACACACCTTGACCTTGAGGCCTCTGAAAGGCAAGATGCCTTAAAGATAAATCCCTGAATGCCAGAGACACAGTGACAAAGACACCAAGGCTGGTGGTGTTCATCCACGGGTTCCAAGATGTAGCCCAAAGTTCACATAGTCAATGCCTCAACTCCCACCCCGCCTCCAGCACAGACCGATTAGTGTGCTCTCACAGGTCAGTTACCCCAACTCGCCGTCAGAATCCAGAGAACGATAACAGCCCTCTCGCAGTACACACCTCTCACTCTCGGTCATTATGTCATTTCATCCTGAGAAGTAGGCCTCTTCATGGCCCCACCATACACACAAGGAGATGGAGGCCCAAGGAGGTGAAGTGATCCCAGGTCACCCAGCCAGCCACCAGCAGGGTGGGCTCTTCAAGGCCAGTGTTTCTCCAGCCCCACCCAGCGGTCGTACCAAGGCCCTAGGCTACAATCCCTCAGCCCAAGCCCAGGTGGTCACTCACACTGACTCAGGCCCAGGTGCTTACTAAGTTGCAGGAGGTCCAGCTGTGAGCGGCTGAGGGACCAGCAGTGCTCTGAGTCATGACCAGCGCAGCTGGGGAGAAGTGGTTCCTCGCCCACAGGCTTTCCACCCACCCGAGCCATGACTGCCAGCCTGACCACACTTCCCCTTTCTGCTCAGCCCACCGGAGAGAGGCCCAGGCACCGTCACCAGGCAACCAATCCCTCTTCCAAGAAAGCTGACTCCTGAGGCCTTCCAGAATCTTCTTGCTGCCCCTGTGCTCCTGTAAGTCCCACTGGCGGACCGTCCTGGGGTGGAGGGATCAGGCCCCAGGGCGGAGGGGGTTAGGGTTGGGGGGGTCCCCACAGATGTATCTGCCCTGAGCAGCCCGGAGCTCCAGAAAAGCTAAAGGAGCCTGACTCCCACCCAGTCTCAGAGACAGACCTGGGTGAGAAACCAGTTCACGTGTACCAACGCCGTCCCACAAGGAAAACAGCTCTCACAAGCCCCGGGAGCCCTGGCACTGCTGACCCAGCTTCTGCTCAGGGAGGCGAGGGGAGCCTCCTGTTTCTGAGGGTGTGTGACAGGCTGCATCAAGAAATGGGTCCAGTTGACCCCTGGACTCAGTTGCCTTCCCACAGCACCACCTCTGAAATGGGGGCCGGCGGTGGGGAAGCCAACCGACCGTTTGGTGGACTTGACTGCGCTGACTGAAATGAGTGGTCACGTCAGTAAAAAGAGCCAAGCTGGCGTGCATTGCGTCTGCCCGGGGTGAACAAGTTATGATTATTCTCAGCCATAATGATGATACCCTGGGATGTCTGGTAAACGTTTAACAACAGGCTCTCGGGAGACAGAAAGATTCCTGGTTTGTAGTGTTTGCTCATTTCCATGATGTAAATATCCCCACGGAGGCCGATTTCAAGCTACCAACAGGAGTCGCTGGACTTGGCATTGGGAGGGGACGCACACAATTGGCTGCTCACCACAGAACTGATAAATCCCATTAGGGAGCAGCTGCTGGGGACTAGGGCTCGAAACCGGTGCCCTTATCTCACCCCATCTTCACTTACCTGGAAGATTATTGTCTCCATTTTACAGGTGAGAATATCGAGGCTCTGGGAGGTTACATCATGAATCAACACTGCACAGCCCGGGAAGGACCTTCAACCCAGATTTGTCCATTTGCAAAGGCTAGGTTCTTTCTTATTAGGGTCGATCCAAAGCTTAGCGGCTCAAAAACCTAAGAGCAAATCGTCAATGATCTTTTGAGAAGTGCATAAATGCTTCTGTGGGTACAAGTCATCTTCTGCTACCAAGGTGGTCACTCCTTGGTTTGTGTTTCACTGACTCATCCAATAAGCGATTTTGCTAAGGCTTCGGGACGGCCGTGTTCAGCTGTGATGCAGTGAACTTGATAAACCTACCGCTTCGCACAATGCACTTGTCCCAGCACGTCCGAGTGGGGCTGTTAGGAGATCCAAATGCCAGACTCAGTCTGCCAACAGCTTCCTATGTGAACCCCTCCCCTCCCTGAGCCTCAGTTTCCTCATCTGTAAAATAAAAGAGTTTGATAAACATGAAGGTGCTTCAGAGATGGTACCATAAATCACTCTTCTGTTATTGTCTGCTCTCCGCCGCTGGGACAGGGCACCTCCTCAACTATGCTCCGCAACCCGGGCACCCAGCACGGTCCTGGGCACAACAGAAAATGCCTGATAAATACGTGTCGACTGAAAAAAGAAGCCAAGTAGTCTACAGGGAAAAGAAGTGAGTTACATACTCCAAAGGAGGCAACTTCATTCTAGCAAACTTGAGGGCCTACTTTGCCATGTCCTGTGCTGGGTGGTATGAGGGCCAGAGAGAATAATCAGACCTAGTGCCTGTCCTCAGGGAAGCCTCTCAAGGTGTAGGAAGAAGGTGGAAACATAATATAATGCTGGCGAGGTTCAATGCCCTTCGCTTTGTGCCAGGCCCTATGCTCACGTGTCTCTGCTCAGAGGTGAGCAAGTCGTCCCTGGGGGAACCCATGTTCTTCAGGACAGAAGGGCATGTAACTAATTACTATTGAAAACAATGAATACTGGTGCCATGGGAGCACAAAATGGGAGGGCTGAGAGGGCATTCGAACTGGGCCTTGAAGGATGTGTAGGAGCTCACCAAGCGGAGATAGTATGGAGAGACCAACCCAGAGTGTTTGGACAGCAGCAGGGGATTGTGTGTCTGGTGGGGAGTGAACGTGTTGGCAGAGGGAGGCTGAAAGCAAAGTTTAGGGCCCCCACCAGGTCATTTGGACCTACCCACTTCCTTGCCGTCCACACTCTTCCCCTGGCTCCACCACTGTCTTCCCACAACAGGAGGAGGACAGGAAGTCGGGGTGGTCTGTTTGGCCTTCCTTGCGCACATCTGAAATGCTGCCTGCTGGCCTGGGTAGCTAAAGACATCCCTGCAGGGGTCGAGGCACCCTCTGGTGGTCATCTGTGGAGCTTTCCTCTCCTCAGGATTCAGCTTCACCCTGTGGTTCAAAGTATCAAACTACCTTAAACTGAAAGAAAGGAAAAAAAAAGCAACAGTTTTTTTTAAAATCTATTAATTAATTAATTTATTTTTGGTGCATTGGGTCTTTGTTGCTGTGCGCAGGCTTTCTCTAGTTGTGGCGAACGGGGGCTACTCTTTGCTGCAGTGCGCCGGTTTCTCATTGCGGTGGCTTCTCTTGTTGCAGCACGGGCTCTAGGTGCGTGGGCTTCAGTAGTTGTGGCATGTGGGCTCAGTAGTAAGCAATAGTTCTTATTTTGGTCAGGCTGGACCATACCTTGGAGGTCAAGGTGGACAGATAAGATGTTCACCACTTAAAGCCATAGAACCGGAGACCATCAGAACAGAGGAGACTCAGAAGGAAATCTAATCCATTCCTCGCCCCACGATTCAGTGTCCTTGTCAACATCCTGCCAGGTAGCACACAGCTTCTGCTGTGTTGTTTCTTCTCCCTAAGGCATCCAAGCCATGTATAAAATGAAGGTCTTACCCCTTGTACCACTTCACAAGTGTCAGTTAACCCCTGCCATGAGCAACAACTGAGGTCAAGTATGTATGGGGTCATATGGACAGAAATAACGTATCTAGAGGCTGTGATTTCTGCCTTCTGATCGCTTAAGTGCTGACACAGGGAAGAAGTTTCCACTTGTATTGTGTGGCATCAAAACAGAATCAGAACCAATGGGTGGAAGCTCTCATTGTGGAAGCAAGCCCTCGTGGTGTCAACTGGCACCTTGGAAGGAGTGGTCACTGAAGGGTGGAGGCCCCGAAGCTGAATAGCGTTTGATACCTTGAACCATAGGGCATAGTTGGGCAACCTGGTACAGTGGAAAAAGCACTCAATTTGGCAAACTCAGATTTGAGTGAGATCCTCCCCAATACAACTTGAGTGGCTTTTTCCACTGAACCAGGATGCTGGTGTCCTGAAACAGGGTGGCATGACTTGGATGGAAAAACTCTTGCATGTGGGATCTTCCCGGACCGGGGCACGAACCCGTGTCCCCTGCACTGGCAGGCGGATTCTTATCCACTGCGCCACCAGGGAAGTCCCTCAAACTACCTTAGACTGAGAGAATGGGGGAAAAAAAAAAAGCAACAGTTCTTATTTTGGACTAGACTCTAGTGTTTTCCCATGAAGACTTATAAACATTGTCCAGTCCATGCAATGACTAAACAATCTGCGCAAGGCCTTGCTGCATGTACCCTGCCTCTCGGGTAACTTTCTTGGGAGCTCACCCAGCCTGAAAGGCAAACAAGTGTTGGTCACTGGAGCAGGGGCCTCCCTTGAGTTGTCTAACTGCCTCTGAGGTTGCACCTCCGTGTGCACATCCTCCATGTGAGATGAGAGGTGATTGTGCGTCTGCACTCGGGGGTGGGGGATAGGACCTCCGGAGAAAAGCAGCAATGATGCTGCATGACACCATGTGTTAGTACTCATTTATCTGACCAAATATTTATCGAGCGTCTCCTATGTGCCGGGCACTGAGTACAATGGGGAACAGACCTAGTTCCCATCTTCTGGTGACTTACAGTCTAGTGGGGATAAAGACAAGTGAGTAGATTATTACAGTCCGGATAACTGTGCCAGTGACACACACTCTCACAATAGAGAGTCCTGACGCTTGGGAATTTAGGATATAACGGTGGCATTTCAAATTATCACGGGAAAGAAGCGTTATTCATTTCATGGTACTGGCTAGCCACTTTGAGAAACTACCTAGCTAGATTCCAATCTCACTTCTCCCAGGAGAACACATTCCAGGGTGTTCCAGCAAAGATTTAACTTTAAAACATGAACTTATAGGAGTGCCAGAAGAAAATATGGACCATTTTCTTTTTAAAATTATCAAGAGCGGGGAAAGACTTTCTAAGTTTGCTACAAAGCCAGAAGCCATAAAAGAAAAGTGATAAATTGGATTATATTCTTAAAAGGTTTCTGAAGGATAAGAGAAACCAGACAGATGACTGAACAGGAAAAAATATTTGTTACATAAATAGGGAAGGATCGATGTTTCTAATTGAAAAACGTCTTTTATAAGCTAATAAGATGTAAAATAAACATGTCAATAGAAAAATGGGCAAAAGGCAATTCATGGAAGAAATACAAATAGTTGGCAAACATATGAAAAATGATTACATCTCACCAATAATAAAAGAAATGTATACAACCAGAGTTTATTATGATGAGAATTTAAACCAGTACAGCCTTTCTGAAGGGCAGTTTGGCAACATGCATCTGTATTAGTTTTCAAGGGCTGCTGTAACAAAGTATCACAAACTGGGTGGCTTAAAATGAAATTTATTGGGGCTTCCCTGGTGGCGCAGTGGTCCGCCTGCCGATGCAGGAGACACGGGCTCGTGCCCCAGTCCGGGAAGATCCCACATGCCGCAGAGCGGCTGGGCCTGTGAGCCATGGCCGCTGAGCCTGTGCGTCCGGAGCCTGTGCTCCACAATGGGAGAGGCCACAACAGTGAGAAGCCCGCGTACCGCAAAAAAAAAAAAAAAAATGAAATTTATTGTCTCATAGTTCTGGAGGCTAGAAGTCCAAAATCAAGGTGTCAGCAGGACCACGCTCCCTCTGAGATTCTGGGTAGAACGTTTCCTTGCCTCTTCCAGCTTCTGGCGATGCCTGGCAATCCTTGGCTTACAGGTGCATCCATCCAATCTCTGTCTTTGTCATCCCACGGCCACCTTCACCTTGTCTTCTCTTTCTGTGTGTCAGTGTCTGTGTCCAAATTTCTCCTTTATATCAGGACACCAGTCATATTGGTTTAGGATCCAACCTAACGACCTCATCTTAACTTGATCATCTGCAAAGACCCTATTTCCAAATTAGGTCATTCACAGATGTTAGGGGTCAGGAAATTGACATACGTTTTTGTAGGGGGCCTCGCCACGCGACGTGTGGGATTCTTAGTCCCTGACCAGGGATTGAACCTGCGCCCTCGGCAGTGAAAGCGTGGAGTCCTAACCACTGCACCGCCAGGGAATTCCCTGGCATACCTTTTTGAGGAACACAGTTTAACCCATAATAGTATCCAAATGTAAAATGAACATACCTGTGACGCAGCAATCCCATATTTAGAAATGTACTCTCAGGAGATACCGAGACGAAAAGCAAAGAGGTTCAGGATAGTATTGTTTATAATACTGAAAAATTAGAAGCAATCTAGTAGTCAGTTGTGTATTGGCTAAAAATGTTATTCTATACAATAGTATGAAACCAATAGAAATGGAGATGTAATTCTATATTTATGGCCATAGATAAGCAATCACAGCACATTGCATGAATGAAGCAGATTATAAAGCAGCATGTGTATTGACTTCGTAAACTTGTACATTTAAATCTAAGTCAAGAGAGATGTACCCCAGTATAACAGTGGCTCCCTCTGAGTTGGTGGGATTCTTAGAGGTTGAAATTGTCTTCTTTCCATTGTCTGAGGATGTTTGGATACGTTTCTAAGTCACAAAAACAAGAACTCCTCTTTAAAGGGCTCTTACCGGGGTATGGGAGGCCAGAGCATGTGGGTGGAGCGGGGAGTCGTCCTGAAGCCCACCGTGTTGCTCTGTTCTCCCCCAACAACAACAGCCATGCAGGCCTTGCACCTTCTCCCCAGCCCCCATGCCTTCTCTGAGGTCACTGAGGGGAGATCTTCCCGGCCCAGATGGAAGGCCAGCGTGTAGATATTTGGGGGGTGTGGTGGGCAGGGAGCAAATGAAAGGGGTCCCTGCCCACTTCTCTCCATTTCTAGAGGCGAAGAGCCCCATGAGAGAACTCTTGAATATGTTGCCTTATATGGGCAAAGGAACTTTGCAGATGTGGTTAAGTTAAGGACTTGGAGGTGGCGAGAGTACCCTGGATGATCTAGGTGGGCCCCAGGTAATCACCAGGGTCCTTCCAAGAGGGAGGCAGGGGGCCAGAGTCAACAGTAGGAGATATGACCATGCAAGGAAGAGGTTGGAGTGATGGAGGAAGGGCCCGAGCCCAGGAAGGCAGGTGGCCTGTAGGAGCTGAAAGAGGCAAGGGAATGGATGCTCCCCTGGGACAGCTATGTGGAGACAGCAGTGATTTCAGTTCTCACCCTTGAACTTTACTCCTTCTCTTGATTCCCAAATGCTAGTTCATGAGCCCTGCTACCACTCAACTCTGACTGGGGCTCAGGTTGGTCCTGCTCTGTTCATAATACCTAGAAATTGTATGTGTCCTGTCAATTCAACGTGGTTATCTCTCTGCCAGGCATCCTCCCCTAGATATACTTTGCAGTGGTTTTAAAACATGACCACAGAATCTTTTTTTTTTAGGGGAGTTTGCGGGCCTCTCACTGCTGTGGCCTCTCCCGTTGCTGTGCACAGGCTCCGGATGCGCAGGCTCAGCGGCCATGGCTCACAGGCCCAGCCGCTCCGCAGTATGTGGGATCTTCCCGGACTGGGACACAAACCCGTGTCCCCTGCATCGGCAGGCGGACTCCCAACCACTGCGCCACCAGGGAAGCCCGACCACAGATTCTTTGACACTCCTCCCACTGAGAAGGGGTCTCTGTCCCCTCTACTTGAAACTGGGTGACCTTAGTGACTCGTGTCAGCCACAGCATGTAGTGAAAGTGAGGTTGCGTAACTTAGGAGGCCAGGTCAGAATAGGTTTGCAGCTTCTGCCCCGTCGTTTTCCGGACACTCGCTCTGGGGAAAGCCAGGTCCCCACCCCCTCCACCGCTGCCCCCATGCCTCCAGGGGGAAAAGATAACTCTCCACTTTGTGCAAACATTGTACCTGTCCATCTCTCTATCACAGCTATAGTGGATGCCTGTTATTTTGTCTTCCCAGGCCTTCACCCCTTCTTTTGTGACTAACTACCCTTTCCTTTGGAAAGTGTCCCCCTCTGCCCCTGTCCCCTACATCAACCATGTTTTTCCAGTCAGAGCTGCTCTTGTTTCCTGCTCCAACTGTTGGTTCCTGGACCAACTGCCATGATTGTTTGGTCCAGGGGTGAGCACCTGGCATAAGGTGTCTTAGATTAAGATGCCCCAGAAGCAGACCCTGAGTAAGGATTTGAGTGCAAGTAGTTTATCTGGAGGCACCAACAGGGGCATGGGAAAGTGAGATGGGGGGAGGGAAAGAAGTTAACACAGGGAGCAGCAAAGAGTGGGTTTACACTGTGAGTAACTGGGACTCAGTCCTGCTGGGAACCATGTGGGGAGCACTGTAGACATTTCCTACCCAGGGGGCAAGGGAGCTCAGGTGTCTACCAAGTCCAGTGAGCCATCGGTTGAGAGCTGGTCTCCTAGACTTGAACTACCCAAGGTTAACTTCCCAGCATTTCCAGCCTGAGGCAGAGCTCACTCTGGTGGCCAGAGAAAGGCCAGGCCAAGAGTTACAAGCTGTGGGCAGGAAGCTTGTTGGGTCTGCAGGGGAACTGTGAGTGCCGAGCAGAGGGCTGGGGGCGGGGCACCAACAGCATCTGCCGTACAAGGCGAGCCAATCACAGCACTTCCCTGGGACTTTGGAAACTGGGCCAGAGAGAGAGAAGCAATCTTCCTCCACTGGAATGTGAGGTTCAGGAGTTGTAGGTGGATCTGCAACGAGAGAGGAATAAGCAACCACACACAGAGAACCAGAGTTGCAGCTGTCACACATCTGTCTTTCCATTTCTTCATCCATTCTTTTATGTCCTGGTAGCATTTGCATCCCTGGCTCAGTTGTCCCTAAGGCCCAGTGGCCTTCCTTCCCTTCCCAAGGCTTGGTCCTTTAACTCTTCAAAGATCTAATTGTATGAGATCCTCCACATATTCCCCAGTCCTTGGGTTACACATCAGCACATGAAGATGAATGGTTTACTTAGTTTCAAGGATATGGACATAGAGATGTATCAAAGGGGCACAGAAAGGGCATAATAATGACTAGAAAGACCTTTATCACAACATCCCAAGGAGCAAGCATGAAAGGGTGGTACAAAGCACACAGGAAGCCCAGAAGGAGCCAGAGATACCCCTCCCCAGGCAGGCTGTGTGGAGGAATATGGGGTGTATGTTTAGCAGTTCAGGATCACTGAGCATTCCTGCCCTGATGGGGATGTCCAGGCACGTCCACATGAGCCTCACTAAGCCATCTACAGTAAGCTGAATGAAGACGTCCCAATCCCCAGAACGTGTGAATATGTTCTTTACACGGTAAGAAGACTAAGTTAAGGATTTTGAGATTGAGAGATGATCCTGGGTTATCCAGGTGGGCCCAGTGTAATCACAGAGGTCTTCCCAAGAGGGAGGCAGGAAGGTCAGAGTCAGTGGTAGGAGAAAGGGCCATGGAAGCAAGCGGGTGGAGTGACAGAAGAAGGGTCACGAGCCAAGGAAGGCCAGCAACCCCTAGGAGCAAAAAAAGACAAGGAAAAAATTCTCCCTGAGAGCGTCCAGAAGGAACCAACCCTGCCAACCCATTCTAGACACCTACGTCCAGAACTATAAGAGATTAAATTTGTGTTGTTTTAAGCCACTAAATTTGTGGTAATTTGGTACAGCAGCAACAGGAAAGTAATATTCCTCCAGTGTCCCCAGAATCCTACCAAGCCTTGTTTATGTCTAAGCCAGTTCAAGGATGGTTTCAAGGTCATTTGCTACCCAAACGATCCTGTCAGGACAGCGGCAAGCATCACCCGGACAGATGCCTCCCCCTCACACTGTCAGCTCCTTCTTTTTACCTCCTCCATTCTGTTCCCCAGAACCTTCTAGGTGGTGGCTTACAGCTGTTGTTTGTTGTTTGGTTGAGAACTAAGGGGGTTTGGTGGGAGGAGGAAGGTTTATTTTTAAAAATCACACACGCACATACACCGAAGTTCAGTCTCTGAGAAGCTATGAAATCTTGTCCAATTTCAGCTTTACCCACAGGAACCCACCCAGAAAAGTATTCAAATTAGCAACTCTTTCCTTTTTTTTTTTTTTTAGATTTAGATAAAATGTAAATAACATAAAAATTTTTAACCATTTTTAAGTGTACAGTTCAGTGACATCAAGTACATTTACACTGTTGTGCAACCATCACCACCATCCTGCTCCAGAACTTTCTCATCATCTCAGAGTGAAACTCTGTCCCTGTTAAACATGAACTTGATGCCGAAAACTCAGCCTCTGTGCACTGGTGCCGAACCAAATCTCGGAGACAGAGGTTTGCATGAAGTAGAAAAGAATAGCTTTATTGCTTTGCCAGGCAAAGGGGGACACAGTGGCTCATGCCCTGAAAAACTGTACGTCCCAACCCGGGAGGATTTGGTGAGGAGTTTTAAGTTTTATAGCAATGGTTCAAGGGTGGGGTTTGCTGATAAGGATCAGGGTGTGTGCAGGGCCTGCATTCCTTTAATCTGTTCTCAGGTAGTCTCTTGATGAGCTTCTCTGGTTCTTTTAATCTGGCCTCAGGTGGTCTTCTCTGGAATGAAGAATGCTAACATCTTCCATTTGTTGGGGGTTTTAGTTCTGTAAAGAGCTCAAAGGAAAAAAAAAAAAAGAGCTCAAAGATATTGTTAAGAGTATCCCTTGGGGAGGACCCAGGACCCTGCCCCAAGGCTGCACCATTGTTTCCTGGCTGCTCCTCCCTTGTCTCTGCATCCCCCTCCCTTCCCTGATTAGCAACTGTTTGAAAGGCTTTTGTGCCCAGGAGCCCCATAGGGTCCAGCTTGGTTTCAAACTCCCCATTCCCCCTCCCCCTCAGCCCCTGGTAGCAACTTTTTCTTGAAAAAGGCTAAAGAATGTTAAAACCGTCAAAAGCCAACCATTTTACCTGGCAAGCCAGGCTCTGGAACTGTTTTAGGGCAAAACTACACAGAAACCTTCAAGGCAAGCCTCCTCCCACGACTCCAGAAACTTTGCCTTCAAGACAAGATCACCAACCACTTGTGCTGCTGCACATGGGGAGCAGGACACAGAAGTGAGATCTCCACCAGAGGCCAGAGGGCAATTGAAGGGGAAACAGGTCACTCTGGTTGTTCCCCCTGATAGGGTACCCCTCCAGGTCTCAGTGCCAGAGATCTGGGCTTTTCTGGGTGCAGGGCCTACCCATTTTAGTGTTCAAAGATGATTTTCAATGAAAGATAAAATCATGAATCTCATGCAGATATAAAAATGAGCACCTGTTCAAGTTTTTATTCTACTAATTAATCAATGAGGCAGCCAGGCAGATGTTAGAGTAGGTTTAAAAGAAAATCCAAAGGACAGATTTATAGATTAAGAGTGTTGAAATAAATGTGCAAATGGGAGCCAAACTGGTTTTTCCATAGAGAGGGTCAGGTGGGAGGAAAGTCGTTCCAACCTCTACAGGATAGGACAGAATTTCCATATCCGTAGATTTGAATTATTTTTGTCTTGCTATCAATTATCTCTACACTTTACAGAGAACCAGGATCAGAAAACTCACAGGGATAGCCTCCAGAGTTTAGACAGTGCATAGTTTCCCACTGAAACAATTTTTTTCTCTACTTGAGAGGCGAAGGAATTAAAAAGAAGAGCAGATCAGTGGAGCTTCTGAGAGAAGAAGGGCCTCAGGAGTAGAGAAAAAAGTCCACATGCTTCTGGAAGATACTAGAGCTTCAGTTGTTAAGTTGTTACCCATTGCCTGGGACACCGCTGAATTTTGCAGTGAAACTCTGATGTCAAAGAGCTGAGGGTTTGCTTCAGCGACAGCCAGGAAGGGGAAACCACAAAGCAAGGCTGGACCCCAGAGCCTTCATGGGCAGGGGACCCGCAGTGTTGAAATGAAGGCAAAGCTGCAGGGGAATGGCACTAGGGCCACACAGGCAGTCTGACCAAGGCTGGTCCTCTCAGACCAGGTGCAGCCTTGGGTGTTCTCCATGCCAGACTGGCCCTGAGGCCCGGGCCTGAATGGAGGGGTGTGCATTCCAGAAGTGGGAAGGGCAAGGTTACCCCTAAAGGTGGAATTTTGAGAATGTGAGGGAATTCCTGCCTGTGGGCATGGAACAGTCTGGAGTCCCTATGAACACAACATAGGGAACTCCGCTTGTGATTGCTGCCCTGGCACCCCCAAAGCTGAGTGGGGGGAAGGAACCACGTCAGCACCCACTGAACTTAAGAGAGTCTCAAGAAATTAAATCCTGGCTGGTCTGGCTAAACCCTTCCTCTTCCTCCATCCAGCCTCTTCCTGGGATTCTCAATGGAAATGATAAATTGCTGAAAGTCTGGAAACATTCTCATCTCTACCACCAGATGGCGCCACTCACCACTACACTGGCTAATTGTTAAACCAGGTAAGAGGTTCTCACACTTACAGAGGAGCTTGGCGGGAACCCAACCCAACCTGCTCCCCTGGCGCAGCACAGAAACCATGGGAATTTCTAGTCTTTGGGCTCACGGGAGAAGCAGAGGAAAGCAGATACTGCCTGGAGAGCTGAGAACCCAGACAGGAAAAGAAGATCCTGATGAGAACTCTCTCTCCTATCCTCCTCACCACACACTGCTCTTATTTTTTCTATTGTTTCACTTCACTTTCCACAAAGTTTGAAATTCCACCCATTAAAAATTCATTGGTTCGGGGCTTCCCTGGTGGCGCAGTGGTTGAGAATCTGCCTGCCAATGCAGGGGACACAGGTTCAAGCCCTGGTCTGGGAAGATCCCACGTGCCGCAGAGCAACTAAGCCCGTGCACCACAACTGCTGAGCCTGCGCTCTAGAGCCCATGCTCTGCAACAAGAGAAGCCACCGCAATGAGAAGCCGGTGCACCGCAATGAAGAGTAGCCCCCACTCGCCACAACTAGAGAAAGCCCACGTGCGGCAACAAAGACCCAACGCAGCCAAAAATAAAGAGATTAATTAATGAAAAAATAAAGATGTGTTATATATATATATACAATGGAATACTACTCAGCCATAAAAAAAGTATGAAATAATGCCTTTTGGAGCAACATGGATGGGCCTAGAGATTATCCTGCTAAGGGAAGTAAGTCAGAAAGAGAAAGGCAAATTTCATATGATATCACCTACATTTGGAATTTAAAATATGACACAAATGAACTATCCACGAAACAGAAACAGACTCACAGACATAGAAAACAGACTTGTAGTTGCCAAGGGAGAGGGGGGATTGAGGAGGGATGGACTGGAATTTTGGAATTAGCAGATTCAAACTGTTACATATAGAACAGATAAACAACAAGGTCCTACTGTATAACACAGGGAAATATATTCAATATCCTGTAATAAACCATAATGGAAAATAAAATAACATCCCTTGATGAAAAATGACCAAGCATTCAATGAATCAGGAAACTGCAACTCATAATGGGAAGAAGCATCAGTCAATCAAAACAGACCCAGAAATGACAGAGATGATGGAATTAGTGGACAAGAGCATGTTAAGTAGAAATGTAGAAGATATATATGATTCAAATCAAACTTCTTGAGATGAAAAATACACTGAATTGCATTTACAGCAGATTAGACACTGCGGAAGACAAGATTAGTGCACTTGTTACAGTAAGAGAAACTATCCACAAAGAAAAAAGGAGGAAAAAAGGCTAAAAGTAAAGGAACATCGAGTGTGAGATAACTTCAAGAAGGTTAATATACACGAGTCCTAAAAGGAGGAGGTGCAGAAAAAATATTCAAAGAAATAATAGGCACCTTTTTTTTCAAATTTGATGAAAACTATAAACCCACAGATCCAAGAAGCTCAATGAACCAAAAGCACAAGAAAAATGAAGAAAATGACACCAAAGTACATCACAATTTAAACTAGCAATAAAGAGAAAATCTAAAAGCAGCCAGAGGAAAAAAGGGCACAATACGGCTAGAGAAACACATACTTCAGCAATCTTCTCGTTGGAATCAAGGTGATCTAAAAGATAGGGAAAAACATTTTAAAAGTACTAAAAGTAAACAAAACAAAAAAAACAACAAAAAAAACCCCTATCAATCTAGAATTCTATAGAATGACAAAACAAATGCTAGAATTAATAAGTGGGCCTAATAATGTTGTAGGATACAATACAAAACTAAATAGTATTTTTATATTATAGCAATGATCAATCAGATATTGAAAATTTCCAAAACACCATAAAAATATTAAATACTTGAGGAGACATCTGACAAGGACCAAGGACATGTAAGACCTGCACATTGAAGACTACAGAAAAATTAAAAGAAATCCTAAATAGAGAGCTATATTATATTCATGGGTCAAGAGACTCAATATTGGTAAGTGTCAATTCTCCACAAATTGATCTACAAAATCAACACGGTTCCAATCAAAATCTCAGTGGACTTTTTTAGTAGAACAAGCTGATTCTAAAATTTATATGGCAATGCAAAGGATGTAGAATGGCCAAAATAACACAGAAGAAGAACAAAGTTGGAATTACTTAATACTACATGATTCAAGACATTATAAATCTCGAGTAATAAAAACAATGTGTTATCAGTACAAATACGTCAAATATACAAACAGATCTGTGGAACAGAATACAGAGTCAAGAAATAGACTTGCATGTATATGGTCAGTTGTTTTTTAACAAGATGCAAAGGCAATTCACTGGAGAAAGGGTAGTTTTTCAATTCCTTAAATAGGTCATGGAACAGAATAGAGTGTTCAGAAATAGATGTACACATATACAGTCAATTGATTTTCAACAAAGGTACAAAGGCAATTCAGCGGAGAAAGAAAGAATAGTCTTTTCAAAAAATAGTGCTGAAACCATGGGACATCCATAGGCAAACAAAACAAAACAAAACAACCTAAAACCAAAACAAACAAAGCAAAACCAAAACACACAAAATGAATCATAGAACTAAATGTAAAACTTAAAATTATACAACTTCTAGAGGAAACATAGGAGAAAAATCTCTCTGACCTTAGGTTTAGCAAAGATTTCTTAGATACTACATCAAAAGCACTATCCATAAAAGAAAAAAAAAACGATAAATTGGGCTTCATCAAAATTAGAAACTTCTCTTCAAAGGATAGTGTTGAGATAATAAAAAGATAAGCCAGAGACTGGAAGACAATATTTGAAAATCATATATCTCATAAAGACTTGAGTACAGATTATATAAAGGACTCTCAAGACTTAATGATAAGAAAACAAACCATCCAATTTAAAAATGGGGGACTTCCCTGGTGGTGCAGTGGTTAAGAATCCGCCTGCCAATGCATGGGACACGGGTTCGAGCCCTGGTCTGGGAAGATCCCGCATGCCGTGGAGCAACTAAGCCCATGCGCCACAACTACCGAGCCCGCATGCTGCAATTACTGAAGCCCGAGAGACTACAGCCCGTGCTCTGCAACAAGAGAAGCCACCATAATGAGAAGCCTGCGCACCGCAACGAAGAGTAGCCCCCGCTTGCCACAACTAGAGAAAGCTCGTGCACAGCAACGAAGACCCAACGCAGCCAAAATTCAATAAATAAAAAATAAATAAATTTATAAAAATGGGGAAAATAATATTTGAACAGACACTTCATCAAAGAAGATATACACATGGCAACTAAACAATTGAAAACATCTCCAACATCTTTAGTGGTTAGGGAAATGCAAATTGAAATCTCAATGAGATACCTACCTACACACCTATCAGAATGACAACAATGAAAAACACTCACCATTCAAGTCTTGGTGAGGACGTGGTCGATCTGGAACTCTCGTACACTGCTGGTGGGAACGTAAAATGAAGCAACCACTTTGGAAAATAGTTTGGTAGTTTCTGAAAAAGTTAAACATGCACTTACCCTATGACACCCCCTCCCTGCATGAATCCCCTAGGTATTTACCTGAGAGGAATGAATATGTCCAGTATATGTCCAGGCGAAGATTTGTACACAAGCGCTCAGAGCTGCTTTATTTGAGAGTCAAAAACTGCGGGCAACCCAAATGTTTGTCCACAGGTAAATGGGTAAGCAATGCAGTACATTCATACTATGGAAGGTATTAAACTCAGCAATAAAGAGAAATGCCCTGTTGATCCATGCTACGGCAGGGATGACTCTCAGAATACTTGTGCTGAGTGAAAGACTCCAGACAAGGAGTGTGTACTATCTGAGTCCATTTATGCATAAGACACCCACAATTGCAAGCTATTCTACAGCGACAGAAAGTGTATCAGCGGTTGTTGCGTGGGGATGGGGGGAGAAGTGGGAAGAAGGGATGAAAAAGGACATGAGAAATTTTGGGGGGTGATAAATATATTCATTATTTTGATTCTGATGTTGGTTTCTGGGATATATATTTGTGTATATGTCAAAACTTAACCAAATTGTACACTTTTTTTTTTTGACCGCGCTGTGGGGCTTGTGGGATCTTAGTTCCCCCACCAGCGATTGAAGCTGGGCCCTCAGCAGTGAAAGCGCTGAGTCCTAACCACTGGACCGCCTGGGAATTCCCCAAATTGTACACTTGAAATATGCAGTCTCTTTTATGTCACTAATACCTCAGGACAGCTGTTGCAAGAAGAAAAACCTGGGGGGAAGGCTGAGTGTCAGAACATGGTGGACTTTGAAAGCCAGACTGAGGAGTGTGGGTGACCCTGAGGTGATAGGCAGCATTGAGTGTTTCAGATGGACTTTGGTTGTAGGAAGCCAACCCTTGTGGGCAGGGTCTGGAATAGCCCAGAGGGGTCAAAGCCAGGGCAGGAGATCCTTGTACAGTAAAGGCCCCACCAGAGGGGTGGGGACGGATTCTAAAGATAAAAGGAAGGAGAAGCAACTGGATCAATGATGATTTAGGGCTCATTCCCTGGCTCCCAGGGCAGTCATTTAATAAACCAAATCTGGGCAAGAAAGGCCTCTGGGACTTGAAAAAAAAAATCCTGCATGTCTGCTTCTTTCCGATTTCTCCCTCATGGATGGCGTCCGGTGACCGCAGCTCTCTCTGCTGACCACAGCTGGACGTTACTGCCTGTCAGACACTCACTCAGCCACAGCTCACCCGGCAGGAAGGGGCCCGAGATCCTGCCCTCCAGGGCAGTGAAGGAGCCGATCAACTGAGCCACTCTTCCTACTGATCTCCCAGGCGCTGCCTTTCCCCTGCCTAAGCCAGGCACTGATTTCTCCCTCAAGTCCTGGTCCCTCTTGGGTCTGACCTCCATCTTTCCAGCTTTCATGTAAGCCACACATTTTCATTTCTGCCCTACGTCTTGCTTGAATGAATCCTGGGTCAATGCCCAGACTTCCTGCCCCCTTCCTCACTGCCCCCCGTCCCACCTCAGTTTACTCCCAAAATGCCACAGCTGCCACTGTGCCCTGATTAATGGATGACCCCATCAGGTGACAGAAATCTAAATATAACTGTGGCTGGCTGCCTGGCTGGCTCACTCGCTGTGTGTGTTCAGGGCAAAAGACCAAGACGTGAGCCTTCCCCAAGCCTGCAGATCCAGGCTCTCGCTGCAGGGAGAGCGCTTAGGGCACAAGTTTGCAATCCGATGACAGGGAGGGAAAGAGCAGGTGTGAGTGTAGAAGATAGCGTGGTCCAGAGAAAGGTGGGAGTCGAACTCAAACCTCGAGGCAAGGTGAAGAGCCTTGAAGAATGACTAACATCCCTAAGGGATGGATTCCTGCAAGGTTCATCCTCCCTAGTGGGGAATCTGCAGGAAGCCTTCGACTGACATCCTAATAGTAAATGCGGTCTGAACACCCTCCCCAAACCAAGTGTTTCATTCTTTCATCTAGTTATCCTTGCAGCAAATATTCATTGAAGCCTCTTCTTTGAAGCTCTGGTTGTGGACCTACATCCTGCTTTCAAGAAGTAGAGACCAAAAAACAAACCCAGAAACAGCAAACACTATGATAAGGGCCCTAAGAGGCCTGGTCTTCAGCCCAGATCTAGGAGGGGATGAGTCAGGGAAAGTTTGCTGGAAGAGATCCTGTTTAGACTCAATCCAAAGGGTTAGAAGGAATAAACGGAGAGAAATGTGTGAGGTGGGACCGATGACCTTGGAGATACCTTCAAGGAACTATACGTACTGATAGTTTGCCTATTGGGCGCTTGGTGAGATGGGATGAGGTGTTGAGACGAGGTGAGGTGAGGTGAGGTGAGGCACAGCTGGGATCCTGTTCTTGAAGGCCTTGTATGAAATGTAGGTTGTATCCAGCTAGCAGCAGGGAGCCACCCAAGGTTTTAGGCATGTTGGAAGGATCATTCAGAGTCAGAGTGGAATGGAGGTAAGTAAGTTGGGGGGAGGTGGGGAAATCAGCAAGGAGGTGATGCAGACATACCAGGTGTCAGAGGTGAGGCCTGAGCTGGGCACTTGCGGTGAGAATAAGAGGAGAGACACGAAGTGGGTAGAATTTGATCTGGACATCAGCCCCAGGGCCCTAGGAAGGGCAGATATGATCATCCCCATTTTATAGGCAGGAAACTGATTCTCCTCCATCAAATATCTTTGAACATATATATTTTTGGGGCACCTATTTTGGGTCAGACATTGTGCTGAGGGATTAAGAACAGTCCTGGATTTACTGAGAAATTTGCTCTCATGAAATGATCTCCAGATTTAGGTGATTCTACCATTAACAACACATCTTTGAGCACATGCTACCAATTATTCCATTATTTATAATTACTCAAACTACTGTTATTATTTTTTCAAGACTGACCATACACTCAGGGTCAAAGGCATTCATTATTGTGGCTATAAACATGTATTTCAAATATCCTTTTTGATAATTTCTCTCTCTCTTGTTAATTTGCCAGATGTTTGTCAGATCTGATGAGTTGATCGTTGTTTTCGCTTCACAACATGGCTGTGGAAGGACTTCTGCCAGGAGTAGGAGAGGTGTTGGGTCTGCTGTTTCCTTGTTTGAGGCTCGTACTGGTTTTATTGGTTTATCTCCAATCTGTGTATCTTTGCAAGGCACGTGTTCAGTCTTGGAGAGCTGGTTTAGTGCAAAGTGGATAATATCAGAAAACCTGTTTCACTGGGCCCACTTAAGCTGCAACACATCACAATAAGCTGGAAGCAAAGATTGTAGTTGCCACTCTGCTCCCCCTCCCCCCGGCCCCCAGAAGCTGCAGGTGGGCCTGCCCACTTCTTTTATTTTTTTTAATATTTTATTCGAGGGTTTCCCTGGTGGCTCAGTGGTTAAGAATCCACCTGCCAATGCAGGAGACACGGGTTCGAGCCCTGGTCTGGGAAGATCCCACATGCCGCAGAGCAACTAGGTCTGTGAGCCACAACTACTGAGCCTGCGTGTCTGGAGCCTGTGCTCCGCAACAAGAGAGGCCGCGACAGTGAGAGGCCTGCGCACCGCGATGAAGAGTGGCCCCCGCTCGCCGCAACTAGAGAAAGCCCACGCGCAGAGACGAAGACCCAACACAAACAAAAATAAATAAATATTTTATTCGAGTATAGTTTATTTATTTATTTTTAAAGTTTTTATTTATTTATATCTTTTCTGCTGCGTTGGGTCTTCGTTGCTGAGCGCGGGCGTTCTCTAGTTGCGGCGAGCGGGGGCTACTCTTCGTTGCGGCGCGCGGGCTTCTTATTGCGGTGGCTTCTCTTGTTGTGGAGCATGGGCTCCAGGCGCACGGGCTTCAGTAGTTGTGCGGCTCGCGAGCTCGGGCTCGCGGGCTCAATAGTTGTGGCACATGGGCTTGGGTGCTCCGGCATATGGGAGCTTCCCAGACCAGGGATGGAGCCCGTGTGCCCTGCATTGGCAGGCGGAGCCTTAACCACTGCGCCAGCAGGGAAGTCCCCTCCCCCCTTCTACCAGGACACCTGGTGTATCCTGCCGGACTTGTGGGGATCTTATCTATGCACCAAGAAGCCAGGGCCAAGTTGCATATGTTAGCCATGTGTGATGTATTTCAAACTTTTCAGGTTTGATACAAAATCACACTCAGATCAGTTTGAAGGTCCCTGGAAATAGAAGCCAGGTCCATAGCAGCTGTTCTTTCTTTCTTCAAAAGGGGAGAAAGGAAAAAAAAAAAGGGGGGGGGGGGGAGAAAGCTCTGATGTAGCCTACAGGAAATATCCAGTCCCTAAAGGGGTCCTTGATTCTCCTGCTGAAAACCCTCCAATGGCTTCTCACTGCATTGAGAAAATATCCAAATCCTTCACTGTGGCCCTCAAGTAAGGGCAACTGTATTATTTGTTGTCCAAACCCAAACACTGTTGAGAGTGAAAAAAGCCGGACAAACTTTAAAGGGTCCAGGCAATAGGAAAACTGGGATGAAAGGCCTCTCTGGAACCTGACCCCAAGCTCTCCATCCGCATGTCCTGCAGCTCCCCGTCCTTTACGAAGCTCCAGTCACTCTGGTCTTCTTTCTGGTCCTGTGCCAAGGTTTTCTTCTTTTCAGGGTCTACATACTTGCTGGTCCCTCCAGCGTTTTACATGGCTGAGTCCCTCTCATCGTTCCTTTCATTTGTTTATTTATTTATTTGTTTATTTTTGGCTGCGTTGGGTCTTTGTTGCTGCGCTTGGGCTTTCTCTACTTGCGGTGAGCGGGGGCTACTCTTCGTTGCGGTGCTCGGGCTTCTCATTGCGGTGGCTTCTCTTGTTGCGGAGCATGGGCTCTAGAGCGCAGGCTCGGTAGTTGTGGTGCACGGGCCTAGTTGCTCCGTGGCATGTGGGATCTTCCTGGACCAGGGCTCGAACCCGTGTCCCCTGCATTGGCAGGCAGATTCTTCACCCCGGCGCCACCAGGGAAGCCCATCATTCCTTTCTTAGTTCAAATATCACCTCCTCAGAGAAAATTTCCCCAACCACCCTAAGTAGCATCCTCACCCTGTTCCAGCCTCCCACCATGCCACACGTTCCCACTGTATCCTCATGCTGTTTTTAAAAATAGCACTTGTCATTGAGTGAAATTGCCTTTTAGTTTATTTGCTTATATATCGTATCTTCTCTGCTAGACAGTGAGCTCTGTGAGAGCAGGAACATTGTCTCTTTCATCAGGGTATCCTCAGTACCTAAAACAGAGCTTGGTAGGCAATAGTCACTTTTTAAATATTGGATGGATGGATGGATGGATTAATGAATGGATATGTGACATAAAACCATTCTGGTATGTCTTGGTGACTTGGCCAAGGTAATCCACCCAGTGAGGGCAGATCTAAGGCTCAAGCTAAGTCATTTTCCTTCTGTTTCTCTGCCCTGCAGTTCCACAGCAGGGTACTTGGAGCCCAGCACTGACAGTCACATGGCCCTGGGGCAGAAATGAAGCAATCTGGAAGGAAGCCAGCCTAGGGAAGTAAGCCAACACAGCACATCTCTGTGGGCTTGCCTTTCTGGTCTCTCCATCTGGAATGCTCTTCCTTGCCTTCACTTGCCTAACTTCTACTCACGATTTAAGACTGAGCTCAATTTAATTGAACTGCAGAATACAGAACAAATTTATGAAAACTAGAAGCCATATGGAAAATATTTACCAGCCTGACTCTCTATATATTAAGAAACAAAATCTTCCATACAAGGGTAGACATTCTAAAGTTGAAAGATAAGCGTGAGTCTGGGAAAAAATATTTGTAACACGTAAAAAGAGACACAGGATTACTATCTATAATATATGGAGAGCTCCTGTTAATAAAAAGACAAACCAATTAAAGAAACTCAGGCAGAATGTATAAACAAACTGTGGTACATCCATTCAATAAAATATCATTCAGTGATAAAGATAGATAAAAGGATATGAATAGGCAATTGCAGAATAGAAATAAAAATGAGCAGTTAACTTCCGAATAAACCAGTAACAAGAGAAATGCAAAATAAAACTTCGTATCATTTTTTACTTTTCAGATTGCCAAGAATTTAAAAGACTGATGATAAACAGTGGTGATGAGGGTGTGGGGAAATGGGTACTCGTATATACACTGTTGGTGGAAATGTAAGTTGGCAAAATATTTTTGGAGAAAAAATTGGCAATTTGTATGAAAAATATTTTAAAAAACACCCCCGCTTTTTAAGTACACCTCACTTACAGGGATCTAGTTTATTGAAATTCACTGGCTAAAGCTCTATTTATGAAGCTACTATTCATTACTGCAGCATTGGTTTAAATTGAAGCAAGTCAAATATTCATCAACGGGGTAATGGATAAAAAAAATTATTATTTATATATTAAAATGTTACAAAAATGAGTTAGACCCATAACTACTGAAATGAAAAAATGTCCAATATATGTTAAATTAAAAATTTTATTTGTTTATTTATTTAGGTTACTCTGGGTCTTAGCTGCAGCAGGCGGGATCTTCATTGCGGCATGTTTAATTGCAGCATATGTGGGCTTCTTAGTTGTGGTATGCATGTGGGATCTAGTTCCCCAACCAAGGATCGAACCCAGGCCCTCTGCACTGGGAGCTCAGAGTCTTACCCACTGGACCACCAGGGAAGTTCCCAATATATGTTAAATTAAAAGCATCTTGCTGAGCAGCGTGTAAAGCATATTCCCATTTCTCTGGATGATATGATGATTTTAGAGCATTCTTACAGTCTTAGCTGTTCATTTTTATGATATTTGAATCTTTTACCAAAATAAACATTTTTGTATAAGTGAGGAAAAGTTATTCTACAAAGCATCAGTGTTTTTAAAAACTCAATCAAAAACTTTTTCTTAACTAATTTTATTATTGAATTTAATTGAATGTCCTCATTGGCTAAGTGATTTACATGATATAACCATAGAAAAATACAATTACTATCTTCTAGGAACTTAAATTAGAACAAAAACCAAACTCAAAGAATTCAGCAGCTGTGGAATACCCAGAAAAGGGATTGGACTTGTTGTCACAAAAATCTGAGCGTCAACTTGGCAGTCACTAATTAACTGTGTGTCTTCAGACTCAAACTCTTGGAGGCTCCCGTTCCTCATTTGCAAAATGAGGATTAACAGGAAAACTGATGTAGGAGATCTGAGAAGCAAACGTGGGACTACCGGGACTTCCATGGTGGTCCCGTGGTAAAGAATCCCCCTATCCAATGCAGAGGACGCGGGTTCGATCCCTGGTCTGGGACTAAGATCCCACATGCCGCGGGACAACTAAGCCCGCGTGCCGCAAACTACAGTGCCCATGAGCTCTGGAGCCCGTGCGCCACAACTAGAGAGAGAAAAAACCTGCAGGCCACGACTGGAGAGAAGCCTGCGCACCACAACAGAAGATCCCACGTGCTGCAACTAAGACCCAATGCAGCCAAAAAAATAGAGAAAAAAAAGAAAAGTGGGATTACCGTAGGCAGAAGGAAAAATAAAGAGCCATGAAAAGTAAAATGAGAGATTAGACTGAGATATACACATCAGATTCCCATCTTACCTCCTCCCAAAGTCTGGAGTTATAGCTACGCTGGAGAATTGATTTACACCGGTCGCCTGCATGATTGAAAAAATAACCACAATCATCTCACCTCTACTACTTAATAATGATTTGAGAGTTTTAGCCAATGTAATGAGACCAAAATAAGACACAAAAGGTACAATTGCTAGAAACATATAGTCAAAATTATAAAACAGAAAACTTGAATCTAGCCTTAGTTAAAATCAAAAGAAACAATTGGTCACAAGGGTATTTGAGGGGAGGCTGAAAAGGAAATATATTTTTGCCAAAATTATTTGAGAATGCAGGTGCTGTACTGGTTATTGCCATCTTAGCAAGAGAAGGAAGAAAAAGTTAGCACTGTCGGGGACCAGCCAGGTGTCATCAAAGATCTAATGTATGATTAAACTGTACATGCTTGCTTCCTTGTCATCATAACAGTTCTTTGCAATGTGCTTACTGATATTTAAAAAGAAGGAACTAAAGACTTTCCATGAGATAGTCATCTATTTGAGTATAAGAGTTTTTTTGTTTCTGTTTAATCTAACAGGAATGTAACCTTTAACCACAAGGCTTGGGATAACGATAAAACTTGTAAAGTATATTTATTATGGCACATTGTACTTGTTCATTTAGGCCACAGAATATGCTTGCTATAGGAAACTGAATTTGCTTCCTTAATCCGCAAATGAGCTTAATGGTTTTATGATAATTAATGTACTATTTTATAAATGAAGTAATTTGTGTTGCATACACGTTGATTGGCTCAAAGAGTTGCTGGGAGGGCTGGAGAACCAGGTTTGAGGTTATGTGCTAAGACCCACAACCAAAATTCTGGCGTAGAACCAGTCTGGAGAGGGCACCTCTGCTGCCATCCCAGAGGGGTAAATGGGCAGTGACATTGCTGATGGCACTGGGAACTGGAGGCTACCACTGGTATTGTTGCCACTGCTGATGCCAGAAGCTGGATGTTGCTGCCACCGTCTCTGTTACTGTCAGTGATGATGCTCCACCGTCTCTGTTTATTCCTTAGCTCCCAATTTGAAATTCAGGACAGGGCATTTGATTGGCAGTACCTAGGTCATGTGCTCAGTCCCATCTGCAAAGGAGACTGGGAAACTAAGTATCTGGCAGTTTCAGCTTCTATGCTGGGAGAAGGGTATACCATTCATCAAGACCGTTAAGATGGGGAAAAGGGTTCCAAATATAGGAATAGGATTCCGATATAGGAAAGGGGTTCAGATTCTGAGCAGTCATTACAAAATATACATGTTTTTTAAAATTAATTAATTTATTATTTTTGGCTGCGTTGGGTCTTTGTTGCTGTGTGGGGGCTTTTTCTAGTTGCGGTGAGTGGGGGCTACTCTTTGTTGTGGTGCACCAGCTTCTCATTGTGGTGGCTTCTCTTGTTGTGGAGAATGGGCTCTAGGTGCGCGGGCTTCAGTAGTTGTGGCACACCGGCTTAGTTGCTCCACCGCATGTGGGATCTTCCAAGACCAGGGCTTGAACACATGTCCCCTGCATTGGCAGGTGAGTTCTTAACCACTGCGCCACCAGGGAAGTCCCCACTAAAAACTATAAAGTCCATCATAACTGGTTAACTTCAACTCTCCTCTTACTTTGCACCTGTGCCCAAACAAGTGCATGTTGTGAGAGCATCACCTCTCCATATTGATTGAACTCACTTTCAACGTATGGCCACTGGATCAAATGAGTTTGCAACGCTGCCAGACTATTCTGCTTTAGTTTCTTAGCACATTCATTTTTCTGCTTTCTGACACACTATCTCATATTTCTCTCCTCAAATCTGCGGCACCTCCCCCTCAGCCCAGCAGTGTCTCTGCTCAGTGATCCCTCAAGAGAACAGACCCATTAGAGGAGCGCTATCTTCTCTTCCCACCAACCCAAACCCTTCCCCTTTGTCCTCTGGCTCCTACCCCCTCTCACCTACTCAACTCCTTTGCTCTTGAACTCTCCCCTTTTTCACAGTCTACTGGATCGTTCCCACTGACATGGAAACGTGTATTCACATGCCCTATCTTCAAAATCATGCTAAGCAAAACAAAAACCTGCTCCAACCCCATGTCCCCTTCCAACTTCTGCCTCGTGTCTCTGTCCTTTTTCTTAAACAAACCTCATCATCAGAATTGTCTATCCTTGCTCTCACTCTTCCTCAAATCCAGTTTTCTGCAAACTACTTCAGTCAGCCTCTGTCCTCACTATTTTACCAAGGTCACCAGTGACCTACTTCTTGCCGAAGCCCATGTTTGTTTGTTGGATTTTTCTGTTGGCATCTTATTGAACTTCTCAGCAGCATGGGATACTGTTGAACACTCTGTCCTTTTTAAAACACTTTTTTCTTGAGCTTCCAGGACTTCACACTGGTTTTTCTCCTCCTTCTCAACCTGCTTTGTTTCCCCAGGACTCCTCTCCTTCGTAGTCTCCTCTCCTCCATCTAATTCTCTCCCTCAGTGATTTTTCCAGTCTCTTTACCTAATTTTTTTTAAAGCTCAAGAGTATTTATGGGAATTCAAAAATATACAGCATCCAACAAGATAAAATCAATAAAGTCTAATAAAAAATTATCAGCATGCAAAAAAGGAAGATATTATGATCCATAAAAGGGAGAAAATAATCAATTAATCAAAACCAGTCCAGATGGGACACAGAAGATAGAATTTTGTAAACCAGGAAAGTTAACAATTACTGTAACTATATTCCCTAAGTTTAAGAAGCTAGAGTGGGCTTCCCTGGTGACACAGTGGTTAAGAATTCGCCTGCCAATGCAGGGGAGACGGGTTTAAGCCCTGGTCTGGGAAGATCACACATGCCACGGAGCAACTAAGCCCGTGCACCACAACTACTGAGCCTGCGCTCTAGAGCCCTTGAGCCACGACTACTGAGCCCATGTGCCACAACTACTGAAACCCACACATCTAGAGCCTGTGCTCCGTAACGAGAGAAGCCACCTTAATGAGAGGCCTGCGCACTGCAACACTGAGTAGTCCCCGCTCGCCGCAACTAGAAAGAAAGCCCACTTGCAGCAATGAAGACCTAAAACAGTCATAAATAAATAAATTAATTAATTAATTAAAAAAAAAAAACTAGAGTAAATATTGCACATGTTAAGTAAAGACAGAAAATGTTTTAAAAGACCCAAATTGGACTTCCAGGGATGAAAACTGCAATGTGTGAAATGAAAAACATACCGGGTAGGATTGATGATGGATTAGACTGGAGAAGAAATGATTATTGAACTTGAAAACATAGTAATCGAAACTATACAAATGAAACACAGAAAAATGACTGGAATAAACCACGAAGCATTCATGAGTATTTAATATTTCTTTTTTTTAAAATTATTTATTTTGGGCTTCCCTGGTGGCGCAGTGGTTGAGAGTCCGCCTGCCGATGCAAGGGACACGGGTTCGTGGCCCGGTCCGGGAGGATCCCACATGCCGCGGAGCAGCTGGGCCCGTGAGCCATGGCCGCTGAGCCTGCACGTCTGGAGCCTGTGCTCCGCAGCGGGAGAGGCCACGACGGTGAGAGGCCCGCGTACTGCAAAAAAAAAAAAAAAAAAAAATTATTTATTTTATTTTTGTCTGCATTGGGTCTTAGTTGCTGCGTGCAGGCTTTCTCTAGTTGCAGTGAGTGGGTGCTACTCTTCGTTGCGGTACGGGTGTTTCTCATCGCAGTGGCTTCTCTTTTTTTTTTGCGGTACGCGGGTCTCTCACAGTTGGGGCCTCTCCCGTTGCGGAGCACAGGCTCCGGACACGCAGGCTCAGCCGCCGTGGCTCACGGGCCCAGCCGCTCCGCGGCATGTGGGATCCTCCCGGACCGGGGCACGAATCCGTGTCCCCTGCATCGGCAGGTGGACTCTCAACCACTGCGCCACCAGGTTAAGCCCTGCAGTGGCTTCTCTTGTTGCAGAGCACAGGCCCTAGAGTGCACGGGCTTCAGTAGTTGTGGCACACGGGTTTAGTTGCTCCACCGCGTGTGGGATCTTCCAAGACCAGGGCTTGAACTCGTGTTCCCTGCATTGGCAGGCGGATTCTTAACCACTGAGCCATCATGGAAGTCCCTTAATATTTCTTACAGTGCAGCTCTACCAGAGATGAGAGGAATCCTTTCAGTTTTTTCCTGAACCTATTTTGTTTCTCCACGAATTTTACCATATTTCCACTCAACTTGTTATTTGAAAAATTTCAAGCTTAATTAAAAGTTAAGGGACTTCCCTGGTGGTCCAGTAGTTAAGAATCCACCTTCCAATGCAGGGGACATGGGTTCAAGCCCTGGTCTGGGAAGATCCCACATGCCGCAGAGCAACTAAGCCCATGTGCCACAACTACTGAGCCTGTGTGCCACAACTAACAAAGAGCCTGTGTGGCAACTAAGACTGGATGCAGCCAAAAATAAATAAATTTAAAATAAATAAATAAATAAAGGTTGGAACAATAGTAACTATGAACTCTTCCATGAAGCCCATCAGTTGCTAACATTTTGCCAACATTTATGTGTGAACTCTCTCTCTTCCTCTCTCCCTCACCTCTCCCCCTGCCCCACACACTTTATTTTTTTGCTGAACCATTTGGAAGCAAGTTTCAATCAACATGATACTTCTCCCTTAAATATTTTAGCATGCATACCCCTAGATTGGAATAAAGATTTTCCTACGTAACTATAGTACTATCATTACATCTAAGAAAATTAAGAATAAATTAATATCACCTAATATGCAGTGCATATTCAAAGTTCCCCCAAATCTCTGATATATAACTTTTATAGAAGTTTTTCCTTTAAGTCCAAGATCCAATCAAGATTTACCTATTACATGTGGTCATTAATATTGTGACCAAAAGTGGGGTCCGGCTGCTCGCTGCTCAAAAGCCATTAAAGAGGTCAGCCTGGTGGAAAGGAAAGTTTGCTTTATTTCAGATGCTGGCAACTGAGGGGGTGGGAGGGTGGAGGGCAGACACCTGTCCAAAGGCCAACCCTCCGCCCCCCCCACCAGCCACAACAATCAGGGGGCAAGAGCTTTTATAGACGGAGGGAGGGGGCTACATGCAGAAACAGCACAGTCAGCTCTGACAGTCATCTTGAAATTGATCATCGGTGGTCTGACCAGAGTCATCTTGATTGTTTTAGGAACAGCTAATCTTCAGTTCCATGATCGGTTTGTTCCCATTTCCTTGAGCCCAATTCTTGGAATTGTGGGAGCTTATGTCATAGCTACAGTCTGGCCATCGTGTAGTTAACTTCTTCCACCTGCTGGGGGTTTCAGAATCTGTAAGACTGCTCACAGGATGCGGCTCAGAATATTATCTATAGCCCTTGAGTAGGAACTAAAGAACCTTGACTATGCTCAATGACTAAACTATTATGACTTACTCTTGTTGGACTACTTTTCTTTGCTTCTGCATTTTCTCCCTTCTCTGATTAAACTTATTCTTTGGCTAAAGTTTTTCCACAGACAAAAGGCAGGTTGAGGACATTGTGGGGCATAGACCATAGGGCCCTGCTCCATTTCAATATCTCTAGTCTCTTTTATAGTAAAACAGACACCCCCTTCCCTGCCTCTCCCCTACCCGCCTGCCATTGTTGACTTTTTGGAAGAGCCCTCTCTTGCAGAATGCATTCTAGATCAGTGTTTCTCAGCTTGGGTGATTTTTACCCCCAAGGGAAAATTGGCAATGTCTGGAGACGTTTTTGACTGTCACAACTTGGGAGGTGTATCTTAATCCTTTTGGGCTGCTATAACAAAATAACATAGACTGGGTGGTTTATAAACAACAGAAATTTATTTATCACAGATCTAGTGGCTGGGAATTCCAAGATCAAGGTGCCAGCAGGTTCGTGTCTGGTGAAGGCCCACTTCCTGGTTCATAGACTTTTTTTTTTTTGCTATAATCTCAAATGGTGAAAGGAGGAAGGGAGATTTCTTGGGCTTCTTCTTCTTCTTCTTTTTTTTTTTTTTTTTAAATCCATGTGGCTTGTGGGATTTTAGTTCCCTGACCAGGGATTGCACCCGGGTTAGACCTCTTTTATAAGGATACTAATTCCATTCATGAGGGCTCTACCTTCACAACCTAATCACCTCCCAAAGGTCCCACCTCCTAATGCTATCACTTTGGGGATTAGGATATCAACGTATGAACTTTGTGGTGGGGGGCACAAACATTCAATCTATAGCAAGGTGCTACTGGAATGTAGTGGGTAGGGGACAGGGATGCTTCTAAACATCCTACAATGCACAGAGCAGTTCCCACAAGAAAGAATTAGCATCCTAAAATGTCAGTAGTGCCAAGGTTGAGAAACCCTGGTCCAGATTTATCTGATTGTTTACTTATGGTTAGGTTCAGGTTTGACAGTTTTTTGGTGAGAAACCTACACAGATGATATTGTGGCTTTTTAGTGAATCTCATCAGGAGGCACTTCCTGTCAAATTGTCCCTCTTGGTGGTCCCTAAGTCTGATCATTTGGTTAGAGGGGAGACTGCTGAATCTCTCCACTGAAAAGCTACCTTTCCTGCTTTGTAGTTAGTAAAAACTACAAAGGGATAATTTGTAGTTTGGGGTGATACTTGGAGATCTTGTGAATATTCTATTGTCTCCAAATATTTTACCCAATAATTTAGCATCCATTGATAATCCTTGCCGGAACCAACTATTACACGGGGGATTTCAGAATGGTTGTTTTCTTTTATTCTATCATTCCTTCTATGATTTTTAGCTGGGATCCTTCTGTAAAGAAGAGCTTTTCATTTCTATTTTTCTTTTTCATTCTACTATTACTGTGGACTAATGGAAATTTTAATTTAACATATTATAAACAATTATCATCGTTAACGCATTTCGATGCGCAAATTGCCACTAATTTGGCCAATGGGAGTCACTTTAAGCTGTCTCCTATGTCCTTTTGACATTTCCCTTAGTCTTTGAGCTTTCTTTAGTCTTCTTTTTTTTAAAAAAGATGCTTTATTATTTTAATTTTTACTTTTCATAGTTATTGGCCACATTCTCCACACTGTACATCTCATACCCATGACTCATTTACTTTGCAACTGGAAGTTTGAACCTCTTAGTCTCTCTCACTTATTTCTTTCCTCCCCCACACTTTTTCTTAGCCTTCTTAGTCTTCTCTGCTTTCTGGCACAAAATACGTCCCATGCTCACCTTCTACTTTCCCAGCCCCTGCCCTGGAATCATCTGTTTCTCCAAATATTCCTTTTTTAAAAAAAATTTTTTTAATGGGGCATAGGGTTTAGAACCAAGAACTGGGTGTCAGATATGTTCATTGCTACTAGAGTATCATTGCTTCTAAGCCCTTTCAGTTGACAGAGCAAAAATCATGAACTCTTGAAAAACATATGCATTTGAAAAAATCCTAACACCACCAATTCAAATTCAACAAATACCACTAGATCTCTGTCCTTCTATATTTGTATCTTCCTTCTCGCACAGTGAGAATCCTAGTTCTCAATGAAAGCAATACATACTTGTGCATTTGTTCTACCCTATAATATATCCAAAATTGTTTGCGGATTACTCCCCAATAATGATTTTTATTAGCCTGTGGTTTATCCCTTCCTTTTGCGAAAAAATTAATACAGATAGAAGCACTTCCAGAAAGGCGTAATAAAGGTCTCTGAAAATCTGGTCCTCCATTAGAGCAACAAAAATACAGGCAAAAAGGTGAAAATCAACTTTTTCAGAACTCTGGAAATTAACCAAAGTCTTGCTAAAATTAGAGAAGGATTTATTCAAGAAAAATAGCTAAAACTAGGTAAGAACAGAAAGCTTTCTGGAATTTTAACTTACTCTATTCTCCTCCCCTTCTCCTTAGCTTTGCAGTAGACATGAAACTAGTAGCTATGAAAACAAGCAGCCTAGAAGCCCCTGGAGGGGACAGAGTAGGTTTGAATCTCCCTGCAAAATCCCCAAGTCAGAGAACTATCACTATCTGATCTGTCTGGTAGCTCTCTAAGAATCTCCACTCTTAGGGCTTGTTTTCATTTGAACTGACTCAGAGCTCACTCCATGCAAACAGCCCTATCACCAGGGGATTTGTTGAAAAAAAAAAATCAGCAGTAATTGTTTAACATCACAGCTGCCAGAGGTGGTAATACCAGTTGGGGCTAACAAGGGGCTGACCAAAGAACTTGAAAGGAAAAGCTGGGGAATGAGATGTCCATAGAGGGCTTTGATAATATCTGACTTTTTCTTGGAACTCTAGAAGGACACCTGCATGTGCAGGGCTGTGCACATGTCCAAGAAAGACCTGAGAGGCCGCAACCTATCACTTCTGGCCAATCTTGAGGCTCTGCACAAGCAGGAAGTGAAGGATAAGGCAGAGTTGTAAACTACCTGCTGAAGCATTGATGTCATGACCAAACGCACATACAGAGCCCCTTGGCAAAGGCTGGGAATCTCTGTCCAATTATTAGCTGATTGTTAAACTAATTGAGTAGAGACTTCAGTGGCTGCATAGACCAGAAATACAGACTTTACAGAATTATTCCAGGAGAGTCATTAAACAACAAATAGCAACAGCATTAACGACAAACTGGAACAATAAATTCTGGGGAGTTGGGAATCTGATTTCCAGAGTTGCCATATTATATTATTTACTATGTTCAGTTTTCAAGAAAAAAATTATAATTCATAATGAGGCATTATTCATTTCTGGACATAAGAGAATGGCCCATACATAGGAAAAAAAAGCAGTCAATAAGACCTGTCCCTGTGAAAGTCCAGACATTGGACTTACTAGATAAAGATTTTGTTTTATTTTATTTTATTATTTATTTATTTTTTTGCGGTACGCGGGCCTCTCACTGTTGTGGCCTCTCCCGTTGCGGAGCACAGGCTCCGGACGTGCAGGCTCAGTGGCCATGGCTCACGGGCCCAGCCGCTCCGTGGCATGTGGGATCTTCCCGGACCGGGGCACGAACCCGTGTCCCCTGCATCGGCAGGCGGACTCTCAACCACTGTGCCACCAGGGAAGCCCTAGATAAAGATTTTAAATCAGCTATTATAAATGTGTTCAAAGAACTAAAGGAAACCATATCTAAAAAACTAAATTAAAGTATGAGAACAATGCTGCACCAGATAGAGAATATCAGTAAAGAAATGGAAATTATAAAAGGGGACCAAGTAGAAATTCAGGAGTTGAAAAGTATAATAACTGAAATGAAAAATTCACTAGAGGGGGCTAAACAGAAGCTTTGAGCCGGAAGAAAGAATCAGCAAACTTGAAAACAGGTCATTTGATATCATCCAGTCTGAGAAACAGAAAGACAAAAGAATGAAGAAAAATGAACAGAGCCTAAGAGACCTGTGGGACACACATGGTCAAGCATACTAACTTATGAATAATGGGAGTCCCAGAAGGAGAGGAGAGAGAAAAAGAATAAAGAAATAATAGCAGAAAAATTCCCGAATCTGATGAAAAACATTCATTTGCACATTCAGGAAACTCAACTAATTCCAAGTATGATATGCTCAAGTGATGCATACCTAGCTGCATCAAACTGTTGAAAACAAAAACCAACGAGCATATCTTGAAAGCAGCCAGAGGAAAGTGACTCATCACATAAAAGAAAATAATAACATTAACAGCCGACTTCTCATCAGAAACCATGGAGACCAGAAGGCAGTGGGATGACATATTCAAAGTGCTGAAGGAAAAAGATTGTCAACAAGCATTTCCATATCCAGCAAAATTATCCTTCAAAATGAAGGAGAAATGAAGACCTTCCCATATAAACAAAAACCAATAGAATTCATTGCTAGCAGACTTGCCCTAAAAACAATACTAAAGGGAGCCTTTCAGGCTGAAATGAAAGACTCAAATCCACACAAAGAAATAAAGAATAGCAATAAGTACATGAAAAGATATTCAGCGTTATTAGCTGTCAGGGAAATGCAATTCCAAACCTCTATGTGGTACCACTTCACACTCACTAGGATAGCTAAAATAAAAAATGTAGACAATCAACAAGTGTTGGCAAAGATGTAGGGAATTTGGAACCCTCATACAGTGCTGGTAGAACTATAAAATGGTGTGGCCACTTTGGAAGACAGCTTGACAGTTCCTCAAAATTCTAGAGTGTCCATATGAGCCAGCAATTCAGTTACACAAGTGAAATGAAAACATGTGTCCACACAATTTGTGCATGTATATTACAGCAGTGTTGTATGGAAATCACCCACATGTCCCTCAACTGATAAATGGATAAACAAAATGTGGTGTATGCATACAGTGGAATATTATTTGGCCACAAAAGGAAACCAAATATGGATACATGTTACAAGATGGATGAATCTTGGAAATGTTATGCTTAGTGAACAAAGCCAGAACCAAAAGATAACATGCTGTACAATTCCATTTATATGAAATGCCCATAAATCCATATTCATGGAAAATAGATAAATGTTTGCCAGAAGCTGCGGGAAAAGGGGGATAGGGAGTGACTGGAATGAGCAAAGGGTTTCTTTTGGTGTTAATGAAAATGTTCTAAAGTTGGTTGTGGTGATGATTGCATATCTTCATGAATATACTAAAAACCAGGAAACGTGTACTTTAAAAGGGTGAATTTTACATTATATGGATTATTTCTCAATAACACTGTAATAAAAATTAGGAAATAGAGACAATATAGGCTTATTTCCCCACTTTCTTCTTAACAAAATATACCATACTATACTTTTGAACTCTGCTTTTTTTTTCACTTAACACTATATCTTGGCATTCTCTTCATACTAGTACTTAGAACTCTTCATTCTCTTTTATGGCTATGTAGTACTCAATTGTGTAGCTGTACTATCTTTAATTCAACAAGTTTCTTACGTAGGTGGCATTTGGGTTGTTTTTAATGTTTTGATATTAAAAATAATGCCACAATTAATAACCTTGTGCATTTGTTGTTTTATTTTTTGCAGATGTATCCCCTGGGTAAATTCCTTTAAAAGGGATTACTGAGTCAAGAGGTAAATGCCTATGAATATACAGTTTTGTTAAATATTGCCAAATTTTCCTTCCATAGCATTTGTTCCATTTTGTTCTTCCAACAGCAGCGTAAGACAGCGCCTATTTTCCTCACAGCCTCACTAAAAGGGTAGGTTGTCAACCTCTTGAATTTTTGTCAATCAATGAGTGATAAACAGTATCTCTATAGTTTCATTTTGAATTCTACTTTGAGTGAAGTTGAACATCTTTTGATATGTTTAAAGAACTTTCTATGTCTTTTTTATTTGTTTGTTTGTTTTTGCGGTACGCGGGCCTCTCACTGCCGTGGCCTCTCCCGTCGCGAAGTACAGGCTCCGGACGCGCAGGCTCAGCGGCCATGGCTCACGCGCCCAGCCGCTCCGCGGCATGTGGGATCTTCCCGGACCGGGGCACGAACCCGCGTCCCCTGCATCGGCAGGCAGACTCCCAACCACTGCGCCACCAGGGAAGCCCTCTATGTCTTTTTTAATGAACTGCCATGTCCTTTGCCCATTTGGGCTTGTTTTTCTAGATTTTTACAGAGCTCTTTATATATTCTAGCTATTGACTATAAATATCATGTAAACTGGTGACTCCTAAACCGTATGCTCATGCCTGAGCTCCAAATTTGCATATCCAACTATCTACTTTTTTTTTTTCCAACTATCTACTTCACACTTCCACTCAGATAACCAATAGGCATCTTACATGTACCATGGCAAAAACAGAACTCTGTATTTTCCCCCTCAGTACATCCTCACTTCAATAAATAAATATATCTCAATACCCAACATCTGACCATTTTTCTGTATCTTCTCTGATACAACCCCGACCAAGCCACCATCATTTATCTCTCTGACTATGGCAGCACTTCCTAGCAGTCCTCCCCACTTCCATCTTTATCTCTCCCCGCCCCCATAATCCATTTTCCCAAATTGTGAGCAGGATGATCTCTTTTTTAAAAAACTTTTCCATTTAAATTAATTAATTAATTTTGGCTGTGCCGGGTCTTAGTTGTGGTATGCGGGATCTTTGTTGTGGCACGCGGGATCTTTTAGTTTTGGCATGTGGACTTTTTTTTTTTCCCCCCGGTATGCGGGCTTCTCACTGTTGTGGCCTCTTCCGCTGCGGAGCACAGGCTCCGGACGCTCAGGCTCAGCGGCCATGGCTCACGGACCCAGCCGCTCCGCGGCATGTGGGATCTTCCCAGACTGGGGCACGAACCCGTGTCCCCTGCATCGGCAGGCGGACTCTCAACCACTGCGCCACCAGGGAAGCCCGGCATGTGGACTTCTTAGTTGCAGCATGTGGACTTCTTAGTTGTGGCATGTGGGATCTAGTTCCCTGACCAGATATTAAACCCGGGCCCCCTGCACTGGGAGTGCAGAGTCTCACCCACTGGACCACCAGGGAAGTCCCCAGGAAGAGCTCTTTTAAGAGTGTAAATCAAATCCTGTAGCTCTTCTCTTTAAAACTCTCCAGTGGATTCCCACAGTAGAAGGAATAAAATAGAATAGAATTCAATCCTTGTTGTGGCTTCAGTGTCTTACAGGATTTGACCCTTGCCTACCTCTCCAGGTGTTTCCCACTACTCTGGCCTTCATTCACCTTGCTCCACTCAACATGGCTTTCTTTTGTCTCCTGAATGTTACAAGTTTGTTACACTCTTAAGACTTTTATACTTTTCTCCTCTTTTTGCAAGAATATTCTTCCTCTCCTCATCTTCCTATGGCTGCCTCCATCTTCCCACTCAGGTCCCCTCCAAAGTAGCCTCATCCTCTATTGCTCTAGTTAGTTTTATTTGAAACTTCTTCCAAAACCAGTTGCTGCGCTGGACATTTCAGTTATATAAGCAATCAAATTCCCTGTCTTTTATAAAACCTATTTGAAGTTTTTTTACCCTCTTGCAACAAAAATAAGTCTGGTTAATATATTTATAGAAATTTATCAACAATAAAGGTAGGGAAATAATGATTTGGGTACAGTTGCCTATTTATCTGAAAAAATTAAGTCAGATCCCCTACCTCTTATGATATAAAAAGTTATTCCTAGTAGATTAAAAAACTAAACATGAAAAACCGAAACTAGGGACTTCCCTGGTGGTCCAGTGCTTAAGACTTCACCTTCCAATGCAGGAGGTGCGGGTTTGATCCCTGGCTGGGGAGCTAAGATCCCATGCGCCTTGCAGCCAAAAAACCAAAACATAAAACAGAAACAATATTGTAACAAATTCAATAAAGACTTAAAAAAAAAGAAAAAAAAAACCAAAACCATAAAAATATTAGGGAAATATTGGAAAACTATTGAGAATACATTTATGAATTTGGAGGTGAGAAAGGCCTTCTTGGACAAGATAAAAAATCCAGAAGCTCTGAAAAGATATATAGGTTGACCATTAAAATGTAAAGCTTCTGTAAGTAAATAACACTGTTAGTGTTATTAAAATTAAAAGACAAATAAATAACAAACTGGAAGAAAATACACCATATATAACATACAAAAAATTACTATCCAGAACACTTAAGAGCACCTGCAAATCAATAATAAAAGACAAACAGCCAATGACAAATGGGCAGAAGATATATAAAATTTATTGTAGATGAAATACAAACAGCTAATAAAAATATGAAAAGATTCCTAACCTCACTGATATTCAGGGAAATGCTTATTAAAATGACATTAGGGACTTCCCTGGTGGTGCAATTGTTAAGAATCCACCTCCCAGGGGCTTCCCTGGTGGTGCAGTGGTTAAGAATCTGACTGCCAATGCAGGAGACACGGGTTCAAGCCCTGGTCTGGGAAGATCCCACATGCCATGGAGCAACTAAGCCTGTGAGCCACAACTACTGAGCCCGTGTGCCACAACTACTGAAGCCTGTGTGCCTAGAGCCTGTGCTCTGCAACAAGAGAAGCCACTGCAATGAGAAGCCTGCGAGCTGCAACCAGAGAAAGCCCGCATGCAACAACAAAGACCCAATGCTGCCAAAATAAATAAATAAATAAATTTATTTAAAAAAACAAAAAATAAAATGACATTAATATACTATAATCTTTTGTCCATCAGATTAGCAGACATAAAGAAGATTGATAAAAACCAGTGTTGGCACAGATGTACAGAAACAAATGTGTTCATACACTGTTGGTATATCATTGGTGTGATACTTTTTGAGAGTAATTTGTCAATATCTATTAAATGAAAAAGTGTTCATGACTTTTGATCTAGTAATTCTAAGGGGGTAGGTAAGTCTCCTGAAAAATCACTCATATAAGTGCCTAGATAGGTATGCATGCTCCTTGCAGCATTGCTTGTAAGTAATGAAAAACTTTAATTAACCTAACCATTTACCAAAATGGAAAACTATGTGGGAGTTAAAAAGAATGAAGTAAAGCCATAGGTACTGACTATACTATTAAGGAAAAAGGCAAGTTCAGAATAAATGTACAATATGATCATATCTATGTGAGGAAGATAAAACAGAGGTACATGTTTCTGCATGTTCATAGATGCATAAAAAAATGTCCGAAAGGATTCATACAAAGCTGGTAACAGTAGTTTGCCCTGGAGAGGGGTGTGGGATTGCGTGAGTGTTGGGAGGAGGAGAGGTTGAGGGATTACCTTTGCTTTATCTGCATCTTTGAAAAATTATAACTAGAATTTTAATCCAGTAATCTGAAAAAAATAAACGAGAAATAAAAAGAAGCATAACTTTTGGAGATATTGAAAATTCTAAAAATGCATTCAGTTGATAATAACATAGAAATGTAGGGGTATTTGCTGATATCTGATAGACACGGTTAGCCAGCACTGACAGCAAAAAGGCATACACTTTGGAGTGAGACAGACTTGGATTTGAATTCTAGTTCTTCCATTTACTGTGTGACATGGACACGTCATTTAACGTCTCCGAGTTCTAGGATAATAAATGGAACCTACTGCAAGGGGGTGTTATGAGGATCGAGGAGAAAACAGAATCTCTAGCACATAGTAGGTGTTCAGTTAAGTGGTGGGTATTATTATTATTATTATTGATGGTTAAAATATGGTCTGTAAGCCAATGAGAAGTGAGAAGAAGATGAATGGTGATCAAATAGAATTGAATCACACAGGTTTAATCTGCAGACTAGACCATCTCACCATCAAGGATTCTTCATTATTTGCTCCATATATTCCTATTGTTATTCATTTGTTCATCCATCCATTCACTCATTCATCCAATAGGTATTTATTGAGCACTTCTTTTGTTAGGCTTTAGATATACATTAGAAATAAATGACTGTCCCTATTTTCTGGGAGTTGACATCTTCCCCCAATGGGAGGAAGAGACACATAGCTAGTTGGCAACAGAGCTTGGGAGTTACCCACCTGGGCATTGGACCAGACAATCTGGGTCTGATTTCCAGCTCTGTCACTTACTGCTCTATGACTTTAGACGAATTATTTAACCTGTTTAGTCCCACCATCTATAAAATGACTTGACAACTGTTCCTGCCAGTTTAGAGGATTAAACGAGTTGATCCAAAGTAAAGCACTTTGTCCAGTGCCTGGCACATGGTATACACTAGTAAATGTTAGCCATTTTTATTTCCAGGCAATTATGCCACTGTGCAGTCAATGTTATCACAGGTGAATTCTGAGAGAAGGGAGTAACTACCAGATCTAAACATACTTGTCTATCTAGCAAAATACATACATTAAATAATAATGGATCCCTCTGTATTATTAAAATTTTTTTTTTTTGGTATTTATTTGGCTGCGTCAGGTCTTAATTGCGGCACACGGGATTTTCGTTGTGGCATGCAGAATCTTTTGTTGCAGTGTGCGGGCTTCTCTCTAGCTGTGGCGCTCAGGCTCGAGAGTGCGTGGGCTCAAGTTGCCCTGCAGCCCGTGGGATCTTAGTTCCCTGACCAGGGATCGAACCCGCGTCCCCTGCATCGGAAGGTGGATTCTTAACCACTGGACCACTAGGGAAGTCCCAATCCCTCTACATTATTAATCACCAGTTAATATAGAACTGGAATAAGAACTGCTAGTCAGCATGAGATAAGCAATGTGATATAATTTCTGTGCAAAGCAAAGAAACTTCACATTTTAGTCTTGGGACATTATCTAGTATGAATGGAACAGTTCTGTTAGGCTTTGAAAATATTGGAAATTTCTGCCCTGGATCTCCAGGAATACCTTCATGGACTGAATTCTAAGTTCCAGGGACCTGTCTTCCCCAGGATGGAAACTACTGATCTAGGAAAAAAAGGAAGGAAAGGAGAGAAGGAGAAGAGGAAGTAGACGTTTACAGAGCAACTACCATATATATATGTTAGGGGTTAGGTGCTTTATCTCTTTAGCCTTGCTGATGTGCCATAAGGCTGGTCTACTATCCCCATTTTAGAGATAAGTGAACAAGGGCTCGAAGAGGTTAAATAATGTGTTCCCTGGTGGTCCAGTGGTTAAGACTTCACCTTCCAGTGCAGGGGGTGTGGGTTCGATCCCTAGCTGGGGAGCTAAGATCCCACATGCCTCATGGCCAAAACATAAAAAGAAGCAATATTGTAAGAAATTCAAAAAAGACTTTAAAAATGGTCCACATCAAAAAAAAAAAAAAAAAAGTGTTCTGGGTCAACAGCTAATCTGTGCCAGAATTCCAGGTCTTCTGATTCTATGCCTGGACCTCTTCCCTGGACATCAACCTGCATCTCATGAGAGGATGAGAGAGAAGTCATCCTTCTGTTTGTGGCACTCTCCCATATGTTTCTCAGTTGGGAGAGGGATTGGGGCAAAGACCAATTGCAGCGATGATCACTGATCACTGTCTTCCCACTCCAGATCCTAGAAGGGGAGCTCGGCTTTTTTTTTTTTTTTTTTGCCATGCTGTGTGATCTTAGTTCCCCGACTAGGGATTGAACCTGGGCCCTCGGCAGTGAGAGCGTGGAGTCCTAACCTTTGGACTGCCAGGGAGTTCCCTCATTGTCTGCTTTCTACGTCAGCTAAAATTTCATTTTACACCTAACCACCACTTTGGGTTCAAAGCTACTGCCTGACACTGACATGTTGTAGATGTAGTATGACTATTCCTGTATGTCTCTATCTATTGATGAGGATCCTGTTCTTGCAGTATTACAAGCTAGTACCAAAAGGGGATAATCAGTGAGAGAGGGACCAGGCTGGGGGATTGTGGCTGAGGATATAATGGTGTCTGTCCCTGGTGGACTTTTCCTGGGGAACTCTTAGTGAGGAAGTCAGCATCCAGGTTGGGAATTTCCAAGTCTCCATGTGCCTGTGGGGAGACAGGGCCCCTGGGGTAGAGGCCTCTTGAGTCTTGTCCTTCCTCCACCACCTGCACTGAAGTTATCTATTATTGAAAGTCAGAGAAGTATGGTGCCATAACCCTACTCTTTGGTCCCTTTCTGCCCTTGAAGATCTGGGTCCTAGAGAGACAGAACCCCAACACTCCTGTGTACTATCAGCTGATTGCCAAGTTGGGACACCTGGTCTGATAGCTATGCCTGCACTAGCTAGAAACCACAGGATAGAATTTTGACATGGAATTTATCTAGGAAAATTTGGTTTATCTACTCTGTGCCTACTGTCCACCTTCTGGGTTCTTGTGAGGAGTAAAATGAAATAATAAATGAGAAAGTGCCTAGTAAACTTTAAAATGCAGCAAACTTATTATTGTCATTAGTATTATAGAATCGTGAGGCTGGAAATGACTGTAAAGATCATCTAGTCTAGTTCCCCAGATGTAGCAGGAATCCTTCTATACCACCTCTGACCAATTGTTAACCAGCTTTTTTTTTTTTTTTTTTTGTTAGCCAGCTTTAATTGTACACTTGCAGTGACAGGGATCTCATTCCCTGAAAGGTAGCCCCTTCTCTCTGGTCAACTCTGAGAAAAAGTTCTTCTTTAGTACCCACTGACCTCCAGGATTTAAGGACAGTCTTCACAGCCCAAGTCATTTTTTTTTTTTTTTTACCCCCAGAGTACTTTTGCCTGATATTTCCATCAGAGAATAATTTTCAGATTCTTCATTCCCTGGGACTCTGCCCACGCCAGCCGGCAGCGTATAATGGTGCCCAGAACAAACACAGCTAGCACTGCTGATGTGACCTAATCAGGGCAAAGTGCAGGACAGGCATCACCTCCTGTAATTTACACACTGTGACTCTTTTTTTTTCTTTTTTTCCAATGGTGAATTCTACCAAGAGTCTCTGTGGCTCTATTAATGAAGCACGGAATGAGTGCTTTTCAGCAGTTGCATCGAATTTGCTCGTTTTAAGTTTGTAAGTGGCAAATATTCCCAAATCTTTCTCACCTAAATGACATCAGCTTCCCAGATTTACAATTAGTTTAAATGGACCCAGGTTAAGAAATATGATATTGTCAGCACCATAGAAGATAGGCTTTTAGGTACTATCCTTTATGCCATGCACTTCCCTCCCTGGTTCAGGAATCACTGTCATGGCTTCTGTGACAGTGGTTCTCTTTCCATCTTTACAGTTTACCAACTATGTATGCATGAGGTTTAGTTTTGCCTGTTTTGGAACTTTATATAAATGGAATCATGCTGTATGTATTATTTTATAATTTACTTCTTTTTCTCAAAGTTATGTTTGTGAGGTTCATCTCCATTGAATACGTAGCTGTAGTTTGTTCATTATTATTGCTGTAGCATATTCCATTGTATGAATATTTTAAAATTTATTTATCTATTCTGTTGATGAACACTTGGGTTATTTATTTATTGTATTATAAACTATGCCACCTTAGATATTCTTGTGTCTCCTATGGCACATGTACAATGTAATTGATAAGCAATCATTACATGTGTTTAAATCTTATCTCCCAATTTCTTTCAAAATATAAGAATCATGTCTTTTACACTTAATAAAGGCTTTGAGCACACACTAATTTTCTTTAAAACATATGCCTAGGGGGTGGAATTCCTGGGTCTTAGAGTTTACCTAAAAATATGAAAATGTACATAACCCCTGCGTGCTCCTATGTGATTTCCAAATTGCTTTTTCAACCACCTCCTTTGCATGGGGAGCTCTACGTGTTTAGATCTACGTGTTTAGATCAGCAACCTGAGCCTTTCTGAGTGACCTTGATCTTGAGGGCATGGCTTCAAGTCCCAGATTATCAATGGCAATAAACATGCCTCTTGCTCACTAGGAGGAGCCCCTTTTGTGGAGGGCATCAGCATCTGCTATCTTTATGGTTCCTGCCTTGTGTTGGTCATCACCAGAGAGAGGGTGCACTGGGCTGTCCTATCCTGGACAAAGGTCTCCATGTTCAGCATGGATCTGCTTATCCAGGAAAGTCATTTAATGGGGGATTGGGGAAGCCACCCTGCTTGCTCTATAAAAGGCATACCAGCCATTCGAATATATTAGCTGCTTAAAAAACTCAAGTCTGTATATAGGTCCTTCCCTAATGTTAGCAGGGTTTGGGGCAAAAGTACAAACAGATGCAACACGTCTACCTAAATTATTTAAAATTATAAATCACTCCAACTGTTAATCTTAATATATTCTATTCTATCTTGACAAATATGCATCTTTAATGACATGGAAGACCAGGTTCAAATTTAGAATTCCTGGACTCCTCAGGTTTATGCATTTGAATGAGGTGCTGGTGGGAGCCCTGGCCCTGGGCCACCTGCCATCTTTTTCCATCTCTCTCTCCTGCACTAGGGATCTGTGTACACAGAAGCTCAAATGTCCAAGTGATGTGCCCCCTGCCCCAAACACAGCTGCCCCTTAGCCACTTCTAGGGATCCACAGACTCTGCCTTAGAGAAGATGGACCTGGGAAGAGCCCAGCCATTTGGGGAGGGAATTCTGGGGTCACAAGTTCCCAGAACTTGGTCCTGAAGGAGAGACACAGACACCATGTGGGCATTTCCCCTAGAACCTGTGGAAGGAATGTGGACAGAGCTGGGGTAGAGGTGCGCCTCTAATGTATGGTGCCTATGCACAGGTGTAAGGGCGGTATTGTCTGCCTATCTCCTCTCTCCCCTCACGGGTGCAGGAACTGTATCTGGCAGTATCCCCAGCACCTATCACGGTACCTGGATCTTAAAAGTCACATCCTATATAGGTGCTTAATGGAAAGGACGTCAGACACAGTTCCGCACACTTCACTTCATTTAAACTTTTAATAGCCATTATTGCAGACGAAGGCTGTGAGGTTCAAAGAGGTTAAATGACTCGCCCAAGGTCACACAGCTACAACAGACAGTGGCTGGATTTGCCAGCCACTACTAGCCTACTCTCTCGCCCTTCTTTTCATTAGTATTCTTTCTTTGCCTCTGTGCTGGGGCGGAGGGCCCGGAGCGGCCCCTGCACAAGGCCGGGCCTTCCCCGCCGCCACTCTCCTTCTCTTCCCTCTCCCCCTCCTTCCCTATTCAGCCTCCCCCTCCCCCACCCCACCCTACCCGCCGCGCTCCCACAGCCCGCTCCGCTCCTCCTTCAGCCTCCCCCTCTCGCCGCGCTCCCCAACCCCTCGCGAAGCCCCGCCCCTTCCCTCAGGGGGACGTCACGTGCCGCCCCATCCCCCCGCGCCTGCGCGCTGCTTATTTCCCGCTGTCAGGATGAGGAGGCGGAGGTCGGCGCTCGGGTCCGTCTCTGCCCGCGGCTGTGGCGGCGCCGGCGGCTCCAGCCTTAGCGGTTCCTCCCTGGGCGGCGGCGGCGGCGGCTCGGTCGACGCCTCCTCCGCCAGCTGAGCCTGTGGGAGCCCGGGACGCCGCTTCCCCGCCCATCCCCGCTCCCCGAGGCCGGCCGCCCGGCCATGGCGCAGCCGGGCCCGGCTCCTCAGCCTGACGGTGAGTCGCCCACCATGGCAGGCGCGGCGGGCGCGGCCTTCCCGGCGCCGGCGTCGCGGGGAGACCTCCGGGCGGCGGGAAGGGCGCGCGCAGGCCCCGGGGGTGACCCTGCCGGGCGGAGGCGGGAGCGCGCGGGTTCCGGCGCCGGCTGCGCGCGAGGGCGGTGCGGGGGCCTGGGCGGCCGTCGCTGGGGAGGGGGCGGGAGGTGCCGGCTTTAGCCCTGGCTGGGGTGGGGGTGGAGGGAGGGGCGTGAGGGGGCTGCTGGGGACCAGGCAGAAGCTGGGGAGCGTGGAGAGGGAGCTGCTGTGGGTAGCGGTGGGGCCGGCACGTGGGTTCTGCCCGTGGGGAGGATGGAAATCAGGAACATGTGCTATATTCGTTAAAGAAAAAAAAAATTGCTTAGGTAGTGGTGATGTGCCCTCCCCACGCCCCGCCCCCCATCCATGCCACTGAGCGCTTTGAGCTCAGTTTTGTGGCGTGAAACTGGTTGGGATCAGTAGCTGGATTTAGTAGCGTTCCTTGAGAGGCATTGTGGCTTAATGGTAAGTGCTGGGGCCTGGGCGTCTGCAGGACCTGGAGCCTTCACTAACAAGCACTATGCAGGTTTCTTAGCCTTTTTGAACTTGAGTATTCTCATGAAAAGAGGTTAATTCGAGCCTTTATATTTTACTTAGAAAGGAGGCAACATGTATTATGTAAACCGGTTAGTATTATTAAGGCGTTTTTTGGAAATAATGAGGAGAATGGTGAAGTCGAGGAAGCGTGTCTTTTATAGCACTTATATCCAAGGAAGGAAAAAGAGCCCCATCCTAATTAGTCCCAGGTGGTTGTCAGTCCTTCATGACCTTCTGGGAAATTGGCTTAAGCTCTGCTTCGGAGATTGACCACGTGGTTCCAGGTTTTACTACCTGGAGTTATGTTTGGAAAGACTGTGCCTGGTCCTTGGCAAGGTACTGCTGTATCTGGGCGAGAGAGTTCTTTCAGGTGTATTTCTGTAATCAGCGTGTGTGCTTAGAATCTTGTGTGAGTGGAATGTCGGGATTTGGTGCTGGGCCCATGGTAGGTCCTTAAAAACCTGCCTTTGCCTAGGATTGTCTCTTAAAATAATCTTTCATGAAGACCTTACTCTCTTTTGTTGCCTTTGAGGAACCTGAAACAATGTTATCAGATTTTAATGCTAGCTGCTTTCTTGGAAGTGTGTTCCAAAGCCTTTTTGCCTCTAGTTTTAGGTTTTGTTAGTTGCCTAAGGAGACATGTCTGGTACCCACATCTGGAGTTGTGTAAGAATCTGGTTGCTGTTTCTGTTTCAGTAGAACAGAAGGGAGGCATTTCTGGTGGACTGTTAGAGGAAACAGGGATGTTTTCAGGCTACATTTTAATCCTCACCTTTTGCATTTGGTGTCAGGGAAGAAAACTTCCCGTTTCCACAAACACCTCTTTGTTTTTGCAGACAGAGGCAGAATAGAGAGAGCTCCAGTGGCTTCTGGTTCTGATCTGGAGGGGTAGGTATGCTTAGCTGGCAGCTGCCTTCTCTTGAGTTGCATGGAAACAAACGTCTAGGACGGCTCAGGTGACATGACAGTCTGGAATCAAAATTCCCTGCCTCTTTCTAGATGTGAAATGGTCTTCCTTGTAAATAGGCAGAAGTGACTAAGCACTTGAAAGAGGCTAGGAAAAATTAGCTTTAGGAAATCTTGTATTCTTAGTACAGGTTTATTCCCTGTTTTTCAAATCCTGTGACCGTGGGATGAGATTTAGTTTGCATAGATTGCAGTATTTATTTTCAGTTAATGTAGTAAATGAGCAGCCACAGCTACTGTTTACAGAAGGAGAGAGAATTCGGTGTATTTGAACGCTTTGTATCAGTGTCTTAGAAGTTCATCTTGGGGATTTAATTTTTCTCTTTGGCTGAACTTAACATAGATCACTTCTTAACACTTTAGCTTTAAGCATGCTTGAATTTCCTAGCCCTGCTGATATCAAAAAAAAAAACAAAAACAAAAAAACCAAACAGTTGCAGAATTCTTTTGAGTTAAACTGGCAGTAAAAGATAACTTTACTTTTTGACTTTAATCTAGCTTTTATCCCATTTTATTTATTTATTTGGCTGCACTGCGTGGCTTGTGTGCTCTTAGTTCCCTGACCAGGGATTGAACCCAGGCCCTCGGCAGTGAGAGCGCAGAGTCCTAACCACTGGACCTCCAGGGAATTCCCAGGTATCCCATTTTAGAGGCAGTTTTATTTTACGTTGACATTGTTTTCTTTTCCTTCTTTGACATAGGTTTATTTTTCATGGAGATATCGTAGATTAAGAAAAGAATTCATTTGTGTGTAAATCGACAGGTCAAAACGTAATAATTTTCTTTTAATTCTCTTTAATTTTTTCTTTTGTAAGTTTTTCGAAAACTATTTTTTTGATCATGCATCTTAGTTTACTCGTTCAGAACAAAGGTAACTTTAATAGTCAAAAAAATTTCAGCTTATTATTTCATTTTACCTTGATAATTCAAAGACTATATAGAATGTAAAATTTTTAAAATTTTAATATTTTTAAATCTAAGTTAAACTCTATCTTAGAAGCATTTGCTCTGATTTTACTTCATTTCTTTTTTATTTAAAAACACTGTATTCTAAAATCCTTCCATTAAAAAAGTATGGCTATTAAGAAGTGTGTCTCCTCCCATCTCCCAAAGGAAACCAGTATTAAGTTTTCTATCCTTCTTGACTTTTTTCTATAGTTAACACAGACATGCTACCTTTTTCCCCTGAAATGGACATGCTTTACATACATAGGTCTGCAACTTGTCTATTTTGCTTATAAGTGTTAGCTATAATTATCATATACTTGTAAATGGTTATGTGGCCATATAATGTGCTATAGACACTGCATGCATTATTTCAGGAAATCTTCTTATCAGTGAGGTGGGTACTATTATAATATTGTTCCTGTTTTATTGATGAGGAAACTGAAGCACAGAGAAGTTGAAAGTGCCTAGAGTTACATAGCTAGAAGTGAGGGGAGCCAGGATTCAAATCCAGGTCACCTGATGCCAGAGCCCTCGATCTGTTTACTAGATCGTGGACTACTTTCCAGTTCAATGTTATAGATCTACCTCATTCTTGTTAAAGAATGTTCTGTCATACGCATGTACCACACATGATTTATTTGCCTATATCTTTATTGATGTTTTAATTTTTTCATTATAAGCAGTTCTGTAATAAATATTCTTGTACATATTTTTCAGGTACTTTTGCTTTTACTTCTGTAAGACTGTGAATTAAAGGGCATGAGCTCTGAGTGAATTAAATTTTAATAACCATTGCTAGCTTACTCTCAAAAAGTATCAATTTACATACCTGCCAATAGTATATGAGAGGGTGGATTTCCTCTACACTTTTACAAACCCTGGATAATGTCAGTTGTTTTAAGTTTGTATCTTGTGATAGACAAAAAAAAAAAAAAGGTATTCTTCAGTTAACAAATGTTTGTGTGCCCAGTCTAGACCAAGCCTTATGCTAGGCCCTAGGAAATAAAATGACGAAGAAACCCAAACCCAGTCCCTGTTCCTAGGTGGTGAATCAGAAGGCCGTTAATTAGATAATCCCACAGACAAGTACAAAACTGCTCAACAAATATGAGCGTGTACTACTGGCCAGGCACAATTCTAGATATTTGAAATACATCAGTGGGCAACACAGATAATAAATAACCCTGCCCTAGTGTGGGAGAAACAGATATTAAACAACAAACATAAGCAAAACATATGGATTGTTAGGTGATAAGTGCTATGGAAAAAAGAAAAAATAGAGCAGGGTAAAAGGAATGGGGATAGGCTGGTTTTAAATAGGGTGGTCAGAGTAGCCTTATTGCATAGATGACATTTGACCAGAGACTTGAAGGTGATAGAAGAGGTAATATGAGGATATCTGGAGGAAGAGTGTTCCAGACATAGGGATCAATTCTTGCGAATGCCTTAGGGAAGGAATGTGTGTGGCATGTTTGAGGGATGGCATGGAGGTCAGTGTGGCTAGAATGAAATTATTGGGGCAGTGGGTGGAAGGAGGTGGGAGAAGAAGGGAGAAGAGAGTAGTAGAATATGAGGTGAAAGGTCATGGGGTGGTGGCAGGTCTTCTGGGCTCTAGAAGCATTGCAAAGATTGGCTTTCACTATGGGGAATCATTAAAAATGTTTTGAGCAGAGGAGTGATGTGATCTGACATAACATTTAAAAAAAAAAAAAAACCACTCTGGTTGGTAGATTGGCAGTAGAGTAAAGGAAGGCAAGGGAGGCATTAATCCAGGAAAAAGATGATGAGGCTGAGACCAGGGTGCATTGGTGGAGGTTATATTTCGAAGGCATGGCCAACAGTATTTAGATTAGGTATGGGATGCAAAAGAGAGAGGTAGTCAAGGATCATTAGGAGGTTTTTGGGCTGAGCAGCTGTGAGAGGTACACAATGCAGTAATTGAGGAATTTGACCCATTTAGTTAGTCCAGGAAAGGTTTCTGAGGAAGTGGTCCTAGAGCTGAGATCCAGTGGATGAGCAGGAGTCCCTTTTTGGAAGAAGCAGGATGAGTAAGATGACTGAAGAAAGGTCAGTGTGCCTGGGTAGAGATGATGAGAGGGTCAAATAGGTATAGGCTGGCCTGAGTGGGCTTTACTGTTAGAGCTCTAAGGGAAGCCACTGAACGGTTTTAAGTAGGTAAAATGATGGCTTTTTAATTTGTACTTTCCTGATAGTAATTATATATATTTATTTTTTCTTTTGTTGTGCAGAAAGCTTTAATTTTTATGTAGACCTGATCACTTTTTAAAAAAAACATTTATTTTTATTTGGTTGTTCCAGGTCTTAGTTGTGGCATGTGGGCTCCTTAGTTGCAGCTCGTGGGCTCCTTAGTTGCGGCATGCATGTGGGATCTAGTTCCTCAGCCAGAGATTGAACCCGGGCCCCCTGCATTGGGAGCATGGAGTCTTAACCAGTGCGCCACCAGGGAAGTCCTTTGACCATTTTAAAAAATTAATGGTTTCTGGGTTTCTTAGGAAGACCTCTTTTTATTAAAAAAACAAAAAACAACAAAAAAAAAACCCAACAACAACGAAAACATCTCATTTTCACCACTTTCATAGCTTCATCTCTTATATTTAGTACTTTAGACCATCTGGAATTTATTTTTAAATTTAACAGGTAAAGTTTAATATAAAGAATTATTAACTAAACAGGAGATTACCTAAGAGAAAAAAAAAACCCCTAAAGAATACAGGAATAGTAGATACAGGGAGCAGCTACTGCCTCAAGGCTAAGGCAGAGCACCTAGGGAAGGAACAAATCTTCAAGAGGCTGCTCCCAGAACTGAAATCCAGACTTTGTTGGAGAGGGTACAGCTGTGGCCCTCTGAAGGGCAGTGATCATTGAGGGACCACGTCTGTAGAACTTCCTGGAAAGCTGCTTTCTGGCTTGCTGGGGGAAGCTGCCTGCATCTGGAATTTATTTTTGATGTGATATAGTGTTCTAACTTTATTTTTCTTCCAAGTGGATAAAGCCAATTTTTTAAAAAAAAAATATTTATTTTATTTATTTATTTTTGGCCGTGTTGGGTCTTCGTTGCTGCGCACGGGCTTTCTCTAGTTGAGGCGAGTGGGGGCTACTCTTCGTTGCGGTGCGCGGGCTCCTCATTGCGGTGGCTTCTCGTTGTGGAAAACGGGCTCTAGGCGCACGGGCTTCGGTAGTTGTGGCTCGCGGGCTCTAGAGCGCAGGCTCAGTAGTTGTGCTGCACGGGCGTAGTTGCTCCGCGGCATGTGGGATCTTCCCGGATCAGAGCTCGAACCCGTGTCCCCTGCATTGGCAGGTGGATTCTTAGCCACTGTGCCACCAGGGAAGCCCAAGCCAATTGTTTTAATACCATTTATTCAATAATCCATATATTTGGTTTATTATTACTTGATAAATCTCCCAACTACTAAACTTGATCAGAAACACAAAAGCCCTGAGCTTACCCCACAGTCTGACTAACACAGTCTCACTAACACAGACTGACACAGTCTGCCCCAGCACACAGTAGCCTGGGATTGTGTAATAATCTTTTAATTTGTATGTCTTACCTGACTACCTGTGGATGGAACTGCCTTTGACTCTTAAGGGCTCTGATTTCTAAAATATCTTGAGTACATCATATACTAGGTTTTTATTCAGTGAAATTTCATGTGCTCTTTTTGTATAATCAGTCATTACATTGAGTTTAGTCTTCATAGGAATATTTAGTAAACAATTCTGTTTATTTTTGTGTAGGACAGCTGTGCCAGGTAATGCGGAAGGGCTGTGGAAATGAACGAGAGATAGTTCTGATTTCAGGAATTTTATGATCTAGTGGAGGGAATGGGCTTTAGGCACACTAATGTGAAATGAGGAGGCGCCTAGTGACAGTAGATAGTTCTCTGTTGGATCACAGGGGAAACTTACTACAAGTAGAACAGGGAGAGCTATGAAGGAAGGTGCCTTTGTTCAGTTTTCTCATTAGATACTTGAATCTCTTCCAAGTGGTAGACTAATTTCTGTTTGAATGCCTCTGGAGAGAGAAGGAACTCACGACATCCTAGTTTTGACTAGTTCTAATGTTTTGGTTATCCTTAATTAATTAAGTGGAAATTTGCCTCACCATTACTTTTACTCACTGCAGATGTATTTAACCTATAGAGAGTAGTAGATATAGAGACATATCCCTGAAAAGAATCTTAAAGACTATCTTCCGTCATTTTAGAGATCAGGAAGTTAAGGACTAAAGAAGCAGAAGTGACGTGCATTGTAGCAGAGCCAACAGTAGAATTTAGTAGTAGAGTGGGGTTGTCACCTGTCTTCTGGTTACTGCTTCTGTTTATGTAGAATGAACTTTCTCTAGCTGCATCATTATGACATTGCTAAAAAGGAATCATAGAATGGATGTAACTTGATTACAGTCAGAACGCATGAGACTTTTTCTTTTTTTTTTTTAATATTTATTTACTTATTTGGCTGCGCTGGGTGTTCGTTGTGGCACGTGGGATCTTGGTTGCCGCATGCGGGATTTTTTAGTTGTGGCATGTGGGCTCTTAGTTGCGGCATGCGGGATCCAATTCCATGACCAGTGATCGAACCCGGGCCCCCTGCATTGGGAGCCTGGAGTCTTAACCACTGGACCACCAGGGAAGTCCTGAGACTTCCTTGGTAATTATTTATTTTTCAATAATTGTAGATGCTGGAGGAACTGCCCCTGAGAAGGGAGAACCTGAAGTTATCAAGGAGAAAATAAATATGGACTAGATCTGTGAGGAATTAAGAGCAGATAAGATGCATCAAGAGCTTGAGTGTCAGGAGGAGAGACAGGGATCTCATCCTCCAAAACAGAAGGGAAAAAGGAAAGGATGTGTGAGAAAGAAAGGTAGAGAAAACTCTTGAGGTAGAAGAGAAACTGACTAAATATAAGTGTAGTCTCCATTCATTTATTCAACATATATGATTTGAGTATGAACTACGAACAGGGTAGACAAGGTGCCTGTCCTCATGGAAGTTGTTGTTTTGCAACCTTTATTACAGATGAGATTGTTTATACTTGGCTGGGTTCCTCATCTTAAGCACAGAACACAGAAAATAATTTGGCTGTGTTCCCAGTTATCCTAAAGGTGATATAACCAGTACCATTTTAGATGCACAGGAGAGAAGTTAATTCATTATGTACATTGAATACCTTGGGCATTAGGATTTAACTCTGTCATGGAACCTGGGTTGAGAAAGGCTGTTAGAATAATAAGTACAGGGTATGATTGGGTCCTTATTGTGGGAAGTCCAATGGGGTGGGGGTGGGGGAACCATGATGTGGGTTACTATTCCATTGGTTAAGTGTATGAAAAATCAATACAAACTTGATAGTTACCATTTAGTCCCAAATTGATGTCTACTTGATTGCTTTCTCTAAGCTCCTGCTATATTTATTATTTATAAATAAACTGCTGCTGCCCACCTGGCCTCCCCCCCTCCCCCATCTAGATATTATATTCTCAGCTTTCTTAGCTACTATGGAATAGAGTCTGCCTGACACTACTTCTGTCTTTCATTTTATTGTGAACCTAGTAAGCCTCAGTAGACAGTTACAGAAGGGCCATTAACAGGTTAGATCCATCTCTTGCAAAAATTTGTTCTGCATTTACTCCTGACAGATGAAATCCAGTCTTCCTAGAACATGGCCACTTTTTGTGGTAACTGTATTAGTAAATTCTTAACTTTGTTGGGCTGAAATCACTTCCCTACAACTTCTACACCATGGTTCTGGCCTCGTGAATGAGTCAAAATTAGTCTATTTTCTCTTCCACACAAAGGGTCTTCAGATACTTAAAGAGCTTGCTTCCATCTTGGCAGTTCCTCATGTGAGGATTCTGTACCCTCTCCATTCTTTGCAGCTTCTTTTGCTTGGCTAGCCAGATGTCCTAATACCATGTAGTTTGCTAGTGCTCTTCCTAAAATGGTGTCCCTAATATTAGTGGAATATTCCAGACATGGAATCTATGTGACTCGTGCAACAAACAGCAAAGATTTTTTGATCAAAACTCTCAACTCTTTTTGATGTATGCTAACGTTCCCTCAAATTTGTTTGATTTCTCTGTATCATATGAGTTCATAATAAAATGGAAGCTGTGATTTATTGAGGTGTTCTGTGCCTTGCACTGTGTTGTGTTTTTTTTAAAATTAGAGTAGTTTTATTTTCATAGCAAAATTGAACAGAAAGTACAGAGAGTTTTCTTATACCCCCTCCCTGTCAGACTCCCTGACCATCAACATTCCACACCAGTGTGGTACATTTTTAAACAATCGATGAACCTGCACATCATTATCATCCAAAGTCCATCACTTACATTAGTGTTCACTCTTGGTGTTGTACATTCTGTGGGTTTGGACAAACATGCAATGCATCTATCCATTGACCGTTGTAATATTATATAGAACAGTTTCACTGCCTTAGAAATGCCGTGTTCTACCTCCTCATCCCTCTTTTCCCCTGAATGCTTGGTAAACACTGATCTTTTTACTGTCTCCATGGTTTCTCCCTTTTACAGAATGTTATATAGTTGGAATCATACAGTTATGTAGCCTTTTTCATATTGGCTTCTTTCACTTAGTAATATACATTTAAGGTTTCTTCATGTCTTTTTGTGGCTTGGTAGCCCAATTCTTTTTTTAGCACTGATTAATATTTCATTGTCTAGATGTACCAGTTATTCAGTTATTGAAGGACTTCATGATTGCTTCCAGGTTTTAGCAGTTATGAATAAATTACTATAATGCAGATTTCTGTGTGGATCTAAGTTTTCCACTCATTTGGCTAAATATTAAGGAGTGTGATTGCTGAATTATATGGTAAGAGTATGTTGAAGTGGCTGTACCATTTTGCATTCCCACCAGCCACAAATGAGCATTCCTGTTGTTCCACTTTTTCCAGCATTTGGCAAGTGTCTATGTTTTGGATTTTAGCCATTCTAGTAGATGTGTAGTGGTATCTCATTGTTTTAATTTGCAGTTCCCTAAAGACAGATGATGTTGAGGTTATTCACTATCTGTATATCTTCTTTTGTGAGGTGTCTGTTCAGAATTTTTGCTTAACTTTTAATGAAGTTGTTAATTTTCTTATTGTTTAGTTTTAAGAGTGCATTGTGTATTTTGGATAACTGAACTTTATCAGATATGTCTTTTGCAAGTATTTTCTCCAAATCTGTGGCTTGTCTTTGCCCTTGACAGTGTTTTTCACAAACAGAAGTTTTAAATTTAATGAAATCCAACTTATAATTATTTCTTTCATAGATCATGCCTTTGGTGCAGTATCTAAAAAGTCATTGCCATAACCCAAGGTCATCTAGATTTTCTACTATGTTTCACTCTAGGAGTTTCATAGTTTTGCATTTTACATTTAGGTCTGTGACTCATTTTGAGTTATTTTTTTTGTAAAGGGTGTAAAGTCTGTAGCTAGATTTTTTTTCTTTCATTTTTGCATGTGGATATCCAGTTGTTCCAGCACCATCATTTGTTGAAAAGACTGTCCTTTCTCCATTGAATTGCCTGTCCTTCTTTGTCACAGATCAGTCTGCTATATTCGTGGATCTATTCCTAGGCTCACCATTCTGTTCCATATATATATTTGTGTATTCTTTCATAGATGTGATTTTAAATTTCTTAATTAAAAGATTTTTTTGTGTCAAAAATAACAAATGTTTGTTAAAAATTTATAAATGTATAATATGAAGGGAAAAGTCCATATAAGCTCATAAGCTCACCCCTCAGAGATAAACACTGATAAGGGTCTGGTAGGTATTTTTCTGGTTTTTTAAAAAGAAATGTGTATTCTGATGATTTAAAAGTGGAATCCTGCTATATACGCTCTTCTCAACCTTCCTTTTTCTTTATTTGTTTTTGATATAGATAATGTCATCATTTTTGAAATAGATCATTTTTGTGGCTGTATAATACAGATACACTATAATTTTTTAAAGTAAGTCCCCATTGATGAATATTTGTGCCGTTATTATAAAACTTCAGCTAATATCCTTGTACCTGTCTTCACAGGCTCATGTGAGTGTTTTTGTGTTATAAGTTCCTTGAACCAAAATTACTGAGTCAAAGAATATGAACGTTTAAAAATTTAATGGCAGGACTTCTCTGGTGGTCCAGTGGCTAAGACTCCCCTCTCCCAATGTAGGGGGTCTGGCTTCGATCCCTGCTCAGGGAACTAGATCCTGCGTGCATGCCTCAACCAAGAGTCCAAATGCCATAACTAAAGATCTCGTGTGCTGCAACTAAGACCCGGCGCAGCCAAAATAAATAAGTAAACATTTAAAAATTTAATGGCAAATGTCAAATTCTTTTTCAGAAAGGTTGGACAATTTACAGGCTCACCATCAGGGTATAAGAGAACTTATAGCTCCTTAATTTAAGAAATTATTTGCATATGGGGAAGTTGACCTCTTTATCATGTGTGTAGCAAATGTAGCAAAAATTTCCCCCATTTTGTTTTTTAATTTTGAGATGTTTTGGCATATGGGTTTTATCAGTTTTTTCCTTAATGGCTTCTAGGTTTCCTTCTACCTCTTTGTCTGTGTTACCTTCTAGTATTTACTTTTAAATGTTTGATCACTTTGGAATTTATTTTGATGTAAAGGCTGAGATAGGAATCTAGCTTTTACTCCTGTTTATTTTCAAATGGCTAGCCAGATAATATTGCACCATGTAGTGTTTAATCCATTTTTCTCAATTGATTTTGAAATGCCACCATTTATTATATGCTAAATATCCAGGAATACCTGAGTCCGTTTCTGAATAGTATTGTGTTTGATTGATTTATCTGTTCTGGTGTTACACCCATAGTTAAAATGACTTTTTTCCCTACTTTCTAATGTTTTAGTATTTTAAAGAGCCAGGAACCCTTCATTATTTATTTTCTAGAATTTTCCTGAACTATTCTTAGGTATTTACTCATTCAGATAAAATTTGGAATGATCACATTAAGTCTGCCCACCATGCTCCCCTCTACTGCCCCCTTCCCCCCCGCTCCCCCAAAAAAGACCTTAAAAAAACCCTCATTGATTTAGTTATAAACTAAGGAGAAAGGTGTATCTTTTTTTTTTTTTTGCGGGCCTCTCACTGTTGTGGCCGCTCCCATTGCGGAGCACAGGCTCCGGACGCGCAGGCTCAGCGGCCATGGCTCACGGGCCCAGCCGCTCTGCGGCATGTGGGATCTTCCCGGCCCGGGGCATGAACCCGTATCCCCTGCATCGGCAGGCGGACTCTCAACCACCGCGCCACCAGGGAAGCCCATAGAAAGGTGTATCTTTAACAAGCATCTTTAGAGTGCCATAAAGCACTTTAAGTGCATTAATTATTTAATCCTCTGAATTCTTTAAGGTTGGTATTGTCCGTATTTCACAATGAGGAAATGAAAGTTTAGTAAATTGCTCAGGATCCAGGTTCCCATGACTTTTTTTTACTATTTAAATTCCACCCACTATCTCTCAGGTTAGTTTTATTTAAGTAAACTCTCAGATCATTAAAAAAGGGGCAAAGTTAAAACAAAACCCCAAGTTGTGTGTGTGTGTGTGTGCTTTTTAAACCATAAAGTACAAAGAAAGTATAAAGAAAACTGGACTTATAATTCTATCCTTTGGAATATTTTGTCATTTTAGTGTATTTCTGGCCATGTTTTATATCAACAAATAAAATTTTTAACCAGCTGATCATATTGCACATGTGGTTTTGTATTCTGCTATTTTTATTTTAATTATGATGTAAAATATTTCTGTTGTAAGCTTTTCAAAAAACGTTGGTTTTAAAAGTCTAATTTATCATATATTTGTTATATATTAAGTTATAAAAATAACTTAATTATTTTCCTATTACTGCCTATTTGATTATTTGTAAGATCTTGCTATTAGTAAATAATTCTACAGGAGACATCTTTGGACATTAGTCTTTGATGTCATCTTTGATTATTTCCCAGAGAGTTCTGGGTCAAAAAATATGAGGTTTTGATATATTTATATATTGCTAAATTGCTTTCCAGATATCTCGTTCTAGTTTACATTTCTGCCATTAGTGCTGATGTCTTTTACTGTCACCTCACCCTTGTTAACATTAAGTATAGACTTAATTATTACCAATAGCATAGGCAAAGTGGTATCTTATTGCTGTTTTAAGTTTCTAAATGCAACCTATAAGAGCAATAAGATACCATTTTGGTGGGTGTGATTAGGCTTTAAAAAATGTATTGACCATTTGTTTTCTTTGTGCATTGCCTCTTCATGTCCTTTGCCATTTTCTTATTAATTTATAAATACCTTTATTTCATGGACATTGGCCTTTGTCTTTTATTTGTTACAGATATTGTCCAAGTTTATTCTTTCTCTTATTGCTAATGCATGGTATAGAGAAGCCTAAGAATTCTTTTGAACAAACTTGATAATGCTTTGATACCTTCAAAGACCTGCTTTATCTCAGTATCAATTAGATATCCACTTATACTTTCTTCGTTTTTTGTTTTTTTCTGAAATTGTTGGCCTTTTTTTTTTTTTTTTTCAATATCATTTGAATTTTTAAGTTGTTTCTGTATGAGCTGTTTGTCAGGTTAGGACTTCCACATCTTTTATTAAGTCGTTAATTTTCTGTAAGCAGTTATTTTATAATTTTAGATAAAATTAATACTACCTATTGTAAACAATTTAGAAAATGCAGAAAAGCATAAAAAAATTACTCAAAGATAATATCCATTCACTTATTGATATGTTATCTTTCCAGGGTTTTTATATGTATATTTATTTTTTATTTTTTGGGTTGCATTGGGTCTTAGCTGCAGCATGTGGGATCTTCGTTGAGGTATGCGGGATCTTTCGTTGCAGTGTGCAGGCTTCTCTAGTTGTGGTGTGTGGGTTTTCTCTTCTCTAGTTGTGCGTGGCCTCCAGAGCATGTGGGCTCTGTAGTTTGTGGCACGTGGGCTCTCTAGCGAAGGTGTGTGAGCTCAGTAGGTGTGGCGCGTGAGCTTAGTTGCCCCACGGTGTGTGGGATCCTAGCTCCCTGACCAGGGATTGAACCCGCGTCCCCTGCATTGGAAGGTGGATTCTTTACCACTGGGCCACCAGGGAAGTCACTATATGTATATTAAAATATATGAAAAAAACGCTTTTAAAAGTTTAATGAAAATTCTAATATTTTTATAGGGTGTTGTTTCCACTTAAATTAAGTAATAAATGTTATTGTTAATGACTGCATAGTAATCCATTGTATGGATTCCATAACATGATTAACTAGGTCTCTCTTGGTATATATTTAAATTTTTTTTCCCATTGCAGTTAACACTGTAGTAAACATCCTGCTACATATATCTCTAAATATTTATGCAAATACTTATCTTAATAACCTTTGAAACAACTAATAAGGATTTATGTACATTAAAATTTTGATACTTGTGATATATATACATTTTGATGTATTCTTTTGTATCAGGAATACCTCTCATAGCAATTGGAAATCCAATCCCTAGTGGCTTAAACAAGTAAAGGGTTTTTTTGTGTGTAGCAAGTTTAGAAGTAAAGCATTCCAAGGTTGGTTCAGTTGTTCAAGGATGTCCAAGTTCCTTCTATTTTTTTTCTTTCTTTTTAAAAAATATTTATTTATTTGGCTGCGCTGGGTCTTAGTTGCAGCATGCGGGATCTTTAGTTGTGGCACACGGGATCTTTAGTTTGTGGCATGCGGATCTAGTTCCCTGACCAGGGCTCAAACCTGGGCGCCCTGCATTGGGAGCACAGAGTCTTAACTGCTGGATCACCAGGGAAGTCCTCCTTCTATTTTCTGTTTTCCTCCAATGTGAGCCTGTTTGCTCACATCTTTATTATTTTTTACTTGCAGATTCACTTCTGATTTCCTCTTGGGAGTATTTATTCCTTTAAATCTTTTAGTGTTTTTTTTTTCTTTTTTCTTTTAGTATTTTCTTAGTTCTCTTTGTTGGGTTTTCTGTTTTAGGCACATGGATCATCCATATATTGGGCATTCTTTGTTTCTCATAGCTGTTTCCTTTTTCATTGCTTTACTTTTTTTCCTTTACTTTGTAATTCATTGAGATTATTTCAGGTCTTTTTGATCTCTGACAGAATTGATTAATGGATTTCCTAATGTTGGGACAGATTTTGTATACCTGAGGTAAACTCAGCTTGTTTGTGATGGATTGTTCTAGTATGTATCTAGGTTAGGTTTGCCAATGTTTTAATTTTTTTTTTGCAAAATTACGTTCATAACTGAGATTGGCCTATAGTTTTACATTTTGGTACTACCTTGGGTTTTGGTGCCTTGATTATACTAGTCTAGTAAAATAAATTCGGAAACATTCCGTCTTTTATTATGCTGAAGACAGTTTAAATAGCATAGGATATATTTATTCCTTGTAGATTTGATAGAATTTGTTACGGTCTCTTTCGAAAAGGTTTCATCTTGAAACTTGTATAGATACCTCATAATTTGGGGGGTCATTTTTCTGTTGTTAGACATTTGCTTTTTTTGACGTTTTGGAATTCTGATGCTTTAAAGAAGTCAACATTCTTGCAATTAAATCTTTTTTTTTTTTGGCTGTGTTGGGTCTTCGTTGCTGCACGTGGGCTTTCTCTAGTTGCGGTGAGCAGGGGCTACTCTTTCATTGAGGTGCACAGGTTTCTCATTTGCGGTGCTTTCTCTTGTTGCGGAGCATGGGCTCTGGGGGTGTGAGGTTCAGTAGTTGCAGCACGTGGGCTCAGTAGTTGTGGCATGCGGGCTTAGTTGCTCTGTGGCATGTGGGATCTTCCTGGACCAGGGATCAATCCTGTGTCCCCTGCATTGGCAGGCGGATTCTTAACCACAGCGCCACCAGGGAGTTCCTGCAATTAAATCTTCATGCATACTCATCATTATTACTTCTTTAGGATATATTTTTGGCAGTGAAATTGCTTGGTTGAAAAGTATACAGAATTTTAAGACTTTTGCTGTCGATTATTGCATAGTTATCTGTCTTGAAACATACCCTGGATTTGTTTTAATCAGGTATGGTAAGGGGACAGAATTTTAGGATTAGAAGGGACTTTTTTTTTTAATTGAAGTATAGTTGATTTACAGTGTTGTGTCAATTTCTGCTGTACAGCAAACTGATTCATATATATATATTCTTTTTCATATTCTTTCCCATTATGGTTTTTTAAAAAATATTTATTTATTTATTTGGTTGCATTGGGTCTTAGTTGTGATAGGCGGGCTCTTTAGTTGTGGCTCGCCAGCTCCTTAGTTGCCACACGTGGGCTCCTTAGTTGTGGCTCACGGGCTCCTTAGCTGTGGCATGCGAACTCTTAGTTGTGGCATGCGTATGGGATCTAGTTCCCTGACCAGGGATCAAACCCGGGCCCCTGCATTGGGAGCACAGAGTCTTAACCATTGTGCCACCAGGGAAGTCCTCCATTATGGTTTATCACAGGATATTGAATATAGTTCCTTGTACTCTACAGTGGGACCTTGTTGTTTATCAGTTCTATATATGATAGTTTGCATCTGCTAACCCCAAACTCCCAATCCATGCATCTCCCACCCTGCTTCCCCTTGGCAACCACAAGTCTGTTCTCTATGTCTGTGAGTCTGTTTCTGTTTCATAGGTAAGTTCATTTGTGTCATGTTTTAGTTTCCATGTGTAAGTGATATCATATGGTATTTGTCTTTCTCTTTCTGACTTAACTTCACTTAGCATGATAATCTATAGTTGCATCCATGTTGCTGCAAATAGCATTATTTTATTTTTGTTAATGGCTGAGTAGTATTCCATTGTATATGTACCACATCTTGGTCCATTCATCTGTTGATGGACATTTAGGTTGTTTCCATGCTTTGGCTATTGTGAAAAGTGCTGCTATGAACATAGGGGTGTATGTATTTTTTTGAATTTTAGTTTTGTCCGGATATATGCCCAGGAGTGGGATTGCTGGATCATATGGAAGCTTTGTTTTTATTTAATTAATTAATTTATCTATTTTATTTTTGGGTCTTTGTTGCTGCATGTGGGCTTTCTTTAGTGGTGGTGAGTGGGCTTCTCATTGCAGTGGCTTGTTGCGGAGCATAGGCTCTAGGCTCACAGCCTTCGGTAGTTGTGGCTCGTGGGCTCTAGAGTGCAGTCTCAGTAGTTGTGGCACATGGGCTTAGTTGCTCCACGGCATGTGGGATCTTCCTGGACCAGGGCTTGAACCCATGACCCCTGCATTGGTGGGCGGATTCTTAACCACTGCGCCACCAGGGAAGCCCCTGATGTTTTTAGTTTTTTGAGGAACCTCCATACTGTTTTCCATAGTGGCCTCACCAACTTACATTCCCACCAACAGTAGGAGGGTTCCCTTTTCTCCACACCCTCTCTAGCATTTGTTATTTGTGGACTTTTTAATGATGGCTATTCTGACCAGTGTGAGGTGGTACCTCATTGTAGGTTTGATTTGTGTTTCTCTAATAATTAGTGATGTTGAGCATCTTTTCATGTGCCTTTTGGCCATCTGTATGTCTTCTTTGGAGAAATAACTAGTTCTTTTGCCCATTTTTCGATTGGGTTGTTCGTTTTTTGTTGTTGAGTTGTATGAGCTGTTTGTATATTTTGGAAACTAAGCCCTTGTCAGTTGTATCGTTTGCAAATATTTACTCCCATTCCATAGGTTGTCTTTTCGTTTTGTTTATGGTTTCCTTTTGGAAGGGACTTTTTACCTGTCTTCTGGTGTTTCACTTTGTATCTGAAGTTCTCAACCCTTCCTATCAGTTTATAACAGATTTCTTACCTTTGTCACTATTGACATTTTGCGCTGTATTATTCTTTGTTGTGTATGACTGTCCTGTACATTGTAGGATGTTAAATAAGCAGCATCTTTGGCCCCTACCCACTAGATGCCAGTACCCTTACCTATGCACCCCCCCCCCGACCCCACCCCTGGTTGTGACAACCAAAAATGTCTCCAGACATTGTCAAATATCCTCTGGGAAGCAAAATCACCTCCAGTTGAGAACCACTGGTTTATAACAAAATGCTTTAGAATGCACTGTTACCATTCTGATAAAGTTATACAAATGACTTAAAAAAAACAAACCCTAACAGTATAATGCCTTTAGTGTGAAGGAAAATAACTTATAATTAAGTATATATATTTCAACATGTAAATTAATGTGTGACTAAATAAAAGAGCCACCCCTAGAAGGTGGTATTACACTTGTTTATAAGTCCTATATTAATCACTATTAAATACTTATAGTCACAGGGAAATCTTTCTAGGCCATGGCAGGTCAGTGTTTGAACCCAGCTCTGCCACTTCCTAGCGGTGCAACAATAGGCATTTTACTTAATTTCTCAGAATGTTTTCTCACCTATAACTGGGGATGGTATGCCTACTTTATGGTTTGTTTTGAAAGTTTAATGAGCCAGTGTATAAAATAACTTGCCTAAGAGCTATATGTAAATTATATAATCCTTGCTACAACCCTAGAAGGTAGTACTATTCTAGTCCCCATTTTTACAGGTAGAGAGAAGGAACCAGTTTATAAGTGGCAGAGCTGGGATTCAAACATTAATTCCAGAGCCTGTGCTTTCAACTATTATGCTGTACGGCTTCCCATATAATACCTAATGAATAGGGGATACTTAACTGTTAGTTCCTGTTATTTAATTCTTTTTTCTAGCTTTGAGAGACACCCCCTCACCCTCCTCTCCATGTCATTAACATCAGCGCTCTCTCCTGGAAATTTTTTTACCTACTGGTTTCTCATTTCCCCTTCAGGGACATATAATTAATCTTCTTCATCCACACTTAGGATAACTATTTATCAAAATTCTGATGCCTTTCTATGTATGACTTTGATATTTCTGAAAGGCTCATAAATAATGCATTCAACTTCCCTTATAAATAAAATATAATGCTTGTCTTTTTATTATTTATTTATGAAGAACTTCTTTTCTGATAAATAACTTCTAATATCAGCTGTGTGGTTATATTGTAGCCTTTTTATAACACAAGTGTAGGGAGATAAGAAATTACATCTACATTTTAGGTTTTCCATGTTACAATGAAGGACAGTATGTACATAGGGAATTTGATTTGTTTTACAGTATAATCATATATGGTTCCAAGAGGTATCATATGTTGTGTTAGGCTTGACTTGTTCCTATGTAAACGATAAAAAAAAAAAAAATCTTCAAAAAAAAATCTTCAGAATATTCTGAGCAAATTTTCATTTTATATTAAAGGAATTTGGTAACCAGAAGTAATTAAATTTTTAATTAATAGTTCTCTACTGTGAATTGTATGTGTGAATATGTATAATGCCCCTTTATATGGAATGGTGGAGGGATGGTTTTATGGGCACATTATTTTTCAGCTGATTTAGACTTAAGCCCTCAAACACAGAAATGGTAAGACTTTAAAAAAAAAAGCAAACTTAGTCTTTTATATGGAATTTTTTAAACACTTGAAAAGTAAAGAGTTTAGTATGTAGACCCACCACCCTCTCTCTGTGTATCATGATTATCAATGCATGGCGGGTCTTGTTTCACCTATAGCCCTCCCCACCTTCCCTCCTGGATTTTTTGTTGTTGTTGTTTTTTTGTTTTTTAATTAATTAATTTATTATGGCTGCATTGGGTCTTCGTTGCTGCACGTGGGCTTTCTCTAGTTGGTTGAGCAGGGGCTACTCTTTGTTGCAGTGCACGGGCTCTAGGTGTGCAGGCTTCAGTAGTTGTGGCTTGCGGGTTCCAGTAGTTGTGGCTTACAGGCTTAGCTGCTCTGTGGCATGTGGGATCTTCCCGGACCAGGGATTGAACACGGGTTCCCTCCATTGCAGTGGTTACGAATCTGCCTGCCAATGGAGGGGACCCGTGTTCAATCCCTGGTCCGGGAAGATCTGTGGCACGTGGGACACGGGTCCCCTCCATTGGCAGGCAGATTCTTAACCACTGCACCACCAGGGAGGTTCCCCCTCCTGGATTTTTTAATAGCAAAACTCAGACATTAGATGATTTCATTTGGAAACATTTTAGTATATATGTAAACATAAAATGCAATACTACTATATCACCTAAAAACAGTAACTAATTCTTTAGTGTTTCTGAATATCTAGTCAGTGTTGAAATTTCCTCAGTTGTCTCAACTTAAAAAAAAAAATTGTTCAAATCAGGATCCAAAATAAAAGCTATCCTTAAGATTGGTTGGTGTGTCCTGTCTGTTTTTTTCCCTTACAATTTGTCTGTTGAAGAAATCCACCCTGTAGATTGTTCACACCTGGAATTTCCTAATTGCATCCATGTTGTGTTGGTCTCCATATTCTTGTGCCTTCTGTGTTTCCTCTAAATCGGTAGTTTGATCTAAAGTAGTGATTAGGTCCAGGTTTTTGTTTGTTTGAAATACGGTTTTATGTGTTATATTTTTTGGTGGTGGTTTTGTTGTGCTTTTTAAAAGAATATTTCAAAGTGGTAGCGTGTACCTCTATCAGGAGGTTCATAATGTCTGGTTGTCTCTTTGAGATGTTAGGACTGTTGATCATTGCCTAGATTTCTCCATTCATTAGGATTTGTAAAACAGCAAGTTATTAGCTGGAATAGTTCTGTAAAGAAAAATTCTCCTTGTATATTTTGCTACCTTATGGTGTAGGAAATGGAGAATAAATGCTTACTACTTTTCTCTTTGGTTACCAGTTTTCAAAATAATGACTTGGTTGCCTACAACCCTTCAAAGGTAACTAATCAGGGTTTTTTTTTCCTTCGTATATCATCAAGAACACATGGATTTAAATAATGTATATGTTTTGGGCTTCCCTGGTGGCGCAGTGGTTGAGAGTCCGCCTGCCGATGCAGGGGACACGGGTTCGTGCCCCGGTCCGGGAAGATCCCACATGCCACGGAGCGGCTGGGCCCGTGAGCCATGGCCGCTGAGCCTGCGCGTCCGGAGCCTGTGCTCCGCAACGGGAGAGGCCACAGCAGTGAGAGGCCCGCGTACAGCAAAAAAAAAAAAAATGTATATGTTTTACTTCATTGTAGTTACTGATTATATTAGTTTACTATGGCTGCTCCAACAAATTACCATAACTGGGTGGCTTAAAACAACAGAAGTTTATTCTCTCACAGTTGAGGAGGCCAGACGTCCAGAATCAGAATCACTGGGCTGAAATCAAGTGTCAGCAGGTCTGTACTCCTTCCAGAGGTTCTAGGGGAGCATCTGTTCCTTGCCTCTTCCTGCTTCTGGTGGCTGCTGGCATTCCTTGGCTTCCTCACTCCAGTTTCTGCTTCTGTTATCACATTACATAGTCCTCTTTGTGTCTGCTGAGGAACTCCTGTTTCTTATAAGGGTAGATATGATTGCATTTATGGCTCACTGGATAGTCCAGGGTAAACTACTCTTTTCAAGATCCTTAACTTAATTATATCTTTTACCGTATAACGTAATATTTATATGTTTGGTGATTAGGAAATTAATACATCTGAGGGGAAGGGTTGGTTCAACCTACCACACTGATGCTCAGATTATCTCATCTTTGGCCATTAAATCCTTTAAGTCGACTCCTTTGTTACAAAGGGAAGTCCTTTGATAAAACCCCAGTAGGTGCCAAGATGTTCCAGGTTTATCTTGTATATTTCCTGCCCCAGGCCGGGAATCAGAGTTTTTCCAAGGAACCCTGGTTACTTTTTGTGGGAAACAGTGTTTAGAGACCACATTCTAGGTGCTAGGGGCATAGCATGTATTTTTCTTAGCAATTTTTCTGAAATAAATTACGCTTTTACTTTGTTTTCTTAAACAGAGTACACTGGATATCACTGAATCTTTTATCAATGACTTAGTATGAACATTAGTTTTGGGACCAAGCTATATACTGGTGACTTCCCCAAGTGCTGCTGAATTTTTAAAAATTAGGTTTGTTTGCTTTTACTTTAAATGTAACCAAATTCCAGTTCAGTTCTAGTCATTGTTTTATTTTTTCTCTGTGACCCAGTCATCCAGTCTGTGGGACTTGTTTCTCACCTATGGGGCTTTTCAACGAACTGCACTAATCTCTAAACTCTGCTTTTTCTATATCCTTTGTTCTCTGACTCTAAGCAAAACTAAGTTTGTTAGGAGATAAAATTGGATCTTATAGAGTATAATAGTAAGTCAGATGGGAAGGGAAGTCTACTCAGCTAAGCATTCGAATGCATGAGGTTTTCATTTCTATTAAGCTTGAAGGCTCTTTTGGAGGTGGAGCAGTGTGGTGGGGGAGGGCTAGTTGCTCTTTGATGCGTGGTGAACAGTGCCAGACCTCTGGTAACAGCTTTAGTAAAGGTATTCATTTATTTGAATTTGAAAACGATTCAGAGTTTAACCAATAGCTTAAAAAAAAAAAACACTTTATTTTAAAATGGTTTTAGACTTATGGAAAAGTTGGAAAGATAGGACAGAGTTTTCATATACTGCACATCCAGGATCCCTTGTTAAAAACATGATGTATTAGTATAGTACATTTGTCAGTATTAATGAACTAATATTGACACATTACTCTTAACTGAAGTCCCTGCTTTATTCAGATTTTCTTAGCTTTTTCTTTTTTGGCAGAAAAGTAGAATTTATTGGTGGGCGTGAGTAAGGAGGGGACAGTGCCAAGGCTCTCATGAGTCCAGGGCCCGCTATTTGTCCAGGGGCCACGATTAGGGATGTATTTGACCCCACAGCCATCTGGGATGAGCCGCTTTTCTGCCACCATATTTTCAAATTCATCTGTATTAAACTTAGTAAATCCCCACTTCTTGGAGATGTGGATCTTCTGGTAGCCAGAGAACTTCAGCTTGGCCCTGCGTAGGGCCTCAGTCACATGCTCCTTGTTCTGCAGCTTGGTGTGGGTGGACATTATGACTTGGCCTATGTGGACCCTGGCCGCTGTGCCCTGGGGCTTTCCAAAGGCACCATGCATACCTGTCTGGAGCCTACATTGGGGACAGCACGCCAGTCACGAACGTTCACTGGAAAGGGCTGTTTCCAGGCTCTCTTAGGGCAACCCATACAGGCAACAGGCTGCATACACTATGGAGGAGGCTGCTGTTTGCAGCCGTTGCACACCGGGCCCCCACGGAGAAAAGAGCATGGTTGGCTTAATTGGCTGCAAAGCCTTAGTTTTTTCTTAATAACCTTTTTCTGTTTCTAGATACTATCTAGACACCACATTACATTTAGTCGCCATGTGTACTTTGGCTCCTCTGGACTGTGACAGTTTCTCTGACTTTTTGATGACCTAGTCAGTTTTAAGAAGCACTGATCCGGTATTTTTAGACTGTCCGTCGGTTGGGATCTGGCTTATGTTTTTCTCATGAATAGACTGGAATTGTGGGTTTTGGGGAGAAGACCACACAGGTAGAGTGCCACTTTTGTTGCATCATATCAAGGATGCATACTATCAGCGTGGCTTATCAGTGTTATCTGTGTTGATGCTAGCCTTGATCATCCCTGCTGGGTAGTGTTTGTTACAGTTTCAAGAAACTGAAGTTTCTCTCCCTCCCTCCCTGGCCTTTCCATACTGGTATCCTTCGGAAGGAAGTCAGTATGTGCCTCCACGTACTGTCATGAAATAAATCAACCGGGTTGATTATAAGCAGATTTTCTAGAGTTTTTTCTATCTTCTAACCAATGTTAACCTTTGTGGATTTTTTCTTTTAATCAGTGTCTAGAATTCTATGAGCAGTTTTTAAGAGAATGGTGATGGGAGTGACAATATGGTATGTTTCACTTAGTGTTTTTTGTTGCAGACAAAACATTTTGTCTGGTTTAAGCATAAAAGGAATTTTTGAGAAGATGTGAAGTAGTTTACAGAGTCATTGAGAAAGCGGGGAGACATAGATTGTAGGCCGTTGGTTCTCAAACTCTAGCATGCATCTCAAGAGCTTATTAAAGCACATTTCTGGGCCCCACACCCAGAATTTCTGAATCAAGATGGTCTGGGATGGGGTCTGAGAATGTGCACTTTTAACATGTTCCCAGGTGATAGTGATTCTGTGGTCTCAGAAGCACACTTTGAGAATCACTGCTGTCTCTGGCTAAAAGCTGCCACAGAACTGGCCTGACAGGCAAGACTGTTTTCTCTGGTGCTGAGGAGCATATGAAGCTCCATTATAATACAGTTGCTATTGCTACTTTCACTGATGCCGTTTCTGCTCCAGGAACTGGACTAACCGCTGGGAAGCTACTGAAAGCCTTACAGCAGCAAGAATGGAACCTTGTTTCTTTACACTGCTCAATTCTGAACTGAAGTTGCAATTGTGTGTGTCTGATTGGAGAGCCTTAGGTGACATGCTTGCATTCTGGTTTCAAGCGAGACTGGGAATTTGTGTTTGAATTCTGTTTTAGAGAGCTGAAACTCATAAAATGGAATGTCTTTAAATGTAGAAAGACTAAAAAATGATGGGCAGCCGTGGATATGACAGTTGTCTACTACAGCAGTGCTCTGCAAGGGGAGAAAGAACTTGCACCAGAATGTAAATTAGTGTACTGCTTCCTTCATCAGAAAATGCCCGATGAACTGAGCAATGTGCTTAGGGTCTTAGTTGATTTTATGTTCTTACACAAACTCCTTATCTTATTAGACCAGCAACAGTCTGCATACTATAGTAGAGTAACACTGTGCTAACTGTAAAAGCACAGGGGAAAAGGGAATCTAGTGTTTTAAGATGACTGATCTTAGTGTATAAGTTGGCCCTGAAGTATGGTGATACTTGAAGCAGGCTGGCAAATTGGGAAAAATGGAGAGTGTAAGAAAAATAGAGGTAAAACTGAGAGCTCAAAATATCCAGGGTATCACCCCCCACCATAAGCTCTCTAGGACAGTGCTGTCCAGTAGAGATGTAGTGTGAGCCAAAGGGTGTAACTTAAGTTTTTTCTAGCAGCCACATTAAAAAAGTAAAAAAAACAAAACAAACACTTGCAAATACAGAAACAGGTGAAATAAATTTAAAAAAATAACGGCTTTATTGAGATTTAATTCATATAGCAAAATAATTTTAATTAAATTAAAACCATTAAAACCATTTAATTTAATTAAAACCATTAATTAATTAGTGGTTTTAACTCAAAACCACTAATCTTTTAGTTGCTATGGATTTTCCTTTTCTGGACATTACATATAAATGGAATCATACAATATGTAGCCTTTGGTGTCTGGCTTCTTTCACTTAACATAATGTTTTGAAGGGTCATCCATCTTGTAACTTGTAACTTCATTCCTTTTTTGGACATATAATAGTCCGTTGTCTGAATATACCAAATTTTGTTTAGCCATTCATCAGTTGAGTGACATTTGGGTTTCCTTTTTTTAGCTATTATGAATAATGCTTCTCTGAACATTTGTGTATAACTTTCTGTGGAGATTAATAATGTATTTTATTTACCCAGTATATTCCAGATGTTACAGTTTCTACATGTGATCACTATAGAAAGTATTAATGAGATAATAAAATTTTTTTTGTACTAAAGTCTTCAAAATTCCATATATATTTCATACTTAACACATATCTTAATTTAGATAGCCACATTTCAGGTATTCAGTAGACTCATGTAGCTAGTGGCTGCCATATTGGAAAGCCAAGAAGTAACTCATTGGGACTTACGTGCAAAGTGGGGAAAGTCGCAGTTTTCCCCGTGTCAGAGATGTTTGCTTGCTGGCTCCTAGACAGATATGCATTACTGTCTTGCTCCCTTTGCCTTTGATTGTTCCCAGTTGAATACTCTTCTCTCCTTTGCTTCTTTAGATCCTTGCTATCTTTTAAAATCCTGACTTATGTTCCTCTTCATCAGTGGGTTTTAGTTATTCCAGCTCACTTTTTCATTTACTTATTTATTTAGTAAATGTTTATTGAACACCTTCCGTGTGCTAGTCACAGTTCTAGGTGTTAGAAATGTAGCAACGAGCAGAATACATAAAGTCTCCATTTTCGCTGAGGGTCTGCTTGAGTATGGAGCAATATTTAAACAGTCAGATATTTAGAGAAATAATTTCAGATAGTGATAAGTGCTATGAGGATAATAAAACTGGCTATGAGGAGAGCATTTAGGCTGTTACCAAGCACTGATTTATTCTTGTGATTGTAAACACATACCACAATAAAGCTGATTAAAAAATAATTTATGCTAAAATTTACTAGTTTTAACTATATAGATTCATGAGTTTTCACAAACCTATATAGTTTGTAACCATCACCATAATTGTTTTATAGAACGTTTTACCCCAAAAAGTTCTTTCATGACACTTTGTGGTTAAATTCCCCCCCCCCCCCCACTTCTGGGCAAATGCTGATCTGCTTTCTGTCATTATAGTTTGTCTTTTCTAGAATTCATATAAGTGGGATCATACTTTTTGTATCTGATTTCTTTCACTGAGCGTGATGTTATTGAGATTTAGCCGTGTTGTGTGATTAGTAATGCATTCCTTTTTGTTGCTGTCTAATATTCCATTGTATGGATACACTATTATTGGTCCATTTATAGTGGGCATTTGGGTTATTTCCAATTTTTGGCTATTATAAGTAAAGCTGCTGCAAGCATTTGTGTACAGATCTTTGTGTGGAAATATGTTTTCATTTGTAGGATTTCTGTATCATATGGTAGGTGTGTGTTTGTAAGGAACAGCCAAACTGTTTTCCAAAGTGGTTGTACTATTTTGCATTCCCACCAGCAACCTTACAGACAGTTGGTTAATTCAAGCACAAAGTAAGGATTAAATGCAACTTCACTGATAGTGAATTCTCAGAGTTCCAAGCCAGGTCCTGAAGTGGCATGATGTAGTTCTACTTGTGAATGCCAGTAGAGTTAACAGGCATTCAGTTTTTCAGAAAACTGAATTCTTTCGGCTGTTTCCTTAAGTAAGCCTTCTTTAAGTTTTAAACTTAAGATATTTAAGTTTTGAATAGCTTTCTTTGTCTTGTAAGTGGGGCTCTAAAATATTTAAATATCCAATATTATCTGATAATAATATAAGCAGACTGATATCTGCTTATCAGTCCAGTGAGAGTCATGCTTTTTCTTTTTTTTGTCCAGTTTTTTTTTTGTTTAATTTTTATTGGAGTATAGTTGCTTTGCAATGTTGTGTTAGTGTCTGCTGTACAGCAAAGTGAATCAGCTATACATATACATATATCCCCTCTTTTTTGGATTTCCTTCCCATTTACGTCACCACAGAGCATTGAGTGGAACTCCCTGTGCTATACAGTAGGTTCTCATTAGTTATCTATTTTATACATAGTATCAATAGTGTATATATGTCAATCCCAGTCTTCCAATTCATCCCACACCCCCTGCCCTTCCCCTTTGTATGCATATGTTTATTCTCTACCTCTGTGTCTCTATTTCTGCTTTGCAAATAAGATCATCTGTACCATTTTTCTAGATACCACATATGTGTTAATATACGATATTTGTTTTTCTGACTGACTTCACTCTGTATGACAGTCTCTAGGTCCATCCATGTCTCTGCAAATGACACAATCATGCTTTTTCATCTGGCTTGGCATTTGGTATTTGAAATAGTTGAGAAGTAGAATAATACCAGTTTATACAAATTGAATAGGTAACTATCCATTTTTATCCATGCGTATTTATATCAGCTGTTGAACACAGGCTTTTGACAGTTATGGTAATTGGGCTAAATGTAATCAGAAATTCAGGTGATTTAAAAATTATCTGGTAAAATGAATGTAATTGTGGTTGAACTGTATTGTATATCTTGACCAGTATTAAAAAATGTCCATAGTTTATTTCAACTATATAGTTAGCTTTTTTTTAAAATTGAAGTACAGTTGATTTACAATGTCATGTTAGTTTCAGGTATACAGCACAGTGATTCAGTTATGTGTGTGCATATATTCTTTTTCAGATTCTTTTCCTTTATAGGTTATTACAAAATATTGAGTATAGTTCACTGTGCTATACAGTAGGTCTTTGTTGGTTCGTTATCTATTTAATATATAGTAGTGTGTATAGTTAATTTTTCAAGTTATCTTTATTTGTTTCAGACTTTGCGTGGTTCACATTGTCAATATATATTCCATATGGGAGTATATGGTGGAATATAGCTTTATAGCCTTTAAAAATACAGGAATAGAGCCTGGAATATAGTTTATACTGCATTGTTTGTCTACTGAACATTCCCTGAAATCCCCATTCCTTTGCTCACAGTTGCTTCTTTTCTCTGTTTTTGACTTTTTTCAAAACTTTGTTTACCTGCTTGTCTTAATTGATAACTTTGCTTAAATACAATTTCTGGAACACTTAAAAAGGAATTGATTATTAAGTAAGTGATTTATGAACATTTTAGAAAATAAAATGATTTTGTAGTTATCAATAGGAAGAATCTCTAGAACAAGTTGAGCCTAATGTACATCTCCATTTTTTTTAAGGACAGTTGTCAACCTGAAATCATTTAAATTCTGAAGTTGTTAATAGTAACTATCGTTTGAGTGCCTCTTATATGTGAGTTGCTTTTATATGATGGTATATTTAATCCTCATTGCATGTGATACTCTGCAAAATGGGTATCATCTTTACTTTAATGAAATTTTGGAAAGGTTAAACTTGTTTTCCCCAGTTCATATATTGAAAGTGCTTGGGTTTGGGTTGAAGCACAAGCCTCTCTGAGTCTGAAATTGTAGATGGCTTATTTTTGAATTTTAATAAGGCATTTGACTATACTGGTATGAAATCATGGATGAGATGAAATGTGATTTGATACTGAGGATGGTTGGAATGAATTTGTAACTAATAGAGCAATCTAATATATCAGTATCAACCTCTCCTGAGATCTCGGGTGATGCACCAAAGGGCTCTATCTCTAGCTTTAACTTAAAACTTTGTTTTCAAACAAAACTCTGCAGTATGGCTGAACCGCACTAGTATAGGTTGGAGGAAGCCTTGGCTTAAGTCTAAGTGAAAAGGATTTAAGAACAGTGTTAGATTAACATTAATCTTCTGGGCTAACAATGACAATGTGAAGTCATGGCCAAAAAAAGCTAGGGTAAATTTACAGTACATTATTAAGCATATAGCCCCCAGATATAATGTTTCTACTAAGCTGGTATTGAGTTAGGATCAGTGTGTCCTATTTTATGTAGAATTTTGACTAACTGTAGTGTTCAGAGAGAGCAACTTGAGATAATGAAGAATTTAGAAGTTATTAAAGGGTTAGGAGATGTTTCATCTGGAGAAGAAAGGAGAGGGCAAGTATAGATGTTAGATATTAGAAATTTTCCTTGCTAATTCTGTAGGCCAAAACTAAGATCTCTCAGGAAGATGATTTAGGGTCCTGTTACTAAAAACAGATATTTATAACAGATGACCAATTGTCCAAGTAAAGGGGGAAGGATAATCTAAAATTTCTTAATGGTGGAATTGGCTACCCCATGAGGCAGTGAACTGAGTTATTAGATTTATGTTCATGTGTAAGCCATATGATCACATGTCTGTGTCGTTACAGAAATGGATTCCTACATGAGTTAGGAATTGGTGGTTTTCAAACTATTTTAACCTCTCTCCACAGTAAGAAACACTTTTTCCATTGCAACCCAGTTATGAAATAACACATACCCATATTAAATGTGTTGCTGATATTTCCTATTATATTTTATTAACTTTAAAAGGCAGACTGGGGCTTCCCTGGTGGCGCAGTGGTTGAGAGTCCGCCTGCCGATGCAGGGGACATGGGTTCGTGCCCCGGTCCGGGAAGATCCCACATGCCGCGCAGCGGCTAGGCCCGTGAGCCATGGCCGCTGAGCCTTCGTGTCCGGAGCCTGTGCTCCGCGACGGGAGAGGCCACAACAGTGAGAGGCCCGCATATGGGGGGTGGGGGAAGAAAAAAAAAAAAGGAAGCCATTGCATAACATAGTGTCCCACCTTTTTTTATTACTCAAACGAAGGTAGCAATATACGGAATGTGTGGAATGTTTAACAAAGGCTGATATACTAATAGCTGTCAGCTGTGAGTTACAGCAGGCTTAATATTGTTGAAGTTGGTGTTAACAATTTGTCCATGTTGATACATGGTAGTAGGGAAGGATATGAGCTGGAAGTCTAAGCATGGAACTGAGTCAGAATCATGAGGCTGGAAGTGACTTTTGGTCTTTTGTCAAAGCCAGTTGATCACTCTGCTGTTTTCCCTTATTCATTAAAAAATATATATATTTATTTATTTGGCTGCACCAGGTCTTAATTGTGGCACACGGGATCTTTAGCTGTGGCACGTGGGATCTAGTTCCCTGACCAGGGATCGAATCCTGGCCCCCTGCATTGGGAGAGTGGAGTCTTAACCTCTGGACCACCGTGGAAGTCTCTCCTTATTCATTTAATATCAGTAAATCTCACTAGTTTACAGCTAACGTCCTTTTTTTTCTATATGCCAGGCTAAGTGGTTTTTTACATGAACTATTAGCTAGTTATTGTGAACTGCTCGTCACCATGTTAGAAAAATAATAAAGTATTTTGTGTGATGAGATGTTTTCAGTTTGATTTGTGGTTGGTTGCTCATGCATTATGATATAGGATATGCCTGTTTGTAAACTTTCTGTCTCATGCAAGGTGAATTGATTTTTCTACATATAGCAGTAGAGGCATTCTTGTAAAAAGCAGTTGTTTTGGCCTTTGTGTTGTAGAATTGCAGTATGTTAGAAGTACTTGAGCTGGATTTAAAAAAAATTTGGGGGGGAGATTTTAAGTTTTTTTATTAAGAAAACAAATAAGGGAGTTACTTGGTGTATCCTCAATGGGATCATGACTCCTGGAATTGAAATTTGTTCTGAATCGTGAGAGAGGCAGCCAGACCTGTGGGTGTGGATGGCGCCTGAACTGTGGGTCAGAGCCAGGACAGCGTTGGGAGTAGTGGAAACACGCTTAATCTTTATTGGCTGTAATTTTAAAGGCTGCATTTTAGTTTTTATTGATTCATTAGCCTTCGCTCCTAAATATAAATATAATGTTGAAAGGTATGGACATTTTGTGTGTGTGTGTATGTGAGTGTGTTTTAGTAGAAGGTAGTAGTGGGTGGGAATGTAGTTGTTAGGGAAAAGTAAGAACAGAGGGATCCTGCTTTTTCTTCTTTATTTTCCAGTGCCCTTCCTTAACCCATGTATTAATCAGTAGGTACCAGTAACTTTAAAATGTTAAGTGGAAAATTTGCTTAATTTATTTAACAATTGGAATTGGACAATAAAAATACCAAGACAGGTAAATAGCACAGAGAACCCATTTCCTTCATGATTTCAAATGGTAAATATGAAATAACTGCACGGTCCTCCTTCCAGTGGATTCTCCATCCTTGTCTTTCTCTGAAGGTTAGCACATGTTCAGATGACCAGATGTCATTCTTTGCTTTGACCTAAAGATCCTAGATGTTTGCTCCTCAAAATGACTCCTTATCTTTAATGACATGGAACTCAAAGCAGCTGTCATTTCCTTTTTTTGCCATGGATTGCATCGATGCTGTTAGATCTGTAGTGAAGCTAGTCTGAAGATGTCATGGGAATGAGCAAATAGTGGTTTTAGTTAATTGTTTATTATCAAAGGAGTTGTAGAGAACTTTGCAAAGCACATGGAAGAAATTAATGAGCCATAATTCTATTTCTCATAGACAAATCATTGGTGCATTTTTTCCAGTCTTTTTTCTGTGTGTTACAAAATTATAATCTCAGTTAAATTGAGTAATAGGTTGTGGGGGAAGACCTTCAGAGATAATCTCAGATCATGGTTAAAATTTTAGTAAATCATGATTATCTGGGGGTGGCTCGTTGTAGGGAACTGAGACCTCTGCTGACCTAGGTAATCAGGCAGAGGTGTTAGTACTGATAAGTATCCCCTGGAGTGATTAGGGTCATAGTTTTGTGGCTAGGTTGCTGTTGGGGAAAAGGAGGAGGTCAGGGGTTTGGACTCCTGAATTCCCTCTCCTTGCTTGAACCAAAAGACCCTCTGGGTTTGGTCAGAATAGGTGTTTATATAATTAGCTGTGGCCAAATTATAGAGCCCCTAAAGTAAAAATGTGTCCGAATCCCTGCCATACCACAATCAAGTTAATCTAAAAACCAGATAATCTCCCAGTCATTGAGAGTTCATACAGAATGTACGATTCTGTATCCTTTCTGTATGAAAGGTTTCTTGATTATGATTTCAGTATAATGGTAATGAATCATCTTGAAATTGGGAGAGTAGTTCAGGCTGGTATGGCTGTCCTAATCAGGGTGCCCTTTAGATTTTGCTCATAACACTTGAGAGAGACAGAAGCTAGCAAGATTGGTAGTGGGTTCATTTGTGAGGTAAATAGCCCAAATAATCCAAAATTTAACAATTCTGTAAGTGGATTGACATTCTGTCAGTTATACAAAGGAATTTAGAAGCTTTCTTTTGGGAAATTTGCCTTATGCGATTCTCCATATATGTGCTGTTTCACTTTACATGATTCATTCACAATGTGTGTATTAAGTCTAGGAGAAGTGTCTTTTTTGAAAAATTAGAATTTCCTAGAATATATTAGATCTTTGGAAGAAGGTTGACCACTTGTTTCATTATAGAAATGTGTAGCCACAATACTAATTTATTCTTGTAACTTAATTTATGAATAAAAGTTATTACTTGTTAACTAGTATTTTTCTTTCCAGTTTCTCTTCAGCAACGGGTAGCAGAATTGGAAAAAATTAATGCAGAATTTTTACGTGCAAAGCAGCAGCTTGAGCAAGAATTTAATCAAAAGAGAGCAAAATTTAAAGAGTTGTATTTGGCTAAAGAGGGTAAGTTTATAAGTCTTCCCCTAACCCCCATACTAAAACTGCCTTAAAATGTCAAGTTTCTTGGTAGTACAATGTTAATTTTATCATTGAATAAATCTTGATTTTATTTCTACTTGCGTAGTATAATAGAAGCCTATTTAGAGGCTAGGGTTAATAATGAAATTGAAAAACAAGTTGAATAATGCATTACTCAGATAGTCCTTTGTCTTTTGCCCTTGATGATATTTAAGATGGTAGGCTAGATAGTCCTGGGACACAGGACTTTCAGTCCCCTTAGCACTTGGGAGATAGCCCCGGGCAAATCAGGACTGTTGGCATTCTAATAATAGCCTTAGCTGTGTTATAGTACAACTGACATTTCATGTAATTTATTCAACAATGTTAATTATCAGTTAATATGTTTAATACCTACTATGAGGTGGGCATTGTGCCTAAGTGCTGGGTATACAGAAGGGGCAAGATTCATGTGGCTTTTTTACTCATAGGAGTTGAACTCTACTGAGGAAAACAGATTAAGTAATAGTGAGTTGTTTAAAAAAAAGCAAAGTGTATAAGGCCAATGTATGAGATCATATCATGAGGGAGATCTACTCTGAAGGATGAGGGAAAGGGTTTACATTTTGGGTATTGACATAGGAAAGTATAGATATGATTTCCACAGCCCTCTAGACCAGTGAGTGATTCTCAAAGTGTGATTGTGGAATAGCAGCATCAGCATTATTATCTCCTGGGAAACTTGTTAGAAATGCAAAATGTTGGCTCCTACCCCAGACTTATTGAGCCAGACACTCTGGGATTAGGGTCTAGCAGTCAGTGTTCTAAGACGCTCACCAGGTAATTCAGATGCACACCAGATTTTGGGAACCACTGCTCTAGTATAGACCAGCAGCTCTCAAACTTTAAAGTGGATGAAAATCACCTGGAGAACTTATTGGAACATGGTATGTTGGGCTGGAGCCTGAGAATTTGCATTTCTAATAAATTGTAGGCGACTGCAGTATGGTCAGTCCAAGGGCCACAGTTTGAGGACCACTACTCTCGACCAGTGATCCTTCAACTTTTAAGTTTATATACTCTGTAAAATGATTATAAACATCCCTCACACCTTAAAAATTTTTTAATTTTAAACATAAAAAATTCAAAGGATGTAAATTCTATCGTATTGTTAACACTGACAATTTAAATTAAAACTTCATGCTTTTAAACATGGAATCAATCATAGTGATTTAATATCCATCACCATCCATTTAATAAAAAATACGTGAATAAATTCTTCAGGAATTTTACATTTCTCTCCCCTTGTGTTAGGTGTTTTTTTTTTTTTAATGTCTCCCTCAGAATTTTATTCTAAAAAGTGTTTTTTAGCACACAGACCTGAGTGTGCATCAGAATTTTACCTATAGGGTTTGTTAAAACAAAGATTGCTGGGCCGCACCCCCAGAGTTTCTGATTCACTAGGTCTGTGGGATCCTAGAATTTGCATTTCTAGAAAGTTACCAGGTGATGCTGATATTGTTGGTTCAGCGGCCACACTTTGAGAACCACTGGCCTAAAGTAATATTTTGTGCTTGGAAGCCATTAAAAAAAATTGGTCAGACGTCTCTGCAATAAAAATATGCATGTAAATTTCTTTTGTATTGAGATATCATTACAGTTTAAGTAGACAATTGATTACATAAATATTGTACACACTTAAAAAATAATTGTTAAGTTGTAAAAATTATTGGAAATGCAGGTCTTATGAGATATATTGCTTCTCCCTCCCAATTAAGTCATTAACCTCTGGTGAATATTATTAATGTCTAGAAAAAGGTATGTTTAAGTTTTTTTTTTTTAATGGATATAAGTTGGGAGTTCCCTGGTGGCCTAGTGGTTAGGATTCTGGGCTTTCACTGCTACGGCCCAGGTTCAATCCCTGGTCAGGGAACTGAGATCCCACAAGCCGCACGGTGTGGCCAAAAAAAAAAAGATATAAGTTAAGCCCTTGATCTCATAAATAAGTAGATGGAAATAGAAGTGGGTTTTTTTTTAAATAGTGACTGTTATTCTTTTAACTCTTTCTGAATTACGTGTTAAATCACATAGTGCTCTAGCTTCAAAAATATTTTTATTCTATAGGTTGACAACTCAAATAGATCTTCTTTCAGTTTTGTTGAAATAGACTTTGCAACCCACATGACCTGCCAAAAGATTCATTACCCAGTTATTAGTCATTCACTTTTTAAAAATAAGTTTATTTATTCATTTATTTCTGGCTGTGTTGGGTCTTAGTTGCTGCACGCGCGCTTTCTCTAGTTGCGGCGAGCGCGGGCTACTCTTCATTGCGGTGTGCAGGCTTCTCATTGCGGTGGCTTCTCTTGTTGTGGAGCACGGGGTCTAGGCGCGTGGGCCTCAGTAATTGTGGCATGTGGGCTCAGTAGTTGTGGCTCGCGGGCTCTAGAGCGCAGGCTCAGTAGTTGTGACACAGGCTTAGTTGCTCTGCGGCATGTGGGATCTTCCCGGACCAGGGCTTGAACCTGTGTCCCCTGCATTGGCAGGCGGATTCTTAACCACTGAGGCACCAGGGAAGCCCAGTCATTCACTTTTTTGTTACTGACATTGATATTTTAAATTGTTCCTCTGGTTTGATATCACAGAGAAGTTTTTACACAGTAAGGTAGTGAACCATAGTAAAACTCAGGATGGGTGAAAGCCTTTCATTTGTTAAGTAGGGAGAAGGGTGTTAAGAAAAGGAAGGTGGCCAAAGAGAATCTACACATAAATAGCTCTCTGTTTTAGGAAAGATTATTTATGTAAGTTGAGGACCTAGAGTTTGATTCCTTTAAAACAACATGTGCCTATGAATCCCTTGGAAAGTCTTTACGTACCCCCTCGGGTGTACCCCACTTTGAAGACCACTGTCCTGAAGTGGTGTTATTCAGACTATATGTTGTAACTCATTGATGGATAGCAAAATTGAGTGCGTTGTGACCAGCAAGTTTTAAAAAGAAATGCAGTGGAAAGTAACAGCACGTTATTTACTTGGTAAGGTTAAGTAAGTATAATTGAACAAAATTTTTTGTTTCAGTTACATATACACACGTATGTATAGAGTTGTGTGATAAAATATATTTTTTGCTGTGAATTATGGTAAAAGCAGTTTGAAAGCCACTGTTCAATAAGATGGAAGATTCCTAGGCCTCACAGAATTCAGCCCATGGCTTGGAAAGGTTTACTGACTGTAGTGTGGGATGGGATTCTGTTTTCTCGTGGGTTGCAGGAAGGCTGGCTGTTCCCTATTAATTTTGTTCCTCCATAGGATGATAAGGAGATGGGAAAGCTGGTGTTCCTGTCTAGGCATGGTGGCAGTCTGCAAGGCACTGTGGAGGTTGGGATGAATGAAATATGGTTTTCATCTTCAAGAAAGATATGTATTATCTACTGGGGTAGATAATACATTTTGCACAGTATCATTGTTATTTGAATATATGTTGTTGTCCTGAGAAATGAGTTCTGTCCAGTTCTTCAGTATGTTCATGTGAATTTTTTAACATCTTCCTTTTAAATTTTGTTTTAACCTTGAATTGATGAAATACTACTTTAAACTCTGTGCAATGGTATGTTCTTGTCAGGGTGAGTGTAATACATTTTAGTGTGTATGTATGAGGCCGTGGCAGTATTTCCTCTGATGACCAATTCAAACTCACTGTGATACTAGCTAGTGGCATTCTCTTTTCTCTTTACTTCTCACAACCAATAATTCTGACGCTTGATCATCCTCTCTACACTTTTTTTCTTTCAGTCTTTGCTTATCCAATAAATTCAAGTTTATCTTGTCCAAAGTTTGTTCATTTTGCTTTCTGTTTTTCTCTGTCCCCAAATAAAGATGCTAGGGTTTCCTTTGTTTGCTTATCTTCTTTTTTTAAATTATAAAATTGACTTTTCTGTAAAATTCTGAAGAAATGAAAATGACTAAGAACCTCTCATTTCTGAAATACATTATCAATTGCAGTTTTATATCTCTAAGCAGCTTGTAATATGGGTTTGTTCAAAAACATGCCTGCTATGTTAAATTGCTTTGACTGCATCTAGACCCAATAAATAATATGTATGTGTACTATTGTATCTTTACTATCTGAAGTTCTCAATGAACTTAAACTGGCCATAAAGAACAGGTGAGGTAACTTATTACAAAATTTCAAAGGGAATACTGTGATCCTTTTTAAGAGTTTTTGGTGTCATTTCTAAAGAAATTGCACAGTGTGTAAAAGGTAAATGTTGATTTAGTTTATGGCTTGGCTGATTGCCTATATCATAATAAAAAACAAATTGAAAGATGTCCTCTAAAGCAGCAGCTTATATTATTGCATGAAGTATATATCTAGTCTTCTGTGATTGTCACAGGTGATAACAGTATAAGCCATGGTTTTGATGTGTTCAGTAGTCTTTGTTTTATCTTTCAGCAAACCAGGTCACAGTAACCCCAGAAGTCCAAACACTGGTGTTTTTACCAATAAGAATAACTTTTGCTTTGGCGTTGTAATAGCTGTGCTTTCATTTATTTGGAGAGTGGCTGAAATATAAGTGCAAATAGTAATGAGGAGTGCTAATAAAAGGGATTATTACCTCTTGACTCCTCTTACTGTCTGTTCCTGCCTTAGTACCCATTCTTTTCCCAGCTTCTTCAACTGGGAATGTTATAACTATTTCTGAAAGTTTTGTTGGTTTTCTGTTGAACTTGAAAAAGGGATTTAGCTTTCAAAAAAATGTTTTTGATTTAGCTTTCTGCTTTAACCAATTTCAGTACAAAGCTTGGCACTGCAACAGTGTTTGTGTTTTGGAAATCCTCAATCTTGGGCAATGAGTAAGAGCCTGTTACACGAGGGAGCAAACAAAAGGCCATAGAGTTCTCAATTTGAAGGAGAATAGTAGAAATAGAGCTCATGTTAGTCACCAGAAGACAGTGGAATTTTCTAGTGGTGTTCAAAAGGATTTTGTACATGGTTATAACATATATAAAGCTCTGATGCTAACTAACCAGAGCAATAGTTAAAAGCTAGGTTTAGGAAGATATTTATGGTTCAGATGCCTTAAGTTGGTACTTAGATATGGAAATAAAACTGGAGTATATTTAAAAAATTGAAAACCATTAGAAATCTTGGAAACAATAAATAAATTGAAATAAGGTAAGTAGATGGTTTAAATGGTAGACACAGATTTTAAAAATTAGAAAATGGTATTGAGGAGTTCTCCCTCCCAGTGAGACAGAGAAATATCAAAGAGCAATTGACACAGAGGATGAGTTGAGTCTCCAACACACATCAAAAAGAATTCCAGGAGAAGATAATGGAGGGAGTAGTAGAGAATATTTGAGGAGATAATAACTGAGATTTTTTCAAGCATTAAGAAACAGTAGTGAGTCCTCAACATAAATACTGAGTACCAGGTAGGGTAAATAATAGTAAATTCATACTTTGACGCATCTTAAACCGTGGAACCTCAAGAATGAAAAGAAAATATTGAAAGCTACCAGAGGGAAGTAATAATTATGCTGACAGGAGATACCACATAAGCAGAATAGATGCCTGGAGACAATGAAATAAGATCTTCAGAGTGCAGAGAAAAAGCAGTTGTCAACCTAAAATTTTATGTACAGCTAAATTATTTAAGAGGGAGAGCAAATAAGATATTTCAGGCATACAAAAACTGAGAGCATTTATCGCCCACATAAATCACCAGAAGAACTAGTAAAGATAACATTTACAAGAAAAGTAAACATAGAGGGAACATATAGGATATAAGAAACAGTACCAACCATAGAAACTAATAAATCTGACTATAAAAAACAAAACCAAAAAACTTCTGAGTTCATTTTAATTTTTTAAAAGAAGAAAATAAAACAAATGAGGCAATAATAACAAAATTGGAACTTATGGCTAACAGCATTGCGGGGACATAGAAGGGTATTTCACAATGAATGAAACAGTCTGCAAAGAGAATGTAATAATCATGAACTTGTCTGTACCTAACAAAATAGCCATGGCATGTCATAAAGAAACAAAAGGCGATAGAATTACAAGAAGTTGATAACTGCACACATATGAGATGTTTAACATTATATCAATTGCTAGATCAAGCAGTAGGTAGATATAACAACTTTGAGCAACAGAATTTTAAAAAGTTTGATCTCCTAGGAATGATGTACCCAAGAAACTGAAAATATACATCCTTTTATATTCATAAGGAGCACTTAAAATACTGTGTATATCTCAAAGGAATACTCAACATATTTTAAAAGTCAAGCTACTTACCATGTTTTGTTACCTAGTGCAGTTAGAAAGATTTTAAGCAACAATGTAAATGTTTTTTAAAGTTTGGAAACCAAGAATGCATTCCTGTTGCTCATGAGTTCAAGAGGAAGTCATGAAGATTGCAAAATATTTAGAATACAATGAATATACTTGTGGGATGCAGCTAAAACAATACTTTGAAAATAAGCTTATAACTTTAAAAACATTTATTAAAATTAATTTATTAAAAGACATGAGAGGGGCTTCCCTGGTGGCGCAGTGGTTGAGAGTCCGCCTGCTGATGCAGGGGACATGGGTTCGTGCCCCGGTCTGGGAAGATCCCACATGCCGCGGAACGGTTGGGCCCGTGAGCCATGGCCGCTGAGCCCGCGCGTCCGGAGCCTGTGCTCCACAATGGGAGAGGCCACAACAGAGAGAGGCCCGTATACTGCAAAACAAACAAAAACAAAAACAAGACAAAACAAAAAAAACCATGAGAAATTGAAACTAAATGATCTAAATGTTTAACTCCAGAAGCTAGAAAAAATAGTGAACCCAAAGGAAATAGAAGAAATAAAATAATAATAGAAATCAATGAAATAGAAAGCAAAGTTAAGAGTTAAGCTCAATAAAATCAAAAGCACATGTTTTGGATGAAAACTCTAATTTGAAAAGATACAAGTGTTCATAGCAGCACTATATTTTTAAAAATTAAAAAAAAATTTAAGTATAGTTGATTTATAGTGTTACAAATACCACATAGTGTTTGTCTTTATGTATCTGACTTACTTCACTTAATATGATAACCCTATTTATAATAGCCAAGACATGGAAACAACCCAAGTGCCCATTAACTGATGATTGGTTTGAGAAGATGTGATATATAGAGATACACACACATACACACGCGCGCGCACAATGGAATACTATTCAGCCATAAAAAAGAATGAACTATTGCCATTTGCAGCAACATAGATGGACCTGGAGAATATCATACTAAGTGAAGTAGGTTAGAGAAAGACAAATATATGATACCACTTATATGTAGAATCTAAAAAATAATACAAACGAATCTATATACAAAACAGAAACAGATTCACAGACATAGAAAACACACTTAAGGTTACCAAAGGGGAAAGGGAGATGGGGAGGGATACATTAGGCATATGGGATTAACAGATAACAAACTACTATACATAAGAAGATAAACAATAAGAAATTACTATATAAAACAGGAAACTGTATTCAATATCTTATAATAACCTATAATGGAAAATAATATTAAAAAATATGTAACTGAATCAATTTGCTGTATACCTGAGACTAACACAATATTGTAAATCAACTATACTTAACTTAAAAAAAACCCACATCTTTTGGTTAAAAAAACTAATAAAAAGACACAATTACTGGTACAGTAGAGATGTGAAAACATAGGAGTACTGTGCATGTATGTCTATGCCAAAAAAAAATTGTAAATTTAGATGAATAATTTTCTAGGAAATATGAGTTACCAGAATTACCTCAAATAGAAACTGAATAAACCATAACCATAAGAGAAACGGAATCAATAAACAGAATTCTTACTCACAAAAGGATGTCACAGGCATAAGTTTTATAGGCAAATTTTAAAAAATCTTCAAGGAAAATTTGTTCCTATCTTTTATATACTGTGTTAGTAACAAGAAAAAACTAGAGAGCTATCCACTTCGTTTTGTGGGATTAGTATAACGGAAGCAGTAATACTAGTGTACCAATAAACCAGTCTTGTTTATGACCATAGACTTTAAAATCCTAAATAAAATTGACTTCAGGGACTTCCCTGGTGGTCCAGCGGTTAGGACACTGTGCTTTCAGTGCAGGGGGTGTGGGTTCGATCCCTGGTCAGGGAACTAAGATCCCACATGCCACGCGGTGCAGTTAAAAAATTGTTTTTAAAAAATTGATTTCAGCGGAGTATTAAAACATAGTATATACCGTGACCATGCATACTAGGAGCACAAGGATAGTTTAACATTGCAACATCTATTGATGTAACTCACTGCATTAACAAATGAGAAAAACCAGAAAGCACATTCAATAAAAGTTAATACACTTTAGTAATACGAGTTCATACTAGTTCCTAGCAAATGAGGAATTGAGGGGGCCTCTCTGTTTCTATTAGAAACTAATAGAATATATTATACTTCATGATAAAACAAGATAAGAAGGCCTATTGTCAGTACTTTAATTCATTTTAATACTGTAGGTCCTCCTAGCCAATGCAATAAAATAGAAAGAAATTAGTTATAAAATTTGGGAAGTTAATGATAATTTTGTCTCTGTGGAGTCCATATGATTAACAAAATAGAGGAACCAAGAGAATCCACACTATTAGAACTAAAGAGAGTTATCAGCATTGTTGGTATGAAGATCAATATAGAAGAATCAATAATGTTTCTCCATATCAGTAACGACTAGAGAAGTAAAAGAAGAAAAAGCAACCCTGAAGTAAATAAAAAAAAGAAAAAGAATCATAATCCTTAGTCACTTGGGAATAAGTCTAAACAAAGGTGTGCAAAACTTTTATAGAGGAAAGTTATAAAACAGAGTTAAAGGACATAAAAGAAAGCCTGAATAAATGGAATGAGATACCATGTTCATAGGTGGAAAGACTTAGTGTTGTAAAGATGCTAACTTTCACTTCAGTCTATAAGTTCAGAGCAATTCCAGTGAAAATCTAGTTTATTCCCTTTGGGATCTTCCAGACTGTCTTCAGATTTACAAGGAAGAACAGGCTCAAGAAGATGGTGACCCACTATAGGTAACTGCCAATTTATAGGAAATGCAAAGAAAAAAGGAACAAGTTCATCTATGTTATAGGTATGCAGTTAGCAAATCCAGACTGTGCGAAGTTCTACGAGACAACCTAGTTTCCTCAACAAATAAAGTACAAGGAGAAAAGAGATGGAGGGAGAAACCTATAGATTAATAGAGACTTAAGATATATATCAACTAGCTGTAGTATATGGACATTTTTGGATTCTGATTCAAAGAGCTGAACTGTTTTAAAAACATTAGACAAGTGGAAATTTCAACACTGGTTTGATGATATTCAGGTATTGTTAATTTTTTTCAGGTGTGAAAATGGTCCTTATAAAGTGAAATAAGGCAGTCAGAAAAAGACAGTATGATTTCACTTATATGAGGTGCCTAGAAAAATTAAACTTAGAGAAAGAAAGTAGAATGTGGTTGCCAGGGGCTTAGAGGAGGCAGGGAAATAGGGAGTTGCTGTTTAGTGGGTATAGTTTTAGTTTTGTAAGATGACAAGTTTTGGAGATTGGTTGCACAACAAGGTGAATAACTTAACACCACTGAACTGTACACTTAAAAATGATGAAAATGGTAAATTTTATGTTACATGTACTTTAAAAAATGGCCTTTATCTTTTAAGGTTACATACTGAAATATTTATGGGTAAATGATAAGTTTGAGAGGTCCATTTCTAGAATGGTAATATGAGGAGCTCCACAGACCCACTGCCCAGCAAAACTTGGGAAAATTATTTTAAAGAACAACCATTTAAAGTCTCTAGAAGTAGTCCTAAGGCACATAGCAAATGAAACATTTTTCCCAGAAAATCTGTTAAATCTTGGTAAAAACAGAGTCTGGGACATTTGATCCATGAACCACTTCTTCCTTCATCTCTCCCAGCCTGGTGTGATGGAAACTGCACTCCAGGCAGGTGATGCTGGGAACACAGGTTTCCCTCTCTCCTGAGTTCACAGTTGAGGACCATAGAACTCCCCCTACCCCAGCCACTTGTTGTAGAGGATAAGTATCAGTTGAGTGTGGCCAAGAGATCTGGAACTCTTTTCTTCCCTCTGGCCCCTATTCCTTAGGATGCAGGCTCTAACTTGGGTGCTACATACTGAGAATATTGGGGCCCTGATAGCCTTTGCTCTAACTTGTTTGTTGGGTGGAAGTTCTATGCTGGGAGAAGCAAGCCAAGGACATCAGAGGCTACCACTTCATCTCCCGCCACTCAGTGCCCTGTTCCTAAAGCAGATATATCACTCAGAAGAGCACCAGCAGGTGAGTATAGAGTTTGACGGATGTGGATCAGGGAAAGAGATACTCAGAAGGGAGCCCTGCGAAAACGGTTGTCATCCCAGAGTGACTGCACATGTCCAAATCTGTACCTTCTGAGGAGCAACATCAGAGGTTTCACACTGCAGGAGTTGGAGGAAGTGGGAGAGAAGAAATAGACTTTACTAAAATCCAGTCAACCACTAAACAAACAAACAGCAGACGACAGTAACAAGCTGGTAAGGGAGTAGGGCTGAACCAGTACCAGAGTTATTGCAGTGTATTACCAAAAAATGTTTTCAAACAAAAAAAAATTAGGAGAAACTGTGGCCCGTACAAAGGAAAAAAAACATGCAGTGCGTATGAGGGTGACCAGATGTCAGATTTAACAGACAGAGACTTCAAGGAAGTCATAAGTACGTTTAAAGAGCTGAAGAAAACTATGCTTAAAGAAGTAAAGTGTGACAGTGTTTCATCAAATAGAGAATATCAATAAGGAGAAATTGTAACAAAGAACCCAATGGAAATTCTGGGGTTGAAAATTATAATAACTAAAATGAAAAATTCACTATAGAAGCTCAACAGTAGATTGAACTGGCAGAAGAAAGAATTTATTAACTTAAAGATAGGTCAGTTAAGATTATCCAGTCTGAAGTACAGAAAGAAAAGAGAAAAATGAAGAGCATTGTAGAAATGTGGGACATCATTAAATATGTCAGTAAACACATAATGGGAGTGCTAGAAAGAGAAAAGAGAGGAAAAGAAAAAATAATTGAAGAGGAAATGGATGAAAAATTTCCAAATTTGATGAAAAGCAATAAACTGCACATCTAAGAAGCTCATTGAACTCCAAGTAGTATAGAGGTGTGCAAAGAGATCCACACAGAGACACATCATAAGATTAACAGCCGACTTCTCATTAGAAACAATGGAAGCAAGGCAGTGGGATTACATTTAATGCTCAAAGGGGGGGAAAAAAACTGTTAACCAAGAAGCCTATATATAGCAAAAGCATCTTTCTAACATGAAGATGAAATAAAGATATTCTCAGATTAATAATAAAAAAAAAAGGCTTCCCTGGTGGCGCAGTGGTTGAGAGTCTGCCTGCCGATGCAGGGGACATGGGTTCGTGCCTCTGTCTGGGAAGATCCCACATACCGCAGAGTGGCTAGGCCCGTGAGCCATGGCCGCTGAGCCTGCGCGTCCGGAGCCTGTGCTCTGCAACAGGAGAGGCCACAACAGTGAGAGGCCTGCATACCACAAAAAAACAACAACAACAAAAACCCAAAAAGCGGAGAGAATTTTTTTCTTAGCAGACTGCCTTATAAAAAATACTAAAGGAAGTTCTTCAGTTGAAAGCAAGTAATTATAGACAGTAATTTGAATTCACATGAGAAAAACAGAGTCCCCAGTAAAGGTAATTGTGTATTTTTTATATGTATATATATACACATAAAATACATATACACATATATTTATATTTGCTTTATTGAGCCCATAGCAAATGGAAATTTAGTATATTTGCCAATATCAGCACAAAGGAGTTGGATGGGAGGAAAGCTATATTGGACTAAGGAAATGACACCAGATAGTAATTCCAACCCACAACATCAAGTGGAGAAAGCCAGAAATGGTATATAAGAAGGGCGATATAACAGATGGTATAAATATATACTTGGTCTCCTTTCTTTTCTCAGATTTTTAAAGACAATTATATGAAGCAATAAGTATAACAGTGTATCATTGGGTGTATAACATATGTAGGTGGCAGTGTATATAGCAATAATAGCATAGACATGGAGAAAGGGAAGAGAGCTATAGAGGAGTAACATTTCTATGTTTCATGGGTATTAGGGTTATACAAATCTGAAGTAGATTCTATTAAGATGTATATGGTAATAAGACTTACCTGGTGGTCCAGTGGGTAAGACTCTGTGCTTCCAATGCAGTGGGCCCGGGTTCGATCCCTGGTCGGGGAACTAGATCCTGCATGCCTGCTGCAGCTGAGAGTTTGCATGCTGCCACTAAGAGGTCCACATGCTGCAACTAAAAAGATCTTGCATGCCACAATGAAGATCCCATGTGCTGCAACTAAGACCCGGTGCAGCCTAAATAAATAAATAAATATTAAAAAAATAGATGTACATGGTAAGCCCTAGAGCAACCACTAAAGAAATAACACAAGAAAATATAATGAAACAATTTTGAAAGGAATTAATATGTTACATTAGAAATTATTCACTTAAGTCAAAAGAAAGCAATGAAAGAAGAACAGGAGCAAAAGGACATAAGATACAGTAAACAAAAGTTGCAAACTTAAATCCAACAATATTGTGATATTAATAATATTAAATGTGAATGGATTAAAGAATCCAAACAAAAGGCAGAGAGTTTCAGAGTGGTTAATAAAACAAGATCCAACTATATGCTGTCTAGTTGATACATTTTAGATTCAAAGATACAAATAGAGTGAAAGTGAAAGTCTGAAAAAAATGTATTTTGCCTACAGCAACAATAAGAAAGCTGGAAAGACCATACTAATATCAGGGAAAATAGATTTTAAACCAAAAATGGTAGTAAAGAATGACATTTTATAGTGACAAAGGACCGATCCATCAGGAAGACAAAATAGTTACATACACATCTAACTACAGAGTCCCACAATAGAGGAAGCAAACTGACAGAAATGAAGGGAGAAATACACAGTTTGACAATAAGAGTTGTATTTTTCAGTATTCCACGGAGAAGATCAACAAGGAAGTAGAAGATTTGAGTATAAAAGGAGTGATAATACAATGTTTGTTCTCTGACCACAATGGAATGAAATTTGGGAAACTCACAAATATGTGGAAATTAGGTAATACACTCCTGAGTAGCCAGTAGCTGGAAGAGAAATCACAAAGAAAATTAGAAAATGCTTTGAGATAAATGGAATTGTAGACATACCATTCCAGTCCTTATGTGATGCAGCTACACCAGTTCTTAGACATATGTAACTATAAATGCCTGTATCAAAAATGAAATATTTCAAATCACTAATCTTTTACCTTAAGACACTGGAAAAAGTGTTAATGAAACCTACAGCAAGTAGAAAGAAGGAATTAATAAGATTAAAGTAAAAAATCAGTGAAGCACAGAATAGAAAAATCAGTGATGAAAATCAATGAAACTGATAGTGCTTTCTTTGGAAAGACCAACAAATTGACAAATCTTTAGCTAGATTGACCAAGAAATGAATACAGGGCCATTACTACTGACCTTACAGAAATTAAAAAGAAGTGTAAGGGAATACTGTGAATGAGGAAGTGGACAAATTCCTAGAAAGATACAAATACCAAAACTGACTAAAGAAGTAGAAAATCTGAATTAGACCCATAGCAAATAAAGAGATTGAATTTGTAATTAAAAAACTACCCACAAAATATGAAAAGAAAAGCCTAGGTTCAGATGGCTTAAGTAGTGAATTTTACCATATGTTCAAAGAATTAACACTAATTCTTCTCAAACTCTTCTAAAAAGTAGACAGGAGGATGCACTTCCATACTCATTTTATGAAGCTAGTATTATTACCCTATATCAAAACAACATGGACATCACAAGCAAAAAACAAAACCAAAAAATTACAGACCAATATTCCTTATGGATATAGATGCAAAAATCCTCAGCAAAATACTAGCAAGAAGGTCAGCAACACATAAGAAGAATGATATACCATGACTAAATTGGATTTATCCTAACAATGCAAGGTTGATTCAATACCTGAAAAATCAGTTAATGTAATGCACCACATTAATAGGATGAAAAACAAAAACTTAACGATCGTCTCTAAAGACACAGAAAAGGCATTTGACAAAATTCAACACCCTTTTATGATAAAAACACTAACCGAACTAGGAACAGAAGGAAACTTCAACCTGATAAAGGGCATCTACAAAAAGCCCGAAGCTAACGTTATCACACTTAATGGTTAAAGACTGAATGCTTTCTCCGTAAGATTGGAACAAGACAGTGATGTCCACTTTCACCACTTCTATTCATCCAGAGCAATTAGGCCAAAAGGAAACGGGGCGGGTGGGGGAATAAAAAGGAATCCAGATTGGAAGGGAGAAGTAAAACTATTTCTATTCTTAGATAACCTCTTTTATATAAAAATCATAGGGAATCCACTAAAAAAACATTTGTAGTAATATATGAATTCAGCAGGGTTGCAGGATACAAGATGAATATACAAAAACCAGTTGTATTTCCGTACACTTGCAACGAGTAACCTGAAAATGAAATTAAGGAAACAATTTCAGTTACAATAGCATCAAAAATGGATAATAGAACTTCCCTGGCAGTCCAGTGGTTAAGAGTCCACGCTTCCACTGCACCACTGCAGGGGGCACAGGTTCAATCCCTGGTCCGGGAAGATCCCACATGCTGTGTGGTGTGGCCAAAAAAAAAAAAAAAGAGTAATAAAGAAATTTAACAAGTGTACTTATTGTACACTTACACTCTGGGAAGTTCAAAAACATTGGTGAAAAAAAACTTAGAGGTCTAAATAACTGGAAAGACATCCCATGTTCATACATCAAAAGATTTAGCATTAGCAATACTCCCCTGATATACAGATGTAATGCAGTGTCTTTCAGTATCTCAGTTGCTTTCTTTGTAGAAGTTGACAGTTTGACCCTAAAATTTGTGTGAAAATGCTAGGGATCCAGAACAGCCAAATATTCTTGGAAAACAAAGTTGGAGGAATCACAAAACTTACTACAAAGCAACGGTAATCAAGATAGTGTGTGGTTCTGGTATAAGGATAGGAGTAATTCAGTGTAATAGAATTGTGAATCCAGAAATATATATGAAAAATTGATTTCCTGCAAGGTGCCAAAACAATTTAGCAGGGCAGGAATCGTCTTTTAAATGAAGTGTATTGAGACATCTGCATGTCTACATGCTATAGAAGGACATTGGATCCCTGGCATCTACAAAAGTGTCAAGGACCTAGGTTTAAAAAGTAAGCTATAAAACTCTTAGGAGAAAATGTAGGGGTAAGTCTTTGTGACTTTGGATTCAGCAGTGATTTCTTAGATATGACACTACAAGCAGAAACAAACAATGAAAAATTAGATAAGTTGGACTTTGTGAAAAATTAAAAAATTTTGTGCTCCCAAGTACACTATCCAAAAAGTGAAAAGACAATCCACCAAATGGGAGAAAAGTTTGCAAATATTTTATCAGATAAGGGACTTTTATCTAGCTTATATAAAGAACTCTTACAATTCAATAATAGAAGACAGCCCAATTAAAAATGGTGAACAGTTCTGGATAGACATTTATCCAGAGAAGATACATAAATGGTCAGTAAGCACATGTTAAGATGCTCAATGTCATTATCTACCAGGGAAGCACAAAATTACAATGAGATGCCACTTCACACCCATTAAGATGGCTATATCCAAGTCGGTTAATAACAAGAGTTGGCAAAGATGTGGAAAATCAAAACCCTCATACATTGCTGACAGGAATGTTAAATGGTCTAGTAACTTTATAAAACAGCCTTTCAGTTCCTCAAATGGTTAATCATAGAGTTACCATTTGACCCAGCAGTTCCACTTCTAAGTATATACAAGAGAAAAGAAAACATGTCCATGTTTTCGTAAGAAAACATGTCCATACATAAATTTCTATGTGAATTTTCATAGCAGCAGCATTCATAGTAGTCAAAAAAGTGACGAACAACCAAATATACGTCAACTGATACATGAATAAACAAATTGTTTTTGTTATTCCTCCATAAAAGGGAATGACATACTGATAGTACAACATAGATGAACCTTGAAAGAACTATGGTAAGTGACAAAAGCCAGTCACAAAGTATGTATGACTCCATTTATATGAAATGTCCAGAATAGGTGATAGGGATAGAAAGTAGATTAGTGGTTGCCTAAGACTGCCAGGTTAGAGGGTTGGGGGGTGATAAAAAGTATTGGATTTCTTTCTGGGGTGATTAAAATGTTCCAAAGTTGATTGTGGTGATGGTTGCACCAGTCTGTGAATACGTTAAAACAATGAGCAATCACTACACACCTATTAAAATGGCTCAAATCTAAAACACCAAAAGCTGCTGATGATGTGGAGCAACAGGTACTTTCATTCATTGCTGGTGGGAATGCAAAATGGTACAGCCACTTTGGAAGGCAGTTTGGCAGTTTCTTACAAAAGTAAATATACTCTTAGCATATGATTCAGCAATTTTGATCCTTGGTATTTACCTGAATGAATTGAAAATGTATGTCCATGCAAAAACCTGCACATGGATGTTTATAGCAACTTTATTCATAATTGCCAAAACTTGGAAGCAACCAAGATGTCCTTCAGTAGATGAGCAGGTGAACTGTGGTACAGTGGAATATTATTCAGTGTGAAAAGGAAATGAGCTCTCAAGTCATGAAAAGTCATAGAGGAAACAGATGTGTATTATGAAGTGAAAGAAGCCAATCTGAAAAGAATCTGTGTGATTCTAACTATGACTTTCTGGAAAAGGCAAAACTATCGAGACAGTGAAAAAGCTAAGTGGTTGCCAGGGGTTAGGAGGATAGGAGGAATGACTAAGCAAAGCAGAGAGGATTTTTAGGGCAGTGAAACTTCTCTGCATAAGATTGGTGGACACACATCATTATACGTTATCCTGATGTAAACTGTGGACTGCGACTAATAAGGATGTGTCACTGTAAGTTCAGAGATGGTGACAGAGGTACTGCTGTGGGGGATGTCAGCAGTAGAGGAGGTTGTGCGTGGGGAGGCAGGGAGTTTATGGGAACTCTGTACTTTCTGCTCAGTTTTGCTGTGAACCCAACATTGCTCTAAAAAGTAAGGTTTATTAATTTAAAAAAATGTCTGGGACTTATCTCAAAGCAATAAGTTGTAGAATGCAAACTGGTGGATGGGACAAGATTGCCTGCGGGGGTATGGTTGCTGGATCTGAGTGATTGGTGCATGAGGCTTATAATAATTTTTGATATCTGGGAGGCCAAGTCCCCCCACTTTATTCAAAACTATCATGGGCTTTTAAAATTATTTACTATGGAAAATTTTAAACATACACAAGATTATGCTAAATATTATAAATAATGCTATACTAGTCTAGACAATATAGTATTGGCATGAATTGAATAGACAAATAGACCATATTTATAGCATAGAGGTTTCATAATCAGATCCACATATATGTAGAAATTTGATATATGACATAGATGACATTATAAACATGGGAAGACTGGGGCAAGAGTTTAGAACAAGGGGAACATCTGTATAGAAAAAGTAGATTCCTAGCTCACACGTGAATGCCCCTGAACTATAATAGCTGATCTATTGGTACTCTGGTATTGCAGTTAACGAATGAGGTAGTTGCATGTATTAGCAATCTCAAAAACTGATGGATGTGAGGTAATTGCAGAAGAATACTATGCTACGAGAGCCTTAAGGTTTAAAAACCTGTAACATAAAGGTGTGAAATATGCAAGGTAATGATAACTCCAAATTCCTGATAGTTGTTACTCTGAAGAAAGTAGTGTATTTGTAATGTTTCATTTCTTAAGGTTAAAAAGAAATTGAAGCTGATGTAGCAATAATGTTAAAAATTATTAAGCCAGGTGATAGGTAATAGGTGTCCATTACAGAATTCTTTATATTTGTTTCTGTGAAATATTTTATAAAGTATGAGTATCACCAAATGAAGTGTCTTGTTTGGATCCTAATTCAAACAAATCTTCAAGAAGACATTTTAGTGGCAATTGGGGAAATTTCACTAAGATTGAGTATTAGATTATATCAAACAATTATTAGTTAGGTGTGACAGTGGCACTGTGTATATGTAAGAAAATATCCATGTTTTCAGAGATGAATATGTAGTGCATTAGATACTGTAATACAGTTTCTGGGACTTACTTTTAAAAAAGAATAGTTGAAGTAAATGGCAAAATCATTATAATTGGTGATAGGTATGTGGAAGATTGTTGTAATATAATGCTCTCAACTTTTGAGTCTGTAAATCTTCATAATTACATATGCAAAAACAAAAAAATTGTTCTTTAATAATAATTTGTACTATTGGCTACCATGTTTGAAATGCTTTGTTACAAAATTTTTTTTAAGTTCTGTTTGTTTCCTGGTTTAAATATACACATATACATATATTTAACATATATACTATATATCATGTATAATAAATAATGTGTATTATGTCTTATGTAAATATTTATAAAGTGAGTCAGGAATAAAATTTGATCCACTCTTCCTCCAGGATCTCTATACTGCTTTTAACTGTGAGGAAGCATGCCAAAATTAGTATTTAGGTTTATTATTTATTTGCAGTTTTTCTTTTCATGGTGACAATGTGGTAGTGAATAGCTCTGGGTGATTTCCAAGAAGTCAAAAGTAGCAGGGATAATTAGCATGAGGTGGTGTTAAGTATATAAACTTGAGCCTTGACAGAATTGTATTAATTTCTCAGAAATTAATAAAGTATTCCAGAAATAATGCTTTGTCTTTTATTTCACATTTTATGAAATAGCACTTAGAATATAGAGTTGATAAACACACACACTTTTGTGGTTTCACGTGTTTATGTCTTTACTCAGTTTCTGGGTCATTCCCAGTCACACACCTACCACTATTTATTCGATAGCCATCTTGCCTTCAGGATACTTTAGATAGTTACTTTCTGCAACTAATGCTTATAACTGTCTGGCTAGTGTTTCAGAATATTTTAATAGTGGGGACAAAATGATGTGAAACTGACGTTGAGAGAGTAAAGATTTCTTAAATGACTTCACTTAAAATTAGTATGACTAGGTTTTTTCCTGTTATTTGAACTACCAAATTGTTAATTCCTGTGATTGTTTGATAATGATGAATATCTTTACAACTTTTAAAAGTTCTTTCATTGATACTATCTCTTTGACGTTTTTCAAGTACTTAGAAGTTTATACAGAAAAGTGTTGCCATTATTCTGGCTTGATGGCCTTGTGATGCCATTAAAGTTACACAGCTGTTAGTAGTAGCGTTAGAACTTAAATTGTTTTCATGGCTGGTCGAGGTAGTTATTGTGCTCCGTAAAGGAAATTGATGACTTTGCAAAGATGAACAGTTCTTCTGCATAAATATTTTTTAAAAAGGAAGTTGAGGGCTTCCCTGGTGGCGCAGTGGTCGAGAGTCCGCCTGCCGATGCAGGGGACACAGGTTCGTGCCCCGGTCCGGGAAGATCCCACATTCTGTGGAGCGGCTAGGCCCGTGAGCCATGGCCGCTGAGCCTGTGTGTCCGGAGCCTGTGCTCCGCAGCGGGAGAGGCCACAACAGTGAGAGGCCCGCGTACCGCAAAAAAAAACAAGGAAGTTGAGACAAACAGCAGCAGACTGGGAACAGTTTTGTAAGATAAAATAGTATTAATATCCAGTATGTATAAAATATTCTCCCAAATTAGAAGAAAAACAATTCATTGGAAATCACAGGTAAAAGATATCACCAAAGAGGAAATACTGGTCGCTAATAAATGTATGAAAAGATACTCAACCTCTCTATTAATAGGGAAATATAGATTTTAAAACTCACCATTTTCTACCCATGATGTTGGCAAGGACTTAAAAAAATGGAAAATAGTGACTGTTGGTAAGGGTGTGAGAAAACAGACACACCCCTATATACTGTTGGTAGGTTCATCTTTTTTGGAAGTCAATTTGGCCGAACAGATATCCTACTTAGGCTTAAATCATGTAGTAGGCACATCAGATCAATTTAATATTTAAGAGATGGTAAAGGGGTGCCGAGAAATTAATCCCAACTTTAAAAAAGCCTAGACCTAGTTATCTGCCATGTACTCTGGCTTTCTTTCTTCTTTTATTAACCATTTCTTGAATTGTGTTTCAATAACTTGTTTTATCATTAAAACAACTTTCTGAGGTGGGTATTTTTATTCTAATTTTGTAGATGTGGAAACTGAGGCCAGAGAGGTTAAATAAGTTAGCCAGTGGGTGAAAGAGCCTGAATTTAGTTCTAAAACTATGTGGCCTTAATCACTCTTTGGTTAGATAGTTAATAATTGATTCGTGATACCCAGCATACGTTAAATCTTACCTTTATTAAAATGATTTTCTAAGTTAACATATAAAAATGTAATGCTTAATTTTTTCATTAGAATGTCAGCCTGATAAAGGTAAACTTTTCATTAATGGAAAGTCTTTTACTTTTTTTCCTAGAGGATCTGAAGAGGCAAAATGCAGTTTTACAAGCTGCACAAGATGATTTGGGACATCTTCGGACACAGCTGTGGGAAGCCCAAGCAGAGATGGAAAATATCAAGGCCATTGCCACGGTGTCTGAGAATACCAAGCAAGAAGCTATAGATGAAGTGAAAAGACAGTGGAGAGAAGAAGTTGCTTCACTTCAGGCTGTTATGAAAGGTAAAGATAAAAACAGATCTATTTTATGATTTTCTAAGATAACTGATTCTGATGATTGAGAACATTTTCAGAAGGTCTTAAAATATATCCTGAGTTTCATTTATGTTTCATTTGTGGCTTTATGTATTACCATCTTCAAGATGTACTGTCATATTCAAAATAAAAGGGAAGCCAATGGGTATATCATCTGTATCTTTAACAAATTTAATAATGGAGAATTATGATGAGAGTGTTACAGAGATACTGCATTAAATGAAAACTATAGTTCATTATAAGGTTTAAAGCAGGGCTTCATAATGGATTTTCTTATAGGAGAGGCAGGCCAGTAATGTCAATGAATGAAGCTGTGTGTGGGCACAGGAAGTGTGCAGAACTGGAGAGACCTCCCATGCAAAGAGTGAAGTTACTATTTACACTTATTAGTTCCAGCTAATTATTGCCCATCCAGGCCAGTGTTGCCATAATTTTACATTGTAAAGAAAAATTTGGATTTTTATGTGAAATCTTCACTCAGTCTATGAGGTAGAGTGGCCTGTAGGTTAGAATAGGCTTTATGAGCTACCAGCTGGTGACCCTTGGTCCAAAGGAAGAGTAGCAGTTTAGTCTCTATCAACTTTTAGCACTAGTGCTTATTAATTCCTGCATTTCTGAAAAAATGATAATGAAATAAGCTGCCCCCTGAATCTTTGGGTTTCCAGAATTAGTTTTGTTAATAATATAAATGTGAAATAGTGATGACGCTTTTTCCCGTCTTCGCAGTTATGTGTCACTTTTGCCTTAGTACTCTGTGAGAAGGCAGGTAAGACAAGCACTGTTTTCTGAGTTTGTGGCCATCACCTAGGGATTACTCTAAGCCTCATGTTACATTCCTGACCATAACAGCTTACCCAAATAAGAATTCGTTTTTTTCACATGAGAAATCCAGAGGTAGGTAACCTAGGGCTGGGTACAGTGGTTCCTGATGTCATCACTGTCCTAGGCTCCTTCAGCTTTTCTTTTCCTTCACCCTTAGCATGTGGTTTTCAACTTCATTTTGCCTTGTGGCTGAAAAAAATGACTGCTCTTCCTCCAGTCCGCTTGAGTAAAGCAAAAACTTTCTAGAAATCTCCAGCATATTTCCCCCCGCCCCACTCCCTCACACACTTTATAGAGGTTTCTGATTACACATAACTACCAAGGCATCTAGAAACTCTAGTTTTAAAATTGGGCCGTTGGCTTCCTAAACAAAATTGGGGTTTTGTTAGTAAGAAAGAAGAAAGAGTGGAAATTAATGGACAACCAGCAGTGTTTATCACATGTTTTAAGATTGTATTAAAGATAAAGTCATTTTATAAAGACTTCATAGAATTTGTCTCAAGTTAGAATCTTGGGTTATAGTAAAAACATTCTGAAAATATATCCCTTTTCTCACCCTTTCAGGCATATAGTTGTATTGGGGTGACACGTTATATTTGTCTTAGGAGTCATAGTGTTGTATCTAAGAACATAGGGTTTAGAGTTGGCCTTAGGTTTGAATTCTAGCTCTGTTTCTTTCTGGTTATGAAATATTGGCCAGAGTATTTAACCTCTCCTAAGCTTTCCTCATCTGTAAAATAATATGTGGCACAGATTTATTGTGAAGATTAGAGATGATTTAAGGTCCTTAGCAAAATTTCTACGTGTAGTGAGAACTAGAAATGTTAGTTTAGTGCTTTTGTTTTTAGTGAATTAAAAGATTTCCAGAAACTAGGCTTAAATTCTTTATATAACTACTTTTAAAATTTTAGTGTGCCGGGACATTTTTTCCAGAACGCTTAGAAATATTTGGTGATGTTTTGTAGAAACAGTTCGTGACTATGAACATCAGTTCCACCTTAGGCTGGAGCAGGAGCGGACACAGTGGGCACAGTATCGAGAATCCGCAGAGAGGGAAATAGCTGATTTAAGGAGAAGGCTGTCTGAAGGTCAAGAGGAGGAAAATTTAGAAAATGAAATGAAAAAGGTATGAAGGAATGTATTCATCTATAGAAATATTTCAATCCAAATATTTTTGTTGTAATGCCTCAACTAATATCATTATGGTAATAGAAGTTGTACTTTTTTGTTTTCTGTTAGAGAAATTATTTGGACACAGACTTAAATACAGTACTAAACAATTTGATGACCTTCCCCCAGATATATGTTTGGCTGAGTCCCTCATCTTCAAATCTTTGACCAATTGCCTCCACCTCATGAGACCTATCCTGACCACCCCATTTAACATTGCAACCTGCCCACCTCCCTCCCCCACCTACCACAACTTGTTCTTATCCTGTTCTAATTTTTCTTTTTCCATAACATTTATTTCCTTATAATGTACATAGAGTTCACCTATTTATTATGTTTAGTAATGTTTGCTGCCTTTTCCTCCTTACTAGAATGCAAGCTTCACGAGGGCAGAAGTCTTGTTTGTTGTGTATCCTAAATGCTTAAGAGTAGTGTCTCGCGCATAGGTGCTTAGTAAATATTTGTTGAATGAGTGTTGTTGCTTGGTGTTTGTGTCTAAACTGAAGCCTGAGAACAGATTTTAGTTTTCCTTCTTTCTCAGTATACCTTGGTTCCTGTGTGACGAATGTACTGCATATTATGCTTGAACATTTTACCGTAAGATGCCTGACCATAGAACAACTAAATATAAGATGAAATATTTTATCATTGAGAAAATTTAAAAAGCTTTTTGGTCAGTTTGATTATGTAAGCTTTTACTTTATTTTTTAATTTTAATTTAAAAAATTTTTATTGGAGTATAGTTGATTTACAATGTTGTGTTAGTTTTAGGTGTACAGCAAAGTGAATCAGTTATACATATACATATATCCACTCTTTTTTCTTTTCTTTTTTAAGATTCTTTCCCCACGTAGGCCATTACAGAAACTTTTTTTTTTTTTTTTGGCGGTACGTGGGCCTCTCACTGTTGTGGCCTCTCCCGTGGCGGAGCACAGGCTCCAGACGCGCAGGCTCAGCGGCCATGGCTCACGGGCCCAGCCGCTCCGCGGCATGTGGGATCTTCCCGGACCGGGGCACGAACCCGTGTCCCCTGCATCGGCAGGCGAACTCTCAACCACTGCGCCACCAGGGAAGCCCCAGAAACTTTTAATTTATTAATTTATATACATACATATATTTGAAATCACATATAAAATAATAATTAGAGTTTGATTTTTCTTTTCAGTTGAATTAATCATAATCTTGGTTCATACAAGGACTACTTTTATATATTTAGAAGTTTATTTAATTTTTTTTTATAGTGTAAAAATCATATGAGAACTCAACACCCAAAACAAAAGCTTGAACCTTGAGGAATAGTTAGTTACATTGTCTTATTTCAGGAAAAGATTGTAATTCAGCTTCTTCATGAGGATCTGACAATGTCTTCATGATCACTAGTCACTTAGTCATCTACCATAGTTAGCCAAAGTAGGTAGTCTTCAATTCTGTCAGGTCGTTTCAGAGTAATTCATAGTTGATGCTATCATTAGACATTTTATTCAGAGCCACAGTACCATTCACATGAGGATAGTTTTTTTTTTCATTCTTCTTATATATTCATAGTCATAATTTCTGCAGTCTGCCACTTTTTATCCTTTTTAAAATTTTTATTTTTTAAAGTTAACTTTATTTTTTAGAACAGTTTTTGATTTACAGAAAAATTGTGAAGATACTACACAGTTCCCATATACTCCACTCCCAGTTTCCCCTATTAACGTCTTAATGTTAGTATGGTACATTTGTCACAATTAATAAGTCAATATTGATTATTGTTAACTAAAGTCCTTTCTTTGTATTCAGATTTCATTAGTTTTTACCCAAGTCCTTTTTTCTGTTCCAAAATCCCATCCAGGATACCACATTACATTTAGTCATGTCTCTTAGGCTTCTCTTGGCTGTGATAGTGTCTCAGCTTTTCCTTGTTTTTAGTGACCTTTCTGTTATTTAAAAAAATCATCTTTAAAAGTTTTGTTATGATATGCATCACTTGGAATTGTGAGGTCATCGTTGCATTAATAAATAACTCAATCTGTATTAAATTCTTTGCTTCTTCTCTCCTTTTTTTTCCCTGATGATTTTAATCAGCAGACCTCTATAAGCGTCCCAAATTAGCCTTGGCTGAAGATATTTTAAGCTCACATGTCTTTTCCAAACAGGACTTAGTTCAAAATAAAATAAATGATGAAATGACTTTGCAAGCACTGGAAAACAAAGTGTGTCTCTCTTTTCTGAGCGATATCATTTTTTTTTTAAATCTCCACTCACATTTTGGCATAGAAAATGTTTTCCCTATCATGAACACTTTAGGAGAAGCTTGGACTGTTTTAAATTCAGTGAATAAGATTAATTTTCATTTTCACTAGAAGGAAAAAAGCTAACTTTTTGAGTCTGCCTTTGTTTCTGTGTGAATATACGTGTGTGTATATAAAATAAAATTAAGTTTCTTACCAACTTACTAGTTTATGGATGTTGTTTCCTTTTAATCCATGTTTTTGAGAATGAAGGTTGGAAAGCAGCATGGTTTTAAGGGTTATTTTTTGGGTTTGTTTCATGTAGATATCAAAAGTAAAATGATAAATACCCTGTTTAAATAATTAGATGGAAGCCCTTTTATAGAAACATAATTTTCTAATATTTTAGGAAATAAATGTTTTATTTTTTTATGTTAAAAAACTAATTAGTCCTTTCAGTATTTGTAAGAGATTATGGTTTCATTAATTTAGTAACCAGAATTATAAAAATTATTTATTATATGCGTTTCCTTTTATATATAGATATTTTCCAACTCAGTTACTCAACTAATTAAAAAGTCAGATTTGTGGCTGCTTTCACTTTCTGAGACAGACTGCATTCTGTCTGTGGAATGTGTATCTCTCTAAATAAACCTGCTTTCATTTAAAAAAAAAAAAAGTCAAATTTGTCGTAGTGGATCCATTTTCCTACTTATTCCCAAGTTCTAAACGGAATATTTGGGAAAGCTGTGATTATGACTTGACATTCAAAGTAATGCAGCATTTAAAAGTTAGACGTGGTTCAATCTTGTGAGTGCTAATACAGTGCCTGCTAGACTTATTTATTATACTAATTTTAATAAGTGGAGAGGTCAGAGTTTTTTAGAAAAGCAATAAATCAGTAAGTTGTAGCATTTAATTCTTTTTAACCGTAGGCCCAAGAGGATGCTGAAAAACTTCGGTCTGTTGTGATGCCTATGGAGAAGGAAATTGCAGCTTTGAAAGATAAACTGACAGAGGCTGAAGACAAGATTAAAGAGCTGGAGGCCTCAAAGGTTGTGAAACATTGTAATCCATTTGCTTGAAACCAAGGTTTTGCCCTAATGCTATGAGCAAAATTAGAATACTAAGGGAGTAAACTGTAATTTAAACTATGCATCTTAAGACTCTTGCTTTCTTGAAAATGCAAGAAAATGTTTGGAGATGATTTCTCCTTATGGATATTTAAAATAATGACAGTAGTGATGCTTGTGCTGCTTTGTTACAAAGTCAGTGTTTATTTTCTTATCAAAATGAGACCTGATCTCTCTTGTTTTGTTATGAAGGAAAATAAAGTTTTCAAAGGTGACTTTGTTTTCTGACATCAGCCCCAGAATTGATCTTTGACATAGCTATAGTGTGGCTGGATTTGTTGGCTATAAAGACGCAACAGAAAAAATACAAGGGGATGTCAAACATTTTAATAATTAAAGTAGGAAAGAAAGAAAAAAAATTTAGAGGTAGTAAACAGAAACACAACATAGGAATGTAGAAATACATATAGGAGTGTAGAAATGGGCATGTATCAATAATCCTAGTAAGTGATAATTACCTACTAAAAGAGACTAGATTTTAAAAATCTAAATTTATATTGCTTATAAGACGTATACCTAAAATAAAATGTAAAGTAGGATTGGAAAAAAAAAGAGACTTAAAGCAATGCCTTGTAAATTCTAATCAAAAGAAACTTGGTTTAGCAATTGTAATATGAAACAGATAGGATGAAAGGAAAACAGAATTAATAGAGATAAAGAGGGACCCCTTCTAATTTATAATTCATCAATGAGATATGACAGTCATGCACTTGAATGCATCTTACATAGCCTTGAAGTATGTGAACTAAAAAGTGACAATTATGAGGGGAAATTGACATTCACAATTATAGTAGGAGATTTAAACTGTCCTTTAGCAAATGATAGTGCAAGCAGAAAAAACATTAGTAGGGATATAGGGGTTTTGAGCAACTTGATTAATAATTTAGATGTAATAGACATAGAATCCTGTCACTAAGAGAGTGAGAGAGAGATTATATTTCATACACTAGTAGAGCATAGTAGTTAAGAGCTCAACATTTATTAGATGGATGACCTTGGGCAAATTAATTAATCTTACTGTGCTTTGGTTTGCCCAACCGTAAAATGGGGATAATACTACCTCCTTCATAAGGCTGTTATGAGGATTATATAAGTTAACACATAAGGCACTTAGGATAGTGCATGGAATAAATATTGTTATTTTTAGGTACATTATACTTTTCATAATGTCACAAAGGAAATGTCATCAGATTTTGAAGATTTGATGTTATACACATCCAAATCTCTGACCACAGGTTATTAAATTATTTACAATAAAATATAACTGAGATGAAATGTCTGGAAAATGAAAAAAATTTAACTCATATGGAAAAAAGAATTGTAAAATATTTAGAGTGATTTGAATTTTTTACTCAAGAATCTAAAAATAGAACAATAGTACAAACAGTATGAATGGAAGGAAATAATGCAGGTAAGAGCAGAAATTAGTGAAATAGAAAAGCAAAAGGAAAATTGTGAATATAATGAAAAAAATGAAAAAAGTAGTAAGATAGGCAAACCTGATAAGACTAATTAGGAAAAAAGAAAAAAGACTTAAACCATTATAAATGAAAGAGGGAAATAACTACAAATCAGTAGAGACTTAAAAATAATAAATACTATGGACAATGTCACAGCAATAAGTTTGAAATGAAGTAAGTTTGATGAAATGAAAAAATTTCTGATAGGAAATAATTAGCCAATATTGTCTCAAGATAAAATAGGAGAGCCGATGTAGTTAGTAACTATTAAAGAAAGTGAATTTATAGTCAGAATCTCCTTTTCTCCTGTCTCCTATCCTCCAAAAGACATTAGACTCAGTTAGTTTTGCAGACAGGTTTTTCCAAAGCTCTTGGAAAGAGGTAATCCTTATATTTTACAAACTGTGTTAGAGAACAGAAAAAGAGGGAAAGCTCTCCAACTCATTTTATGAGACATAACTTCATTACAAACAAACTCACAAAAAGGTATTAAAAGAAAATTTTAGATCTATCTCATTTAGGAATACAGAAACAAAAATTTTCAGCTGTGTAGTTAAAAAAAAGGAAAAGAAAAAGCAAAAAAGACATCATGATCAAAAAGGGATATTCCCAGGAATTTAGGATGGTATATCACCAGAAAACCTATTATTTTTATGTACCACATAAAAAGATTATAGGAGAAGAGTAGTAAATTCATCTTAGATTCAGAAAGGCATTCGATAAATTTAAACACCCAATAACTTATTAAAGGGCTATTTATCAAACCTTCAGCAAACATCATACTTAATGATGAATGTTTAGCAGCCTTACCATTAATGATGGGAACATATGAGGAGGCCCGTGCTCAGTGATTTTGCTCAGATTGTTTATGTGGTCCTAGGTGATAAGATAAGCCAAGGTAAAGAAATGAGGCATAATAACTGGAAAGAAAGTGGTGAAACTGATTTTCTGTATAGGAAGGCAAGAGAATATTCAGACATACAATTAGGAAAGTTGTTTCCAGCAAGATCAACATGCAAAAATAGTAGTGTTTGTGTACCCCAGTAATATCCAACTTACAAATGCAATGGGGAAAAATTCCTGTTCACAATAGCAAACAAACAAAACCTATATTAGTTACCTGAGAATATATCTAAATAAAAATGAGTAAGATCTTTATGGAACACATTATAAATGAAAATTTGAATACATGTGTGCTCCTGAGTGAGAAAATACTGTATTGTAAAGCAGGCAGTATATCACCAAATTAATCTGTAAATTCAAAATTCCCCTCAAAATCCAGCAGGGTTTAATAAGGAACTCGATAAGTAGATCCTAGAATTCATATGGACAAGCAAAGGATCAGAAATACACCCAGCAAAATTTTTTTTAATTAATTAATTGAATTTATTTATTTTTGGCTGTGTTGGGTCTTCATTGCTGCACGCGGGCTTTCTCTAGTTGCAGCGAGCGGGGGCTACTCCTCGTTGCAGTGCACGGGCTTGCTCATTGCGGTGGCTTCTCTTGTTGTGGAGCACAGGCTCTAGGAGCGTGGGCTTCAGTAGTTGTGGCACGCGGGCTCAGTAGTTGTGGCTTGTGGGCTCTAGAGCACAGGCTCAGTAGTTGTGGTGCACGGGCTTAGTTGCTCCGTGGCATGTGGGATTTTCCCGGACCAGGGCTCAAACCCATGTCCCCTGCATTGGCAGGCAGATTCTTAACCATTGCACCAGCAGGGAAGCCCCGACACCCAGCAAAATTTTGAAGAAGGCAAGGTATGGAGACTTGCCCTACCTACCAGTATTAAGACTTACAGTAGCTTTACTGTTACTGTAGCTACTGTAATTAAGATAGTTTGTTGCTGGTTTAAAGATAAACAAATGGACCAGTGGAACAGATAGAGAGCCCAGAAATATATCCATATATATATGGAAATTTGATATTTGACAGGTGGCATTACAAGTCAGTGGGAAAAGTATGGATTATTTAAAAATAGGCTTTTAAAATAGTTATAAATATGGATTAAAGTGAGGTTAGCTTTCTACCTCACACTTTTCAAAAATTAATTTCAGTGAAATGTTTAAAAAGGAGAATATGTTATGTGAGATACAAAAACATTTCTTAAATAAGGTAAAAATACTATGAAAGAAGAGATTGACAAATTTGCCTACATTAGAATATAAAACTTCCTTATTAAAAGATACCACAAAAAGTTGAAAAGAAAATTATAGACTGTTAAAAGTTATCTATACCTGACAAAAAATTAGTGTCCAAAATTAATAAAAATTGCCATGTCCATAAGTGACAAATGGCCCAACAGAGAAACAAGCAAAGAATATGAACGAGCAGTTCCCAAAAGAGGAAGTTAAGGAATGTGAAAAGATACTCAGTCTCACTAGAAATCAAGGAAATGTAAGTGAAAATCAAATGCCGTTTTATTCTAACCAGATTTAAGCCTTACAACATAAATTTGTTGTGTTTATCCACGATTGGAGTGTGTGAAACTCTTCCCACTTTTCAGCTGCTGTTGTGAAGTTGGAATCCCTGTTGAATATTTTGGGAGTTCTCCGGCCCTTGTTACTTCCCTTTACTTTCTCCTGCACAGATGCTGATACCATGTAATTCCATATAGATAGCTTTCAGTGGTTTGTCCCCACCCTCTAATTATTGCTTTTTTTTCTTTTTGGTAGATGTTCATGTATTCTGAGTTCTGTTATCTTATTAGTTCTGTTGTTAGGGTGTGTGGAATTCAAGAAAATCCATGTACCACACATTCACTGTCACCATCTTCCCAGAGTTCTGCTCAGTAGCTTTTGAATGTTAGAAATTAATTCGTTATTTATAGAGTCAAATATTTATTCTAAGAAGTAATAGCTGATAGAGTTAGTGGTTATATACCACCATTTTATATCTGACATATTGACTTTCCTTTATCATTAACTGAATTACCACCTCTCCAGGTGATAGGGAAAGTGCCTGACAACAGTCAGCACTTTGTCATGCTTGGTTAGTGTATAGTACGTTTCTGGTTGGCTGACAGCCTCCAGTGAAGCATCAAATGGCAGCTTAAATAATCATTTTAGTCCATGACCAGTGCTAATGTATTGTATTAATGGTCTAGGAGTAAAGATAACTGAAAACAGATCAGCCAGCTATTTCAAGTTGAAGAAATGGGAAGATAAAAGGCATAAATATAACCTTGAAAGTGAAATTAGACATAACCATTTGAAAAAGTTGAAAGTTAGTTTAAATGGCCACAATTTATGATGGGCAATTTGTAAGGAAGGGTAGAGCAAGTGATTCTTTAATCACTTTCTGGGGCAAGATTGCATTTTATTTTGGTTGGAACTATTTCAGATATTAGACTATATTGTTAATATTTGAAAATTATAGTTAATTGTTCAACAGAAATAAGACATTAAAAAAAGATGTGATTTTAAAAAGTATTCTGCACTTGGCTTCAAGTTTATGTTCATTACAGTATGAGACAGGTTGTTTTTTCCATCATGGCTTCCTCTTTTTTCCTTCCATGAATTTATGTCTATGAAAATGTCTCCTTTTTGTAAATTTAAGGCATTTGGAATTACCTCACCAGAAATCAAAGAAAAGCAAACTTGAAAGAGTATGATACCATTTTTATCTTTAGAAAATACTGTTTAAAAAACAACAAAAATAAGGGGCTTCCTTGGTGGCGCAGTGGTTGAGAGTCCGCCTGCCGATGCAGGGGACACGGGTTCGTGCCCCGGTTTGGGAAGATCCCACATGCCGCGGAGCAGCTGGGCCCGTGAGCCATGGCTGCTGAGCCTGTGCGTCCGGAGCCTGTGCTCTGCAACGGGAGAGGCCACAACAGTGAGAGGCCCGCGTACCGCAGAAAGAAAGAAACAAAGAAACAAACAAAAAAACAACAAAAATAAAAAATAAAAAACAACAACAACCTGGGTTCACTGAGTATGTGATAAAATGAGCACATGTGTATGTTGCTCTGGGAATACAAATTGGAACCACGTTATTAAAAGCAAGGTACAAAACTGTTATGTGTAATCTCAATTGTATATTTACTCTGGTGATGATTATGGATAATTCTTACTATTAATTATTGTCAATTATGTTATTTTCCCAGTTTTCTTTAGTAAGTATATGTTTGTTTTGTAATTAAAAATTATAAATGTTAATTTGGGGGTAAATTTAAATTTACATAAATATAAATGTAAACTTTTTTCAAGGTACCTCCAGAACTTACCATCATACCTAAGGTAGACACTGTTGGAAATTTTAGTTTAATCGAATTGCATCTTTTTCAGGTTAAAGAACTGAATCATTATCTGGAAGCTGAGAAATCTTGTAGGACTGATCTGGAGATGTACGTGGCTGTTTTGAATACTCAGAAATCTGTTTTACAGGAAGATGCTGAGAAACTTCGGAAAGAATTGCATGAAGGTAAAAATATATTCTTTATATTTTTAATCTCAGTCTGTAAGAGAACTATGTAAGTAAAAGTGATATTGATTAATAACAGTAACAAATTCCAAAATGCCAATCTAACATGTTAGTGATTCAGTTTAAGCTTTGCAGTTGGTTTGAAAAGATATTTGGATTGTTAATGGTTTCTGTTTCCTCCAGGACCCCAGTAAGAATTCATAGGGCACAAACTCTGGGCAGAAAGATAATAGGAAGTTGCTGCTTAAACTGCTTTTGCTTCAGACCTATTTTGGTGGAGGTGAATTAGCAAAAGTGAAAATGGGACAGAGAGGGCAGATGGTATATTCTAGTGTTCTTAAGTAGCACCCCTGTTTATAAGAGATAATTTTGATTTCGCTAGTCTGGTAGCAGAGTGATGCAGAAATTGACTCTGTTTTCTCAGGATAGGGGAAATAGGCTCATCCTTTCCCATTAAAATATATGTTTGTCTTTAACTCTTTTAGTGAATCTTGTATACCTGAGATTCGTAACCTTTTTGTGTCACAGACTCCTTTGGCAGTCTTGTGAAGCCCTCTCAGAATAATGTTTTTAATACATAAAATACATAGAATTATAAAAGATATCAATTATATTATAAAAGTTATCAAAATATAAATAACTGCAAACTTATAGTAATAAATGTGCTATTTTATCAATGCATTAAATAACAAGGTCTAGTACCAGGTCTAATAACTACTGTAATTTTGAAGTATGATGAGCATAAATAATATATTAAGATATCTGCAACAACTGTACTGAGATACAAAAGTATCTATGACTCCTGTTAGTGACCAAGTCATGGGTATTGTTATACTTACTGTGGTTTGTTGTCTATATTTTATAATTGAAGGAAATGATAAATTTCAGTTAGAGTTAGTGAAAATAAAGATCTAAATTTTTACCTCATCTAAATGCATGGACCTCTTGAAATCTTATATTCGTTGCAGGTTATACTAGTAACATGTTTTAATATGAAAATTTAGGACTGTGGTCATGGAAAATATAGCTCTTCCATAAATAACTCAGGTTTGCATAGGAGTTAGGTTTTTATCCCAAATAGTGGGAAGTTGAAATTATATAAGCCTACAGAATTATTTTATAAAATGTTATTAAAGTAATCCAGTGTTTGAGTCTTTGGCTCTCAGGAAATGCTTTTCAAAAGTGCTGTTGCAGTCAAAAAGACACTCAAACTCTGAAAGGATGTCCAGAAGAAAAAGGACTTTCTGTTTAACCTATGTGTCCCAACCCTTCCAGAAATAGTGCAAGACTACCAGACCTTCCTAATATACCTGGAGAAGTATCTGAGAAGTTTCACTAAAATGAGTAAGGGGGTAGAGTAATTTCTACTGAAACATTCACACCAAAAAAGTAGTATTTACGTGAAAAGAAGATAGTTAAAAATTGAGCAGCAGTGTAAATTAGAGCCTAAATTGGGGAAATTAGATATGCAACCAAGTGCAGTGCAGTTTCATATCATATGTGCTAGGAAGTGTGTTAGGAGGCAACGGTGCCATGAATAGGCTTCTTAAAAGAGGTTGTTAAGTGGAGTTTTGAAAGATAGGTAGGTGTTTGTCAGGTCGTCAGAGAGGAGCATGGCATTCAACGCCATTTGCATGTGGTCCAACAAGGTAGCGAAACTGTAAGAAATATAGTTCAGCAAGATTAAAATGCAATAGGCGTTGGAGCAAAATGTGAGACAGGAGAGGTAGACATGGGCCAGATCCTGGAGACCTTATGCTAAGGATTCTGGATTTTATCGTATTGGTAATAAGGAGGCTCTGAAGGATTTAGAAGTATTTTTTGTCCTAAATAACAGCTTTACCGAGATAAGGTACCTGTTCAGTGATGTTTAATATATTCACAAAGTCGTACACCATCAGCACTACCTGCCTCCAGAACATTTTCATTACTCCAAAAAGAAATTTTGTACTCATTCCCCGTCATTCCCTATTCTCTTCTTCCCCCCAGACCCTGGCTACCACTAATCTACTTTCTGTCTCTATAGATTTGCCTATTCTGGACTTCTGTATAAATGGGATTGGGATTATATAGTATGTGGCCTTTTGTGACTGGCTTCTCTGAAGGGTTTTAAGCTTGAGAGTGGTAATGTTTTACCTTCTAGAGAGTTTAGTTTTACAGCAGTGTGGAGGATAGAATACAGAGGGCCAGACGAATGGCAGGAAGGGTTATGAAGAGACTCCTGTTGTAGTTGTCTAAGTCCTAAATCTAAGGCAGAAGGCAGAAGATGGAGTGTCATATCATACAGGAAGTAGCATTAGTAGGCCTCTGTCACAGTTGAATGTGTTGGGTGAGGAAAAGTCAGAAGTATGAGTTGTCTCTCAGGTTTCTGGCTTGGGTAACTGGGTAGATGGGCTGATAGATGATACCATCTATTCTTTTTTTCCCAAAGAAGATGGCTGAGCTGATGAATATCAGTAACACAAGCATTTACAAAGATTCTTTGACTTATCCTGAGAGGTCAAAACTAAATGGACTCAAGAAGGATTCCTGGAGAACAAGATTTATTCAGAGTGTATTAAAGACAATTAGGAGTGGTTACTATGTGTTTTCCCTTTAGAGCAATGTTTCCCAAATTGTATTCCCTAGAACATTTGTTACGTGAGTGGCACTGTGGAAAGGATTTTTTTGTCAAATATATTTGGGAGGTATTGTATTATATATCAACTTACAAGAGAACATAGACATACTTAAGACCCTGAGTTCAAAGTCCTGCAGTAAAGAAATCTTTAAAAAAAAGTTTTTAACCCAAGGTTTCTGAAACTCACTGAGCACAGAAATCTTTTTTTCACATGTTGCTCTTCCTAGGAACACACTTTGGGAGACTCTGCTTAGACAGGTGGTGTGGGGACAGCTGCCTTGTCCTATGGCAGGTTGCCCCTGGGTTCTTGTCAGAGGCAGAATCCCAGACCGGATGGACCTTTGGTCAGGTCTAGTCTAGTTAGTCCTATGTTAAAGAAATTGCCTACCATTAAAATTCAGTGTTTTTGATTGGGGGATTCCTAAACAGTATGCCATCTCTTGGAGCAAGAGCGACAGCAGCACAACCAGTTGAAACACACGTGGCAGAAGGCCAATGACCAGTTCCTGGAATCTCAGCGTTTGCTGATGAGGGACATGCAGCGAATGGAAATTGTGCTAACTTCAGAACAGCTCCGACAAGTTGAAGAACTGAAGAAGAAAGATCAGGTGAATACCAGTTTTGTAGGACTTGTTTGCCTTGTTAATAAACCACTCCACCCCGACACATGATCATATTTCTTTATGTATATTATAGATTGACTTAAGCCTGAAACAAAGGTGATGCATGCCATTTCAAAAAACATAATAGCTACATTTGAGGGATTTTGCTTTTCAACTTTAGAAATGGCCTTGTCTGGGGGGAAGGGGGAAGAACTGATTTAGAAATGATCCTCTTCAGTCTGCAGGATGCAGTAGTGCATATTTCTGAGAAAATCTTTCTCTGCAGTTCTGTCCAGTTCTCCTAGGGCTCCTGAATTGTGTTAATCCAGGCCATGTCTTTTGTGACATTGCTCTAAAAGCCTTATTAGACAGTGATGGGTGGGGATGGAGAGGCTGAGTGATATGAAAAGGCAGGTGTCTAGAGGGCTGCATACCCAGGATCCTGTTTTCTCCTTATCTTAAAAAACAATTATTTAAATTATATGAGTAATACATAAATACATTCTCATGTTAAAATATTTTGGTTTAAATACAAAGTGAAAAAATAAAGTGATAAAGTGAAAATCTCCCTTGACATCTCACATACTTCCTTCGCGGAAATAACCACTTTTGTAATCAGGAATAATCAGTTTGGAAGGTAGTATTCCACACCACTTATATGCGTTTATAAGTGTATATTCAGGTTTTTTTTCCCCCATACAACTGAAATCATAGTATAAGTATTTATTCTGTAGCTTATTTTTCTCATAAGCATCATCTTGGATATATTTTCACTTTAGAGATCTATCTCATTCTTGTTAGCTGGTAACATGGATGTACTATATTTGATTTAATCCTTCTCTTTGTAGTGGGCATCTAGATGGTTTCTTCTTCTTTTTTTTTTTTGTCATTTTAAATAGTTTTGCAGCTAATATCCTATACTATGTTGTGTATGTGTGCAAATATTTCCCTAGGATAGCTGTGTAGAAGCTTTTGTAGGTACTGTAAGAAATATTTTAAATTATCTTCTGTAACTTAGGTTAGATTTTGTTTTTCAGAAGTTTCTTCCTTTTTAAATTTCTTTTCTCTTAATTGATTCATTCATCTTGTGTGTAGACACAGTCAACTTGAGGATTTAGATTCTAAAGTACAGATACAATCATGCTTTTCCTGCTTCCCATTAGAATAGTCTAAATTCCAGAACTGGTCATTTAAGGCCTATGTGCCAGCGTTGTGCTAAGGCTTTATATGTAAAGCTTTATCTCATGTGGTTCTCAAAACAGAAAAACACACAACAAAAGTTCCCATATGAGATAGGGACTAATGGCCTATCTGAGGGTTGACTAATCTCTGATTCCAGAGTCTAAGCACTTAATCACCACCCCCTTCTCCATGTACCTCACTGCTCATGTGCCTGCCCTCTTTTTAGTCACATGAGATTATTCAGTATTCCCCACATGCCTGCTCTTCCTTGCCCCTCTCCCTTTTACATACTTTTCTCCCTGGAACCCTTGCTTGTCTCCTCTCACACAATTGGCACTCATCTTACTGATTCTTCAAGATCCAGCTCAAGTGTTACCTTCTTTCGGCCCCCCTTTCTAGCTCCCTCAGATGAAATCTTTGTTTTCTCTCCTATAGAACCTTGTACATGCTTATATAGTGATGTAATCGTGTATTTGTCCCTCCCCACTAGAGTGTTTTGCGGGGGGGGGGCATTGAAGGTATCTTTGATCTTTGTTGAGTGAATTATTACATCAGCTTCAATCATTCATTGGTATTTCATATAAGTTTGTACATGTTTCAGATGGATGTGTAATGCTGTAACTTTTTCCTATTTGTTTTACATAATAAGCCGAAGGAACATTCTATGTAAATTTTCTTTCTCAAATCACTTGAAGAAGAGGTGGGTGATTTGCTCTCTTTTGTTTTGCCTTTCATGTAGTATACTTGTATATTTGTTTTGAGTGGTTAAAGAACTGTGGGAATCATTAAGTATAGATTACCTGGGTAATATGTATTTTTTCTTCCTAACTTTTAGGAGGAAGATGAACAACAAAGACTTAGTAAGAGAAAGGATCATAAAAAAACAAATGTTGAGGAAGAAGTAAAAATACCAGTAGTGTGTGCTTTAACTCATGAAGAATCTTCAGCCCAGTTATCAAATGAGGAGGTATAATGAATCTATAATTAAAATCATCGTATACTCAGCGTTAACCATTTTTAGCTTCTCATACATCAGTTAGTTACATTGTTCATATGGGAAGTGGGTAGTAGCTACTAGCTGAAAATTAGATAAAGTGATAATACTTTATTTTCAACTGTTTTTACAGTATTATAGGTAGTACACTTTGAAACACGCAGTTTCTCTCATGGTCTGCGAAACAATTAGACGTTCTTTTTTCTAGCGGTTCCAAAATTAAAACGTTAGAAGAAAATTTAAATAGTATCTGCAAAATCTTTTTTGATATGAATAAATGTTTCTAATACTTTGAGCTTTTGTTTAAAAGAGATTTTATCTAAAGTATTGAAACACTTAATTCTCTATGGCCTGTATTTGAGTATTATCAAGTATTAGATCTTAAGCCCTGAGAAGAGTGTGTGGGGTTTGGCAGATTGTGATGGAGTAGGGTAGAACATTTCAGGTATTGGGAATGGGCAGAGTAGAGAGACCTGGAGGTGGAAAGTGTAAAGTGGTGTTCCTATGGCCTCATCGCCTCTCACCCACATGTGGCAAGGGCCTCCTCATTACATTTTCTGTCTTCAGCCTGTCCCATTCCACTGTACCCTCAGCATTACTGTCAGATTTATTTTTCTTAAGTGCAGCTGTAGTCAGGCTACTCCCCTAGTCAGAACCACCACTCACTCCCATTACCTACATAATTAAGTGCAACTTCCTCACTCAGACAGTCAAGACCCTTCATAATATGCACTCTCTTTTAGCCACATTGCTCATCTTGTTGTGCTATACTCTCTGCCTTGCACATTGGTTCCTTTACCTGGAATGCTTACCTCCCTCTGCCTTTCTGAGTTCCGGAATTCTTCTATTCATCCTTCAAGACTCAAGCTGATATCTCTTCTTCAGGGAAGGAAATGCTTCTGTTAATTGACTTTAGGGTAAAAACTAAGTTCCCCAGCTTGCCATACAAGGGCCTTTGGAGTTGAATTGACCCTTCCAGCCTTAGCATACTCTCCACTTCATCACAGCCAGACGTTTCTACTAGCTGTCCATGCTCATGTGCATTGTTTATACTGTCCCTGCTGTTTAGAGATTCATACTTACTCCCCCACCACTACCTCCTTTCCCTGCCTGGTGAACCAGTTTCAGGTAAATTGGATAAGGGTCTTTTCTCACTTTCAAAGGTATTATGTTTCTGTTTAGTTTGCAGATTTACGCTGAGCCATGTAAAATCTACTTGCTGGTGCCTCATATTTCCATGTTTATGGATTATTTGACATTGAAAAAATGCTTTAAAAAATCCTAGTGGACACTGAAAAGTATGATGTAATTGTTTTTGTACATTCTTTCTCTTGGCTCATACACTGAGAACCTTGCCCTGATTCTGCTTTGTCTTTTTTTTTAAATAGACTTCCAAGAGAATGTCTCAATTTTTGCGTACTGCCAAATATTATGTGGTTTCTGCATCATGCAGTCCTGTGTCCAGGAATGTTTGGCAAAGTTTCAAACTTAAAAAAAAATATTTTAGCAGGAAAACAGGAAAAGGAAATTTGTTGTGATTTACAGTGAAGCACTTAAAATTTTTTAATAGTGTTTTAACAGATTTATACTGTATATTGTGCATAACATTTTCTGACATTGAAATATAGCCTTTCAGATCTGATGTTTTGCAGTTTGAATGTTGAATGTACTTGTTTTGTATTGAGAGGCAGTGACAGTTTACTTTAGCCTGTTGATTTAAAGTTAATATGGAATGCTTTGGAGACTTAGATATATTGCTAAAGCCACTTAAAATTTGTAGGACCCTATATCTTCTTTAACCTAAATGCTTAGAATATGCTTTTCTCACCACAAAAGTAATATGTATTCATTATGGAAAATCTGGAAAGTACAGAAAGTCATACAAAATAAAAATAACTAATAAATTCTACTAGCCAGAGATACCACCACTAACATTTTGGTATGTACCTCTCCTTTCCCTCTTTTTCCATTTCCAAAGGTAACATATGTGTGTTTCTATTTGTACTTTTTAAACATAATACAGATTGTAACTGTACATGATGTTTTATGTACATTTTTTCCCCCACTTAAATCTGTCTTTAAAGGTTTTGGCACATCAGTAAGTGTTTTCCCCCACAATGATATTTAATGACTAACAGTATTTCAGCATGTAAATGTACCGTAATTCCTTAGTCTCCTACAAATTGATTTGTGCCCAGGTTTTAATTTATAAAGGTGACCAAGTGGTGACATAGAGAGGTTAATGCCATTGAACAAAAAGTTTAATGTTATAGTCCCTCTAGAAATGAGAGTCATGGTACACCGTGCAGAGTCACATGGAGAAGCACCAGAGTTGGTCATGAAGTAAAAGCAGGAGCAAGGGGAAAGCATGGACCACAGCCATTATTGGGAGTTTTGAGGGAAAGGTAGGGCAGGGTAAATAGCATAGGACTGGCTAGTTTGAATAAATCCAGTGGGCTTTGGGCCATAGAGTCTATCTTCAGTTTTCTGGTACCTGGCCCTGGGTTGATTTAGAGCAGGGGAAATACTGGCTTGGTGTGTAAGAGTTAGATAAAGGAGTTGGTTGGGAGTATCGAGATTGGCTGATTTAGATGTGAAAGACATATTCATAGGTAAGTTGTTTATTATTTCTAGGAATTAGCTAGTTTGGAAGAGGCAGTCTCTCCTCAGCCAGCAAGGCCTTCAAAAGGTCAAAAACATCATAAAATATAGAAAAGAAGCATGATTAACACACTAACAGATAGTCAATTGTTTCATTTTTCACTAGTAAAAAAATTTTCATTATTATGAGTAATGCCATAATGCTATTCTATATAATTCTTCTTTGTATAAAAGTCATGGACTTACCTGATTACTCCCTTCATGTAAGTTCTTGGGAAGAGAACTGCTGAGTTTAAGAGCATAAGCAAACATATTGTTGAATCATCTTTCAGAAACAGTGTAACAGTTTACATACCCCTACAAGTATATGTTCCTTATAAGTATTGTTATCAGCATGGTAGTCTGGTGTTTTTTAAATGGCCCTCACAACTTTCTTGCCCCTATCCCCTTCCTTCTTTGGTGTCACAGTAGCATTGTGTTAATATATGATAGCATTAGATGTCGTGTTCCTTTATAAGCTAACAGAATGCTCTCTCTCCAATTTTTATTAGGGTGCTTATTTGGGACCTTTGCCATAGCTAGCTCAGTATATACTAGATTTGTGTTCCTCAGCCATCGGAATTTCACAGATTAAAAAATCTTAAAAAAAACTTTAAAAAGAAGTAAATGGAGGAATTAACATAAAAGTTGTCAACTTTTTATTATACCAAGTAAGGATATTTTTAAAACATTGAAAAATAATCTGTATTTTAGTCTTTTCCAGTTCATAAAAAGAAAGACATTTAACAACAAAACGTAGAAAGGATAGTATCTTAAAATAAAAGCCAGTTCTTTAAATTGAATAAATTTAGTTTCAAGAAAAACTTGCTACATTTTCCTTGCTTTCTGATTTTCCTACAAACTGTGCTAGAATGGTACTGGTGTGCTTTTTTGACTTTGGGAGTGTGCTGCACCACATTAAAAAAAAATTGAAATGGAATTCACATAACAAAAAATTAACCATTTAAAATGTGCAATTCAATGGGCTTTAGTACATTTACAATGTTGTGCAACCATTACCTGTCTAGTTTCAGAAGATTGTCATTGCCCCCAAAAGAGACGAGACCCCTTATATCACTAAGGAGTCACTCCCTACTCTCCTTTCCCTTTAACCTCTGGCAATCACTAATTTGTTTTTGGTCCCGGTGGATTTACCTATTCTGGATATTTCATAGAGATGGAATCGTACAGTGTGTGACCATTTTCGTCTGGCTTCTTTCACTTGATGCAGCCTTATTTAACATGTTGATTACACCTTGCTTGAAACTTAGTTTCTAGCGTACAACATTATCCTCATTTCCCTTCTGTTCTGGGTACTCCTTCCTCTGTCCCCAAAATGGACAAAATTGATGTTTCTCAGGGCCTTGCCCTTGGCTTTCTTCGTATCCTACAGACTCATCCTAAGTGTTCTGATTTGCTGCCGTGGCTTTAATTATTACTATATAGTGGTTACTCCCAAGTCTCTATCTAAAGACTTCTTTGTCCCTCTATTGGGTGGACGTCTCTACTTGGATATACAGCAGGCACCGCGTGTTCCATATACCCAATACTGAATTTCAGGAGACCTTCCCTGATTCTTATGTCTGGGCTGAATTCCTCTCCTTGAGCTCCCAGAGCATTCAGTACATAGCTGTAGCCTGTCATTTTATTGAATATGGTATTCTAATTCTGTTTACTTGGTTCACTTGTTTATTTTTTTCATGAAACTAAGCATTTTGAAGTCAGAGATTGTTCACATTTGTATCCTGAGTGCTTGGTTTAGTGCCCAGGATATAGAAGACACTCAATAAATGTTTGTTCAATGAATATATGAAGGCAGCACACTAAAGATTGTCATGTGTAACGTGTGGCAAAATACTTTATAAAATATGGTAGTTTTTCTCTTTGAAAATATCAGGAATTGTCTAACTGGCAATGTATTTTCACATTTCAGGAGCATTTAGATAGCACCCATGGTTCAGTCCATTCTTTAGATGCAGACTTACTGTTGCCATCCGGGGATCCGTTCAGTAAATCAGACAATGACATGTTTAAAGATGGACTCAGGAGAGCACAGTCTACAGACAGCTTGGGAACCTCAGGCTCGCTGCAATCCAAAGCTTTAGGCTATAACTACAAAGCAAAATCTGCTGGGAACCTGGACGAATCAGATTTTGGACCGTTAGTAGGAGCAGATTCGGTGACTGAGAACTTTGATACCGCCTCCCTTGGGTCACTGCAAATGCCAAGTGGGTTTATGTTAACCAAAGATCAGGAAAGAGCAATCAAGGCGATGACACCAGAACAAGAAGAAACAGCATCCCTCCTGTCTAGTGTCACACAGGGTATGGAAAGTGCTTATGTGTCTCCCAGCGGTTACCGCTTAGTCAGTGAGACAGAATGGAATCTCCTGCAGAAAGAGGTGAGTTATCTTCCTGGCTTCTCCTCTGCTCACTTTGAGGGATACTGGGTAGCTCTGGATTTATTGTTCATTCAAGAGATGGTCCCTGGCGTCAATGCTCGCACTTGTTGCCAGCAAATGAGTGTTAACCTGTATTGTCTGAGCCTTATCGTTGTCTGCTTTGGCTGTTCCTGGTGATTATGACAGAGAAGGGAACTGACTAGCTGATTGTGTTAAGTGTGAACTTCTCCACCTGAAGTCACATCTCTTAAGTTGGAGCGATCTGCTTGAATAGCATAGCTAACTTTGTGTAGCCCGAATTTGGTTTCCTTGCAGTTTTCTATAATCTCAGTGTATTCCAAGATGCATATTCTTTCATCTTTCCTTGAGGTCTAAAGTACAAATGCTTTTCAGCAGTTGATGCTTAGAATGAGTTTAAGGAGGGGGTGGAAAATATGGGAGAGAAGGGAAGGCAACCTTTAATGAGGTTAATTTTCCCTCTAATAATATTTGCAAACTCAGAAGTAGGATTAGGAGATAAAAACTTAAATATGTATTTGCATAGTGCTTTACAGATTACAAAAGCCTTTTCACGTACCCCTTCTCTTTGAGCTTCTTGATAATAATGAGACAATCAGGGCATGATTTTCTCCAACTTGTCTGGCTCAGAAAGGTCAAATGAGTTGCTCAAGTTTCCCCTTCGACTTAGTAGCAAAACCTGGGTTAGGAAACAGGTTTCATGACTTCCAGTGCTTTCTTTTACTCAGGGCTACTTCTCTTTAAAGAAGCTGTTGATTAGCAAGTGGTACAGCTTATTAAGCCTGAAAGAAACTGTTCTCCTTGGTCTCATGCAGAACGTTTGGGAAGGTGCTATTTAATTGTTTCATACCTCCTTTGTGCTTGGAGCTGGTGAAATGGTTAATTTGCACTCCATCCTTCCCCATCCCCTCCCTTGTTGGGTAGTATTGATTTAAATTGTGAGTGCCATGGTGTAGTACCTTGTGCTTTCCTTGTGTTTCCCTCAAATGCGGTGTTTTGTGACCCTTAGCCTCTTGATGATAAAGTTGTGTCCCTTGTTTTCCTGTCATACTTATATTGAACTTATGATTTTTTAGAATCCAGCTCTCTATTGTAACTACTTGCCATAAGTCCCTGAATAACTTGTTTACTCCATTTTCTACTTTGAGTAACATAGGTAAGACTGCACGTGTTCCTCAAGTATGTGATGTAGACTTGTTTTGTTCTGCCTGATAAGAGGTAATTTTGGTGCCCTTCAGGTACATAATGCTGGAAATAAACTTGGTCGACGTTGTGATATGTGTTCCAATTATGAAAAACAGTTACAAGGAATTCAGATTCAAGAGGCTGAAACAAGAGACCAGGTGAGTTTCTTTTGGGGTGTGCGAAATTGGTGAGCTGTTGTAGTTTTCATTGGAGGTGTTGAATTAATTGCCCTTCACCCCTCCCAATTTGCTTTATGAAGTATATTCATCTTGTTAAGTCTGAAATAATCTGGTACGTGCAACGTCAGTTACATTTCCAGTGGGAGCACACTATAGAATTTTTGCTTTTGTGTGTCTTTGCTTCATTAGCTTGACCAATACCACACAGGTCAGCTCGCTGGCATATCTCTTCTCCCAACCTGTTCCTTCTGCCCAAGGCCTAGAAGTGTTATTGTCAGGAATGCATGCACACGGAAAGTGCTTTATGATACAGAGATTCAGGGAGATAAGGGGTTGGGTTGACTGTTGCTTCTAATTGGATAAAACTTAATTGGATATTACATTAATCAGTATTTGTACTCTTCATTGCTTATTGCCTAATTCTTGTCATAAATTTGTTGAAGTAAGTTTAATTTGCAGGGTCACAGAAATTAAGATTTGGTAGATTAGGTATGCTGAAACTGACAAGTACCTTTCCAAATACAGTGCCTAATAATGGGTTCCCTGATAACATTTAGGAAATGATGTAGAACTTCATGAGAGTAAACTTGTGAAAGTATAGGTAAGGAAAAAATAACTTTTTTCTTATATTTCCAAATTGTTCTTTGGTTATTATGGAGAGTGTTACCCTAGTCTTCAAAATAAGCTTAAGCAGGTTAGAATGATGGTTTAATATTTTCAGATGCCTTTGGCATTAATTTTCTCCATATATGCTTTATTTTTTAGATGGCTTAGAGGTAAATTTCTAAAGCTATTTGTGAAACCTCTATATCAGTAGTTGGTCTCTGATAGTGTGGTATAGGAATGTGGGGTATCTTGGATTCCATAGTCGTGTCAATAGACATTTTACTCTTGCTTCATCTGTGCAGGCACTTCGCTGGGTTCTGAGTATTCAGATACAGAGAGAACACCGTACTGCCCATAGGGAGCTTTCAGTGTTGCAATCCAAGCCATCAGTTCAATATGGTTTGTTCCTGTACATGTACAAGTAGAACTAGAGGATGAGCAGAGGCATCTAAATTAACTGTGGGCTGTTAACTAGGGAAGGTAACAGTTCAGCTAAGTTTGTTTTAGAGCTAGAGTAAAAATTAATTAGGAAAAGAAGTGGAGAAAGGGTGTTCAAGGAGAGGAAATGTATACAAAGGAACAGTTATGAAGGAAAATTGTGTGTTCTAGGAAGTATGAATAGTTTATGTGGCTGGGCATAAGGGGGGGTTGTGTGTGAGAGAGAGAGAAAGAGAGAGTGGAGAGAGAGTGGGGGGAAAATAGTGGGAGAGGAGGCTACAAAGGGAAGGCCATGATGAGATCATGGAGGGAGGGGTGTGATGACTGAAGGGATTTAAATTTTACCCTGAAGACTTTGGGAGGCATTTAAGGATTTTAAGTAGGGAAATGATATGATTTGACTTTCATTTTAGAAATATTTATTGTGTTAGAGTGGATTATAGATTGGCAGCAGAAAATAGAGTCAGGGAGGCCAGTGCCCTAGCCTAGAAGACCCAGGAGGAAAAGCAGATATTTTCTAATGAGATAATGGATATGAAGAATGTTTTGTTAACTGTAAAGCATAGTATAGTTGTCGAATGAGGTAATTCATCTCAATTTTTTCCCAAATTGACAAATTTGTTTCTCAGGAAAAAAGATTAGGTTTAAAAAAATTTTCTGGAGGTAGGGATTTTTTTTTAAACTTATGAAAATTCTGGTACTTCCTTCTAATTGACGTTTAAAATTGCATAGGTGAAAAAGCTACAGGTGATGCTAAGGCAAGCAAATGACCAGTTAGAGAAGACAATGAGAGATAAACAGGAGCTGGAAGACTTCATAAAGCAGAGCACTGAAGATTCAAGTCACCAGGTAAGTGAGGGTTTTAGAATGTGGCCCCTGGGAGATGACTGAGTTGTTTAAATAAAAGCGTTTTGAAAACCTAGTAAGGTTTCTTTCTTGCCCTGAAGATCTGGCAGTTCTGTTTTCCCTCAGATAAGAATATCTCAAACTGATCTTTCTCTGGTGTCTGTTTTACAGATTTAAGGAAAGTAACTTTTGCAATAACTCGTTAGTAAATATCAGGAGGCTCTGGTTCTCTTTTCGCCTTTGACTTTTATTAGGTTTTTCTGCTGCACAAGAAACCTGCTGACAAGAAAGATGCTAGTTATCTTCTTTTTGACTTTTTGAAAAATACCATGCATAGGAAAAAATGTGACCGTATACAGATGTACCAAACACATCTGAACTAACATCTGTGTAACCACCAAGATCGAGTAATAGAAAATTAGCTAGTACCCCAGAAGCCCTCACTTTCCCCCTCCACTTACTACTTCCTCCCTAGAGGTAATTACAGTCCTAACATGGAACACCATTAGATTAGCTTTGTCTGCTTTCTTATTTTAACAAATGAATCATATAGTCCGTATTCAATGAATGACACAATCATTCATTGTGTTTGTCTTCCTCCATTCAACATTGTGAGGTTCCTACTCACAAATGTGTGTGGTAGTTGTTATTTTCATTGTTGTATACTCGTACCATTGTATGGATATAATTTATCCATCTTAATGTTATGAGCATTTGGGTTGTTTCCAGTTGTGGGATATTATGAATAATTCTACTTTGAAATTTCTGTATAGGGCTTGTTGCACATGTTGCTGCTGGGTATGTGCTTAGGAGTAGCATGCCTGGGTCAAAATGTATGTCAACTTTTGGAGATAATAGTGCCAGAAAGTGGTTGTATGAATTTATACTCTCCCCAGCAATGTATGAGAAGAATTCCTGTGGGTCCGCAGGCTCGACAGACTTCATTTTGTGTTATTTTAATTATAGCCATTTTGGTGGGTGTGTAATGGCATTTCATGGTGGCTTAGTTTGTGTTTCTCTTACGACCATTGAGGTTATTTAGCATTTTTCATGTTTGTTAGCCATTGGGATATCATTGTGTGTGTGTGTGTGTGTGTTTGTTTGTGTGTTTGAAATTACTTTTCAAGTCTTATGCTTGATATTTTATTGGGTTGTCTTTTTTTTTTCCCCCCCACTTTTCTGATAGGAGTTCTTTATATAATCTTATTAGAGCCTTTTGGTGATGTGTCCCAAATGTCTTCTACTCAGTACCTTAGATTTTCATTATTTTAATGGTGTCTTTTGATGAACAGAAGTTCTTGATTTTAATGTAGTCAAATTTATTGATCTTATCTTTATGATGAGTGATTTTTATCCTGGTTTTTAGAAGAATATTTTCTTACCCTGGGGTTATATGAAGATATTTTCATGTATTTTGTAGAAGCTTCATTGTTTATAGCCACTCACATTTATATCTAAAATCCATCTAGAACTGACTTTTATGTATAAGCTGTAGATATGGGTAAATTTTTATTTTAGTTTTTTCATATGGAGAGTCAGTTCCTGTACCATTTAGTGAAAAGGTCACCTTTTTCTCACTGCTCTGCAAGATCATCTTTGTTAACTATCAAGTGAATGTACATGTGTGGGTCAGTTTGAGGACTCTTTTATTTGGTCTGTTTGCCTATTTTTGTGCCAGATTCTGTGCTGTAATTTATAGTAAATTTTTCATTTGTTTCTTTAAATGAAACATAAAGTTAGAAACTTTACAGTTTAGAAACATACAGTTTCTAAAAACTATAAAAGTTTTTCTCTGCTGAGAACTATGTTTTCATTCGTTTCAACAGTATTTACCTTGACACCAGGCAGCATAGTTACAATAGCTACTTTAAAGTCTTTGATGAGTCCAACCTTGGTCATCATGGGGTTGGCATGTGTTTTCTTTCCTCTTGAGAATTGGCCACATTTTCCTGATTGTTTCTATGTCAAGTACTTTTAGATTGATCTTGGAGATTATGAATATTTTATTGTGAGACTCTCAGTTCTGTTAACCTGATTAGGTTCGTTCATAAGTTCTGTCTTGCCTTCTGTAGTAGGTAGTTCTAATGTCAGTTCATTTTTAAAAGCCTTTGCAGTGCTCTTTTGGATGTGTCCATGTATGTATATAGCTCAGGGGTCAGTGTGAGACTTGTGCTGGTTCATGCACAGAATTAGGGGATCCTTTTTCAAGCTCTTTTCTCTCAGTACCACTCTACTTGTCAGCTCATGGGGACCCTGTCGTGGCCCTGTGATCAGAAAAACAGTTGTTTGTCCTGTGCTGCTGCATCTGTTGTGGCTTTACAACTGGGGCAGCTCTTAGATTCATGCTGGCAGAAAATAGGAAAAAAAACCCAAATAAGTAGTAAACTGCAGTATGAATTGTTTCTTCCCGTTTTGATTTCCCTCCCTAAACTGTCTGCTTTTGCTTATGTTTTAGAGTCCTCAGGTAGTTGCTTTTTGTATTTTTTCCAGAGTTTTTAGTTGTAATAAGGGGAGAGAATGGCCTTGGTGGGCTTAGTCCATCTTGGACAGTGCCAAAAGTCTCCGTTCTCTCATATTTTTGTTTATTAGACATATCTTTTTCTTTCCACCTTCATTCAAAAAGGATACTCTGTGGTCAGGTATAGAATTCTGAGTATTTAATGATATTTTCTTTCAGCACTTTGAAGTTCTTATTTCATTGCTTCTGGCTTCCATGTTTCTGATGAGAAGTCAGCTGTAAGTCTTATTGTTGTTCCTTTGAAGGTGAAATGTTATTTTTTCCGTGGCTGTTGTAAAGATGTTCATTTTGGCTTTTGTTATTAACAGTTTTACTGTGTTATATACCTAGGTGCGTCTTTCTTCATATTTCTGCTGTTTGGAGTTCACAGGGTTTCTTGGATCTCCGAGTTAATGTCTTATATCGTGATTGGAATATTCTCAGCCATATGTCTCTTTAAAAATTTGTTTTTATTGAGATAAACATAAAGTGCATAAATCTCAAGTGTACAATTTGGTGAATTTTAATGTGTGAAAAATTTTACTAGGGTAATAAATCATCATCTGCATCAAGATACTGAACATTTCTAATACGCTCATGTTCTTTACTAATAAGTAAATACCCCACCTGCCTATTCTTAGAGGTAGCCAGTATTCTAACTTTTAACACTGTTTTAGAATTGCTTGTTGCTGGACTTCGTATAAATGGAATCATATAGTATGTAGCCTTTTGCATCTGGTCTGTTGGGTCATTATGTCTGTGAGACTTATCCATATTGTTCTGTGTGTAAGTAGTTAGATTTTAATGTTGTGTATATTCTATAACATGAGTATACCATAATTCATTTATCCATTCTACAGTTGAGAGATATTTGGATTGTGTCTGGTTTTTGGATATTGTGAATGAATACACTTTTTAACATTCTTGTACATGTCTTTTAGTGGACATGTGGACTTATTTCTCTCAAGTATACATAGTAGTGAAATTACGGAATTTTTGAGTTTTTGCACAGGTATATTTTTAGCTCTACCAGCTATTTCCATTGGCTGTTACTTCTTCAAATATTTGTATATGTTAGATGTTCGCATTGCATCTGCATGGCTTCTTTAATCTCTCTTCTGTATTTCCCATCATTTTTGTCTTTGTTTATTATCTTCATATCACTAATTTTCTCTTCAAATAGGTCTAATCTGTTAAACTCATCCATTTTATTTTTAATTTGGATAATTGATTTTTTTAGTTTATTTCCATTTGGTTATTTTTCATCGTTTCCATTTCTCTGGTGGTTCTAAATTTCTGAACAGATCAAATATAGTTATTTTAAAGTCTGTTTCTAATAACATATCTGGATTCATTGTAGCTCTCTTTTTGTTATCTGTTTTGTTTTTTATCATTTCCTTTTGTTTTTTATCATAGTCTTTTATTTATTTTTAATTAATTTTTGGCTGTGTTGGGTCTTCGTTGCTGGGCACGGGCTTTCTCTAGTTGCAGCAGGTGGGGGCTACTCTTTGTTGTGGTGCGCAGGCTTCTCATTGCGGTGGCTTCTTGTTGTGGAGCATGGGCTACAGTAGTGTGGCTTGCAGGCTCTAGAGCACACACTCAGTAATTGTGGCACATGAGCTTAGTTGCTTCGCGGCATGTGGGACCTTCCCAGACCAGGGCTCAAACCTGTGTCCCCTGTATTGGCAGGTGGCTTCTTAAACACTGCGCCACCAGGGAAGTCCCTATCACAGTCTTTCCTTGTGCATTCTTAACTTGAGGTACTAGACATTATATGTGAAAATTGTTGAAATAAAGCCATTTTTCTTATGAGAGGCAGGCAACTAGTTGTACTAACAATCCTGGATCACCTTAATACATTTATGGGAATTGAGATTATATGAAGTTGTGAAGGTTGGATTATTTTAACTTCTTCCCTTACTGTAGGGTGTGTCCCTTTGGAGACCCAGTCCAAAGTGCAGGGTGTTTACCAGGGATCCCTTTGTGTATTGGGTCTTGGACTCTTAACTTTTGCCACCCTGTGCTGGGGTTTTCAGACGCTCTGCTCAGCTTCTCAGTGCTGCCTCTGCTTCTTTTGGAGTTGGCTCATGCTTCTGGAGAAGAGCTGTTCCAGATGCTGCACCCAGTTCTCCATGTGTCTTCATTCTGGTCCTTGGCTCTGTGATTCTTTTTTGCCTTGTTCTCCCATGCCTTCATGTAGGTGTCTTTCATATTTTTGTCTGGTTTTCTTAATTAGCAGGAAGGTTGGTTCACATCACCTATTCTGCCACTACTGGAAACAAAATTCTGACAATAATCATTTTTTAAATGTCTAAACAAATTTATTTTGGTTTATTTTATAACTCTTATGTATGAGTCATCAACTTTCACATAAACCCCTCGTCAGGAACACTAAAACTAATTCAAGAGAGTTTATCATGTGTCTTTTGCTCTTAAGTAAACCACCTTAGAATACTGCAGCTAGTTCAGGGAAGATTCATTTATCCTTTAAACTGGGGTTTTTTTGTGGACAGAGTTTCAAAATTTTTATTGATTTTTAATTAGCTCCTTTAAGAATAATATTTATAACTGTGTCACATGGATTAGTATCTATGTCTAGAGACGCATATAATGCTGTTGTTCATGTATGGCAGCGTATGACCCCTGGGGACTTTGGGTACTGCTTTGTGTCATCTGAAAGGCTGAGGCTTTGTACACAGTAGATGCACACATATCTGTTGAATGATAGATGAGTGGGGTTTGATGAGCTAATAAAATCAGTTCCGGACATTAAATAAGCAGGAGATGGAAGAGTTAGTTTCAGAATAACCAGATTCCTAACTAAATTCTCTGTGTATGAATTTTTTTTTTCTTTCAAGATCTCTGCACTTGTCCTAAGAGCCCAAGCATCTGAGATCTTACTTGAAGAGTTACAACAGGGGTTTTCCCAGGCAAAGAGGGATGTTCAGGAACAGATGGTAAGTTAACATTTAAATAAACATTAACTATGTTAAATATATTCTATCTTGAAATAATCTTTGATGTGACTTTATCTTCCTGGCCAAAGTGGTTACCATTATGTTCTCCAGAGCCTATAGAACGTTAGTAATGGACAAGATTATGTAAAGACATTATTCTCTTTTTAAACCTACCTCTTGACCAAAAAAATTATCACCTTTAACTTAATTTTTCTTTGATTTGAGAAACCTAAATAAAATAAACTATGGACCAGCATTTAATTTTTAGCTCTAAATACAAGCTAAAAGTTGAAATCTCTCAAAGCCCTAGGAGGTACAGCTTTTGAGCAGTCACTGTGCTTTTCCTGGACAGCTAATATATTTAAAACAACCTCAGTAATTTCATAGGGTTTATGATAAAACATGTACCATAACTGCTGTGGCACTGGAAAACTTCCAGAAGGCTGTCAATTTTGAGAGGAATAGGAACAGAGAGCTTCTTAATAAGAGCTGCCTTGAACCTCTGCAGAATTGTTCTCCAGCTTTGGGCCTCTTCCTCAGCAGTCAGGCTCCACTTGCCTTGCTCTTCCTTTTTCTCAAAGTTGGAACCCTGCATCTGATGGCCCTTCATAAACTATAGCAGAGTTGGTCCTGCTGGGGTGATCCTACAGAGTTGCCTCTTGTCCAGCTCTTGCAGGGTTGACAGAAAAACAAACTCCAAGTTGTATGGTCATGGTTTGTTTTTGATTGGCATTGGGTCAGTATCTGAATGGCCTTTGAGCTGATCCCTAAATGCTGATCCCTCAACATGTCTGTTGAGAAACATCTCACTAATCAATGGCCAGAGAGAGTTTCATATCTTTTCATTAATTAGAGAATATGAAATAATAATTGTTGATCTCAAGGACACTGTTAAATGCTGACAAAGTTTCATAGTGTTTAGCCTCCTTACAATCCCTGTCCCTTCTCATCTTCCTTCTCATCTTTTAAAACTCACCTGCTTTTGCTAACATTTTTCAAGTTGATTCCACTTAAAATGAACATATTGCAAGTGACATTGAAGAATTGTTGAAATTAAGGTTGAGGTCTTGTGAACTTTAATATCTTAGCATTTTCTTGAAATTAAGGTTGAGGTCTTGTGAACTTTAATATCTTACCATTTTCTTGAAATTACCTTTAAATGTTCTTACACTGAGAAAGATAAACTCAATTCCTTAGGCCCCTTCAAAGAAGAGTAGCTGTGGTAGTGGTTGGGATCTTGATATTTCCCCCGAACTATTTATTTTGAAAAATTTCAAACTTAGAGTTGTTTATGGAGTGAACATTCATAAAATCTTCACTTAGGTTTACCAGTTAATATTTTGCCACATTTTTACTGCTTGCAATTGTTTCTCAGTCTCTCTCTTTCATGTATGTGTATGTTATATTACATATGTATTTGTTTATTTTTTTGAGCCATTTGGAAATAAGTTGTAGACATAATGACACTCCTAAATATTTCAGTATGTATGTCCTAACAACAAAGAAGTTTTTCTGCATAATCACAATACTGTTATTATATGCTTAAAATGTAACCATTGACCCTGAAAGTCCTTGATTGCTTTCTAGTGGAGGTTTTACTTTTTGATCAAGGAACTGGTCAAGGATCACGTATTGTATTTTGTTGTCATGTCACTTTAGTCTCCTTTAATCTAGAACAGTCACCCACTTTTTGTTTTTGGCTTTTATGACATTAACATTTTTGAAGCGTCCAGACCATTTGCCTTGTAGAATGCATTTGTCTGATTATTTCCACATGGTTCAAGTTAGACATTTTTGGCAAGAATACTACATGGCTGAAATTCAATGGAAAGTTCATAACAAGAGGCATGTTATGATGGGTGGTTCCATTGTTGGTGATGTTAAGTTTGATCACTTGGTTAAGGCGATCACAATCGTTTTAGAATGACTACATTAATATTGCTACCAACAGCAAACTTACTAAGTGAAGTTCAGCATTTCTTTGTTGGCCCTCCATATCCACGGTTTCCACATCTGTGGATACAGAGGGCTGACTGGAAGTGACTTGAGCATCTCAGTTTTTGGTATGGGAGTGTGTCTTGGAACCAGTCCTCTGCGGATACCAAGAGACACCTGTAGTTCTTTTTACCCTTAGAATGTTATGCCAGGTAAAGGTTTACAGTCTGGGTGCTGTGTTCAAAAATTACTTGAAATGATTTTTCTCTCTGTGGTTGTGTTATCAATTTGATACAAACAGAAACAAATGGAGCTATGTATTACATTTTTGGATTTTCTTCTTTTTTAATTGACTTTTTTGTTTTTTGAACATGCAACATGGTTCATAAGTCAGAACTATAAAAGTATATAAACACTCAGAAGTTTCACTTCCATTCCCTGTCCCTTTCACCCTGTTCCCACCAACTCCTATACATGATCATTTAAATTTATTTTTGGTTTATCCTTGGTTTTCTCTTTACAAAAATAAACAAATATAAACATATTCTTCTTTCCCTTCTTTTATATCCAAAATGTAGTGGGATGCTAATATTTTGTTGTAAATGGGTTGAAAGTGAGCATAAAGCAACAATTGATTCTGGTCTGAAATAAATAAGAGCCAGTAGAATTAACCAAAACTTATGCATGACCTTGCCTGCCTACCAGCAGTCTATTTGTCCTTCAGGATGCAGCAGTCACCTTTTGTGGGAAATGTTCTTGAACCCTCTCCACTAATAGGTACCCTTTGTCCTTTTATCACTGCTGTACCCATTGTCACCCATTGTAACCGAGTGTTACAGCACTCGTAGTATGGTTGGGTAATTTTTGGTTTACTTATCTTTCCCTCCACTGTACCATGTGCTTCTCTAGGGCAAAGTCTATCTTTTATCCCTGTATTCTCCATGGGCAGCAAATCGCCTAGTGTAGAGTAGTAGCTGCTGAACAAATGTTGGATGTGGAGTAATCTACACTTATGTATATGTTCAATGGTTAGTAGTAAAAATTAGCAGAAATACTTTTGCAGAATTTTATCTTATACTCAAATTAGCTGGACTTTTATATTGATATAAATTCATATGAAATACCTAAAATTGTTGTAATCAGCAGCAAGTGGAAGAAGGAACGTGTTCCATTTTAAGAATGAGCCGCTCAAATGTCCTGCATTTCCTAAGCATAAAGCCTCTTGATAGCGTCTAATATTTGGGGTTCTTGGGCCATTCACAGTGATCCTGAGCTTGAACGTATGTATATGTAATGAAAGATGAAGATACTGCTTTTTGTTTATCCCTGCCTCCTGTGGAACGCATGCTGTGAGGAAATAGGAGTTGTCTTGGAGTACACACTTTTTTTGATATAAGTCTTGATTACGTCCACCTCTTCCATTGAGCTAGAGATGCTGGTCCTAGGGATATGGGGGAAGAAATTCATTACTTTTAAGCTGTTGGTGGAAACAGTGGAGAATAAGCTCAGATACTTGCTTCATTTCCTGTCCCCCTGAATATATGTAAGGGCTGTAAACCAATAAATCTCTGAGCTGCTTTTTTTAAGTCTTACAGAGCTTTATCATGTACTGTCCATCCTCAGCCCTTATTTCATTTGGCCTTTGTTTTTCTCTGGTGCAGTTATCAGCAGATAGGATTTACCTTTCCGGCTGTGATTAGTATCTTTTTCTATTTTAGGCAGTGCTGATGCAGTCACGGGAACAGGTTTCAGAAGAGCTGGTGAGGTTACAGAAAGACAATGACAGTCTTCAGGGAAAGCATAGCTTGCATGTGTCATTACAACAAGCAGAAGACTTCATTCTCCCAGACACTATAGAGGTAACTTATTTTCTGTAAGATCAAAAATGTAAACAAGTACATTTTCTGAAATGGCTACAAATTCTTTTTAAAAAAGTCTACAAATAACAAATGCTGGAGAGGGTGTGGAGAAAAGGGAACCCTCCTACATTGTTGTTGGGAATGTAAGTTGGTGCAGTCACTATGGAAAACAATATGGAGGTTCCTCAGAAAACTAAATAGAGTTGCCTTATGATCCAGCAGTCCCACTCTTGGGCATATATCCAGACAAAACTATAATTCAAAAAGATACATGCACCCCTATGTTCATAGAAGCACTATTCATAATAGCCAAGACATGGAAACAACCCAAATGTCCCTCAGCAGATGATTGGGGGCTTCTCTGGTGGTGCAATGGTTAAGAATCCGCCTGCCAATGCAGGGAACGTGGGTTCAATCCCCAGTCTGGGAAAACCTGCATGCCGTGGACCACCTAAGCCCATGTGCCACAACTACTGAGCCTGCGTGCCACAACTACTGAAGCCTGTGCACCACAACTACTGAAGCCCACATGCTCTAGGACCTGTGTGCCACAACTACTGAGCCTGTGTGCTGCAACTACTGAAGCCCGTGTGCCTAAAGCCCGTGCTCCACAACAAGAGAAGCCACCGCAATGAGAAGACCATGCACCGCGACGAAGAGTAGCCCCCGCTCACCACAACTAGAGAAAGCCTGTGTGCAGCAACGAAGACCCAATGCAGCCCCCCCCCCAAAAAAAAGATGAATGGATAAAGAAGGTGTGGTACATAGTATACAATGGAATACTACTCAGCCATAAAAAAGAACAAAATAATGCCATTTGCAGCAACATGGATGCAACTAGAGATTATCATACTCAGTGAAGTTAAGTCAGAAAGAGAAATTCCATATGATATCACTTATATATGGAATCTAAATATGACACAAATTTATGAAACAGACTCACATAGGGAACAGAATTGTGGTTGCCAAGGGGGAGGGAGGGTGGCGGAGGGATGGACTGGGAGTTTGGGGTTAGTAGATGCAAACTATTGCATATAGAATGGATAAACAACAAGGACCTACCGTATAGCACAGGGAACTATATTCAGTATCTTGAGATTAACCATAATGGAAAAGAATGTATGTTTATGTATGTATAACTGAGTCACTTTGCTGTACAGCATATATTAACACAATATTGTAAATCAGCTATACTTCAATTTGAGTGAAGTAAGTGAGAAAGAGAAAAACAAATACTGTATGCTAATGCATATATATGGAATCCAAAAAAATGGTACTGATGAACCTAGTGGCAGGGCAGGAATAAAGACACAGATGTAGAGAACGGACTTGAGGACACGGTGGGAAGGGGAAGCTGGGACGAAGTGAGAGATTAGCACTGACATACATACACTACCAAATGTAAAATGGATGGCTAGTGGGAAGCATAAGGAGATCAGCTCCGTGCTTTGTGACGACCTAGAGGGGTGGGATAGGGAGTGTGGGAGGGAGGCTCAGGAGGGTGGGGATATGGGAATATATGTATATACATAGAGCTGATTTCACTTTGTTGTATAGCAGAAACTAACAGAACAGTGTAAAGCAATTATACTCCAATAAAGATGAAGAAAAAAAAAGGATTCCCTGGCGGTCCGGTGGTTAGGACTCTGTACTTTCACTGCTGAGGGCTCAGGTTCAATCCCTGGTCAGGGAACTAAGACCCCTGCAAGCCACGTGACGTGGCAAGCAAACAAACAAATACATACATACATACATACAGGCTTTATTGGGATGTAATTCACATACCAAATAATTCAGCCATTTAAAGTGTACAATTCAGTGGTTTTTAATATATTCTCAGATGTGTAGCCCTCACCACAGTATTTTCATCACCTCAAAGACAAACCCCTTACCTTTTATTCAGCCCTTCCTCCCCAAGGCTTAAGCAACTACTAATCTTTCTGTGTATAGGTTGTCCTGTCTTTCTTTCCTATGAATGGAATCATACAATTTGTGGTCTTTTGTGTCTGGCTTCTTTCACATATCTTAGTGTTTTCAGTGTTCATCCATGTCATACCATGTATAAGTACTTATTTGATTTTTATGACCAAAAAATTATACTCCACTATATGGATATTTTGTTTATCCATTTGTCTGTTGATAGATATTTGGGTTGTTTCCACTTTGGACTATGAATAATGTTGCTATAAACATTCATGTATAGGTTTTGGTGTGGACATATGTTTTCATTTCTCTTGGGTAGAAACCTAGGAGTGGACTTGCTGGGTCATATGAGAACGCTGTTTTATCATTTGAGGATTTCTCCACATCCTCACTAACACTCATCGTTATCTCACATTGTGATTATAGCTATCCTGGTGGGTGTGAAATGGTATCTTATTGTAGTCTTGATTCGCATCTCCCTAATGGTTAATGATATTGAGCATCTTTTCATGTGTTTATTGGCCATTTTTATATCTTCCTTGGAGAAACGTCTATTCAGATCCTTTGCTTACTATTTTATTTATTTTTTTGCGGTACGCGGGCCTCTCACTGTTGTGGCCTCTCCCACTGCAGAGCACAGACTCCGGAAGCGCAGGCTCAGTGGCCATGGCTCACGGGCCCAGCCGCTCCGTGGCATGTGGGATCTTCCTGGACCGGGGCACGAACTCATGTCCCCTGCAGGCGCACTCTCAACCACTGCGCCACCAGGGAAGCCCTGCTTACTCTTAAATTGGGTTATTTGCTTTTTATTTCTTTGAGTTATAAGAGTTCTTTATATATTCTAGATACAAGTCCCTTATCAGGTAGATGATTTACAGATATTTTCTCCCATTCTGTGGATTGTCTTTTTCATTTTTTTTTTTTCATTTTCTTGATGGTGTCCTTTGAAGCACAAAAGTTTTTAATTTTGATAAAGTCCAGTTTATTTTTTTCTTCTGTTGCTCATGCTTTCAGTGTCATATCTAAGAATCCTTTGCCAAATCGAAGGTCTGTATTATTCTTGTAGGACAAGATTGAGAGTACACCAGAAATTAAATATTTGAAGGGGGTCACCATGCTGGCTCCTTGTGATATCTGTTTTTCTATATAGCACTTAGGGCACAGCACACTCAGCCTCCTGTCTACCGATAATTTTTATGGCATTTGCTCACTTCCATTCTTTTGTAGTTGGGAGAATCAGGGCTGCAAACCCAGACGTTTCCTGAGACATTCATAAGTATCTCCTTAACTTTTTCCAGACTTTATATTCATACGTTTTATTTTTTTATTTTTATAAATTTATTTATCTTTGGCCGAGTTCGGTCTTTGTTGCCGTGCGCGGGCTTTCTCTGGTTGCGGCGAGTGGGGGCTACTCCTCTTTGTGGTGCATGGTCTTCTTATTGTGGTGGCTTCTCTTGTTGCGGAGCATGGGCTCTAGGCACACGGGCTTCAGTAGTTGTGGCACGTGGGCTCAGTAGTTGTGGCTTGCGGGCTCTAGAGCTCTCAGGCTCAGTAGTTGTGGCTCACGGGCTTAGTTACTCCGCGGCATGTGGGATCTTCCTGGACCAGGGCTCAAACCTGTGTCCCCTGCATTGGCAGGTGGATCTTAACCACTGCACCACCAGGGAAGTCCCTCATACATTTTAAAACCTTTCAACATCATGAAAAATACCATCTTAGGCTAAACCCAAGTAAACACTACAAACAGCATAGGCAAAGATGAGATTTCATAGAGCAGCTCTCAAAACGAAATAGAAAATATATTTCCTGTAAGATCCTTCGTTCTTTTTTTTTAAAAGAAATTTATAATTGTTAAATTTTTAAAAGTCAGACATTACAGAGATCTATAGTTTTGTAAGTAACAGTTTTTCTTAATCCTACCCTGAAGATTCAACCCCTACTGTTTGGACCTCGTTCTTTTTTCCCATATAGATTTTAACATGACTCTTAGTTTTTGTTTTTATTTGCTCATTTACACAGGCTCCGTTGCCTACCCTGCCATTAGCTCCTTGCTCTCCCTCTCCTTTCCCTGCCCTTCCCCAGCTTGTGGTCTCAGCTCAGGTTACTGACACTCTGGAGAGCTCTCTCTCCTTTCTGAACTGGTGACTGATCTCATCAAGGAGAAGGTGTTGGGGACCTGTCTATTTTTGCTGTCAGCATACCACTTCCCACCTCTGTTAAACTTTTCACTTGGCAGGAAAGGTTCCTCTCTTCCATGTTCTATAAGGACTTTTTGTACCTAGATTTAAAAAAAATTCCACGAATCCTTGAAGGTTATAACCAGTCTAGCCTGTAAACCTTGATTCTGTAATAAATCTTATGAAATTTTTCTTGATACAGTTTTTCAAGAAAAACTGCCTTTTTTTTTTCCTGCTGTTCTTTAATTTATATATACATTTGGTAGTTATCTAAGAATCCCAGTTTTTACTTTAGAGTTGCTTTAGGATATAATTGGGAGGATATTTGCGGGGGTGGGTGGAGGAGGAATTTTAAAAGAAGACAACAACAATTTAGGGAAAAAATAAAATAAGATTTAAACTGAATTTATTACAGAAAAACAGCTGATCACCTTAGAAAGCCTCTTTTTGCCATACCTGCCTCTGGCCTAACAGTACTTTGCTTTTGTGGTAGGTGTTCAACAAGTGTTTGTTTGAATGAATAAATGAATAAGTAAGTACATTTTGTCCTCTTGGAGTTCATACTTGCTTCTGAGTTTCAGTCTTTTTGGTCCTCATTCACTAACTCCCTTCAAATTTAAGCGGGTAATAGTGGAAGTGTCTAAGCTATTCATAGTGAATCCCACATTGTAAGTCACTTCAAATTTTAGTTTTTCCATTTATGAAACAGTTTTGAGGGAAAAATATGTAGTTCACCCATACACGTTTTTTGGTTAGTAATGTTATTTCTTTAACATACTGAATAATAACATGGCATAACACCTGCCCCTTGAAGCCAAGAGTGGGTTGGAGTTCAAAGTCCTAAAGTTTGAACCGTCTAAAACAACATCTGAAATTCTGGTTGCAGAAAATCTTTAGCTTTTTTTGTTTATTTTCTTTCACCCTTATAAACCCAATATCCATTTGTTTCTTGAATCTAGGCGCTCCGGGAGTTGGTATTAAAATACCGTGAGAACATCATTAATGTGCGGACAGCAGCAGATCATGTGGAAGAAAAGCTGAAGGCTGAAATACTTTTCCTGAAAGAGCAGATTCAAGCAGAACAGTGTTTAAAAGAAAACCTCGAAGAAACTCTGCAGCTAGAAATAGAAAACTGCAAGGAAGAAATAGGTGAAGATAAAAGTGATGTAGTTTAGAATTGAAGGCACTAAATAAAACTTTTTCTCTGGTTATAACAGTCTTAGAATGTAGAAAACAAAAAAGTATAGGAAAGAACTAAGTAAGGACTCAGTCCCTTTCTCTGGATGTTGATATATCCAGTGATTAGGAGTTAAAAAAAAAAACCCCAAACTCATCTTTTTAGGGGCTCTGGTGGCCTCTCTGGCAATTACTAATAGATAGGAAATTCAGGACTTGAACCCAGACACTGGGGAATATGAGTAGATGGGTGGCATTTCCTTGCAGAACTCAGAAGTGTTAACAGACTCCTGCTGGGATTAGCTCCCCCCCACCCCACCCCCGAGCTAGGTGTAGGTATTTGATGCAGAGACAGTTTATGCCATGGTGTTCTCGTGTGGACTCTCACTTTTCCTGAGCTTGATTATGATGCTGATTGGTTGGGGATAATTTTGAGAAAGGGGTGTTGGTCCCTCACCCCCATTCTGCCCACTGTGTTCAGTACAGCATTTGACTTTCATTGCATGAGATTGAGCTTATGGGGGAAAGGGGTGTTTTAAGAAAAAATTTAAATGCAAAATAATGAATAAATGCTAACATGTCTCCTCCTTTTTTCCTCCTAGCTTCCATTTCTAGCCTAAAAGCTGAATTAGAAAGAATAAAAGTAGAAAAAGGACAGGTGAGTTTCATGAGTTTCAGATTGACTCTGTCAGCAGCCAGTATTTATTTATTGAATCCTACTGTGCTAGACTCAAGGAATGAAATATAGTTAGGACATAGTCCCTGCCTTCAAGCAACTCCTGGGAAAAATACAGTGGAATATGGGCGTGATGATGGTAGAGACCATTTAATGAGAGCCTGCTCTGTGTTGACTGGAGGAGGTACAGGGAAGACTACGATGTGACTTAGCCTGGAGCTTCCACTGTGGTGGAAGGACAGGCAAGCTGTGGTCTTGACATGATAGATACTTAAAGCTACAAAATACTTAGATACTTAAAGCTACAAAATCTTTTACAAACAGGAGGTGATGTTTTCTAGTTGGCTTAGAGTCTCCTTCTCTTAGACACCATGAACACCTTTTGGTAGATGACCCCATTCAGCTTACTGGCCTCGTTATTCATTGACTCAATGACCTTTGCTGCTGTGCTGCCCTGCCCTGCCACACTCCTGCCTGCACCTTGCCCCACTTCTGACATCTCACTCCACGCTCATGCCCCTGACCCCTGTCTACCATCTTTCCAGCCCTTAATCCCGTAGGTTCATCTGTCTGAGTACCTCATTCAGACCTTCACTTCCTTAAACTTTTCCTTTTCCGCTGGTTTCAGCAACTTCTTTCTTTCTTTCCTTCTAAGCAGCATCTGACATGGCTTGCCTCTTCAACTAGTCTCCCACTAACTCCTGCAAGCCCCCGATTCCTTGTTCTTGTGCTACCCTCACTTGATACTGCCTAACCCTGGATTAATCCTGGTGTCCACCTTCTATGCCTCTGCCCCCAGCTGCTGGTTCCACTGGAATGAGGAACACTGCGTGGTCTTGCTTCCAGGTGCTGCTCAGTAGCCTTTCATTTGCTCTTTTTTAAAATTTTGTTTATTTTATTTATTTATTTATTTAATTTATTTATGGGTGGATGGCTGGCTGGCTGGCTGTGTTGGGTCTTCGTTTCTGTGCAACGGCTTTCTCTAGTTGCGGCGAGCAGAGGCCACTCTTCATCGCAGTGCGCGGGCCTCTCACTGTCGCGGCCTCTCGTTGCAGAGCACAGGCTCCAGACGCGCAGGCTCAGTAGTTGTGGCTCACGGGTCCAGTTGCTCCGCGGCATGTGGGATCTTCCCAGACCAGGGCTCGAACCCGTGTCCCCTGCATTGGCAGGTAGATTCTCAACCACTGTGCCACCAGGGAAGCCCCTCTCCTTTCCATTCCTCACAGTGGACGTTTCAGTCGCCGCTCAGCTCGCCCCCTTGTGACAGCGCGTGGCGGCCTTGTGCCCCCGTCGTGAGCAGGGCCCACCTTCAGCTCCTCGGTCGCATGCTCTCCTGCTTTGCTTCCCAGCCTTCTCGCTTCTTCAGAGGAAAGGGTGACCTGTTCTGACTAGTCTTATGTCACTGCACATGTGCTTTGACTGGGTCGTGATGTCACATCTTTTCCTGGCATCCTCTCCATCTTCCCCTTCCAGTGTGGGCCTTGAACTTCTGCCTCTTTATTTGTCTTTTCCATTATGCATAACCAATCTCAGAGGTCTCCTGGTAAGAGGGGAGAAGTTTCTCTTTGGATTGTACTTCTTTCTACAGCTACCAGTCCTTCTTCCTTTTATACCCAGAGTTCTTGAAAGAGTCATCTCCACTGCCTGACCTCCCAGTCACTCCTCAGCCCACTACAATCAGGCTTTGGCTCCCACTGTGCTATCAGGTTACACTGGCAAAAGTCGCCAGCGTTCCAACGTGTCCCACCTTTCCCACTCCCTCTGCCACTGTTTGGGTTGACTTCAGTGCTCACCTGGCTCATTGTAACAGCCTAACTTCTTTCCCTGCCTCCAAAATTGATCCCCTTCAAATTGCATTTTCATATTCATTTCATATTCATTCATTTCATTTCATTTTCATATTGAAACTGCTCACTTGACTGTGAGCAGTCTAGTTTAAAACCCTTCAGTAGTTCCCTTTATCTATAGCCCAGCTGGGATCTCCTGCCTCACCACTGCCTCTCCGGCCTCAGCCTCCAGGGCCCCAGAACTCTGTGCTGTAATGTAGCAAGAGCTCACCTCAGTTCTTTAACTCATTTTTTTATACGTCAACTCCCTCTTTTTGGAGTATCTCCCTCCACCTCCCGCTTACCACCCTTTAAGGGTCAGATGTCATCTCTTCAAGGAAGCCCTTCCCAACTTTTCTGGCAGAATTAAGTGCTTCTTCATCCATGTTCACATGGCATAGTTAACTTACATGTCTGTCTCTCCTGATTTTTCCATCCCCAGGCCTTAGAACATAGGAGGTGCCTAATAAATGTTTAATAAGAGAAAGAGTAGGTCTTGAAGAATCAATAGAAGATCCACAGATATCAAAGGGTAAGAAGAGCATTCCAAGCATAGCCAGTATCCAGGGCCTAGGAGGATGTGAGCTTGGGTGCATTTCTCCAGGCTGCAGGCTCCTCCAGGCAGATGTGCTGTGACCTGTAGGGAGTTTCTGTGTGTTTCAGCTTTTCCCTTTTTCACAGTTGGAGTCCACATTAAGAGAGAAGTCTCAACAGCTTGAGAGCCTTCAGGAGATGAAGATCACTTTGGAAGAACAGTTAAAGAAAGAAACTGCTGCTAAGGTGACATTTTTGTTGGTAGTTTCGTAAAAAAGCAGTGTGAAGAATGTAGAATCACATCTTCGCTGTTTAAAAAACAAAGCCTTGCTGCTTTGAAATAGTGCCACCTTCTGAAAGTTGGCAAGACTCTCCGCTTGCAGAAAGAAAATGGAATGACTTTATCTCAGTTGGGTTAGATGTGCACACTGCCAGCTCTGGAGGTCTGTGTCACAGGCTTAACTGGCTTTTTAGGCGTTGAGCTAAAGGCCATGAACCAAACTTGGCGCTGCCATAGCCAGAAGCATTGCTGTGGAAGTGCCGTTCCATTCGATTGGTTTCTGGAATACTGCACTGAACCATGTTTGCTGCCTAAATTCTGATTAGTCCTGTCAGAATAAAAATGCATGGGGCCAACTGGGGCGGAAGTTTGGTTTTGGTGGGCTGTTATCTAACCTTTAAGTGTAAAAATGTTGTGTATGTGTTATTTAATAGTTCTCTGTTTTTAGAAAGGCTTCTGCACAGGGGGTCCTCCTGAAGAGTTTCCCTGTAAGGAAGACTGGGGGATAGCTGGGGCTGCCTAAGGCATATTCATTGAGAATTTTCCTGGCAGATGCTTGACTGTTGTGGTTGTCAGAGGAAATCCCTAAAGATCCTGTCCTGTTGCTGTGACAGCTACTGATCATACAGCAGCTGCTTTTTTTTTTTTGCGGTACACGGGCCTCTCACTGCCGTGGCCTCTCCCATTGCGGAGCACAGGCTCCGGACGCGCAGGCTCAGCGGCCATGGCTCACGGGCCCAGCCGCTCCGCGGCATGTGGGATCTTCCCAGACCGGGGCACGAACCCGTGTCCCCTGCATCGGCAGGCGGACTCTCAACCACTGCGCCACCAGGGAAGCCCCGTGCAGCTGCTTTTTGATGATTAATCATTGTCACCAGGCTGCTGGGGTTGAGGGGTGGAGTGCGGCGCTTTCATTCATTTTTAATTTGGCTCTCATACTCAGTTCATTTTAGGACCTAGAACAAGTGCCTTAGGCAATGTGCACCCTTGCCCTGTAAAGATAGAGTCAAAGGGAGACTAACAGGATACAGGAATATGATGGGCACCCACCTTTCCTCTCTAGTAGTAGGAAACGACAAGTGCCTAGATTTCCTGAGTGATTTGACGTATGGCTCTCCAGCATTAATCCTCATTCAAACCTTGTATTTTTTTAGGTTACTGTTGAACAACTAATGTTTGAAGAGAAGAACAAAGCTCAGAGGTTGCAGACAGAACTAGATGTCAGTGAACAAGTCCAGAGAGATTTTGTAAAGCTTTCTCAGACCCTTCAGGTGAGGCATTTGGGGAACCCCTAGACAGAATGCTGAGGAGGCACTTTTGGGGTTCTTGGTACCCAGGAGAATTTGCTAATCCCTGACTGGCCCACTGACAATAGCTAGAGGATTAGAAATTATGGCTGCCCCTGCCCCAGCTCCAAATGCCGGCCTGGTCATTTAAGCTGGAAACCCTTTTCTTCTTCCTTGCTGGCCCTTAAGGGTAAAATATAAAGTCCTTAGCGTAGCATGTAAGACTCTTCCCAGCCAGGCCTATCCCTACGTTTTGTCCATCTCTCTGCCTTACATTTTATATTCTATGTTCTCATTTTTAAAAACTACTTGTGGTTCCTTGCCCACAGCACATGTTCCCTCTGGAAGCATGGCCCCCTTGCTCCTTTCTTCCAGGGCCCTGCTTAGCTTTGTCCTCCCTGTGGAACCCTCTCTAGGTCCCCAAGCTGGTATAGTGACATTTAGTATATTGTGCTAAAACTCTATATAAGCTTGTTCTTTTCCCCCAGCTGAACTGTGGGTTCTCAGAGGTCAAGGATCAGGTCTCATTCATCTCCATAGTCCCAGCACCTTATACTGGGTCTGTTACACAGCAGCTTTGGGGAATTGTTTTTTGGATTTAATTGTTCTTGCTGCCTCTTTTCTTTGAAGTGAGTAGTTTCTGTTGAGTTAATCTCCATTTCAGCTAAACCAGTCAGAGTAAACCAGAAGGTCTAGGCAGGAGCCGTCTGCACTTACCTCGCTGCATTATTTCTCTAGGTGCAGTTAGAGCGGATCCGGCAAGCAGACTCCTTGGAGAGAATCCGGGCAATTCTGAACGATACCAAACTGACAGACATTAACCAGCTCCCTGAGACATGACACCCTCATGGCAGGACTCTAGCCTGCACTTTGGGTTTTTAACTCATCTTTAGAGCAACATTAATTATTATTTAACTCTTAACTGAAGAAGAAGTCACACACAGAAAAAGGAAGACTGGAGAAATGCTTAATTCTAGTGGGGAGACTGTGCGGCACGGAGCAGCAAACAGCCAGGGTAATTTGCAGTAAAAAAGACCTTTCAACTGGGAACGCTAGCCAGACTCCAGACCTGATTCCAGGGAGTGTGGGATCAGATTTGGTGATGGAGGAAGTGCTGTTTCCTTGCCTGCTTTAGTCAACATTTCCCTGCCCTTCAGCACCGTCCCAGTAGTGTTTGAAATGGCATTTCCTGTTCATAGCTGTTGCAAGAGAGAATTTGTTTCTGTTGTCTAGAGTTCATCAGTAACAGTATTCAGCTAGCAGACAGAGGTGGGGTATGCCGTATGAATATTTTATATTAAAATATGAAGTTTGAGAGCAGCCCACTGGCTAGTGACTGTATTTCCTAGCTCAGTGTATTTTTTTTTTTAACCATTTTATCTTGCATTGGAGGACCTTAAATGCTACTGAAACTTGCCTGAGAACCATAAGACGGTGGCAGACAACCAATTCAATGGAATTGGAACCGAATTCATTATGAGGACTTGCAAACTTGGCTGGGGCTATTGGAAGTTGAGTTAAAGGAAAAGCACAAGAAACTGTTTGGAAGCACTTTTCCTGCTACCTGGGTAAGTTTCGTGGACTCACAGGTACCAGGGTCAAGGTGAACTGGCACCATCTACTCTCCTGAAAACTGTTTTAGTTTAGTTATTGGATCAGTGGAAAAAATATTAATAAAACAAGCTATGTCTGACAACATCTAGTATAAATTTATAAGTCTGCTGCTTATTTTATTTTCAACTCGAGTCAGTGGGCCTGAGTACATACTTGTTTCAAAAGTGTCAAATACAAAAATGGTGATAACTAGGTTTGGCAGATACCCATTTTGTATTTTTCTTTTATATTTTAGACCTGGAGTGTGATAATGCTTATGGTGAAGTTGGGGAAAACCCAGTTAGTTGACCAGTTTGGAAATCTGCTTTGTCATTTCTATGAGATTAGATTCCTTTCCTGTGTGGATAAAGTTTCAATGAACAGGTTGTCTTTGCCGTAGCCTTATGAAGTGTTGCAGAAAGCACAGAATGGATTTATATTCACTGTTTACCTGCAGTACTGTTAGCCAGTGGAAGACTACACCGTTTAATTCATCATACAGATGGTTCAAAAGTAAAACTGTTGTTTTCAAATTTTTGTGATTGGTGTTGTGTAACGGCAGAGTACTTGAAGGAACCATATGGAAATTAAGTGGATTGAGTAGCTTGTTTGGCTCACATAAAGCTACAACTTTAATTGTTATAAATGAAGTCATAATGGACTAGCCCTAAAGATCTTTATTTCTGTCTTCCATAGGACAGGACAAGGTAAGGCCTACATACCTCATTCCTTGGGCTATTGCTGTAGTCTTACATTCATGATTATGAATTTTGAAGTAAACACTAATTATGGAAATAGTGCTATAGGCTTGCATGCATGAAACATTATTTTAATTGGTCTAAAGTCCCTTTGTATAAAGTACTACTCTGTTTCCTTTAAAGGAAACATGTATCCTCATTGAGTTACAGGGAATTTTATTAATTCCAAAAATGCAATCACTTTAAATTATATTAGTGTCAGACTAGTCCCTTGGATAAACTCCAAGCTAATTTGTTTCAGATTATTAAAATTGGCACCATAAATCAAGATGGATAATTCATAACCTTCCTGAACGAACTGAACTACAACTCCCAGGGAACTGCTTGGCTGAGACGGGGTACCTTGCTGATGCTGATGTTTTTCTCCATAAGATGGTACTGGGCCAATAAAATTCATGATTAGGAAACTGTTAGCAGTCTCTACAGTGGCAGATGCAAATTGTTGGAACCCAGTTTTTTGAGAAAAATATGCTAGAAAAACCCAAACTGAGACTAGGTTTTGTTAACAGTCTCTACTTCTGGTATGAAACACTTCTTTAAACTGGGTTTTCTTTATAAATGGGAAACTGATTTAGAAGGTAGTATTTAGCCCTTCAAGACAAAAGAAAAGGTCAGCTGGGTTTCACGAGTGTTCCTGTGCTTGTATTCAGTCTGTGTACACGTGTTCTCATGCATGTCTAACCTGATTTACCTCTTACCTGTAACCTACCTTACCATGTGGCTTTTAATTGGCAGTCACTCAGCCATTTCTAGGCAGGTACAGTATTACCTTTCAGAACTCATTGGCAGGTATAAAAATATTACCTAATGCTAAAAGACAAAATCATATACTGTATACCAAGCTATTTGTTTCTCCATTTGAGATCCTACATGTGCACCTCATACCCACTCAGTGACATGTACTGGGACACAGAGCGCAGCCGAACTCAGCTCTGAAAGGAAATACTGCCTGTCGAGGAAGTGAGCCAGCAGTGGCCTTGCAATTGTGGATACCGAGTTCTGCTGTGAGCAGATTTCAGGTATAACCATTTGTTAACTGTACTGAAGGCGTGTCCTTAAGAAGAAAGTGTTCAAATTAAAAAAGCTGCTGTCTAGTATACTGTGTGGCCTTTTCCTTTGAGTTCTAGGGTTCTGTCCCTCTTCAGAGTCATATTTCTGGTGCTGCTACGTTAAAATGCAGCTTTTATTCTTGTTCAAATATCAAGAAAACTCAGTAGGGTTCACGGAGGTCTGGCAGTGTGCAGCTGAAAGTCTTGGGCGCTTTTTTTTTCCTTTTAAATCCTAGGCCCTTGCTGAATACAATCATATACTTGAGCTTGTATATAAACCACATTCCAATTTTTAAATAAAAGCATTTATTCAGTCATTATAAAACAAGTATAAAAAGTGATGAACAACCACACCAAAGTTCATCCTTTAAAATGCCTCTTTATAAATTAGATAATGCTACCTGTTCGTTTTACAATGAGTTTAAGCCTTCACTTGTTAATTTCAGGTGTGAATCTGTTCCTGGTGGTGTCAGAAGTTTACATGATTTCGGATATCGTTAATTTGCTTCACCATTTCTCTTATGTGCTCACCCCTGTAAAATCATAAAGTTACTCACTTTGGGTAATACAACAAATGAATAAACCATTAATATTGATTCGTAAGACCTCAGTAATACTGAAGTATCTTAGAAGTGCTCTGCTAGAATTAACGGCTTAAGGTTTCAGATGGATAGTAATGGTAATTCGTTTAAGGCTAGAGGTAGCAAATATAGTAGTGGAACTGCTGGAAATATTTTTGAACATATTCACTGGGGAATACCTTGACCACACAGCAAAATTATAAAGAAAGACATCCTTTTTAACCCTCTCAACTTTTAAGTCCTTATCTATCAGCATCATACACTTCCTGTCCTGGTAATTACTTGACATGCAAATGTCAAGTGGTCTTATCTGGGCAAAGAAAGGTTGATTTTGGCATTTTGCAAAGGAAAAACTACCTCGCACTAACAGCTGATTGGTACTTACTCCTCCTTCAGGATGGACTGAATGCATTTTCGCTGGTAGGCGCTGAGAGTAATGGTGGGCTTCTGAGGACTTAGTACCTTTTCCATCTTTCGTTGTTGATAGTCTTTTTTCATAGTAACCTTGAGTATCAAACAGAACACAGACACTTTAGCTATGGTTTGCTATACATTTTCATAGTATCTGTTTCAGTATGTTCTTTTTACATTTTATAAAATTATTTTCTGTAGAAGGAACACTTTAAAAAGTACCAGAGGTAGCCACCTTGTGTCCATTCCTACCTGTTTGATGGCATTGCCCAAATGTCGAAGTTGATCAGGTATCAGCTGTAATTCTTTCTTCATGTCTCTCTCACTGTCAGAGAGAACTGGGAGCTGAGAGTGAAAACTGTGAAGTACTTTTTTCATCCTGTAGAAGAGGTAAGCAAACATCTCAGCTCCTTAGGAGGAACACAATCCTAACTAAAGCTCCTAATTTAGGAATCTGGTGTCTGTGAAGGACGCCTCCACAGGATGGGTTTGGGGAAAGCATCACTGCACTGTCTTCCGTAGAATACACCTCAGAGGGGTATCTAGCACCCGAGGACTTAATAACACTAGTAGTACCTGACCTGAGTAGGGAACGGAATGTTATACAGTTACACGGCCCACTGACCTGGTCATGATATCTTCTTGTTTTTCCTTGGCTTCCTCATATTTGTCAGCTAAGCGCTCGGCCACTTCCCGCAGACTTTTCCTAATGGCATAAAAAGCAAGAGTCTCTAGGAGTGCACCTTGATGGTGAAGCCAGCTAATGTGGTTCAGTATCTTAGGGTGAGACACAGTTCCAGTCTAGCTGAACTATTTTTTTTTTCTCCCTTGTCTTGGCACTTACCTCTCCTCTCGACAATAATTGAGATCTTCTAGTTGTTTCTTTTTTTGGTCACATAACAATTTGACCCTTCAAGAACAAAAAGAAATTTAATCAAAAGCCAGGTCTAGGCCATTATACAGTGTCAGCTCCCAGCCAGGGACTGACTGGTATGTGAACAGAGGGCCATCCTACCTCCGCTGAATCTCCTCCTTTGCCAGGTCCTGTTTAAGAATGTACTGTTCTCTGAACACCTGGGTGGCTCTGCTGATGAGCTGAAGGCATTCTTCGGGAGGAGGAGCCGTATCTTTTTCAGATGATCTTAAAAACAAAAAAAAAGTTTGTCATTACTTTGCTCAGCTGGGTAAAACAACTGAAGACAGACTCACGTCTTTTTACACTTCCTGCTTGTCTTTCTCAAATGCTTCCACATCTGTGTATTCTCTCTCTATTCTCACTAGCTGATTAAATATGCCCTGTGTTTCTTCCAACTCCAACATAGTAAAAAGTATACGAAAAGAAATAGCTGAGGACAGGCTGAAGAGTAATTACAAAACAGAGAAGGGAGCCAGTTGTTAAACCTGATACGCCCCAAATTACATACTTCAAAAATGCTGGATTTGCAACACTGCGTTGCAGAATGCTTCTAATATGTTTTTCAAAGGAATCCGGGGTTTCAGCCAGAATACGGAGGGGAGACTCTGCCACTTCAACATCCTCTCGGGTACAAAGCAGGGGAGGAGACACTGGATGGACTGTGCTTCTGCAAAATAAAAGAAAAATAAAATTTACCATGGAGTTACTTGCTGTAAGTATAGGAAAACCTAAATCACACTTACCCAGAATTCTGAGGATATAAGAAACTATGAAGTGTTACAAATACTCTCAATGGCAATTTCAGAAAGCTTGAAAGACTGCAAACTTTAACAGCATGGCCAATGACTTACTTTGCAATGATTCAAATCTGGGAGTTTGTTAATAACATTACTTCATAGACAACTTGTATTTCAGAGAGTTGGCAGAAACATGATTTGAAGGTATCCAGGTCACTAATATTTAGAAGTTTTTTTCGCCTTTGGGATTCATGTTTTTATTCTGAAGTATCCTAGTATGACTAGGTCTTATTTTACTAAAGGTAGGGTAGGATTTTAAAAACATGCTGAGGCAACAGGCAAAAAGGCAGTTTTTTGTAGTGATTTTATTACTTTTGTTCAGTCTTGCTAGTTTTTAGTCTCTTGTAGTATAAATATCACAAAATTGATAGTGAATTATTTTCTTTTCCAAATGATGTCACTTCTCAAAGAGTATGGAAATCCTTCTAAGGACAGGAAATTAATGCCAGTGTTTTGAACTACGTCAATATCTAGAAGCACATGCCTTCAAATGACACCAAGAGACTGGGGGGAAAGGGGTCTAGTGTTCCAGTACTCCAGTGGCTTGTTAGACACTCCTATAACTGCATTTATAAAACTCAGAATGACCTTCCAGAGCTGTTGAAAACGGTACTTATAGCTTAATGTGGGTTCCTTAAGGGGAACAAAGGTTATGAGTTCAGCTATATACCACCTTTCTTCCAGCGTCTACATATTCTGTGATGTGCCTATGAGTCTGGCAGAGATGGAGAAGCTGGACTTTGAAGTCAGAAAGCCCGGTCTTTGCAGCCCAGTTCTCTGTGTTCCCTGTGACTCTGGCCAATGTACATAACCTCTCTGTCCCTGATCCCTCCTCTACAAAATGAGGATAACGGTGCTGTCTTTAGTGCAGGGTTGCTCTGATTGCCGGAGGCTTGCTTCTGAGCCTGGCACATAAAGTTTAAAATCATTAAATCAGGGACCTCCCTGGCAGTCCAGTGGTTAAGACTCTGCGCTCCCACTGCAGGGGGCGAGGGTTCGATCCCTGGTCCGGGAGCTAAGATCCCGCATGCCATGTGGCGTGGTTAAAAAAAGAAAAAGAAAGATCATTAAATCTAACTCATATTAATGATGGAGTTCAGTATCTTAGTATTCTTTCCACACTTGGGTAAAGTTCTTAACCCTCCGCTAGCTAAAGGAGATGCCAGAAATTATGCCTTAAATAAATCCTTCCAGAGATGGCAGGAGCAACAGAAATAACCCTCCCTCCAACCCTCAAGTCAGAAACCAAAGCATAAACCATGTATCTTCAGTCCGGTTACTAAGGACATCTTCCCAGCTTAGATTCTGCAGAATTAATGAGAGCTGCGTGGGAATACAAAGGGGGACGTACAGTAAAGGCCTTATGAGGCATTCGTAGTTACTGGTGATGCAGATCATCGTAGGCCCCAGAATGTCAGGGACAATCCAGAATCCTCGGATCGGAGCTGGCTGCCTGAAAAAAAAAACACACACAGCCATAGTTAAACTACAAAACAGCAAGAGCAGTGGATCCAAAAGCAACGATATGGCTGAGGTTTGTGGCCTTCTCAGGGCTGGGTCGACAGTTGGGTGGGACATGGTATCAGTGCAGTAACCTCAGAGGTGGTGACTTGGAAACCTGTATTACTTACGGCTCTGATCGGTTTGAATCAAGCTGTCACTCAGCAGCCAGACGTCGCTTGACTTACAGGTCACTCAGGAACCCACAGCCTCATGGCGCTCACTGTAATCTCGGCAGTTAGCATGATACGATGAAGCCAACTCTTTACGTCTCTGTCTCTTTCTCCCAACTCGCACATAAGCTCCAGCTACCTCTGCATGCCTAGCCGAGCGCCCAACCCAGATTAGGTGCTCAGAAACTGTTCACTGAATAGTGTCTTTCTCACCTTAAAAATTCAGTGCAGGCCAGCATCTACATCACAGGACTTAATTTACTGTGCACAGCACGCAGCTCCCTCTCAGTCTTGGTCTACTTCACTGAAGAAAGTGAAAACTGGACCTCGGACAGGAACTGTCTTTCCTGCCAACACGCTCACCCCACCCCCACGGCTCACTTCTGCCCCAGACTGTCGACGCCATCTCTGCTCGCGTCTTCTGAGATTTGCTCCGTCAGCTCTGCAATCACAAAATCTTCCTACTGTCCATTTACCCTCAGCTTATAAACAAGCTGACATCTCTTCCATTCAAAACATTCTGCACTGTAGTTTCAAGCTCTCCTTAACCTATTCCCTCTTCCTTTCCCTTTAGAGCCAGCAGTCTTTCAACAGTAGCCTGCAGTATTATTGCTCCTTCCACATCTCTCATTTGCCTTTTTTGCAGGGGAGGGGAATGGTGGTGAGGGAGTCTGGGAGGTTAGAAAAAATTTTTCTTCTGTATTTCTAGTGTGAAATCTACATACAGAAGAGTGCACATAGACACTCTGTGGCCACTCTCCAGGCCAAGAATGACAGCAGCATAGGGGCCTGAGACCTCCCGTATGAACCTCCTGATCACAACCTTCCACTTGATTTTTATGATACTCATGTTTTCATTTTGCTCCATAGCTTTCCTATCTATGTATGTATTCATTCCTAAGCAATACAGTTTTACCTGTTTTTGAAATGTATATATTATATATACGTATATATTATAAATGAGATTTTATTATCTATTTTCCTCATTCACTGTTCACCTGTGCTATCCGCTCCCACCCACAAAAGCGTTTCTCCATGGTTCTCGATGAACCCCCATGTTGCCAAATCTGGACACTTGAGCGCTCTTCACTGCTTTGCTGTACTTATTTGATGCTGCTCCCCCTGCCTCCTCTCTGAAACATCCCCCTCCCTGGCACCCTTCCCCCGGGTTCTCCTTCAGTCTCTCTGGCCGCCTTTTACTTGTTTCCTGCCTGGGCTGGGCTCCTCGCCCTCCACTCACTGCTTGTAAGAAAGTGTTGCTCAAGACTCTATACTCAGGTGTCCTCTACTCTAGGCCCTTTCCTGGGGAACCTTCATGCTGACATTTCCCACATCCATACCGTCCTAGCCCAGACCTACGTGTCCAACTGCCTATGGGCTCCTCCACTTGGATGTCCTTTGGAACAGAAGACTCCAAGTGCCCCCATTAACCCATCTTGAGTCTTCCCACATCCACTTTCTCCTACGTCCAATTTTTCTGAAGGGTACCGCATCTACCGTTATCCCGGGTAGAAACCTGGGAGTCACTCTAGATGTTTCCCTTTATTCTATTAATCAAATATTTACTGAGTATCTACTAGGCACCCTGTCAGACACTGAGTGTACAGACATAAGGCGATGGTATAAACTATGAAACAGACAGACATGGTCTCTGCCTTCGTGAAACATTTATATTCTAGTAGTGGTGACAGACATTAAACAAACAAAAATATCAATTTAAGTATGTGCTACAAAGAAAAAGAATAATAGGAGAACCCAAAGGGGTTCTGGGAAATCAAGGGAACCCTTTATGAACTGACATTAAGATCAGAAAAGAATCAGCAAGTGAAGACTGACAGGGGTTATGACTGGGGATATACCTCCCAGACAGAGGACACAAAACGTGGAATGGCTGTGGGCGGAGGAGAGCTTCTGATGCACAGATACTCTTGGGGTGAAGTATCATGTCTGCATGGGAGTGTAATATACATATATACCTGAATTACTGAAACAACAATTGTTATCTGTGTTTAGAAGGGAGAGAAAGTCCTTACCTGCATGGCAATGGCTTCGTACAAAGAATGTGTTCTACAAAGCATTTCTGTTCTGTAGCTAGTTCCTGTAAACTGTCCTTATCTTCTTCATCTACAAAAGAACACATATATAAGTTAAATAACAAAAGTCTCCAAATTAAAATGCTGACGATATTAGTTAAATGCGGTTAAGTTCTTGTCTCAGACCATTGCTTCTTAAAGGCTATGCCTCTCTGACATAGAAATCTCCTTTCCACAGGGGTCTAGATTTCTGCCTCAAGAAGGAAAGTGGATTTTCCTTGGTCAGAAATGCAGAAACGTTTCATTCAGGAGAACAATCCCAGAAATCATTCCCTTCCATTCTCTTCCTCACCCATACCAATTTTTTTTGAAATGTAATTCACAATACCACACAGCTCAACCGTTTAAACTGTACCTTCAATGGGTTTTTAGTATATTAAAGAATTGTACAACCATCACCACAAAAAATTTAGAATATTTTCGTTACCCAAAAAGAAACCCCCATGATACCCATTGGCAATCGCTCCCTAGTTTCTGCCAATTGCCCCAGACCTATGCAACAACCACTAGTCTACTTTCTGTCTCTGTGGACTTGCCTATTCTGGACACTTTATATAAATGGAATCACACAACATGTAGTTATCTGTGACTGGCTTCTTTCACTTAGCATGATGTTTTCAAGGTTCATCCATGTTGGAGCAGTTACCAGTACCTCCTCTTTCTGTAGCTGAATAATATTCCATTGTATGGCCATACCACATTTTATTTATCTAATCATCAGTTGATGGACACTTAGCTATTTGGCTATTATGAATAATGCTGCTATGAACATTCGTTTAGAAATTTTATCCAAGTATGAACATGTTTTCATTCCTCTTGGGTATATACTCTGGAGTAGAACTGCTGGGTCATATGATAACTCTGTTTAATCATTTGAGGAACTGCCAGACTGTTTTCCCAAAGTGGCTGGACCATTTTACATTTCCATAAGCAATGCATGAGTGTCCCTATTTTTTCCAACACTTGTAATTGTCTTTTTAAATACTAGCCATTTTAGTGGGTGTGAAGTGGTATCTTGTGGTTTTGTGGTATCTCATTTCCATGACTGAACATGTTTCCATGTGCTTATTAGTTATTTGTATATGATCAATGGAACAATGTCTATTAAAATCCTTTGTCTGTTTAAAACATTGGGTTTTCCTTTTATTATTGAGTTCTAAGAATTCTTTATATACTCTAGACACAAGTCCATTATCAGATACACGATTTGGAAATATTTACTCCCATTCTGTGGGTTGTCTTTAGTGTTTCCTTCTAAGCGTTCTATAGTTTTAGTTCTTATATTTTAGTCTTTGATCAATTTTGAGTTCATTTTTTGTGTATGGTGTGAGGTATAGTCCAATTTCTTTCTTTTGCATGTAGATGTACACTTGTCCCAGCACCATTTGTTGAAAAGACTATTCTTTCCCCCATTTAACTGTTCTGGCACCCTTGTTGAAACCAACTTACTGTAAATGTAAAGGTATATTTCTGGACTCTCAATTCTATTCATTGACCTATATGTGTATCCTTATGCCAATATCACGCTGTCCTGATTACCATAACTTCGTAAGTTTTGAAGCTGGGAAGTGTGGGTCCTCCTACTTTGTTCCTGTTTTTCAAGATTGTTTTCGCTATTCTAGATCATTTGCAATTCCATATGAATTTTAGGGTCAACTTGTCAATTTTTGCAAAGAAGCCAGCTAGGATACTGATAGGAATTACACTGAATTTATATATCAATCTGGGGAGTATTGCCATCTAACAATATAAAGTTTTCTGATCCATGGGATCAGATGTTTTGATCTTCCTGTTTATCTTTCTCAAAGATCACATGGGATGTTTTTCATTTATTTAGGGTCTTATTTCTTTAAACGTTTTATAGTTTTTTTTTTTTTAATGACTTAATTAATTAATTAATTGGCCACCCCATGCAGCATGCAGGATCTTAGTTCCCGGACCAGGGATCGAACCCGTGCCCCCTGCAGTGGAAGCACACAGTCCTAACCACTGGACTGCCATGCCACGGAATTCCCTGTTTTGTAGTTTTAAGAGTGTGTTTTGCATTTCTTTTGTTAAATTCATTCCTAAGTATTTTATTCATTTTAATGCTATTGTAAATGGAATAGTTTTAATTTCTTTTTAGATTGTTCACTGCTAGTGCACCGAAATAGACCCAATACGTGTTTACTGATCTTGTATCCTGCAACCTCTCTGAACTCATTTATTAGTTTAAATAGTTTTTCAATGGGCCCCTATAATTAACTGTGTAAAAGATCGTGTCATTGGAGAATATAGTTTTACTTCTTCCTTTCTCATCTGGATACGTTTTATTTTCTTTCCTTGGCTAATTTCCCTGTCTAGAACCCCCATTATAATGTTGAATAGAAGTAGCTAGAGCAGACATCCTTTTGTTCCTGATCTTAAGGGGAAAGTGTGGAAGGCAGAACTTGTATAACAATTAAATCAGACATTTAGCTGAAGACATTTCTAAGCAAAGTGTTGAAGATGTGGTCTGATTTCTTCTTGCTGATTACAGTATAATGTGAGGAAAATATAATTGAGGGAAGAACTGTTAAACAAAGTGGAACAAGGACTTGATGATCTAGGAAATTCTCAGCCTATGTGGATGGCAAAAGATGCTAAAATTAAGAGTCACCTTCCGGAAACATGTTTTAGAGAAAAAGCCACTGGTGTGACTGTTCAGTCTTTTGCTAATACCTCAGAAAGATCAAAAGTTCAGAATATTCAGTCACACAAAAGGCTCTTTGACGAGATTAAGAGCATGACTTAGATCCTTCAGGTCTCAGCAGAAGCCAAAAATAGAGGTGTGATTATATAGGGAAGATAGTGGATGAAACTCTACTATAGTGTCATGATACACACAGGAGACCCAAAAAGTTCCTGAGAATTTTATACCCACAGAAATACCACTGGCTTGAACTGAAAGGGTCAGAGGATGAGAGAAGGCTATTCCACTCTCAAAATTCTATAGGCAGAAAACAGGCTAATAAAACTACTCAACTACAAACAAATACAATCTTTCCTGAAAAATGAAAGATTACTCAGAGGGCAGAGCTACAAGCCCAGAGGATCATCCCCAGGCCTTGAAACACAATGGAATTTAGATTTTTAAATTTCTTGGAACCCATGGTTCCTTTTTCCATTCCATTTTCTCCCCTTTTGAACTAGAGTATCTATAAGTGACAGCTATGCCTGCCCCACATTGTGTTCTGGGAGCAGACAACTGTTTTCTAGTTTCACAGGTCCACAGATAGAGAGTAATTTTGCCCCAGGGTATATTATACTTAGAGTCTAACTATAATTGATTTAAATGATTTAGATGATGACATTGCAGTACTTTTTTTTTTTTGCGGTACGCAGGCCCCTCACTGCTGCGGCCTCTCCCGTCGCGGAGCACAGGCTCTGGATGCGCAGGCTCAGCGGCCATGGCCCACGGGCCCAGCCGCTCCGCAGCATGTGGGATCCCCCCCGGACCGGGGCACGAACCCGTGTCCCCTGCATCGGCAGGTGGACTCTCAACCACTGCGCCACGAGGGAAGCCCTACATTGCAGTACTTTTGAGCTCAGGACTTTTAGATGAGATTATGAACTTTTTGTGGCTATAGGGACAATGTATTTTGTCAGATGTGAATGTTTAGGGGCCCCAGGTGGAATGGAGTAGGCAAAACGATGGACTCCCCAAAGATGTCTGTGTTTTAATCCCTAGAACCGGGATAATATGCTAGACTACATGCTAAAGGGGAATAAAGATTGCAGATGGAATTAAAGTTGTCTATCAGGGCTTCCCTGGTGGCTCAGTGGTTAAGAATTTGCCTGCCAATGCAGGGGACACAGGTTCGAGTCCTGGTCCAGGAAGATCCCACATGCTGCAGAGCAACTAAGCCCGTGCGCCACAACTAATGAGCCTGCGCTCTAGAGCCTGCGAGCCACAGCTACTGAGCCTGCGTGCCACAACCACTAACACCTGTGCGCCTAGAGCCTGTGCTCTGCAATAAGAGAAGCCACCACAATGAGAAGCTCACACACCGCAACAAAGAGTAGCCCCCACTTGCCGCAACTAGAGAAAGCCCGTGCGCAGCAATGAAGACCCAACACAGCCAAAAATAAATTAATTATTAAATAAATTTTTAAAAAGTTGTCTATCAGATGTCTTTGAAATAGGAAGATTAGCCTGGATTATCTGGGTGGGCCCAGTGTTATAACAAATTTCCTTAAAAGTGAAAGAGGAGAGGGGCTTCCCTGGTGGTCCAGTGGGTAAGACTCAATGCTCCCAATGCAGGGGGCCTGGGTTTGATCCCTGGTCGGGGAACTAGATCCCGCATGCATGCCGCAACTGAGAGTTCGCATGCTGCAACTAAAGATCCCGCATGCCACAAGGAAGATCCCACGTGCCTGCAACTAAGACCCGGCATAGCCAAAATAAATAAATATTGAAAAAAAAAAGTGAAAGAGGAAAGCAGAAAAGAAAGTCAGGGTTATACAAGGTGAGAAAGATTCAACTTTGTCCCACATAGCTGGCTTTGAAGATGGAGGAAGGGGACTAGAAGCAAAGGAAGGCAGAAGCTGGAAAAGGCTAGGAAATGGATTTTCCCTTAGAGCCTCCAGAAAGGAACACTGCTTTGTCTAGTGCGATCATTCTAGGACTTCAAACCTAGAGAACTATAAGATAATAGATTTGTGGTGTTTAAAGACACTAAGTTTGTAGTAATTTACTACAGCTGCAATATTCTAGTACAGAAAGCACTTGGTCTTTTTCTGTTAAGTGTAGTATTAGCTGTGAGTTTTTCATAGATACCCTTTTTCAGTCTGAGGAAGTTCTTTTCTATTACTAGTTTATTTAGTGTTTTTAACATGAAAGGCTGTTGGATTTCCCTAAATGCTTTTTCTGTATCTGTTGAGATGATCATATAGTTTTTGTCCTTTATTCTATTTTTTTTTGGTGGGGGGGTGGGGGGGTGCCCTGCCATGCGGCTTGCAGGATCTTAGTTCCCGGCCCAGGGATTGAGAACCCGGGCCCCGGCAGTGAAAGTGCTGGAGTCCTAACCACTGGACTGCCAGGGAACTCCCCTTTGTTCTGTTGATGTGGTATAATATTGATATATCAATTGATTTCTCAATGTTAAAGTAATCTCGCACCCCTCGGATAAATCCCACTTAGTAGTGGTGTATAATCCTTTTTATATGTTGCTGGGTTTGGTTTGCTAGTATTCTGTTGAGGATTTTTTACATCTATATTCATAAGAGATATTCGTCTCTAGTTTTCCTTTCTTGGATGTCCTTGTCTGGTTTTGGTATTGTGGTAATACTATCTTCATAGAGTGATCAGGGAAGTGTTTTCTATTTTTTGTAAGAGTTTATGAAGAATTGGTATTAATGCTTCAAATATGAAGCCATGTTGTCTGATTCAATCTCTTTACTTGTTATATATATGTCTATTCAAATTTTCTATCTGTTTTTGAGTCAGTTTTGGTAATTTGTGTCTTTCTAGGAATCTGTCCATTTCATCTGCGTTATCTAATTTGGCATACAATTGTTCTTGACATTCCCTTATAATCTTTTATTCTTGGTATATCTTTATAATCTTGTATTTCTGTAAGGTCAGCAGGAATATCCCCACTTTCATTTCTAATTAATTTGAGTCTTTTTTATTTCTTGGTCAGTTTACCTATAGGTTTGTCAATTTTGTTAATCTTTTCAAAGAACTATCTTTTGGTATCATTTATTTTCTCTGTAATTTTTCTGTTCCAAACTACTTTTTATAGAATCTGTGAAACATACTGAAAAGTGCAAAAACTCACCTGATCCAAGAAATCTGTGAAGTTTATGAATCCAAGTTAGCCCAACACTATGTACACCAGCTTCATGAGTACAGTGATATCTTGAGGGACACTTGGGATCTGCAAATGGAATCATTAATGATATAAAGGAAGCCATTAGAAAACAGAGTTCACCTGAGCAGGCTGCAAACATATCTGTTGATGGAAGTGATGCAAGGTCTACAGGACCTTCATACTGTGGCACTATGTCAGGGGTTTGGGAATTTAAAAATCTGACTTCAGTTTCCAAATACATTTTAAAAGTATAATAATTAACAAACACAATTCAAATACATTATTTTCTAAATATTAATACAGAGTTCACCAAACATTAACACTTGCTGTCAGGTAACTCACTTATGCCTTTCTGTCCTCCTCTGTGCATTTATTTACAGTTCTTCAAAATAAAATGGTAAGAAAGGCTGTAGTTCTGTAGGAAACCTATGCTTGCACGCATCTACTTACATGAAACTGCTGAAGCTACTGCACTCCTACAGCACAGGTACTAGAAAGACTTCAGCACAGGTGCTTAGTGAACAGTCTTGTCATAGATGGTAAGTCAGGTGTAAAACGTGAAGTTTTACTTGATAATGCTGACTTACAGATAATTGTTTAAGTTTTAGATAGAATTTTTGTATTTATATTTATACCAAGAATTATGAGCAGCTGTTACATAATTTTAATGAAAATTTCTGTATTTCCATGGAGTCCTAGTTATCAGTAGTAAGACTATTGTGAAACTAAAAGATGAACTCTTGAATACTTAATTTATAAATATTTATCTCTGTGACTCACGATTTTTAAAACATTAAACAACCAAAACAAGATACAGAAATAATGTCTATGCTAAAGCTGATTTAAGATGGCAACTGTCATCCATAAGCCCCTAAACCCAATTTTTCTTTTATCCAACAGCCTCACTTTCTTACTGCTGACTTTATAGTAAGTAAATGTTGTAAAGTGAATATTATAGTATTTTCATCAGTTTTATATGTTGGGGTTCTGCATAACACCTCGGAAAATAGCATTATGCTATAAAAAGTTAAAAAAAACAAACTCCTGGCAATCTCCATGGTAATCATCTCTCTGAACAATAAAGTACTAAACAGTTTCTTTTCATTTGCCCACACCTGAGACTTAATTTAAGGCTCAAATCATCTCATTAGATCTCCCAGTGTTTAAAATAGCTTTTAAAAATGTGTCTGTGGTGCTGAAGTCAACAGAAAAACCTTAATATTGGGATGAGACAGAAATCTGTTATGAAAAAGGCAACATTAGTAACTGAAGTAGGAAATTTGCTAGACACCCCTGACAAGTTATATGGTAGCCATTCACTTATGTCATTAAAAATCTGGGTATGTTTCAGGTATTGTAATATGCCTTAAGTATAAATATGAATCAGTCAAAAATTTATTAGTTTCACATATGAAAATGTTATCTCTTTTTTTTTTTTTTATAAATTTATTTATTTATTTTTGGCTGTGTTGGGTCTTCATTTCTGTGCGAGGGCTTTCTCTAGTTGCGGTAAGCGGGGGCCACTCTTCATCGCCATGCGCGGGCCTCTCACTGTCGCGGCCTCTCCCGTTGCCGAGCACAGGCTCCGGACACGCAGGCTCAGCGGCCATGGCTCACGGGCCTAGTTGCTCCGCGGCATGTGGGATCTTCCCAGACCAGGGCTCGAACCCGTGTCCCCTGCATTGGCAGGCAGATTCTCAACCACTGCGCCACCAGGGAAGCCCCTGAAAATGTTATCTCTTATTCAAAGAATCAAGATAAAAAAGCCTACAATTAAGATTTCCGAAAAACGTATGTATCTTTATAAGGAAACCAATTAGTTTATGTCACTTTACCTCACTAGGTCTCAATTTCCTCATATACAAAGCAAAGTTCTGAGACTTAATATTTAGACTATATCTGTCCAAACCCTGTTCAATTAGACATGCCCAATGAATCCTCTTTGCTGGTTTATTATATAAGGACTACTATGCCCTTAAATGTTCTGACTACACTTTAGTACAGAGTTGAAGCCATTATTACCAAACCCAGGCAAACTGGCTAATAGGACTGTAGGCAGATTAAGTCAGGCTGCTACAAGATTGAACTCCCTTTCTCTGGACTGGAGAGACGAAAACTATGAAAGGTACACCCAATTATTCCAGACTGAGTGAGCTTTTGTTCCTCATTCTTCACAGGGAGGAAGACTAGATCCTAGAGGAGACTCTGAGAAACTGTTGAGGGGCAAATAGGATTATAGGATTTTTATGTCAGAAGGGACCTTAGAGATCATCTGATGTTATCTCTATTATCTTTATGTGAGAAGTTGAATAAATGTCCGATACTACAGAGCCTATTAATGTTAGAGCTCTAACGAAAACCTAGGACACTCCAGACTCCTAGTTACAAACTCCTTCCACTGAGCCATGCTGAGTCTGGACAACACACAGAACACATTCTTTGATAGTCTCAGCAGTTTATCCAAGAGCGCCCTAGATGAACAGATATAAGTTGCCAGAAGGATCTGGTGCCAACCCAGGTAAGTTAAAGCAAAAGGAAAAAAGAAAAAAAGGAAACATTCAAATGGGCCTGGGTATAACAATATGTTCTAAAATGAAGAAAGATATTTTAAAGAGATACCTTAATACCAGTATAATTTTATTTTTAAAGTTATTTTAAAAGTTTATTAAAGTTTGCATACATTTAAGAATTTGAATCATGAAATCTCCTTTTGATTGGACCAGGAAAAAGTCACTATTATAAATCTGAGTGGATCCAGACTGAAGACCACTATCCTAAAACTTAGGGAATTTGCTTAGTCTTTCTTGGACCTACAGTGCAATGTTGTAACTGAAAGGCCAAAAGAACCCAGTCAACTTTTTAAAGGCTGGAACTACAGAAAAAATAAATTACACAGGAATACCCTGTGATAATCTTAGTACAAATATAATGAAATAAAAGAACTAATTTTAGTGAAAACTTTACCTCTGTGAAGTTTGATTGGACAAGAAAAGTCAGAATCAAAGGGCTCGTCCTCTCCAGATGCCAGTTTCAGGGCAAGCTCCAACTCCACACACTCAAACACATACAGAGAAGGAATGAGGTCTGCCCTGGAATCCCAGGACTTCTCTGACTGAAAAAAAAGCACTGTAATTTTAGTGTTTCATGTTGCTTTGAAAATGTACACAACTAAAAACAGAAGCAAAAAGCTGAATCAAATAGTGCTTTCAAACTCTTAATTCCACCCTCTATTCCAATAGTGCCTTGTTATTCTTAAAAGTGAAAAAAAGGCCTCTCTTCTTTTAGGAAGTTGTAAATAAACAATTTTAGAGAAGAGCCAATTCAGTGATTCAAAGGTTCTTTATACCTATCACCAAAGGTGGCAACACAGAGTTCAGAAAGAAATATATAGGTCGCTGGACCAAGTAACCTGGGTGCATTTTAACTTCCTTCAATTTAAGTTTTTAAAGTGGGCTTCAATTACTTTTAAGTGTTAAGTAAGTTTTCAAAATACACATAAGTGCCAAATAGAAACTATAAAATTCCTCATATACGAAACATTCATAGTGGTCCAGGAACTGTCCCTGGTGTTGGAGATACAAATATGCCCACAGCAGCCCGACTTACTGTTTGGTCGTCTTCTTCTTCCCCTTCCAGCACAACACAGTGATACAGCATTCCTGATTCAGTAGCAATCACCAAGATGTTGGGGACACATGGTAAGCAGAGTACAGCACACGCATCATAACCATAGTTATCTTCAGCTGCAGGATGCATGGGCAGTGGGCCTAACAGCTTTCCCACACACCCAGGGCTAAAGAAAGAGTGAAAACATACTTGGAAAATGTTGATAGCAGACAACCATGCTCATCACTTAAGAACTTTTTTTGACTTTTCTTTCCCCAGCTATCATACACTAATTCAAAATATAGTATATTCCCAATGTCTCCACTTTTTCATTTTCCCACTCAATTCCCACCTCTTTGGTACTTCTCAACTGGACATAATTTTGCCCCCAAGGGGACACTGGCATGTGTCTGACGACATTTTTGGTTGCCACCACTGGGAGGAGGGGGAGAAGTTACTGGTGTCTAGAGGCCAGAGATGCTGCTAAACACTGCCCCACAGGGCAGTCCCCTACAACAAAGAATGATTCGGCTCAAAATGTCAATAGTGCAGAGTTTGAAAGATCCTGCCCTAAATTTACTGTGGTTTATGCCTTCACCACTCCAGTAGAAGCTACTCTCTGGCAGAGGTCACCATTGAGATTCTAGTTGCTAAATGCAAAAAAGGCCCTTATCTCGAGCTGGTGCAGCATTTATAACTGGTTAACAATGATTGCTTCGTAATACCCTTAACATCTGTACATTCTTTCTCCTAGTTTTCTCTTCCTACCTCTCTGAACACACCTTTCTAATACCCTTTCCTAATTTCTGCCTCTTAAATATTTGCGCTTTCTCGGATTCCATTGTAAACCCTCTTCTCTTTTCAAAATACACACTTATATAAGAGCATATCAGGACTTCCCTGGTGGCGCAGTGGTTAAGAATCCACTTGCCAATGCAGGGGGCACGGGTTGGAGCCCTGGTCCGGGAAGATCCCACATGCCACAGAGCAAGCAACTAAGCCCGTGCGCCACAACTACTGAGCCTGCGCTCTAGAGCCGGTGAACCACAATTACTGAGGCCACGCGCCACAACTACTGAAGCCCGCGTGCCTAGAGCCCATGCTCCGCAACAAGAGAAGCCACTGCAATGAGAAGCCCGCGCACCACAACGAAGAGTAGCCCCCGCTCGCCACAACTAGAGAAAGCCCATGAACAGCAACGAAGACCCAACACATCCAAAAATAAATAAATAAATTTATTTTTTAAAAAAAGAGCCTATTAACTATGCCTGGTTTTAACCATTACCTGTATTGATGACTCCCAAAAACTTTTATTCTGAAGTGCAGCTTATCTTCAGACCCACTATTTAATTGGATTAGACAAATACACTTACTGAGTGCTGGATAACACCCCCAAGGAAGTAATGGTTTAGCTGGGGAAGCAGACATTTAACTAGAATTACTATAACATCTGTAACAATGCAAGGATTTACAGGGTACAAAGCAACACTGAAAGGTACAAAGCAAGTGAGATATGTAAGAAAGGTATCCAAAATAAGTAAGATCGGGCTTCCCTGGTGGCGCAGTGGTTGAGAGTCCGCCTGCCAATGCAGGGGACGCGGGTTCGTGCCCCGGTCTGGGAGGATCCCACATGCCGCAGAGAGGCTGGGCCTGCGCGTTCGGAGCCTGTGCTCCGCAACGGGAGAGGCCACAGCAGTGAGAGGCCCACGTACCGCAAAAAGAAAAAAAAAAAAAAAAATCAATGGGAACAGCATATTCTGGGAAGGGATGGTGAGCATTCCAAGCTAGGGAGCAGCATATATCCAGTTCTGGAGGAATGAAAGGCGAGGAATTGACAGGAAGGAAACTTAGCTTGGTATAATGGGAGGCGAAGTGCAAAGTCTAAGGCAACAGAACAGTAGCTGGGCTGGCTTTTGAAGCAGACAGTCTCATATGCCATGTTAACGTGCTCAGAGTCTCTCCGCTGGGTGACAGTGTGTCACTAGAGGTTTAAATCAAGAGTGATAGAGTTTCACTTTACTAAGATTAATCAGATGGTAGTGAGGAGGATGACAAAGAGGGGACCAAAACGGGATTCAAGGCAACTAGTTAAGAGAAGAACGATCCAGGCAGAAGATGATGAGGGTCTGAAGCAAGGACAGGGGAATAGAGAGATGGGTATATACATTCAAGAAATTTTCATGGTAAAATCAATAGAATTTTGGGACCAGACTGGACTTATGAGGATGTAGAAGATGACTTTCAGGTTGTGGGCTAAGGTTACTAGGTAGATAATGTGGGCAAATAAGGGCCAAGTAGTTTGGGGAGGAAGGGTAAGGGAGGGTAATAATGTTACCACAAAAGCCTCCCGAGAGAGACCATGTGTGAAAGGCAGAGAACATTTCTGTCCAGGAGAACAGGACTGACAGCGAATCCTCATCATTCTGCCATCTATAAAGCTCTTTCATCTTTCTTAATTATCTTTTTCATTTTGCATCCTCTCTTCTCTCTCCTGGGTTCACTTCCACTCCCATTTCTACCTAGTGAATCCTTCAGGTCCAAGCTTCTGTGTTACCATCTTCTGAGTCCTCCGAGACAGGCAGCCTAAGCACTTACTCTGTCCCACTCCCAGAGCACCCTGTGATGCCTTCAGCACATCACGTTGTACTACAGTTTTGGTTTGTCATAGGCCTTTCTGGTAGACAAGGAACCACATAGCAGGGACTCTGCCTTCAACCTTGTATTCCCATATTTTGCCACAGAGTGAGTCCTGAATAAATATCTGTTGATTTATAAATAAATAAATTACAATGTTCAGATTCGGGCCGTATGCCTCTCTAGTTACAAACTTTCCCAAAATTCTTATCCTCTATTGATTCTAACTCTCACCATAACAGATGATTCTTATTTCTTCATTTTACCTGTATTTTCTCTCTAGTCCTGTATTTCCAAATGTCCATGGAATATTTCCAAATTAGTTGCCCTTCCTGACCTCATTATTTCTGTTAATGGCTCACTCCCTTAACCAAACAGCAACAAAGTCTTATTGATCCTTCCTTTGTAGTATGTACTATGTTCATTTCTCCCTTGTATTACCACCCTAGTTCAAACTCTTACAGACCTTAAACTAAAATTTGGAAGTTCCTTTAAAAGTCTCTCTGCCCCAGTCCCTTTCCTAACCAATTGTTTTATCCTTCTCCTGTTTAGAAACCATCACTGGATTCCTACTAACCTATTCCTACAGAAAAGACTCCACATCCCTTAACTAGGTATTTAACTCCACCACATTTTCCCTGGACAGGAGCTTCCAGCTTTATCATTAGACGCTCCCTACCTGAATCTTCTGCTCCAGCCCCAAGTGTCTAATCATTGGACCTTAAACAACATTTGCACTTGCCTGTTTTCATACTTGACTTCATGCTGCTCTTGTGACTAAAATGGTCTTACCCTTCCTTGATGCTTCATTTAATCCTGCTTTAAAGCCTTAAGTCTCATATGACATCAGTCCTTCTCTATGAAAATTTCCTTAACTTCTTCAGTCAGAATCATCTCTCCTTCCTCTGGGTTCTTATTATGCGCCACTAATGCAGTACGAGTCATTATCTTTCCATGGTTATGTATGTCTTTTCCCCACAACTGGGACATAAGATACCAGATAACCATGTCTAACCATCCCCATGGTGCCTTGTTCACATAAGATACATGATACAGATCTTCCTTGACTTACAGCGGGGTTACGTCCCAATAAACCCATTGTTAAGTTGACAATATTTTAAGTTGAAAATACATTTAATACAACTTACCTACCAAACATCATAGCTTAGCCTAGCTTACCTTAAATGTGCTCAGAACACTTACATTAGCCTACAGTTGGGCAAAATCATCTAACACAAAGCCTATTTTATAATAAAGTGTTGAATATCTCATGGAAGTTATTGAATACTGTACTGAAAGTGAAAAACAGAATGGCTGTAAGTATATCAGTTGTTTACCCTTGTGATCGTGTGGCTGACTGGAAGCTGTGCTAACTGCCCAGCATCACAAGACAGTATCAACTGAATATCCCTAGCGCAGGAAAAGATCAAAATTAAAAATTTAAAGTACAGTTTCTACTCAATGCATACTGGTTTTGCACCATCGTAAAATCATAAGTCTGACTAAGTTGGGGACCATCTGTAAATACTTTTTTGATTGACTATCCTTTGTGAACACAAATCCAGTCTTATCTTAAGTGATTATCCACGAATTCTATAGAACTTACCCACATAATACGAGGAAATGAAAAGTCAAATGATCTGTATCAACTTTCTCTTCAAAATATGCAAGCCAGCCTTGAAAGGCTGCAATACTTCCAGAAACTCAAAAACACGGACCCCAAGTGCAACCATGACAATCTATACTGGAGCACAAGCTGGGCTTTCATTTCAGGTGGGTTACCTCCTCAGCTTACCTGTGCAACAGACTAACATATGTAAGGAAAGTCTCCCCATTCTCATACAAGATGTACAGGGGGTAAGCCAATACTTCATCTTTGCCTTTTTGTCCAAATATGTTCTTCGGGACTGCTGACAACGGCCCAAAGTCAAATGCAACTGCTGTCTCTCCTAGAGATGCGGTGTAGGCCCTTCTGAAAAGAGATTTTAAAACCAACTGGTTGGAAACGAAAACAGAAATAAAATGTCCAATAACAGCAGGTGGGGATTGAATTTGTATTCAATGGAGTGATAAGACAAAAAATTGTGATAATGAAGAATGTTGAACAACATTGGAAAATTCTCATAAAATTCAATGAAAGTAGGCCATAAAATTATGTAAAGTTGAAATATACAATCACACAAACAGTAAAAATACACACATACAGACATGCATAAACACAGAAAAGAAACAGGAAGAAAACACATAAAGATATCGAGTTATCTCTAAGCAACAGGAGGCATTCAGTCCACGAATATCTACTAAATATTACTAAGCGCTCAGTGCCTGTGGTTCTGGGAAACATCAGTGACTTGAACAAAGGCCCCCCTCTAACGAGAGAGACGTCCACAGAGAAGCCAACCACATAACACAGAGCCAGAATATGACGTTATGAAGAAAAATAAAGCAGGGGAAGAGAGTACTGATGGAGGTGCTGCTTTAGGTGATCTGGGAAAGACTCTGATAAGGTGCTATTTGAGCAAAGATTTGAAAGAAGTAAGGGAGCGAGTCTGTGGTCACGTAGAGAAGGAGCAGTTCAGGCAGAAGGAAGGACACAGGCAAAGACCAAGGAGGGCGGTGGCAGGAGTGTCTGAGGAATGGCAAGGAGGCTGAGTGGCTGGAGCTCAGAGCCTGGGAGGACTGAGCTGGAGGGCTGCAGTCAGCGGGCAGAAATCAATGGAGTGCGGAGAGCAGGGAAGCAGAATGAGCTGATTTATACCGAAAAGTAGCACTCTGATTGCTATGCTGAGGACAGACTACAGGAAATTTTAAAATACTTCATTTTCTTCTTAATACTTTTCTTAGTTTTCCCAATTTTCCGCAATAAATTTACATTACCTTTATAATCAGGAAAGACAAATGATAAAACATGCTGTTTTGTATTTTAAAATTTAGTTTGTTATTCAAAAAGATTCCAGTTTAACACAAGGTTAATGAATATGGTTAAAATAAAACCACAGTTTCATATAGCTGAGAAAGTCAGCATCATTCCAAGCTGTTATAGGTACCATATATCTTAGTTTCTTTATCACATGGAAAGGTATATGGTTTCAGGAGGCAAAAAATGAGGAATCCCAAAATCCAGAATAAAAGAACTGCCTGAGTTAAACTAAAAAATTAAGACAATGAATGGAAACAAAAAGACAAAGCAGTTATTTCAAAGAGACTTAAATACCAAGCCATCCAAACTTAACTGGAACTTAATAAATATAGTAATATTTCTAATAATGGTAGTAGGTATCAATTAATGAGTACTTACTCTGTGCCATTCTAAGCACTTTTTATGCATGATCTCATTTATTCTGTACAATAATCCAATTAAGTGGTCACTACTTTTCATATTCATGGAATATACAGTCATGGAAATGACGCTTAGTGCAACTGAATAACTTGCCCAGACGCCACAGCTGACAAGCGGCAGAGCTGAGACTGGAACCCACCAGGTGTTGACGCCAGAGCCAAAGCTCTTAACTACTGCGTTTGCTCTACGGCCTCTCATCTGGACAGGGTGCCTGGCAAAGGAGGTTGGAAAGCAATGGAAACTCACTGCCGACACCAGAACAGGACCTATCAACTCGCAGAGGTATTTCCCCACTGTGGAGATGGCTGGATGTGAGGTTAACGAGCTGGTGCTATAAGACATTAAAATCATTTGACTGAAACTTTCAGTTGTGGGACTATTAAAGAGAATTAAAGCGGTCTCCAGGCTGGTGGCAACCTCTGACTCCTAGCAGAAGCAGATGAAATTTCTCTCTGGAGGAACACACCCCCAACTCAGGCTCTCAACATTTCAAAACATTAAGATCAAGTAAACATAAGTTCACAACGAGAGATCAGCAATCACAGGACGAAGCGACCATGATCATGGGGCAGGAGGAAGAACACACAGATTTAGATCCCCACCTCCCCAGGGCTTCAGATATTGAAACTGTCACATACAGAATAGCTGTATATAAAATATTCAAAGGAATAACGGTTAGAAAAACAAAAATAAAGATTATTAGATAGGACCATCATGGAGACATGAAAAGAACTAAATGGAACTTCCAGAAATACTGCTACTAAAGGCTTCTCTCTACATGCACACACTGTGGGTGATCATGTGTGGTAATCACCGGAAAGACTGATCAAGAGGCCAGAGGAATGGGGTTTGTAAGTTCAAAGGGTGATTCTGTTAGTGGTCAAAGTAGCCAGGAGCTTGCCCCTGTAGTGGGTAAGAAAACATAAAAGAAGCCAGGGTCACAGGAGAATCAGAAGGGCTCTCTACGTTCTGCTCCTGCTTCTGGGGTACTAGGTGCTGGGGGTCCAGCAATCTGCCCATCCACACTGAGTGAACAGCTGGCAGGCCTCCAGCCCAACACTCTCACCTTCCACCTTTGCTGTAACTTTGCAATATTATAATTCATTCTCTTATTCAAGATACAACAGGGAATAAATTTCAGCTATTCACATTTTTGAACTTTCTTGAAAAAAGACCAAGTTAGTAGTTATAGTGACATTCAGATTTGTAACTTCTCGTTACATATTCATATCGCCTATTTTTGTTTATTTCTCACATTACCAGAAAGCATGCTAAAGGCACCTTTGGAAAATCTTGCAATCTGCTAAAATTGCATTTATAATCCCGATAAACTAATTTTTAAAAATTTCATGACACAAATAAAAACTTACCCTTTATTGAGTATTAGACTTTCCTCTTCTGCTTCTGAAAGTACAATGACCTTAGTGGGTGTCTGGGGCTCACGTAGAGAGTAAATCCTAGCAATCAAAAGAGAAGAAAGCCAGTACTTAAAATTCTTTTTCATTTCCCAAAGTTCCTCTTTCCTTTCCATCTAGTCAGTTTCTGAGAATTTTCCTACCAGTTATCACAACCATCTGCCAAAGATCTTGCTGTTACTGACAAAGTAGCCTACTTCATTTGTTCCATAACAACATAAGAGGAAGGTTTCCCTGGGGCATGAAGAAATGTTCTCTACTCTAAGCAAAATGCCTCATCAGCCTTCCCCAACCACCACACCTCAGTCCTTAGCCATATTCACCTTGTCTAATCATCTCACTACTGCCTCTAAGTTTGCCAGCTTCCCTCCAGTTATACCCATCTGTCTCTGCCTATGAGGAACCCAATCTCATCAGGGAAGAAACCATTTCTCACTGGCCAGCTGGTATGACCGTGGGTGACTTTTAGCCTGCAATTTGTGCATATTTGTGTTATATAAAGACACAATGTCTTCCCTCCTTTCTCAAGAGGTTAGTATAAAACTAAAAGAATTTTTTTTACCAAAATCATTTTAATTTAAAATAAATTTGGGGGGAATTCCCTGGTGGTCCAGTGGCTAGCACTCTGCATTCTCACTGCCAGGGACCCAGGTTCGATCCCTGGCCGGGGAACTAAGATCCCGCAAGCCACACAGCGTGGCTAAAATAATAATAATAATAATAAAAATTTTTCACAGCATATATGGCTATTGTTAAAAGGAGAAAAAAAATTTTAAAGGCCAGTAATATCATTATTAGAAATCCAAATCCCTCTTAAAGTCTTTATCAAGTTAATCACTTATTTTGTCTGATCCCACAAAGAATTTTTAAACTTAGTTTGTTCCATTATCAATAGAATGTCATTTAATAAATGTTTTTAATGAACATTCGATCCAATTGAACACACCATTCATTGTGGTCTTCCTAGCTGCCTACAAGCATTACTGACTTCAAAATACAAATAAGTCCTATAAATTGTAATGCAGAACAGTGAAAGGAAAAGTAAATGCAACAGGGCACTGAGTGGGAATTTCTTGTTGCCCTGAAACTGTCAATAGGGTCAAAGCTTAGGAAAAGAGAAGTGTTAAATACCCAATATTTTAAAAGGAATCTTTAATAACTGAGGCCAGATACCTCCTTTAGGGCTTAATGTGAGGAAGACCTAGACCTACACTATCTCCTCACAATCTCCTTTTCCAGCTTACAAAAGACAGAAGGTGTCAAGAGTCCTTAAGAGTATGGTACGATGTCTGGAATGTGAGGGTCCTCCTTCTTTCTTTACCCCCAACTGCAGAACCAAATGGGTGGGTAGGAAAGGCCCTAAAAGAACCAGCCAGATTTAGGGGTACCTGTAATAAAGGGAAACGGGTATCTCATTTTCTAGCTGAATGCCAGATGTGTTGTCAAAAACTACAGGCCACCAAGGCAAGGGAATTCTTGGGTGATTCTGACATGTCATATCCTAGGGTTGGGGGCATGAGAACACTCTATGGTATCTACTCCAAGTATGGAAATTTCTGAAGGAGGTAGGCTGGGACAACATAAGAAAGGACTATAGTGTAGTATGCCCAGTTCTGTAGCCCTTGGAGGGCAGGGAAGAAGACCTTGGCAGTTACCATGGCTCCATACGAAAAACCACAACGGTTAGGTCGAGAAGGCAGGAGATACCAAGTTTAGGGATATTCTATCAGAGGGTTCAGGGCATGGACAGTTGGTAGAGCCAATGGGAAACAGAGCTCCTGAGTGATGGAGGGAGCTGAAGGCCAAACACTGCCCCTGAAAAAACCACACACCCATCTATGCAGAGACGATCACATCAATGGAAGCCACTAGCAGCTGAGGGAACTAGATTAAACCAGGAGGGATATGCCCCCTGCCCTCCACTGATGGACAACCAGTTAGGTAGGATGTATGCCTCAGCTAGCACACTCTCTTTACCCCACCATTGAGGAGTCAGACCCAGAGGAAGGAGGAACAGCTCTCCGCCTTACACTTCACCCCCTACCTCAAGGTGCTTGGGTAGAAAGAAGAGTCAAAGAGCAGATCATGCCCTCTCCACTCATTTCAGATCCCTCAAGGTCTGACCTGTGATAGGACCAGGATATAGTTTTGAAGTGGATTTGAGATCAGAGTTTTAAACTGAACAGACTAAGTTTTAATAACTAAAAGTAACCAGAAATCTACGAGATCTGTGTAAGAAGCCCTTAAAGGATCAACCATTCAGCAGTAAAAGAAGATTTGGTAGAGCACAGTCAAAGCAGTGATTAGAAAAAATAAAACTGCAGGTATCTGTACATCAGTCAGTCTCCCCAACAAACTTTTTACATAAGGCAGATCCAGAAAGTTAACTGATAATAGAGATCTCTGTAGGATTAGGGCATTTAATCATACAATGCAAAACCTGGAAGGGGCTTTAGTAAATGATCAGATGAAACCTGCTCATTTGACAAACTGGAAACTGAGGTGCCCAAGTTTTTAACATCCCAAAGACAGAAGTGGCACTGGGACAAGAACTCAAATCTCTCAATTCCCAATTAAATTATCTTTCCCCTATGCTACATTACCTCCAAAAGAGTGACACAGTGAAAACAGCTTTAGGGAGATTATCTTAATAGGTCAGATTGGGAAAGTAGAGACTGGAGGTAGGACCAGTTGAGAGGGAATAACAGTAATTAAGGCACGTAAGTTAGGGCAGCTGGACGATTCTTACACGATTGAGAATGGGTAACGACAGCCATCAGATAAAGCTTTCCAACATCTACTGACCCAGTTAGTGGTACTCTGAGCTATTAACTGGCAACCAGAAAGAGAATCTTCCCACTCACAAAGCTGTAAGAAAAAAATGTACCTTATTACATTGTCTGATGTTAACAGCACTATGTGGGGGTCCAGCATCTCACTCGGATACCAGGCAGCATGCTTTAGAGTCAGAGAGGTAGAACTGGTGAAAAATCTCTCAGCAACGGGAGTGGTGCTAAAATAAAGACAGCAATTTCCCAAAACCTGGATGAAAAAGCTTCTAAAGGAAAACCTATCTTAACACTCTTTGCTCTTCTTTCCTTCAAATTCCTTTCTTATAAATCTTGCTGAGACAGCATTTAAAGCATCTACCAACCAACATCAAAGAAGCAAAATTAAAATATTTTCTAAACTGTAGAGTATATTATACTGTACTTTACAAGTGATTTTACATACAGTATCTTACTTGATCCTTTTAGTAACTTTGTAAGGAAACTACAAGGGCAGCTATTATCACTCCTATTGTGGAAATGAGGAAACAGATTTAAAAAGGAAACATTTTTAAGGAGGCCCAACCTATGAGTTGTGGAGCTAAAGATGGGTTTCTACCTTATATTCTTTTCAGATCTTTCAGACTCTCATTTTTCAGGATTAATTGGAAAAGAAAAAAATACAACAATAAAACTTAGTTACACTTATGAGAAAACTGTCTGGCTCACAGTTAATAACTGCTTTTAAAACATCTTATTTCAACCTACTTGAAAAAACAGCCTGACTTCCAATGAGACAGCAATGTGATAATTTAGGCAGAATAAAAGTACAACCCCACATATACTGTAAACACTATTATCACAAGAAGCCAGTGTGCAGACCATCTGGAGTATGATGTTTCAATAGTAGCAGAGTAAACATACCTTAAGAACCACTGGTCTTAAGCAATTTTTTGCATGTATTACAAAATTATACAGATAAACACTAAATGGAAATACAACTTACCTACAATTCACTGTTGATTTTCCACCTTCAAATTCAGAATTCTTCCCCCACCTCTTAGGTAATTCTAATATCATGAGTCCTTTTATTCCTATAAGTGCTACATGATGTTGTGCTGGACTTAACAAGACTTGATAGATTTCAAACAGGGGTGGATTTATGCAAAGCAATCTCTGAAAATTAAAGCAAACTAGTCAAAATAGTTAATTTTAATGCAAATATATACGGCAGTTACTTGAAAGCACAGCACCACTTTAGTTTTCTATAACTGTAGTTTAATGAAACATTCTGGGTAAGTACTAGCACCTCAGCCATTACCTGATGAAATATCTTTTAACTATTTAGATTGGAATATTATATAAAATGCACCAGGTTTTCCTACTTTGACAAATACTACATATAATTCCCTTTTTACAATCAAACTCCAGACTACCACTTCAGCGTCAAATCTCCACCATTCCCCACCTGTACTTTATACTCCAATCAGATTAACTTGTATTTCTGGGAAATCATCATACTTTGTTATGTCTCTGTGTCTCTGTACAACTATTCTTCCTGCAATGCCCTCATTTTTCTTTTTTAGCTGGCTAAAACATTCTTGGAGACTCAGTTCCTACGCACTTTCGTCCCAAGAAAATATCCCTGACCTTCTGGCCAGGAACTAATGCATCTTTTCTGTACTCCTAGAGCACACCCTAGATAATTCTATAATAGTACTTATCACCCTGCATTCTAATTATCCTTTTACCTGCTCATCCCACACAACTATGAATTACTTGAGCTCTGTGTCTTTCCTCTCTGTATCTTTGGCATAGTTTATGGCATGCTGCTAACTAACTCTCAATATATGTTTTAATGACCAGACAAATGAAGAACTCATAAGTACTAGTAAATGATAATTACTGTTATAAATAGTACAATAAGATAGAGAATGGCTTCAAGAGCTTCTGCAACTAAAATACTGCTTTACCGAAGCAGATTTGACATTGAACAGTGATATTTTCAGGGGATTCTGTTAAGCTGTTTGTCTCATATGCCCTCAAAAAAAAAAAAAGTACTTCTATTTCTTCTCTCATGAGCGTCTCAATTCCCATTTTCTTTTCTTTCTATTTTCAGTAATAAACCATGAGATTACCAATGTATTGCTTATCCTTATGTATAGAGAATCACCCTAAATCAAAATTTTTAGACAAGACTGTTGAATATAATGTGATTTCAATTGTTCCTGATGTAAGTCTGAAGTTTCTTTGTTTTTGTTCTTAGCTGCCCTTTGCTGATTCTAATCAAACTGTTTTTTTCTCCAGTGGTTCTTCCCTTCTTTTCCCATCTTCTTCCTATTTGATTCTAATGATCTACCTCAAATCAGACCACCTTTCTCCTGTTATGCATACAATCTAATCTAATTACCTAGGTCACCTGTGATAATCACATAATTTACGTGGGCTTTTTTTGTTTGGTTCGTTTTTTTGTTTGATTTGGTTTGGTTTTTAAGGTTGCTATTCATGTTTTCATTTCACTGAAAGTTGCAATTCATGCTAAACTGCTTCCTTGTCTATCTCTGAGTTTTTGACATTTGGAGGACTGAAGGTCATTCAGACAGTTATCAATATGTACTGAGGATTTATATGTTCCAAGCACACTGAAGTATTGGGGATACAAAACTAAGTAAGGCGGACACAGCCCCTGCCTTGGTGCTTGCACTCCAGAAAAGAAGTCAGACAATAAATTAACAAGTATAAATAATTTAATCATGACTGTGCTAAATTCTGCCTAGCAATATAGGGTGCTATTGTCAATACTGTGTGCCGAGCATGTAACACTTACTCTTATAAGCTAAAATTTTACAGTCAGTAGTTTGTGGGCTTGTGACCTGTTTTCAAAACTGCAAAAACAATGCCAGCACCTTATTCAAATCATTTCTCATCAGCAAGAATCAAACAACGGCACACGACATATGTATGCCGTATGTTAGAATGGGGGCCAAGTTTTCTTATTTTGTAATCTTTAAAAGACGCGAATCGGCTTATTACAAATAAACGCTTCCATAAAGCAATGTTTAATCACAAGAAGTCTGTAGTACTTTCTGATCACACCTACTTTCACATGCTGTTGGAGCATGCTGTTCTCAAGAAGCCAGCAAAAATCCCTTTCAACTCTGGAGATGGCCCAATTTTTTTGAAAGAGCGAACAGGGGGATTCCTCCTCCATGTCAGGCAAGAAGCTCGTTGCTTTCAAATCAACGACCCGACGTAATGCTCTCAACAACCCCAAGAGAAAGTTAGGACTGTCCCTATTATTTTATGAGCGTGACGTCATGACATCGGATTCTCGGGACCAACCTCCTAAAAAGAGCGAGTGCACCCACACTCTTAAGCCTCTTACCCCTGCTTTGTTTTTCTTCAGAGCACCTGCGCCACAGATGTTTTACTGTTACTCCCCGGTCTCTCCCTTCCTCCCAGACCCCGCGAATTTAAGCATCTGGAGCGCAGGCGTTCCTATAACAGTATCCGGCGCAGTGTCAGAGTCAACGAACATACGTGGAAGGAGTGAAATATAAGTAGGGAGAGTTCAAAAGGTTCTGCGGCCACGCTACAGCGAATGAAAATGACTTTTCCAGTCGCAGCTGGACGCCCCCCAAAAGGACGTCTGCTCACCCTCGCATAGCGCCCCTCCCAGCAGACGAAAACCAGCCAGGATGGGAAGGGGACGTAAACGCTCCTTCAGATCCCAGCTGAGGGTCACTTTCCAGATCAGCCTGGCCGTACCTGGTACTGGGAGAGGGAGGACTCCTCACCGGCGCCGCTGGGGTCCCGAAGGCGCACGACTAAGAAGGAGCTGCCTTCTCCGTCCCATAAGAAGAGCTCTCCGCCGAGGCCCAAGACCAGGTTTCTCGTCAGCAAGTGCGGCGGCGAAGGCAAAGAAGCCGGCTTCTCGGCTGCGGCTGGGCTCTGGTTTTTCCGTCCTTCCCGGAGCCGCAAGAACACGGCATGGTCAGGGAGCCAGGCCTGCCACAGCTCACCGTCTCCCGCGGCTCCTTCGGCGGCCGCCATCTTGGCCCAACAGCTCTCGTCAGCCCAGTTGCTCAGCCCGCCGCTGAGGGCAGCCAATTCGCTTCCAGCCGTCCACTGCTTCGGCCAGTCATCGAGCAGGGAGCCCGGAAGCCCGAGCAGGGCTAGGGGAGGGGCGGGGCGAAGGTGAGGCCAGCCCATCAGGTAGCGTCATTGCCAAAGCAAAGCCAATCACCAGTCAAGCCTATTCTGAAGCCAAAGGGGGCGGGACGAGAAGTTCAACATGCCAGTGCCTGCTTAGAGAAAGCTTTGGGGTTGCGGGAAGTCTAGTAGCTGGGGGTAAAGCGCCTGAGACCCTTGTATCAGATTGCTTATAGGACACCTCCACCTGGATAAACCTAAACATCTAAAACCTTCCCTCAAGACTTACCTCCCTCAATCCAGGTTGGGCAGACCTCACAAATGTCACTTCTTTTTGTTTGTTTGTTTTTTGCGGTACGCGGGCCTCTCACTGTTGTGGCCTCCTGTTGTGGAGCACAGGCTCCGAACGCGCAGGCTCAGCGGCCATGGCTCACGGGCCCAGCCGCTCCGCGGCATGTGGGATCCTCCCAGACCGGGGCACGAACCCGTGTCCCCTGCATCGGCAGGCGGACTCTCAACCACTGCGCCACCAGGGAAGCCCATAAATGGCACTTCTTTAGTCACCCATTCTGGGATTGTCCAAGCCTGTCTCCGAGTGGGGCCGGCCGGAAGGACAACGCTTCCCAGAATTCCCTACGATCTGGTGCGACCAGCACCCAGGAACTACAACTCCCAGGATTCTGCACGCGCCCCGGGGGCGGGGCCTTCTGGCGGCGACTCCCGCGAAAAGGAGATGGCAGAGGGGTCAGGGTCTCGGCATCGCTCGCTGTATAAACTGGTGGGCTCGCCGCCTTGGAAAGAGGCTTTCAGGCAGGTGAGTGTGGAGTTTCGAAAGCCTTGGCCGGGCTGTCGTCACTCCCCTAGTCCGTCCCGGCAACCGCTCTCCTCCGTGCTTTTCTCTCAGCCCCGCCGGGTGAAGCAGGTGTCCGTGGAGGTGGACCTGGAACCCGAGCCTCTCGCCTGTAGGTCCGGGCCTCGGCCACCGCCCGGCCACTTCCTGGAGTTTCTGTTCCTCTGGGTGTGGCATTGCCCGGGCCGGGCCGGGCCCAGGAAGCCTTCCTTTTGGACTCGGGTTTGCTTTCCGTGTGATGTGTGATCGCGACCGCACCGCTACATCTCTACGGTGGCACCACCATCACCCGCTGATGTCGGGTTGGTGGACACCAGAGAGGCACCTTGTACACTCACCGCAAGCGAGAGAGACGTTATGTCTATTCCACAGAGGAATAGAATAATTAGACATTATTTCTAATCCCGGAAATTATTTCTCTTCCTATTCCAAACTATTTCTTCTGAGCCTCCGTCACTAAGTCTTAGCAGGGTTGTAGCCTACGGTCAGTTCTGACCTATCCTGAGCTCAGTCTGGTTCCTGTAAGTACTATAGCCTGTCTTTCTAGTAATCTCTGAAGTAGTGGATATATCCCAGGAAAATAATCTGATGCTAGGAATGACTGTCGACAGCACGATTTCTCAATCCTGGTTCTTGACATTTTGAAGACGATAGTTCTTTGTTGTGGGGTGCTGTTCTAGGATTGCAGAATGTTTAGCAGCCTCCCTGGCCCCTACTTACTAGATGTCAATAATCCTACAGCTAGAGCTGTGACAACCAAAAATGTCTCCAGTCATTGCCACATGTCCCCTAGGGGACACGATTGCCTGAAGTTGAGAAACATCGTACAGGATGGTGGCTACCAGCATCATATCGAGAGTAGCAAGAATTAGGAAGCGGGACTTCCTGGTGGCGCAGTGGTTAAGAATCTGCCTGCCACTGCAGGGGACATGGGTTCAAGCCCTGGTCCTGGAAGATCCCACATGCCACAGAGCAGCTAAGCCCGTGGACCACAACTACTGAGCAGACGTGCCACAACTACTGAAGCCCATGTGCCTAGAGCCCATGCTCTGCAACAAGAGAAGCCACCACAATGGGAAGCCCATGCACCGCAACGAAGAGTAGCCTCCGCTCACCACAACTAGAGAAAGCCAGTGTGCAGCAATGAAGACCCAATGCAGCCAAAAATAAATAAATTAAATAAATAAATTTATTTAAAAACAAAACACAAAAAAAAGAATTAGGAAGCAAACTAAGTGTCCTGTTAGCACAGTGGATGCTGCGCTATTATCAGCCAACCATTAAGCAAGCTAGCATTAAAGATAGACTATGAAATATGTCAATCTGGAAATACGTGACCCAAGCATTGTAATTTCACCCATCTACACGTGGATAAGGGCTGGAGAGGAAGGTGCCAAAATGACAATAGTTGCGATTAGAGTTGAAATTCTGTGTCTATAAAATTCCTTTAATGTTTTAACAACTAATCTAAGAGGTGTTTTTTGTTTGTTTGTTTTTGACGGAATTGCCTTTTCTGCCCCCTCACCTCTTTCTCCTTCTTCCAAGGGATGCCTGGAGAGAATGAGAAACAGCCGGGACAGGCTCCTAAACAAATATCGCCAGGCTGGAGGCAATATGTCAGGAGGAGCTCAGAACACCTTTCTAGTGCAGGAGGTGATGGAAGAAGAGTGGAATGCTTTGCAGTCGGCGGAGAGCCGGCCAGAGGCCTTGGCTCAGGTCAGGCTGGGATATGTGTTTTTAGCACCAAGGATGCCAGTGTCCTCTCTCTGCCTATTTCCCCAAGTCCTCTAAACCCATCCACCCTCCAGCCCCCAATCAGGATTCTAACGGCCTTTCACCCAGGTTCTTCTACCTTTAACGTTAGACTCTTCTAGATTAATTAATGGTTCATAAATACCGGGCTGTCGACCTGCTGCATCATTGCATCATAATCACTTCTGAAACTGAAAAGAAAGAAATTTCACTCATTGGCTGCCCCCCTGGAGCTTTTGATTCAGTAGGCCTGAGCCAGGAATCTCCCTTTTTAAAAAGGTCTCCAGGAACTTTCTTGTTCTAATCTCAGGCAGGGTTAGGAACTGGGTGTGGATAGGAGACCATTTACCATGTATCAGGAAGAGCACTGGATTGGAAGTCAGTAGTTCTGGAATTCTGATCCTGGTTTTGCTGCTGACTCTTAACTCTGCCTCTTTGAGCTTCGGTTTTCCCATTTGTAAGATGAAGAAGATAATGTTGTCGGTGTTGTGAGGACAGTATAAGAAACGTGTGGGAAACTGCTTTGAGAACATCAAGGCTCTCTGTAATAAAGGGGCGTTCTTTGGTGCCTTCTACGCGTCCTACATTGTGCCAAATGTCTGAGTTACATAATCACAATGAGTGCGCACAATAACCCTCTCAGGTGGGTTTTATTCCCACTTTACAGAGGCCTGAAATGAGGTTGACAGAGGTTAGGAAGTTTCTAATGGTCACAGAGCTTTAGCAGAGCCATATACTTAGCTGCTACCCTATACTGTCTCCCCCAAATGTGGTACCATTATTTTGTCACTGGCTGGTTTAATCATCTGTTGATGCCCTTCTCAGCATGGCCACATTACCGCATTGTCGGCACATTCTACAGAAGGACTGGGTTGATTTCCTCAGTTAAATCTGTGTTCTTCAAGCCAGCCTCCAAGTGTGAATCATTGTGGGTCTTGCCAGCTGATCATAACTTCAAACCTCTGCTGACCCTACTTTCTCTTGCAGTTGGAGGAGCCGCTGGACCTGGCCGTGCTGGAGGAAATCCAACAGGAGCTGATTGATCAAGGTGAAGTCTAAGAATAGTTCTTCCTGCCTATATCTCTAGCTGCTCTAATGCTGATGCATTTTTCTGAACAGAATGTTTTTAACTCATTATTTCCATCTTCAGTCGAGTGTCTAGAAGTCTCTGTTTTTCCTCTAAGGTCTTGGCTGTCTGTCTTCCCAATAATAATAGTCATTGTTTCCAGGCCTTGTGCTCAGACCTCTCCTTCCATGCTATGGTTCTCTCCTTATGATGCCCCTACCAGGTAGCGTGAGACAGAAGAGAGTGGTGTCTAACACAGGTTGCACAGCTGGTGGTGGAGTTGGGAAGTAAAGTCAGTGTTGTGAATCCAGTTCCCGTGTCTATTCTATGCGACAGTACCTCTCTGTTAATAGATTGGTAGTAATCCTGTCACCTTACAGGATAGTGCATGATCAGATCTCTTGCGCTACCTAATTTAAGTACCTTCTCTTGTATCTTTTCTTTACTGACTCCCCAGGGTCTTGTGAGCGTCCCCTTCCTGCGGAATCATAGCACCACAGAGTGCATAAGTTAGCACCTTATATAATTAAGTCATTTATCTCACATAGCCCTATCTTGATTAGGCTTAGTTTTTATCATCTGTTAGAGATAACAGACTTGACTCTGTAAAACTACAAAACTATTTGTAGGCTTAAATAATATGTGTAGACTTCGAGCAGTGCCTGGCATATAGGAAGTTTTCAATACACAATAGCTATTATCTTGAGGACGCAAGAGCATGAACTCTTGGCCTAGACTGCTAAGATTCACTTCTCAGCTTTACCACTTTAACTTGTGTGGCGCCGGGCAAAGCACTTAATCTCCCTGTGCCTGTTTCTTCATCTTTAAAATAAGGAAGTAGTAGTGAAGAAGTTAATATATATAAAGAACTTAAAACAGCATTTGACACATAGTGCTATGCAAACGTTAGTTATTAATGATTGGTGTGTTGACTCCAGTTAGACTGTATATTCCTTGATTTTAATTCTTTTTTCTTTTTGATTGATTTTCTCTTTACCCTCGCCTGCAAAACCTATCTTAGTGGTGAAACACAGGACTCACTAAATATTTCTCTTGGGGTATATTTAATTTAAAAACCTGCAGTGATAAGAATTTGCTGTGTTCCGCCACACTCAGTCCTAAGGAACCCTCTAGAATAGAGGTTGGCAAACTTTCTGTGAGGGGCCAGATAGTAAACATTCAGGCTATTGCAGCTACTTAGTTCTGCTGTTGTAGTGTGAAAACAGCTATAGCCCACACATAAACCAAATGAGCGTGGCTGTTCCATTACAACTTTACTTAAAAAAATGGAAGGTGGGGGACTTCCCTGGCGGTCCAGTGGTGAAGACGCCACACTTCCACTGCAGGGGCACGGGTTCAATCCCTGGTCGGGAAACTAAGATCCTGCATGCCCTGTGACATGGCCAAAAATGTTTTAAAAATTAAAAACGTTAGGTGGGCTGGAATGGCCTGTGGGCTGTGGTTTGCTGACCCCTGCTCCGAAGCCTAGATGGTGAGCTCATCAAGAGCAGGGACCAGCCTTCTTCATCTTTGTACCCCAGGCCTACTAAGTACTAGGGCTTGTTGCATGTTTGCTACACACGTTCTGAACAACACAGAGCCTGAGTCTGTGGACACTGGCGAACATCTCACCTTAGACTCAGCCAGGTGGGCCTGGCGTCCGAAGCTGTCAGCGTCCGCGTTCTCCAGCCGCCCCTGGGACCCTGCCACTCTTCCATCTCTGCCCCTGTGGCCTCTGGAGATGGGTGTGAAAGTTGTCTCTTTGTCTCTTAGCCTCATCACTTCACAAGGAGAGGACAGACAGGAGGGGAAAGATCCAACAAGATGAAGCCTGAGCAGTAAATATCTAGTGATCGGTAGTGTGATTTTGCCCGCATTTTTCTCGTGTGGATGGTGCCTTTGAAAGTGAAGCTTAGCACTCAGGACAGGGCGACCCAGGTGACGTGCGGTGAAACACGCCAGCTGTCCTTTGCCTTGCAGAACAGTCCATCATCAGTGAGTACGAGAAGAGCTTGCAGTTTGATGAAAAGTGTCTCAGCGTCATGCTGGCTGAGTGGGAAGCAAACTCCCTCATCTGTCCTGTGTGTACAAAGTAAGAGTTTTCACAACCTTTTCAGCATTATTTGTTCCCACCCCACACTCCAAGGTGAGTGGAATTTCCCCCCAAATCTATTATATGGGAAGGTTGGGGGATCCAGGTCTGCTGGCCGTAATGCTCTGGGATCCCAATTCTGCTTCCAGGTACAATCTGAGAATAGCAAGCGGTGTGGTCATGTGTCAGTGTGGCCTGTACATCCCATCTCATGTGAGTGTTCCTCACACAGATCGTGTCACCTCTGCACACACCTCTTCCCAACTTCATGTTCAGTTCACACTGGTAGCTTGCAGTCATCCATGGTGAGAATACAGACAGCATATCTGTGAGGTACTTATTAATGTACCACTGCTTAAGAGCTTTATAGAAAGCCCAGTTTAGAACTGGAAACACTTGTATCTGATTTACATAAAAATTTTCCATATATGAAGACACAGCTGTATGTCAGTGGTCTTAAAATATAGGACCTCTTATCTGACATGATGTGGCTAAAAGTCTGCCAGTTCGTTGAAATGGTAAGTTATACAAATGAAACATTTTATAGGAAGTTTTAAACTTACACTTATTTGCCAGTCCTTGAGCGAGGCTCTGCTGATTGGAGAGCTGAGGGTTTTTTTTGTTTTTTATAAACTGCTCTTAAAGCGCATAGTCTAGCATTTCCTGTTTTGTTTCTGTAAGTGCATCAAGAAGCTGAGTGCACTTCAGGATTTTTCCTCCCCATCTTTTACCTAATTCAACACCTTTTTTTTTTTTAGGGACTCATCTTTTTGACTGTTCCTTCAATATTCCACTTATCATAAAAACATAACTTTGTTTCATTCTCTTATTTCATTGGTTTACATAGTAGATAATTAAGTCAGTCAGTTACAATAGCAAGTTCAGTTAGCACAGAGGTAGGACCAAGCAGCACTGGCTCTTGGTTAAGGATACACTTGGCTGGTAGAGGCAGAAACACAGGGAGGCTGGGAAGCCTCCCAGCCCTGGGCGTTCCTGGTGCGGTGAGCATGAGTGTTCAGGGCAGGAGTGGAGAGCGCTGGTCCATCTGGAGAGGCGGTCAGATGGACGTTATTTAAGAGATCCTCTCAGCATGATCGTGAGCGTTTCTAAAGGTCCGAGGAATCAGGCCATCACAGCAAGCCAGTTACAGGATGGTGTGAGGAATCGGGATTTTCAGCCTGTTGACTATGAGACGACTGAGGTTAGCTTGTAGTTTAACTTTTCTGCTTTTCAGTCTCCAGAGGTGACAGAGCAAAAGTTTCGCGCCTGTTTAGAAGACAGCGTGAATGAGCACAGTGCATGTTGTCCCCACACGCCGGCATTTTCCGTCACTGAAGGAACAGAGGAAAAGCCCAGTCTTCTCATGAGCTGTCTGGTACGCCTCCCACAGGACCCAGTGGTAAAAGCGGGTCGGTGGTTGGTTTTATTCCCACCCTGGTAGAAATAGCTTACAAAGAGGTAAATGTTTAAAAATGCAGTTTATTCTCTGAGGAACTTTACTTGCATAGAAAAGTGAAGTCACTTCAGTTAAAAAGGCCAGTCATTCCCCGAAAGGGGAGGGACAGAGGCAGCCCAGCTTGTGGAAGGAGCAGCATAAATGTCATTACTGGTTGCAACTTTTAACCACATATTGAGATTGCTTTTGTAACTGGAATATAATTTAAGCTAACTTTTTTCTATTTAAATTCAGGCTTGTGATACTTGGGCTGTGATCCTCTAGAGCCAACCCTGATGCACACGATCTACTGGGTTGGAAACAAGTTCTGTCTTGAGAAGAGGCCTTGTAAATACAAATCTTTCATTTATAACTTATTTTGTATTAAAACGTTTCAAAGTTTTCTCTGCTTTGTGTTTCGTAATGCAGGTTGAAAGGGAAGGAGTAGAAATAGAAAAGACCAATCACCTTGGAGATTTTATTGTCCATCATTTTGTTATACAAAAATCTAGAAATAACAGGTTTGTAGAGAATAAATGGTAAATCAGTGGCAACAGAAATAAGTTAATATTGAATTACTTTCCATGATATCGGGATGAAAACCATTTCAAAGCACGTGGGTCTGGCTTCACTGGCCAACGCCTGCCGTAAAATTAAGGTGTTTGGCAGCTCGTCTTCTCTATTGGCTTTTGACAAAACCTTTGAGGTCTTCGAGAAACGTAATGTACTCCTGGTGCTCCAAGGCTGTGCTGAGCTCTACCAACTCATCAGCGAAAGTGTTGTCCACCCCTCGGTCCGCAAGGAAATCCATTAGGTGGTCGTATAAGCCCTAAAAGGAGAAACATTGGTTAAAAAAAAAAAATAGAAGGCGGCACCCGAGACACTTATTAAGATGCTTCTTTGTGTGGCCTTGGACTAGACCCTCCCCTGCAAGGCCCAAGGGCACCATCACCTTATCGAGCACTCACCCAGTCCAGGGAATCTGTGCTGAGCGTGTAATTCGTGTCCTTCCAGTCAGAATCGCCAGTGGACTGAAAGCTCACTTCCTTGATGGAGAAAATGTCACTCTGGTCCTCCTCTTCTTGTCCAATCTGACAAGAGACAATATTTGGGGAAAACTGAAAGGTTTCCCAGGACAAGCCAGACTCGTGCAAAGAATAGGGACTATTTATAGCTTGAAACTCAGATTTTAACCTTGCTCCCTCACCACCCCCACCCCAGTCTTCCCAGTTTTGCTGGTCTAAGCTAGAAAATGTTAGTATCAGCTAAATGGGACCAGGAAGGTCCCCGGAGGCCCTCCTTGTCCCCAGGGCTGCCAGCACTCCACTCTACATACCTCATCTTCTGGAAAGTGACAGTCCAGCACAAGGGCCTTGTTGCTACCATCCTTTACAACTTCAACCACAAAATTGGGAGTGGACGTCAATTCAGGCTGGGGAAACAAGAACGAGTCAGTAAATGTCTCTGTTGGCAGGGGTCTGGACCGAAGGTCTCAGTTCAGGGGGTCTGATGGCCACTGCTACGCTATGGTGTTCCCAAATAAGGAGCCTAGGATCTTTCAACACAGAGTATTAAAGCCATGTACCAGCTTGTTCAGACAGACTGGGCTCAACCCACCCTGTGGATCCTTTCTGGAGTCGTAGACTATGTTTTGGATGGCAGAGTATCATATATTTAGTACAGCATTTCACTTCTACTAGCCACGCTACTTGTTTAAAGAACATACTGGGTTACATATTAGAACCTAATACGTACTAGGTTCTAACCTAATTCTACAAGGTTAGAATCAGGAACTCTGAACTCCAGCCCCAGCGAGAGTGGCCTTTTTCTACATCCATACACTACAAAGCTGGCCTAAAGCTCCAAAATCCCTTCCCAGCTGCTTCGGGATCTGCCTCTATTACAGCCCAGGACCGGAGGCTGGTGCCTCTGCCTAAAGCACAGCAACCCCCGCTTTGAGGGTGAGCCAGCCAGTGTGTGTGTTGGGGGCGGGGCGGTCCTAGTGCTGGGCCAGCGCTCCAGGGAGCTGAGCTGGGTCGTGAGACAATACCATGCCAACCCAGCCAGAAAGCCTGGGGACCCTGTGGCCCTCACACTGGCTGGTTTCTAGGCTGGGCACACTGCTTCCTAAAATGTCTGAAGACTGAGCACCATCCAGGTCCAAGCAAGAAGGGCAGCACCTTAAGGCGAAGTCTCTGACGCCCCTGCCTGGGACGTGTGAGAGCACTCCTCACTTGGAAACACTCCAAATGATAATTTCCCTCCTGATCATGGGAAGGGTTAAGACAGTTTCAATTCCTCTCTATTAAGTGAACACAGGGCAAATTATAAAGCCTAAGCCTAAAGGTAACAATTTACTTCGCCCCGGGAAAGAAAAGGGGCCACAGTTCTGGTGCTCTACAAGAAAAGGCCCAAGGATGGTTGTCCTTTGCCTTCTCTCCTAGTGCTAAGAGAATTTAAACAAAACAAAAACCAATGCTCCTTCTGCAGGCCCCCAGAACAGCCCGTGGGAAGGCGGCGGCACAGGCTGGTCACAGTGTTACAGACTTGCCTCCTGTTCTTCAACCTTCTGCCCTTCAGAGGGCCCCTCCTCCCCATCATATGCGGGTGGGATGCTGTTGTTAATGTTGAAAGTGACGGTGACCCTAGAAAGGCAAGAGAAAACACAACAGAGGATGTCAGGGGTAGATACTGAGGCTTGCTACAGTTAAAAATGCTGCTGAAACAATGCACCTCTGATCTGCAGAACTTCCAAAATGGGTGCCTGCATCCCACCCACAGATAGATTCAGCAGGTCTGAAGTGGGCCTACTATGTGCTGGCTGCTGGAAGTCAATTAGGCACTTGTTCCTCAGCCAAATACAGTCATGTGGGGGCTCCTGTCACCAGGCCGGCATCCAGGGCTCACTGCCAACCTGTGTCCACTGGCCACCTCCTGGCCACAGCCAACTGACACTGCCACCCTCGTCTTTCCAGGGCACCTTCCAGTGCTGAGCAGCTGAGTAGCTGGAGGCAGGGGGCAGAAGCCTCCTTTAAACGCTTTTCTCCATTAGAAGAAAATCTGCCCGAGAGGAAGGGAAAAAGGAGCGCTGGAGGGCTGTGGCATCAGCTGAGGATGGAGAGCAGCCCCGGCCCCATGGAGGGGGGCCTCACAAAGAGCAACACTTGCTGGGGAGCTCCCTGGTGGTCCGGTGGTTAGGACTCAGCACTTTCCCTGCCGTGGCCTGGGTTCAATCCCTGGATGGGGAACTAGGATCCTGCAAGACACAGGGCACCGCCAAAAAAATAAAAGAACATGCTGCAGGACAGGCTCATTCCTCAGAGCAGTTGTGGGAAGTTTTATAATCACAAAGCAGGCCACAAACACCAACTAATGACGATCTTCAGTTGCAAGAACCTTCACCTGACGTATCACATTCCAAAATTTGAATCTAAAGTTGAGAGATCTGGAACGAGCACTGCTGGGTTGCAGACAACAGTGCACTGTAGCCACTCCCCTCTGGAGCTGTGCTAACTGGCTGCCTTGCCGGTTTGAGGTTTGAGGTTCAGCCACAAAATCTGTCTAATCTGCAACAGTGTGGACCAAGCTGACGCCTGGGCACAGAAATGCAGTTATGTTCATTAGAACATTACTTATAATGGCCCCAAACTGCCTATGACTTATCCCAGGAAAGTGGTTTAGGTCACGTTACAGAATACATGATTGACCTGTGAAGGGAAAAACACTACACCACCAAAACAAAACAAAAAACCCAGAACGCTACTTCACAGCATATACAAAAATTCACTCAAAGTAGATCACAAACAGCTTACGCAGGTCAAAGTCTTCCCATCTTTCTCATGGTGACCCTTACTACACGGCAACCCCACCCTTATCTTGCTTTCTCAACTATAAACAGAGTAGGAGCTTTGTTTTCCTCAGCCAGAGCCTGTAGTATAGTAAGTCAGTGTTGCAAATCTGAGATTCTGTCGGTGCTGTCAGAACTTCTGAATTTGCGTGCATAGATTTAGGCAAGGCATAGCCTCCCTCACCAGCAAGGGTTTAGCGACTGACGCCTCTACTGGTCCAGTAGGCTCCCAGCGACTTGGCTTCGGTGCTACTTGCTTACCATCTCCGTATTAACTACCACAGCACGTAAGTGTGCAGTGAATGAACGACCTGGAGCTTACGAAATTATCCAAATGAATCCTACAATCTCTCGGAAACCACATGTCTGGTAAGTACCTACCTTAACTAAAGGCTGTTGTGGATAAGTCAGGGCAGGTCCTGCAGGGTCATGGATTTGGTTCCCTGGAGTCCATAGGCCCCTGGTACTTACCTTTCTCCAGCAACTTTCTGCACTAATTTGGCTTCTGTCCCATTCACTTCCAGCGCCCAACCTCCAGACATCTTGGGAAGAGACTTATACTTCTGTATCTTCTTTTCCTCCTTAATCTCATCATTGAGGAATTCAACAAAAGCTTTGTCCCCTACAATGGAAATAAGTTACAGAAAGAGCCAATCAGTCTAAAACGGAAAATGACCCAGGTTACTACAACCAGAGACCTGTATTTGGGCTGTTTCTAATACTTCTGCTATTAACGGTGGCTCTGGGAACTTAACCCAACTCATATCCATTAAGCCTCAGTTTCCTCATCTGTAAAAATGCCGTAAGCTATCAGTGGGAAGCTGAGCTCGCATTCTGGTAAAGTGATTCCCAACAATGAACTCCTTACCACGTTTCAAAATAAAGTAAGAAAAATTCGCCATTACCCTCTTTCACTTGCCAACAGACAACACCACACTACTCCCAACCGCGACCTTGGGCTTTCGCAAAGTTCCATTTTCGAGAGACTGAGAATAGAGTCGGCCTCCAGGGCTTCTTTACAGCATCTCTCCCCGCAGAGTAAAACAGAGGTGGGGGAAGACGGGAAACGCGATCACGCGTGGGTTTAACCCGCTGGTCACCGATCAGTGGGAGAATGTTCTGGACTTCAGGGGCGGTTCCGGGCTGTCCACGCGTGGTCTACACCTCCTCGTCCCGGATTCCCCACCCCACCCAGGCCCTGGCCCCTCACGCCCTCGGCCCACGTGCACGAGTCTTACCTTCGGTGTGCAGTCCGCCGCAGCCGCAGCCGCAGCCGCAGGGCCCCCAAGGCCGCAGGAGACCGGGCAACTGCACCGACCCCGCGCGCACGCTCAGCAGCCCAAAGGGCCGGGCGCACGGCCTAGACGCGGGCTGCAGCAGCGGCAGGGAGGGCGCGGCGGCGCGGATGCCAGCGACAGCGGTGCCCAGGACGCGGGGCACGCAGCGCAGCAGCGGCAGCATTTCTGCAGCGGAGGCAGAGGCGGCGGCGGACACGTGCGGCTACGAAAGACGACTCTCGGCAAGAGCGACGACTCTTCGCCACTGCGCCCTCTAGATCTAGGGCCGCCGCCGGAAGTCCCGCCCCCTCCCCGGGAAGTGCTTCCGCGCCGCCGCTTTGCAGACCGAAGGCACAGCGGGCGGGAATGCGCGCTCTGCTGGTGGCCTCCGGTGTGGCCTCCCGGGGAGGCCTGGAATCCGATTCCTGAACTTCTTTAGCTGAGTCGGCTTGAGTCTGGCGTCCCAGGCTTGCTGTTTAATTGGCCAAAATCCGTTCTCTCCAGTGGCTGCTTACACTCTCCAAATTTCCATCTCCTGTTCTCAAGCACGGCCAGGCTTTCTATGACTTCGTGGAATGCACTCTTGCCACCACCAACTCCCAAAGACCAGCCTCCGGGATCACCTCCCATAAGAGGCCTTCCTGGAACTTCCTCCTCTCTTCCCTGAAAAACAGACTCATGCCTGTGCGACCCGGTCCCTGTGCTTCATTCTTTTCTCAGCAGAAACCTCCTGGCACTGCTGGCTTACCTGGCAGCTGACCCTCACCCCCACCAGACCCGGAGCTCCTAAAGGCAAGAGCCCTGGTTAATTCCTGCAACCCTCCAACCTTACACCCAGGTTCTGATGGGATATTATTTTTCTGGGAGCAAGAAGCCACAGCTTACATTAAATTTAGGTTAAGAACTAATGTTCCTACCTTACCAGGACACATACGATATATAAGGTAGCAAGAAAGTAAGTCTTCCCAAATCAAGTGGCAAAGATATACTTAATATATTCTAAACAGCATTCTGTGAATAAGGGAAAGGAGACCCAAGAAAGAAGCCTCACACATGTACAAGATTCACTTTTAATGGACTTGATAGTCATGTGCAAATCTGAGCATTATATACAAGAGCCAGTGCTTCTTTAGAGCTATCTCTGTTTGAACAAGAACAGACTCAAAATACAACATAAACCTGAACCAACTAGATTTTTTTTTGCTGCAAGTTATAATATTCTGATCAAATAAAATATAATAAAATTCTTGCTTCCCCACAGGTGCAGTGTTTCCTTCTATGCACAAGGAATGGTATCTTAGATGCCTGGCCACAGTTCTAAGCATTTCTTCACAGCTGGATTAAATGGATTTATGCATCACAGTACATAATCCGTCTTATCCACAGAGCAAAAACCTGTCTCCATTCTGGCATCTCTTTACCAAAGGTTTTTACCAAGAACTGGGTGTTGGCAGTTCTTAGATCTATGTTGCTCTGGGGGTTTCACACTCCATGATTACTAGAAGCAGAAGACAAACATCTGAGGCATGTGATCTGCTTGGAGTGCATCTATTTACATGAAGCTGCTCAAGGGAGCTAGTGATTCACCTAGATATGGATTTCACAGGTTGGAAAAAAGGTGGCACACCACTGGAGATTGTAGGATTGAAAAGAGTAGCTCAAGGTTAGATTGCAACATCACTGTGAAACATTTAACTTCCTTAAGAAAGTTTAAAGTGTACTTATCTATCCCCTGCAGCTCAATGTAAACAACCATGTATTTCTTTGTAGTAATATGGAGAGTCAGACCGGCTTTTCCAATCTGATTTAATCCCTGAGCAGCTATGTTAAAAGTTAACTTTTTAAAAAGCCCAATAAAAAACTACTGTATGAAAATTCTACCAGAATGTTAGTGACAAACATATTTCTGTACAGAAACATAGACGCTATTTACCCCTTATTCCTGCTCAGAAAAAATATACATTTCCTGAAACGGTTCAGGTACTTGAGCTGGACATAAATGATTAAAAGCTAAATTTTCCTTGCCCCAGAGAATACCTCTATATAATTTGCTGAGGAACATAATAAATTACCCCACTCCCCATTTTTTACCAGCATGATGAACGTTTTATTAAAAATACAATATTTTCTTTTACCAATACCTTTTGAACATTTTATTAAAAATTGTATTTTCTTTTACCAATACCTTTTGAACCCTAAACATCCTAGGCCTCTATTAAGTAAAGGAATAACCAAAATACTGCACATGTGTGTTCTGACCAATTAAGCACAATAAAAGGGCTAAATCTTGGCGTCTTCTAGGGCATAGCATTCTCTGGGGAAAGATTATTTGCTTTTGATAATTAAATAGCTAAGAAGGACTTTTGGTGTCTTTTCCCTCCTCAAAATATGAAAACAGGAAGAGACTGTGGAGACCCTCTAATCCCCTCTGACAAATATGGAAAATGAGGGCTAGAGAGGGGCGAGTGGCAAAGCCAGGCTGTCCCCAGGTCCCTAAGAAGGAAAAAATGATCATAGGAAATAAATAAGATAAAAGAACATAAACACTAGATGAGGTGATGGATGAGCCAAAGCTGCCTGTGTTCTCACCTCCGCCCACCGCAGGGCCAGAGGAGAAATGCCGTAAGCTCAGCTCAGAGACGCACCTTAGGCTCAAGTGTTTACGGCCCCAAAGCACCTCCCTCCTGAAACCGAAGTTAATCTCTTGTGTTTTCTGTTATAAAGTCCGTATGCAGATAGAAGTTAAAATAGATCCAAGGTCAACAGCTCTGTGAGATCTGGTGGGCCCCTTTCCAGATGACCCCCCTCACTCTTGGGAACTCAGCGGGGTTTGTTGTACCTGCTTCACATCATGTAGAAAAGCAGTAACAGCAACCGAGCTCCACGGCTCACGATCCACGGCGTGTTTATCGTGGGCAGGCACAGTTCTGGGTACTTTCCTTCCATTTGCTCTAAACCTCATGACCCCAACCCTGTAAGTATTATTATTATCACCCCCACTTGGCAGATAGGGAAACTGAGGCTCAGAAGTTAACTAAGTCACCCAAAGTCACCCAGCAAGAACTGAAAGCATCATTTTGAAGTCTCCAAGGTCGCTGCATGTCTGTGTGGTTCAGTTTGAGGAGTTTAGACAAAGATGCTTTCAAGCTCCCAGAGGCCGGGCATAATCCGCCCGATACGACCGCGGCTCTCTGGGTGCCAGCCTGAGAGTCCACGGCGAGGCCAGCTGCGGCCCAGCTTCCGCCCCGGGCGGCTCAGTTCCTGGAGGCCCTCAGCTTCCTCCTGAAGAAGTCGGGGGCAGCCTCGTACAGCCACTCGGCGTCCACCACACAAAGGTCGCGCATGTAGCACTTGTTGGTGAAGAGCAGCTCCGTGTATACGACGCAGGCCGGCTTGCAGTGGAAGAGGACGGACGAGGGGTGGATGGCCACGGGCTGGTGGGTGTCCGTGGTGGCATAGGACCCGTCGGGCTGCAGCTCGGCGGTGCTCATGAAGAGGCTGTGCGCCAGGCAGCGGCGGACGCTCTCTGTGTCCCCTCGCGACGACAGGATCGGCATGGACATCTGGTTCGGGAGGAAGCGAGACATGGAGAAGACCCCAGACGTGAGTACTGTGCCACCACCCGTGGTGGATGGAGCCACGTGCCCCCAGCGCAGTCCAGGGTGCAGGGCCCACGGTGGAGGCTGACACCCGGGTGGCTGCCTGCAACACCTGAGATCAGTGCTGCTGGAGGAGCACCACGTCTACTGTCAACAGAAAATGAGGGAACTCACGCAGCCAAGGGATGGTGTGGCAGGAGAGCTGTTCAAGTACAAGAAGGGTTCGAAAATGGTATAATGCAGAACACAGCACGCTACTATGAGAAGAAGTCACTCTAGTGCTAACAATGGGCCGCTGGCATCAGGCACAGGTCTGGGTAAGGATGACAACTGTCCCCTAGGGACGTGCGGATGGTCCGCGACGCGGGCTGTCTCCAAAGACGCCTTACACACGAAGACAGTCACCACAGAGTTGCTCACAGCAGCAAAAGGTAGACACTCTCTCAGTGCTCAACACAGGAGAACGCGAACACAGACAAGCCCACCTTTGAGGTAAAATGTGGCGCGTCATAGCCATTGAATATATAAACATTATGTCCTCTAAGAGGGAACATAAGCTCGTAGGAAACTTGTTGGTTGATGATTTGGCAATGTCTATGAAAATCTAAACTCCCCACCTATAAGTTCATTCTATGTGTACCAGAGCACAGACATTTATGTAGGAAGGTGATGATTACAGCACAACCTAAATCATCACCATTAGGGGCTTGGCTAAATAAACTGTAGTGAATACAGTGAAATGCTATGAAGTCACTAAAAAGAACGAGATAGACATATGCAGGCACTGCAAGACAGCCTAGACACAAAGTATTCAAGAAGTACTCCAAGTGGAAAAAAACAAATTGCAAAACAAAGTGTTATACATTTTGTTTTAAAAAGAAAATTTTATCATGGTGTATGATCCTTTTAATGTGTTGTTGGATTCTGTTTGTTAGTATTTTGTTCAGGATTTTTGCATCTATGTTCATCAGTGATATTGGATTATAATTTTCTTTTTTTGTGGTATCTTTTTCTGGTTTTGGTATCAGGGTGATGGTGGCTTCGTAGAATGAATTTGGGAGTGTTTCTCCCTCTGCAATTTTTTGGAAGAGTTTGAGAAGGATTGGTGTTAGCTCTTCTCTAAATGTTCGATAGAATTCACCTGTGAAGCCATCTGGTCCTGAACTTTTGTTTGTTGGAAGAGTTTTAATTACACTTTCAATTGGCATATAGTAATCCTTTGCATTTCTGTGGTGTCAGTTGTGATTTCTCCTTATTCATTTCTAATTCTATTGATTTGTGTCCTCTCCCTTTTTTTCTTGATGAATCTGGCTAAGGGTTTATCAATTTTGTTTATCTACTCAAAGAACCAGCTTTTAGTTTTATTGATCTTTGCTACTGTTTTCTTCATTTTTTTTCTTTACGGTACGTGGGCCTCTCACTGTTGTGGCCTCTCCCATTGCGGAGCACAGGCTCTGGACGCGCAGGCTCAGCAGCCATGCCTCACGGGCCCAGCCGCTCCGCGGTATGTGGAATCTTCCCAGACCGGGGCACGAACCCGTGTCCCCTGCATCGGCAGGCGGACTCTCAACCACTGCGCCACCAGGGAAGCCCTGTTTTCTTCATTTTTATTTCATTTATTTCCCCTCTGATTGTAATGATTTCTTTCCTTCTACTGACTTTGGGTTTTCTTTGTTCTCCTTTCTCTAGTTGTTTTAAGTGTAGGGTTAGATTGTTTATTTGAGATTTTTCTTGTTTCTTGAGGTGAGATTGAATTGCTATAAACTTCCCTCTTAGAAGTGCTTTTGCTTCATCCCATAGGATTCTTCACTATATGCAAATCAATCAATGTGATACACCACGTTAACAAATTAAGGAATAAAAACCATATGATCATCTCAATAGACACAGAAAAAGCTTTTGACAAAATTCAACACCTGTTTATGACAAAAACTCTCCAGAAAATGGACATAGAGGGAACCTACCTCAACATAATAAAGGCTATATATAGGACAAACCCACAGCAAGCATCATACTCAATGGTGAAAAACTGAAAGCATTTCCACTAAGATCAGCAACAAGACAAGGATGTCCACTCTTATTCAACATAGTTTTGGAAGCCCTAGCCATGGCAATCAGGGAAGAAAAAGAAATAAAAGGAATACAAATTGGAAAAGAAGAAGTAAAACTGTCACTGTTTGCAGATAGATGACATGATACTATACATAGAAAATCCTAAAGATGCTACCAGAAAACTACAACTAATCAATGAATTTGGTAAGGTTGCAAGATGCAAAATTAATGCACTGAAATCTCTGGCATTCCTATACACTAACAACAAAAAATCAGAGAGAGAAATTAAGGAAACAATCCCATTTACCATTGCAACAAAAAGAATAAAATACCCAGGAATAAACCTGCCTAAGGAGGGGAAAGACTTGTACTCAGAAAACTATAAAACACTGATGAAAGAAATCAAAGATGACATAAAACAGATGGAGAAATATACCATGTTCTTGGACTGGAGGAACAAATATCGTGAAAATGACTATACTACCCAAAGCAATCTACATATTCAATGCAATCCCTATTGAACTACCAATGGCATTCTTCACAGAATTAGAACAAAAAATTTACAATTCGAATGGAAACACAAAAGACCCTGAATAGCCAAAGCAATCTTGAGAAAGAAAAATGGAGCTGGAGGAATCAGGCTCCCTGACTTCAAACTATATCACAAAGCTACAGTAATTAAGACCGTATGGTACTGGCACAGAAACAGAAATATATATCAATGGAACAGGATAGAAAGCCCAGAGATAAAATCACGCACATATGGTCACCTAATTTAAGACAAAGGAGGCAAGAACATAAAATGGAGAAAAGATGGCCTCTTCAATAGGTGGTGCTGGGAAAACTGGATAGCTACATGTAAAAGAATGAAATTAGAACACTCCCTAACACCATACACAAAAATAAACTCCAAGTGGAAAAGACCTAAATGTAATATCAGACACTATAAAACTCTTAGAGGAAAAGATAGGAAAAACACTCTTTGACATAAATCACAGCAAGATCTTTTTTGATGTACCTCCTAGAGTAACGGAAATAAAAACAAAAATAAACAAATGGGACTTAATTAAACATAGAAGTTTTTGCACAGCAAAGGAAACCATAAACAAGACAAAAAGACAACCCTCAGAATGGGAGAAAATATTTTCAAATGAAACAACAAAGGATTAATCTCCAAAATATACGAACAGCTCATGGAGCTCAATATCAAAAAACCAAACAATCCAATTAAAAAATGGGCAGAAGGACTTCCCTGGTGGCTCAGTGGTAAAGAATCCACCTGCCAATGCAGGGGATATGGGTGCGAGCCCTGGTCCGGGAAGATCCCACATGCAGTGGAGCAACTAAGCCCTTGCGCCACAACTACTGAGCCTGAGCTCTAGAGCCTGCATTCCACAACTACTGAGCCCACGCGCCTAGAGCCTGTGCTCTGCAACAAAGACAAGCCACCGCAATGAGAAGCCTGCACACCGCAATGAAGAGTAGCCCCCGCTCGCAGCAACTAGAGAAAGCCCGCACGCAGCAACGAAGACTCAATGCAGCCAAAAATAAATAAATAGATAAATTAAAAAAAAAAAAGGGCAGAAGACCTAAATGGACATTTCACCAAGGAAGACATACAGATGGCCAAGAGACACATGAAAAGACGCTCAACATCACTAATTATTAGAGAAATGCAAATCAAAACTACAATGAGGTTATCACCTCACACCGGTTAGAATGGCCATTATCAAAAAATCTAGAAACAATAAATGCTGGAGAGGGTGTGGTGAAAAGGGAACCCTTCTGCACTGTTGGTGGGAATGTAAATTGATGCAACCACTATGGAAAACAGTATGGAGTTTCCTTAAAAAACTAAAAATAGAACTACCATATGACCCAGCAATCCCACTACTGGGCATATACCCTGAGAAAACCATAATTCAAAAAGAGACATGTACCACAATGTTCATTGCTGCACTATTTACAATAGCCAGGACACAGAACCAACCTAAATGTCCATCGACAGATGAATGGATAAGAAGATGTGGTATGATATATACAATGGAATATTACTCAGCTATAAAAGAAATGAAATTGAGTTATTTGTAGTGAGATGGATGGACCTAGAGTCTGTCATACAGAGTGAAGTAAGTCAGAAAGAGAAAAACAAATACTGTATGCTAACATTTATATATGGAATCTAAAAAAAATGGTACTGATGAACCTAGCTGCAGGGCAGGAATAAAGATGTAGACCTAGAGAATGGACTTGAGGACACGGGGTGGGAGGGGGAAGCTGGGGTGATTTAGAGTAGCATCGACATATTTACACTACCAGATGTAAAACAGACAGCTAGTGGGAAGCAGCAGAATAGCACAGGGAGATCACCTTGGTGCTTTGCAATGACCTAGAGGGGTGGGATAGAGAGGATGGGAGGAAGGCTCAAGAGGGAGAGGATATGGGGCTATATGTATGCATATGACTGATCCACTTTGGTGTACAACAGAAACTAACACAGTATTGTGAAGCAATTATACGCCAATAAAAATCTATTAAAATAAAGAAAAAAAAGAAAATTTTATATATGTATCCATGTATATGTGTATACCCACACATATATAAAAACGTAAATACACAGGAAAAAATTCTAGAAGGATCTACACCAGACTATTATTTATCTTTGCAGGGGCAGGATTAAGGAGACTTTTACACTTTCTGCATTATATATCACTATTTTCTGCACTGTATCAATCTGTAACAATTATGCACGGTTTTTGTAATCTGAATAAAAATAACAAAGATATTTCCACTAAAAAAACAAACCTTAAGAAGAATTCTAATAACATTGGAAAACACTTTTAAAGTTTATAAAAGCTGAATATAAATTATACATACAATGTAACTAATGATGTAAAAAATTCATTTAAAAATAGGGCTATGGGCTTCCCTGGTGGCGCAGTGGTTGAGAGTCCGCCTGCCGATGCAGGGGACACGGGTTCGTGCCCCGGTCCGGGAAGATCCCACATGCCACATGCCCGTGAGCCATGGCCGCTGAGCCTGCGTGTCCGGAGCCTGTGCTCCACAACGGGAGAGGCCACAGCAGTGAGAGGCCCGCGTACCACCAAAAAATAAATAAATAAAAAAATAAAATAAAATAAAAACAGGGCTATAAAAAAACAGACCAAACTGGGGAGAGGTGGAGCTGTGGGTAAGTTTTACTTTCTTCCTTATTTAAAAATTTTCCTACAATGAGAGGGTTTTTTTGCAATCACTTGCAATAAGCAACCTGAAATTTTTCACCTAGAAAAAAGTGACAGCATAGCCCCCAAGTGAACACCAGGAGGAAGAATACCTTTAGGCAGATATCCCTCAGCTGTGATCTGACTTCAGCTACCAGCATCATATTCTTGCTGTGGACAAAATTCTCTTTGCACCAATCCTGAATAGGAGAAAAAAGAGATATCACAGTTCTCTCATTTCTATAAAGAAAATAACATAGCACAATTTTTATTTTTAATTAAAAAAAAATTTTGGGCCGCACCACACGTTATGCGGGATCTTAGCTCCCCAACCAGGAATCAAACCCGTGCCCCCTGCAGTGGAAGCACGGAGTCTTAACCGCTGGACTGCCAGGGAAGTCCCAGCATAATTTTTAGAACACTGTTCTAATTCAGACGGAAAACTTCAGTTGCCAAAAATAAATACAGGAAAATATCTTTATAGCAAAAAGCATGAACCATAAAGGAAAACAGTAAAAATGTAAACTAAAGTAGAACCAAAAAATTCCATAGGTAAGTCACGATGAAAAAAGCTAATGACTGGGATATCTGCATCACTACACCCAGTAAAGAATGATTACCTCCAGAATATATTAAAAAATAAATAAATAAACTCCTACAAATCAGTGAGAAAATGACCAGTACTCCAGTAGAAAAAGGACATGGATGGACCACTCACAGAAGATTAACTACAAATGACAATAAACTTAAGCAAAGGTTCTCGGTGTCCTGAGGAATCAAGGCAGTGCAGTTTCAAATAACTGAGATAGTACTTCATATCCCTCAACGTGGCAAAAATGAAAAGTCATTTCAACTAAGAGCTGGAGAGGCTGGTGGAAATCGAAACTCCTCTGCACTACTCCGGGGAGGATAAAGAGGTGCTGACAGCTCTGTGGACGCACATGCCAGCTGGGAAAGCTTGATGCAGCTGCCCGAAGACCGGCAGGTCCACTCCTGGGTATCAACCCCAGAGCAACTCTCCCCCTTGTGCACAAGAGACCAGGACGGGATGGGCACTGCAGGTGAGGAGACGGAAACAAGTTGCAAAAAGGTAGCATGAAGAAGCATTTACAGCATACGACGCCTGCGCATACAAAGTGAAAGCACTTTGCTGCCCACCAGGACCCAGACAGACTTGACTGGGGTTACAGAAGGGAGGAAGGACTGCAAAAGGGGCAGCTCAGGGCTCTTGTTGTGTCCAGATCATTTTATTTCCTTAAAAATAAGTTGAGGCAAATACAGCAAAATGTTTATAACTACCAAAACTGGGTGGTGGCTATTTTTTTTGCATTAAAGTACAGATAAAGCATGCATGCTATATATAGCACAATTACTGATATATATATATATTTTTTTTTGGTGGGCCGTGCCACCCGGCTTGCGGGATCTCAGTTCCCTGACCAAGGATTGAACCTGGGCCATGGCAGTGAGCCCGGAATCCTAACCACTGGGCCACCAGGGAACTCCCTACAATGACTGATTTTATTCTATTTTATTTTACTGATAAGTGAAAGAAAATACAGCCATTTTCCATCTTGGTCCAGGGAACTGAAATACAAGCAAAATCTGCTATGAAGGAAGTTAGGGGCAGGTGGGGAAACAAATCATTTTGTAGCTAAGAAACTGGGTCAACAAATACTTAACGAACTGGCCAACGTTAGGTATGAGTTAAACATAAGTAGAGGGAAAGACGGGAATCATGCCTTCCCTGGTAACCTCCCTGCGCGCAGACATTTCTGAAATGACATCTGCCATTCACAGGCCCAAAAGGAGGCATCGTTTGAGAAGGGGAAAGAGACAAGGCCTACCTTGTTTCCGCCTGTGTTCTTGAAGGCCCGGTAGATGTTAAGCAGGGTGATGTGATCGCCCTCGCTGGCTATGAACTTCTTCCGCACAGCCTGCACTTCATCCCGCCGGGAGGGGGGGTTGTAGAGAACGCTGTCCACTGACAGCAGGGAGATGATGGTCAGTATCTCCTCCGTGCAGTGGAATTTGGGGGACAGGAGGATGGTCTGCAAATCACAATTAAAAACTGTGTAAGCCTAGTTTTCTCCTGGCTTCTGAATAAAGTATTTCCATACATTGCTTTTGCAGCTTCCCTTGTAAGCCTTAAGGGGCAGGTGTTTCTAAAACCATGACTACGTATGTTATTCTACTTTCTGTAAAACAGAGGGCTGCCTTCCCCGCATGATTCCATGTGGGTAGGGCTCATGACTTAATATGGCTTGAATCCCACACTGAGCGTAAGTCAGAGTTAGGCGTTAATAAGTAGGCGTTAATAATTATTTAAGAGAAAAAGTGAAGATTAATCTAGAAGCACTGGGTTAAGGAGTCTCCTTTGGGATGGCTGACCCGTAACACACAGAAAGGGGACTGAGGAGAGGATATCATTTACTTTGGCAAATTTGGGTTCTAACGGGAAAGCCGCCATCTTTCTTCCTATTGGAGTCAGGGTGAGCTGGCCGTCCTTGTTTTCAAGGGCACCCAACAGCTCCAGCTGGGCGATGGCTGCCTGAACGTGATCTAAAGAAAGACATAAAAAGGAGTCGAACATTCAGAACAGGACGAAGCTGGAGCTAGTTCCTTACTTCAGGGCACTTCTGAGAAGCCTACGTCAAACCACAGCAAAGACCACAGCCATACTGTCCCCATGAGATGCTTTTCAAAGCTGTTAAGCACAACATTGTCTTCAGCTCAACTCTCTTTAAATAGTGGCCTGCAATTTGGCAATATGTGTGTAAATCTGAAACCCAGCAAAGTTACACTTATGAATTTCACCCCCAGATACACTCGGACATCGTACAGGGACCTGCATCTCCAGACGCACACACACAGCAATGGAAATACCAGGTGCCTCAGAGGCCCCTGGTGAGAAGGACACTATTTACTATATTATTCTTTTTAAATCTGAACCATGAAAATGCATTGCCTATTAAAGAATAAAGATGCAATTCTAAGAATGTAATAAATATCTACACAGAGAGAAAATGATCTGTAAAATACATTAAGTGAAAAAAGCAATGTACCACACACCTATGGTCAACTTAATCTATGACAAAGGAGGCAAGGATATACAATGGAGAAGACAGTCTCTTCAATAAGTGTGCTGGGAAAACTGGACAGCTACATGTAAAAGAATGAAATTAGAACACTCCCTAACACCATACACAAAAATAAACTCAAAATGGATTAAAGACCTAAATGTAAGACCAGACATTATAAAACTCTTAGAGGAAAACATAGGAAGAACACTCTTTGACATAAATCACAGAAAGATCTTTTTTGACCCACCTCCTAAAGTAATGGAAATAAAACCAAAAATAAACAAATGGGACACTTAAAAGCTTTTGTACAGCAAAGGAAACTATAAACAAGACGAAAAGACAACCCTCAGAATGGGAGCAACTATTTGCAAATGAAACAACGGACAAAGGATTAATCTCTAAAATATATAAACAGCTCAAGCAGCTCAATATTAAAAAAACAAACAATCTAATAAAAAAATGGGCAGAAGAACTAAATAGACATTTCTCCAAAGAAGACATACAGATGGCCAAGAGGCACATGAAAAGCTGCTCAACATCGCTAATTATTAGAGAAATGCAAATCAAAAATACAATGAGGTATCACCTCACACCAGTTAGAATGGGCATCATCAGAAAATCTACAAACAACAAATGCTGGAGAGGGTGTGGAGAAAAGGGAACCCTCTTGTACTGTTGGTGGGAATGTAAATTGATACAGACACTATGGAGAACAGAATCCAGGTTCCTTAAAAAACTAAAAATAGAACTACCATATGACCCAGCAATCCCACTACTGGGCATATACCCTGAGAAGACCATAATTCAAAAAGACACATGCACCCCAATGTTCATTGCAGTACTATTTACAATAGCCAGGACATGGAAGCAACTTAAATGCCCACGCCAGACGAATGGATACAGAAGATGTGGTACATATATACAATGGAATATTACTCAGCCATAAAAAGGAATGAAATTGGGTCATTTGCAGAGACGTGGATGGACCTAGAGACTGTCATACAGAGCGAAGTAAGTCAGAAAGAGAAAAACAAATATCGTATATTAACGCATATATGTGGAATGTAGAAAAATGGTACAGATGAACAGGTTTGCAGGGCAGAAATAGAGACACAGATGTAGAGGACAAACACATGGACACCAAGGGGGGAAAGTGGCAGGGGATAGTGGTGGTGGGACAAAAAAAAAAAAAAAAGAAAAAGCAATGTGCCAATGTCTATCGGTAGAAGGATAAATGCATTTTGGTTTATTCATAGACTAGAACAATATTTAGTAATGAAAATGCATCAGACATAAACCTTATAAAACATGATGAACGAAAAGGGAAGGTCACTGGGAAATCGAGGCATAAACATGCCAACCGAAACAATGCACGTGCATGGAATAAAATATTCAAGAAAAGCGAGGGATTCACGGACAAAACCTGGGAGGTGGTTAACTTGAGGTGGGGAGTGTGGCAGCCTCCGGAGGCTTTGCAGCCCTGGTAACGGATGCACAGGTGTGGCTTCGGTATTTCCACCTGACAGGAATGTGCCTCGTTTGTATGTAGAGATTTAGCAAGAAAAAGAAAAAAAAAGTGTAGAACAGTGCACAATGTGTGTTGCTATTTGTGTTTTAAAAAGAGACTATATGGAATTCCCTGGCGGTCCAGTGGTTAGGACTACATGCTCTCACTGCGGAGGGCCGGGGTTCGATCCCCAGTCAGGGAAATAAGATTCCGCAAGCTGTACAGCCAAAAAAAAAAAAAAAGCAAAGTTGATCTCAGTCTTGAAGGCTGGTGCCTTTGCTCTTGGCCTGTTTCTGGAAGAAGTGCTGGAAAGGTGCGTGAATGGCCCATAAGTGCTGTTGCACCTGGGGCTGGAGACACCCAATCACAACCCTTTCTGCAGGCACCCCAGTCTGGGAGGAGGATGGAATATACGTGCCCAAGGACTGATGAAATAAAATTCATATGATAAATAAATAAAAGACTATATGTACTTGCAAAGATTTTCTCTAGAAGACACTGGGAAATGTTCACAGCGGTTGCTGTAGAGGAGGGAAACTGACATCACAGAGGGGCCCTGTATACCCATCGACTGTTTACTTTTTTAACCAGTTGCGCTTCTTTACTTAAAAAAAAGGAGAGAGAGGAAAAAAAAGAAAATGGTATATGTTGAAGAGATGCCAAGTACTAAGCTACCATCATTAAAACTCCCCATTATTTTTTTTTCCAACATGGAGAGATTATCAGTGAAGGGCAGGGGCCCATCAAATTCCGGTCAAGAGCAAAGAAACTTAATCTTTTCAGTGCTTTTGCTGGCAAAAGTACGATTTTGTTAGGTTTGCAGTATCCTGTGGACCCCCTCGACCACCTTCACTGGTTCCTGTGGTCTCGGAACCCGCCCGTGATGCCTACATGAAGCCGCCGATTGTGCACCGCGATGGTGCTGACGGCACCGCATCTTTCCTTTAATGATTTGAGTTTCTTCTCTGGGAGTTAAGGTTGTTATCCACCAAATTATACTAAACAAAAGGAGACCGCTGGAGGACCTGGTTGGTTTTTTTTGGAGTCCACTGGTTGTTTTTGTCCATTTTGTACACCTTCCCAAAGACCCCACCTACCTGGAGATGGTTTGGACATGAAGTCAAAGGTGAGCACGTTTGGGACTTTCATTGCGAGGAGCTGCAGCATCACGCTCGCCAGGTTACACCTGCAAGTGTGAGAGACGCAGGTGGTTCACGCAGGTGTTCCTGACCCCCCAGCCGGCGAGGCAAGAGCCGCCCACCAAGGAGAGTCAGTTGGAGGATACGGGCCACAGGGACAGAAGCCTCAGGACAAAGGGCAGGTGTGGGAGCCCCTTGGGCCTGCCTTTGGATCTCTGGCACTGTCATCTTCTCAAACTTCTCAAACTCATCCTCCGTGTAGAGCCGGTAACAGATACCACTGTCCTCTCTGCCAGCCCGTCCTGTGCGTTGCCAGGCCTGAGTCTTTGACACCCGCTGCACAGCTAACACCTCCAGGCCACTGTCTGGTGGGAGAATGGCCCGTGTTAGTGCTTTGCTCGTCACATGAACAAACTCTGCAGCGTGGGCAATGAGAGGCACTGCTCAGACCGCCGGGGACCCTCTCTGTGACACACGGGGACCCTCTCTGTGACACACGAGTCCAGAAGAGCTCCAGCCTGCGTCAGAAAGCACGAAACCAGACCGGTCTGTGGTGAAGCAAGGCCTTTGCTGTGAACACCGTGTGAAACCTGTGACTAAAACATCAGAAGGACCTCGTGCTTGGGGCAGGGACCCAGGAGAGTAGATCTCAGAGGCCTTGGCTTCGATCACAGGTGACCACAACCCCGTTTGCCCAGGACTGAGGGAGTCTCCCAGGACTTGGGACTCTCGGTGCTAAAACTGAGACAGTTTCCAGCAAACCAGGATGGTTGGTCCCACATCAAACGATGACCCCAAAATGAAATGCCTCCAGTCCCCTGTGTGTTGCATCCTCCCTCCTGCCCTATTATAAAAGAGAGACAATGTAATGCTGTTACGCCTAGGAGTGAATAAGACCGATTTTCTTATAAAGGTGTATTTTGTGCCAGGCACTAGAGAACCAAGCCCTTTCACATACGTGGTCCCCAGAGACACACATGAATGACAGCACCCTTGAAGGCTTAGCAGTGCATTTCAATTAAACGTTCGGGAGCCATAATTTCAGCTGCCTCAAATCCTCTGTGGAGTAAAGCAAGGTAGAAAACAGACCTGAATAAAAATGACTTCAAGCAAGCTGCCCACTGCACACACTCAGGAAACAGCTAGTGCCTCGCCCCAGCCTGGGGGGGTCTGCTTCCTTCCTGGGAGACTGGAGGTCAAACCAGCCTAGCTCAGATGTCATTTCCGAGGAAGCCTCTGATGTGGTATCAGGCTGTCCCTGGCCTGAGAGCCAGCATCCTCGCCTACCTTCTGACGGGGTTGCATGCCCTCTGCCCAGGTCCCTGACCATCTGTCCCCAGGTGTGCCACTTCTGGGCTCTTCTTTCCTGCCTCACGTGCCTTTCTGGCCCTGACTGCTGGACTGTGGTGCTGCCGCCCGAATCTCAGGTAGTTACGGACATGAGACAATCATCTGGGGGAAACTGGGACACAGGCTGCTCACTACACAGAGAAGAGACATCAGGAGCTACAAATTCTCACCGGGGTTATACTTCTTTGCTTTAACCATGCCCGTGTCAACTACATATTTTATTCCTGTAATGGTTATGGAGGTTTCAGCGATGTTGGTTGAAATGATCACTTTGCGACAGCCCTAAAAGGAGGAAGAAAACCAAAGAGCCATATGACACACATATGATTCAGAAGTTTTAAAACACATTCCTCACCGTGAATTGTCACAACTCACTCATGAGCAAGAAGAGATGACTTTTTTATTATGACAGTCATTAATATTGATGGCTGGTCACTAAATTGGGCGGGGCGGGGCGGGGCGGGGTGGGGTGTGGGGAATGCTTCAGCCTTAAAAGTTTATTTTGAGGCAATGAGATGTGGTGGGAGAGGCACAAGATTCAGAAGCAGGTAGATGTGGGCTGGAGTCCTGGCCCTGCCAGCTACCTCCTGTGCCCCTTGCGCAACCGTCACTTCACCCCTTGGGGCCTCGGAACTGGGATGGTGGCCCACCTTGCGGTTCTCGAGAGGATGAGAGACAGTATGTGTCAAGTGCTGGCCCAGTGCCTGGCACAGCATGGGCACCCGAGGGACGTACTGTGGACACAGGCTCTGTTACGGGGGACCTTGGAAGAGTCACTCACTGAGCCCCTGGCCTCTGCCTTTGCCTCTCCCTCACCCCCGGACAGCTGTCTCCCTGTTCTGACCATGGGAGGGCTGTGTCTGCAGCCCCGCATTACCCTCCTGCGTCTTTCCAGTTCATGTGTGTGGTCCCTGCACATCCCGTCCCACACACCTTATCTGGAGCCTGCTGACAGGAGCACAGGCCCCACTGGTGCATCCGTCTGGGTACCCAGGGATGGGGCTGGGCAGAAGAAGGGGTGCACTCACCTTCGGGGCCCCCTGGAAGACGCGCAGCTGCTGGGCGTAGGGCAGGGAGGCATAGAGAGGAAGGACCAGCATGGAGGGGCAGCCGTCGGGGAGGTGTTTGGCAATGTCCCGGCAGGTCTTGCTCATGGCTTCGATCTCCTCCTGCCCAGTGAGGAACACCAGGATGTCCTGAGAGGAGGGGGCTTCCTACAGAAAAGGCAGAGTGGGATTACTAGGCCTTGACAGGAGCACAGGTTGCACAGAACAATGGTCACGGATGAACTTTCCCAGTTATTTTTCTTAACTCTGGAGACATAAATGAGCCTAAACATTGGTGTCTCCCCTGGGAGAAAACCCACACCGAGAACGCACGGCTGCAACGTACTCGAGTTAGCCAGCTATGTTTAAAAACGAATTAAGGAGATTTTGAAGAAAGATGGCCAGATTGCTTTTGCAGCGAGAACAATGCCATGAAAAGCACAATCAGGCAAGCAAATAAAATCTGCATGACGCTGCCTTCCTTTCATAATCATCTTGAAAGATGGAACTGACAAAAGAGACAACTTGGGGAAATCCTGATCCACGGAAATGGCCGGAAGCACTCATGTTGGAAGAGGAGCCCTAATTGAATGAGGCCATCAAGTGTACTTTCATAAACCCCAAAGCATGCTGAACGTGGACAAGGGATTGAGATCCCAGGCTTAACTGGATCCTTCACCTCACAAAGAGAAGAACATGTAAGTGTTAATTGCACACCCACTGATCCAATCTTTCTTTGACGTCTGTTCAGATACATTAATTTGTAGAGTACTTGTTTGGCAAAATAACTGAAAAATATTTAGTAATTATCTATATGTTGTGCATGTGTATGTGTCTATATATATATATATATATGTCTATGCATGAATACATATATCTATTATCTATGTATTTATACGTGTGCATGTAGTTTTTTAGCCTGGTATTAATAGGACAAATGTTCAGAGGTGCGCACACACAGAAAGGATAAAATCTTTTTTTTTTTTTTGGTGGCGTGGCTTGTAGGATCTTAGTTCCCTGACCAGGGATTGAACCCGGGCCCCAGTAGTAAAAAGCACTGAGTCCTAACTGCCAGGGAATTCCCAGAATAAAATCTACAACAGTCAAAGCTTCATCAAGGGGAGGGCTCATCAAAGCTACCATGTAACCTGAGGGCACTGCAGGCACTATTCATGAAAAATCCTCATCTCAAGTTTGCTTTTAGCAGCTAAACAAGGCACCCTGACCTTCTCCAAATACTATCAAAATGACGGTGAGGGTGTAAGCCCAGGAAGACAGGGTTTCAACCCATTTTTGAAAGATGAAGAGACGGGGCGGGAAGTGAGTGACTTGGCCGGGCAGAGGGAGTCCTGATGGGGGAGCGTACAGACGGGGTGGTAGGAAAGTGGTGCGCCCACTTCCCTGGAGAAGCCACAAAGGCTCGGGCTCAGAGCGAGCCTCGGGGGCTTGTGCCGGCATGAGGACCCAAGTGTCCGCTGGAAGTCTGAGTACAGTGTGGTTGAACCCCCCAGTCCCCTCCTCCACCCGATGCGGCCAGGAGGCTGGGCAGACACGGGGTGCTGTCGTGGGATTCAACACAGGAGGGTGGCAGAGGGAAGAGCCAAGAGGACAGCTGTGCGGAGACCTAGGAGAGCAACCTGTTTGGAGCAGAAAAGCAGCATAAATAAAGGACCCGGGAAAAAGTGGATTGTGTTTCAACACATAAAAAATATTCATGATTGGCATGTGATAGATGTTAGAACCCTTGGGGAAAAATTGGCTGTACGTACATAGAAATCTTGTACGACTGTGTGGAACAAGGAACAAGGCACTGCGATGGTGCACAACGTAGGGTCGTAATATTGTAAAGACTGATATTTGATTTAAAAAGACGTCCTGGGGCTTCCCTGGTGGCGCAGTGGTTAAGAATACGCCTGCTAATGCAGGGAACATGGGTTCAAGCCCCGGTCTGGGAAGATCCCACATGCCACGGAGCAACTAAGCCCGTGCACCACAACTACTGAGCCTGCGCTCTGGAGCCCACGAGCCACAACTACTGAAGCCCGTGCGCCTAGAGCCCGCGCTCCGCAACAAGAGAAGCCACCGCAGTAAGCCCGCGCACTGCAATGAAGAGTAGCCCCCGCTCGCCGCAACTAGAGAAAGCCCGCGTGCAACAACAAAGACCCAACGCAGCCAAAAATAAATAAATTAATTAAAAAAAAAAAAGACATCCTGATATGATCTTTTTTTTTTTTTTTTTTTTTTGCAGTATGCGGGCCTCTCACTGTTGTGGCCTCTCCCGTTGTGGAGCACAGGCTCTGGACGCGCAGGCTCAGCGGCCATGGCTCACGGGCCCAGCCGCTCCGCGGCACGTGGGATCTTCCCGGACCGGAGCACGAACCCACGTCCCCTGCATTGGCAGGCGGACTCTCAACCACTGCGCCACCAAGGAAGCCCCTGATATGATCATTTGAGAGGATGTTTCAGAAACAGGAAAGTAACATCCAAGGGAAACAGTTAAGAAATTGAAGGTGTACCTTCAAGAGCAGGATCTGGGCTAGGAAAGTGAAAGCAGTTCCTGTTTTTTTTTATGAGCTTTTTGGAACTAAGTACTTGACTTTTTAAACTTTAAACTATACACCCATCACTGAGCTTAAAATAAAAATTAGCTTTCAAAAGTTGGCTTCTAGATTTTTTCAGAAACTTAATGGAAAGGTAAAAACAGTCGATATTATACAAATTAAACCAAAAAATGAGATTTAATCACTCGAATTTTTAAGTAAACGTTTAATAAAATGAAAAAAATATTTGAAATGTTCCTCTGTACAGTTTTTTGTTTTTTTTAAGAAAACTCTAAATTGCAACCCATTATTGGTTAATACACCAACTTTTTTTTTTTTTTCAATGAGACAGCAAATACCAGAGGACATCACATGTAGTAAAAGGAGACTGTGTTTCCTAAGACTCACTTCAGTTCTACACATTGTGTCCTGGGTTGCAATATAAAATGTGTGTCTTATTGGGGGTTCCAATCAAAATATGCTTGCAAGCCACTGCTTTAACATATGGACGTTTTCTGGCTCAGCTGAGGAAAGATGCTGGTCAGAGTTGAATTATTTTTTTTAGAGAAAAAAAAAAAAAGACACTGAGAAAAAGGATAAAAATATGGACATGGCAAACGAACTCCATATTCAACTTCAGGACACAGCTCACAGAATGGTTTCGTTCAGCAGCTTTTCTGTTCAAGGCTGAATGCTCGAGGTCAAACAGGCCTTCCCAGGAATCTGCACCCCGGTGCCTACCTGGTGGATCTGGAAGACAGAGACCAGGGCCGCGTGCAGGTAATCGTGCTGGGGCTGCTTGGTGTAGAAAATCTGGATCGGGTGCTGCCGGCCCTCCAGGTAGAGGACGGGGGCTCCGCTGAAATACTGGGAGAACAGGTCCACGTCCATCGTGGCCGACATCACAATCACCTGTGTGTGAGACAGGGGCGGAGGATGGGGACAAGCTTGGACCAGCCTTTTTGTGCCCCTGCTGAGCCCTGAAGGCTGCCGAGGAGGCCCGCGCCCCCCCATGCCCACTGCCCTGGGTCCCTCAGCAGCACAGGCTGCACCTACTTTGAGAGGCAGCTTCCCCAGCTCCTTTCGCCTCTTCTGGGCAGCTTTCACCACCCCAAAGAGCACATCCGTGTGGATAGTCCGTTCATGGGCTTCATCCAAAATGACGCAGCTGTACTTCCGAAGCAGGGAGTCTGAAATGGCCTCGCGCAGAAGCATGCCATCCGTCAGGAACTTGATCTTGGTGTCCTCCGAGGTGACATCGTCGAAGCGCACCGTGTAGCCAACCTGTGTGGAGAGATCACTCATTCACTCAGCAAACGTGTGTTCAGCACCCAGTGTATCCAGCACGGTGCCAGGCACTGGTGCTATCGCAGCGAACAGGACCAACTCCGACCCTGCCCTGCTCCCAAGGCAATGGACACACGCCTTCAACTGCAATGATGATAAACACTACAAAGAATTTAAAACTAGCCTCCTCCTCCCAGCTACTTCATAGTTTCAAGTGAAGCTATGTACACATATGAAAAGATGTCCAAGACGTTTTTAAGTCAAATGGGTAGACACCCACACAAACACGAATAAATCTGGCTTATATACAGTTCTGGACTCATTCTCAATACCCACCTATATACTAGAAAAATGCTTACAAGTTTGTAGAAAGAAATGTAGATAAAAGACTTAGCAGATGTTACCGAAGCCTTGAAAGTGCTCAGGAAGGGCTTCCCTGGTGGCGCAGTGGTTGAGAGTCCACCTGCCGATGCAGGGGACACGGGTTCGTGCCCCGGTCCGGGAAGACCCCACATGCCGCGGAGCGGCTGGACCCGTGAGCCATGGCCGTTGAGCCTGCGTGTCCGGAGCCTGTGCTCCGCAATGGGAGAGGCCACAACAGTGAGAGGCCCGCGTACCGCAAAAAAAAAAAAAAAAAAAGTGCTCAGGAAAAAAACAGCTAATTTATCCAAGTTGCCAACAGATTTTGAAAGCAAAGCAAGTGAGACTGACAGACCCTCTGATCTCTTAGGAACTGGTAAAGAACTCTGAGAGAGGCTGACACAATTGTGGCAAGAAAGAAGCTTGAGATGTATAAGTAGTCTTGTTCAGAAAAATAAAAGTCAGGGGGCCGGGAGTGGGGGTTAGGGGACCAAGAACTGTCAGTAAAGAAGGAAGTTAGGTACCAGCTTCCCGAGTTCGGTTCTCTTCTCGTCTGAGACTCTGGTAGCCAGAGAGATAGCAGCCACTCGGCGAGGCTGGGTCACGGCAATGATGGCCTGGCGGCCAATCCCCCCTTCATACAGGTACTGAGGGATCTGCGTTGTCTTCCCAGAGCCGGTTTCCCCTAGGAAAGAAAAAAGTCTCATTTAAATGCAAATTGACGTGCCCCAGAGCCCACGAGCCACAACTACTGAGCCTGCACGCCACAACTACTGACACCCCCGCGCCTACAGCCCGTGCTCCGCAACAAGAGAAGCCACCGCAATGAGAAGCCCAAGCACCTCAAAGAAGACCCAATGCAGCCTAAAAAAAAAAATGGTCCACATCAAAATTAAAAATGCAAACTGAAACATACTTCACAAAACAGATCAAAGTCAGAAGGAAAAGATAAGAAAATACTCTAAGCTGATAAAGCCACGGGAAAATGTGTACCCACATGTACTGCCAGCAGAGTGTTAATTGGGATTGTTTCTTGGAGGGCCACATTATACTAGGAAAATCTTTAAAATGTTGTACTCTCTGACCCACAATTCCACTTGCAGGAACTGATTCTAAGGAAATAAAGATGTGTATAAAAATACAGCTTCAAAAGAGTTTTAGTCAACTTTGCTCATGACACCCAAAAATTAGAAACAACGTAAGTGGTCAGCAACAGTAACCAGTATAGTAAGAACATACAATGGAATACAAACGTTATATAAAAATGTCCTACTTTTCAAAGGGATAAACGAGATGTAAATGCACTGCCATGAAGAGAGACATCTGCTCCTACACTGCAGCCACAGCTAACTCCTCACCATTCCCCAGCCAGCCGCCTCCTTTCAAACCCTCTGACTTTGCCCACACTGTTATGAAATATCTGCCCCCACGCTGCCTGCGTGACAAACTGTACATGCGTTAGACCTCAAACTCTCCCCCCAGGGGCTGCGCCGCCTCCTCTGTGTTCCTTAGAGCCTTGTTCATCTCGTCCATCACTGATCACCCTACACTGTGTGAAAGCATTTAAATGTTTCTGTCCCCCTCCAATATCAGAGGCCCCTGGGGGGCAGAGATGGCCTGTCCGTCTCTTCCATGTACTTCAGCATCTGCATACAGTAAGCACCCAACCTTATTTTCTACCCTCCTGTGTTCCCTTCCCAGTGCCCAGTCACAACAAAGAACTGTAAACCTGTGCATCCCTCCCCCCACAGCTACCAGTACCCCTCCCTGACCTCACAGAGTCCTACAGTCCCGTGGTTCTTCCATTTTCTCCCCTCTGACTGCTCATCCTTCCTGACCCAGACACAAATCACGGACGAAGAATTTGATTATTCTACGCTCCTCCTGCTGAGTTCATCAGGCAAAACCCAAACCGGGATCAATGTCTCCCTGTCCATCTTTTTTGCTCCTACACCAAGAAACTGAGCGTTGCTATAGTAAACTAACCCAACTGTGCTGACACTGACCTGAGTTTGCCGTGGGGTTAAATGCACCTGAGCACCAGCACCACCGCTGATCCTTGTTCTTGTTTCTGCAGCCCTTCTTTTGTCCCCGTCCTCCCCAAGGACCCTGTAACGCCCATCCTCATCAGAGCTCCCGTGCCTACTTCATAGGAAAGTGAAGTCCTCAAAGGTGATCTCCCGCCACTTCCCCCTGCAAGCTTTTCTGCAGTCACCCCCATTCTTACCTCCTTTCTCCAGCCCCCCCAGCCTCTTGGATATCCAGGCCCGCTCTGCATCTAGCCCTTGTTGCCAAGGGCCCCCGTTCCCCATGCCCTCTGTCTCTGCTCTGTTAGTGCCCGCTTTGCATCTTCAACCTCCTTCTCTACTGAGTTCTTCCCCTGAACCTATGAATATCTGGAAGTTCCTCTAGGTCCCCCTCCTTTTTGTCAAAACAGAAGCCTGCTCCCACTGCCTTCATGCCCTCACCTCCTACCTACTCCTCGGCCCAGTGACAAATCAGCTCCCAGAGCTCTGCCGAAACAGCGCTCAACTCGATCCCCAATTGATACCTCGCATCCAATCCAGTGGGCACTTTTTGGGTCCCCATTTTCATTGTTGCATCTGTTCACTCCCTTCCTCTTACAACTCTGTTCCTTAGGTTATCAGCTCTCCTGGATCTCCTTCACCTCTTTGGAGGCTCATCCTCTCGGTCCTTCAGGAGCTCCTCTTACTTAAACGTTGGGGATCAAAGCCCCTTGTAACTGGTCCCCGGCCCTCAACTCTGCTTCTTAATTCGTGCACCAGAAACTGCTACTTCCGTCAGACCGGACCGTCTCTCGCCTCCACTTTGTCTCTTATGCTGCAGGCTCTCTCCTCTGCGTCCAACGCCTCCCTCCCCGACTGGCTCAGATCCACTCTTCCAAGCTCCCAAAGTTCCCGCTGCGTCCCTCTACCCTTCCGCACAGAAGGCGAGTCTTTGCCGAAGGCGCGAGTCACTCACACCGGCTGTGAGCACCTCCAGAACGGGCTTGTCTGACTCCTCCGAGGCCCCTCTCCTGGCCCCGAACAGAAAAGGCAGTCAGGTTTGTTGTAGAAACGAGTGAAAGGCGGGGAGAAACACCTAAGAAAAGCTGTTCTCGCGGAGCTCGAACGGGGAGAGAGGAAGGACGCGCCGGCGCGGTCACTCACCGAGGAGGACGGCGCTGTCGAGGTTTCGGAGCTGGGCCAACAGCTGCCCCCGCGCCTGGAAGATGGGCAGACTCCGGCGCTGCAGCTCCACGGCCTCACGGTAGGGGCTGACCGAGGGCTGGGCCAGGGGTGGCTGCTGCCTCCGGCCACCTCCGCCGCCGCCGCCGCCGCCCGCGGTCAGCAGCATCACCATTCGCCGCCCGTGAGGGCAGGACCCGCCGCGCCTCAAAGGCCCGGCGCCCGGCCGGAATCTCTTGCCCGGCGGGAAGCCCGCCTCCTCGGGCATGTCGGGAGGGCAACACGACTGGAGGCGCGAAAGCGGGCAGCTCCTGCCGCTCCCGGGAGCCGACAGCTAGCGCGCGCCGCCCCTTCCCGCCACGTGCTGGTGGCTCCCGGCGACGCCGCTGATATCACCGCCACCCGCAGCCTTTAGAAAGGGGACTCCAACTCCCAGCATGCACTGGCAGCGTGATCAGGATTTCATTTCCCGAGGGCGGGGAGAGCAGGGTCCGAGGTACAACCGGAAAAAGGTCCGGAGCGACAACAGTGAAGGACTGGGTGTACGGTTCCGTGGGTCCTTAACTTTGGCTGACAACCATGGTTTTCTTGTCCTGCTAAAAGTATTTCCTTCCAGTAAACACGCGTTTCCTTTTCTCTGCCACAATAATAGTCGCTCTTCAAGGAAAGTATTTCATTTTTTAAAATTAATGAGGTGCACACAAATATTGGTTATTTAATCCTCCAAATAACTGATGTTATATAGTAGATACTGATATCATCCCCAATTTACAGATGAAGAAACTGAGCCTCTGAGATGAGTCATTCAGATGTCACAAAATCTGAATGTTGAGAAGGATACTGGTGATCATCTTGTGTCACAGAAAAAGAAAGATATATATTCTATGACAATCATACATTCTCCTCAGAAAGTTGCTATCCCAAAGGACATGGTCTGCTCCTGTAATACAAGCAGGGAAAGAGGGAGTCTGATGGAACTAAAATTGTCTTTTATCCTTCCTTTCCCAAAATATTCGTGCCAGACTCTCAAGTTCTTTTCGGGGCTCCCAGCCCCATCATACACACGCCAATCAATGAAAAGATTCAGAACTCCAGCAGGAAAGTAGGATATTAGTTCCTCCTTCCCCTCCTAAATTCAAAGCTCTTAGAGAATTTGCTAATTCGCCACAGAAAGACCAGCAAGCAGCTGTTTGCTCTGCATACAGGAAAAGTGATTTCCAGAGAATTCATCATAAGCTTCAACCCATGTGAAGGACATCAGGCATCTTCTGTAGTTCATTTCCATGAGACTTGCCCTATTCATGAACCTATTAAAAATCCTCCTTCCCCTTTCCTCCAGGTCAGAGGTAATTTTTCTCCAGTTGCTGGTAGTATAGAGACCAGGGTTTACTGAAAATGTGCATGTTGAACTAATAGCAGATACGTATTTAAGAATAACTGACAAAATTTTACTTCCTTCTAAGTATTAATTTAGAAAGTCAACCCAAAATTAAATGGAAACAACTGTTTTAGTCTTTTCAGGCTGCTATGATACCACAGACTGAGTGGCTTATCAACAACAGAAAGTTATTGCTTACAGTTCTGGAGGTGCCAGCATGGTTACTTTCTGGCGAGGGCCCTCTTCCTGGTTCATAGCTGCTGCCTTCTTGCTGCGTCCTCACGTGATGGAAGGGGTTAGGAATCTCTCTGGAGCTATTTTATAAGGATTAATCCCATTCATGAGGCTTCCACTTCATGACTTAAGCACTTCCCAAAGGCGTCACTTCCTAAATACCATCACATCAGGCATTGGGATTTCAGCATGAATTTTAGGGGGACACAGACATTCAGACCATAGCAATATGTTAGCTCTCAAATTACGGATTCTGAGTATGTAAAAGACAGACCTCAGTCCTTCTTCCCCGTGTGCTTTCCAGAGTAACCTATTGGAGGGGACATAGGCTCCAAATGATTACAAGAGTACCAGGTAGGTAATATAAATGAGTGAAAGAATCTCTTGATAGAGCAAGTGCCGTCTCTAGAAACAGCCACTAGTTATCTCTCGGCAGCAGGTGCCACGCAGGCCTGGTATTGCCAGATCTTCCGGTTTTTTGCTTTTTCAAGAAGAGCCCCAAATGAAGATTTTCATGTGAAATCTGTCAATTTAAAACACTGGCTCAAAAAACAAAAACCCCCACAAAAACCATGGTGCAGGCAAAAGTAACCACATGCATAGGTAATTCATTCATAATCTCTAGCCTAATGACCCAACGATTCCGCAGCTTCAAAGCTAAGTGGAACAAACAGTTGAAAAATAAAATCCTGTATTGGCATTAAGCAGTGTTACACATTGCCCCCTCCCCCCAATCCCTCATATTAGTAGTCTGAAATCTGCTGTCCCCTCTTGTGGTTAAGTGGCTTTCATATGCAGATGGTCATAAGCTAACAGCTATTCAAGAAATATCTGGGCTCTTCTTCTAAAAGGTGAATTGTCAGACACATCTCATTCTTAACTGCTCTGCAAGGGCCCATGGGTTTAGCTATCTGTTCTTACCATGACCATACCAGCTGGTGGTCATCGTTGTTGGCTGGCTGCTCGGACCACCAAACCCCTGCCGTTGATCATGTTGTTTTGCTCCATCCCACTTTGAGACAGTCATAAGCTTCAGCAACTAGGTACAAGCTTGCATGCACATACATTAATCCCTCTATAATTAAAAATACCAGATAATAGTTTGCTGATCAATAAACAAAGTATTTATTCAGCACCCATGTGCCAAGCACTATGCTAGGCACTGTGGTGGATACAAAAATTTAAGACATGGTTCCTGCTCTTAAGGAGCTTTTACATTCTCATGAAGGAGACAAGACTCATTTACATGTACCAGCTAAGAACAATACAGAAATTTGATGTAAGAGTATGTTGTACAGACTCAAAGTGTCATAGGGATTCAAAGAACACAGGCAATGAAATAGGCCCTAGAGTCAAGGTATCTTGAGGAGCCAGGAATGGGGCAAGGCTTTGAAGAACTGAAGAGAATTAAGTTGAGGTCCCTGTTAGGTAGAAGTGGGAGTAACGTTCAGAGGAAGACAGAACGTATGCATTTGATATGGGGGCTTACTAAGAAGTTACTGTGCATTTCTGAGCAGAGAAGTGACTTGATTATACAAAGTTCAACAAATTTAATGCAAACGTGTAAAATATATAAGTAGCTTAGGGGACAGCCTACAGAACATTGAAAACAACGGCAGTATCATGACTCGCAACACAGAGTTACCTGTCAAAGGAAAACACAGCCACAATATAAAATGCAGGCTGTGAAGGACAGATGGCAATTCTAGGAAGCCCTTTACCCAACAAGCCAATAGCGCCAATATTTCCTAATTTCATAGGCCCCACAGACAGAGTGAGGGTTTCGTTACCAAGAATCCAGGACTTGGGTGGTCTCTGCTTAGAGACTACACAAGAGGTATGAAAGATACTAGGACATACAACAGTGACACAGAGAAAGAACAAGTGGAAGAGAGAAACAAAGAGAAATCCATAGTGGAAAAAAACAGCAAAATGTATCAAGTGTTATCTCCTATGGAGATGCAATTTGCATGTCCTTTTTTTTTTTTTAATGAACATATACTGTATTTCTACAACAAAAAAGCTATGCCTTAGGTGTGCTTTTCAGCATTACTGGTGGAATTCAGGAATCTTTTAAATTCTATGTATGTCAGGAAAATTGGTCACAAGATTCCATGTATCAAATCTCGCTTTTCAGTTGACTTGCATTAAGAAAAAGAAGTGTGTTCTGGAAGAACCAAGATTGAGAGGTAAACTGGGGAAGAAGTGAGGACTTTTCCTTACGTCCAGGTGAGCCAAAGTATCCGGATGTACAACACCAGGCCAGGGATGGTGGTAGTGGGACTGGCCACTCAAATTAAGAGGTCAGTGCTTGGAATGCCAACTGCATAGGACACAATGTAGTAGCACAGCATGGCATCCTGCCACTAGGAATTTTCATCTCATAAAATCGGAGAGACCAAAATCCCGTAACTGACTGCGTTTAGGCCATAAACTCAAAATGTTTCCTGTTTTACCCAGTCATCAGTATGTTTAGACATTCCCTACTTAAATGAACACTCAGTGAACAGATTTTAGAATTAAAATTTCACCACAGATATTAGTTAACCTTAGTTAACCACAGTTAACTAAGGGAGAACAAATTTAACTAGAGAAACCTATTTCTAGCCCCAAAACAATGAAAAACAAAACAAAACCAACCTTCTAATTAAAAGCTTTCTTGAACAAAGACAAGACAAAATTTAAGAATCCCATAAGGACTACACATTCTAAGATTGGCATTTAAAGATTTTTTTTAAAGCCACTTAGGAAAAAAAGCAGTCCCATTAACCCACGTTCCATAAAATTGCAACAATCAAAGTTACTGACTAGCAGCGTGTAAAGTACTTATATTAAATTCCATTACTTATGTATATTCCATTTAAAGATATTAAAATACTTTTCACTTCGCAAATGATCTGCAAATTCCCATTTAAGATGTTTATCAAGTTTAATCTAAACCTCATATTCATCCTTCTGAGGGACATCTCACACTCTAGAAAGCAACCACTTAGCCAAGCTGGCAATATCTGGGAAATGTTCCCGGGCCTACATGCCATTTGTTAGAATGATTTGAATTAATCTCTTTCCTGGGGGTATTCATTCTATTTCTCCCGGTTCTCTGAATTACTTAGGCAGTGTGATAGTCAACCTGCTGAGCCCCCAGGAAGTGAACATCTTGGCTAAGTACTTATTGAACCACTGGCTTTAAGTGCCAACTTCTGTGGACCTGTCTGCTTTCTACCTGGTTGGGAAGGTAAACCAGGTACTTGTCTCTGAAAGCTTCTTGGCTTTTCATGAAGCAAATGATAAATGTTCACCAGCCAAAGACCCAGGAGAAATGTATCCCTGCCTAACTGGTACCCGCTCATCTCAAGTTAGAGTCAACATTCTAACCTGTCTCCCAGGTGTAAAGAAGATCTTTCTGTTGTTTTCTAAAAATGTGGCCACGACCTGCCTTTCCCTGGATATTTCCGAGCAGAGAAATGCAGAGTAAATAAACGAGACGGTACATTAGCTTCGCGCCTACCTGACTCTCTACAACAGAGCTCCTGCTGCTACTTGATCCACCCTACCCTTTTTCTCCACCACGCTGTCTGACAACTTGAAGTTTTGTAAAACCCAAACGGAGAACAAACTATCTGGACAACAGAAACAAATCTTCCCACTGGAGCTGGCATTCTGGGTTAGTAAGTTGTGTACACAGCCACGGTGTCTCAGCCATGTATTTCCAATCTTGAAATGAAATCCAGTCGAAAGCCGTGAAGACACAGGACGAGCGGGCACGTAAACTGCTCTGAGTGCAGACCTATGCAGGAGAGCTAGAAGACATGGTGATAATTTAAAAGATCACACACAGAAGCTTTAATTCAGTGAGAGAGAGAGAGCGAGATGGAATTCAGTTTTATTTTGTCCTCTCTGAAACTTCCATTTACACCATGGCCTCGTCTATCAAAGAGGAGGAGGAAGAGGAAGAACTCTGCCCGTCACCACAGAACTCAAGTACTCAGGTACTTGCTCCTTAGAGGCAGCAGGGTATTTGTTTCTCCAGTTGTTTGGCTCCAAGAGATTACACTTTCAGTACCAGTGTAGTGAGGAACCACTGGCAAACTGCTGGAAATGTCTTCTGGATTAATCAGTGTGTCATTTCATAAAGTGCTTCTGGAGTCAAAATCTTGTCAAGCTGTCAAAAGTGTCCATACTTTTGCAACACAAAGGATAAAAGAATCCCAATGGGTATGTCACTGAGTCCTTCCCAGCTGGGTCTCGTTATTGGCACTGCCACTTTAGCCACCGAGGCGCTGGCCCTCACCCCAGGCAAAGCCTCCTGGCCGCTCTTCAGGTAGTGGATTGTAATTTGGATCTTCATCTGGTGTATCAAAAATAGCCTTCCTAAAAGACAGCCAACGGATATAATTTAGTCCCAGAGTCATCTTAGGTCCTCGATACTACTCCAAGATCAAAAAGATCCCATGGGGTTTCCACCAATGGACAAGCAGTACGTCTGCCTACCAGTGAAACAGTTACCATATTTTGAAGGGATTCATAATTATTTCGCATTTACATTAACTTTTACCTCCTTTACTAATTTTTACTACAAAAGCAGTACATGTAATTGTAGCGAAAACAGGAAATATATACGAGCAAAACATCCTAAATCACCAGAGGTATTGACACTTTCAATATTCCTCCAGAACTTTTATATATGTAATTTTACAAAAGTTAGACATTACTTCTGTTTTGTAACCTTTCCCTAAATCTATCATGAATGTCTCCCCACAACCAAGGTATCACCCAACATCCACTGATAGATGAATAGGCAAACAAAATGGTATATACATACAATGGAATATCATTCAGTCTTAAAAAGAAAGGAAATTCTGACACAGGCTACAACATGCATGAACCTCGAAGACGCTGTGCTAAGTGAAATCAGCCAGTCAGAAAAGGACAAGTACTGTACGTTTCCAATTATATGAGATACCTAGAGTGGTCAAATTCATGGAGATAGAAAGCAGAATGGTGGTTGTCAAGGACTCGGGGGAAAGAAGGAGTGGGGAGTTAATGTTTAATGGACACAGAGTTTCACTTTTGTAATATGAAGAGTTCTATAGATGGAAGGTGTTGATAGAAGCACAACGTGAATGTACTTAATGCGACTGAACAGTACACTCAAAATGTATAAGATGACAAATTTTATGTATACTTTATTGTAATTAAACTTTAAAAAAAACCTAACAAGTTATTCCAAGAAAAATCACACGGAGCATAAGAAGGGATAGCAAATGTCCAAAAGACTTTTAAAATACTACTATATGGTCATTCAAAATTTCCTTAAAGAATTAACCATTAAAGAAGCATCCTCTATTTGCATTCATGTTTTTAATTGTACTTGCCCACAGCTGATGAAATGAGATTATCTGAAAACTCTTGTTTTATACTGGGGTCAGAAAAAGCGTCTATATTTCAATATGAGCTCCTTTAATTCTTACAAATTAACAATAAACAGGCACTAAAAGAAAAATAAAGAGCTGAACAAGCAATTCAAAAAGGAAATCCAAATGGTTAAAAAACATGAAAATGTTTGCTCTCACAAGAATTAAAGGAAAGCATGTTAAAAACTGAGCCCCCCACCATCTACTTCCCAAACATTAGGTAGGGCAGAACAAAGCAGGTGTCCATGCGGGGAGGATGGGGGTGGGGAGGGGTGGAGCCATGGTGGCCCAGAGCAGGATGGGGGTTAGGGGAGCAGCCTTGCATAGGGAGTCAAGAGCCCAACTGGGGCATGCACACATGGAGCTGGCCTGCTGCAGGGTGTCAAGAGCCTGAGTAGGGTAAGGAGGGCACCCCCATAAGAGGGCAGCCTGACATAGGGAGTCTGAGGCAGAGCAGGGTGAGCAAGGCATCCATATGGAACAGGGGGACACAGTGACGAGAGACTGGCTACATATGGGGGTATTAATTAAATAAGTAAAAACATTAATGATAACAGGAATTGGGTTTCTCACTGTCAGTGAGAATGGGGAAATATGGAAAGGGGTGGATTGTCATAAAATAGAATACTACTCAGCAAAAAAGGGAACAAATTACTGTTACAAGAAAAACAATGTGAGTTTCAAAAACATTATGTTGAATGAAAGAGCCCTTATACAAAGGAGTACATACATACTATATGATTCCACTCATGAAGCTGTAGAACATGCAAAACTAATCTGTGGAGCGACAAAATCAGCATAGTGATTGTTTCTTGGGGGAAGGGGGCAGGGTTGACAGGAAAGGGGCTTGAGAGAACTTTCTGGGTAATGGTAATTTTCTCTTGATAGGAATTTGGGTTACATAGGTATGTGCGTTTATGAAAACCCATTAGTCGAAACCCTTGCGATGTGTGTATTTTGTTGTATATAAACAAAGAACTCTAGTTAGGGACTTCCCTGGTGGCACAGTGGTTAAGACTCCGCACTCCCAAAGCAAGCAGCCCGGGTTTGATCCTTGGTCAGGGAACTAGATCCCACATGCATGCTGCAACTAAGAGTTCGCATGCCACAACTAAGGAGCCCGCCTGCTGCAACTAAGACCTGGTGCAACCAAATAAATAAATAAATTTAAAAAAAGAATTCTAGTTAGTGATAGAGATTCTAAAATATTTAGAGAATTAAGTATACTGGAATGGAAAGATGGATGGAGAGGTAGATAGATGTACAAAAAGCAAGAATAGTAAACTGTTAATTGTAGAATCTATGTGGTAGGTAAATGTGACTGTATAATTTTTTCCACTTTTCTGTAAGTTTGGAAATTTTCATAATAAAATATTGGAGGAAAAATATAGAAAGGAAAAAAAAATGAATGAATCACGTGGAGTTGTACCAGAACTGCGAGTATCCGCATAAACCCATGTTTAAAAAACACACAGATCTGAAAACATACATGTATATACACTCATACGCATATGTATATAATTCCCTTGCTCTGTTCACTGAGAGGGCTTGGGAGTAGTAATACTCCAAAAGCAATAAGCACATCTGCCGCCCAGACCTTGGTCTCTAAATACCATTCTCTACTAAAAAGGAACTAGGCCTCCTTAAAGAAATAGCTGATTCTACAACTGGGTCAAGAAGAGCACAAGATGAGCCTGGGATATCTTGCTAGGCCAGAAAGTAATAAATTGGTTTAAAAAAAAAAAAAAAAGATGGGAGCACATTGAATAGTACTTCAAAGCCAGTTTAAGGAGGCTCCCCTTGGCCAAATCTGGGACAATATAAGCATCAAAATAAACAACAATAAGGGATTATAATTCATGAATAAAACATGAAACCATGGATTCTTGCAGATATAAATGAATTGAAATTCGATATGAAAAAGGATGTTTACGTAGTCTCAAAGTACCTCCCCACAAAACACTTAATTACAAAGGGGAAAAAAAGTAACTTTGGCAATGGAAAAGCCCTGCAGATACCTTAATCAAGTAATCAAAGTGATTACTACCACTTTGGCAAATTCAACCAATTGAAATCCTGTGCCAATAGGCTGCAATCAGAAGAACGCAGTATCACTTCTCTGATATTCCTGCCACAGATGCAAAACCTGAACCTAAATGTGAGGGAACATCAGACAAACCCAAATTGAGAGACATTCTACAAAATGGGGTTATAATCTTCAAAAACATCAATGCCACGAAAGACAAGGTAAAGCTGAGGAGCTGCTCCACACTGAAAGGGACTAAAGAGACATGGTAACGAAGCGAAACACCTGAATCTGAACTGCATTCTTCTGCTATATTCTGAGGACAACTGCCAAAAGTGGAATTGGGTCTGAGAATTAATGTTTATTTCCAGATTTTGACTATGTAAAAGACTGTCCTTGTTTACAGAAAGTGCACATTAAAGGGGGTCATGGGGCTCTCCCACATTTGATGAAGATGTGGGGAAATGGACACATACGTTGCTGGTGGAAATGTAAACCTGAATATCCATTCTGCATGGCGGTTTGGCAAGAAACTGAACAGCTATTCTACTTGTAGGAATTTATCCTTTGAAAATAATCATGGATGTGCGCAAAGGATGTGCTGCTACACATGCTATATGGATGTGTAGCTACAGGAATGTTCACCACTCCAATCATGGAAGGAAGAGCAAGAAGGATGTCAGTGTCCATTGCTAAGAGACTCGTAAATCGTGCTCCATTCATATCGGGGGTATCATGCAGCTGTTACAATTCTGTCGGACATTTATGATGGAAAAATGATTATGATATATTACATTAGAAAGAAGCTTATGAAACAGCATTGTTTAAAGAGTACACAGACAGTAAAAGGCTCATGAATACACATTAAAAAGTTAACAGTGGTAGCCACTGTTATATCTAAATGGTGGGATTATGGAAGACTTTACTTTCTTGATTTTGCTTATTCTACAGTCAACATTTAATAATAAAAACTCACATTTTATTCCTCAAGTGAACCCTTTTTAATGCAGTACGTCCCAAGGACACAAAATTCTGGCATAGAAGGAGGTCCTATAAATCAAAGCTCTACCCTCAGGAAACTGACATGTGAAAAAGCAGAAGGGACTTGCTTAAAATCACATGGCTGGTTGGCAGAACAAACAGCCTGTATCTGGTTTCCAGCCCAAAGCTATTTCCACTCTACTTCACTGCTTATCTCTATCACCTGTTTGGAAGACCAGACATTCCACCTTTAGAAACCTCCCTCTAGTCAGTTTTGCCCATTTCGCTACTTCACCTCTCTAAACTCAGACAGCATCCTTCATGAAACCAACAGGCTCCTCCCTGGGACAGGAGGTGCTGGTGGTCAGCTGGGACAGCAATTACCACATCACCCTCAGGACACCTTGAGCCTCCTGCCACAACTCTGGCATGGTCTGTTCCTACCCAATCCAATTGCTCCTCAACGGCAGCCCGATTGCTCAATCTCCAAATATTTACTGGCCTGAACGATGTGTGCTGGGAGCCCCGGTTTACCTGCAAGGAACATGTAACCTGGTGTTAAATACTCACAGAATAGATGGTGTTTTCAAAATTCTTATTCCACCAGGTTGATTGGGAAATACATCTTCCAAGAAAAAATATATGTGTCCAACTGCAATACCTAGAGTCAACCAGAAATAAAGGATGAGGGAGAGGATTAGAAATTTGATGGCAGGAGGCTCTACCAACAAAAATTTCTTCTCTTTAGGAAGAAATGTCAATATACTTATTAACATCTTGAAAACTAATATTGTAGTCTTTGAGCATATAACTATCAGATAATCCTGTAAGAGCTGTATATGAAGGCCAGGCAGGATTAACATGAAAAATAGTGACAAAATAAGTTTGCAAGTAAAATAATAGAAAAAGTAGTGCTAAGAATCTTACCCAAGAGGTCCACAATGATTGAGTTCCCCAACAACAAGGAAAAGCCCATGAGCACCCAGGGTAGAAAGGGGGCCTGGAAATTGAGAAGGCCGAAGAAGTTCATGCGGACATACGGGTTCCTTCGGCTCCACACGTAGACAAGCATTATTGTAAAGGCCTGGCCCAAGAAAACTAAGCTCACAAACAAACCGAAAAGCTAGCGGTTGGCATTAAGGAAAACAGCAACATTAAGTATAATAGGGAAGACTGGGCAAGGGAACTAAGGATTGTGTTCTAACATACATTTGAATTAGGAAAGGCGAGCAGTAGTTACATCTTTAGGAAAAAAAAAAAAAGCCTGAAAATAATTACCCAGAGCCATCAGGCAAAAACCTGCTTAGGCGACATCATCTGAAGTGTTGCTAATTCAAATTAACATTCTGCTTTCATGAAGTTCTTGCCTCTTTGGAGTATGTGTTAATTCCTTGGTCAGTGATCACCATGAGGACCTTTACAAACGTGAATCAAGCCAGCTGGAGCAAAACCATCTTGTCAGACAGGGCTACATTCAAGTCTGGTACTCAGTTGACAATTCTTTTTTCAAAAAAGTAATTTATTTAACTAATAAGAAACTACTGTATAGCACAGGGAACTCTACTCAATGCTCTGTGGTGACCTAAAAAATGGGAAGGAAATCCAAAAAAGAGGGGCTATATGCATACGTATAGCTGATTCACTTTGCTGTAGAGCAGAAACTAACACAACATTGTAAAGCAACTATACTCCAATAAAAATTTAAAAAAAAGTTTTGATGTTGACCAAATAAACGTCTTACCAACTTAGCTTAAAAGTAAAGTACACCCACCAACAAGAATACATCTAAGATACTTAATAGTAACCCACCTGGGTTAACAGTTCCTCTGACTTGCTCACAGTAGAAAAGCATCCTGTCCAACCTCTAGGCTTAGAAAAGCTGCCACATAAAGTACGCTGTAAAATAAATAGGAGCCTGAAGCTAATATGTGGGGGGTCTACTTTTATCTGTTCATTCCGAGTATCTAGTGAATTTTGGGAGACAGATGAAAAGCTTTAGGAAGAGAGAGGGAGTTCTTTAGTATTTTCCTGTATTTGTTCTATTTGTCGAAGGATACAGTCATTAAGAATCCACCAAAAAGGAACATAAATACAAAGTCTGCTGTCCGACCTCGGAAAGAGCCTTCTTCTAGCATTCGACAGTAACGATATCTTAAGTTCCAAGTTAAGAAAATGTTAAGCACACAAATATGAAGAAAGTAAATTTCTTTTTTTAAAAATTTTTTTTTGCGGTACACGGGCCTCTCACTGTTGTGGCCTCTCCCATTGCGGAGCACAGGCTCCGGACGCGCAGGCTCAGCGGCCATGGCTCACGGGCCCAGCCGCTCCGCGGCATGTGGGATCCTCCCGGACCGGGGCACGAACCCGTGTCCCCTGCATCGGCAGGCGGACTCTCAACCACTGTGCCACCAGGGAAGCCCAAGAAAGTAAAATTTAATGTACCACTTAAGTACACTTGGACTCCACTTTATGTGTAAGAAGTCAGCCTTTGTTCCTGTAAGAATATTTATGAGTGGTAGTATGGCTGCGTCTCTTTTACCAGGCATTTTAGGCAAGGTGAAGAGAAGACCGGCTCCATGTTTTACAAAAACTGTTCCTGACTGGGGAACTAAGCCAGACGCCACATAAACATGCTTCCCGTCACCGACTACACCTTTTCAAATTTGTCCTGTCTTTCCCGTGTTCAGCCACAGCATAATCTACACCATCCTTGCTTTTTCACAACCTAATTTGGAGGAAATCCCCGTCAAGAAGCTTCATGTAAAAATCTGCTTTTTCAGGCCAGGAAGTTACGCATTGCTATACCTCAGTCAATAAGGAGGCATTACAATGAAAAAATTTAATTATTAGAAACTTACCAGAATGATACACCATACAGAAGACACAGGAATCCATCCTAGGGCAGGAATCCTGTCACCCCTAAAAGGCCCTTTGTCTACTGCAGATGAGCTGAGCTGTAACTCCCCTCTTAATCCAGAGGGTCGGGGTGCAGGAGAAATGCCCTGCTCAATGGCCCCAATTACCATCTGATCAGAGCACAACTCTTCCTCTCTTTCAACAAACTGGAATATGGCGAGCCCAGGAGACACGGCGCTGTCTTTCCAACCAGTGGAACCAGCAACCAAGATCCAAGGAGATCTCAAGTTCTCCATCCCCCATGAACCCACTCCCAGGTTGTGCTTTATCACTTGGGGCCCGCCAGTGTTATTTTGTAAGTACACCTCAATTAAATCACTTCTGCTCTCCTTTGATCAGATCTGTAAGTGGCTTATGGGCAGAAATGTAAACATTTTACGGTTAAATACCTCCCATTTGAATAAAATGACCTATAAACACCCTCAAAACATTACTAACTGACCAACTATTCTGTGTATCACTGAACCAGTAGCCAGAAGTTACAGCTAAGATGGTAACAAAAATAACAGGATTAATAGTTTCAAACAATATTGTATTTCCTAAGTAAACCTAAAGTTTTTATGCTAACCCCACTTCGTAAAGGATACAGAAAAATCATGTTAAATAAAAAATTGAATCCAACTGGCCCAAAAAATAAGAAATTGGTGATTAGCCTCCATATCTGTTAAAAGAAAAAAATCAAGAGAAAGACAGATTAAGTAAAATATACCAGAAAACATTTTTATATTAAGACGAAGGAGATATCCTATGACTACAAGGGTTGGAAGGCCATGAATAGGTGATACTATGTCTGAACTCAAAAGTGAGGCACACAATCTGACACTGAATTTTTGTGCTGCTTCAGTGAAAGATGTCACTTGCCCCAGGAAATTTCTAAGGATAGTAGGACAGAAAACTTGAAATTGTGATTCTTTTTTTTTTTTTAAACCCATACTATATGGTCAGGCAAATTATGGGAAAAGTTTGATGGAAAGACTAGGTTAATTTGCAGAATAGTGCTTTCATATATGTAGTATCACAATCTAATGAATAGTCTCAAGATATGAAAGGAAAATTGCTGGATCTAATATCAATTGCTAAGAAATGTTTCTATATCAGTTGTCAGAAACATCCAGAGTGAAGAGTAATTCTAAAGCAAATACTCAAGTTCTAGTCTGAACAAAGAGCCAACTCCCTGTAAGTAAAGACCTAATACTTTAACAATTAGAGTCTAATTGGTAGATACACAGACGCTCATTTTCAAACCCTGATATACTCTTACCCACCCAAACCATCCACACCTGCAATAAAAACAACTACTCACAATGACAGAACACTTAACATTTAAAGTGTTTTAAAATATTCTGTTCTCTCATATGATCTTAATTATCCTGTGAGATGAGCAGGTTAGCACTACCATCCCCATTTCACATATGAGGAAAGTAAGAGACCTGGATGATTTTAAAATGGCCTGCCCAAGGACACACAGCTTGTATAGGGAGACTGAACTCAAACGGAGAAATCCTAATTCCAACTGCAGATACTGGTGTCAAGAGTTTAACCTCAGGGGCTTCCTTGGTGGTCCAGTGGTTAAGACTCCATGCTTCTACTGTAGAGGATGCGGGTTTGATTCCCTAGTTGGGGAACTAAGATCCCGCATGCCATATGGCTGGCCAAAAAACCCCCCCCCAAAAAACAAAAAAACAAGAGTTTAACCCCAGGCAAAATCAAATCTCGTTTGTTTGGATGGAGCTATAGCTCCCAGCAAAGGCCATGTGAGTAGAGGAGGAAGAATGCAGTTATAAGGGCCCACAGGTCTGCTTTATGCATCATTTAATTCTTAAGAATTGGTAACTTTTTTTTTTTTTGCGGTACACGGGCCTCTCACTGTTGTGGCCTCTCCCGTTGCGGAGCACAGGCTCCGGACGCGCAGGCTCAGCGGCCATGGCTCACGGGCCCAGCCGCTCCGCGGCATGTGGGATCTTCCTGGACCGGGGCACGAACCCGTGTCCCCTGCATCGGCAGGCGGACTCTCAACCACTGCGCCACCAGGGAAGCCCCAAGAATTTGTAACTATTAAAGTTGAAACAATTCAGGATTGTTTACTACATACTAACTGCATCCAGGATTTTAGAGTCCTCAACCTAGTGAGGAGACAAGCATATAAATAAGTGCAAGTATGAGATGAGAGATATAAAAAAAGTATTTATAGATACCCTAAGGACACAAGGGAGGATGAATCTGAGAAGGCTACACAAAAGCTGCATCTTGAAAGACAAGCTGGAGTTCAGTGGGTATACAGTGAATGAAACACATTTGGGACAGAGGCAACAGCAGGTGTAGAAACAGAATTACTGGTTTTGGGGTCTCTCTCTTACTCCAACTATAGCCTATATGATCATTCTAGAACAGGAAAACACATCTCTCTTTTAGCACTCAAATTACTGGAAAGGACCATCTCTCACTGTAATCTAATACACTGCCATGTTGTCTTCGATGTCAGTCTTCTGGAGTTCTGTTAGGATGATGTGATCCCTGGAAGATGGATCAGAACACTAACTGAACTGAGTTTCTGAACAGGACCATAGCAGTGACACCAAGGTGGCAGGTGTGGTACATGGTGGTGAGTGCACAAAATAAGGGCATCCTGTGAGACTCTCCCTGGACAGCCAGCTGATCAGTCTCCTCTCAATCTGTAACATTAACTTTGAACCAGTGATTCCTAAATACAGGAACTGGACACATCAAATCAAAACCATGCAGGGAACTTTAAAAATAAAATACAGATTCTTAATTCCTACACTTGGCGATTCTGATTTGGTACATGATGAGGAGCTTGAGAGTCTCTTAAAAGTTCCAGACTGCAAGAATCACTGCTTTGTACCCCGCCCCCCCACCTCCATAAGCCTTATAATCAAGTATTCCCACTGAATTCTTTGAGACAGTATATGACAGGATTAGCTACTAAAATGTAAGAAAAACAAGTTTAAATACTGAGGCATTAATGGCGGTTGTGATGGACCACTTACTTGAAAGTGTTTAAAGATTAATTCGGGATTGAAGTACAACTGAAAAGGTGTGATCAATTCCAACTGCTGAAATAGAAAAAGAATTTCTTCAAGCAAGTCAATCAAGAAACAAAATATCATCATTTACAACAAAAGATTAATAGGGCCAGCAATTTCCCACTCTCAGTCACTTAGACTGAATCATTTAAGGCTTTCTTCTTAGGCTGGAGGAAAAGGACGGTAAAGAACTGTGTAGAATTGATACAATTCTTTGTATTCCCCAATACCTAACACAAAGTAAAAGTCTGTTTGATGTTTCAATAGTTAAGGGTAATGTGAAGGTATGGAAGGCAGGTGGTGATATCTTAGATACAGGGCAAGTAAGAGCAGCTGCTACGAATCTGTCCAACACATGGGCACCACCTGAAACAACTGTGTGAAGCAACAGAATTCACTCAAAAGAACCAAGACTCAATACCCTGCCACCGTGAGGGCTGGGTGCTTCCAGCCAACCTCTATTACAGACTCTCTGTATTTCAAGACTTTTCCGCTCGACAACTTCCAGCTTTCTATCCTCAATATCTACGTTTCTCCAGTAAGCGGACCCTCCTTCCACTAGTCACCACATTATCATCTGGCCACCGCAGGAGTTCTCAGACACGTTTCCTGGGTGGGCGGCTCCCACCTAAGCCCTGACTTGGTACAGATCTTGCCTTTATTTCTCAAAAACTGACCCTCAGTCCTGATCCCCCAGCCCTCTTGGAGCAGCACTCCCTTCTAGGGTCACCGGGTAAGCACTCACGGGGCCACTCCGAACCCCAAAGTGAACCCTGTACGCCTCCACCCACCCTTGAGACCAACCCCTCTGAGCTTCCCGGAGGCCCAAACCCCAGTTTCCCGAGGACCCGGTTATATCCAGCACGGATAATGAGAAGCTGGCGCTGCAGCTGCTCACCACAGCGGCGGTGGTGAGGACGCAGGCGGTGGTGTAGGCGCGGCTGACCGGTGGGATCTGCAGGTACTCCAACCGGAGGCTCTGGTACGCCATTTTCCCCGCCGCCGCCGGCCCCCCCCACTTCCCCTTCCGCCAGTCTGTCCCAGAGGCGGGGCGGGATCAGGGCGGGGCCCGCCCCTTTACGCTGCTGCCCAATCAGCGCTGCTCAGTTGGTCAGCCACCAATCGCTAGAGCCCGAATGAAAGCACACCCGCCAATCACGAGTTGTGTCTCCGCGGCGGCCCAGCCTCGCTTCTCCACCCACCTACGTCGCGGGAAAGAGGGTGAGTACCGCTTCCTTCCGCCAATCCCCGCAAGCCACAGCTAGCTTTCCCGCTCGCCCCCTTTCCGTCAGCAATATAGGTTGCCCCCGGACAGCCAGCCAATCAGGAGCGCGGTAGCATCTTGCCCTCGTTCTAAGGCAGCTAGCGGTCGGAAATTGAGGGAGTTAGCGGTGCTGCCTATATCTGGCAGCCGGCGGTGGTTTAAAGAAGGTGGCGGGAAGCCAGTGTTTGGTCGAATTCGTCACTCTCATGGTCGCTTGGGTAAGTGCCACGGGGCTGTATTTTCTCTGAAGAGGAGGGAGAAGGGGTGGCACTGGCTGAGGCCTCATCGCCGGGCGCTGGAGCGGCCCGATGGAGCAAAGTCTCCGGTGGGCCGCGAACCTCCACTCTTAAGGTTCCGGCATGCAGCGGGGGCGCGGGGCCTGCCGGGAGCCAGTGCTCAGGCCGGAAGTGGTTCCTACTCCGTGGTTTCTGGAGCTCCCGCTGCTCTACTCGCTGAGGTGTCCTGGGCACCTCCCGCGTTTCACCTGTAAATATCTATTGAAACCGTACTCATCCTGCCCTCAGGAAATCTAAGGCTTGCGGAGAAGATAGGCCCGTGATAATAATATCCTAAAGTAGGAGTTGGCCAGTGCCCGAAGAGAGGTCCTGATGGGAATTCAGAGGAGGGGGTGGGTCCGCAGGGAAGTGTATTTAAACTGACCCTTGGAAGATATTTGGCCAGGCATCTTCTCTTGAGGGAAAGACATCACAGGGAAAGGCCATAGCTTGGTTTGGTTGGAACAAAGAGTAGTCAGATCATGGCAGGCAAAGTTAAGAATATTATACTTTATTCGGTGGGTTATAAGGAAGCACTAAAGGTTGTTGGAACAGGGAGTGGCCTCGTCTGGTAGTATATAAGGAAGGAATTAAGTAAAAGGCTGGAGAGAGTGGTTTTTAAAAAGGATATGAATGGGTAATTTACAGAAGGAGAAACCTTAAGAGTTAATACGTTTCAGGTGGTGCTCAACTTTACTGGCAGTTGGAGAAGCGCACATTAAAATACTTTTACCTGCACCCCAAACATCACCCTCACAGCCTATTGATAAAACAGTGCTGAGTGTTTTGCCTACCCTGGTAAGCAAAACACCTTGACAGAGCTTTGGCAATGTCTTGTAGGGATGACAGGCAAGATTGGAGTTTTTTGAGAATCGCAAATTTGGTTTAAGGTGGATTTTTCAATTTGGAGGCTTGATTAGGATTGGGTAGAGCTCATGAAAAGCAGTCCAGCATTGGGAGAAACAGCTGAGGCAAGGGTTTCAGAGAATCTTGCTGTACAGATTGTTGCTGCTTAGCATTTCAGAGTTGATCAGTCTTTCCGGGGGCTCATAATGAATAGTCAAGCCGTTTGGACAATGAAAATATTACTCAGGTCTCCTAGAATAGTAGAGTCATGCTAATGTAAACAGTAAGCTGTTTGGGGAGGCAAGGAGACTGTCGATAGTTGCAGTCCTCTGTGTCCAGCCTGTGTGGGGGTTAGATGGTTTTGGTTTTCAAAAAGCAACACTGTAAAACAATTTTACAAGATTGGCAAAAATAAGAATTTTGAGTAATATCAAGTGAAGGCAAAGACATGAGAAAGAAATTCTCATATACTGCAAACGGGAGGGTAAACCAGCCTAGCTGTACTCCCACCCCTAGTGTTCTGGAGAACATTTTAGTGGTATTTAGTGAAATTATGTATGGGTAAACTCTGTGGCCCAGCAACTATGGACAGTGGACACATGAAGTACAGTATACGCATATGGTAAAATTAATGGAATACTTTGGTTAGAACCAATGAAGTGGGGCTTCCCTGGAGGCGCAGTGGTTAAGAATCCACTTGCCAATGCAAGGGACACAGGTTCAATCCCTGGTGCAGGAAGATCCCACATGCCGCAGAGCAGCTAAGCCCGTGCGCCACAACTACTGAGCCTGCGCTCTAGAGCCTGTGAGCCACAACTACTGAAGCCCACGCGCCTAGAGCCCGAGCTCCACAACAAGAGAAGCCATTTCAGTGAGAAACCCGTGCACGTCAACGAAGAGTAGGCCCTGCTTGCTGCAACTAGAGAAAGCCGCGCACGCAGCAATGAAGACCCAGTGCAACCAAAAATAAAAAAAGAACCAATGAAGTAAAATAACAATGAAGTGTAATAACATGAAGTGATTGCAAACATAATGTAAAGCAAACCACACATAAAGAAAACTGTATTTTTCAAGACTATACAGTTGACCCTTGAACAACGTGGGGATTAGGGGTGCCAATCCACCCAGCAGTCAAAAATCCTTGTGTAATTTAGAGTTGGCTCTCCATATATGCAGTTCTACATTCACAGTTTCAAGCAACTGTGGGTTATGTAGTACTTTAGTATTTACTACTGAAAAATATCCACGTATAACTGGACCTGGGCAGTTCAAACCCATGTTGTTCAAAGGTCAACTGTATGTCTAAAACCTGTTAAAGATGAATTAAAATTAAAGATGAACTGAAAAGGCATACATTAAAACACTGGAGTAGGTTCCTATGGGCGATGAAAGAAAATAAATAAGAGAGGACCTAGCATGGACCAAATATTAGAGTGCTATGAAATAGGAAGTATTATCACTTCAATTATGCATATGTGAGGTCCTTAAAAAGGAGGACAGGGTGGTTAGTAAAGGTCAGATGATGAAGGTCCTTGTAAGCCATGAGAAAGAGTTTGAAATTGATCCTGAAGGCATAGGGTAGTGTTGAAATTAAAATCCTGTTAATCCACAGAATCCTCTCCACAAGATATAGAAGAGAAAGCAGTTTTATTACTGAATAAGCATATCTGGATTACAATGCATTATAGGTAATCTGTGAATGAGATGACAAAGACAGAAAGAAATTCTACCCTATTTTATACAGCTAAACCTTTACAACCATTCTATTTTTAGCCATTACATAAGTTCTCAAGGTTAACAGCATCTTGTCCCATAGAAAGATTTGACTGCACCACTTGCTGCAAATTATTTCATAAGGTTCATCCTAAATTCACCTGGTAATTGAGGTAGCCATTTTTTTAGCTAATTACTTTGCAGGAATAATGAAACTATCAATACTTTTATTTCTATGACAAGTATATGGTTACAGCTCAGAAAAAGGTCCCTAGGTTAAACACCCACAGTGACAGGGAGATAGGAGTGCAATTTTCCTAGATGTTTACATTTGAAAGGAATGTCTCCCAGACCCTTGAGAAAACATCAGGCTTGCTCAGCTTCTAATGGGATATTTTTCAGATGGCAAGGTTGGAAGGACAGGGGAGTTGAGGACCTTGGCAAGGGAGCCGTTGAAGTGATGGATCATGGAGCTTAAAATGGAGAGAGGAAGAAGTGAGGTGGGAGAGACTGAGAGCTAGAAAAAGAAGATCAGAAGGCTGAAAGTCTTGACGATTAAGGTATAATATGAATATGAGAATGAGCGTTGGAAGACCAGCATATGAGGTTGTGGTCAAAAAGTAGGAGCAGCTGGGGAAAGAAGTTACAAATATCAATCGCCATGTGGCTAAAAGAGTGGAGACGAAGATCATCGAAACTCAAGAAACTGAGTGTCTAGGGCATTGGTAAGATCATCCATGTAAACTTGAAAGTTGTCTGGGATGATAGGATTCCGAAGGCTGATCCATAGGCCAGAAGCCTCAGTAACTGAGAGGTGAGGGAAATGGACAATGAGGAGGAAGAGGGAGGTTACAGGCTGATGGAAAGAGCCTCAGTGAGGCGGCGTTTGTATCCTGCTGCGGATGAGTGAGGCTGGAAGTAGCATCAGGTATCAAGGAACATAAACTTCATATTTTTTTGTCTGCTTCTTTGTTTTGTTTTTGTTTGCTATCTGTAATGTCATTTGTTACTTTCATCAGATGATTTTTTTGAACAGAAATGAAATTTTTTCTTATTACATTTGCAGATTTTTCACATTCAAAATAAACAAAGCAAAATAAGCCAAGATGTCTGTTGATCCGATGACCTATGAGGCCCAGTTCTTTGGCTTCACACCGCAAACTTGCATGCTTAGGATCTACATTGCATTTCAAGACTACCTATTTGAAGTGATGCAGGCTGTTGAACAGGTTATTCTGAAGAAGCTGGATGGCATCCCAGACTGTGCGATTAGCCCGGTCCAGATTCGTAAGTGCACGGAAAAGTTTCTTTGCTTCATGAAAGGACGTTTTGATAACCTTTTTGGCAAAATGGAGCAGCTGTTTTTACAGTTGATCTTGCGTATTCCCCCAAACGTCTTGCTTCCGGAAGATAAACCTCAGGAGACTCATCCTTATAGTGAGGAAGAATTCCAGCTTCTCCAAAAAGAAATTGAACAGTTACAGGAGAAGTATAAGACTGAATTATGCACTAAGCAGGCCCTTCTTGCAGAATTAGAAGAGCAAAAAATTGTTCAGGCCAAACTCAAACAGACATTGTCTTTGTTTGATGAGCTTGAAAATGTTGGCAGAGACCACGGGACTAGTGATTTTAGGGAGAGCTTGCTGTTCCTGGTTCAGAACTCCAGAAAACTACACAATATTAGAGACAATGTGGAAAAGGAAGGCAAAAGACAAAATATCTTAATGTCTAAATAATAAAAGGAGTTTGTCAGAAGGTGGAATGATAAGGGGTTTATATCAATGACCATTCTGATCCCAGTGAACTGTGTACTTTGGGGGCGTCTTCTTTGTTCACTCTTTCCTGTATTCCACGGCCTCCTCTTTTTTGGTCCACTCTCCTGAAGCATCTATGCACTACCTTGAACTAATCTTTGAAGCATCTGTGCTTAGCAGCCTCTAATGGGTGGCAAGGGATTCTTGGTTCAATAACGACTCATTTGGGGGCATGACTGAAGAAGTAAAGCTTTCCCTGGCCATTTAAAGATATTTGTAAAAGTTGTACCTGGGTCATCAGTCCTCTGTAACCTTGATCCTTTTGCCTTACTCTTTGGATGAGACCAAATGAGAAAAAGGTTAAGTGGACATCTTTTTTTTTTATTATTATTGTTATTTTTTTGTGTGGTACGTGGGCCTCTCACAGCTGTGGCCTCTCCCGTTGCGGAGCACAGGCTCCGGACGCGCAGGCTCAGCGGACATGGCTCGCGGGCCCAGCCGCTCCACGGCATGTGGGATGTTCCCAGACCAGGGCACGAACCTGTGTCCCCTGCATCGGCAGGCAGACTCTCAACCACTGCGCCACCAGGGAAGCCCGGACATCTTCTTTATTAACCAGCCACTGCACTGTGGGACAGCCAACACAGACTGCTTGTTCTTGCCCAGTAACTTTTCTCACACGGGGACTTTAATAACTCGTTGAAGGAAGCAAGTAGCAGAAGAAACAGCTATGACCTTTAGAAAGAAGAAAGAAGTTATTTTGTTTCTAAAATAAATCCTTTCCTTGACCAAAGCCTTGGTGAGGTTAAAGAGTTTACTGTCTTGGAGCCCAGCAGTGGAAGACATTGGACAAAAAGGAAGCAGATTTCACTGACATAGAAAAGGAAGCCTGGAACATATCCAATAGCAAAATTTATATTAACTGACTATTAGGTATTTATACCTTTTTTTTTCATGCTTCAGTTAGTTTTGGAATCTGCCTTGTACCTAATATTTAATTATTTATTCACACTCATAAGCATCAAATATTTAGTACTCTCAGTGATAAATTTTAGCCGTGTCTTGTGCTTAAATTCAATGGAATCTAATATTTCCTTTTGTAACTAATCCATGTAAAATGTTAGATCACCCAAGGAAAGGGGAGAGATAGCAATAGTTGCTCTTAAGGTATTACTTGCCTTCCATGTCTTCCTAAAGAACAGGATTTGGAGTTTCTCCTTTATATAGAAGTGTAACTTAGGGTGTTAATATTTGCAATTAAATATTCATCAGTTTAGGAAGCCTGTGTTTACCTGGAATATGTTTATTATCAAAGAGTCCTTTTTTCCAATCCTGTACATTAAATATATATGTTTTTAAAGCATTGATTTGTGATTTTCTGCTGTATATAATGTCATGGTATGCGTCCTTCAGTATGACTTTTTACCCAAATGATCATTTATTTTTATTTTTTATTTTTGCATTTGGAGCTTATTTAAAATCTCCTAGTGTAGTGGGTTGAATGGTGATCCCCCAAAAGGTATGTCCATGTCCTGATTCCTAGAATCTGTGATTGTCCCTTATTTGGAAAAATGGTTTTGCAGGTAAAATTATGTTAAGGATCTGGAGATAAGTCATCCTGATTTATCTGGCTGGGCCCTAAATCCAATGACAGGTGACTTTATAGAGGGAGATTTGAGACAGACAAGGAGGAGGCCTTGTGACCACAGAGGGAGATTGGAGTGATGCAGCCACAAGTCAAGGAATGCCAAGAGCCACCGTAAGCTGGAAGAGGCAAAGAACAGGTTCTTCCCTAGAGCCTCCAGAGGGAGTGTGGCCCTGCTGACCCCCTTCTCTTAAATTTCTGGCTTCCAAAACTGTGAGAGAATACATTGCGGCTGTTTTAAGTCACTAAGTTTGTTACAGTAGCTGCAGGAAACTAACATACCTAGTGAAATTAGAAATTAAGGTATTCATAAGGATGTAGGCTGCTTATTTATTTTTTTAATTTTATTTATTTAATTTATTTATTTTTGGCTGCATTGGGTCTTCATTGCTGCACGCCAGCTTTCTCTAGTTGCGGCGAGCGGGGGCTACTCTTTGTTGCGGTGCACGGGATTCTCATTGCGGTGGCTTCTCTTGTTGCGGAGCACGGGCTCTAGGCGCGTGGACTTCAGTAGTTGTGGCATGCGGGCTCAGTAGTTGTGGTGCACGGGCTTCGTTGCTCTGCGGCATGTGGGATCCTCCTGGAGCAGGGCTCGAACTCGTGTCCCCTGCATTGGCAGGCGGATTCTTAACCAGTGAGCCACCAGGGAAGCCCCCTAGGCTGCTTATTAAGGAAACAACAGCTGAGATCTGCTTGGCCTCATTATATATGCAATAATATGGTTTGTTTGGATACGGTTAAAATATGGACCTGACTTGGATAGAAGGGTGAAATCCACAGTATTTAGAACTCGAGTCCATTACATGTTGAGTAAGTGCTTAATACTTGTTGGATATTAATACTGTGACTATTTGTCCTAGTAGTGTCTCTGCAGGAATAAATTAGTATACTTGGCCCCATTGTCCTCTAATAATTAAATTCCTCCCTCAAAACTTCAGAAATAAATCAGGATGACAAATACTTGGTTACCCACTCTGCTTCATTGCCTCATCTCCCATCCAGCATCAGTCTTATCCAATTTCCTACTTCCCTCTACATTAGATCCTATGATTTTGTAATATCAAACCTTCAATTTCCCGGGACTTCCCTGGTGGTCCAGTGGCTAAGACTCTGTGCTCCCAGTGCAGGGGGCCTGGGTTCAGTCCCTGCTCAGGGAACTAGATCCCACATGCTACAACTAAGAGTTCACATGCCACAACGAAGATTCCATGTGTGGCAACCAAGACCAAATAAATAAAATATTTTTAAAAAACACAGCAGTCTCCCTAGATGCCAATTCCCAAGCTTTCCCTTGCATTTATTTATTCTCCGTCATTATCATGCCTGCTCCCCACTGTATACTCCCAAATAGACTTTTCTCATCCTGCTGCTGCAGTGACAGGGTTTGGGATGGTATTAATAGAAAGTAAAGAGTGGACACACTACCACCCTTACAGAAGTAAAAAGAATTATAAGGAAATACTATTTAAGACATTCTGCACTCAGTTCTGATGTTGGGAAGGGGACGGTGTTTCCCCATACCACCAAGCACTTTTCATCACCAGGTCAGTGTCCTGCAATTCAACTCAATTCTGACACTACCTGGAGATAGCATCAGATTGCACAGATTAAGGGTTCAGTCCCACAAGACCATCCTCCACTTCAGATGCCAATCGGAAGCCTAGGCTACCTGTGCTTCTGACTGACTGGCTATAAATCAGAGGTTCCCAAGTCCCCCTCCTAGAGTACAATTAATTTTCTAGAGCAGCTCACAGAACTCAGGAAGCCCGTTTACTCACTGGGTTACTGCTTTATTATAAAGGATATATGAGTCAAGAACCAGATGAAGAGATATACGGTAAGGTCCTGAACAAAGGAGCTTTTGTCCCTGTGGACTTTGGGTCTGGCATGGTGGCACATGTAAACGTTCTGATTCCCCAACCTGGAAGCTTTCCAAACCCTCTCTTTTTGGGTTTTAAGCAAGCTTCATTACATAAATCACTGGCCATTGGTGATTGAAATTGGATCTCTAACTCAAACTGTGTATAAAAATGAAACTCAGAAATGGATCAGAGAGCTAAATATAAGCATTAAAACTATAAAACTCTTAGAAGAAAACACCTTTGTGTTCTTGAATTAAGCAACAATTTCTTAGAGATGACACCAAAAACATAAGGAACAAAGGAAAAAATAGATAAGATGGACATCATCAAAATTAAAAACTTTTGAACTTCCAAGATACCATCATGAAAGTGAAAAGACAAACCACAGAATGAGGAAATTTTTGCAAATTATATCTGATAATAGACATGCTTAGAACATATAAAGAACCCATAGAATTCAAGACAAACAGCCCAATTCAAAAATGGGTAAAGGATCTGAATAGACATTTCTTCAAAGAATATATACACTTGGCTAAGCAGATGAAAAGATAATCCAACATCATTAGCCATCAGGGAAATGCAAATCAAAAGCACAATGAGATACCACTTCATACTCACTAAGACAACTATAACTTTTTTTTTTAAGGTAAGTTTTGGCAAAGAAGTGGAGAAATTGGAACCATACAGTGTGGTGGGAATGTAGAATGGTGTAGCCACTTTGGGAAGCCAGTATATAATAGGACAAATGTCCAAAATAATTGTTTCTCCCTTTAGCATTTGTGATCTGCTAAAAGTCAGTTTACTAGATGTCTATTATTTTTGCCTGCCCAGTATCCATGGTCTTGATAACTTCAGTTTTCCTTTGAGAAGCTGTCTCTTTCCTATAGTGTGCTATTTTCATGGGGGCTTCTTATTAAGATGTTTCTTTTGCCTTCTGGCCAAAAGTGGGCATGTGAGCTTAGCTAGGTCAATAAGACTCTCTAGAATTTGATCTTTTTTTTTTTTTTAAGAATTTGATTCTTGGGGCTTCCCTGGTGGCAGAGTGGCTAAGAATCCGCCTGCCAATGCAGGGGACACGGGCTCGAGCCCTGGTCCGGGAAGATCCCACATGCCGTGGAGCAACTAAGCCCGTGCACCACAGCTACTGAGCTTGCGCTCTGGAGCCCGTGAGCCACAACTACTGAAGCCCATGCGCCTAGAGCCTGTGCTCTGCAACAAGAGAAGCCACCACAATGAGAAGCCCACGCACCACAACAAAGAGTAGGCCCCGCTCACCGCAGCTAAAGAAAGCCCGCGCGCAGCAACGAATACCCAACACAGCCAAAAAAATAAATAAAAATAATTTGATTCTTGAGCAGCATGGCACAAAGACCAAAAAATTGTGCCCTTTTGTTTTTATAGTTAAACTCTGGAAAGGCTGTCCATTAGTACTTGCGTGGAGAGGCTGGATATTTTGGATATATTGGAATTCCAGAAACTGGGGGACAACTGAGAGCTCTATATCGGGAGGCAGTGGAGGGGATATGTGACCAAATATCCTGGGACACTTAAACTATAGAAAAGGAAAATTGGCCAGGTTAGACATGGGGATGCTAAAGGGACACATGGATGGTGTGAGGGTAGTGAAAATTTAATTTAGTTAGAAAGTATGGGCCAAGGAGTTCAATGAAATCAGGAATTTCAAGGAGATATGGAGAATTTCAGGTATTTCAGGAATGTCAAGGTATGGGGCTGGGGGGAAGGATGGGCAGGGAACTTCCCTGGTGGCACAGTGGTTAAGAATCGCCTGCCAATGCAGGGGACACGGGTTCGAGCCCTGGTCTGGGAAGATCCCACATGTGGCGGAGCAACTAAGCCCGTGCGCCACAACTACTGAGCCCGTGTGCCACAACTACTGAAGCCCGTGTGCCTAGAGCCCGTTCTCCACAACAAGACAAGCCAACGCAATGAGAAGCCCGCACGCTGCACCGAAGGGTGGCCCCCGCTCGCCACAACTAGAGAAAGCCCGTGCAGCAACGAAGACCCAAAGCAGCCAAAAATAAATTTAAAAAAGATTGTAGCCATCCTAAAAACAACAACAACAAGGTATGGGGAAAAGCAAGGACTAATAGGGGAGAATATGGGGGTATGAGAAGAGAGGTTGATTTGGGGGCTGGGGTGAGCTTAACATCAGGGATAGCAATGACGAGGTGAATGTTAAGGAAGACTGGAGCACAATATTGGGGAGACAGTAATAATCCAAATATCTGAGGAACAATACAGTGAATCCTGAAATAAAGGGATCAAATGGGGCTGGATATTTAGGAGAATATTGGAGTCATCGTTCACAGTGTAGAGCAATAGGATCTAATGGTATAATCATGGGAACCAGATATTGGAATTTGGGGAAGAAAATGGAGGCCTAGATTTGGTGGCCCAGATAGGGTCATGATATTTGTGGAACAATGTGTCAAATATCAAGGAACAGGGAACTTTGGTTTTGGGAATGGGGGGGGGGCGTTCTATCAGGGGATTAACTGAGGGCAAAATATTGGGGAATCATATCCTGAGTAGTCACTGAAGGACTGTGTGAGGGATAAGAGGGGTTGTGTGAGGGACTTCCCTGGTGGTCCAGTGGTTAAGACTCCAAGCTTCCACTGCAGGGGGTGCGGTGGGAAACTAAGATCCCACATGCCCTGTGGTGCGGCCAAAAAAAAAAAAAAAAGAGGGGATGTGTGACTGGGAAACAATGGGACCAAATGTTTGGAGAGCACTGGGCCATGTATTGGGATTCAGTGGTTAGTCAATATTAAAGGACAGTAAAGATCCAATATCCAAGATTGAAAACTGGAAAAACAGAGAGGTACATACTGTGGTAACTTGGAGACTTAATTTTGGGGAATAGTGCCTTTTATTGAGGGAAAATTATTGTAGTAAACTGTGGCTGCACAGCACAGGCTGACATTGGGAAATGGTGGATGTCATGCTTTTGGCACTGAAATAAAGAGGCAAGATATTAAGGCATGTAGTGATATGGGATTATGGGAAAACAGAACTGGGAAAATGACAAGGCCCTGACATTAGCAAACACTGAGCTTATAAAGATACAAGCTGGGTGAATTAGGGGGCAAATTGTAGAGCTTAGTGGGAGGACTGTCCAGGGGCAGAAGTGTCCTGATAATGGAGGCAAGTGGGGACTAAATACTGAGGGGCAGTGGATAATGCTGCAATGGGATAGTGACAGACCTGCTGTTAGGGGACAGTAGAACTGGACACTGGTATGCTATCGGGACGTGATACGGAGAAGATGTCATTTAGAGGCCTGTATAGCTATTTAGTGGAGAGAGATGCTGTATCTTGGAATGCTGGATAATGGGATGAAATTTGTTTTGGAGGGACAGTAGAGATGTTGTGAAGATTATGGGATGAAACTTGGAGCAGACTAGGAAGTCTGGTGGGCCCACTGCATAGTTGGAAATTAATAAAGAACAGAATATAAAGGAGACTGGAAAAGGAGCATTTATTCCATCAGAGGTACCATAATTACAGACATTTCCAAGTAAAGTATATGCAGTATTAGAGCGTTATGTTCTGACATTTAACATTCATGTTTAAACAGAGATGGCAGGTGGGTAAATAGCCTGCCAAGGTGCGTTTTGGTATTAGGTCTTTTGGGTATGAGACGACAAACCCCTTGGGGTTGGGTAGTTTCCTAGCACGAATTCTTATCAATGAGAGACTCCCTCACCCCCTTCATCTTGGGCCCCATAGCTCTGGAAGGGCTCTGGGCCAGGATGAAGCCCCCCCAGGTCCCCAAAGACAGCAATGACAGCCCCCTGTAGGCCCCAGCGCCTCATCCCGCGCAGCGTGCAAACTCTGGGCGTGCGTCTCTGGAGGTCTACAGCCGTTGGTCCCAAGCCGTCCAGGACACGACGAGACTGTGGCTTCCTGGCAGGACAGCTCCTTCGGCTGTGTCTCGGCTCGGCCCGACATCGGTAGTGGCATCAAACCCTAAGGCAGGGAAACGCACAGTCTGGGTGGGCTCAAGCCTCTGGGCGGGTGGCGCGCTACCCTGACAAACTCACTGTGTCCTGCGCTCTCAGGTCCGCCGGTTCCCACGCTCCGGGCTCTGCGCCAGCTCGGGGGTCACTGATGGCTCCTCCGGGGGCGATGCAGCATCACAGGGCTTCGGCTTATCCCAGGCCAGGGCGCCGACCCCCACCCCGCGGGGCCCTGTCTCTGGAAGGCGGCGGCCCCGGGTCTGGCTCATCCCTTAAAGAACAGAAGGTTGGGCTCGCTGTGCGCGCCCCAGCCACAAAATGACAGGCTTCCTTTGCGTGCCCCCACCTCACAAAGCGGTAGGGTCCAAGGACATTATCCTCATTATAAATGGGGTTCAGTCGCACCGCGAGATTCTAAACGTTGGAGTCTGTCTGTGTTCCCGCCCCTAATCCCCAGGTGCTTATTTCATTAGCGGTAGCTGCTTTGGACGTTCCTACTGATGGATAGTTAGACAAAGGTAGTGACAAGCAGAGAAGAAAAGAAGCATCAAAAGCTAGATGAAGGGGGTGCGGCGCGTCTCCAGACACAAAATGCCAAGCCCTTCTTTTCCCTTCCCTCCCACCTCAGCCCTGAGCCCATCCCCAGCAAATCAGGCTAGCTGTAAATGGATATAGGTAAAGATGCAGGAGGTGATGGAGAAGGCGATGGCCGCGTAGATAAAGATGGAGAGGTGCGGAAAATGGTCGAGATAGCAGCCCTCGTGCAGTGGAGGCGCCTCCTCCTGGGGCTGGGGGCGCGCCGCGGCCTTGGGGGGCTGCCCAGGGCGGGCCCCCTGCGCCCTCCCACCAGTGCGCCGACCGGCCTTCCTGCCCGCGGCCCCCGCCGACTTGGGCCGGCGGACAGCGGGGGGCTCTTCTGGAGGAGGCTTGTCAAACAGGCCTTCGGAGTCAGAGTCGGGGTCCGGGCGAAGCTGCTCGTGGTCCCGGGGTTTGCGCTGGAAGAGTTGGTCAGCCATTGGCGAGAAGCGCGGCGAGGCGTGTCTGCCTGTTCCGGGTGGTCAGATCCGGGCAGGGTCGAGGCGCAGCGGGCGGTGGCGGGGCTGCGGCTGTATTTCTACTACCGGGGAGGGGGCGGTGTGGGGCGGAGCCAGGGAGGGGGCGGGGGCTCTGCAGGGTCTGCGCAGCGTTTGTCTCAGTCGAGGCGCCTCTTGATCCTCGCTCCCGCTTCAGTCCCCCGCTTGTTGCAGAGGTTGGCTGTACAGGTTCACAGGTTCAATCTCCAGGACGCTCCAGGGCTGGCGCCTCAGGAGTCTGTGTGAAACCTGCCCCGTTTCCATGGCAACCTGACGCGGGGCGCAGGAAGGAGGGGGTGCGAGCTGCTAACTGGAACCCAGGGGCGCGAAAAGGGGACTTGGGGCCAAAGAAGCGGAAGTGCAGACGGCCAGGATCCCAGCTCCGCGCGGGGCTTCCCCGAGGAGTTATTTCTCCTCTTAAAAGAAATATTGTGTTTTTTTTTTTTTTTTTTTTTTTTGCGGTACGCGGGCCTCTCACTGCCGTGGCCTCTCCCGTTGCGGAGCACCGGCTCCGGACACGCAGGCTCGGCGGCCATGGCTCACGGGACCAGCCGCTCCGCGGCACGTGGGATCTTCCCGGACCGGGGCACGAACCCGCGTCCCCTGCATCAGCAGGCGGACTCCCAACCACTGCGCCACCAGGGAAGCCCTGTGGGGGCTTTTTTTAATTTTAATACATGAAAAATCTAATACATAATCTTTGTAGAAAACGTGAAAGTTAGAAAGCACTATGGCAAAACGAGTAGCAAAATAAAGGCGCCCACAATCCCGAAGCCCAGAGGTAGCACGGTTAACGGTGGTGCGTTTCCTCCTGCTCCTCTCCCACGAACGCAGTATCCCGGCCTTTTGGGCGTCTCACATATGGTTAGATTAGGAACAAGTACTTTCAAAGGTTGCCATACCTGAGCCGGTTCCCCCCCCCCCCAGCCCCCATCCCCAGGCTCCTCTTGGCATCCCCAAGGCCCTTCCATGGCTTCCACTGGTACTGCCACAGACTGCTGGGTACCACAATCTCCTGGCACCTCTGTTGCACCCAAGATTCCAAGGCTGGTTGGTGTTCCCTTGTGGAATGTGGGGAGAACAGCCACTAGGACTTACTTGGGTCCCAGTGGTTTGGAGGGGCACACCGGCCGACCAAACTCAAACTGTCATCAGGGAACTCATTCCCTCCTGCAACTGAAAGGTCCAGGGGGAGCCAGGACCAGTGTGCTGAAACAATGTCACCAGGGTGCTGTCTCTCCATCTTACAGATTGTCAGGGACTTCTTGCAGGGCAAGAGCCTACTACATAGTGGTAGGTACTCAGATAAAATCTGTTGAATGAATCGTAATGATTGAATGGCTGTTAGCAGCAGCAGGATCACATGCTCACAGTCTAGCCGGCCGGAGAATGGAACCCACATACACTGTTGCTGGGAATGTAAAATGGTGCAGCAACTTTGGAGAACAGTGCCCTTCTGAATGCCAGCCTCCTCCCTCTCTGGCCCTCTGAGCACTCCTCCCAGGCCCTGTGAGGACCACATGGGGTCCTAGGAATACACTTGGCTAGAAGAGGAATCCAGCAGGCCCCCCACCTCCCGCCCCCAGCAATCCTCTTAGCTGCAGGCTGGCCTAGGCCTGGATCCCCCTCCGACAGGGCAGTCCCAAGTCACCGCCCAGAGGAAGGTCTAGGGGGGTTCCCTGGTGGGAGGCCAGGAGATTGACAGTGGGCAGAGGGAGCTTTGTACTCACCTGACATCAAGGCTACCTCTGCGCACGCCTGGGGGCACAGCCTGCTCAGGCCCGTCTGGTCCCAGGTGTGGATGGCCAGGTCCCAGGCCTGCTGCTCCCCGTACCGAGCCACCAGGCATGAGGCCACCTCCATGCCACTCGCCTTCTCTGGCTGAGCCAGGGCCACCCCAGGAGAGTGCCCACAGGGCTCCTCAACAGGCAGCCGAAGCTGAAACCCCTTCAGCCGCTCCTTCTTTTCCTCCAAGTATCCAGCCATCGCTGCCCGGCTCTGGGGGCCTTGGGGATGTTGATGGGGGAGGGGGTGGATGTTGGGTGGTGAGGGGGTCAGGCAGGCAGAGAATAGCCATCTCCCTTGACCCCTACCAATGCAGGACTCATGGGGGATCATTGCTCTTCGCCTGGTAAACTCCTATTCAGCATTTATTTATTTATTATTATTTTTAAAATTTATTTATTTATGGCTGTGTTGGGTCTTCGTTTCTGTGCGAGGGCTTTCTCTAGTTGTGGCAAGCAGGAGCCACTCTTCATCGCCGTGCGCGGGCCTCTCACTATCGCGGCTTCTCTTGTTGTGGAGCACAGGCTCCAGACGCGTAGGCTCAGTAGTTGTGGCTCACAGGCCCAGTTGCTCCGTGGCATGTGGGATCTTCCCAGACCAGGGCTCAAACCCGTGTCCCCTGCATTGGCAGGCAGATTCTCAACCACTGCGCCACCAGGGAAGCCCCATATTCAGCATTTAGAATCCAGTTTTGTAAACCCCAGGGCATCTGCTGATGGGTGGTGTTGGGAGAAGGGAGGGAAAAGGGAGTGGGAGGAAAAGCCATCGGAAGGAGGGGCCCAGAGGGGACTGGGAGACACTGGAAGAGGTCAGGTTCCTGGGGGTGCCGGGATGGGCACGAGGCCAGTCAGGAGAGGGAAGGGGCTGGGATGGGAGGGTGGTGGGTGAGATGGGCGGGGTACCCACTGCTCTGTGTCCCTCACAGTCTTCCTTCTCCTGGGACCTGAACTCCTGGGACCAAGCCTTGAGGTGTGAGGTGGACAGGAGGTGGGGTCGGGGGTGAGGCAGAGCGGAGGGGGGCTTTCAGAGCCAAGGGGTGAGCACACAGCTGTCCATCCCTAGGTCTCTTCAGCTCTCTCCTGGCCCTGGGTCACTGACTGGGGAGAGCAGCCCTGGCTCAGACAGAGCAGGAACAAAAGTTACCAAGAGGAACCCTGTGTGTGTGTAGCCAGGGAGGGAGGGGCCAGGACAGGCATCTTTTGCAGCCTCTCAGTTTTCGGTGCTTCCCAAGCCCCAGTGCACATCCTGCTATGCTAGGAGGGGCACTGGGGTGTGTGTTCCAGGCCGAGGGAGCTGTCTGCTTCGTGGGCGGCACATTTGAAGCATTCTTGTCTGAAAGCGGAACAGCCCTGCTTCATCACCCGCAAATCCAGGCCTCTGGGGAGTAGGCGCAGGCTTTCTTCCTCTTCTGTAGAATCGGCAGAGGTTGGGGACTCCAGGTGGAGAAGCGACATTACCTAACTCATTTCCTGTTGTGTGATAGTTTCTGGAGATGCCTTGATTTGACCCAGGCTGGAGGGGCCCAGGCCTAAGGAGCTTCAGGCCCCTGGACACTGACTCCTGTGCGGCTGATTCATTTCTCTGAGCCTCAGTTTGTTCATCTATCAAATGGGACGTCGTAGGTTTGCAAAGAGGGTTGAATTAAATAAAGGCTCTTAGTAACCTTTAAAAATGTTATATAAATGTTAGTTTTGTTTTAATGCCCAAAAAGCACAGTGGAGGGACTTCCCCGGTGGTGCAGTGGTTAAGAATCTGCCTGCCAATGTGGGGGACACGGGTTCGAGCCCTGGTCCAGGAAGATCCCACATGCTGTGGAGCAACTAAGCCTGTGTGCCACAACTACTGAGCCTGCGCTCTAGAGCCCGTGCTCCACAGCAAAAGAAGCCACTGCAATAAGGAGTCCGCGCACCGCAATGAAGAGTAGCCCCCGCTCACCACAACTAGAGAAAGCCCGCACGCAGCAACAAAGACCCAACGCAGCCAAAAAAAAAAAAAAAAAGGCACAGTGGAGGACCCTGAGACCCTGTGTGGGGAGAGATATAGCCTGGAAGAAGGGTGTTTTGTTTTTTTTCCCTCTCCTGACACCAACTCTCTGGACACCAGCTGGGGGCCCTACAACTCAATTCACTTCTGACACTAAGTACCCGGAGTGAGTGAAGACCCCGTGGTTGAAGGGGCTCAGTCCCACAAGGCCGCCCCCACTTCAGATGTCAGCTGCAAATGGGGTGCCCAGGTTCTCTACCCTTCTGTCTGGAGAGGTCCCCAGGACACCCCCTCAGGTTTGATCATTTGTGGGAACAACTCATAGGACTGAATAAAACAATTTACTTACCGGTTTCTTACAAAGGATACAGCTGAGGAACAGCCAAACGGAAGCGACACACAGGGCAAGGCTGACAGCTTTTTAGGGAGGTTTCATTATGTAGGCATGATTGATTAAATCATTGGCCTTGGTGATTAACTTAATCTTCAGCCTTTATCCCTGGAGACTGGGACCATTCTGGGACCAGCCCGCATTCTGAAGTGATCTAGGGTTCCCCAGCCCTGTCACCTCACTAGCATACAAAACACTTATCACACAGAAGTTCCAAGGTTTTAGGAGCTGTGTGCCAGGAACCGGGGACAAACACCAAATATTTATTCATTTATTTTTCAATTTCTTAAAAAAATTTTTTTTTTTTACTGGAGTGTAGTTGATTTATAATGTTGTGTTAGTCTCAGTGTACAGCAAAGTGAATGTTACGTATACATATATCCACTCTTTTTTAGATTCTTTTCCCATATAGGCCATTACGGAGTATTGAGTAGACTTCCCTGCGCTATATAGTAGGTCCTTATTAGTTATCTATTTTTTAAAAAAAATGCTTGGCTTTGTTTGTGTGTTTGTTTTTTTATTTATTTATTTTTGGCTGTTTGGGTCTTCATTTCTGTGCGAGGGCTTTCTCTAGTTGTGGCAAGTGGGGGGACCACTCTTCATCACGGTGTGCAGACCTCTCACTGTCGCGGCCTCTCTTGTTGCGGAGCACAGGCTCCAGACGCGCAGGCTCAGTAGTTGTGGCTCACGGGCCCAGCCGCTCCGCAGCATGTGGGATCTTCCTAGACCAGGGCTCGAAGCCGTGTCCCCTGTATTAGCAGGCAGATTCTCAACCACTGCGCCACCAGGGAAGCCCTATTTTTTTTTTAACTGTATTACGAGGGAGCTTCTAGAATTCTGGGTAACATGGGAGACCCCAGGTCTCGGAGGCCAAAGCCAGGCAGGGGGAGACTGACAGAGCATAACAGGAGCAGGGAAATGTGTTCCCTCATTGCTCATCTCCCCCCACTGCTCCAGCCACTTCCCCTCGGCTGCCAGGTCACCTGTGCTGGGATGTGAGCATGTGAGCTTTAGTGCCCCTAAGCTATCAGACACGAAGTTGGGAGTCCTGGACTAATCTTGAAATTCCAGCATGTTGACAAGGCCAGCAAGAAGAGGGTGTGGAGGCCTAGGGAAGGAAGGCCTCAAATCACACAGCAGGTCAGTGGCTAAGCTGGGGTGGGAGCCAGGTCTCTGGATTCCCAGGGTAAGGATTTTTCCTCTTCCAGTGCATTCTGGGTCTGGATTCTGAGGCTGGCTCTGCCACTAGCTGACTGTGACCTTGGGCAATACCTGTCTCTGTATCTTGTCTGTAAAGTGAGTAAATGACAGCCAAATCCCAACATACTTGTGATGGTTAAATGAAAAATCATGAACGTGCCTAGCACAGGACCTGGGACAGCAGAGGGCAGAGAACCCTGTTACCTTCTCCTTCTCTTTAAGATCGTGGGTTCCTTGGAGGTGGGTAACTGAGTCTTGTCTTTTTTGTATCTAGAAAAGCAGCTCAATGCTTTGCATAGCGTTGGTATTCAGATCATATATTTAATGGAGAAGTAATTTAAAATATTAATTTAATTTAATTTTACAAGCAGTGTATGAATACAGTTTCATCGTGAAAACTTTAAGCAATGCAGATATTGCTTCGTAGAGGTTGCCAATGTTCCCAGTATGCTGTGTCCTTTCAGACAGACAGACACAGACAGGCAGACACACATGTATCTACACAAAATATATAGCTTTGTTTTGTAAGACAACGTGTGTTTTATTGTACAACATGCTTCAGTTTTTTGTTATGTAATACTTGCGGCATACAAAAGGGTTCTGCTGTGAATATCCTTGCACGTGCCTTGAGGAATAGCTAATGTGCCTTGGGATCGAGGCCCAGAAGCAGAATCCAGAGGTTACGCACCCTTCACATTTTAACAGAAACCATCAAACCACCCTTCTAAGTGGCTGTGACCACACTCACGTCAAGCCGTTTAAGGGAGCACTTCTCCCCCACACCTTAGCTGATGCAGAGGAAGCGCAGTTTCCCTATGCCAATCTCCCACACGGGGAAAAGAGCCTTCCTGGTGTTTGAACCTGGATTTCCCTGATGAGAGGGAGAGAGGTAGCACTGAACGTGGGTTTGGATGGTGGGTGGTGCCCGGGATGCTCCTGTTCTAGGACCCCTCCCCTCCTCTAGCTGCACTCACTCCCCTGGTGGCCTCATCCCGGCTCATGACTTTAAATGTCTGCTGTGGGCTGATGACTCCTGCATTTGCATCTTCAGCCCTGACCCCTCCTCTGAATGGCAGACCCTTTATCCAGCGGCTTCCTTAGCCCCTCCACTCAGCTGTATCACAGCCGTCTCCAACTGAGCACCTCAGGCTGGAGCTCCTGACTTCACCGCCTCCCATCCTCACCTTGCCTTCCCTGTCCACTGGTTCTTTTTTTTAAAAAAATATTTTATTTTATTTATTTAGTTTCTTTTAGTTTTTTAGCTGCGTGGGGTCTTCATTGCAGCGCATGGGCTTCTCTTTAGTTGTGGCGCACGGGCTCCAGAGCGTGTGGACTCTGTAGTTTGCAGTACACGGGCTCTCTTGTTGAGGCGCACAAGCTCAGTAGTTGTGGCGCGTGGGCTTAGTTGCCCTGCGGCATGTGGGATCTTAGTTTCCCACCAGGGATTGAACCTGAGTCCCCTGCATTGGAAGACGGATTCTTTATCACTGGACCACCAGGGAAGTCCCCCTGCCCACTGGTTCTTCATCTCAGTAAATGACTGCTTGGGATAAAGCACTGGTGTCCTCTTTGACTCCTCTCTTTCTCTCAAAACATGCATCGAATCTGTCATCAAGCCCTGCTGATACCACCCTGGTCCAGCCCACCGTCATCTCATACCCAGATCACTGTGTAGCCTCCTAACGCCCCCTACTCCCTGACTCTGACGTTACCCCTTTACTGTCTACTCTCAGTCAAAACCAGCCAGGGACTTCCCTGGTGGTCCACTGGTTAGGACTCCACGCTTTCTCTGCGCAAAACTTTCCAGTACTCACCATTTCACTCTGAGTAAAAGCCAGAGATCCCCCCATGACTCATGAGGCCTCAGATGATCTGGGCTCTGATATCTCTCTGGCTTTATCTCCTACCTCTGTCCCCTTCCCTCCCTCTGTCTCAGCCCCGTCTAGTCTCCTTTCTGTTCCTTGAACGCACGGAGTACACTCTCACCACAGGACCTTTGCACTGGCTTTTCCGTGCTCTTGGAATGATTTCCCCCAGAGAACCAGAGGCTAATGTTTCCTCACCTCCTATAAAGCAGCACCTACCCTGTCCCCGATCCCTTACCCAGCTTTATTTTTCTGCACAACACTTTTCACCACCTGACCTCATAGATTTTTTTTAATGCTTTTATTTATTTATTATTTTAGTTATTTATTTTTTGGCTGCATTGGGTCTTCGTTGCTGCGTGCGGGCTTTCTCTAGTTGTGGCGAGCGGGGCGCTACTCTTTGTTGTGGTGCGTGGGCTTCTCATTACGGTGGCTTCTCTTGTTGCGGAGCATGGGCTCTAGGCGCACGGGCTTCAGTAGTTGTGGCACGTGGGCTCTAGAGCGCAGGCTCAGTAATTGTGGCGCACGGGCTTAGTTGCTCTGCGGCATGTGGGATCTCCCCAGACGAGGGATTGAACCCGTGTCCCCTGCATTGGCAGGCAGACTCCCAACAACTGCGCCACCAGGGAAGCCCCGTAGATTTGTTTATTTGCTTATTTTCTGGCACCCTCACCTGCCGATAGACTGTTTACCCCCCGAAGACAGACTCAGACTACTTTGTTCACTTTTGTGCCTAAGAAAGTGCCTGGTCCACTCTGTCAGCGCACTAAAGGCTGCATGTATGGAATGCTAATCTATTGATAGTTCCTCTTTATCTTTCTAAGCAGCTGCTCACTCTGGCCATTAGATGGCGCTCAAATACTTTCTGTGCATTGAGACACTGTCCTGTTTGGTTAACAGAGGACCCAGAGGTGCTCTCCCTCTGAGGTCTGAATTTTCAGTTATCTGTTTCTGCTGCTTTGGGTCTTTGCTCCTTCCTGATGCTTCGGGGCCTTTTAGGAGCACGTTAAAAATCCCCACTTTATTAAAATAATGCTAGTTTCTATTAAAACTTAACATGTGAGGGTAATGATATGTCTCACACCCCACTAGGGTAAAGTGATGTTTCTTTTTTATATTCAAATTATTATGACTTGAACCCAAACCCAGATAACTTCTGGAAATTGGCCTCCCTAAAATTTCCGAGCTCCCAGCTATGTCTGAGAGTGTTCCAGGTGTTGTCCCACGGGGATTGTGAAATTGGCCCTCAGCTTCCTTCCTGACCCCCTGTCTTACTACCCTGTGTTGCTTCTGTGGTCTGAGATGCTGTCTCTGTTCCCCTGAGATGCTGGGCCCAGGTGTCTTCTCTGATCCATCAATTCTGGGGGCCCTGCTCTTTTCCTGGCCTCTCTTGAAATGCGGGGCAGGCCCTCCCCAATTCTCCCTGGCACAGCCAAGACTAAGACTGGAAGATATGACTTTGAGCAAGACCCTCCTGAAGGATCAGGATAAAGGCAAGTAACTACAGCAGTGGGTCACTTACAGTGACAGCTGCCGACATTGTTCCCAGAACCTGCAGGTTAGGGCTGCCTTTGGTGCCCCTTTCCCAGCTGGCAGCCTTTGTAGCTCCGGCTGGTCTCCATCTGACACTGGCAGACTCTTCTCCACCCTAAAATTCTCCAGTTACCTCCATACCAGGTCAATCTGGCTTCAGACCCACCGAAAGAGAACAAATTCCCCCCTCCCTCCCCAAGTCCACTCCCCTCCCAACACAGGCCCCAGGATTAACCTCCTTCCAGGATGATTGATATGGAAATCCTCTTCCCTTCAGATGTGTGGTTGGTCCAATAAGGCCATCCCAACAGTCTGACAATTCATTTCCCGAAAGTCTGAGTATTACAGGCTTAGATAAAACTGGGCACTGAACACCAATCACTAAAATCGTTTGTTAAAAAATATAATCTAGTCCATCAGGTTTCCCTCCTGACCCTCCTTCTTCTAATCTTTCCCTCAATGTGAAGTGAAGAGAATATCAGGACTTGGTGTCCATCCTACCATGGTCTGCTTTTAATTTCCCGTGAACTTTGACAAGAATACATACAGTAAGTCCCCTACATGCGAACCTTCAAGTCGCGAACTTTCCAAGATCGAACGTGCATTCGAATGTCCAGTCACGTAAATTAGTTCACGTGTCTGGCATACACTGTCACGTGCGTGCATCCTCTGCAAGTGGTTGTGCAGCTCGCCCTCCATCTCCATTGCTGACGATCCTTCGGCTCTCCCATCTCCCACCTCCTCTCCCTCCTCCAGTCAGTAACTCTTCTTGCCTGTTCACTCGATGCCAGCCCCTGTATGCCAGCTGTCGTACTGTACTACTGTCCTTTTCAAGGTACTGTGCTGTAAGATTAAAAATGTTTTCTTTATTTTTTGTGTTCGTTTTTTATGTATTATTTGTGTGAGAAGGATTATAAACCTATTACAGTACAGTACTATATAGCCGATTGTGTTAGTTGGATACCTAGGCTAACTTTGTTGGACTTCAAACAAATTGGACTGACAAACACGCTCACAAACAAATTGGACTTACAAACACGCTCTTGCAACTGAACTCATTCGTATGTGGGGCACTTACTGTACACCCCCATTGCCATCTTCAAAGAGCCAACAATACTCTATAGGTACAAGGTATTCTTATTACAGGTTTAGATTTAGGAAAAAAATCCAACCCACTTCTCTAAGGTAACCTGCAGGCATAGTTCTTCAAAGGACACAGTCTACTTACATCATTTACAAAGAACACACTCTCTCACTCTGAGTAACTCATTTGACTTAACTGTATTTAAGGCTCAGCCAGGGGTGATGATTCGTGCCTGTCTTACACGTGTGAAAGAATCCACAATGGGAGCCTCATAGAACCCAGGCAAGACACATCGAAGTCTCCACCCTAGAAGGAAGAAACCATGCATAACTTTCTAGGGACACTTTTTACTTTGAAAACATTTCAAACTTACAGAAAAATTGCAAGACTAGTACAGTGAAATCCCCTATAACCTTTAGCTAGATTCCCCTAATGATTAACTTTATGCCATATTGGCTTTCTAACTCTCTCTGTACACTTACTATTATTTTATTTTTTAATTATTTTTAACTGATTATTTATGAATAAGTTGCAGATGTCATGGCCTTTTACCTCAAACGACTTCAGCAAGTGTCTGCTAAGAATAAGCAAAGGACATTTTCTTATATAACCATAGTATGATGATCAAATTCAGGAAATTTAACATTGATATAATACTGATATCTAATTACCTGTAACTTCAAAAATGACATTTCCCCCTTTTTCTTTCAGTTAAACTATTAAGATTACAAAAAGAAAATGTGGAAATACGTAGAGTTAAAAAGTAAAAATGTCCTTGTAACTTTCCCCATCATCCCATCTACTCCCCAGGGGTAACCAGTGTTAGCATCTTGACATGAGTGAAGATACACTTCTCTACAAACTACATATATAGGACATAATTTGTTTGCTAGTTGATTCTTTTTCTCTTAAACTATTTTGCAGTTCCTTCCATGTTAGGACATATGGATCTGTCATTCTTTTTCTGTTTCGTAGTTGGTTTGGAATAATTGATTTAATCAGTCCAATGTGATGGAAATTTAGTTCGTTTTCATTTGCATTTTGCTTTGTACACATGTATGTTTTTGTGCACCCCTGTGAGTACCTCTAAGGGATAGATTGCTAGAAAAGAAATTTCTGGATTGAAGGGAATACATATTTTAAAATTTTGGTTCAGAAATGTGCTTTTCTTGGGAACTCACTTATTTTTCTCTTTCAAGCACTTCATCTAGCAACTGGCCATAGTGCCTCTTTGGTTTGTCCTCCGGGAAGTTTTTTTTTGTTTGTTTTTTGTTTTTTTTTTTTTTTTGCGGTACGCGGGCCTCTCACTGTTGTGGCCTCTCCCGTTGCGGAGCACAGGCTCCGGACGCGCAGGCTCAGCGGCCATGGCTCACGGGCCCAGCTGCTCCGCGGCATGTGGGATCTTCCCGGACCGGGGCACGAACCCGCGTCCCCTGCATCGGCAGGCGGACTCTCAACCACTGCGCCACCAGGGAAGCCCCTGAATTGAGGTTTTTAACGACTGTCTTGGGAGTGGGGAGCGGGGCCAATGACAGTATCTATTGAGTGGGATCCGCTTCACGCCAGGCACTTTGCGGAGCCAGGTCACTTCATCTTCCCAGCAATTTTCTAAGATGGGGGTCATTGTCCTTGTTTTGCAGATGAGACCAGATCTGAGAGACTCCAAAATCCACGTCCTTATCCCTGTGCCACCTGCTGCCTCCGCTGATGTGTTGAAAGGTGACGGGTGAGTGTATTCACCTCCAACAAGCTTATTGGCTCATCACTCCCAAGGCTGCTTTGAAAAGGCAGGTGGGATGCGGGTTAGCTTATTCTGGTCCTCACCACTGGGGGAGGCCTCAGCCTCTCAGAACACATCTGTGTCCATTACATTAAGTGGACTGTCACTTCCTCCCTCCCCCTGGAGGCTTTGAGCTGGGAAATACAGAGGTTAGATGATGACCTCTGAGTGTATGTATCCAGCTCCTTGGATGTCAATCAAAGCAAAGGGGCTTTAACTGGGGCAGGAGGATCTGGGATGAGCTCTGGGGTAGGACTTCTGCCCAGTGAGAGGTGCTAAGTGCGGGAACAAGTTATGGGAGGTAAGTGTGGAATTTCCTTCTAGGAGCCTTTAAGAACAGGCCAAATCCACTGCCATCTGAGGCTAAGCGTAGAGAATTGATGAGGCCCCTTGTGATGGCCTCGCTAAGCCTCCTTAGAAAACTACAAATCTGCTATGTCAACTTGTCATTAAACTCCATTACTCAAGGCTCTCTTTTCCTGACAAAATTTTCCTTGGCCATCAGGTGGTGATAGTTCAACAGAAATAAGACTGTACAGGACTTCTTAGAGCCACGAGAGAAAGCACTAAGAGTTTAAGAGGCTGTGGTACCAAGACAGGGAGACCTTTCTGGATCTCCTGGGCTCCTACTCTGATCACTGTTGGTCAGATCACAGGGCAGGGCCCCGCTGCCCAGTGAATCCTGGGCGGATGAGGTGGGTGCACTTTCTCAAGGAGGCATGGCCTGGAGCAGTCAGACCAAGGCCTCTTGATCTGCAGCGTTTCTCCTAGACTAGGGAGGTCTATCACTCCAGGGGTAAAAGACCTATAGGGAGAAGCCACTGATCTTTTATTTTGCCTGTCTACTCCCTGGACTGTTACTTTTTCAAGGGCAGGGATTATGTCTATCTTGTACACAGCCATACTTCCAGCACCTAATACAGTGAATTAGTTGTATGTACTAGAAGCTCAATATATATTTGTTGAACAGAGGAATGAATGAATAGTAAGCCAGTCCCTGGCTTCTTGGGGCTTTACCAGTACTTGGCTTCCTTGAGCAAATTGGTACTTGACCTTCTTGCCTTTTTCCTCAGGGTTTTGCCAAAAAACTTGCGCAAGACCTGTGGCTAACACATATTTGCTGAATTATGGACTCCCTTGACAGTATAACTGCCTCTTGTGGACACCAGGGATCCTGCTGAGTTTGGTCCAGAAGAGTGGACCCAAACGCGTTAAACGCCTCAGTCCTCATCTGTATCTATTGAAGTTATTTGGTTTTGATTATTTTTTCATCTTATACGTTTTGTTTTTGTTTTAAATTTTTATTGGAGTATAGTTGATTTACAGTGTTGTGTTAGTTTCAGGTGTACAGCAAAGTGAATCAGTTATACGTATACATATATCCACTCTTTTTTAGATTCTTTTCCCATATAGGCCATTACAGAGTATTGAGTAGAGTTCCCTGTGCTATACAGTAGGTCCTTATTAATTATCTATTTTATATATAGTAGTGTGTATATGTCAATACCAGTCTCCCAGTTTATCCCTCCCCGCCTTATTCCCGGTAACCGTAAGTTTGTTTTCTACGTCTGTGACTCTGTTTCTATGGAGTTTTAAGTTCTGAATTCCAGTCCCTCCCATGTCACTACAGGGAAGGGTGTGTGGTGGGAAAGTGGCAAGAGGTGGTGCTGGAGAAGCAAGTTGGGGCCAGACTGTGAAGGGCTTACCGTGTGGATTCATTTGGCAGGGAGTGTGTTTGGTCAATTTCTAACAGTGTTCTGCACAACTCCAGGCACAAAGTACGTGCTCAGTAAAAGATGCATGATTTCTAATTGTGCACGACTGTGCAGAAGGGATGGAAAATGTAGACCTGGCTCTAAGCTCAGCCCGCTGGAATGGCTCGATTAATACTCTCTGAGGGGTAGAAGAGAAAGAATCCCTATTTCCATTGGTTTCTTATTTGTATTTGTTTACCCACATCTGGACTAACTAAAGGAGCCGGTTCTGCGTTCTTCCATGTTGCTTTGCACTATCTCAGAGGAAAATGGCTCAAACCCTGTAAGCTCTGGTATGATGCAGAGAGCTCTGATGTCAGTGCCCAAAGTGCGTCAGCAGCAAAAGGCATCCCCAAGGTCAGGCCCCACCAGGCAGGGAACCGGGCATCAAAGGCAGGCCCCCCTCTCTCTCTCCAAACTCTGGGGCACCCACTCTCGGGACTCTGGTCTCTGCACCACCTTGGGAAAATGCTGAAACTGCAGAGGCCCATTGAAAGGCTCTGTGTCAGGTGACCTGCCTCTCTCCTTCATCCTTCGCATTAATCTGCCCCTGAGCCATGGCCTGCATCTGCCCCTTCTCTCCATCCCCTCTGCTTCTCATCATTCCTTCTCTGGATTCCTGTGATAATCACGTCTCAAAACTCTACTCCCTGCCTCTGATCTCACCACTTCCAGCCCATCCTCCACATAGGCAGCCAGAGAGATCCTTCTAGAACACAAACCTATTCATGCCACACCCCTGGATAAACCTCTCTGATCGCTCCCCATCACTGTGTGGCGTTCCAGGTCCTCTGACCTCCGTCCACACTTCAGGTCTTACCTGTATCCTCTCCCCGTGCGCTCCCCACTCCAGCCTCATCTTGTCACTGTCCCTCAAGCCACCATGTTCCATCCTCCACTTGGCACCTTTGGTCAGACTCTTCATCCACCTGAGATGCCTTTCTCCTACTTGGTGAAATTCTCATCTAAGGACCAGTTCAGATGTCACTTCTTCCTGGAAGGCTTCTTCCATTGTCCCAAGCAGGCCTCACATAAATTATTTTCTATGACAGAGGGCTGTGCTCTTGTCTGTCTCCCCTCCTTCAGACCATGAGCTCCTTGAGAACAAGAATTGTACCTTATTTCTTTCTGTATTCCATTCCTCTCACTGCCCTGCAGAGTGCTTGGCACATATTAGGGGCATAATAAGTATCTGGAGAATTGTAAAATTAATTGAGTCCACAGGATGGACACAGAGACTGCCTCGTGGGGACAGCCTTTTCAGTCTAGAAGGGCAGACAGAAGTTGAGAAGGGACATGATTGAAAGCAATGAAACTCTGAAAACAGAGGGGGTGGTACATGAACTCCTGGGGTGTGTCTGTCCCTTGGTGCCTGGACCGGTCATTGTCTCTTGCTCTCAGATCCATGCCTGCCCTTCTCCTGCAGCTGTTTTTCAGGCCCCCTGGCACTGCCTTCTATTTTTGGCAGGAGATTGGAGCCTGGCGGGAAGGGAGAAGTCAGGGCATTTCCCCTTCTCTCTGCTGTGGGCAGAGGAGGGCATTTCTGGCCGTGGCTGAATCTGCATGGCTGTCCCAGATCCCTGCTGGACATACCTCCCTCCGTGGTCTCACTTCCTGCTGCGCAGCCTCTGCTGTGGTCCTAGCTCGGGCTGGATGGTCCTGGCTTCTGGGTTTTGGTAACACCATCATCCCCCTGTGTCCTGCAGCCCTTGGAGGACGCTGGCCTCCTGCTGTTGTTAATTTTGGGGTTGCTTCATCATTCCTGTTTGGCTTTTGAGCTCTTTCATCCCCATTGTGGCCCATCATCTGTATTAAATTCCCTGTGTTTGAAATACTAGAATGGTTTCAGTTTTCTTGACTGTCCATTGCAGTCTTGCTGAGACCAGCTGGAGCTTCAGCCCTGGGGTTCCTGGACTAGCCTCTGTCCTTGCTTCTACTCACAGGGGTCCCTTGCCTTGACCAGAGTGTTCCTGCCAGGCAGCCATTAGAGGTCAATATAAGAGCCAGAGTGGTGCCCTGTCGTCATGTGCCTTATGATTACCTTTGGGTGATCTTGGAGATCTGATCCTCGGCTGAACCAATTTTTCCATGCCTTTTGGTTCCTATGAAGGAGGATCTTAGATCCTGGAAGGACGAGGTAGGGGTGGTGGTGCAAGACCACAACCCACACGTAGCCACTACTTTCAGGAAGCTAATCTCCTTCTGTGCCTCGACACTTAGAAGAAAACTGTTTGAAATACATTCAGAGGGTAGTAAACTTCTGGAATTCATTATGTCAAGAGCTGGTGTTGATAGGATATATAAAATCCTTCCTGAGAGGCCTGGCTGAACTCAACAATTGATCTGTGCAGGATTATTAAGGGGAATGAGTCTGTCATGTGGCCATCCTCACCGTAGAACAGTGATAACGTATCTTAGGGGACCCCACTGGAGCCAGGACCTGGGCTGGGTGGCCCCAAGGATGACCCCATGGGTGGTTCCCACACTTCTTTGCAGGATGGCAGGAGGTGAAGAGACTCTTCCAACTTCTGGTGGAGTTAAAGATGTGTGGATTGAGATGAGAAGAGTGAGGCTGGAGAGGAGTTAGATGGGACACTTGAAGCAAGTGGATGGGACCAGGTGCAAGCTTCCCTTGGAGTGGAGAAATGCAAATATTGAAAGCTTCAGTTTAAGTCAACATGACTCTTATTGGGCAAGGAGATGGGAAAAGAGGAAGAGCACAGACAGGGTGAGGAAAAGAGATCTGGAGACCAGAAAAGAGAAGGCCATTTCTGCAAGGGTCATTGTGGAGAGAGTATGCCAGCAAAGACAGGAACTCAACACAGATGACCATGCTATAAGATAGAAACTTTTGGGACCTCCATGGGCCAGGTATGTGGGAACGCAGAGGTGAAAGTGACATAGTTCCTCACTCACGCTCTAGTTGTGGAGACAGGTAATAAAAAAGACGGTCATGATTCCATGTGGTAAGTATTCTCATGCGTGGTGTGCCCATTGCTACGGAAGTTTGAAGAACTACCCAGGCATCCACCAAGGCCAACTTGGGAGGTCAGGGAAAGCTTCCAGGAGGAAGGGACTTCTGGGTGGAGTCTTGAAGGATGAGTTTCAGTTATCCAGGACAAGAGGAAGCAGTGAAGGTGTGGAAGGGTGTTGAGGGCATCCGGAGGGTGGTACTCAAAGGCCTGAAGTGAGTGAGAGAGTAGGGCCAATCTTGGGAGCTGGAGTGTGGAATAGGGAGCTACGTGGCAGAGTGGTGATGGGGATCCTGTGAAGTGAAGAGGTGAGTGATGGTGGAGTGTGTCTTGAAAAGCCTGATGCTACTCTAGGAGTTTGGGGACTGTTCTGTGAGCAATGGGGAGCTGAGAAAGGAATATGGCAGAAGAGTGATATACTCAGATTTGTGGTTTAGAGAGATGACCCTGACTGCCAAAGTTCAGACTGAGGCGGGGAGACTGCACGGGTGCTTGTGATGGTTCATCTGAGACTCTAGTCTAGCCGATAGTTAGGTCTGGTCCCGCCTCTGACCAGGATCCGTGGGACTCCAACGGGGGCAGAAGTGAGAGAAATGTCAGGGCTGGCCAGGCTCTGAGATGGGCATCCAATCTCGTGCACAGAGTGCTCTGTCCTCCACAGCCGACGTGGGTCTGACCTCCTGTGACTCAGTGGGGCGAGTGCTTTGCAGGTGGAGGCGAAGGTTTAATAGCTGCTGATGAGTTGTGAGAGTGCGGGTTTTTCGGGAATGGATGTGAAGGAGGCAACTGTATACAGCTCAATTCCTTTATTAACTTAATGAGTTTGGCTGCTTTCCTGGAAATGCAAGCGCCATTTGGCACCATCACTGCTGCTTCAGAAAGGGTGTCATTAAACTGAGAATCTGTAGGAATGCACAATGGTGATAAACGAAGCTGCTTGGGAGATTACAGAGCATCATGCAGACTTTGCAAGGACCTTCAAAACGGAGAACACTCTCGCTCTGAGGTCAGTATGCAGCTAGGGGCTGGGGGTGGGGTGGTGGAAACCAGAAAAATTATCTGGATGACCCAATCCAAGCAGGTAGTAATGAGGAATATTTGAAGGACTAATATTAAAGTTATACCAAAGTAAAGCTGAAGCAGAGACTTCAAAGGGGCCAGACCACCTCCCAGCCCCCCATTCACTAGTGCAACCCCTAGTCCGTGTTTCTAAAGGCAGGACCTAAGTGTGGGGGATTTATTCTCTCCATAACCTGGCTCTGCATCAGCTTGTCCTCGTGGTTCCCAGACCCACCGGGAGAACCTTGAGATAAATTACTTCTTCCAAACATGAGACCAGACTTGGGAAACCAAGGGCTGGGACCAGATCATTGGGCAAGATGGGAACAGAAATCTCTCTTCCTGTTTCTTTTGTTCTTTGGACTGGGTGGGGACTTGAAATTAGGGGGAAACTGGGGCAGTCATTGGGCTTTTGACTTCATCATATTGTTGTGAAACTCTTTCTTTCTGAATTGAGTCTGAACCCGAGAGTTGCATGTGGACACCATGGGACAATAAAACTTTCCCAGATGACATCAGCCAAAAGACTTTGTCATAACTTACGTTATGCCAGGTTCCCAGGAGCCACAGCTGCAGGGAGTGTGGGACGAAGCGGTCCCGGCAACCCCCTCTTAGGCTCTCTCTGGCCCTCCCAGCAAGCCTGTAAAGGTGGTAGTGGTCAGTACTTTGCAGGTGAGAAGTGGAGGCTCAGAGAGGTAAAGATGCTTGGTAAAGTCCACTTAGTTGGATTGAACTCAGATTGTCTTATGCTGAAGTTCGTCCCTCCAAACCTGTATCCGTCCTTGCTGATGAGGAAGGTGTATATATGGTTAGGGGGAAGGGAAAGCTGTGACAAAGCGAGAGAGTGGCAGGGACATATATACACTACCAAACATAAAACAGATAGCTAGTGGGAAGCAGCCGCATAGCACAGGGAGATCAGCTCGGTGCTTTGTGACCACCTAGAGGGGTGGGATAGGGAGGGTGGGAGGGAGATGCAAGAGGGAAGAGATATGGGAACATATGTTTACGTATAGCTGATTCACTTTGTTATAAAGCAGAAACTAACACACCATTGTAAAGCAATTACACTCCAATAAAGATGTTAAAAAAAAAAAGTCCACGTAAAGTCAGGGGTTTTTTTTTTGTTCATTAAAAAAAAAGTTTTTTTTTTTGTTCATTAAAAAAAAAATTTTTTTTTTGCCACGCGGCATGCAGGATCTTAGTTCCCTGACCAGGGATTGAATCCGTGCCCCCTGCAGTGGGAGCGCAGACTCTTAACCCCTGGGCCACCACGGAAGTCCCTTAAAGTCAGGTTAGAGCTCAACCCAGCCTGAGAAAAGTGTCTGTGATTCCCTCCATCCATCCCCTCTTGGCTCCCATCCCAGGCAAGGATTCCACATGGTTGGGCGCTTTTATAAAATTTTTAGTTTTTCAATTACATGCTCATTGTAACAAATCCAAACAACACAAAAGTGGATAAAACAGGTGGAGAAAGGCCCCTCCTCCTTCTCCCAGTTCGAGAACTTTTTTATGCTTATGACACATTGAGTAGTGGTTGAAGGTGCCTCTCAGGGATCAGACGGCCAGGCTGGACACTGGGCTTCACCTCTTTCTAAATTCACAGCCCTGGGAAAATTACGTAACTTCCTGATGCCTCAGTTTCTTTTTCTGAAAAATGGTATGAGTACTCATCTCATCAGGTTGTTGTAAGGATTAAATATTTAGATAAGTGCCTGGCAAAGAATACGTATTCAATAAATCATTAGCTATTTTTATTATATATGGCTTTTAAAATCCAAAATGAGTATTAACACTATACATATTGTGCTGCAACTTCCCTTTTCACTTTACAATATGTTGTAGATTTCTTTCCAAGCCTGTACATATGGCACTTTTAAAAATGGTGGTGCAGAATTTTATTTGTAGGGAGGTACTATAATTTATTCATTCAGATACGGACAGACATTTAAATCATTTCCACTTTTTCTTTGTTTTTATAAACAATGTTACAACATTGTGCTTTTGTAAGATACACATTTTCTAGGTTGGGATCGCAGGATTTTAGGATATATATATATATTTATATTTATGTAGATAGATTTAAAAATTGATTACAAATTGTTGCCAAAATATGTTGCCCATTATATTCTCACTGACAGCGTAAGAAAACCTGTTTACTCAACCTTAACCAGCACTGAATTTACTCATAACTGCTGGATTAAAGACATATCCAACTAACTTTGTCCATGATAAAGATGTTCATCCAAAAGTAAGCTAGATCCCTACTTTACACCATTGAAATGCTCAAATGGTATAAACGAAACCAGCAACCCACAGAAAAGGATGGCAAAGGGACATAAAGCCTTTTTAGCACAATGTTGAACTAAAGATGACTATGCCCAGGGAGCGCTATTCAAACATTCTCTAATCCTTATGACACCTACTCATTACTACCCCTCCCCCCATTTTAGAGATTAGAAAACTGAGGCATTGAGAGATCAAGTATCTCGGGGTTCTAAGAGCAGAAAGAGAGCAGAAGCCCCAGGGCACAAACACTTTTCAAGTGTCCTCTTGCCTCACTTTTGCAATTATACCATTAACCCGAACAAGTCACATGTCGAGTTCAGGATCAGGTGGGGGGAAGAAAACTCAGTGGGGTGGATACAAGAAGGAGTGAGCAAATTTGGAGCCATAAATGCAACAATATACCACAGCAAGGGGACGTGATGTTGGGAAGGAGCCACGATTTATTTCTACAAAGCATGCAAAAGGAAAAGGTGGTTCTAGAGACAGTGCAGGATGTAGGATAGTTTGATTTCAATACAACAGGGGCTAAATTGGACATATTGGAGGAAATTTGGAGAGAAGGGTTAGTTAAGCCCATTAGGCAGGGAGAAAAGGGTTAGCATTTAGGACTGCAAATAAGGATCAAGGGACCGTTACTATCTGTTTAACTTTTAATCAGTGCCCGGCTCTGGACTAGGCATGTTGTATGCATTGTCTCATTTAATCCTTAGAGATGCAGGTGAGAAAACAGGCTCAGAGAGGTTAAGCAACTTGCCCGAGGTCCCACAGTGAGTAAGTGTAGATTTGAGCCTAATTCCCTCTGGCTCCCAGGCCTGAGGGAACCAGGGATTGGCAGGATGGCAGTGAGAGAGGAGGAGAGGAGGAGAGAAAGGAGTGCTGAATCGCAGAGATCTGTAGCATCAAGTCACTTCCGTGCTGGGCAGAATGAGCCTGTATGAAGACACCTCCTGACAGCACAGAGGCTTAGATGGTGAGTTCCTGGGGACAGCAGCCACTTTCTACTGCAGCCCTCCTGCCTGGCAGCATCTGGCAGAGTAATAACACCTAGCGCTGAGGGAGAGAGTCCCGTGTGCCAGGTGCCACGCTGAGGCTTTACAGCCCTCGTCTCAGTCCCCACAACAGTACAGAAGTGGTAGATCTGCTATTACCCCCATTCTATACATGGGACAACGGCAGTCAGAGGATTAGGTACCACGTTCATATTCACAAAGTGAGAGGAGAAGCAGGGCTGGGAGGCAGGGTTGTGGGGCCCTAGGTTCACGCTCTAAAATGCTCAGCGACACTGCCTCACGGAGAGAGCAGATGCGCCAAAGGTGACAGTAGTGGGAGATGGGGCATCTGAATCTGGAGACCCTCACGGTGAGGAGTTTGAAGCTTCACCATCGTAAACATGTGGGGGCTTATTACTACCAGCCGAGAATTGGACTAAGTGTTTTATGTATTTCAATTAATCCTCAAAAAGTACTTGGGTTCGCCCATTTTAGAGACGAGGAAACTGAGGACCATTTGCTAAAAACCATACCACGCCCCTAACATGTGCTAAAGCTGTCGGCAAACCTGGTCCTGGCTGACCTCAAAGCCTGTGCTTACCCGCTGTGCTCTCCATTACGGCATTACCCATCGTACTGTGGCTCCTCCTGGCTGAGCCTGACAGTTACGCCCAAACACCCTTCAAGTGCGCAGAAAAGGAGCGAGGCCCCGGATCTCCAAGGACTGGGGACTTAGTTCAGGTAAAGGAAGTCTGGATGTAGATTCTCTGTGGGAGGGGCACAGAGCTCCAGACCTCCCCATCCTGGGAGGAGAGTTCCTATGAGCTGGAATAAACCAGATCAGGTCCTTTTGCCGTACTCTAAATCTCTGGTGCTGGGCCAGCCATGCAGGCAGGAGTTGAGCAGGAAACGTGTCTTCCCTCTACATCCGATATTTCCCACAACCTTTTCCTCCCCAAAGTCATTAATAACAATCTTCATCACCACAGCATATGCTAACGATTTATTATTACACGGGTAGTAGAACATTTTCATATACACAACATTTTTCATCCCAGGTTGAGTTAATTACAAATGACTCATAAGCAAGGAGCATTTCCTCCAGCAATCCATTGCAAACAATGGTGTCTTGTGCTCCCTTCTCCACCTGCAGCAGGGATTTGCTGCCTTTCTCCAGCTTCTACAACCTTCCCTCATGTGTCTCACCATTGCTCTAAATGAGTCACACAAACCAACGGAAAAGCACTCTGAGACTTTTGACTCAGTAACTTCTTCCTGCTAAAAGCAAGTTCAAAAAATATGGGAGCCCATTTTGAAAACTGAGTCCAAAAGTTTCTCATCGAATGGATCAAGAACCCCAGGGATTGCTCTCACCACCTACGTCCATAAGGTGTACAAGAAATCATGGTGTTTTGGAGGTGACTGAGGGACCTTAAAGTTCATTTAGGCAGTGAGGTGACAGAATGCTGCTGGGTGGGAGCAGGGCTGCACTGAGCATAGCTTTCCGAATTGGTGCATTTTCCACAATTTCAAGGTAATAAAATAGTGATTGCAAATACCTAATGTTTATATAGTTCTACTATGTGCCAGGCATGGTTCTAAGTCATATATATCTATATAGGTATATTACACAGCATCTCACAACCCTTCTGAAGTAACAACTATTAGTATTCCCATTTTACAGATGAGGAAACTGAGGCACCAATTACTAAGTGACTTGTAACTTGCCCAACATCATACAGCTGATAAGGGGTGGAGTCAGGATTCAGATCCAGGTGATCCCACTCTAGTTTGAACTCTTATCTACTCTGCTGTCCAGACTTTCTGTAGCATGTAACCTAAATGTTTTCATATTTTGATATGGTGATTCTGAAGACAGACATTGTGTGAACAAAGACCGTGAGTTTTATAGAAAAGGCAGTCAAAGGGTTACACCTTTTTTAGGGCTCTCTACCCCCACCAGACAATGGGAACCTCCTGTCTTCTCACTCAATGGAATCACCTCCCTCAGTCCTGTCTCTGTGAGGGATCCTAGTGGAGAGGACCTTCTTGGATTTGGAGAACCTGGATTTGAGGTCTGGTGTCATCCCTTTCTGGCTAAGTGGTGGGAAAGGACACCAGTCTGGGTCTGGGCGTGGTCTTCCACTAACAAGTTATGTGCCCTCGGGCATGTTGCTTTTCTCTCTTGGTCTTAATTTCTGCATTTGCAGAATGAAGGGATTGAACTGGATGATTACCAATGTCACATCTTGCTCCATCAGAGCGATTCTAGTGCAGGTGACAAAAATCATTCATCTGGTGAACCAACTTCAGCTCATTTTGGTGGTGGCCATCTTCTGGAGAGCAATTTTGAATTCAAATTCAGGCTCAGAGGAAAAGAATCTGCCCCAGACCCTGCAGGAGGTCTGGGGACTGTTCTTACAGATATTTGACACTCCAGTCCTGCTAACCCCACTTTTCAGATGAGGAAGCCAAGGCTAAGTGGTTTTCCTAAGGCCCTACAGTGTGGCAATGATGGAATTGGGGCCAGAAGCCAGTTCTTCTACATATTTATTATTTAACAGTCACTGTATTAGGAGCTGGCGTATTAGCTAATAATGGCTGACATTTACTGAAAGTTCACTATGTCCTCACCATGTGTGATACATTAAATTATTGTTGAGCACATCTTCCTTTCTCCTCAATCTCCAATCCAGAGAAAAGTGAGTGAGAAATATGTGCTTGTTGTCATATGACCCTGAGATTGTATGGTTGTTATGCAGCAATAGCTAACTGATACAGACATTGGTTCCTAAAGTAGAATCCTCCTATAACAAAACCCTGAAATATGTGGCTTTGAGACATAGTGAGGAAAGTGTTTTAGGAGGTTGGTAAAATAGCACTCGTGTTATTTAATAGTGAAACATTTGGTAAAGCTGTCCCTTGCAATAACCTACAAGGTAGAAAAATCTGCCTAAAGCATTTGTCAAGTTTGGTAAAGAGATTTTCAGGCAAGATGTTGGAAGTATGACCCGGCTGCTGCTAGATGCATTTGAAAGAGATAAGTTCAAAAAGGAATTGGTCAGTTTGCAGGCAGAATTTCAAGGGACTGTAGAGAGCCCAGAGATTGCCAGGTTGGAAAATAAAATGATTTTCACCAAATCAAAAGTGTGGCCGTTACAACACAGCCTTGGGGAGAAGACCAAATTTAGGGCTTTGTATGTCAGACTTTGTGGGTTGCACAATAGCTGGCTGATAGGTACTCTAGCAATCACTTTGCATGTATTATCTCATATAATACTTATAATAACCCTATGATATAATAATCACGTAAAACGTCGTTTATTATTCAGGTATGGTGAGGCCAACTGACAGATCAGGAGTTAGTTACCATTGAAAAGATAGTCTGTTACTCACAGTTCAGAAGAGGAGGGGCCATGCCATGCCATGCAGGGTCACATGGGGAAGCACCGGTATTGCCTTAGAGGCAGAGGGAATAAAGTGGATAAGAGTCTTTATTGTGGTTTCTGGGAAGGGACAGGCAAGACAAAGTAAGCAGGAGATGTAGGATTGGCTAGTTTGGATAATTTCAGCAGGCTCTGGGGTATAGGGACTGTCCTGAGTTTTCTGGTGTTCAGGCATGTCTGGTGAACAGGCATGGTGTTCATGTATGTCTATGTACAAGGCACACGAGGACACACACGTATACCTCTACATGATAGGCGTGTGTGGGGATTTCAGGCCTAAAATTAGAACCCTTCGAACCCATCCAGCCGGCTCCTTCCTGAGCCAGGCCCTGGGCAGAGAGGTAGCACAGGAGCCCCCGACAGGAACCATTAATTTGCTCTTTTCTCGCTGGGCCTGGAGTAAAATGAAGCTTGTTTTCCCTGTCTACACGATGAGAAGAAGTGTATCGATTTTTCCTCACTTCTGATTGTTCACATTAGAGGCTTGTTTCTAGGTAATTGACATCCAGATCATTCGTTTTACAGCACAAACATATTTTACGGGTCTCTTTTCCCTTTGAGACATAGTCCTGGGTGGACCTGAAACAAGTCCATTTTGTAGCTAGGTGCTTCCTTGCATAGAGAACATCCCTCAAAGAGCAAGTTCAGCTGCTCTGGTGGCCCCCTTTCAATTGCTTCTTTGTTCGCCCATCGATGTGTCCAAAACATTGTGTTGAGTGCCAGTGATTTGTGGACAGGATCCAAGGGGTGGGCTAGGCCGCGGTTGAGGGGCACCAGGCAGTCCTCGCCTGCAGAACCATCAGTCCAAGATTGTCATGTCAGCCTAGAGGAGGCCTTCCTCCCATCCTCCTTAGGAAGCAGTGAGGAAATTCAGGGATGAGAGAAAAGGAAGAGGAAGGGGAGAGGACAGGGTCAAGATTCGAAACACAAGGCCAGCAGTGTTCCTTTTCCTAGCCTTGGCTCACTTGCGTTAACATGGCAAAGGGTGCGGCCCATCTTCCACATCCAACCATCCTCATTCTCAAAAAGAATTAGTCTTCTCCGAGCCTGTGAACTAGGAGGATGCCTCCTTCCTCTGGTCCCCTCCTTCCCAGGTCAGCATCTGACCCCTTTCTTACATTTTGACCTAGGTATCAATACACATTCATTGTGATGTGATTTCTTTGAAGGCACGAACCATTCCTGACTCTGTCCCCAGCTTCCCCAGGAAGGACATCTAATACCACCACCTGTGCCCTGGGTTCACCCTCATTCCTTGGTGTAAATCCTGAGAGCTCCCTGGGATGGAAAATGGTAGCCACCACTTCCAGATGATGCTGACATTTGTCTAGACACCTAGCATGGACCCCCATCCCAACCCCTGGTTTGTTGTCGTCTCCCTGAGGTCTTCTTAGCTTGATTCAAGGCTAATTTCCCTCCTTCAAGGTGGAGTGAAGAGCAGTAACTTCTCACCTTTCCGTGGAAAGCTCAGGTCCCCAAGCATTAGTGTTACCTCGTGCCAGGAGGAGGAGGTGAGAGAGGGAGGAGGGAAGATCTAGGCTCAAAGGCAATAAAGGGTTATAGCTTTTCGCCACCCCGCAGAGGGGTAGACATCTTTCTGGCAGCCTGTGGGCCCTGGAGGAACTGGGGTGCCTTGTGTGCTCATGGGAGGATCTGGGATTCTTCCAGGAGCCTCAGCTTGGCAACAATAGCGGTAGGCATTGTGGTGGTGGGGATCTTTTATCACTTTAGGTGGCCCCAGAGAGTCACAGAACTTTTTTTTTTGGCCCCAGGATCTTAGTTCCCTGACCAGGGATTGAACCCGGGCCCATGGCAGTGAAAGCCTAGAGTCCTAAGCATTGGACCGCCAGGGAATTCCTCATGGAACTTTCTCACATGGGGCAAACCAAGGACTGCTTATTGCCTCCCCAATATCCATCCCCCTCTTTGTCCTTCATAGCAGAACCCCAATTCTATTCCATGTGCAATGGGCCTGAACTAACTAAAGGACTGAGCTTTCTAGCAGCTAGTGGTGCCCAGTTGATTGGGAAGAGAAGTGGGTGAGTAGAGCTTCTGAGACAGTGTGTTAATGGAGGGAAAGAGTGTTCATGTGACTTCTCCCTCTTTCCTCTCCTTCTGCCTGATTTCTGCTTGGAGCTCGTGTGGCTAAACGTCCAGCAGACATCCTGGGTCATGAGTGGCCTTGAGGACGGAGGTCACGGTCTAAGGATAGTGGAGCAGAAAGAGTGAAGATCTTAACTCCTAATTACTGTGGAAAACTTTCTACTGCCCATCTTGGGGCTTCTTTTATGTGAGAGGGAAATAAATGGTTATTTCCAGTTTCTGTAACTACTTTCTGAATGCAACTTCTGATGTATCAGGCTATCCAGTCGTAGCTCTTACCGAGAGCAGCCAGGTATTCAGGGGCTGGGTAACCGTGCACATGTAATCGACCCATCTCTTAAAATTCTATTACTAAAACCCAAACATGCTCTTTCATCTCCAGCAGAGCTTGGGGTCTAAATTTAGACTGGTGCATCACGATGAGGCTGCGTCAGTCTGCTCTTAATTCTAGGCATCTCAGTAAATTGGGGATGGTCAGGTCACCAAAGGGAGAAAGCATTGTTAAAGAGTGGCAGGTGCAGGGGAGCTGAAGATCCCGGGGGATTTTTCCAGAGACTTCTCCGATATAGGTCTTCAGAGTAAAGTCGCAACTTACATGGGCTAAAGGTGCCAGGAGTGCCAAGCAGCCAGGCTGTATAGCCCAGCAGAGCTCACTGCCCTTCACCTAGGCTGTGTGTGAACATGTGCAGGCCTGGCTCTCAGTACCTGTTTACCTGGATGGGTTATTAAGGTCAGTGCTGCTTCTGAATGGTTGGCGCCTGTGCCATGCTAGTTAACTATTTTTTTTTTTTTTGGCCGCACCGCGCCTCTTGTGGGATCTCAGTTCCCTGACCAGGGATTGAACCCGGGCCGTGGCAGTGAAAGCCCAGAATCCTAACCACTAGGTCACCAGGGAACTCCTTAGTTAACCATTTTGAATGTCACTCCTGCGTAGCACAAGGCTGTTAAATCTGACAACCTCCTCCCTTGATGATGTACTACTTCGTCCTCAGGTCCGTCCTGAACCCATGGCATCCAACCAGAGTTCAAACTCTACGTTCATATTAATGATTTATTCTACACTTGTGCATCTCTCCACAACATGGAGAGGAGGTGTATAATTCCCAGACTCCTTCTGTGGTTTTAATTCCCTATTTGTCTCTTGATCAGTACAGGTATGCTTTGATTGGGAATTCATTATATCCCACCTGTACAGCCATCTTTTTCTCTGTGGCAAAAATGATGAGCTCTTTATCTTCAAACATATAGACAGCCACCTAGCGTACAGTGTTGTGTCCTTCAGACAACGTTCTGCCTTCTGAAATAGACATCCGCTCAGCAGGTGCAAGTACCAGCCCCAAATCTACTTGGAGACGGGGCCTCTCCAAGCCTGTCGTATTAGCTGAAGCGGGACACTTAGAGCTGATCACCGCATTACCGTGGTACTGATGTATAGCCCGGACCCTCGAGTTAGACGGCACAACACTGAGAAAATGAGCGCTTCAGAAGAAGTTCTCTGCAGCATTAGGGATGCTCCATCGTCAACTGCGTTTCAATATTCTCTCCAGAGGAGCTAACAACACTGACAAAATACATCACACTGCCTTTCCCTTCCACACATCCAGATAAAAGACACCGCGTCTTGATGTGGGGCACATCCTGTGGTGATGACAAAACATTATCTTTTCTTTATGAATAACAGAAGACATTTGGCTTGCTCATAATCTTTTAAAAACTGTAGTCACAGTCATATGTGTATTGCCCGTTAATATGAGATTTTTTTTTCCCTCTTAAAGACAATAGCCTATTTTACAGTGTGTTGTTAGCCCTCCAACTGTGCAATATCTATTAGATTTGAGACTCAACCAAAGCCAGAGATAGAAAAAAAAAAAATTGTCTTTGCTAATGGTGAGATTCTTGGCTATTACCCCTGTGGGGTGACATAAAAGCCGGATGCTTTTTGGCCAAAATTTGTAGTTTAGAACAAAAGAGAAAAGTCTCTGATGGAAAGAATCATCAGTGATTGTACACAACTTGGGAGGTGGTCTGCCTACGTTGGCCATTTTCCTAAGGAAATAACTCAGGTTTTAGAAGAAGGAACCAAGATGGAGGAGAAACTCCGTGTGTATCCAAGCTCGGGGGTGTTCTGGCCTGTAGCATCAATGTGGCATTGCTGTGTGCTTGTGGTGGGAGGGAAAGGGTGTTCCACAGACACGGCACAGAGTTTCTCTTTTTGTGGCTGACACACTTCACTGAGGGTATGGGGAATTTGTAAGAGCAGGCAGGAGGATGTGGGTGCTCAGTGCAGAACAGATGAAAGAAGTGGGGTCGATAAGCCTGGAGAGGGTAGGGAGGCTTTCAGGAAAATGATGGCTAATTTCTTTCATTTTATCAGCTTTATTGAGATGCAACTGACAAATAAAATCGTAAGATATTTAAAATGTACATTGTGATGATTTGATGTATGTATACATTGTGAAAGGATTGCTCTCGTCTAGTTAATCGATGATGATGTCCAATTTCAAATATCTGAGAGGCTATTTGGGAGGAGAGGGATTTGACTTGTTTTGTGTGGTCCTGAGAGAAGGTCCTGGTACCTGTTGGTGGGAGGACACCAAAGGGAAGAATATTTTAGTCAGTCTGAGGAAGAGCTTTCTCCTTGTTGCCCAAAGATGGCATGGGATGCATGAACAGCTATGGTGCCTTGGGCCGGATACCCTGGGACATGACTCTGAGATGAATTCATGAATGTTGGAAGTTTAAAGGGAGTGTCCTTGTCATCAGTATCTGGGGGGAGAGGCAAAGGAAGTGTGACTGGGCACAGAGAAGAGCTGAGCTGTGATGAGCTGTGATGAGGCTTCAGCTGATCCCATAGGGAGCCTTGGAGCACTGTCCTGGATTGAGGCAAGGGAGCTGACCATTGGGAACCTTACACTGACCAGTCATTGGATGCAGTTATCCCCTGGGGAGGCAGGGGTGACCTTGTATAAGGCTGCTCTCTTCAGCTGAGGGCAATTCCAGGAGAACAACTCAGCTGAGGGTCATCAACCGCCAACATTCCTGGAAGCTGGGGAAATGAATGCCTTGGGCCTGAAGCGGGGGAGCTGGGCAGTGCAACATCACTAGTGGGATATAGTGGATTCACCACAGCATCCACTAGAGATGCCTGCTTGATGGAGACGTTGTGATTTCTCCATCATGTGACTTCTGATGGTCCTTCCAGTGTTCACGTTCTATAATAAAATATAGAAGATCCCATTCATCCCCCATGTGGCCTCCAGCATGGGTCTTGGATGAAATCAGGAGTACCGTTTGCTTAGCTTCTAGCTTAAAACTCTTAGCTCCTAGGCAACATCTGATCGATAGTCTTTGGTTCCAGAAAGAATAATTCATTCATTCAACTTTCCTTAAAACAATATTCGGAGTTCCCTCGTGGTCTAGTGGTTAGTACTGGTGCTTTCATTGAAGAGGCCTGGGTTCAATCCCTGGTCAGGAAACTGAGATTTCCTCAAGCTGTGCAGCGTGGCCAACCCTGCCCCGCCTCTGCCCCCAACCCCTAAAACCCCAACAATATTAATTTTTTTTTTTTGCGGTACTCAGGCCTCTCACTGCTGTGGCCTCTCCCGCGCAGGCTCAGCGGCCATGGCTCACGGGCCCAGCCGCTCCGCGGCATGTGGGATCTTCCCGGACCGGGGCACGAACCCGCATCCCCTGCATCGGCAGGCGGACTCTCAACCACTGTGCCACCAGGGAAGCCCCCAACAATATTAATTGAGTGTCTTCCTCTAGGAGCTAGAAACACAAATATGAACAGAGTCTCCACCTTCTAATGGGAGACACAGAAAACAATAAACAAATAAGATAATCCTGGTGAGGGGATATAGAATGATTGTGCACAGGTACTCAAAGAGCGAAGTAGTGATACTGGAATTTTGAGTGGTGTTACTGAAACAATATGAAATGCGATGAAGGAGTTTTGTTAATAAGCCCTGGGGAACGGAGTTCTAGGCAAGAAGAAGAGCAAGTGCAAAGGTCCTGAGGCAGGAACAATCTTGGTGTTTTTAGGACTTGTTTAGCTAAGTAGAGTAGGGGAAGATGAACCTGACTTTTCTGTAAGCCAGCTGCTTCATAGATACATTAAGGATGTAGAAGGCATTTTCAATGGTAGTAGTCAAAAACCATGCATGGCTCTCATGAGACAAAACCCTAGTTCTATCGCAGAGTGTTGACATGAGACTGTCCTTGAACGTGGAATCCCAGTTGGCGTGGTTTGTTTCCTCATCTGAAAAGCTGGGACAATTTCAGTACTCATCTTATTGTTGTGAAGATCAAAGGCTGTGATGCATGGAAGTGCTTAACTTAGTGCCTGGCCCATAGTTTAAGTCCTCAATAAATGCTAGCTCTTATTTGTGATGTTTAATTAAGAACTGGGGCTTAAACCTAAGATTTAAAATTCTATCCAAGTCCTCACTCTGTGTGACCTGCCCCCCACATCTCCATCTCCACCTCCACCTCCATCCCCTCCCTCACCTCCATCTCCATCTCTCCCAGTTTGTTGTTTTTTTTTTGGCCACACGTGGCACGCGGGATCTTAGTTCCCCGACCAGGGATTGAACCCACGCCCCCTACAGTGGAAGCGCAGAGTCTTAACCACTGGACTGCCAGGGAAGTCCTGCTATCTCTCCCAGTCTTAATCTTGGTCTCTCTCAGTGTCTACCTCTGTCTCTCTTTCCCTGTGTATGTCTCTTGGTCTATCTTTATGACTCATACTCTACCTCTGTTTGTCTGTCTGTCTCTGTCCCTCACTGCCTTTTGTTTTTTCTTTCTAACTCTCTCTGTTTCTTTGCCTTTCACTCGGTTTTTTTCTTTCTCTAACTCTACCTCTGTCTTTTTCCTTCCTTCTGCCAGACTGAGAGCGCAGCTGCCCTCCTATAGACCCAGGAGTAGGCAGCTCTCCACGGAACTGACCAGAGTGGTAGGTCCAGGCCTCCATTCCTCGTTGGGGAACAGAGATGGCTGGCAGTGGTTTTCCTTGAGCAGCCCCTCAGCAGGGACTCTCCAGCTGCTGGTGCAGGTAGAGGAGCTTCCCTTAGTGGCACTAGCTTCCCTAGAGCACACACAAGACCCCCTTTGACCATGAGAGCAGCTGCCTTTCTACCTCCTTCCCACAGACACACTTAATCCTGCCTTGTACATTCTCATACAGCCTCCAAGGGGGGCTGCGGCAGCAGGTCCTGCCTGGTCTCCGCTGCGGAGAAGCAGACTGGAAGCGGATTTATTTCTCTTGCTCTAGTGGTGCATAGCAGCTCCCCGGTGTGGGAGCTGGGGGCAGGCCTTTCGGAAACAGAGGAGCTTTCTCTATGGAAACCTTTCTCAAGGGAAATGGTGGCAAAAAGCTCTGTCACTTTATCCCTCAAAGCGGCTTTCTTTCATATCACCTAAAATGAATTAAATGATGAGCGCCTTGGGATTTCATCTCTCTTGATCCCTTTCAGCCGGTGATGGGTGGAGGGAGGGCTCAGGGCTTGGGGGGAGGGAAGAAGTGCCCTGAGAAGGGGAAACGTGATCACATAATTTAAAGCGGCCATGGGTAGATTTCAGTCCTGGCCCCATCACTAACTCTGTGTGATCTCAGGCACAGGACTGATCAGTTTCCCCGTCTAAAACTGGGGGCAAAATATATACTCAGCTTCCTCATAGAATCGCTGTGAAGATCAAGCAGAAAATGGGATGAGAGAATTTGGAAACTAAGTGTTGTGCACATCCAATGGCTCGCAGTTTTTGAGTGCTTTCTAAGGCCAGATTCTGCTAAATGCACTTTATGTGCATTTTCGTATGTAATCCTTAACATTTTAATGAGGTAGTTACTATTACTGTCCCATTTTAGGTATGAGGAAACTGAGGCCCTTGAGGAGTTATGTGTCCTGCCCAAAGTCACTGAGCTAGTGAGAGAGAGAAAGAGTTGGGAAATGAATTCAGGTCTGTTTGACTCCAAAGTTCTTGTCTCTTTCCTTGTGTCCTTCCTCCATCCCTATCTTGGAGGATAAGCTGTGGCTGATGTCCCTGCAGCCCCGTGGTCCTGATGGATTAACTGAGACGCAGGCAGATGGCAGGGCTTGAGTTGGCAGATCCATTCTGGGATGTCCAAGAGGCTGACCTTGGACAGACCAGAGGGCACTTGGAGGAAGAAGGTTTGGAGTTCCTTGCCTCAGGGAGGCCACCATCTGCTCTGTGCTGTTTCAGACCAATTACCTTCAGAATCTGTGACTTTCACTGACACTTCTGGGCAGCAGAGGTTAAGAAGACCAGGTGTCTGCTGCCTTATTTGTCTGGAAAGAGCAGAGCTGTGCCTGAGAAAGATGCTTCTGAAAGTCCGGGAGGCACCTCTCCATGGCAACAAGGACCCAGCCTGAGGATTCTGCAAACACTGGAACCCTTCCTCCACCTTCCTTGATCTGCAGCCTCGCCTTCCACCTCTAAGCCACAGTCATCAACTGATGGCCCTTGTTTCTATTTTGAAGAAAACAAATATGCTTTTAAAGTCTTGGCTTCAAAACTTGAAGCCAGCCCTTCTGGGATAGGTGAAGACGTTGGACCTAGCAGAGACTAATCAAGGAAGTGAGTTGAGATGAGTCTCTACAACTGAGATGCTCAGCTTCATAAGTGTGGGTGGGAATTTGGTCACATTTCATACTTTTAACTAAAAATGGGTTTAGCCCGCTGCTTGACATATCTAAAAAAATCTTAGCAAATATCTCAGGGCTTTTGGATTATAATAGAAATCTCAGGGTACACTCTGTCCAAAATGGTCAGTCCAGTTTCTGTATGCTTGTGCTGGTAGAACTGGGAAATGCAATCAGTCCACCAGCAGACAGGCTGGTTTCAGCTGCCGTTGCTGCTGTTGCAACACAGGGCGGTTGTCGGGAACTGGTCCAGCACAAGGCAGTGTTCTCCTGTCCTTGCTAGCGATGCTCCACTTGCTGGTTCAGATCCCCGCACTGATCAAGCCATTCTCGAGGATGTTGGTCCTGCTTCCTTCACGTTCCTCTGGGTTCAAGACGCTCCACAATGGGACTCCTGAGCCAACCGTTCTCTGGTTTGCCCTTGTGTTCTCAGCCCCATCCTTGTCATACGGTGGGCTGGCAATGGGGATTCTCTTAGCTTCAGACAAACACGGTGCCAAGACCAACACTCTCCTACATTAGCTTGGGTCGCCTCTCCAGGCTGCCCCATCCCCTTAGGGTGGCTCTCAGCCCCGCAGTGTCACTTCCTGATGATTGATCTCAGCAGCTTCAAAATCTCTCAGAGATTCCAATAGGTTTGCACTTCACAATGGAAGAGCACAACGTTGGCATATCTGCTGAGAAGCTACCCCAGGAGCCAAGCTCCAAGACACCTTCTACTTGCCAAGGAGTGTTGGCAGGCGCAGCCAATATGTTAGCCAGAAAAGTGTCCGGTTGCAACTCTCCCTTGAAAGGCAATGGGTTTTATACAGGGACCAGGGGGATTTTCCCAGAACAATCCGCCTCCTTGAAGAAGTAACTGCAACGTTTAAATTTCACTCCCTAGAAATATTTCAGTTCTGCCTCACCAGGTATCCCGGTGCACTTACCAGAAACCAAGAAGAGGCTCTGACCCTTCAAGTCTCCATTTTCCTCCTCTGACCAGTTCCTGAGCCCGGCGCCCGAGTCTTCATTCAAGCTCTGGGCTTGGTTTCTGCTCTCAGTTAGCTGAGTCCTCCGCCGCCTTCCTAGAAGGGAAGCCTTGCCTTAGTCTGGCCTGTTTTCCATCTGTTTGTCCCTGGCCTTGGTGGGAGGGTGGAGGGGTTGTCTATTTTTTTTTCACATTTTAAAGTATAACTTATTTTGGAGTAATTCTAGGTTTACATAAAAGTTGCAGGGATAGCACACCTACTGTATCCCCTTCACCCACTTCCTCTGATGCTAGCATATTCCATAACTAGGTACTTTTGTCAAAACTAAGACACTGACATAGGTACAATGCTATTAACTGAACTATAGACTTCATTTGGATTTCATCACTTTTTCTGCTAATGCCACTTTTCTGTCCCAGAATCCATTCCAGGGTACCACACTGTATTTAGGAAAAGCATCTGTTTTTACCACTGTGCCCCCAGGGTTCAGCCCAAAGCTTGGCACCAAACAGGCAGTGTGTGAATGACTGAACGAATGAATGAGTGAACAAGTGCTAAACAAGGAGAGCCCTTCCACCCTGATTAGTTGCTACAAGAATTCATGCCTGTGTCCCCCACACATCCTGGGAGACCCCAGGGGTTCCCTGAGGCCCAACCACCTGAGGCCTGGTCGACTCTGCTGCTGGGATGGCCCCTCAGGGCTCGTCTTAATCATCCTGTCCCTAATGCCTTGGTTGCTCTGCCGGGCTGGGAATAACGGTCCAAGGCCTGATTCTGCATCTTTCCATCCCATGCCTGTAGGGAGAGTATGTGCATTCTTGTGGATGTGTGGGTGTGTCTGATCTAGGAGCAGCTTGGAAGATGGGTACATCCTTGCAGTATTGAGAAATGGTCGCAGATCCCTGGAGGTTGCTTCAGGGGTGGCCAGCATCCTATTTGGCTTCGTGAATTCTCATTTCTGTATCAATCAGGGCTCAATCATAGAAGCAGAAACATGTTGGGTTTTCTAGAATAAGGGATATATGATAGGAGGTAGCCTTTATGCAGTTGCGGGATCCAGTTAAGACCTCCATGTAAGGGACTGCCCCGGCGGTCCAGGGGTTAAGACTCCGGGCTTCCACTGCAGGGGCATGGGTTCGATTCCTGGTTGGAGAACTAAGATTCGCACAAGACGCATAGCGCGGCCAAAAAGAAACCAGAGATGGTAGGGAGTAAAAAATCAAACGGGTGTGACTCAGTTGGGATAAAGCAGTAAGGAGTCTGAAGCAATAAACAGTCCTAAGACCTCCATGTAAGGTTGTTGCTTCTGTGTCTGGCATTGGGTCTGAAGTCACTTGAATTCAGCAGAGCCGACTGGTGGAAAGGAAAGCTGGATGTGAGCTTCGGGAAAGCAAAGGCAAGCTGGAAACCATGAAGACAACTGGAACTAGGGATGTGCCAAAGCTGGCTGAAACTGTCTTGTGAGAGCTGATTACTAAGTTTTTAGGAATTCTGTGATCCAGCTGTTAAACACAGCCATTATAAAAATTAAATTATATAAACTTACAATTAAATAAATTACATTTAAAACAACTTGTTACTTCTTAATTATTCTGCTATGTCTTATTACCTATGCCCTTGGGGTCATTTATATCGACTTTATCTCTGTGGTGGAAATACTATATAGTGGTATGCTACCGCACCCCTCTTCCCAACTTCACGTCAGGGATGTCATGTTAGTAGCTTGAAATTAGCTCCTGTGGAAGTATTTATACCACTGAAATCCACAAATGCTCAAATCAGGCCTTGATTAATTATTTTGTTAGTTGTCTAGACATAAGAAGGTGAGGGACAGAATGTTAATAAAGCAAATTAAACTTAAAAATGTCTAATATTTGAAGCAGTTATACTGTGGATAAAAGAAATACTCTTTGGTATTCAAAACTACTTTTTTTTTGGCCACGCTGCATGGCATGTGGCATCCTTAGTCCCCTGACCACGGATTGAACCCGCACCCCTTGCTTTGGAAGCGTGGAGTCTTAACCACTGGACCGCCAGGGAAGTCCCCCAAACAACTTTCAGCTTAGCAAAGAAGTAACTTACAACACTGACGAACAGGTGAAATTCTTCACACATCTTCATTGTTTCACTTTTGTCTTACTTGTTATAGTAAACAAGATCAACCAAGATTCACATTGGACCTGCGCCTGGAGAGCTGGTTGTCAGACACTTACCAGCGCACTGTTGACCGTGTCTGTTTCGCGTGGCCTCCAATCTCGACACAGGTGACCTGGAGAAGAAGCTGGCATCTTTTATTGCTGAGTTGAGCAGACACCTGGCCCAAGACATGGAAAGAGAAAAGGAAGAGACCCAGGAGGAGCTGGAAGAGGTAAGCCAGGTGTTCCGTCACATTGGCAAGTGAGCCAGCAGCTGAGAGATGCTGTGTGAGAGTGGCAACCCTGCCTGGAGTCTTTCTGCCTCCCAAATCTCATGCCTATTTCTCTGAGGCCACCCTGAATTTGGAAGCATGCAGTAAAGGGAATTCTGAGAACTATAGTTCCACTTGAACCAAGGTGATTAGCCCCATACCTTTTCTGACACTAAGACATGATGTGAGGCTGGGGTGGGGACTTCACTGGGGGACACAGCTATCCCTGGGCCTGGTGGCTTCCAGCACTGGCTGTCGGCAGTGTGCAGGTGGGTTCCTACACCCATCCCACACCAGGACCAGGGTTGCGTGGAATGGACCTGCTGTGCCCACGCTCTGCCTGTATTATCAATCCAGAACCTGGGGCTGGGCCATTCTGGGAGCCGGGCTTCTAAAAGAGTAAATGGAATGACTCAGATTAAGGGGCATCTAAACAAGTGTTTTGGGGGGCACTCCGTGTTAGTGACCGTGGTGGGCATGACAAAGCGTGGAGGGGCTGGGAAGGAGAAACCATGAAGAACTTCCGCCAGTGGAGAGCTCTGGGATGAGCGAGTGCCCCCCCGCCCCGCCCCCATGGGCCAGCTGAGTACCATTCATCAGGGGCGAGGCAGGGACTCAGAAGTACATCTACACTGTGGCCTTGTGAGCAGGCGCCCTGAATCCTCTCGATGCGTTGGCTTCCGGGCTGCTTGTCGGCACCTGCCAGCGCTTCCGTGGACCCCGCCTGCCTTGCCAAGCAGGAGGGTATCGGCTTCAGGGCTGCAGGGGCCAGGACTGCTTTTGCTTGACTGTGAACATAGTCAGATGGGCCAATGTTGGCTCCAGTGTCTAAGTCGGGGGCTGAGCTGGGAGGCTTCAGTGAAGCATGACCTTGGCCAGCTGGTCCCCTCGCAGGGGCCAAGTCATGAGTGGGTGAGATGCTTCCGCGGGGAGGGGCCCCGAAAGGGCTGAAAGGGGACAGGAAGGGTTGGTTCAGCCAACCAACATGATCGTGTCACTTTCCTCCTCATTGAGTGTGAATTAGAACCCCACCCCTGGTGCTCCTTGAGCCCTGTGTCACACCTAGTGGTGATGTGGGTAACACGGGCCCTTGCCGCTTGCCCATGGCAGGTGTTTCTTCACCGCCATGGCCATGTGGGCCAGGCAAAGCGGGGCTGCTGGAGGGGGCGCAGAGGCACTGCCTGCAGCCCGCAAAGCCCACTCCTCTGAGACCCTGCGCTCCGGCACCTGCCACTTGCCTGTGACGCATGTCTCTGGGTGGCTCGACTTCCAACCCATTGTAATCCTCTTGTCCTGACCCTCACTTTGGGCCTCCAGCAATCGTGTTCTTTCCCTAATGGGCTCTGGGCTTGGCATTGCCTGCTCTGCGCACAGAGCTCCAGCTGAGGGTTCTGGACCAGGCTGCCAGCACTCCCAGGCCTGCTTGGCTTTGCCACTGGAGGACGGTCCTCAGAACGCAAAGATCTTCCCGACAATCCCGGTGCTGCTGTCTGACCAAGCTGACCTTGTCATTAGGGCAGTCAGAGACTCATTTGTCACACAAGGGTGGGTGAGTACCCTTTAGGAAGGCACAGCTATTTGGGGCTGTGATCCTCTCTGCTCCCTTCCTTCCTTCCTCCTGTCATCTCCTCTTCTCCATGATGCAAAGATGGTGAGATTGGAATGCCACAAGATGGTACTATGATCGGAGGACCCAGGGACATCATCCCGTCCTTAAGATTCCCAAGGTCGGGACTTCGCTGGTGTCCAGTGCTTAGCACCCTGCACTCTCCATGCAGGGGGCGGGGGTTCGATCCCTGGTCAGGGAACTAAGATCCCATGTACTGCAACTAGAGAGCCCGCACATCCCAACGAAGACCCAGCACAGCCTAAATAAATAAATAAAGTGCAACAATTCCAAAGGCTCATTCATTCACATGCTGCTGGCCATTGGCTGGGGGACTCAGTTCCTCTCCCTGTGGGCTAGTTTGAGCTTCCTGACAACATGATGGCTGACTTCTCCAGAGTGAACGTTCCCCAAACAGCACCAACTAGGTGGAAGCTCTATCCTTCCTATGACCCAGCCTCAGAAGTCACATGGCATCACTTCCACTGAACTCTATGGGTTGGAGCTGTCCCTAAACCTGATCCGTTTCAAAGGGAGGGAAGCGTAGATCCTGCCTGTCAGCAGGAGGTCTACTGAAGTCACATTGCATGAGGCGCATGTCAGATGAGAGACCGCTGCACTATTTAGGATACACCTCTGCCACTGAGGGAAACTAACCCACTTTTTTTTTTTTTTTTTTTTTGCGGTACGCGGGCCTCTCACCGCTGTGGCCTCTCCCGTTGCGGAGCACAGGCTCCAGACGCACAGGCTCAGCAGCCATGGCTCACGGGCCCAGCCGCTCCGCGGCATGTGGGATCCTCCCAGACCGGGGCACGAACCCGCGTCCCCTGCATCGGCAGGCGGACTCTCAACCACGGCGCCACCAGGGAAGCCCTAACCCACTTTTAAGTAGCCGAGGTTTTGGTACCCAAACCTCGATGCAGATTTCAGGTGAACTGGTTGCACCCCATGGGCGGTTTTCTTTCTTCTAAGCTTCTTATGTCTGAACAGCCTCAGACCCAGGAGGGTCACACTGTTTCACCCCTTAATTCTCAAACCCAAATCTTAAAATCTTATTGCTACCATGCAAGGAAGAGCCAACATCAGGGAGAGTGGGTCTGGAGAGTTAAGAGAAAGAGAAGATTTCCTCTAAGTCCAAGGGCATAAGTGTCCCAGGCTGTCCTCCCCCACCCTTCTAGTCCCGGGCAGTGGCCCTGGCGTGACTGCCCATATTCATTAGGGTTCTCCAGAGAAACAGAACCAGTAGTATATATATACACACATACATATATAGTATGTATACTTTATATATACATATGCACACACAGTGGTCTATATATACAGTACACACACACTCATGCACACACTTCCTAACATTACTATAAGGAATTGGCTCACGTGATTATGGACGGAGGCTGACAAGTCCCACAGTCTGCAGGGTGAGTCACCCAGCTGGGGAGCCCAGGGAGCCTGGTGGGTTAGTTCCAGTCTGGGTCTGAAGGCCTGAGACCCAGGAAGAACCAATGTTTCAGTTTGAGTCTGAAGGCAGTCAGCTAGGAGGAGTTCTGTCTTCCTCGGGGGAGGGTCAGCCTTTTGTTCTATTCAGGCCCAACTGACCGGATGAGACGCACCCACGTGGGGAGGATTACCTGCTTGACTCAGTCTGCTGATGTAAATGTTCATCTCATCCAAAAACGCCACAGAGACATGCAGAAGGATGTTTGACCAAATATCTAGGCACCCCTGGCCCAGCCAAGCTGCTACATAAAGTGAACCATCACACTGCTGTGCAGGAGAGAGGGCTGCACGAGCAGAACCACGCTGGCCAACAGGAAAGAGAAGCTTCTCAGGCTTTCTCAATGTTGAAAATCCTGCCTCAGGGACTATCAGACCGGGCTTCCCTGGTGGCGCAGTGGTTGAGAGTCCGCTTGCTGATGCAGGGGACGCGGGTTCGTGCCCCGGTCTGGGAAGATCCCACATGCCACGGAGCAGCTAGGCCCGTGAGCCGTGGCCTCTGGGCCTGCGCGTCCGGAGCCTGTGCTCCGCAACGGGAGAGGCCACAGCAGTGAGAGGCCCGCGTACCGCAAAAAAAAAAAAAAAAAAAAAAAAAAGAAATATCAGGCCCATTGGTGTTCTGAAATCCAATTAACCAGACCATGCCTCCTCCCCCTTAGCGAGTGAACTTTCTTCCATCTTGCATTCGATTTGGATCCATTCTTGTGGGGAGCGAGGGATCAGGGGAGAGGTGCTTTAGGCCTTCTGGAAGCCGGTCTCCATTCATTCGCTGAGCACTGAGTGGGGTCACATGCTGGGCAGTGGGGACCATGAGATGGATCTGACCAGTGTCTGCCTTCCGGGAGCTCACGATCTAAGGAGGAAGAGAGGTGTGGCTGGGAAGTAAGAGAGGCTCCCATCTAGACAGCCCTCCAAGCGGCCACCAGATCATCTCCCGGCACCGTATTTCTCCAGAACGGCATTGGCTGCCCGCTGCACCTCCAGCTCCTTGGCATGGCTTTGTAAGCCCCTCACTTGACCCTCAGCCACTGGTCTAACCACTCACCAGTGTCCCTCCACTTTACCGTGCTCCACTCTGCCCTCTGAGGTCCAAACAGGCTCACGTGCTCCCTCAGCCTACCGTGTCCTTTCCGGCCCCCCTCTGCCTGCCGGGTCCTCTCATTTTCCCAGACCCTGTTCCGGTGCTGCCTCTTCCATAAAACCCTCCTCAGCAAAACAACGGCCCCTCTTGTTTCCCTCCCACATCGTAGGGCTTGCATCTTTATTTAACACCGTTGATGACATATTTGTTGCTGGCAAGAGCCACCACTCACAGCAAACAGCACATGGCCAAGCACTTTATGGGCATTATCTCCATTTAATCCTTTCACGAACCCTGGAAGCGGGTGTTCAGATCTCCTTTTCCCAGATGAGGAAATGGAAGCTCCGAAAAGTTCAGCGTCTGGTTGCCAAGGTCACACAGCTAGTCAGCCGCAGAGCCGGAGTTTGAACGGAGGCTGCTCGATCTGCTGCCTGCCTCTTTAGCATAAGTAAGGGCTCCAGGAATGTCAGTTTCCTGGGCTAAGATTGGAGGGGATGTAGGAGAGTCGGGTGCTCTGTGGGTCTGTGTGAATGCAGCTGTTTTTCAGAAGGTGGTAGGATGGTAGTCCTGTGGGCTGTGTCCCCAGGAGAGAGCTGGGTCCTTTGGAGAAGGCTGCTCAGCTGAACAGACAAAAGCATCTGTCCCAGCTGGAGAAAGAAACCAGCCCCCTTGCATTTGGTGTGAAATTGGCTCCCAGGCACAACTCCACCCCCCACCTCCTCAGGCTCAGACAGGAAGGCTGTCAGCCTTGTCTTGGCACGTCTGAATGGCTGAATGACAGCACTGACACGTGTGTGGGAGGCACTGAAGCAGGGGATCCCTTAATAGATCCGGTACCTCTCAGCCCCAAAGCTTAATATCCACTGGTTGGGTGGTGGGGCAGCGTCAATGCGTGAGGACCCGTCAGCCTCTGCAGGGACCAGGGTGAGGGGAGTGAGACACTCCCAGAATTTAAGGGGGCGCTGAAAAACTCGGTAACCGAGATAAATGATATTTCAATGCAATATTTGGAAAGCAAAATTAATGCAAAATATCTACGATCGAGAGTCTGTTCCTGATTTCGGAGGGGCAGAGCTATGTGATCTAATGAGCAGGGCAGCTGGCCTCCCAAGGCTCTGACTTTCCAGGGATCTGGAAGGTTTCCTGTTTCTCTCTGATCCGGGGGAACCAAACTGCATTCATTCATTCCTTCACTCACTCACTCACTCACTCAGTGAGCACTTATGGAGTATTTCGCTGTGCAGATAAGCATATCATTTGCAAATAATGACAAATTTATGTTTATAGCTTCCATTCTAGTTCCGTCTCTCTATCCCTGTCTCTATCTCTGTCTCTCTAGCATTAGCTAGACTTCCAGTACAATTTTGAATAGTGCTGCCAATAGCAGGCACCCTTATCCTTTTCCTGGTTTCATTGGGAAGGAGCCTCAAGTTTCATCATAGAGTATAAAGTTTACTGGAAGTTTTTGGTATGTACGTTTAATAAGGTTGTGGAGGACTTCCCTGGTGGCGCAGTGGTTGAGAGTCCACCTGCCGATGCAGGGGACACGGGTTCGTGCCCCGGTCCGGGAAGATCCCACATGCCGCGGAGCGGCTGTGCCCGTGAGCCATGGCCGCTGAGCCTGCGCGTCCGGAGCCTGTTGCTCCGCAACGGGAGAGGCTGCAACAGTGAGAGGCCCGCGTACCGCAAACAAACAAACAAAAACAACAACAAAAAAAATAAGGTTGTGGAAATTATATTCCATTTGAATTTTGCTAAGACGTTTCTTCCTTTTTTAAAATCTCAGATGGGTGTTGAATGTTATTGAATGCTTTTTGTTCATCTTTTGATATGATCGTATAATATTTTCTCCTTAATCTGCTAATATGTTGAATTATATCAACAGATTTCCTGATACTGAGCTGCCTTTGCCTTCCTGGGATAGCTCTCTTTGGTCATATTATATTTTATATACAGCTGGAATGGAATTGTCACTATTTTATTTAGGATTTTAAAAAATCCATATTAACAACTAAATTTGAACTGTGATTTTTTTGTCCAGTTTTGGTAGTAAGATCACACAAGCCTTATGAAATGAGAAGGTCAGTCCCCCCTCCCCATCCCCCAATTCTCTGAAGGGGTTTGTGTAAAATAGAAATTACCTATCTCTTGAGGGTTTTCCAAAATTTGCTTCTGTAACAGGCTAGGTATCTTTGGGAAGAGGGAGAAGCTTTTGACTACCTATTATATTTTAAAAATGTTATTGTTTATTCAGGTTTTCTATTTCTTTTTGGTCAGTTTTTGTAATTTCTCTTTTTATAGAAAATTGTCCATGTCATCATTGTCTTGACGTTGTACATAGCTTTTTTTTGTTTTTAATGATTTCAAATCTTTCTTGTATCTTTTTTTTTTTTTTTTTTTTTGCGGTACGTGGGCCTCTCACTGTTGTGGCCTCTCCCGTTGCGGAGCACAGGCTCCGGACGCGCAGGCCCAGCGGCCATGGCTCACGGGCCCAGCTGCTCCGCGGCATGTGGGATCTTCCCGGACCGGGACACAAACCCGTGTACCCTGCATCAGGAGGAGGACTCTCAACCACTGTGCCACCAGGGAAGCCCCTCTTGGTTTTTAATAAATACATTGAAAGCTAGATTTTTCCTTCAGGTATGACTTTAATCATGTCCCACAAATTTTACATGAAGTATAGTGAGTGTGATTTGCTTCTAAATGGTTCATAAATTTATACTGTGAATTTCTTTTTAATTCATGTTGTTCAGGAGTGTGTTTAGTAATTATATTGTAATTAAATAGCATTATTTACCAATTAATTAAATTTATGAACATATTTTACCAATTTCCAAGTTCACCTTGTTTCTTGCATGACACTTTTTCCTCTTGATTTCTCTTTTCTTCTCGTTAAAGTAAAATCTTTGTTACTTCTCTGAGTTAGATTCCTTGGGTGGTAAACATTTAGTCTTTTATGTTTGAAAATGTCAATTTCACTTTCGGTCTTGAATGATAGTTTAGCAGGGGATATAATTCTAGACTGCCTCTTATTTTTGCTCAGTCCTTTGAAGATTTAGCTCCCTTGCCCTCTGTCCTCTATTGTGGTGATGAGAAGCCTCAGGTCTTTATATTTTTAAATTTTTGTATCTGATCATTTTTTTTAGAATAACTTTTTATTTATCCTCGATGTTCTTTAGTTTCACAAGGGTATATAGTTAGATGTGGTCTAAAAAAATATATTCTATTTAGCCCTCAGTATACATGTTCAATTTGAGGACCCACATTTTTCTTCAATTCTGGAAAATCCTTACCCTTTATTATCTCTTTGAAAATTGCTTCCTCACAATGCCCTCTATTCTCTTCTTCTGGCACTCTCATTAGACACATGTTTGAGCCAGAGTTTTCTTTTTTTTTAATAGCTCTTTAATATTTTTATTTATTTCTCTGTATTGTGGTCTGAGTTATTATTACAGCAGCATCATCCAATGTATTCATTCTCTCTTTAACTTTATCCTCTAGCATTTATCACTCTTATTGAAAAAAATGTAAATTAAGTGCATACCTATTTTGTGTCCAGCATTTCTAACAGGTTCTTCTTTTAAAAATACCTCTGACCTTGTTTCATTTCTGTTTGTTCTTATTTCACAATACGTTAACGTTATGATTCATGTTATTTCTTCCTTTGTGGGTCTTCTGGTTGCTCTATTATTCTGCTTTGGTCTGGGGTGAATTAGCCTCCTGCATATTGGTTTTGCTGGCTGTCTTTCTTCGTGCTAGACTTCCTCATGTGTTTTGGAACTTGGCTTTGTAGGAATATCTTGAATGGGAATCCCCTCCACTCCCCCAATGCCACATTCCCCTTCTGTAGTCATCTCCAACCCTGTCACTGAGGCCCCCATCCAAGGGCCTGCTCTCATTTGGGTGGTCGACGCTCCAATTCTTTGAGGAGATAGAAGGGGCTGCAGATCCACGAGCCTGGCTGGCTTGCCCAGGTCCTGACTGGAAGGCTGCACCTCCCTACTCCCGTCTTCCTAATCACAGACCTCCATGCAAACCCCAAACATGGGCTGGAGTACATTGCAGTTTGTTTTTAACTCTTTTCTCTGGTAGGAAAATCCCATGCCAGGCCAGTGAGTCTAGATCAGAATCCCTACCTCCTGCATTTTTGTCCCTCGTACCCAGTGAGATAGATCTCCTGGCCACCTCTGCCTGCCTCTTGGCCCCAATCCCAGCAGATCTGCAACTTCACCAGCCTTTTGTCTTTGTTCTTTTCTACCATATCTAGTCCAGAAAGATATGTATCTTGCTTTTGAAAGTGGCTCTGCCTCTTTAGTTCTCACTATTTATATTTTATCTATGAGTGCCATGTGTTGGGATCAGAGGGAGAGCTCACAGCATGAACTTTAAGTGCCGTCTTGGCTGGCAGGCTCCTTTAGTGTTGAAACCAGTTTGTTTGTTTTTTTTTAAACAAAATATTATTACTTGCAACCTAAAACATCCTAACTGATAGAAACACCTGTCTTGTGAGATTGGAAGATTACATTAGATTTTCCAATGTAAACCCTCTGAACAGTGGCCAACCTAGAGAAAAGCTTGAGAAAAGGCAGCTGTTACTTTAATTGTTTTATTGTCTGCCTTTTCCCCACATGCTTCTTCTCACTTTGGGTTCAGCCCAGCAGAACCTGTGAGGGAGGATTTCTGTTGGGCTGTATCTGCCCTTGATCATATGTACAGTCGTCCTTCGTCAAACATACTGGTTTTCTGGTTATTTCTTCCACTCTCCTTAATAAAATATTTCACGTTTGCTCCTTCAGAATTAAAATTTCCCCCAATTTCTAAATGACAGTTTGGAAAAAACTTGACTAAGCGTCCCACATCATTGCTTTAAGTCCCACCGTGCCGTTAGTGGCAGGACCTTGGGGAAATCACTCATCTCTAAGCCCCCCGTTCCCTCACAGCCACATAGGGGTGATTACGGTTCAGTGCGAGATTTCCCTGAGATAACGGAGGTACAGCTCTTTGCAAACCGTGAAATGCTGTGCAAATTTGAGGAAAATAATTATGGTCACATTTATTAAACATTGCATCATATTCTTGGACTCTTACAACACTCTACCTAATGCATGGTGGTGACCTAAATGGGAGGGAAGTCCAGAAGGGAGGGGATCTCTGTGTGTGTATGGCTGATTCATTCTGCTGTGCAGTGGAGGCTAACACAACATTGTAAAGCAACCATACTCCAAGAAAAATTAATTTAAAAAAAAGAAAGAATAGTGACGTGATGAGGCAATTCTCTGTCTATATTTTCCGATGTAAAGTATAAATAAGATTTTAAGATTCCTCTCCCAAACTGTCGCAGACCCTGCAGAGAGGGTGTGAGGGATTCCGAGTGGGATGTTTGCTCAGATTCAGGGTCTGAGGACTGGGGGCTTTGGAGTGGGAGCTGGTTCCCCGAGCGATGGGGGTGCTGTATGACCCACGGCGGAACGAGGTGATTACCGGATGCCATCTCTGAATTCTGCCTGCACGTGCTCTTCCTGCTTCTCCCGGGATTGCTATGGAAACCTGGACAGAGGCATTCTCTCCATGTTCAGTCTTTACTGGGTGTTTTCCCTCCTGGCCTCAAAGCTTACCAATCATTCTTTCCTGCGTGCAGATCAGGTGATTCTCCTGGGCCCTGTCTGGGCAGAGTGACTGACAAGCCAGTTTGGTCAGACAGTTGCTTGTGCCGTTTTCCTGTTGAACTGAGCTCCTTATTTGGCTCCTGGTAAACTGAGTTTGAGCTGAGGCTGGGAGCTGGAGGTTGGGGAATCAGGAAGGCTGGAGCAGGGATCCCCAGTGGGCCTTCTCTTTTCCAGGAGGGGCTGAGAGAAAAAAGTGGGAATCTAAAGCCCCAGGTCTGAAGCATGTTGAGATGGGGATAGTGGTGGTGGCATCATTCCCATTTTACAGATGACCCAGTTACGGAGCTGAGCTGCTTTATCCAAAGCCACATGACTTGCGTGGCAGAGCCGGGAATCTACTACATGAAGGCTTGGCCCTGAGCACGGGGCTCTTTCTGCTGCTTAAGTCAAGGGAGAAATGAAAGAGGCCTTTGCCCGTTTTGGGGTGTTTTTCCCTCCTTGTGATGGGGAAGGAAAAGTGGCTAATGTTGTAGGTCTGTGGCTGATGCTGTTCAAAGAACAAACTGTGATTTCTTCTCAAGAGGAGTCATGACAAATCTGCGTACGAATTGACCCAGGACTTTGAGCCGTCCCCAAATGCCGCCTCCCGAGAAGGCCCCTCCACAGCTTCAGCTTGCCCCTCCAACTGACGGGGAGCTCACTCCTTGAAAGGTGCAGCTGAGGCAGAGAGGAGAGAGCATGTTCCTTGAGGCTGAAGCCCCGGTTTCTGTCTCACTTCTGGTACTTCCTGGCTGTGTGACCTTGTGCAAGTCGCTAAGCGTCTCTGAGCTTCAACTTCACAGTTTGGGCAAAGCGGAGGACCATTATTGCCCTGGCCGCTTATCAGGGATGTTGTGAGGATTTAATGAGATTGGAAATGTGGACACGCTTTGTAAGCCCACAGGGCTATCCAGGTGTCTATATAGAAGCGATGTGACTCTGAGGTTCCCGGAGTCCCAGGCCCAGAGGCAAGGCTGCCGTCCCAAGGCCGGGTCCTTGGGGTTGGAGAGAGCAGCCTCAGGGTTTTCAGCCATTCAGTGGCCATGCTGGCGATTGTTCCTGTAAGGAGTCCTCTGGCCCCTGGCGTCAGCCGGGGTTAGGGATTTGTGTCTGGTGGTGTCTCAGCCATCATACCTGCTATCTGCTGAGTGGCAGGAGAGACTGGCCGCCGTGACACAGCGGACCCAGCAGAGTGTGGCTGCCAAGGGAGGGAGTGGTGATGCACACCTGGGTGGAGCTAAAAGGTGACTTGACTTCTTTCTCTGGCCACGGCCAAGCTCCTGTGCTTCCAGGTCCTCAGCTAATAGCTGCTCAGAGAGCAGGGCTAGGTGGTGATGAAAGTGGCCAAGTTTGGAAGGTCACGTTCCCATCTATCATGGGCAGAAGTGGGAACGGGGATGTGGCACACAGCACTTACCCCCTTCCCCTCCCTGCAAAACCCTCCTCTGTCTTCACTGGGGCCTTCAGATCCAGCAGTAAGCTCGGCTGGAGGCCAGGTGACAGGATCAAGCCTGAGTGGAGGCTGGAGATGTCCCGTAGTTCCAGCCTCCCCCGTGGGCTCAGCATTGATCTTGCTGTCAGCTTATCAGACCCTGATGCTGGGGCCGACTTATGCAAACAGACCTTTGTCTCCATCCAGAGCCCCAGCCCTTCCCCTCTCTTCCCCGTAGCTGTCAATGTTCCCATTTCTAACACCTGGGGCCATTCCCAACTCTTTCTCTTTGGTCAATGTAGGGCCCCATTTCCCTCCTTGCCCTTGCTGGCTGCCGCCATCCTTGGACCCCCGCCCCATGTTGGTGCCTATAGGCTCAAGGACAGGAAGCAAAGTCAAGGGCACTGGCGGCCTGTTTTGCTCCTGGCCCTTTAAACTTTACAACACACTGATGAAGTGGGTTCTAATTATTCCCATTTTACAGAAGAGGAAACTGAGGCTCAGAAAGTCTAAGTATCATGAGTGGTGGAGACAAGATTCAAACCCACATCCATGGGGCTCCAAAGATCATGCTGGGTCTTGGTGGATTTACCAACCTGCCCTTATTCCCAGGGTGTGGTCTTGTCCCCGGGCGGTGCATTTCCTGTCCTGGACATCTCCCGTTAGTGCTGTCTGCCTGAGATCTTGATGTTCAGTGCATGGCAGGATCAGCCACGTGGATCCACTTCAGGCCAGTTCTGTGACCAAGTTTTAGATGTTCCTTATGGACGCTTAACCTTGAATCTGTTTCTTTGCCCCGCTCAGTCATTCAGTGCAGTCATAATGTGAAAAGAAGACCCAGAGACAAAGAATTTAGAAAAGAATAAGCTGCGTTGTAAAGAAGTGCAAGGGAGTCAGACTTCATAAGGAGAAAGACAACAGGAATTTAAAGAAAAAACCCAGGGCAAAGCTATCAAGGTTGCTGAGTTAGACTGAGTCCATTCATGGTGGAAGTAGCCATTTGCATGTGTTATCCTCAAAGATTGTGATAACTTTTCAAGTATCAGCATTGCAAAAGTCAGGGATAAAGGTTTTTGGTATTTTTTGTTTGTTTGTTTCGTTTTGGTTTGTTATGGGCTTAGCCAATAATGGGAAAGGCTTGAGATTCTGTTTGTTTTGGGGGCCAGAACTAGATGGAACACTCCTCTTATTTTTGGTTCCTTTTTTCTGGTTGGGAGACGTGGTTCACTCACTTACTCAAAATGGTGGCAGGAACTGGGGTGAGTTTTGTCTCCATGCTAATAAATCCCTTCTCTGCTGAAACTATCCAGAAAGCAGATTTCGTTGTTTGCAGCTGATTGAAGAAGCCCGAAGGATCAGTGGGTCTAGGTCCTCTATTTACAGGTGAGGAAGCAGTGGCCCACCGGGGAGGCTGGTGTGCACCCTAGGCCATGCTGACCTCCCTGTTCCTCCTGGTCTGGGGTCCAGTGCCCTCTGTCCACTCAGGTCTGAACAGGAGGCCCAGACTAAGCTGGTGTGTTCCAGCCTGCAATTAGCGCTTACCAGCTTCGTTTAGAGAGAGAGACCCTGCCGCTGTCCTGGACAGGGTCTCTTGGTCCTGGGTGACCTAGACCTTCATTTTGCCATGGGAGTGACATGCTGGATGCCCTGCTTGGCTCACCTCCCCACAGGTAGGGCCTTTTGAGCCCCAGCTCAGATTCAGTCCCAGGCCAGGCCCTAGGACCCCCCAGACACAGGCAGGGAGGGTTGAGGCCATTCCCATGTCACCCTGCGGAATCCATGTCAGATCTTCCGGGTTGCTTGTCTGGTTCTGCCCTCGTGTGCTAAACGTTACAAATATTAATAATAATAATCATTAGAGGCCAAGCATTGTGCTGATTGCTTTGCAGTGTCACATTAATTACTCTAGCAACTGTAAGAGGTAGGTTTTATTTTATGGATGAGTAAACCGAGGAACAGAGAGGCTACATGACTTGCCTAAGATCCCAAACTAGGGAGTGCTTATGGAGCTAGGAGTTGAGGCTCATTTTGTCTGCAATCAGAATTTGTTCTCTGGACCAGGCACGTGCTGCCTTATTCATTGAGTTCAGTTCACTTACTCGGCTGCAGCTCTGTGGTAGCTCCTTGGCCAAAGTGCCCCCCGCTCCTGCCCCTGGAGCTCCTGGTGGCGTGGGGGATGGGACGGGGCAGCACTTAAGGTCCAGTCACCTGTTGATGTCAATTGTCATGCTCGTGACGGTCTCAACTTCCAAGCATCCTCAGACTCTTGGTCCCCTGGAGTTAGGATCCAGGCTTTTGGTGCCCATTTGTCTCCTGACAGGTGGTGTTGCCTGTTCGAATCCTCGGACCTCTCTGGGCTGAATGAACTCCCGGCCCCTTCTCAGCACTGATCGTCTGATTCTAAGATTCTGAGTCGCAGAGTCCCCTGGCCTAACTAGATGGGTTACACAGAAAGCTTGCAGGGGGGTAGTCTCTGCACGTTAGCACACTAAGAATGATACCTTCCCAGAAAGGAAAACATCTCTTATTTTCTTCCAGTAAATCAAGGCTGGGAGGTGCATTTGTTTAATGGGCTCTGTCCACAGCTAATCCAATTTGGTAAGTGACCTGGGGGGTGGGGAAAGATGCTGACCTGACACTTCAGAGCGTGGACTCAGAGTAAGGGGCTTAGGCAGCAATACCCGCGGGACTGGAAGCAGGAGAAGGGGTGGAGAACCTACCTGTGGTCCAGGGTTTCCTGCCCCTCCCACTGTGAGACACACAAACACACCCATATGCACAGGCACACCCACACGTAATGTGTTAGTGCTGTGTTGTCTTTCCCTCCTGGCTCGTGGTCTGAATGTCTGCTACGTGTCTTTCTGCTTGTCCATGGAACCACAGCTGGAGGAGAGCCAGAGGCCAGACCCACGTACCATGGTGGACAAGTGATGAGCCCTTTGGGATGGGCAGGTATTCAGATTGAGGGAGAGGTGTATGGTGGACAGAATAATGTTCCCCCCAGCAAATGTCTACATCCTAATCCCTAGAACCTGTATACATGGCCGAGGAGACTTTTTCAATGTGAGTAAGTTAAGGATCTCGAAATGAGATTACCCTGGATTATTCAGATGGGCCCCATGTATCACGTGGGCCACTGTAAGAGGGAGGCGGAGGGTGAGAATCGGGAAGGAGATGTAACGTGGGAGGGAGTGGCCGCGCGACGTGCTTTGAAGAGGGAGGAAGGAGGCCATGAGCCAAGGTACGCAGCAGCCTCTAGAGGTGGACAAGTCAAGAAAATAGATTCTCTTCTAGAATCTTCAGGCAGAATGCAGCTCTGCCGGCACCTTGATTTCAGCCCCTTAAGGTCCGTTTGGGACTCCTGACCTCCGGAACTGTAAGATAATATGTTTGTGTGGTTTTAAGCCACGAAGTTTGTGGTAATTTGTTACAGCAGCCACAGGGAAGGAGCACGAGGGTCAGGAAGGCCCAGGACGGGGGCAGGTGGACACCTTGGCTGTCCAGGTTCACTGGCAGGCCCGCGCAGCGGGCAGAACACGGAGGCGGATCCGGCAGCAGGAAAGGGCCTGCCGGGGGCTGGGATCAGAGTCAGGGTGAGCATCCTTGCAGGACAGAGCTCAACAGTGTCTTAGAGGTGCTGAGATCCTAGGCACAAAGATGGGGGTTCGGGTGTGAGGGATCAAGGTAGACATTTGGGGACTGGGTACAGGGTGTGGCTGGAGAAAGGAACAAAGCAAGGGCCAGTCCCAACAAGGTTACCTTGGTGCTGAGCTATGTGCTCTGACCTCCACTCTCTTCACTTGTAAAACAGGGTCAGGGTTCTCCTGAGAAACAGATTACCTATCTACCTACCTATCTATCTATCTATCTATCTATCTATGTAATGAGGAATTGGCTCATGTGCTTTTGGAGGCTGAGAAGTCCCACAGTCTGCTGTCTTTAAGCTGGAGACCCAGGAACACACATGTACATGCACACACCCACACACGCACTCATGCGTGTAGACACATGGTGTAGTTCAGTCTGAGTATGAAGGCTGAGATCCAGGGGAGCCGATGGTGTAAATCCCAGTCCAAGGGCAGGAGAGGATGAGATGAGATGTCCCAGCTCGAACCAGGGAGGCAGGAAAAAAGGGGCGTTTTCTTCCTTCCTCTGCCTTTTTTTTTCTACTCAGGCCTTCAACAGATTAGACGAGGCCCACCCACACTGGAGGTGGGGGGCATCTGCATAACTCAGTCCATGGATTCAAATGCTGATCTCATCCAGAAACACCCTCACCGTCACGCTCAGAAATAACGTTTAATCTGGGTGCCCATGGCCAGTCAAGGTGACACGTGACATCAGCCATCACAGAGGACTGGGTTAGATAGAAGTCACAGAGTGAGGCTGCAGGCTTGATCCAGTCCATAGAGGCATTTGACCTGTACTGAGTTTTTAAGAACATTTGGAACAGCATTTAAAAATCATTAGATTTCACATGTAAATCTGAAGTTCTCAGTTCTCTGAACATCTGAGGTGGTCTGGCAACATTGGACCTGCACCCCTGCCATTGCAGAGTATCCCAGTCAATTCCAGCTGGAGGTGGGACATTCCTGGGGGCGTGGAGCCTACAGCCATGGAGATGGGGCCACAGTCAGCCGAAAGGGAAAGCGTAGGCTTTTTAGACCTGGGTTGAAGGGAATCCCCAGGGAAGTGTGTGAGTCAGCTCCTGACAGTGCCTGGGCTCCAGATACGGCTTGACAAGTGCCGACTGCAGCGGGACTCTTAGCCACATCGATCCAGACACTAAACTCCTATTAATGTAGTCAGAGAGGGCAATTGTTTTCTTGGCAGCCATGTGGCTGACGGCTGCACAGACCTTACTGTCAGACGGAGACACTCGGGCCGCCCACAGGAGCAGCTGCGAACCTGAGACGCCCATGCCTGGGTGTTAAACCTTCCAGCAGGCTTTGCACTCTGATCCTGTCAGCGTGGGCTGTCACTTCAGCTGCCCGTCAGTGCTGTTGCCTCTGCACTGCACCTAGGCCACATGAAAGGGCGGCAGGACCCCAGGTGGTGGGTTGAGGGCCTGCCTTCCCCCTGCCAGGCTCACTTCCCTGGTTTCCTGACCCTTCTGGCTTCCTCCTTCCTGGGCACATCCTGGGTCCCCGTGGTGACCTGGTTTGATGTCTTCCTGATTTGCCCTCCTCAGACTTGCTCAAATGGACATGATCTTGGTTCTGACCTCTGGATCTATGCATCTTGACTGGGGCTAAAAGCCACCCCTTTGTTCTTGCTATTTGGGGTCTGATACTGGCCAGGACTTTCCCCAGCCCCAGCAGTACCCTCTCGCATCACCAACATCTGTCTGTTCTACTTCTCTGATATCTCTTGAGTTTACTCATTTCTCTCATCCCAGTACCACTACTCTGGTCCAAACCATCACCTTCTCTCACCTGGACGGTTACCTGGGACACTTCCTGGGCTCTCTGCCTCCAGGTTTGACTCTTTCGACCCGTTCTCTAACAGCAACCAGAGAATTCTCTTCAAAGGTGAACCTGAGCATGATAACTCTGTTTGGAATCCTTCAATGGATCACCCTGATTTCTGGATAAAGCCTGGGTGCCGGGCACTTCACGATTTGGTCTCTGTCCCTTCCTCCAGCCTCATGGCTCAGCAGACCCCCACCTACCAGCCCATGCTCTAGCTAAACTGGTCTATTTGCATCATCCCTAGTTCTCTCTGAAATTTGGACTTTTGTACATGTTATTCCCTTTGGTTGGAACCTGCTTCTGCCCCACCCCGTTCACCTGGGTACCTCACCTTTCCCATGTCAATGTGGGTGCCACTCACTCCCCACACACCCCCAGGCTGGGGTCCCCAGCCCAGTGCTGCTGGGAGATCTTGCCTTCCTGTCGTGGCACTCGCCACCCTCAATGGTTATTGCTTCCCAAGTTTTCTGTTTTCCCCACCAGGCTGTAAACTCCATCAAGTCGGGGACCATGTCTGCTGTGCCCTCCTTGATATTTCCACCACCAGACCTAAGCCCAGGACATAGCAGGTGCTTGATGGGTAATATATCGAATGAAGGAATGAATGAATGATGATGAGGACAAAGCCAAGAGCAGGGAAAATCCATGTGGGTAAATAGAGACCTTCCTCTATGTTGATCCAGAGTCATCTTTCATTGACACCCTCTGGGCAGCCCCCTGAAAGGGAGTTCTCCAGGTGAGGGGGGAGGGCCGAGGAGCAGGTCATAGGAATCTTCTCAACTGTAATAACAGCTTGTCCCCGCTTTTCCACCTTGTCCATGGAGGGAGCACAGGAGATGTTGACAACTGCCTTGTGGAGTCAAGTGACATTCCCACTCATCAAAACAGGAAATGAGCTCAACTGGCATAACTACTGTCAGGAAGAACTGAGAATTCCAGAGCTCAGCTTTCTTAACCACTGTACCATCCTACCTGAAATCAGGCTGGGGCTTAGTTCCTGTAGGATGAGCTAAAGAGCAGTGAGGGAATAGGTAGAAATCTGAGCTCCACCATGTGCAGCTGTGTGACTTGGGGCAAATTTCTTTCCCTCTCTGGGTTTTCGTTTCATGTTACCTAATCCCCAGGGCTGTTGTAAGGACTCATCTCTCATTACTTTGAAGCTCCTAAGGGGCAGGGACCAGGCTTCTCCATGAGGGGTTGCTGGCTGCTCAGCACTGGCCCCGCCCGTCCATAATAGCCCTGAAAGCGTGATCATTGAATTCAAAAGCTCTTTGCAGACCTCCTAGATTCCAGACTTTCTAAAATCCTTCATGAGTTAGGCACTTGAGCAGAGTAGTGAAATCCACTCTATCCTCACGAACTGGACAGTTGCCTCATGTCACTGATGTGTATTATTATTTCCTCTGCTATGATGCATGTCTTTTTAAAAGAAAATTAGTATCTGTCAAGCATCATTACACAATGAACCCTGCAAAGGGGCAGCCAACGGCCGCGTATCAAGCATCCGTCCCAGCAGAGGCAGCAGTGGTGAGGGTTTGTCTGGGGCCAGGTCATCATGGACGCTCTGGTGAACAGCTCCAAGCCAATGTTTCTCCTCTCTGGGATGTCTCTCCCACTCCCCCAGGCCCCTGTCAGCTGTCCTAGGCTATGGAGTGGGAAGGACTCGATACAACTATCTGGCCTGAGGAGCGAAATCCACTTCTGAAAGTGCCCAGAATCCGCACAGCTGCAGAAACTTGTGCAAATGAGAAAGACGGAAGAACAGCTGGGGCGCCATGCTGGCAACGGCTCCTTCGGTCCCATAATTTTATGCCTGGTGATGCTATGGCCTCACCGCTCAACCTTTAAGAGGGGAGCCCCTTTCAGAGATGAGGAACCTGAGTCTTGGAAAGGGTCCAGCCTGGAACTGGTCTGACCCCAAAGCTTCATAGGCTGTGCTGCCTCCCTGCCTTCTGAGGGTCTGTGAAATGTGCGTGGGGGAAGGCCAGCGGCGGAGGGGTGTTTGGGCTTTAATCTACGTAGGGTGGAGGCCAGCCTAGGGCTCCCGTGGGATCGGCCAGGCACTCAGACATATTTTTGATTTCTCATTGTGCCGGCTGGTTGCTGGCAAGAGCCACCCTTGCCTTGGCCTGAATGGAAGTGACCTAGGACAGCCCTCTGGTGGTGGGTAGAAGATGTCCCATTGGGCCTCCTAAGTGGCCAAGAGATCCCATAAAACCCACTGTGGTCCAGGGTGGGCCCTGCCCTGCACTCTTCTCTTCTTCCCCCAACTTGTCCTCCTTCATTTTCATCTCCGTCCTTCTCCTCTGCTTCCCCCAGACAGCCCTCACCAGCTTCTCACCAGCCAGCACGTGGAACTGGGAGAAAAAAGAGCCAGGCTCACATGGGAGGGAATAAATGCTGAGCTGTGACAATCCTGTCTGCCTCAGAAAGAGAGGTTTTATGTAGTTTCTGGCATTTACAAATCCTTTGTGAAAAGGTCACCCTGTTCTTGGAATCTTTTATTAATGCTGAAGACTGGCCCCGGAAATGTCATGTCTTTTTACCATGATATTTACTCAAAAAAGTATGACTAAGCATCTGAAATTCTATCAGCAGCTTGACCTGGACCAGGATGAGGAATCTGCATGGGACAAATGGGTGCTGATCTCGCCCGAGTGGAGGCAAGTGGAGGGAAGCAGGGATGGACCAAGGCCACACCCCCTGGGGTCTGCTGTCACTTCTCCCTGTTGTCTGAGCTCCTTAGTGTCTCCTGAGTGTCAGAGCTGGAAGGGATCTTGGTGTGTGTGCAGTTCAGCACCCTCATTTTACAGATGTGGAGACTGAGGCCCAGACAGGAGAAGGTACCTGCAGGGACCCCCAGGAAGTCGGGGGCAAAGCGGAGACTTAAGACCAGGTGTCCCGACTCCTGGGTCACTGCTCTCTCTCCCACACTGAGCTGTCGTCCAGTCTCACCCTCGCACTGAGCCTGGGAAGGGGAAAGAAAGTGAGCTTCTCTCGCTGGGTCTGAGGTTCCACTTCCTGCATCCAGGGTCCAAGACAATGCGGTATGGGGGGAGATATGGGCAAGGATGGCCCTACCCAGTGCCCTTTTTCTCCTCCCTGTGACACACGAGGACAAGATGTGTAGACCAGTTGTTCTCACATGTCAGTAGGCATCAGAATCACTTAAGGGGCTTGTGAAACTGTGGATGGCTGGACCCCACGCCCGGAGGTTCTGACTCAGTAGGTCTGGGATAGGACCCGACAACCAGTGCTTCTAAGACACTCCTGCTGCTGCTCAGAGGGACACACCTTGACATCTGTTGGCTTAGACATGGACTGCTGCTGTTGTCCACCTTGTAGATGCTCACTCTAAGTCTTCAGCCACAGCTCCGTCCACCTGCGTTCTACGTGGATTTGGTCTGAGGAGATGGATGGAGAGTATCAGTAGGGGCTGGGTGGTTGGTTAGAGCGGAATCCCCCAGATTTGGACCAGGCATGCCCATGTGGTCAATTCCCCCACTCCCCCAGGTGGCAAGGGACACCCCTTCGAAGATGGGAAGAAGGAGTCTTGCTATATGGTAGTAACCGAAGAATGCCTGCACCAAGGGTGCTGAGGTTTGGGGAGGGGTGTCAGAGTGGGGAGCAGCCTGGCGACAGAGCCTTCTTGATCTGGAGCTTGGTATCACAGCTAAAGTTCACATCTCGCCTCACCTTCCTCCGCTGTGTGACCTTGGGGAGCACTTTACCTATGAAGCCCTGGTCTTCTCATCTGTAAAATGGGATTGAAGAAAATGCCTTCCCTACCACCCCTGGGATTGTTTTGGAAGGAGGAGGCAGTAGATGTGAAATCAATAGGTAAACTGTAAGTTGTGTACCTATGCATATTAGTTCTAATTATTATTTTAACTTTGAAAGGAAGCCAGGGGAGAAAGGTGGAACCATAGAGAGTTACTGCCTTCCATGGGGTTGGTTTAGGTTTCTTTTCTTTTTATCCTTGTGTTCAGAGAACTCAGATCAAAAAAAAAGAATTACATGAGGCAAAGTCCAAACTTCACCTGTCACACCAACTTTGTTTATTTGGGATTATTTATTTTGTCCAGCTTAACTGAGGTATATATGACAAATGAAAATTGTCTGTGTTTACAGTGTGCAACATGATGTTTTGATATACATATATATTGTGAAATGTTTACCACAATCAAGCTAATTAACATATCCATCACCTCACATAGTTACTTTTTTTTGGTTAAAACAATCAAGATCTACTCTACTAGTAACCATCAAGTATACACTACAGTATTGTGAACTATGGTGACCATGCTGTACGTTAGATCTCCAGAACTTATCCATCCTACTATCTGATACTTTGTATCCTTTGACCAACATCTACCCCATTTCCCTGGCCTCTTAGACCTTCTAACCACCATTCTACTCTCTGCTTCTAAGAGTTGAACTTTTTTTTAGATTCCATGTATAAGTGAGATCATGCAGTATTTGTCTGTCTGTGTCTGGCTTATTTCAGTTAGCATAAAAGATCTATCCACGTTGTCACAAATGGCAACTTTTCCTTCTTTGTTAAGGCCAGATGATATTCTATTGTATATGTACACCACGTTTCTTTATTCATCTGCTAATGGACACTTAGGTTTTTTCCATGTCTTGGCTATTATGAATAAAACTGCAGTGAACATGGGAGTACAGATATCTTTTTGAGACAGTGATTTTATTTCCTTTGGATATATGCCGAGAAGTGGAATTGCTGGATCACATGGAAGTTGTATTTTTAGTGTTTTGAGGAAGCACCATACTGTTTTCCATAAAGACTGTACCAATTTACATCCCCACCCACAGTACACAAGGGTTTCCTTTTCTCCATGTCCTGGTCAACCCTTGCTTTTCTTTGTCTTTTTGATAAAAGTCATTCTAACAGGTGTCACACCAACTTTAGCCAAGACTCCAATCAACATGAAAGATCGGGGTTCATTCATTATTTTAGGTTTTAGGAATGTTGACACTTACTGCTTTGGGACAATGCAGCCCACATTCCCTTTTCTGAGGCCGAACGTTAATCGATAATTTCTCATGAATGTTTTACATTCGTCAGAGCTGGACTTTGTAAACCTTGCTCAGATACACAATTAACTGGCACAGTGTGAGCTGCACTTTATTGCGTGCCTGCTGTGTCATGGGAGCTTCATGAGCAGGATTCTAACTTTGAAGGCAGGCACGCTTGTTCCTTTGGAGGTGAGGAAACTGAGGCCCACGGATGTTAAGTTACTTGATGAGGGACAGGATTTAGTAAGTGGCAGAGTCCTTGCCTTTTGACTGTACCCTTGGCTTCTTATAAGGGCCATGTAAATACATTGTAAACTGTGCAGCACTGAACAGCTGTAAGGGACTATAATTACATTATCCCACCATTGATTTTTAGTGCTCAGAGTAATTTTCTTGAGATTTTAGTTTTCCTCGTTGAACAAACATTTAGCCACTTGTTCATATCGACAGCAGCAGCTTTGCCTACGTGGCCCCTGCAGCATCCTGCAGTGCTCGTAACAGATCCTCACCACCAGTGACCACAGGCAAGTCGGGGACAAAGAAAAGGGGGTTTTATGAGCCTTCTCCATCCTTTTTCCATTAGCCTATTGCCTGGGAAAATTCCAAGCTTGTTTCCCACCCCCCACCCCCGCCAACTCAAAACCACTTTGTCACACCAGCATAATTTCTTACAATAACATTAACATATCATTGGCTCTCATTACCTTTGGTGTAATAGTTCCCTATTGGACTGTGTCAGACTAATTATGTCAGTTCCTTTTCATTCCAGTTTAGTGCTTCTCCAGAGAGTCGCAGCACAGCACCGGTAATAATGATTAAACTGCTGTCTAATGCTCCACTGGACATCCAAACCAAACAGGGGAAAATTCCTTGCTGAAGATGGGACTCGCAGCAGCCCTTGTACTTGATGCAATTTGATGTTTTAAGAGCCATTACCCGGTGGACATTTCCACAGGACGGTGGAGGGCTGGTAGTGTTTCTTGGGGGTGGGGGAAGAAAATGCAAATCAGGGAAGGAAATAGCTCAGCAAGGCAAGCAGCGGCAGAGAGGCAACCCAGAGGCTTTCCGGTCCCTGCTGAGCCCTTAGGTTCTGATTGGGTCCAACTGGAGCCCAGCGTTGCCACTCAGCTGGCAGAAGTGGGTGTGCAGAGAGAGCCCAGGGTAATGAATCAGGACAAGCCAATATCAAAGGCTTAAAGCTCTGTTGCCAGTGTCAGACGAAAGAGCCCAGGGAAGATGAATGAAAATGAAGTCACTTTCACCTTCCCGGCGTCGTCTCATACAAAGCTCTTTGCTCCAGCCAAAATCGAACGTGCTTTTGTCTTTTTGCATGGCAGGACGGCAGTCTCCTGTTCCCACAAGAACGGAGGCAGAGGTCGATGCTCCTCATTGCTTAATGGGATGCGAACTTGTTCTGTTCTGAGCACCCATTCTTTTTTAAAAAAAAAAAGTTATTGAAGTATCGTTAATTTACAGTGTTGTGTTAATTTCTGCCGTACAGCCAAGTGATTCAGTTATACGTGTATATACTTTATCATATTCTTTCCCATTATGGTTTATCACAGGATATCGAATATAGTTCCCTTTGAGTACCTGTTTTTTTTTTTTTAAAGCAATACTATGTAGTATTTGGTTTTGTGCTGTGTAATATGTTTTTCTTCTTTTTTAAAGATGTTGGGGGTAGGAGTTTATTAATTTTATTATTTATTTTTGCTGTGTTGGGTCTTCGCTTCTGTGCGAGGGTTTTCTCTAGTTGTGGCAAGCAGGGGCCACTCTTCATCGCGGTGCGCAGGCCTCTCACTATCGCGGCCTCTCTTGTTGCGGAGCACAGGCTCCAGACGCGCAGGCTCAGTAGTTGTGGCTCATGGGCCTAGTTGCTCCACGGCATGTGGGATCCTCCCAGACCAGGGCTCGAACCCATGTCCCCTGCATTAGCAGGCAGATTCTCAACCACTGCGCCACCAGGGAAGCCCGAGTACCTGTTCTTGATGATTCTTAATGATCCTAATAATAATAACTAGCCACCAGCTGAACGATTACCTTATGCCAGGCATTGTGTTAAGGGTTTCACATCTGCTGGCTCGTTTAATCTGTAAAAGAACCCTATGAGGTGAGAAACTGGGATGCAGGGAGAATAAGTAACTTGCTTAAGGTCATTCACCAGAACCCCCATATCTGACTCCAAAGCCTGTTCATTCAGTCAATTCCTATGATTAGGGTTGACTCCAGCCTTCAACTGTGTCCCTCAGACATGTTTTGAGCGTCATCGACGGTCTTGGCTTTCTTGGGGCTGAGAGGCCAAGGTTCAATTTAAGTCCAGGGTGATCTGTTCTATGACTGGGAAAAGGCAGAGGGCTGTGAGAACACCTTCATTCACTGGCTCACAAGTATTTATCTGAGTGCCTTTATGTGCCAGGCTCTGCTGGGTACTAGGATGCCAGGGTCCGCAGAGTTGCTACAGACTCTGCTTTCATGGAGGCTTCAGTCCAGAAGGGAAAATACAATCTTTATTTAGCATTTATTAAGCTCTTCCTATGGGCCAAACTCTGTGCTAAGTGCTTTTAAATAACTCAATTTATTTAATCCTCATAGTAGCCCTCTTTCACTCCTAGAGATGAGAAAATGAAGCCTTAGAGAGTTATGCAATTGGGTCAAGGTCACAGCTTCTAACCACCACGTTCAACCGTAGGCAGACCTGACCTATTCTTGGGGATTAGTATAATGGGGTGTATAGAATTTTCCCCTTGAGCGCACCTTATTCCAAGAGGAACAGGCCCTTGAGACTGTCAAGCCTGGTTCTACACCCCTCCTATGGGCCTATTGGCCTGGAGCCAGCTGACCACATTATATCCATATGGGCCGTGCTGCCACATTGGCTGAAGATGGAGGGAAGACACAGAAGCTCTGGCTCAGCCACCATGAGAGGACAGCAGAGGGACCTGTGATGTCTGCCCAGCATGGCTTTGGCTTGAGGAAGGGCATACATGCCATGCCCTGTCCCAGTGGGCCATGTGGCATGCCACTGCTGCTCGAGATATACCAGCGGGTGCTCATGGACCTTTGGGGATGTGGGTGCAATGGAATGCTTGAGCAGCCAGCTCCGCCCCCTGAGCGTGCACACAGCTTCTTGCTGGACACTTAGACAAAAGCTGTCTCTTTTGATCTTGACACCAGCCAGCAAGGTAGGTATTACTATCAGTATTTGTGGATGAGGAAACCGAGGCTGGAGAAGTTAGCAGCTTGACCAAAAGTCAAAGAACCAGTAAGTGGCAGAGTACAGATTTGAACTTGGGTCTGACTTCAAAGCTCAAACTAAGCCCTGTCCCCTCCCTCACGATGCTGTCTCACGAAGCAAGGCCTCCATTCTTTGTGCTGTGTCTCCAGCCATCTTTACCTTTCCATCCTTCAAATCCCAACGCTGCCCCGATTATTCATTCATATCTACTCAAGAAAAATGAAAACATACATCCACAAAAAGACTTGCATGCAAACGTGCACAGCAGCATTGTTCATAATGGCCAAACATATGGAAACAACCCCAACGTCCATCAACTCGTAAATGGATAAGCAAAATGTGGTGTATCCATGCGCTAGCATACCATGACAATAAAAAGAAATAAAGCACTGATACATGCTGTAACATGCATGAACTTCAAGCGTGTTTTGCTAAGTGAAAGAAACCAGACAGAAAACCCTACATACTGTATGATACTATTTACATGAAATGTTCGGAATAGGCAAATCCACAGAGTTAGAAAGTAGATCAGTGGTTGTCTAGGATGGAAGGGACATGGGAATGACTGATAATTCACACAGTTGTTGATCTTTGCAGTGATGGCAATAGTCTAAAATTAGATTTTGATCATGGCTGCACAACTCTGTAAATAAACTAATAGTCAGTGAATCGTACCCTTAGAAAGGTGAATTTTTAAAAATGTTTTATTCATATATTCCACAGCTAGACTTTCCCATAACCTTTTTGAAAAAAATTTTTTAATTGAAGTGTAGTTGATTTACAGTGTTGTGCTAGTTTCAGGTATACAACAAAGTGACTCAGTTATATTATATATATATATATATATATAATTTTTCAGATTCTTTTCCATGATAGGTTATTACAAAATATTGAATATAGTTCCCTGTGCTATACAGTAGGACCTTGTTGTTTATCTATTTTATATATAGTGTTTTGTATTTATTAATTCCAAACTCCTAATTTATCCCTCCCTCTGCTTTCCCCTTTGGTAACCATAAGTTTGTTTTCTGTGTCTGTGAGACTGTTTCTGTTTTGTAAATAAGTTCATTTGTATCATTTTTTTAGATTCCACATATAAGTTATATTATATGATATTTGTCAGAAAGGTGAATTTTCTGGTATGTATGTTATACCTCCATAAAGCTTAAAAAATGAAAGAGAATTATACCTTGAAATTTCTGGACAAGGTGAACTGAAGGGCCCATCCAGTGCTCACTGACTGAGCTTCCTGGGGCAAGGCCCTCTCCCTCCTGACTCCCTGGTGGGTGCTCTTCCCACGAAGAGAGGCCCCAGACCCTGAGCTGACCTGTTTTCTTTTTCTCCCGGATCTAAGTGAGCCATTTGCAGAGCTTCAGTCTCTGGGGGTGAAGTCCATCTTCTTACTCACCATCAAAGGCACAGAATCTGGGTCAGCAGAAAATGTGCTTTTTTCCCACGGAGCGGGGTCAAGGAGCAGGTGTCAGGCTGGCAAATTAGAAAGGAGGTCGGGCGGGGCCACGACACAACATCTGCCTCCAGGCTTGGGGCTGGGAAGGCGCTCCTGTTCAGAACCTGTGCAGGTCAAGTAGGTGAGCACTTACTGAGAACAGGTGAGAGGGCTGAGCTGAGAGCAGGAACATTTGCAAACCTGGGGCAGTGGAGGTGACCCTGAGATGGGGGCTGAGCCCAAGTCAGGGCTGGGGCTGCCGAGGGTTGGGGCAAGGCAGAGCAGAAGCTGGGGTGGGGCTGTCAGAAGGCAGAAGAGAGGAGAGTCACTGATTTTACCTAGATTGGTTGAGGATGACTTTGTTTTCTCCCAGAAGGAATTACTCCCCTACCGCCCACTCCCTGAAAACTTTTAATTGCAGCATAACTTACAGAAAGTTGTGCAAACCATTAGTGTAGAGCTCCATGGAGTCCACACAATGACTTAGTCAGCTTGGGCTGCCAAAGTACCACAGACTGGGTGACTTAAACAACAGACATTGATTTCTCACAGTCTGGAGGCTGGAAATCTGAGATCAGGGTGCTAACATGGTTGGATGCTGGTGAGATCCTCTTCCTGGCTTGTAGATGGCCACCTTCTCATGGTGTCCTTATATGGCAGAGAGGCACCGAGAGCAAGCTCCTAGCTGTCTCTTCTTATAAGGGCACTATCCCATTATGAGGGCCCCACCCACATGACCTCCTCTAAACCCAATTACGTCCCAAAGGCCCCATCTCCAAATATCATCACATTGTGGGTTAGGACTTCAACATATGAATTTGGGATGGGGGTTATACAATTTAGTCCATAGTACATAGGTATAATCAGCTCCCAGATCAAGAAACGGAACATTTTCAGCACCAAGAAGGCCCCCTACATTGTCCCCTTTTGGTCCCTACTCGCCCCCACCCCCCAAGGGTAAACATTGTCTGGACTTTTGGTGTCATGTGTATCCATTCCTGAATTTTGCCTATTTGTAAGCCTTGTATACACTAAATAAAAAGCATGTGCTTTTCTGTGTCCAGCTTCTTTTGCTCAATATTATGCTTGTGAGTTTCACAAGGCTGTTGTGTATGGTTGTATTCCCTTCATTCTCACTGCAGTGGACTGTTCCATTGCATGAAAACAGCACATATTATTTATCTATTCAACTGTTGGTGGGTGATTGGGTAGCTCCCAGATTGTGGCTATCATGAACGGCGCTGCCATGAACATGCTGGTACCTGTCTTTGGGCGAACATGTGGATGCGTATCTGGTGGGGGTGGAGTTGCTGCATCGTAAGGTATGTGCCTGTTCCTCTTGAGTAGATGTTGCCAAATAATGCCCCCAAATGGTTGGACAAGTTTGCATCCCCATTGGCAGTGTGTGAGAGACAGAGTTCCACTCCAGCTCTCCCTATAAGAACTAATATGCATTGACTAAGGTTATGGGCTCAAGTATGACCACCCCCCTCCCAGTTCATAAGTTGAAACCCTAACCCCCAGGATCTCAGAATGTGACTGTATTTGGAGATAGTGTCTTTAAAAATGTAATTAAGTTAAAAGGAGGCCATATGGGTGGGCCCTGATCCAATCTGGCTGGTGTTCTTAAAAGCAGAGGAGATTAGGACCTACAGAGAGATACCAGGTGTGCAGAGAGGGGAGATGGAGTGAGGACAGTGAGAGGGGAGCCACCTGCCTGCCACGGAGAGAGGTCTCAGGAGAAACCAAACCCTGCTGACACCTTGACCTCAGCCTCCCAGCCTCCAGAACTGTGAGCAAATACATTTCTGTTGTTTAATCCACTCAGGCCATGGATTTTGTTATGGTAGCCAGAGCAAACTGATACAATTACTCTCTTGTGCTCAGTTCTCACATTATCTCACTTAATCCCCACATCAACCCTGCAGACTAGGAGCAATTATGGCCTCCATGTCACAGATGAAGGACTGGGACTTGGAGATTAATGACTTCTCCCAGGTCGTAACACAGGTGTTTACCTGAGCTTTTTCCATTTTCTGAAGATGCTCAGAGAGGCAGGTTTTGCTATTATACCCATTTTACAGATGGGGAGACTCAAGCTCAGAGACTTGCCCGCAGTCGCTTAACCAGCCAGTTGTAGGACCCAGTGCTGAAATGGAAGGCCTCTGGCTTAGGCACTGTTGATTGCACTGCATCAGTCTGGATAGGCCAGGTTAAACGGCAGTAACGGCAATGAAACCCAAACCTTTGTGGCTCATGGCAACAAAAGTTTCTTTTCTTGCTCATCATGGGTGTCTAGCAATACTGCTCTTGCCTCTTCACTCGGAATCCAGGCTGATAGTGGCTCCAATATTGCTGGAATTCTGGAGGGTCTCTCATTGGCAATTAAATATTCTAACCCCAAAGTGACGTTCATCGTTTCTGCTCAAACTCATTGGCCAGAATTAGTCACATGGTCCCTACCAAATACAAGGCCAGGGTGTTCATCCTACATGAGCCCGGAAGACAGAGAGGGGGAAGAGATTACTGAACAGCACAAAATGAGTGAATGAACGAATGCATGCATGCAATTAGAATTCCCATCTGAGACTGGCGGATGTGGATGAGCCTGGGAAAGGACAGATACATACTTGAAACCAGCCCCGCGTAAGGGCACTGGGGCTCTTTGGGCGCTAATGATACATTTAAAAATTGTGAAAATGCACTAGCATTCTGTCCCTCTCCATCGTTTACAGCCCCCCGTGCCTACACGTTCTTTCTTTCATCAAATCTCTTTGCCTTTGACTGTGGGCAGCCGATCCACCCTCCCCACACAGGCCCCATTCCGGGGGTGATTGATGACCACTGGACACACACAGATGGATACAGACAGAAATGTCTACCTCTTCCAAGAGCCTTGGGCAGCTGTGCGGACAGCAATTTTTCATGTGAGTGTTAGCTCGGAGTCTTTCTCAGGCTCTCAAGCATAACCAAGCCCAGACAGGCTCTGTGAGATGAAAAGTAAAGCGTTGTTTTTATGACGCTATGAAAATCTTTCTTTTTCCCCCTAAAAAAGAAACTTGTCTATTTTCAGGTGTGTATGGGTTTGTAGTGAGTGCGGAAGAATTAAGCCTTTGAAACTGTCGATTTATAGCCATGAGTGATGTGAAGTCTTTGTCTTGGGGAGGAGAGAACCTTCCAAATCAGGAAAGAAAAAGGCCCCTTCGCTCATGCACTTAGTGGCTCATTTGTTAAAGTGTTACTGAGCACCTATTGCCCGGGGTTTGGGGTCAGGGGACCCAGCTTCAAGGCTGTGCTGGATCACTTTTTAGCTGTGTGCCCTGGTCACTTCACTTAATATCTCTGAGTCTATTTCCTTCCCTATAAAGTGGGGTTTCACACGAGGACAAAGATGTGAAATGTATTCATTCATTCATTCAAGCCTAAAATTGAGTGGCCACATGGCCAGTGCTGTTCTAAGCACTGGGGATTACTCCAGAGTGTAGGGAAAGTAAAGGCCCCCTGAGGCATGAGAAACACAGATATAAGTGCTATGAAGGAAAATCAAGCAGGGTAGGGGCTAAAGTGTGGCAGGTGCACTGGGGTGGGGGTTATATTGGAGAGTCATGGAAGGCTTCTCAGAGGCAGTGACATTTGAGCAACGGATACAAGGGAGCAAGCTGTGTGGGATGCAAGGGAAATAATCATTACAGACGATCTTTCTGTAGATGTACTAAGTGTCAGGCAGTGTTCTGAGGGCTTTGTCTGGACTCATTCGTTGAATCCTCACTGCACCCTGAGAGATGAGCCCTATCGTCATCACACCCCATTTACAGAAGGCAAAACTGAGGCACAGAATGAAGTGAGTCGCTCAGGTCCCAGCATCTGAACGCAGGCGGCCGTCCGAATCACCAAGTCACATCCCAGGCAGGGAGCTCAAGCTGGGATGAGCATTAATTTGTGGCAAAGTGCTTCGCAGATTGCAGAAGCAAACTTGAAAAGTCGTTACTAGTATTTTCTTCGGGATGTGAAGGGAAATCTATCAGTACTCCTGGAACCCGTGGCCTGCGTCCCACTTCTGCCGATTTCTTCAAGAACAAGCGGGCACTGGGGAGGCCTGTGGCCTCAGTTCCCTGCATGATTCTCATCAGGCTGCAGGAAAACGTAATGTGCTGAGGGGTGGAGAAAAGCTGAGAAACAAAAGGAACATCTGCATTTGCTCTTTGTAAAAGTAATATAACCACGTGCTGAAAATATGGAAAATGGAGAAAAGAAGAGAAGTTATCCATAGAGTCACCATTTAAATACAAGCACTGTTAGTATTTTGGGATATTTCCTTTTATCCCTTTTCAAAAAGATGGGTGTTTTAGTTGTAGGCAGCAGAAAATAAAGAACTCAGACAGCTTGGAATATGTAGGTGATAATACAGTATTATTGTGTAACAGAAAATATATGATAATGCACTATCTATTTAACTTCTATGTTCTCCAAAGTATCAGCTTTCCCAAACAATTCAGGGCAACATTTAGAGGCCTGAGGCAGATCATTAGAGCCTGGGTTTCAGTTCGGTCAGTTCTCTCTGGGATTATTTGCTTACCAGCCTGATGGCCACCTAACTATGCTGTCACCTGTTTCCACGGTCACCAAGCATTTTGATTGTACACTCCTCTTAGGAAGGAATATTTTAGCATCTACTCTCATTATAGGCATATTTATTTATAAATTGAACTACTACCAACCTGCAGATTAAATATTAGTATATTACAGTTGACCCTTGAACAACATGGGGCTTAGGGGCGCCGACCCTCCTTGAAGTTGAAAATTTAAGGATAATGTTGTAATCGGCCCTCTGCATCTGTGGTTCTGCATTTGCGGTTCAACCAGCTGAGGATCGTGTAGCACTGTATAGTACTTACTATTGAAAAAAAATCTGTGTATAAGTGGACCTGCACAGTTCAAACCCATGTTGTTCAAGGGTCAACTGTACTTAAATACTAGTATAATATTTAATATAGTTTAACCTCTTTTTTAAAAAAAAATTATTTTTGTCTGTGTTGGGTCTTCGTTGCCATGAGCGGGCTTTCTCTAGTTGCAGCGAGCGGGGGCTACTCTTTCTTGCGGTGCGCGGGCTTCTCATTGCGGTGTCTTGTCTTGCTGCGGAGCACGGGCTCTAGGTGCGGGGGCTTCAGTAGTTGCGGCACGTGGGCTCAGTAGTTGTGGCTCGCGGGCTCTAGAGCGCAGGCTCAGTAGTTGTGGCACACGGGCTTAGTTACTCCGCAGCATGTGGGATCTTCCCGGACCAGGGCTCGAACCCGTGTCCCCTGCATTGACAGGCAGATTCTTAACCACTGCACCACCAGGGAAGTCCCCTAATTTCTTATTTTTATATAAAAATATAGTTGTTCTCATATTTTCTTCCCACATTATTTCTTGGGTTGCTCACATCTCATTGATTTAATCCTTTCTTTCCACCCTCCCACCCACCCCTCGCCCCGTCTCTGATCCAGAGACAGTTTTGTACACAGATATGGTATGTTGTTGCAGCGTGAAAAGATGCGTTACTTAAGGCCAAAACTCACTGTAGGAACTTTTGCCTTTAAATGGGGGTTGGCAAAGTCAATATCAATGTGGAAATAAATCCTGGCTCTTCCATTTAGAGAGACGGGTCTGGGAGGAGAAGAGTGGAATTTCAAGGCCTCTGCCAGGCCCGCTGTTGGTGGAGGATGCCCCATAAAGCCCACAGCCATGCACTTTTTTTGCCTTTTGACTGGAGGGTAAGCCAGGATCCAGATGAGGGTAGGGCTGAATGCTCTCAATAGTGTGAGGTGGGGAGTGTCCTGGGGAAGGAAGCCAACCACAGACTGGGGCTGGCTTACTTGCCAGGGCAAGTCCCAGGGGCAGGGATGACAATGCCTTCTGAAAAAATTGTGCTAAAATACACGTAACAAAACTTACCATTGTAACCATTTTTAAGTGTCCAGTTCAATAGTGTCAAGTTCATTCATACTGTTGTGCAACCAATCTCCGGAACTCTTTGCATCTTGCAGAACTGAAACTCTGTACCCTTTAAACAGTAACTGCCCATTCTTCCCATCCCCTGCCCCTGACAAGAACTATTCTACGTTTTTTTTTTTTGAAGATGTTGGGGGTGGGAGTTTATTAAAATTTATTTTTGGCTGTGTTGGGTCTTTGTTTCTGTGCGAGGGCTTCCTCTAGTTGTGGCAAGCGGGGGCCACTCCTCATTGTGGTGCGGGGGCCTCTCACTGTCGCGGCCTCTCTTGTTGCGGAGCAAAGGCTCCGGACGCGCAGGCTCAGTAGTTGTGGCTCACGGGCCTAGTTGCTCCGCGGCATGTGGGATCCTCCCAGACCAGGGCTCGAACCCATGTCCTCTGCATTGGCAGGCAGATTCTCAACCACTGCGCCACCAGGGAAGCCCACTACTTTTTGTCTCTACGGATTTGACTGCTCTAGGTGCCTCATATAAGTGGAATCATACAGTATTTGCCCTTCTGTGTCTGGCTTATTTCATTTAGCATAATGTCCTGCAAAGTTCACCCCTGTTGTAGCATGTGTAAGAATTTCCTTCTTGTTTAATATTAAATAACATTCCATTGTATGCATATACCAAGATTTGCTTATCCATTCATCTGTTGATGGACACTTGGGTTGCTTCCACATTTTGGCTGTTGTGAATAATGCTGCTATAAACATGGGCATGCAAATATCTCTTTCAGTCCTTGCTTTCAATTCTTTTGGGTATCATGATATAATAGAAAATATATATAGTGATCTCTGTCTGTGGTTCCTGGCATGGAAGCCCTAAAATCTTTCAAGTGTCCTAAGTGATAAGAGCGCTAGGAGCATCTTTTAGTCTAATATTTGGTCTTTGAGCCCAGTTCCTGACACAGAGCTCCTAAATCCCTTGGAAACTCCTGGGTGACAGCAGGGTGTTTTGTTCTTTTGAGATGAGTCTTGGTAGGTTCCTGGGTGGTGGCTGGTCACCAGAAAGACCAAGCCAAGATTAGAAGTTTAGAATTTTCAGCACCCCCCCTCCCCCGCCCCATCCTCCAGAGAGAGGGGACAGGCTGGAAATGGAGTTAATACTTGGTGATGTCCACATGAGGAAGCTTCATAAAAATCCCAATAGTATGGGGTTTGGAGAGCTTCTGTGTTGGTGAACACATCTACGTGCCAGGAGGGTGGTGTACCCCAACTCCATGGGGACAGAAATGCCTGTACTTGGGACCCTTCCAGACACCCCCCACCATGTATCTCTTCATCTGTATCCTCTATCATATCCTTTATTATAAACTGGTAAATGTGTTTCCCTGAGTTCTGTGAACTGTTTAAGCAAATCACTGAATCCAAGGGGGGGTGGTAGTGTCATGGGAACCTCTGATTTGTAGCCAAGTTGGACAAAGGTTGTGGGTAACCTGGGGACCTACTACTTGCGATTGATATCTGAAGTGGGGGACAATCTCATGGGACTGAATCCCCAACCTGAGGGGTCTGCGCTAACTCTGGTTAGTGTCAGAATTGAACTGAATTGTGGGACACCCAGCTGGTGTTGTAGAGGAGAAAAGCCCACACATCCGGTGTCAGAAGTGATGTGAATGTGGTAGTTTTGTGAGAGAAGAGGAGAAACACACAGGAATAGGAGACATGTGGGCTTTTTTTTTCCCCATACTCAGGCATATACCCAGAAGTGGAATTGCTGGATCATTTGGTAATCCTATTTTTAATTTTTGGAGGACCTGCCATACTGTTACTACAGTGGCTGGGCCATTTTACATTTCCATTGCCAATGACTTGCACAGAGAGTGAGGTCCAATATTGATGTTACACGGCTTCGGGAACACGAAAGCTCTCCATCACCAGCAAACCTTCTGACAGTCTCCTGCTTTGAAGGCAGGATTCGGGGGTCAAATCAGGCAGAGTTCCACATCTGAGTCAGATGGGAGGAGAAGGAAGGAAGCATGCATGGGAGCTGAAATGTTGGTGAGATGAGGCACCAGAGGTTGGGAGCGTGGGCTCTGGGGCATGACTGCCTCAGTTAGAATCCTAGCTCTGTGTTCTTGGACCAGTCACTTAACCTCTCTGTGCCCCAGTTCCATCAAAATGGGGATAATAATAATTCCTATCTCACAGGGGGTTGTGAGAAGCAAATGGTCTAATATGCATCACTTTGAACCCAATGTTAGCTGTTATTTTTGCGATTAACGACAGCCCGGATTTGAAGCTACGGTGTGGAGTTAAAGGGACCCGGAGAACCTGAGCCCAGAGAACTCAGGGATTCTGCGTCAGGGCCAATTTTATTCAAGTCTGAAAGGACAGGATGACCCCACCTGACCAGCCAGATCCCTGTGGTGACTGGGATTTGGCTCCAACCTCCCCAGCCCGAGTCTTCTTTTCAAACATGATGGAGCCCCAAACTACCACGTGGAGCGTGGATGAAAGGGCTTTGCTTTTCTGGCTGGGAGGGAGCCAGGCTTCTCCTCCTCATGCAACTACCCAGGGACTCCTCCATAAAAGGGAATATTTGTAAAGTGCTTTACAGACCACAAAGCCCCCGTATGGCCATTATCTGATTTGATTATCACAACACTGACCCTTTTAGAGTGAGAACAAGAGTGGGAAAGAATGAGAGAGAGAGAGGAGAAAAAAGGAGGAGTAAGCAAAGCTGAAATGCTGAGACAGGTTCTTCTTATTTTTATTTTATCTGTTTTTGTTTTTCCTAAGAGCCTGAGTCTTTTGGACACAGATAGCTCTGTGTTTCCTGCACCACCAGCCAGCAGTCAGGTGGGAGAAGCACGCCTCCTTATGCTCAGACTAGGGACAGCCATGGACTCAGTTCCCAGCAGAGACAGGTGGCCCCAGGGGCGCTCGCTGCCCTGACCCTGAACAACACAGAGATGCAGCTCTGAGGCCCAGGTCTTGGCCAAGAGTGGGCCTGAGGGGCCCTGCCTGGCCTCAGCTAGGTTAGCCGTGATGGCAACAGCCACAGGGAGCTGACCATGCCTTCTTCTCAGAGGTTATTGAATAATCACTTTCTGAGGCAGATGTTAATCTTGTGCCCATTTTACGGATGAGGAAACTGAATCTCGGAGAAGTTCGCACCTGTTAGTAAAGCATCAGAGCCAGGTCTGCCCGACCTCAACATGTAACGCCTAGCCTGCACTCAGTGAAGAAGATGCTTAGGGAAGCACAGCTTACAGGAAAGGATTATGGAAAACGACTCATTTGCCATCAATCAGACCAAAAGAGCAAGAGAAAGAGATACATTTAAAAACACTCCAAAATTTGCCAGTTGCTTGGGTTTATCCTGTTTTAAACAGTAACTGAAACGAAGCCTGAAAGACTATATCCCCAAAAGGAGAAACCATGTTCTGATTATTCAGGGATCTCGCAGAAGCCAAGGACTGTTGTTCGGCGGGGGAGCAGTTTTCAGACTCCCAAATGTCGGGCGTCAAGCTGAGGAGGTGAAGGGGAGAGAGAGGCAGAGCGGGACGATAGAGGGTGGGGGCCGGCTGTGCAGACCCCCAGATAACTCTTCCCGAGGGGCCAACGCCAGACTCCCCCCATCCGCCTCCTCCCAAGCTGCCCTGCGGCCCAATTAAGTGCTTTAAGTGGCGGCTCTGAAAAAGGCTATTTCCCGCCAAGACTATAAAGTGGAGAAATGGAGAGGCCGTATTCACGGCACAGAATCAAATGTGCAGAGCCTTCCACGGAATTTATAAGTCAGTTGCCAGGAACATTAAAACGCCTCTTGCTGCACTTAATCTATGGCTTCCTTTCTTCTCTTCCTCCAAATACCAAACACTTCGTTCTTTTTTACGGGCTCTGGTGGCCTGGTCGATGAAGTCTGTTCCTATTTCAGAGTAAATATATGTGTATTCTCTTCTCTGACTGTACTTGACTGCAAAACAAACAGTGAAGCGTGCTCACGCCGGTTCTCCAGAAAAATAAGAGGGCAGGCGGTTTTGCTTGTCTTGGGCTGGGCTCTTCCCGGGAGCAGGAAGCATGGCTGGACTGAGCACAGAGCTGTCTGTAGCACCCACAGTATCGCTCGGAAAGTGTGGTCTAGACAGAGTCAAGGCTGGCCCCATAAAGACAGGTCCACCAATTCGTACTCTACGGTCTCCCTCAGACGGTTGTATCAACACAAGCAGTGCTCACATAGGCCCTCCCTGGGCCAAGCACTGTTCTAAGCCCATCATCACATGAACTGACTCAGTTTAATCCTCCCAATAACCCCAGTCCTGTTATGACCCGCATATTATACACGAGGAAATGGAGGGACAGAGAAATTAGCTTTCTAATTTAGCCCTTTTCAGCAGGGCTCATCAATGCCACGCCCCATGGTCCTCTGCAGGTGAATTTCCCCATTTACCATATTTCTGGGAGCTTCAGGAATGCTGCTTGTAATGAGAGGACAGAGCTGGTGCAAGCTACCAATCTGCTTATCCCCCAAACGTCTGTTTGCTGGGGTGGTATGTTGTGGGCTGTTTTTGTAATGGAGGAATCTCCACCCTTTAAAACACCTTTGATCAAGTCATAGGTGAGGCTTCTGCTGGGTTGGGAGGGTTTCAAGCACCGACAGCTGAGGCAAGCTCTGCCCGTCCCCAACTCCCTGGAGAGCTGCCCTGGGGAAAAGCCTGCGCCTGGGGATCCAGACGAGAGGGATTTCCCCCTGAGGCTTTGGGGAAGCTTGGTTGGGAGAAGAGGAGCTGAGGTGGCCTGAACACAGAGCGGGGGCTGAGGTACCTCTCTGAGAGGCCTGTGACACATGTGGGGTGATGAAGACGTGCTTCAGATGGTGGATACCCGGCAACACCCCAGCTGGTGAATGCAGCGTCCCTGCCTGAATGTCAGTTTGTCTTCCTTGAAAGGTCCTCTGCGTGTCCTGGAGAACATCTGTGTGTGTGGTCCTCGCCAGACATCCAGACACTGCTGGGGTTCTCGCTCTCTCCCGTACCTCCCTGAAATCGGTGCAGGTGGGGATCTTTTTTTTTTTGTTTTTCTTTTTGCGGTACGCGGGCCTCTCACTGCTGTGGCCTCTCCCGCCGCAGAGCACAGGCTCCGGACACGCAGGCCCAGCGGCCATGGCTCACGGGCCCAGCCGCTCCGCGGCATGTGGGATCCCCCCGGACCGGGGCACGAACCCGTGTCCCCTGCATCAGCAGGCGGACTCTCAACCACTGCGCCACTAGGGAAGCTCCAGGTGGGGATCTTGATAGCTCCCTTCTGTCCCACACCCTCACCCACACCCACACGCCTCCCCAGGCTCTTGGACTATCAAGCCAAGTGTCCAGAAGGGGCAGTGGGCAGTCCTGGTCAGCACCCCTCGTGGGGTTGCCTGACCTCTCTGAGCTGGGTTGGAGTTGGCACCCGGGCTCCCCTCATCTCCTAAAGGCGGAGCCATGAGACCCAAGAGAAATGTCACCAGGAGATGGCAGGAAGTATTCCGTGTGGCCAGTGAGGGAGGCGTGGTGTAGAGCCCCGTTAGGAGCTCTCATGACCTCACCTGTAGGGCCTCTTCCTGCCCTGAAATCCCACGATCCTAAATGGGAATCTAAGGGGAAATGTAGATTAAAGACGGCAGCTTAGTGAGCTGGATGACGACCTCTAACTAAACAGCTGAGTTGTAAGGAAAAAAGGAAAGTAGTCAAGCCTGGAGCCAGGGTGGTTTCACCAGAAACAAATCACGCTGAAGAATTTCCCTGGGAGAATAAGCAGCCCACTGTAGCGTGAAAACATGTAAAATGATCGCACAGTTGGACACTTCCCAGTTTTGGGGCACTTCCTTTTACCGCTATCTCTTTCCCCCTCTCCTCTCACAAGAGTCCTGGGAAGTAGATCCAGGGTTATAACACCCCCATTTTACAGATGAGAACACTGAGAGAGGGGATGGGATTTGCCCAGGCTCACACAGCCGAGTGGTGGGGTGTAGACACAAACTCTGCTCTTCCGTCTCTGCTTCAGGGCCCTTTCCATGACCCTGCATAGCACATCTTGGTTTTAGCAAAACGTGTGACAATTTGTACCATATCCTTGAGGACCAATTAGAGAAGTGTCACCAGTGTGATGGGAAGTGTGGTGGCTTGAACATCACGTCCCTTGGCTCTTTTTTTTTTTTTTTTTTTTTTTTTAACGGTACGCGGGCCTCTCACTGTTGTGGCCTCTCCCGTAGCGGAGCACAGGCTCCGGACGCGCAGGCTCAGCGGACATGGCTCACGGGCCCAGCCGCTCCGCGGCATGTGGGATCCTCCTGGACCGGGGCACAAACCCGTGTCCCCTGCATCGGCAGGCGGACTCCCAACCACTGCGCCACCAGGGAAGCCCTCCCTTGGTTCTTCAATGGCTGAGTGTGGGGACCTGGAGCATACCCACCACAGGCCTTCTGTACAGGGACCACGTCCATGAGACAGAGCAGGGATTACCAGGCCTCTTGATGCCACTGTTCTGGGAGGGGCAGCTACTAAGAATACTAGCTGCAAGATCATGGGCAAGTTATGCAATCTCTCAGTGCCCCTCCTGTGAAATGAAGATCACAGCCGTGTCCATCTCATAGGACTCCTGGTAGAAAGCACTTACGATGGCAGCCAGCACACAGCTCACGCACTGAGTCCTTTCCATGGTTGTTACTGTTCTGTGGCCCAAAAGGTAGAGAGGAGCTCAACGTTATTACTTATAAGGAATCAGATTTGTAGTCTGTGTAGGTGAGAACTGTTCACCACCCTCTCCTGCTGAACACCTTTCAATTCCACGTTATTGCCCTTAGGAGAAAGACAGACATCCTTAACGTGGCCTCTGTGGCTCTGCTCACGTGGCCTTTGACTTGTGGCAGACTCATCTTGCATCCCGGGTTCCATTGCTCACTGGGCTCCATCTGGACCAACCTTCTAAAATGTCTTGTATGCACAATGCCCCCTGCCTCAAGCCTCAGGGCCTTTGCACATGCATTTCTTCTGCCGGGAACACTCTTCTCTCCTTTTTCTGGCCAGTCTCTACTGATTCTTCAGATTTTAGCTTAAGAATCATTTCCTCAGGCAAACCTTTCCAGATCCTCCAAGCAAAGTCTGTCCTCCTTATTACACACTCTCACGGAACTCTGTTCTCCTCTGTAACAATTATCACAGTAGTAATTTTTAATACAATTATTTAATTTAATGTCTATCTCTCATGAGAGCAGGTGCAATCTTTATTTTACTCTTTGCTGTATCTGCAGCTCCTAGCACAGTGCCTGGAACATGGCAGACACTCAGGAAACATGTGTGGGTTGAATGGATGTACTTTCTCACTGCCGTAGCTGCACAGGGCTGCCTTTGGGGACCGTGAGATCCATCAGTGGAGGTGTGGGACCAAAGCCGGGGACACCAAGGGCTGAAGAAGCCCTGAGGTGAGCTGAGACCTCCCTGCTTCCTCCAGGGAGAACTCATTGCCTTGTGATGTAAAAATCCACCAACCTGTAAGCTCTGAGGCTGCCAAATTTGCAAGACACCAGCTGAGATGGATGGGGGGGCTGAGATTTGATGATTTATGCAGGGAGGGGTGTAAGCTCTTTGGGAAAAGGGAAGGGGTGGACACACCCTAGTGGGGAGGGGTAAAGGAAGATGGTCCCAATGGGGCCGACATGCAGGCCTGACTTAGCAGCTACTGGGTGGGACATCCCTGGGTTTCCACCAGTCTGAGACCCTTCCCTCTCCCTGCCACTGGCCTCTGAACCCTGCTCTTGTAAGGTCTTGGAACAATCTCCCAATCCTCACAGTAAAATATTCACAGGGGCACAAGGCAAGGAGGGAGACTGAGGCAGTGTCTGGAGAGGTGTGGTGGGGTCTCCTGGCCGAGGGCTTGGGGAACGTCCTCACTGGACAGCGGGGAGCAGGGTCTCTCCTCCGGAGCTGCAAGAGGGTCACTGCTTGGGCATAGCCAAACTCCCCAGCTCAGGCACACATGTTTAGCACTCCACCAACATGTTGCTTCTGGGGACTCTCACATACTTATTTATTTCTGTACTAGCTCAGCTTCAACCCTAACCCTTCCATGGTATGGGTACTAGAACCCCAGTCCCCTCCGCTGCCCCACTCCTGCAGCCCAGGTGAAGTTCTGAGTCTGGGATCGCACTTCTCACCCTGGGGCCTGGAATCGCATTCCAGATCAGGATGATTTTCTACCTCACCAACGAACCAATCCCACTTTGGAGCACCTCGTTATTTTTGAGTCTTCTGCGCTCGATCTTATCCCTTCATTTCCAGGAATTGCACTGACACCCGAGGCTCTTGCAAGCAGCAGTTTACTAGAACAAAACCGAATCTCTAGTCAGATTCAAAAAGCAATGAAATAAATAGAACTGCATTTTTCATTCGATGTCAGGATGGTAGAGACACACCCATGCATGGGCTTGAAAGCACCTTGTTTGCTGTCCTTTTAAAGAGACACCACTGATCAATCAATCAGCTGCTTTCATTTAAACCCGGGAGCACAGGGGAAAATACAGAGAACACAAGCTGCTTTTCTCCTTCCAGGAGTCTCTGAAACCAGCTGTTCCTATTTCTTAAATCTGCAGAACCCCACTCCCATCCTCTGAACCTTTCTCCTACTACTTTTTCCTCAGGAAATTTTCAGCAGGGAAGGAGCATCTGGAAACACAGGTTTCCATGGAAAAAACAGCAGACTGGGCTTTGTTCCTATCTGCAGCTGATGGAGACAGCCCTTGTGAAGGTGGCAGGGAGGCACTGTTGGGGTCACCAGGTGGCGGGAGCTGCCCTCCAGCTCATTCTCTTTATGCCACACTGTCCCGCACGCCAACTTTCCCCAGACCTGGCTTGATTTTAGCAGGACACAGAGAGCCGGTCCCGGAGCATTCCTGATTGTTTCCAGTATCTCCGGCCTCTGCTCCATCCCACGCTGTACTGCCTCCCTGTACATGACCAGGAATATGACTTCAGCTCTGTCCATTTATGGCTCTGGGGTGACCTGTCAGTAAGACTGAGATGACCATTTCCTCATTTGGGACCCAGAGAAAGGGGACGGTGGACATTGTAGATAGTAGAGTCCAGCTCCCTCCTTTAGAGATGAAGACCCACAGGCCCAGAGAGACTCATAGCTGGCCCAGGGTCACACAGCAAGTGAGACACTGCATCTCCTGGCCCCGGTTTGGGGCTCTGTCCATTGATCCATGGAGCTCAAGATTTGAGTCGGCCCTTCCTAGCCATGTCCTTGGTAGGGGAAGTGGAGTGAGATGGTTGGCAGAGCTGAGCTCTGTGGCAGAATGACAAATGGCTCCCTTGCATTGCTAGGAAGTGGGTTCTGGGGACAAGGGCAGACAACGGGGCCATTTATCCACCTCCCAGTCAGCCATCAGCCAGCAGTGGAGGGGAGTAAGAGAGAGCAGGGCGGTGTAAAGGCTATAGGCTCTCCAGCTCATTACGGGCACAGACAGCCATCGCGGGGGGGTAGACCAGTGCTTCAGACGTGAGGTCTGTCTGTCCTAAAGGTCAGGGCTAGGCCAAAAACACCCTTTTAATTTAAACTGCATTTAAAATCAGAGCTTTAAAATTTATGTTAATTGCAACTCTGAGCCTTGAAATTTCATGTGTATATGTATAAAATATATATAATTTTTTAATTGTATAGAATACAGCCTGTGGTAAGATAGGAATTCTCAAACATAGGTGATGAAAGAATAATTTTTTAGAGGACATTTGGCAAGTGTCTATGAAAGCCTTAAAGTATTTATACTCTTTGTCTTAGGAATTCATTTCTAGAAATACATCCTGAGAAAATGATCACAGATAGAGATGAAGATGTTTATAGCAGCATTAAGTTAGATTCAATCTTAATACTTGGCCATTAAAATACAACGGTAAACTATGGTACATCCATTTGGTAAATTATTTTGAATCATTTTTAAATGATATAAAGAATTCTAATGATGTAAGAACTGCTTATGATACAATGTCAAATGAAGAAAGCCGAGCATTGTGGTGTAAGCCCTGACTGATCTGATGTTTTTTTAAATTTTTTCTAATACAAGTGCCTGACTTAAGCTTTGATTGTGGAGGCATCCATTTAAAGAGGCATCCACTTCAAAGCTGGCTATGGAGAATGAACACCTGCCAGGCCCCCTGCCCCCACGGAAACTCCTTTGTTTTAGAGATCTTGGTTGATTTCGATAACTGACCGTTTGGGATGCTTCTTTTTTTCTCTTCTCACTTCAAATTCCCACTCTTCTGATTTAAATTCACCAATGAAGAGTGAGCCAAAGAAACCCTAGGCCCCCACCCTTAACCCCAATAAAGGCAGAACCCCAGACTCGCAGGGAGAGAGAGGGCGCTCTCTCTCTCTCTCTCTCTCTGCCATCTTGTTCTGTGTCCCCAGGTAGGCTGTGTAATTTCCAGGTCTTATAAGTAATAAACTTTTTTTTTTTCAAACTTTCCTGATGGTTATTGCCGAGGAGTGTCTTGCAATCATAGTAAGAACCACAAGGGCTGGTCCAGCAACAACGTTGGGTATTGATAGGTTAAGACCACACAAAATAGGCAGGCAACTGTCTATCTATCTATCTATCTATCTATCCATCTATCATCTATCTTTCAGTCCTTTTTTTGGCTGCACTGCTTGGCTTGAGGGGTCTTGGTTTCCCGACCAGGGATCGAATCTGTGCCCCCTGCAGTGGAAGCGTGGAGTCCTACCCACTGGACGGCCAGGGAATTCCCTCTTTTGGCCTCTTTTAAAAATCTCTACATAATCTTAGAAAGATGGGCAAGAAGGAGCCAGGCCAGATGTTTACAGCAGTTTTTCTCTGGAAGGAGGGGATTTGGGATGATTTTAAACACTTTCCTAAATTTTTGATGCTGGTCTTAACGTCCCCAAGTTTGTGCGCCCGGTGCACAGTTAGGCCAAACAAACTGAAACTTCAGAGTTTGGAGCAGAGAAAGGTTTGTTGCAGGGCCAAGCAAGGAGAGGGGTGGCTTGTGCCCCCGCACTTCCCAACCCCAAACTCCCTGAAGAGTTTCATTAAAGCATTTTTAAAATTAATTTTTATTGGAATATAGTTTTTTTTTAACATCTTTATTGGAGTATAATTGCTTTACAATGCTGTGTTAGTTTCTGCTTTATAACAAAGTGAATCAGCTATACATATACATATATCCCCATATCTCCTCCCTCTTGCATCTCCCTCCCACCCTCCCTATCCCACCCCTCTAGGTGGTCACAAAGCACCGAGCTGATCTCCCTGTGCTATGCGGCTGCTTCCCACTAGCTATTGATTTTACGTTTGGTAGTGTATATATGTCCATGCCACTCTCTCACTTCACCCCAGCTTACCTTTCCCTACCACCCCGTGTCCTCAAGTATCGGAGTATAGTTGCTTTACAATGTTTTGTTAGTTTCTGCTGTACAGCAAAGTGAATCAGCCATACGTCTACATACATGCCCTCTTTTTTGGATTTCCTTCCCATTAAGGTCACCACAGAGCACTGAGTAGAGTTCCCTGTGCTATACAGCAGGTTCTCATTAGTTATCTATTTTTTACGTAGTAGTGTATACGTGTCAATCCCAATCTCCCAGTTCATCCCACCCTTCCCCCTTCTCTACATCTGTGTCTCTATTTCTCAGCAAAGCATTTTTAAAGGCCAGGTGAGGGAAGGGTGTTGCAGGGTATGTGATCAGCTCAGGTACAGTTCTCTGACTGGTTGGTGGCGAGGTAACAGGGTGGTGTCACAGGGGTTAATGGTATCAGTCCTTAGGCTCCAGGAGGCCTGGGGACTGTGTGCTCATGGTCATCAAGTAGCTAACATCTTCCGTTTGGTGGTGATGGTGGGGGTTTGCATCTGTAAAACAACTCAGGTGATGTGCATTATTACTATTTTAAAAAAATTTTTATTGGAGTATAGTTGATTTACAATGTTGTGTTAGTTTCAGGTGTACAGCAAAGTGAATCAGTTATACATATACATATTTCCACTCTTTTCCGGATTCTTTTCCCACAGAGACCGTTACAGAGTATTGAGTAGAGTTCCCTGTGCTGTACTTATTGGTTATCTATTTTGTATAGAGTAGTGTGTATATGTCAATCTCAGTCTTCCAGTTTATCCCTCCCCCCCTTATTCCCGGTAACTGTAAGTTTGTTTTCTACATCTGTGACTCTATTTCGGTTTTGTAGATAAGTTCATTTGTATCCTTTCAGGTAATGTGCGTTAGATACAGTTATCTAGGTACTTCAGAGAGGAGGTAAAGCAGAGGATGTGGGGAAGGGCCTGCCCCAGGAGGGCCCCATGGGGTCCTGCGGGGTTACAGTCTTGTGTTACTACTGTTATTCTCTTTTGGTGTAAACATGTAGCAGAGGTTGCAGCTGGGCTGGGCCTGAGGTTTGGGTATCTCTGATGGATGGAGATAAATGACAACCTCTTTCCGCCTCTCCCAGGTATCAGTTTACCTCCACTGATCTCCAGGAGGCCTGCGGTCCTTTGACTTGCGTTCACATACGGAGTGTTGGGACCCCAACACACTCTCTTCCCCCAGATGGCAAGAGGCCCCAGGAGAAGTCTAGCAGAGTGAACGATTCTCAGCAAGAGGGAGGATGTCCTGAGAAACAGTGTGGTGGCTGTTACGTGAAAGTGCGCCCTCCCCTGCACCTGTTGACCCAGTCACCATGGCAATTTGTGGGCACACTGGGAAGAAAGATACTATTGTCAGGAAGTGTGGTAACTCCCAGGGGCCCAAGTAGCCCAGCTATGGAGCCTCTTTGGGTGTACGAGGGTCAGTGGAGGGAGAGCGTGTCTTAGCCACCCTGCAGTGGTGACGATGAAGCAAGAACGGAGGGGCCTCAGGGGGCACCTGGGTCGGGGGGAAGGGGAGGAGTGGGAAGCAGACGGCTCAATGGTGCCTGCAGAAGAGCAGGGCCCTGAGCTGGAGACCAGGATCCAGTGCAGGAAAGACTGTGAGAGCGAGGTGGAGGGAGGGAACTTGGGAAGAGGTCTTGGAGCGTGACGCTGTGCCCAGGGAGGGGAGCACGCAGAGGGGGTGCCCAGCCGGCCATGACCTGTCTTTGTCTAGTGAAAGGATCAGACTAGAGCAGGAGTTGCAAGTTCAATGTGCAGACATATTTCATGGGGTCAAAAAAATTTGATACCTTTAGGCAGGTCCTACCCTCTAGTTGCCACACACCCCATCCCTCCCTGCCATCTCCCACCTGCCCACTTCACTTACTTACATCGCCTGCCGGAGCCCGGAAGCCACCTGAGTTTGCAGCCCCTGGGTGGGTGCTGCCTAAGGACCCAGCCAGCTGTCATATTACAAAGTGCTTTCACAGCCCTTGTCTCTCTCCTGTTCCCCATCCCACCCCCTCACACCTGAGCTCCACCGAGAACCGCTCGCCATCCTCCCAACATGCCTGCTTCACGCTCGCCTTTCCTAAGGCTCGCCTTTCCGAGGCCCTGCATTTCTGAGCCTTGAGATTTCCTACCATCTGCTTAGTCGGACCTCCTGTTTAAATTCTCCACTTGTCTCGCCTTCCACAAAATAATTAGCATCCATTTGTTCCTAGAGCTCGCTTGGCGACATTAGTCATTGTAGGAGCTTTCAGCGCCGCTCACAGAAATTTCCTTTTGATGCAAAGTTGAAAATGGCTTTCGTGGGACTCTTCAGTCCCCCCGCCACTTCTGCTCTCTCACCAGCATCTGGTGCCTCCATTTGTTGCCATCTGAGTGATGATGACAGGGAGAGGCGGGCACTGTGGTGAGAAGGGATGCTGTCCCCTGGGGGCCCTGTGGGGAAGCAGACTCACTCGAGGTGGTGGGGGGAACCTGCCAGGAGTGGGAGGGGGCCGGAGCTTCGGTAAGGGAGCAATTTACGTGCTGGGTTGCGGAGGAGCTCAGTCCAGCTCAGGCACGCGATCTGCTGCAGAACAGCTCTCAGACGTATTTGCTGTACAAAAGGTGAGAGAGTGGCATGGACATATATACACTAGCAAACGTAAAATAGGTACCTAGTGGGAAGCAGCCGCATAGCACAGGGAGATCAGCTCGGTGCTTTGTGACCACCTAGAGGGGTGGGATAGGGAGGGTGGGAGGGAGGGAGACGCAAGAGAGAAGAGATATGGGAACATATGTATATGTATAACTGATTCACTTTGTTATAAGGCAGAAACTAACAAACACAGCATTGTAAAGCAATTATACTCCAATAAAGACGAAAAAAAAAAAAAAAGAAAAGGGCAGAGCAACCTGCTCCCTGCCCGAGTGGCTCAACGTCCTTTGGCTTTTCTTGAGAGCGGTCGGTCGCCTTCTGTTTCTGAGAACTCAGCTACTCTAGCGTGGGTCAATTTCTATATTCCTGGGCCAGTGTCCTGGCTCTCCTGTGGGGACTGAACCCTGGGCAAGTAAGTCCCCGAAATCAGGCCTCACTCTCTCTGGACTGCAAAGCCCACTCATATACATGGATTTCTTTGATTCCTCAAACAACCTGTCAGGTGGGCATTAAGGTCCCATCTGAGACAGGGAGATGGAGAGAGCTGCTTTGTGATTCCGGGCCTCTCTTTCCCCATCTGTAAAATGGCCAGGTTGGGCAAGATGCTCTCCAAGGGGCTGTCCACATTCAGCCTCTCCCACGTGGTGTGCATTGGGACTGAAGGATTTCGTCCTGTGTGGGTCCACAGGATGGACCCTTCACTGGATAGCGCTGGTGGGCACTGGACCACAGCAAGCTGCAAGGCATGGTGGGATGCTTTGGCTTCAATCCCTGGCTCGATCCGTTTTTAGCTGTCTGGCCCCGGGTAAGTCACTTGATTTGACTGGCTCTCAGCTTCCTTCTCATCCACAAAGTGGGGGGTCACAATCCCTTTTCTGCCTGCCTCACTCTAGCGTGAGCATCAGATTGATATGAGAATGCCTTGTGGACTAGACAGATGTAAAGGTGGTGTTAGTTTCTTCTGTGGAAACAATACACGCAAATTGTACAAAATTTAAACATTGTGAAAGGATGATGAAAGATAAGCTTCACCCTCATCCTGATTCTTAGTTTCCCAGTTCTGCTCCCTGGGAACCCATTCTCTCTCTCTCTCCCTCTTTTTTTTTTTTTTTTTTTTTTTTTGGCCCTGCCACGCAGCATGCAGGATCTTAGTTCCTCAACCAGGGATCGAACCCTTGCCCCTACAGTGGAAGCATGGAGTCTTAACCGCTGGACCACCAGGGAGGTCCCAACCCATTCTTAATTTCTTGTGTGCTCTTCTCTACATGTCAAGTGTATAAACATGTATCTCATGTGTAGAGGATTTTTAGGATTTTAAGGAATATTTGTCCCTAAATATTCCCTCCCCTCCTCCTCCCAGGAGCATACTTCCTGGCCCTATTGATGTTGGGCTTGGCCATGACTTGCTCAGGCTAGTGGCATGTTAGTAGGTGTGACATGAGTAAAGATTTGAAATACACTTACTTGGTGGAGCTCTCCTCTTGTGCTTCTGTTCTGACCATGAGAGAAACACACCCCAAGTAGATGGTTGGTCTTAGAAGAATGAGAAACATGTCGCTCACAGCTGTTCCAGCCTCTCCTCAGGCTCCCAGTTTGAAGAAGTAAAGTTGCTCCAACTGACTGCACACCTTTGAGGCTGATAATAAATGCTTATTGTTGTATGGCACTGAGTTTGGGAGTTGTTTGTTATGCAGCAATAGCTGACTGATACAATGTATATGTCTACTTAAAAAAACCCAAATCAAGGGTATATATATATATATATGTGTGTGTGTGTGTGTGTGTGTATATATATTCACACACATTATTAAGGACCTTGCTTTCTTCCAACATAATATATGTTGGAAGAAATATGTGTTGGAAGTTATTCTATATTGAGACATGTTCATGTCTCCCATTCTTTGCAATGGCTGTATAATATTCTATTGTCCATTGTGGAGCATGTTCCTTACTGATGGACATTTAGGTTGTTTCTGTCTTTTCCTATTACCAAAAATACTGTAACAACTCACAATTATATTTGTAGGACAAATACCTAGAAGGAGAAATTACTAGATCAAAGGATATGTTCAAAGAAATTGAACCAGTTTTTGCTCCTACCATCAGTATATGACAGCTGCTATTTCCCCACACCAGGGATAATATTGGGAGGATGACTCTTTACCCCAGCAGTAAACCTTTTGACTTTCCATCTACAGCCCCATGGTCTTCAAACCTCACCACAAGGTTTCAAAAAAGCAGTGTTTTCCCAAAGTGGTATATGATTTTAGGTGACACCAGAGATAATTTTTCAAAGATGCACAGGGCTTCCCTGGTGGCGCAGTGGTTGAGAGTCCGCCTGCCGATGCCGGGGACACGGGTTCGTGCCCTGGTCCGGGAGGATCCTACATGCCGCAGAGCGGCTGGGCCCATGAGCTGTGGCCACTGAGCCTGCGCGTTCGGAGCCGGTGCTCCGCAACAGGAGAGGCCACAACAGTGAGACGCCCGTGTACTGCAAAAAAATAAAAAATAAAAGGTGCACAGACCAGGCACTCACTAACACTGAATCATGCGGTAAGAAAACTTTTCCCTTTTCAAATCTCACTTCTCTGATTACATTAAGGGGATAGCCCCAGTTGGATGCTGGTATATTTTAACACTATCTAATGGTTGCGAATTTCCCTTTTATCAAAGAGGGAAGAGGTCTTGAGCTCAGAGCCTTCAATGGGCAGCAGTACCCGACTTTCACTGTATTCATTTTTACCAGTTAATTTTATTGTGGCTAATGACCTCGTTTTTCATTTTGGGCAATGATAGCAAGTTTCCCTTGAGAAGAAAAACTTATTTCATGAACAAAAGAGCTACTTTTGAAAAGTTATAAAATATACATACAAGTGTATATGTAACTTACACAGTTTAAGAATAACAAAACCAAACCCATGCTCCTAAAACAGTATCTTGAAGCGACCTGTGGCACAGGATATTTTCTATCAGAAGGATGGTCACCGCTTCCCCCCACCCCTGAACCTCCAATGCAGGAATCACCGGGGCAGCACTTGTGTTTGTGCTGTGACAGCTTCTGGTTCCCCTGTCAATTGCACCAGCTTCTGATTTTAAAAAATGACAAAAGCAAACATTACTGACCACTCTTTGGTTTTTTTTGTACCAAGCCCCATACTGAGTACTTTACAAAGAGTGTCTCACTTAACTCTCACAGCAGCCGTGAGGTGGTAGTAACAAAGGAAAAAAATTCAGTACAAAATAAAAGTTTGTGGTCAGATTCTTTTTCTTTTTTTGGAACTGATTTTAGACTTACACAAGAGTGGTAAGGATAGTACGGAGCACCCCTGTATACCTTTCACCCAACTTCCCCTAATGCTAAAGTCTTATGAAACCATAGTACAATGATTGAAACCGGAAAATTAACATTGATTCGAAGCTATTGACTAATCTACAGATCTCATTCAAATTTTGCCAGTTTTCCCACTAAGATCCTTTCTCTGGTCCAGGATCTAATCCAGGATCCCACATTGCTTTCCGTAGTCCTATCTATCTAATCTACTTCAATCTGGGATAGCTCCTCAGGCTTTCTTTACCTTTTGTAATCTTGATACTTTTGCAAGAACTGGCCAGTTATTTCGTAGAATGTCTCTCAGTTTGGGTTTGCCTAATGTTTTCTCATGAATACCGCGGAAGTGATGTTTTGCCCCTACTCATTGCATTATACGAGGCGGTATCTGTTTTCAATGGTGTTTTATTTTTCAAAAATAATAGCAAGTGATATTAGTATGTCTAAACAGAGACTGCAAAGTTTCATTTTTTTTAATTGAAATATAGTTGTTGTACAATGTTGTGTCAATCTCTGCTGTACAGCAAAGTGACTCCGTTCTACACATGTATACATTTTTTAAAAATATTCTTTTCCGTGATGGTTTATCCCAGGAGATTGGATATAGTTCCCTGTGCTATACAGTAGGACCTTGCTGTTTCTCTATTCTAAATATAATAGCTTGCATCTACCAACCCCCAATTGCGTTATACCAGGAGGTATCTGATGTCCATATGTCTTGGGGACATATGTGTGGCTGAGGTTTGGGAAACCCTTCCACAGGCAGAGGTAGTTGGTGGCTGTCCCCTGGTAGCATTAGCGACGTGGATTCATGTCTGAACAACAGTTCCCCCATCCTGGCCTCCTGCAGAAGGCTGGCCATCCTTGGCCCGTGTCATAAGTCATGGCCCAGCTCCATAGTGCCCCTTATGGGGCTTTTTGTTGGGGTGGTCGCCCCAACCCCAGGAAACCAGTGTCTGCATCCCATCCCCCTGCCCCCGCAGTTGATCCTGAATGGTGACTGGGCTAAGACTCTATTTAGCTTTGATTCCCGTGCTTTCTCAGAAACCCTCCCGCGAGTTCAGATGAACCGTGTGAGGCAGCTCTTTGGATTTGATCTTCCGTCGGATGAAGCTTTTTAGGTTAGAAAATAAAGACGTCCCAAGCAGGTGGGAGCCATGATGCCCTCAACGGAGGCATCTCTGCAGTTTTTCCTTTCATCCCCCAAAGCGATTTTCCCAACTGATCTTGTTCACCATCTGTTGCCAAACTATTGCTTTGTTTGACTTTCTTTCCCTTCATGCTCAGGAAAATGTACTGTGAAATCACAACCTGTCTTCCCTCTGTGATCTGAAGAAACACTCTCTTTTGGCTTCTTTCCCACCTGGATTCTCCCTGGAGCTCGGGGGAAGCTGCTGGGGTCTTGGATCTGCTGCTGGCCCCTGGGCAGCCTGCATTGGTTCAGGTCTTGGATAATATTGTCCTGAGGAGAAAAGCCGATTACCCGAAGCTATGACTAATTAACTACCACAGAGGGCTGAATCTCAGAAGAAAATACCTGACTCTCCCCAGGGCCTGTTTAATGAGATGGTGGCTCCACAGGGAGGCCTTGGACAATTTCAAGGCCTGAAATGCATCCCACCACTCAACTCTCCCTGAATCTGGCCCCCCCCGAACATCACCTCTGCTTAACTTCTGTCTCATACACCGACTGGTTTCATATGCGGTCAAAGCTGACAGATGAAGATGAGAAATAAGTTAGCTACAGTTTTTTTGTCAATATGAGTCATTCCCTCATTTTTCTCTCTTGTGTGCAAAGTCCTGGTTTAGGCACCAGAAAATGCGCAGGAGACTTTGAAGAGCCTCTATCAAGTAGAGGGAGGCAGGGAGGTCAAGTGGGCACAGTAGAAGATGACTGGCTGCTCCAGTAGAGTGATTGATTAACTCAACAACTATTTATTGAGTAATTACTATGTGCGGGGCATTGTAGTTGCTGCTGGGGAGACCGCAGTGAATTGAATGGGCCATAAATATGATTCCTGCCCTCTTGGGGCCTGGAGTTTCATTCTGAATTCCAGATAACATCAATGAAGAAAGATGAGGTTTAAGACACATGCTATGGGAATGAGGAGGAAGAGACCTAACCCAGTGTGAGGGTGAAGAATAAACTTCCAGTCGGAACTTGGATGATGGGTAGGAATTATGCTAGAAGAGCCAGAGGTGGATGGGTAGGTGTGTTTCAGGCAGGAGCAACAGGCCACGCTGCTCAGAGATGAAGAAGCATGGTGCATGTGAGGAGCTGTTGGAAGGTCACAGTGGAACCAAGAATTCAAGGAGAAGAGTGGAGAGAGGTGAGGCTGGGGAGGGACGCAGGGAGGGCCTTGTAAGCTCAGGGGTTTTGACTCTTTCTAAGAGCAATGGGGAATGATTTCAGGGTCTCATATGAGGGGCATGGGATCAGATTTTCATTTTAGAACTGTCAATCTGGCTGCATTGTGCAGGATGGAAAAGAGAAGGCAGGAAAGGGGGCAGGGAAAACAATAGGGCAGATGTTGCAGAAGACCTGGGAAGAGATGATGGTGGCTTGGACTTGTGGTGGCTTGGACTTGGGTAGAATGGAGAGAAATGAATGGATGGAGAAGAGGTCTTTAATACCACCCCAACCCCAGGAATAACAGCATGGGAAGTACACTGAGTCTGAGTCCTGCTAGGCCCTACACTTTTTTTTTTTTTAAATGGTCATATTTCTCTGTGAGGTCAGAATTTACTCTTCGTGGCAAAACCACTGTTATTGTTTAACACACAATGAGTTATAACCAATGGAGCGTGTGAGCAGAAGTGATGTAAGCTGCTTCCAGGACTGGTTTAAACACATCCCACATAACCCTATAGTCTATACCCAAGAGGGTGATTTTATAAGATGGAAAGAGCCTGGATCCCTGAGTCCCCACTTGGAGGAGAGCCCCAAGGACAACTTCCTAGCTTGCTTTGGCTGTGACGTGAACAAGAAACCAACCTGTATTTTGTTAAGTCACTGAGATTTGTTTTAAAATTCAAGTATAGTTTTACAATGCTGTGCTAGTTTCTGGTGTGCAGCAAAGTGACTCAGTTATATATATGTATACATATATACGTATACATGTATATATTCTTTTTCAGATTCTTTTCCATAATAGGTTATCACAAGATATTGTATATAGTTCCCTGTGCTATACAGTAGGACCTTGTTTTTCTATCTGTTTTATATATGAGTGTGTACCTGCTAAACCCAAACTCCTGATTTATTCCTCCCCCACCTTTCCCCTTTGGTAACAGTAAGTTTTTTTTTTTTCTCTGTCTGTGAGTCTGTTTCTGTTTTGTAAATAAGTTCATTTGTATCATTTTTTAGATTCTACATATAAGTTATATCATATGATATTTGTCTTTCTCTGTTTGACTTACTTCACTTAGTATGATAATCTCTAGGTCCAACCATGTTACTGCAAAGGGCATTCTTTTTTATGGGTGAGTAATATTCCACTGTATATATATGTGCCCCATCTTCTTTATCCATTCATCTGTCAATGGACATTTAGGTTGTTTCCATGTCTTGGCTATTGTAAATAGTGCTGCTATGAACACTGGGATGCATGTATCTTTTCAAATGAGAGATTTATCCTTATATATGCCCAGGAGTGAGATATATGGTTCATACGGTAACTCTATTTTTAGGTTTTTAAGGAACCTTCATACTGTTTTCCATAATGGCTGCACCAATTTACATTTACCACCAACAGTGTAGGAGGGTTCCTTTTTCTCCACACCCTCTCCAGCATTGTTTTTTTGTAGACTTTTTGATGATGTCCATTCTGACCAGTATGAGGGGATACCTCATTGTAGTTTTGATTTGCATTTCCCTAATAATTAGCCATGTCGAGCATCTTTTCATGGGGTCACCGAGATTTTGAAGTTATTCATTACAGAAGCTGATGTTAATTCCCAGGCCAACCGTAAACCAGCTGGACTCATAGTTTTCCTACCTCTTCCATGGCGCTTCAATGGCTTCCAACTCCCTTCAGCCAGGGAAGAGGGAAGGGTCACATTTCAGACACAGATGGAACAGGACTGGGATGTCAATGAGGTGGGGAAAGAAGTAAAGGCAGTCATACGGATACAGAAATGTATATACACACAGAGATGCCAGGCGTGATCAACCAAGCTCCCTACACAGGTCTGGAAAATCACTTAGCAATAATGATAAAGATAATAATCAAATTGAAATCTCCTTGGTGTCAAGGACTGTACTAATATTTCATTAAACCCCATCCACCAGATGGCTACTCTTATGATCCTTTTTTTTTTCACATGAGAAAACTGAGGCCTAGTGAGGGTGGGTAACTTTCCCGAGGCCATACAGGATTTGAGCCCAGGATCCTGACTCAGGAATCTGCCCTCTTAGCCACAACACAAAGACAAAGACACGACGACAGAGTGCTGGGGATGGGAACACGCACGCACACCTGACAGAGACAGAGAGGGTCTTGACTGTCCTTGTCCCGAGTGTGAATACCATTCCATTTTTGGGAAAGAGATGGCCCGATTGCAGTGGTGACAAGAACAGAGTATTACTTTTAACAAAGACTTACTTTAATGAAATCCTCAGCTGGCTCAGGACATTTTGTTTCTCTCTGGATAACTTCCTGATGCTATCATTTTTGCATACCCTGTTTATTTCACCTGCTCTGTCTTTCCCTGGCCCATAAAGGTTTGTTTGATGTTCCTTAGATACAAATGCTCCTTCCCCGAATAGCAAATAGGAGGCACCCTTCAGAGGAATTTATGCTTTTCCTCTTGTTCTTCCAGTTTCTAAATGGGATACTTCCCTAGAAGGTGCTTCTTCTCTGTCCGGTCCTGAAATTTCTTAGCAAATGGGTTGTCTGCTGAGTACATGGGCTTGGTTTTTCAGACCCTGGGCTTAAGGTGTCACTCAGACTCTGGCCTCTGAAGCACTGGGGTCCTCAGAGTGGAGAGGTCATTAGCAATGAGCAGCCCTGCCTTGGCATATTTGTGGGTGTGGGGAGTAGTTCCTATGGGTAGTGACTGGGCTAAGAGTTTCCAGGTTGGTCATGACTCTGAAGGTCACCTCTTCCAACGCCCATCAGTTCCAGTCACTAATGCCGCAAAACTGAATGATATAATGCAACCATTTTATTACGCTTAAAGATTCTGTGGGTCAGGAATTTGGACAGGACCCAGCAGGGATAGTGTATCTCTCCTCCACGATGTCTGGGGCCTCAGCTGGGCAGACTTGAAAGCTGGTGGAGGTAGGGGATTGCTACTTGATGGCTTTGGAGATGTCTTCATTCATATCTGAGGCTGACACAGGCCGTCATCTGAGCTGTGTGCCGGAGCCCCTGTACTTGGCATCCCCATGTGGTTTCTCTACATAGGCTGCTTTGGGATTGCACACAGCACGGTGACTGCGTTCCAAGAGTAAGCATCCCAAGAGAGGCAAGGCAACGTGCGTGGCACTTTGTCACCTAGCCTTGGAGGTCACATAATGTTACTTCTATCGTGCTCCATTGGCTGAGGCAGTCACAAATGTCAATGGAGAAGAGGCGAGATTCCAGAAGAGGGTGTGGGGCAGCAGACATCATTTGAGCCAACTTTGGAAAATACAGTGTCACACCATTTTATATGTGAATCCCTTCCTTGTAGCTTATCCTATGTCCACGTGGCCTCCGTGCCTCCGACGGGGAATTAACAACCGTGACCAGTTACAGTTCTTTGATTTTAAGCAACAGAAGCCAATTCTGGGTAACTTAAGCTACAGGGGATTTCCTGGCACAAGGTGGGGGGTATTGAAGGCTTGACATAAAGAAGCGCCACTGCACCACCAGAGGCAGAATAGCAGGAATGTCTTATCTAGGCTCTGTCTGGGGAAATACATGAATCCCAACTCACATCTGAGTCTCTTAGTCACTCTGTCCACAACTTAAGTAATGAGGAGGGAAGATCTGAACGGACTTGCTTGCTCCATGGACTGAACCACTTACTACCTGCTTAACTTTGAGCAAGTCACTTAGCTGTTTCGTGGCTCAGTTTCCTCACCCGTCAAACGAGGACACTAATAGTAGCTACTTCCTAGGGTATGTGAAATTAAATAAGATGCTGCTTACAAAGTGCTCAGCCCAAGGTCCAGCACATGATAAATGTTCAGTATTAACTAACAACAGCTACTACTGTTATTACTGCAACAACTATTATTATCCATATTTTGGTTGGCTTACAGAGTTAGGCACAGAGTGGATGCTCAGTCAATAGTATTGAATGAATGAACGAACAAAGAAACGAATGGCTCTGCTCTAATACATGGCAATCAGGTTATTCAAAGCCATCTTTGGACACTTTTTATAACTAGATCAGAACAAGAAAAATCAACCTACAGGAATCTCAGTGCATTTAAATACTGGATCCACCCTCCTTAATAACTGATTTCTACCTCTCCTGTCCTCATTCTGAAAAATAATCCCTGGGATTGCTCCTTGCCGGAGTCCTTGACAAATGCTGCAAACAGTGAACAAAGAACTCCGTCCCAAGGAGGTGAATAATCTACCAACAGGTTTGCATTCCACATCAATTCTTGTGTCATATTTGATTAATTTTATATCTAGCTTCATTACATCTCATCCCTCATTTCAAAGGTGTCCTTCAGACGGAACACTGAAGGAGGCAGAGAGGGGCGACTGAACAGGGAAGAAACAGATGCAGAGAAGTCATGCACGCACCAAAGGAGGAGTGACTGAGAAATTTAGCACTCTCAGAGTCTCCCTGGTGCTCACAGAATGAGCTCATTGCTGGCGCAGCGGCATCTCCCGGGCTTGAGTCAGGGCGCCCCAGCCACTGCAAGAGAGATGGCCACTTTACACACTATTAATCAGCAGAGTGCCCGGGAAATGCTGACCCACTTAGCTGTGACACCCAAGCAGGTGACCGCTCCTGGAGCTAACAGAACCTGGCCCGGGGGGCACACGTCTCCAGGCGGGCTGTCTGGGGCTCTGTGATCTCTGCTTGGGTGACCATGCAGCCAAAGGTAAAGAATCTAGCTCCTCGGCTAAGAAGTTGCTTAAATGGGTCAGGGCAAGATTTAACTCTTTCTGGAATACCTCAATTCTGGATCCTTCTTCATCAGGGCTGACGACACCCTCCTTCCCATCTCCTCTCCCTCCTGCTTCTCCCCATGTCCCACCTCATCTTGGAACTCTGAGGAATCATCTAGCATTTATTTAATTCATTTCAATAATTATTTATTGAGTAGTGTGGCAGGCACCTCAGGTGTTGGTGTCAGGTCTGTCCCATTGGTTCACCTCTAATTTCAGCTGCAACTATATAGATGTGTGACCATAGCTGTGACTATGGGTGGAGGCTGAGCTTGGGTCTTGGCCCTAGACGGTGCCCTGATCCTGGTCACAGGCTGAATCCCAACTCTCAGCGTAGACTGAGCCCTGATCCTGGTCACAGGCTGAACCCCAACTCTCAGCATAGACTGAGCCCTGATCCTGGTCACAGGCTGAACCCCAACTCTCAGCATAGGCTGAGCTCTGATCACAAGAGAACATGGTGGGAGAAGGATTGAGAATGGCTCAGCTCAGGTCACCCCCACTTCTGTAGTCACAGGGGGGATCCATGCCCTCTCAGTGAGACACAAGGAGAGGAGGAATCAGGGTAAGGGCCTCCTGTTCATGTCCAAAGATAGTGACAATTATAGCAGCCTGCATTTTCAAGTTTCTAACTCAGAAAAAGCCACTGCAGTTCCAGGCAGAGCCTAATGAGGTTTTTAGAGCTGCATCTTTCCTTTAGCTTACAGAGATTATTGTGTTTTGCAGGAAAATTAACTGGCAATTAAATTTCTGAGAAAGTGTTTGAAACTCCTACAAGCTGTGCCTCATTGTTTTTCCAGATTGGGTGCACAATGTAATAATTCCATCTGCAAATTAATTTTCTCTCACTCTCAGCTTCTGATGTAACTGCAGTGTCATTCATTTAGTTATTCATTCATCCTTTTATTCTGTGCACATTTACTGTGTATCTCGTGTGGACCAGGCAGTCTGGGGAAGACAGAGGTTGGTCAGACACAGCCTCTGTCCTGCAGGCACCTCCCTGTCTGGAAGGAAGGCAGAATTTTCTCAGAAATAAAGGTCACAGGAGACAGAATGTGACCATTCCTTTCAAAGGACATGGATAGGGCTTTGGACTTCCAGATAGGGGAAGGATAACTCCTGACTTTCTGTGGACAAAGAATAGAAGGAAAGCTGAAGATGATAGGAACTGACATTTTTTTCTTCTTTTTTGTTGAAATATAGTTGCTGTACAACATTATATAAGTTACAATATAGCAATTCACAATTTTTAAAGGTTATACTCCATTTATAGTTATTATAAAATATTGGCTGTATTCCCCTGTTGTACAATATATCCTGGTAGCTTATACCCTAATAGTTTGTACCTCTTAATCTCCTACCCCTATATCGTCCTTCCCCCCTTCCCCCTCTCCACTGGTGAACACTAGTTTGTTCTCTCTATCTGTGAGTCTGCTTCTTTTTTGTTATATTCGCTAGTTTGTTGTATTTTTTAGATTCCACATATAAGTGATAGCATACAGTATTTGTCTTTCTCTGTCTGACTTATTTCACTTAGCATAATATGCTCCAAGTCCATCCATGTTACTGCAAATTTCTTTCTCTTTTACGTCCAAGTAGTATTCTAGTGTGTGTGTGTGTGTGTGTGTGTATACCACATCTTTATCCATTCATCTGTTGAAGGACACAGGTTGCTTCCATATCTAGGCAATTGTGAATAGTGCTGCAATGAACATTGGGGTGCATGTATCTTTTTGAATTAGTGTTTTTGTTTTTCTCAGGTATATATCCAGGAGTGGAATTGCTGGGTCATATGGTAGTAGCTAACGTTTATTGAGCACATGCTGTATGCCAGACCCTGCCGTGGGTGTTTTGCACATGGGATCTCATTCAATCCTTAGAACAGTCCTGTGAGGTAAGGTTGTTACCCCCACTTACAGATGGGGAAACTAAGGCTCAGACTGGTTAGATGATTTTCTTGGGATCATGTAGCTAGCAAGTATCAGAGTCTGTACTGGAACTCAGAACTGTCTGATTAAAACATTTCCCACTAAACATGCTACTTCTCTAAGGATGATTTCTTTGCCATGTGGTTTGTAGCCTTCCTGCTTCCCACCAGCACAAATGAAGGAGCTGGTGAGGGTCTGGGTGGCAGATATTCCAAGAATGAAGTGACTTCAAATGTGCTCTGAAGAAAGAAGCTGCTGAGATTGGAGGAGAGATGCATAATCTATCATGTTTTGAGTATCCGCTGCGTGTCTATTTGATGCTTTCCATACATTTGTCCGTTTAATCCTCACATCCGCTCTGTGAGTTAGGCACTATTATCTGCATTTTTTAAAAAAAAGAAATGGAGACTTAGAGAAATAAAATGACCTATCCAAGGTCACATGACTGGTAGATGGTGGAGGCGTGATTCAAGCTCAGGTCTGTCTGATTCTGAAATCTGACTTTTTTTCATCTCACCGTGTTACCTTTTATGTGGTGTGGTGTACATTCAGCCTCAGAGTGTGATGGGCTGTCACAGGGTGTACGATGGACGTTGTTCTTTTGGTTAGTTTCTGTGGTTAGGAATAAAGAAGAAGGGATGATTTATTCTGACACTACGCCCTGATAGAGTCAGGATTCATCCTGATTCTATGTTGCAGTCCCTAGCTGGATCCTCAGACAGAGCCAATCATCTTGTCTACCTCTTTCTGCGAGGTCCTAACCTATCCCATGGTAACTACTAATGCCTGGACAGAGACGATACTCTATCCTACCTGGATTCTTGCCCTGAGCTTCAGACCTACATGTTTGTCTCCTGGACACCTCCTTCCACATGACCTAGGAATGTAAACCCAGCCCAGGAATGCAAACATGGCATGCCCAAATGATATCACCTTTTCCTTTATTCCTGCCCTGCCACTACGTTCATCAGGACCGTTTTTTTAGATTCCATATATATGCGTTAGCATACGGTATTTGTCTTTCTCTTTCTGACTTACTTCACTCTGTATGACAGACTCTAGGTCTATCCACCTCATTACAAATAGCTCAATTTCGTTTCTTTTTATGGCTGAGTAATATTCCATTGTATATATATGTGCCACACCTTCTTTATCCATTCATCCGTTGATGGACACTTAGGTTGCTCCCATGTTCTGGCTATGGTAAATAGAGCTGCAATGAACTTTGGGGTACATGTGTTTTTGAATTATGGTTTTCTCAGGGTATATGCCCAGTAGTGGGATTGCTGGGTCATATGGTAGTTCTATTTTTAGTGTCTTAAGGAAGCTCTATACTGTTCTCCATGGTGGCTGTATCAATTTACATTCCCACCAACACGGCAAGAGGGTTCCCTTTTCTCCACACCCTCTCCAGCACTTATTGTTTCTAGATTTTTTTAATCATGGCCATTCTGACTGGTGTGAGGTGATACCTCCTTGTGGTTTTGACTTGCGTTTCCCTGATGGTTAGTGATGTTGAGCATCTTTTTCTGTGTTTGTTTCTGCCTCTGCTCTTCATCCAAGCAGTCTTTATGTTGTAGCCAGAGCAGTGGTACTGGGGACATGGGCTCTGAACCAGTCATGTGCTTTCACCTATGGCACACTACTTTATCTCTGCGTCTCATTTCCCTTGTAAGTGAAATGAAGACAACAGAATCTACCTAGTAAGGTTGTTGTGTGAATTTTCAAAGTGGGAAGTGGGAAGCATGTAGAAAAGGATCTGGTTCATAATCGACATTCAATAACTGTGAGCTAATGCTATTGTTATTTAGGTAAATTTGAGGATGCCCTACGGCTGCTCACATTTTCTTTCTTTTTTGATTGTTTCTCATTTCCTCCAGAATGAAATCTAAGCTTCTTATCAGGCCTTTTTTTATCAGGCCTCTGACTATCTGTCTAGTATCATGTCCTGGTGTCATGGAACTCATCCCTAGCCCCTGTCTCTAACTCCCATCTTTCCCCACGTTTATTTATTTAACATCTTTATTGGAATATAATTGCTTTACAATGGTGTGTTAGTTTCTGCTTTACAACAAAATGAATCAGTTATATATATATATATACATATGTTCCCATATCTCTTCCCTCTTGTGTCTCCCTCCCTCCCACCCTCCCTATCCCACCCCTCCAGGCGATCACAAAGCACCGAGCTGATCTCCCTGTGCTATGCAGCTGCTTCCCACTAGCTACCTACCTTACGTTTGGTAGTGTATATATGTCCATGCCTCTCTCACTTTGTCACAGCTTACCCTTCCCCCTCCCCATATCCTCAAGTCCATTCTCTAGTAGGTCTGTGTCTTTATTCGTCTTACCCCTAGGTTCTTCATGACATTTTGTTTTTCTTAAAGTCCATATATATGTGTTAGCATACGGTATTTGTCTTTCTCTTTTTGACTTACTTCACTCTGTATGACAGACTCTAGGTCTATCCACCTCATTACAAATAGCTCAGTTTCGTTTCTTTTTATGGCTGAGTAATATTCCATTGTATATATGTGCCACATCTTCTTTATCCATTCATCCGTTGATGGACACTTAGGTTGTTTCCATCTCCGAGCTATTGTAAATAGAGCTGCAATGAACATTTTGGTACATGACTCTTTTTGAATTATGGTTTTCTCAGGGTATATGCCCAGGAGTGGGATTGCTGGGTCATATGGTAGTTCTATTTGTAGTTTTTCAAGGAACCTCCATACTCTTCTCCACAGTGGCTGTATCATTTTACATTCCCACCAACAGTGCAAGAGGGTTCCCTTTTCTCCACACCCTCTCCAGCATTTATTGTTTCTAGATTTTTTGATGATGGCCATTCTGACTGGTGTGAGATGATATCTCATTGTAGTTTTGATTTGCATTTCTCTAATGATTAGTGATGTTGAGCATTCTTTCATGTGTTTGTTGGCAGTCTGTATATCTTCTTTGGAGAAATGTCTATTTAGGTCTTCTCCCCATTTTTGGATTGGGTTGTTTGTTTTTTTGTTATTAAGCTGCATGAGCTGCTTATAAATTTTGGAGATTAATCCTTTGTCAGTTGCTTCATTTGCAAATATTTTCTCCCATTCTAAGGGTTGTCTTTTCGTCTTGTTTATGGTTTCCTTTGCTGTGCAAAAGCTTTGAAGTTTCATTAGGTCCCATTTGTTTATTTTTGTTTTTATTTCCATTTCTCTAGGAGGTGGATCAAAAAGGATCTTGCTGTGATTTATGTCATAGAGTGTCCTGCCTATGTTTTCCTCTAAGAGTTTGATAGTTTCTGGCCTTATATTTAGGTCTTTAACCCATTTTGAGCTTATTTTTGTGTATGGTGTTAGGGAGTGATCTAATTTCATACTTTTACATGTAGCTGTCCAGTTTTCCCAGCACCACTTATTGAAGAGGCTGTCCTTTCTCCACTGTACATTCCTGCCTCCTTTATCAAAGATAAGGTGACCATATATGCGTGGGTTTATCTCTGGGCTTTCTATCCCGTTCCATTGATCTATCTTTCTGTTTTTGTGCCAGTACCATACTGTCTTGATTACTGTAGCTTTGTAGTACAGTCTGAAGTCAGGGAGCCTGATTCCTCCAGCTCCGTTTTTCGTTCTCAAGATTGCTTTGGCTATTCGGGGTCTTTTGTGTTTCCATACAAATTGTGAAAGTTTTTGTTCTAGTTCTGTGAAAAATGCCCGTGGTAGTTTGATAGGGATTGCATTGAATCTGTAGATTGCTTTGGGTAGTAGAGTCATTTTCACAATGTTGATTCTTCCAATCCAAGAACATGGTATATCTCTCCGTCTGTTTGTATCATCTTTAATTTCTTTTATCAGTGTCTTATAATTTTCTGCATACAGGTCTTTTGTCTCCTTAGGTAGGTTTATTCCTAGATATTTTATTCTTTTTGTTGCAATGGTAAATGGGAGTGTTTTCTTGATTTCACTTTCAGATTTTTCATCATTAGTATATAGGAATGCCAGATATTTCTGTGCCTTAATTTTGTATCCTGCTACTTTACCAAATTCATTGATTAGCTCTAGCAGTTTTCTGGTAGCATCTTTAGGATTCTCTATGTATAGTATCATGTCATCTGCAAACAGTGACATCTTTACTTCATCTTTTCTGATTTGGATTCCTTTTATTTCCTTTTCTTCTCTGATTGCTGTGGCTAAAACTTCCAAAAACTATGTTGAATAAGAGTGGTGAGAGTGGGCAAACTTGTCTTGTTCCTGATCTTAGTGGAAATGCTTTCAGTTTTTCACCATTGAGGACGATGTTGGCCGTGGGTTTGTCATATATGGCCTTTATTATGTTGAGGAAAATTCCCTCTATGCCTACTTTCTGCAGGGTTTTTATCATAAATGGGTGTTGAATTTTGTCGAAAGCTTTCTCTGCATCTATTGAGATGATCATATGGTTTTTCTCCTTCAGTTTGTTAATATGGTGTATCACGTTGTTTGATTTGCGTATATCGAAGAATCCTTGCATTCCTGGAATAAACCCCACTTGATCATGGTGTATGATCCTTTTAATGTGCTGTTGGATTCTGTTTGCTAGTATTTTGTTGAGGATTTTTACATCTATGTTCATCAGTGATATTGGCCTGTAGTTTTCTTTCTTTGTGACATCCTCGTCTGGTTTGGCTATCAGGGTGATGGTGGCCTCGTAGAATGAGTTTGCGAGTGTTCCTCCCTCTGTTATATTTTGGAAGAGTTTGAGAAGGATAGGTGTTAGCTCTTCTCTAAATGTTTGATAGAATTCTCCTGTGAAGCCATCTGGTCCTGGGCTTTTGTTTGTTGGAAGATTTTTAATCACAGTTTCAATTTCAGTGCTTGTGATTGGTCTGTTCATATTTTCTATTTCTTCCTGATTCAGTCTTGGCAGGTTGTGCATTTCTAAGAATTTGTCCATTTCATTTGCATAGAGTTGCTTGTAGTACTCTCTCATGATCTTTTGTATTTCTGCAGTGTCAGTTGTTATTTCTCCTTTTTCATTTCTAATTCTATTGATTTGAGTCTTCTCCCTTTTTTTCTTGATGAGTCTGGCTAATGGGTTATCTATTTTGTTTATCTTCTCAAAGAACCAGCTTTTAGTTTTATTGATCTTTGTTATCATTTCCTTCATTTCTTTTTCATTTATTTCTGATCTGATTTTTATGATTTCTTTCCTTCTGTTAACTTTGGGTTTTTTTTTTTTGTTGTTGTTCTTCTTTCTGTAATTGCTTTAGGTGCAAGGTTAGGTTGTTTATTCGAGATGTTTCCTGTTTCTTAAGGTAGGAGTGTATTGCTATAAACTTCCCTCTTAGAACTGCTTTTGCAGCATCCCATAGATTTTGGGTCATCGTATCTCCATTGTCATTTGTTTCTAGGTATTTTTAAATTTCCTATTTGATTTCTTCAGTGATCCCTTCGTTATTAAGTAGTGTATTGTTTATCCTCCATGTGTTTGTATTTTTTATAGATCTTTTCCTGTAATTGATATCTAGTCTCATAGCGTTGTGGTCGGAAAAGATACTTGATACAATTTTGGTTTTCTTAAATTACCAAGGCTTGATTTGTGACCCAAGATATGATCTATCTTGGAGAATGTTCCATGAGCACTAGAGAAAAATGTGTATTCTGTTGTTTTTGGATGGAATGTCCTATAAATATCAATTAAGTCCATCTTGTTTAATGTATCATTTAAAGCTTGTGTTTCCTTATTTATTTTCATTTTGGATGATCTGTCCATTGGTGAAAGTGGGGTGTTAAAGTCCCCTACTATGAATGTGTTACTGTCGATTTCCCCTTTTATGGCTGTTAGTATTTGCCTTATGTATTGAGGTGCTCCTATGTTGGGTGCATAAATATTTACAATTGTTATATCTTCTTCTTGGATCGATTCCTTGATCATTATGTAGTGTCCTTCTTTGTCTCTTCTAATAGTCTTTATTTTAAAGTCTATTTTGTCTGAAATGAGAATTGCTACTCCAGCTTTCTTTTGGTTTCCATTTGCATGAAGTATCTTTTTCCATCCCCTTACTTTCAGTCTGTATGTGTCTCTAGGTCTGAAGTGGGTCTCTTGTAGACAGCAAATATATGGGTCTTGTTTTTGTATCCATTCAGCCAATCTGTGTCTTTTGGTGGGAGCATTTAGTCCATTTACATTTAAGGTAATTATCGATATGTATGTTCCTATTCCCATTCTCTTAATTGTTTTGGGTTCGTTATTTTAGGTCTTTTCCTTCTCTTGTGTTTCTTGCCTAGAGAAGTTCCTTTAGCAGTTGTTGTAGAGCTGGTTTGGTAGTGCTGAACTCTCTCAGCTTTTGCTTGTCTGTAAAGGTTTTAATTTCTCCATCAAATCTGAATGAGAAAAAAAAATCTGAATGAGATCCTTGCTGGGTAGAGTAATCTTGGTTGCAGGTTTTTCTCCTTCATCACTTTAAATATGTCCTGCCAGTCCCTTCTGGCTTGCAGAGTTTCTGCTGAAAGATCAGCTGTTAACCTTATGGGGATTCCCTTGTGTATTATTTGTTGTTTTTCCCTTGCTGCTTTTAATATGTTTTCTTTGTATTTAATTTTTGACAGTTTGATTAATATGTGTCTTGTCGTATTTCTCCTGGGATTTATCCTGTATGGGACTCTCTGCGCTTCCTGGACTTGATTAACTATTTCCTTTCCCATGTTAGGGAAGTTTTCAACTATAATCTCTTCAAATATTTTCTCAGTCCCTTTCTTTTTCTCTTCTTCTGGAACCCCTATAATTCGAATGTTGGTGCGTTTAATTTGTCCCAGAGGTTTCTGAGACTGTCCTCAGTTCTTTTCATTCTTTATTTTACTCTGCAGTATTTATTTCCACTATTTTATCTTCCAGGTCACTTATCCGTTCTTCTGCCTCAGTTATTCTGCTATTGATCCCATCTAGAGTATTTTTCATTTCATTTATTGTGTTGTTCATCATTGTTTCATCTTTAGTTCTTCTAGGTCCTTGTTAAATGTTTCTTGCATTTTGTCTATTCTATTTCCAAGATTTTGGATCATCTTTACTATCATTATTCTGAATTCTTTTTCAGGTAGACTGCCTATTTCCTCTTCATTTGTTAGGTCTGGTGGGTTTTTATCTTGCTCCTTCATCTGCTGTGTGTTTTTCTGTCTTCTCATTTTGCTTATCTTACTGTGTTTGGGGTCTCCTTTTTGCAGGCTGCAGGTTCGTAGTTCCCATTGTTTTCGGTGTCTGTCCCCAGTGGCTAAGGTTGGTTCAGTGGGTTGTGTAGGCTTCCTGGTGGAGGGGACTAGTGCCTGTGTTCTGGTGGATGAGGCTGGATCTTGTCTTTCTGGTGGGCAGGACCACGTCTGATGGTGTGTTTTGGGGTGTCTGTGGACTTATTATGATTTTAGGCAGCCTCTCTGCTAATGGGTGGGGTTGTGTTCCTGTCTTGCTAGTTGTTTGGCATAGGATGTGCAGTACTGTAGCTTGCTGGTCGTTGAGTGAAGCTGGGTGCTGGTGTTGAGATGGAGATCTCTGGGAGATTTTCGCCATTTGATATTATGTGGAGCTGGGAGGTCTCTTGTGGACTAGTGTCCTGAAGTTGGCTCTCCCACCTCAGAGGCACAGCACTGACTCCTGGCTGCAGCACCAAGAGCCTTTCATCCACACGGCTCAGAATAAAAGGGAGAAAAAGTAGAAAGAAAGAATTAGTAGAAGTATAAAGAAAGAAAGAAAGAAAGGAGGAGGGAAGGAGGGAGGGAGGGAGGGAGGAGGGAAGGAAGGAAAAAAAGTAAGAAAGAAGATAAAGTAAAATAAAATAAAGTAAGATAAAATATAATAAAGTTATTAAAATAAAAAAATAATTATTAAGAGAAAAAAAAAAACGTACGGATAGAGCCCTAGGACAAATGGTGGAAGCAAAGCTATACAGACAAAATCTCACACAGAAGCATACACATACACACTCACAAAAAAAGGAAAAGGGGAAAAAATCATAAATCTTGCTCTCAAAGTCCACCTCCTTAATTTGGGATGATTCGTTGTCTATTCATGTATTCCACAGATGCAGGGTACATCTAGTTGATTGTGGAGATTTAATCCGCTGCTCCTGAGGCTGCTGGGAGAGATTCCCTTTCTCTTCTTTGTTCTCACAGCTCCAAGGGGCTCAGCTTTGGATTTGGCCCCGTCTCTGCGTGTAGGTCACCGGAGGGTGTCTGTTCTTCGCTCAGACAGGACGGGGTTAAAGGAGCCGCTGATTCGGGGGCTCTGGCTCACTCAGGCCGGCGGCGGGGGGTGGGGGGGGGCGCGGGGAGGGAGGGGCATGGAGTGCGGGGCGGGCCTGCAGCGTCAGAGGCGGCGTGACGTTCCACCAGCGTGAGGCGCGCCGTGCGTTCTCCCGGGGAAGTTGTCCCTGGATCCTGGGACCCTGGCAGTGGCGGCCTGCACAGGCTCCCTGGAAGGCGGGTATGGATAGTGACCTGTGCTCGCACACAGGCTTCTTGGTGGCGGCAGCAGCAGCCTTAGCGTCTCATGCACGTCTCTGGGGTCCGCGCTTTTAGCCGCGGCTCGCGCCTGTCTCTGGAGCTCCTTTAAGCAGCGCTCTTAATCCTCTCTCCTCGCGCACCAGGAAACAAAGAGGGAAGAAAAAGTCTCTTGCCTTTTCGGCAGGTCCAGACTTTTCCTCGGACTCCCTCCCGGCCAGCCGTGGCACACTAGCCCCCTTCAGGCTGTGTTCACGCCGCCAACCCTAGTCCTCTCCCTGCGCTCCGACTGAAGCCCGAGCCTCAGCTCCCAGCCCCGCCCGCCCCGGCGGGTGAGCAGACAAGCCTCTCGGCTGGTGAGTGCCGGTCGACCCTGATCCTCTGTGCGGGAATCTCTCCTCTTTGCCCCCCGCACCCCTGTCGCTGTGCTCTCCTCCGTGGCTCCGAACTTTCCCCCTCCGCCACCCGCAGTCTCCGCCCGCGAAGGGGCTTCCTAGTGTGTGGAGACCTTTCCTCCTCACGGCTCCCTCCCACTGGTGCAGGTCCCGTCCCTATCCTTTTGTCTCTGTTTATTCTTTTTTCTTTTGCCCTACCCAGGTACGTGGGGACTTTCTTGCCTTTTGGGAGGTCTGAGGTCTTCTGCCAGCGTTCAGTAGGTGTTCTGTAGGAGTTGTTCCACGTGTAGATGTATCTCTGGTGTATCTGTGGGGAGGAAGGTGATCTCCGCATCTTACTCTTCTGCCGTCTTCCCCCAGGTAAGTCTTGATTGTTCCAATTTCTCCCTTTCCCCACTTTTAATTCCATCCATATTGATTGGGTTTCCAGGCTTCAGCACAGGGAGGGGAACCAAGGCAGAGCCCAACAGATTTCCTGAGTTGAGGAACTGGTACTGAGAGTCCAGGAGATGTGGAGAGGAGAGAGCTGCACAGACAGAGAGCTCTGGAGATCTCCAGAGGGTCCCACTCAAGTGTTCAATTGAGAACTGACCAGGGCCTGCATTTGAGGAAACTACCTGAGACCAGGGAAAGAACCATCCAACGGATTCGAAGTAACAATGCTCAGTGCTCGCACAGGGTTGAGAATGCCTATTCCTACCTGCCAGACTAGAAACCCTGTGATTCACAAGGTGTGTTGAGCGGAGCATTAAGAAGGCTCCAGCCTCAGCAGGAGGGAATGGTGAACTGGTATCCAATAAAAAGTTATCAGTCAGGGCTTCCCTGATGGCACAGTGGTTGAGAGTCCGCCTGCCGATGCAGGGGACACGGGTTCGTGCCCCGGTCCGGGAAGATCCCACATGCCGTGGAGCGGCTGGTCCCGTGAGCCATGGCCGCTGAGCCTGCGCGTCCGGAGCCTGTGCTCTGCAACGGGAGAGGCCACAACAGTGAGAGCCCAGCGTACTGCAAAAAAAAAAAAAAAAAAGTTATCAGGCATGCAAAGAATCAGGAAAATACGACCATAATATTCGTATATTTAGACCAACCACTATCCACAGACTCTCTGGGCTTAAGAAAAACTATTCCTTAGGGAGATTACAAGAAGGAAATTGCAAACGTTTGTCAAAATATTTGGCTGCCAGAACGTTCCTGTTTGCTTAACAGAGACAAATGCATGCACGTCACAGCACTATCTGTTCGTTGTTTCATGATCCTCCCCCAAATAACAGCCTCTGTTGATACACACTGGCAATTTGAGAATAAGAAACTTTAAAAAGTAACTAGATCACCAATTCAAGACGGTGGACAATGAACGTGGGGCATCACTAGATCACCAATTCAAGATGGTGGACAATGAACGTGGGGCATCCCCCCCCAAGCTAACTTCCGACACAGTTAACGCTTTGTGTGTGTTGAGGATGCTTAAGATTTACTCTCAGCAATTTTCAAGTATGTAATACCATATTATTAACTCTAGGCACCATGCTGTAAATTAGCTACTCTGAACTTATTCTAATAACTGAAAGTTTGTACCCTTTGATCAACACCTTCCCATTTTCCCCTCCATCCAGTCCCTACAACCACTATTCTACTCTCACTTTCTATGAAATTGGCTTTTTTTAAAAGTTCCACATATAAGTGATACCATACAGTGTTTGTCTTTCTCTGTCTTATTTCACTTAGCATAATGCCCTTAAGTTCCATTTATGTTGTCACAGAAAGCAGGATTTCCTGTTTTTTTTTTCTTAATGGCTGAATAATATTCTACTCTGTGTGTGTGTGCGTGTGTGTGTGTGTGTGTGTATGTATGTGTAGTGTGAATAATGCATTGAACATGGTGTGCGGATATTGCTTTGAGATACTGTTTTCATTTTCTTTGGGTATAGGCCCAGAAATGGGATTGCTAGATCAGATGGTAGTTCTATTTAAAATTTTTTGAAGAACTGACATAGTGTTTTCCCGTAGTGGCTACACCAATTTATGTTTCCACTGACTGTGCACAAGGGTTCCCTTTCTGCACATCCTCACCAACACTTTTTATCTCTTGTCTTTTTGATAATAGCCATTCTAACAGGTGTGAGGCGATATCGCATGGTTTTGATTTGCATTCTCTGACGATTAGTGATTTTGAGCACATTTTCATATTCTTATTGGCCATTTGTATGTTCTTCTTTGGAAAAAGTGTCTATTGCGGTCCTTTGCCCATTTTAAAATTGGATTATTTGCTTTTTTTGTTATTGAGTTGTATGAGTTCTGTATTTATTTTGGATATTAACCTCTTATTGGATATATAATTTACAAATATTATCTCCCACTCCGTAGGTTGCCTTTTCAATTTATTGTTTCCTTTGCTGTGCAGAAGCACTTAAGTTTGTTTATTTTAGCTTTTAGCTTGTTTATTTTAGCCTTTGTTGCCTGGGCTTTTGGTGTCTTACCCAAGAAATCATTGCCAAGACCAATGTCAAGGATAGTTTCCCCTATGTTTTTTTCTTTTACGTAATGCTAATGAATAGTATTAGAAAAAAGTAAGTTTTTTAAGAACCACTTTATTGAGGTATGATTTACCTGTAAAAAGCTGCCATATTTGCACATATTTAATTTTACAACTTATGAGTTTGGGGATAAGTATACCCCCATGAAACCATCACTAGTATCAAGGCCATACACATATCCATCACCTCCCCAAATTTCCTCTCACTCCCTTTACTATTGTTATTATTAAAAAAATGTAAGTTAAGTATGTGTGATTAAAAGCTAAGAACACCAGTGAGAGAATACACAAAATGTGTAAATTCCAAACCTAGAAGAAAGATGAAACAAAGCAGATTTCATCAATTCAACCAAAGCCAGAAAGGGAAAAATAAGAACAACGAGAAAGTGTGGAAAGCACAAAATCATTTGACAGGAGTAAGTCTACGTAACCATAACAATGTGTTAAGTCGACTTATTAAAAGACAGAGACTCACAGAATGAGTAGAAAACCTAAAATCCAGATATGTGCTGTTTACATGAGAAATTCTTAACCCAATGACAAAGGAATGTTGAAAATAAAGAAAAATGTAAAGAAATATTAGCAAATAAATCTGGAATAGTGATATTAATATCAGGAAGAGTGGAATTTAGGTAAAAAACACTATAAAGGGTAAATTGAAGCCCTGTTTCTAGAAAAAAGGAATAATACATCAAAGAATGATCACTAGTATGAACTGTTACATGCCAACAACATAGATTTGAAATATTAAAGCAAAACCAGGTAGAAATACAAGGAGAAATGTACAAAGCCACAGTCATATATAAAACTAAAATGTGAATGCAAGAAAAAATGGACAAAGCCTCATACTTTACTCATAAGTTGACATAGCAAATAGATTTAAGAAATTAAGAAAAAAGGGAACTTGAATAGAAAACAAAAACCTTGATTTTGTTAGTTTTGTGCCTAACAGACAATATAGTTTTCTTTTCAATTATATTACTTGTAGTTATGTTTTAGATTAAAAATCAACCCAAGTAGGGCCACAAAGGAAATTTCAATAAATTCTGGAGGGCAGAAGCAGGCCATTTTCATATAGCCTGATTTAAACAGGCCATTTCCATTTGCAAAATGCAATAGAATTAGATATTAACAACAAAAGGATAACCAAAGAATCCTACATAGGTGAAAGTTTTAGAAAATCACATACACATTTTGAACCTCTCTTGGGTTAAAGAGGAAATCAGAAGGAATATTAAAGTCTCTTTATATACTGATAAAAATAATATTGTGGAGCAAAATTTGTGAGTTATAGACAAAATAGTATTCTGGGGAAAATTTGTAACCATAAATAGTACTTTTTTTTTTTTGCGGTACGTGGGCCTCTCACTGTTGTGGCCTCTCCCGTGCCGGCTCAGTGGCCATGGCTCACGGGACCAGCCGCTCCGCGGCATGTGGGATCTTCCCGGACCGGGGCAGAACCATGTCCCCTGCATCGGCAGGCAGACTCTCAATCACTGCGCCACCAGGGAAGCCCCAATACTACTTTTATAAAAATAAAAGAGCTTAAGATCAAATTAATCTTTCAGCCCAAGAAGATAGATGAAGCACAAATAAAAAATACGACCCCATTCCCTGTTAAAAATAATCTCCTCAAACTATATATAGTAGAAAACTTCCTTCATTTGATAAAGGATATTTACAAGAGACCTACAAAATAAGTCAGGAACAGGGTAAGGATGCTGCCTCTCACCTCCACTTAGCGCTCTACCTGCGCTCCTGGTTCAGTCGTCCTCAATCCAGGTTGTCTATCAGGATCACATGGGAGTAAAAATAGCACACACACGCACACCAAAACACGAAAGAAGGATTTGTATAATTTGATACTATATTCATTATGTATGTATCTATATCTATATCTATATATACACAGTCCTGGAAGTATAGTCACCGAAGAGAGACCAGTGGTACCTTTGGGGAAAGGGCTTGGAATTAAGGGATATGGTAGAGGGAAGTTTGCTTTACTTTATTTGTAATGATTGAAATTTGTATTTTTCACTGATAATTATTTTAAATTACTTGTGTAATTAAGAAGATATAAAAAGAATGTAAGAAGGTAACTAGGGTGTTGTTGGAGCTGAGGCTACAGACAAGTGATACCAATGGCCTGCGTTTGACATCTGGAGTCAGGATCAGTAGAACTGGTTTCCAGTTCCATTCCTGAGTGGGCACTCATGTTCTCTGAGACACAGTTGGATGGTGATACCCACCCACAGAAGAGTTGTTGAGATCCTGTGGGACAATTGATGGACAAAAGCTTTGTACGGTCTACTGGTGCACACAGATTATGATATACTATAATTATGTCTATTTATATTACATTGTATATAATTTAGTATATAATTGTATTACAGTGTACCACTATGTAATTATATTGTAATGTGTAGCACTTTGGAGAGAAAGCAGAAGAAGTAGAAGATAAAGAAATATCAGTGAACTTTATGTGAAAGTACCAAGTAAAGGACTAGGTATTTAAAAGCTCGAACTCAAAGTAACAAAGTTGAATTTTAAACAGAGGTCACCCTACTCTAAGCCCAGATCTCTTTCCATGTAACTTAAAAATTTTATCTAGCCCACCCCCTTTTCAGTCTAATTATTATATCACAAGTTCACTGACTTGTTTCTCTTTTTCTTTAGATTCTATTTACCCTTATGACATGTTATTTCAACACTGGAATTTCTTAGGTGGCCAGTAACTTGCCATTCATTTAATACAACACAAAGCTGTTGATTAGTTCTGTCGAGCCTAGGACCAACACATCTTTCCTGAACTAGGAGGGTAGAGTACTTATTTTATAGAGTTGTTAGTATCTAGGAAAAATATGAATGTTTATTCTGAAAGGTTTAACAAATTCTTTGTGTTGGACATAATTATCAATAGTTTTACTATGAAGTTGATATTTAAAAAGTTATCTGGAAATAACATGGAATCTATGAGCTTCCGGGATCTGTCTTGAACGGAAGGTAGGGATCAGAGCCTGTGACTGGTATCTGGAAACTGACGCACATGATGAGTGTAAAATCATGGGGATTGTGGAGGAACTTAAGATACACTTAGTCACCAAACGTCTGGATGCATGAGCTAAGGCCTGTGTATGGAGAATTAAGCCTGGTAGCAAGGAACTTCCATGTTGAAAATTTATTAATCATTATTTACTCAACTTCAAAAATTGCTTTTGTCTCGCTCTTAGTATTCACAACAGAGCAGTAATACAGTAAATACAGTAATGCAGTAATACAGTAATACAGTAAATTAAATGCATCTTCAATTCTTCAAAGCTGCTCCTACCGAATTATTATACCTAAATATTGTGTTTTAATGAACTGTACTTAATTTCAACACAATCAAGTGACGGTCTGGGCTGCATCTTCCTCCCAGGGGTCTGAGACAGTCTGCCTGGCACTGCCTTCGACGTGTGGTTTCCAATGTCGTTCTTGAAACCCCCTGCTGCTCCCATTCTCCTGCTCTCCTGCTAAGCCAGGTTCAGCAAGGCTCTCCTTCTTTACTGCATAAGTTTCTAGGAGGTGAGTGGGGGCAGGGAGGGGATGCTGCTAGTAATTACCAAATTGGGAGATCTTTATCCTGGAGAGAATAAATGAAAGTCTGGAAACCGTGAATGCCAGTGTATGCTCTTAGAAAAGGGAAGCAACAACAGATGTCACGCCACCGCCCCCTCCCCAGGGATTAAAGTCTGGAGACCATGAGATCCAAGCTCAGGAATGGGAAGAAAGTAAGGAGATAAAAACGGCACAGTTCAAAGTCAGCACACTTTCATAGTCCGCCTTTCTGTCCCAGGTACAAGGCAAATTCACGTCAGACACACTGGGACAGAAAACCTCCCTTCCTCTGCTCAGCTAAAGCTCTATCTGGCCTCGATGTTCCCCTCATTAATCCATGAAATGGACTCGTTCTCAGAAGCCAGAGCTGCAAAATTCACCCATGGCCTTGAAGCCTCCTTCATCTTTTCTCTCAGGGTTTCATGCAGGGAAGGAGGTTCTCCCAGCCAGGCCAAGAGAGGCCATGACCTTAGCCCAGATTTGGTTCTTAGGGCCCCTTCTGCCCATTTTCTGTTAAGGTCTAACCATACAGCTATTGTTAGCCAGGGTTACAGTTAAGATACCTTATTTTTTTCCATAACACAGATCCTCTTCCAATATACTATTTATTTAATTTTGTTTATTGTTTGTCTCTCCCCCACTAGAATGGAAGCTCCATATAGGACCAGCATTTTGATCATTTTGTTCACTAATGAATCCCTAGTACCTGCCTCATAAAAATCTGTTGGATAAATGGATTGAATGAATGAAGTCCTCCCTATACTAGTTTATCACCGCACGTACTCACCACTCAGACACCCATCCTCCCCAAACCACCGCATTAGCCAGGACAGGTTAGGCCATGTTGCAGGAAAATGAACTCTGACATCTCAGTGGTTTAATACAACTACAGTTTATTTCTCATTCATGCTGCCTTGGTTAGCAGGGGTCAGGGTTGAATTCACATGGTCACACAGGGACACAAAGTGATGAAGTTCTGCCGTCTGGAATGTTGCGGTCACTGCAGCACAAGAAGAGACGCCTAGAGGGTCACAAATGGGCTCTTGTGTGCTTTAGCCAAGAAGAGGCACAAGTCATTTCTGCCCACAGCCTCTTGAATAGTCACGTGGGTCCTGCCCAACTGCAAGAAGTGGCTGGGAGGTGTGGGGAGAGAATGGACCGCTGGGGGAGCATCATTGTCTCTGCCCACTCGAGCCCATTCATACTCATCTGTATACACTCACACTCACCCACACCCATTCACACCCACGCACGCTCACGCTGACCCAGAGCTGTTCCTATCCACCCGTTCACCAGGCCCAACCATCATATACCCCTGTGCAATGTCTAACTTATGCCTCTCCTGTTCTCCCCTCTCATTATACCCACCATACCTCTCATGTCTGTTCATAGCCAACCATATCTAATGCCCCAGTCTATATCTAATTCCTCTCGTTTCTTCCAAAACAAATTGCTCTTTGGCATAGGGGGACCTCTCTGGATAGAGCACTGGACGCCACCTTTTGAAATACGGGGATTCCTTTGTTTTGTTAAAAAATCTTATGGGCTCACATGTTAGCAGCAATATTTGTAGTCATTCTTTTTTTAAATTTTTATTTATTTTTTTAATTGCAGTAAAATTGCTTTATAATGTTGTGTTATTTTTTTTACATCTTTATTGGAGTATAATTGCTTTATAATGGTATGTTAGTTTCTGCTGTACAGTGAAGTGAGCCCGCTGAATGCATACCTACATCCCCTCCCTCTTAGACCTCCGTCCCCCCTTCCCCCCCAAACTAGGTCATCACATAGCACCGAGCTGAGCTCCCTGTTATGCAGCAGGTTCCCACTAGCTATCTATTTTACACATGGTAATACATTTATGTCAAACCTAATCTCCCAATTCGTCCCACCCTCCCCTTTCCCCGCCATGTCCACATGTCTGCTCTCTACGTCTACATCTCTATTCCTGCCCGACAAATAGGTTCATCTTGTTGATTGAACAAACAATGTTAAAAAAAGCTGCCTTGAATTCAGCAACCCTGAAGCATCGGTACCGACTAGAAACTCAATTGTGCATTGATACAGAAGCGTACAATTTGTCGAGGTTGCACACAGTGCTTCGAGTACATACGGATTCAGGAGTCCTTTGCAGTATGCCATGGTTCTTGAGTTGGAAGCTGCTGAGGTAGAAGAGTGCTAACGAGCTTGCTGGCCGGTGAAGCCGGCCTCAGGGTGTGAATCTAATGTGTCGCTCCAAGAGTGGCTCGTGGTTGGTTGTAATCCTTAGTCAGTAGCCGAACGTCACTTTAACCACATCGCCTGCTCTCTCCTCAAGCACAAACCCCATTTGCAATACAGACCTCGGCTTGCCATGAATAGAAACTGCTATCTAGAAAGTGATCCATTCTCTCCCCTGCTGTGGTCCACTCACCTCCAGGGTTTCATTTCGCCTTTGATGCCCCCTGAAGATGCTAACATTATGTCAAGAATTTTCTGCAAGCGAAAAGGATTCATTTAGGGAGCTCTGCCTGAGCTGAGGAGAGATTCCAGGACGTGTGGGTGGGACGTGGCCAGAGAACGAAGCCTAGACCCCTGGGCCCCCATAGTCTAGTGCTGATTTCATCACTTTCTCCCACTTTCCCACCCATCCTCCCTGTATCACCCAGACCACCTGTCTCGTCAGTCTTAAGGACTTCCAGCCTAGTGTCAGCTTCTGCCAAGGGCAGTGAAGGATGGTTCTAGAAGCATAGCTGCTTCTTAGAAATTCCTGAATCCTCAGTCTGCCCAAGGTTCTTTTGACTTTCAAGGGTGAAGTCAAATTGGTTCACGTCCCTTCTCGAGTACGGTGACTCTCGACTATGCACCCATCTCCACAGCTGAGATTGCCTCTTCGACTGTCGTGCAGCCCGTGTGGGGTTGCGTAGGGAGCTGGCTCGTTTTAGTGAACACTGAGGAGGGTGGGATGGGTTATGCCACGGGGCAGGGTACCTCAGTGGCTGGTTTTCTGCAGGTGAGTGGTCCCCATTCTTCCAAGGTACGGCCAGCTTCCCTGGCCACTGCTCTCTGCCCCCCAAGCCCTCACATTCACTGCACTGCCTAAAGGCGGTCCACATCCCCGTCTTCCTCTTGTGTTACAATTTCTCCTGCGTGGTCCTGTACACCAGCAGCCTATGGTTCCCTCTTCGACTGGGAAACGAAGATCCCTTCTACATCTTTCCTTCTCGTACAAAGTCTTCTCAGTTTCCAGGTCTCTAACGAGTCCCTCCCCAGTTTTCAAGCGAGGCTGTGTGTGTACATACTTATTTTTATTTTGTATTTATTCTTCTTTTTAACTTTTTCATTGGAATTTATTTTTTAGAGCAGTTTTAGGTTCGCGGCAAAATTGGGCAGAAAGCACAGAGTTCCCATAGACTCCTCACTCCCCCACTCTCACGGCATGTCTGTTTTTATAGCATCTACAGAATTTCTATGGATTTGGGGGTGTGGGGTTGGCCGCAGCCTGGGCTACCATCTTGAGACCAGAAGTGCATCCCATGTGCAGGAGGAAACCCAGCATCTCTCTTAACACCTCAAGGATGTGCTAAGCCCTAGCCTCTGCTGAGTTCTTGATCACCCTGTGGCACTCCTGAACGTTCTGTGCCTTTTCTCCACTGAATCGCCCCTCTGGGGATCACATCACCTCACCGGGCACTTCCCCATCTTCTTCACTGCCCCAGAGCGTCAAGGTGTGTGTGAAGCACAACTTAGGAAAGTGCTGGGACATGGGGGAAGCTTCTTTCTCAGACCCGCACAGTAAAGGATGTAACATGGATCTTAGGAATCCTTGGGCACAGAAGCCCCTGGGCCGTTCCTGGTTACTAAGTAACTTTTCTGGTATTCTTGTCTCTTTGGGCTCCAGGCTCTACTGCCTTCCTTCCTGCTTCTCTCTGGCTCCATCCCCCAGCCCCCCATTCTCCCCATAGTTAACACAGAGCTGGTCAGCCGCATCTTTATCCAGGTCCTGACGTTCCAGGCTATGCACAGAGGGTCTTGTTTTCAAAACCCAGCACCCACGGAGGTGTGTTTCCGCACAAAGACGCTTCTCTTTGTGAGGAGAGCTTGTGATCTGCTCTCTGTCCTTCTTTCCCTTTGCCTGTGATACTTTCAGCCATAGATTCACAGAAGCTGGGGCTGAGTGAGACCTCAGAGTCCATCTGATTAAACACCCCCATTTGATACTTGGCAGTCAGAGCCAGCTTGCACCCCTCCCGCCTCCAGGGCGAGTGGTGGACCCCCTTATTTTGTCACGTGGACAGTTGATGCATCTTCTTGAGCTTCTGCTCCCTAATCCGTAAAAGGGAGACAATAGACTAAAATCTGCCTCCAGGGTCGTCCTGAGGATGGACTGAGGTGTCGGAGCCTGGTATAGACTCAGTGGTGGGCACGTGTGCACTATTGCTGTCCCGTCTTGGAGCAGATCTGACGGATCGAAGGAAGCGGTCTCACAGAGTGAGCAGATCTGTCCTTGACCCTGTTTGTTTTTAGCCAGAGCCACCGTGGCATGGCACACTGGGCAGCCAGAGATAAAGAGTGCCCCTTCTTGGAACTTCTGGGGGTGAGAGTGCCTGCCATTGGGCAGGTCTGATTTTGATAAAACTACAGAATTTCTGGGAGATGGGTGGCAGAAGGAGATGCAGGGGCTGGGGAGAGGAGCTCTCTGGGAGGCCCGGGGCTGGCGACGTAAGCCTGATGGCGTGTAGGCTTGGGTATCAGCTTTGACGGGACCTCAGCTATGTGGGATAATGGGGAGGTGATGTAGTCTGAGCCACAGGACTCCTGTAGGAATCTTTGTGCCTTCACGACTTGACTTTAGAGAGTGGACTCTGCCTGACAAATGGCATTGGCCACAGACAAAGCTGCTATACTCACAGGCTGAACCCTGACCTGGCCCCTCTGTCAGGCCAGGCACGTACTGGTTTTCACCTCTGGGTGAAAGCTTGTCGTCACTCAGGGTCCCTTCCCACGCCCGCCCCTCCAGGGGCCTCTGTCACTGCCTGTTGGCGGCAGCTCTGAAGCTGGCAGATGGCATATGTCTGCCTCAGAAGGGTTCCCAGTTCCGTTTGCAGCTCCCCTAGGATACCACTGATGTTCTCCAGAGGGGCTGTGAAATTCTCAGATAATTCTCAACATAAAAGTAATTTTAATACATTTCCATTTAAAAATAATAAGTGCTAGACAGAATCAGGAAGTCGGTTGCAGAAGGAAGTCAAGAAATGAAGCCAGCCACCATGGACCACCTCCCCTGGGAGAGCAGGCGAGGTGCCTATGCTCACAGCCACCCTCCGTAGGTGTCAGATCCCCAGATCCAGCTTGGGGGGGTGGCCCACACACTCCATCAGCACTCCTACTACATGGGAGCCTGAGCCTCAAACTCCTTGAAGGCAGAGCTCGTCCTCTGGCGCTGCTGAGACAGGTTTATTACAGATCAGGGAGTTCCAAGGACCCCAAGACAAATACACTGACTTTCCCCACCTCTCGCCGGCACTCTCTCCCTTCTCCTTCCTCCAGGTTAATGTGCTGACATCGTCTCTCTTCTCACCGCCTCATTTATCCCCACAGCTCCTTAATTTCTCAGACTTCCCCTTCCCTCTTCTCTCTTCCCCTCATCTGTCTCTCTACCCTTTTCTTCTGTCTTCTTTCTCCTCCTTTGGAGTCAGAGAAACAAGGACTCAAAGGCTGGATAGAAAAGAGTGGATAATCTGGTCCAAACTCCCCCTTCTTTCAGAGTATTTCTGTCCCCTCCCATCACTGTATTTCATTCTCATGGTCTTTGACCTTCATCTACTTTGACTTCTCCCTGTTTCTGACCCTGTCACTATTGCTGGGTCTCGTCTTGCCACTTCTCCCTGCTCCATTCTTGTCCTCCCCTCTCCCCTCCATCTCTGTCCCTATCATGACCCTGTCTTTGTCCCCACATCTCAGAGGCTCTAATGCTTTATTTGTCCCTTCCCCCTGCTGCCACCTCCTCTGTCTCTATCCACACCACCTTTGCTCTCCCTGTCTCCTTTGTCTGTCTCTCCTCGTTCTGTCTGTCTCTGTCTGTGCCTTTGTCTTGTCCCCATCTCTGTTTCATGACCTTTCTTACTGGAAGGCCTAAAGGAGGTCATGGCTTCAGCCCTCGTTTCTTAGTCATTTGGGAGATGTTGAAGACTGGGGGTTTCGGTGATATCTGACAGGGTGAGGAGTCAGGTCCTGGGACTTTGGTTCGGTCCTACAGGTGACTTTTCTTCATTCTCCCCCATCCCTCCCCCTTCTAGTGCCCCAGGATGGGACCTGCACTTACGAAGGAGCCGTCACACTTGAGCCCTGGGTCTGAGCTGCTTAGGAGCTGGGGAAGGACAGGCTTCCGTTGTCCTTGGGGCATCAGCTCTGAGGTGGACATTTGTTGGTTTGGGGGTTATCTCCTGGCTGCCACTTTTCGAGTAGATTATCTGGAGAAGGGCAGTGAGCTGTTCCTGATCTGCTCTGAAGGCGATTCTCAAGCTCAGACTCCTCTGTACTACAGTCTCCTGGAATTTTTCGTGGTCTTGAGAGATGGAAGAGCACCTGGGTGGAAGAGACAGGGAGAGGTGGGGCTGGAGAGGGAGACACACACACACACACACACACAGACACACAGACACACACACACAGACACACACACACACACACACGCACAGGCTATTTTTCAGTTTGTATGTGTGTGTTTTCTCTCTCCTGAGCCTGACGTGACTGCCTTACTATTTCCTTCCACCTGTCAGTATCTTATTCTTCAAGTCTTCCTGATTTGCCTTTCTCCCCTCTCAGCATCCCTGCCCCCTGCAGTAACTCCTTCTTCTCCTCCATCTTGGGACACATGACTTCTCCCTCTTCTCTTATGACCCGTATCCTGCCAATTTCCTACCTCCCTTTCCATTTTTTAGGGAGTGACTAATAGTAGGGGTGCAACGATAGTTGAATTGGTTTCTCCTCTGTACAGTTGGCCGTTTGCCTCCATCAGCCCTGCTCAGCACCTGCTCACAGGTGACTTCCCTTCCCCAAAGGACCACCAGCACAGGAATTGGGTGTCATTGTATTAAAGGTTTGGGAGGGATAGAGGGATGTTATTAGATTGCAACCCTGAACAGCAAACAAGTTTGAATAATAGACATTTCTGATCTTTTGGGGGGAAGTTTCTTTTTAAAATTTTAAAAGGTTTTCATTTTGGAACAATTTCAGACTTAGAAAAATACTGCAAAAGTAGTACAAAATATTTCCATGAACCTTTAATCCAGATTTCCCAAGTGTTAACGTCATACACACAGTACAATGATAAAAATCAGGTAATTAATATTGATACAATGTTATTATTCAAATCGTAGACTTTATTTGAATTTTCCCAATTGTTGCAGAATGTCTTTGGTGTGGCCCAGAATCCAACCCAGGATCACATGTTGCATTTAGTTGTCACATCTCCTTAGTCTCTTTTAATTAGTCTTTCTTTGTCTGGTGAGCTGTATTGTAGAATGTCCCTCGATTTGGATTTATCTGATGTTCTTTGTGATTAACTCAGGTTATATATTTTTGGCAAGAATACCACAGAAGTGATACTGCATCCTTCTCAGTGCTTCCTACCAGGAGGCACATGGTGTTGAGATGTTCCATCACTGCTGATGTTACCTTTGATCCTTTGGGTTCAGGTGGTGTCTACCAGGCTTCTCTGATGTTAAAGTTATCAGTTTCCACTTGTTGCTTAATAAATATCCTTTGGGAGGATACTTTGAGACTGTAAATATCCTATTTCTCATCATATTTTTGGCCCACTGATTTTATTTTATTTATTTATTTTTTAACATCTTTATTGGAGTATAATTGCTTTACAGTGGTGTGTTAGTTTCTGCTTTATAACAAAGTGAATCAGTTATACATATACATATATCCCCATATCTCTTCCCTCTTGTGTCTCCCTCCCTCCCACCCTCCCTATCCCACCCCTCTAGGTGGTCACAAAGCACCGAGCTGATCTCCTTGTGCTATGCGGCTGCTTCCCACTAGCTATCTGTTTTACATTTTGCCCACTGATTTTAGCATCCATTAATGATTCTTGACAGAAACATTACTACTATGGTGTTTGCCAAATGGTGATTTTCTATTTCCATCAATCCTTCTATTTTTTAATTAATTATTTGGCTGCGTCGGGTCTTCATTGCTGTGCGCAGGCTTTCTCGAGTTGCGGCGAGGGGGGGCTACTTTCTGTTGTGGTGCGAGGGCTTCTCGTGGCGGTGGCTTCTCTTGTTGCGGAGCACGGGCTCTAGGCACTAGGGCTTCAGTAGTTGTGGTTCGCGGGCTCTGGAGCGCAGGCTCAGTAGTTGTGGCACATGGGCTTAGTTGCTCTGTGGCATGTGGGATCTTCCTGGACCAGGGCTTGAACCCGTGTCCCCTGCATTGACAGGTGGATTCTTAACCACTGCGCCACCAGGGAAGTCCAATCCATCTATTTTTATTAGTTGGAACTCCAGTGTAAGAAAGGGCTTTCCTTTATTCATTCATTCATTTTATTCATACTAGTTATGGCTCATGGACACTTGTTTTATTCTATAGATTATAATCCATTATGATCATTATTTATCCTGTTCAGGCTATCTTAGATTTGACCATTGTGAGCCTTGTTAAGTTAGCACTTATATCCTATACGTGCTCCATCAGTTTTATTTAGCATTTCCTTACTTTCCGATGATCCCAGGATCATCTTGTACTTTGCCTGTCCAGCTCTGGAATCAACCATTCTTCAAAGAGCCATGGTTTCCTTATGCTAAGTGAAATAAGCCAGGCACAGAAAACAAATACCATATGATCTCACTTATATGTGGAATCTAAAAAAGTTGATCTTGTAGAACCAGAGAGTAGAACAGTGGTTGCTAGAGACGGGGGTGTGGGGGAGATGGGGAGATGTTGGTCAAAGGGTAAAACTTTCAGTTATAAGATGAATAAGTTCTGGGGACCTAATATATAGCATGGTGATTATAGTTAATAATAATGTATTGTATACTTGAAATTTTCTAAGAGAGTAAATCTTAAGTGTGCTTACCCCCCCCCACATGCAATAATGGTAACTGTGTGAGGTGATGTATGTGTTAATTAACTTGATAGTGGTCATCATTTAACTATGTATCCATATCTTAGATCATCATGTTGCACATCTTAGAAAAATTGATAGCTTCAAAAAAAGGAGCTATGGTTCCAGTTAATGGAGAATGATACTTAGAAGCCAATATCTGGTTTTTCGGTATGCTTATTGATGCTGGGGTGTCATTCCTTCTAGGCCCTCTCTGCAGACAGAACTAGGAAACCTGTGTTGTGAGACAATAAATGTTTGTTGTTTTGAACTGCCAAGTTTTGTGTCAGTAATAATAGTTTTTAGGTAGCAACAGATAACTAATAAGAAGGTTTCGGATGGGAAGGTCTTTTCAAACATTTTTTAAACTAGAAATTTTTCTGACTTCTAATTTTATTGCCCTGTGGTCAGAGAGTGTTGTTAACACTAGTTCTACTTTAAGGAACTCACTGATGTTTTCTTTGTGACCTAATATATGTTTGATTTTTGTGAGGTTCTGTGTGTGGCTGAGAAGAAAGCATGTTCACGCCTATCAGAGTAGTATAAAGTTTGAGATATATATATATGTTCATAAGGTCTACTTTCTTGATTATGCTAATTAATTCAACACTTTTGCTGAGTGCCTACTATGTGCCAGGCTGTATACTGGGCTCTGGGGGTAGGGATGAAGAACTCAGTTCCTGCTCTCATGGAGTTGATGGGTTTATAGAAATAGGTAATCTGGACTGTAGGAATCATTCATTCCTGTAAGGTCCTCTGCCTTTCCTCAAAGAAACACCACTGCGTCCAGATCCTCCTCCTCTCTCTCTGATGGGCCATATATCGTGATCTTAGAGGGGTCTTGCCCCTATCACATGGAGGGGAGTGGCTTTCCTGGAGCTGGCTGTGTATCTGAAGGCTCTTTGTCCTTACTCTGCCTCTCATTACACACAGCTGTACTGGCTGACCCTCTCAAGCAGGTTTCATGTCACAGCCATGTTTTCCAACCTCCTGACCCCCAGTTTGACTCCAAACAGAACCTGGTCTGCTTGGTGCCCATGCTGGACCTGGTGGTTCTCTCCCCCAAATTTCCTCCATCCCTCACGCGTGGGTGAGATGACTACATGCAGTGACCGTGTTGTCTTTAGAGCATTGACACGACTCTAGTTCCAAGAGTTTATTCTGATTTCTTTTTACTCAGTCAGGTTCCTAATCTCACCCCCTTGCTGCAGTGTCTTGTTCAGTTAACCCAGGCTTAAGTCAGTCAGTACAAGGCCTTCCCCTGGCCAAAGAGATTAGCTCAGGGAGGGGCATATGAGCCAAACTATGCCATCTGGATGTGAGGAGAAGATTCCCAGGGGGTTATAGGAGAAAAGGTTCTTCACTGGCCTGAGGGACCCATTGAAAACTAACCCTCCTCTCTCCAGATGGTGGAATATAGAAGGGATACCTGGAACTTCTGCAGCCATTTTGCCACCATGAGGGAAGCTAACACTAAAGAAGGCAGAAAGAAATAAAAAGTACCAGGTCCTTGACGATATTGTTTAGCCACTGCATCCGGCCATCTCTGAAGACTGCTTTTCCTCAAGAACGTCCAAGTCCTGAGTGGATGAATCCTTATATTGTTTAGGCTGGTTTGAGTTGGGTTTCTGAACTTGCAACAAAGATTCCTGATAGGATCAGGGTCTGTAAAGATTTCTACTGACTGGTTCTTCAATCCCTGCTCCCTGCATGAGTCTTCTCAGTCCCATCAGGGAGATGCACAAGGTTCTACTCTGCTGACAAGGCTTCTTGTCTGGTGCAGCATCACGTAGGGGCTGCACATGTAGGGGCTTTGGGTCAGATGCACATGGGTGTTCAAATTCCATCAGTGTCCCTCACAGCTGTGTGGCCTTGGGACAAGTTACCTAACCTCTCAGTGTTTAAGTTTTCTTCTCTGTAAAATGGAACCCTCCCCCCGAAATGAATGCCATTCTTCTTAGGGTTCTCGTGAATGGGGCCATGCATATAAAACCTGGCACACAGTAGGACCACAGCCAATGTTGCTTCCGTTTCACTCTGTTCCTGCCTCTTCATCATAGAGCATGCTTTCCTGTGCATCAGGCCTTAGAGGAGACGCTGGTCCTCCAGATGTAGGCATCTCTGACTTCGAATCTCAGTGATTTCCTGAGAAGAAAACAAATCTCCTTTGCCAGAGAAGATGAACAGCTCAGCCATTTGCTAAAACAAATATTAGCTCAGTGTTGTCCGGGGAAAGCAAATGGCTCCAAGAACTGCTTGTGTTTGTATCTTTCAAGGAGCTGATGAATGTGCCGTTGAGGATAAACATCTTGGGGGGTTGTGGGAGGAGGGGCAGCCATTCTGAGAGCTCCCACCTCACCTCCTGTTCCTCCTGCAGGCGTCATTTATCTGGGACTGGGACGTTTATCCATCGCTGCCCTCCCTGTGTCTTAGGGCTGGTCTTCTGCCCTCCATGGCCACTCACACCTGGGGCCTAGAGCTGGCTTCACCAGTCAGACTGGCTGTGCATTCAGGTAAATCCTGGGAGTCTCAGGGGGGAATTCAGCCCCTGCTTATGGTGTTTATGGCACACATGTCAACCCAGGACTCATCCACACTGGCACCATTGATACTATGGGTCTGGTCATTCTTTGTCGTGAGGGGCTATCTTGTACATTGAAGGATGTTGACAGTACCCCTGGTCTCTCCCCACTAGAGACCTGTAGCACATCTCCCCCAGTTCTGATAACCAAAAATGTTGCTAAACATCCTTGGGGAAAGGCATCGCCTTTGTTTGAGAACCACTGTTCTACCCGAAGGCAGGGAAGAACTCTGGAATTAGCTATATCTTGGTTCAAAGTCTGGTCCTATCACTCACCAACTGTAATGTTTGGCTGGTTAATTTAACTTCTCTGAGCCTCGATTTGCACACCTGTAAAATGGGCAGCACCATACTACCTGTTTCATAGGATGGTTGTGAGAGGATGAAGTGAGATCATTTATAGGGAGGTGCCTGGCATTCAGTCTCCTTGATACATTAGACCGTTCCTGGTAGATTATAAACTGCATGAGGGCAGGAATCCTGCCTGTATTGTTCACCACTATGTCTCCCTCACCAGCACAGGGCCTGGCATACAGATGGTGCTCAGGAAATAAATTTTGTTCTTGGGGCTGCTCTGCACCCCACTGAACTTTCACTTTACTGCTACTTCATCCTCTTGGCAAATCCTGGCCTCCCGGGGTGGAGGGAGGAAATCTTTTCTCCTTCCCATCTGGGTTTTATACACTTATCCTAAGTTCACACTTGCCTCCCTTGCCCTCCCCAGGACACCCTGAAGAAAGGTTCTAGAAAGCCCACTTTAGCCCTGGCTCATTCTCACCACCGCTGTCTCAGTTTCATGGTACCCAGGAGCATCTCTCTCTGAATTCCTATTGCTGACTCCCAGAGCATCCTCCAGATCATGGCTCATTGGCAGAGCAGAGATGACTGACCTGTATCTGTGTCTAATGATCAAATCCTTTCCTGCTCAAATGACCAGTTCTGCCCACCTTACCAGGTTCCCTGGATGACTCATACATAAGTACTCACATTGGTGGACTTTCTGTCATTTCTGTAATCTGAAGGCTAGTTTGAGAAGCATAGCTAGGTTCCCAGAATTATTTCTGTCAAAGGAGGAAGGGCATCACACTCTGGTAATACGTGTCTAGATCTGTACTAGACTTCTGAGGACTCTGGAGAACAAGACAGGCTTCTCCCTGAAGGGACTGACAATTAAGTAGGGAAGCCAAGACTGATAAGGTGACAAGTAAAGAACATACAAGCTCTAAACTGATGACAAGAGGTTGTAAGTGGAGATGGAGAAGCCTCTCAGGAGGCTAGTTTTTCTAATCTCTGTCCTCCACCTGCTTCACCTCTACCGCCAACAGTGGGGTTTAAGCTTCGTCATCTCTGACCTGGAATGTTTCAACCAGCTCCAACTGGTCTTACTGCTCCCATTTTCCTTGAATCTGCCTCCACAGAGCTGCCAGGGCAATTTTTCTAAAATGCTACTATGATTATATCACAGAACGCCTAGAATCTGTTTAAAGTTAATCACGGTGTTATCTGTAATCATGGAACATTGGAAACAATTGGGGAATGGTAGATAAGGAAATATTTCATAGCCATGAAAACCCACGTTTTAAAGACTCATTAGAGACATGGAAAAAGATTTGTACCATTACAAGAAAAAAAAAATCTGGATTCAAAACTATGGCACTATACAGATTTAGTAACTAGATATGAATATAATTGCATGGAATCACAAGATTGGAATTACCGGTATCTGGAGAAAAGAACAATGGCTCTTTCTAGTTCAGAAGATACAGAAGAGTTTTAATTTCTTCTAGACTATAAATTTTATGAGGTTTAGATATGGTCTATCCAGCTTGGCATTAATTTCCCGTGCCTAGCAGAGTACCTGGCATACAGTAGGCACTCAAAACATTTGTTGAGTGGAATTGAGTCTAGTTTTTATCATTTCTAAATCTTGTCCAAAAACATGGGCTTAGGTTGCATTTCTCCAGAAGCCGACACTGAGACAAGGATTTGAGTGCAAGTAATTTGTCTGGGAGGGGATCTCAGGTAGGGGGTGGGGAGGTGAGACAGGGAAGGGAGAGGAGCCACATGGAGAGGTTATCGAGGAGATTACCACCGTGGGCAATGTTGGTGTGGCCTTGCTGGGCAGCTCTGGAGACTGTGTAGAACACACTCTGAAAGTTATGTTATCAGAGGGGCCGGGAAGCTGCAGTATTGATCCTCCAGTTCCCGTCCTCCATGGCTGAGGGCAGCACCTGGGGGAGATGAGCCCCCAGGTGACCGCAGCGGGACGCACTCATCACACCCTGGAATGGCATGTGCTGAGGGGATGGGGCAGGGCACTGATAGGTCTGTTACGTGATGATTTAGAGATAATAAGAGAAATGTTTTTAAAAGATGAATGTGTCATTAATAATAGTCTTGGGTAAGTTGCTGAAACTCTCTGAGCCTCAGTTATCTCATGTCCAAAGTGGGAACAGCAGCACCCGCCTGGCCTTGCTCGTGAGGCTCAATGGGAGAGGGTTTGGGGTGTGTGCGTGTGATGGATAAATGTCTGTGTCTCCTTTGAATTCATATGTTGACGCCCTAACTCCCAGTGGGACTGTATTTGGAGGTAGAACCTGTGAGGAGGTGATAAAGGCTAAATGAGGTCATAAGGGTGGGGCCCTAGTCTAATAGGGCCGGTGCCCTTATAAGCAGAGGAAGAGACACAAGAGCTCTCTCTCCACCATGTAAGGACACAGCAAGAAGATGACTCTCTGCAAGTCAGGAAGAGAGTTCTCACCAGGAACTGAATCTCTGGGCACCTTGATCTTGGGCTTTCAGCCTCCACCGAACTGTGAGAAATAAATGTCGTTTAAGCCACCCAGTCTCTATGGTATTTTGTCATGGCAGCCTGAGCTGACTAGTACAGGGTATGTATTTAAAGCAAGAAAGTGATATAAATGTAGCTCATGCTTTCCTGGGTCTGGTTCTGCAGAAGGTGAAAATGAGATCACTGTAAGAGTCAGTTCTCACTTTGGGTGCAGGAACTGCTGCAGGTCTGGGCTCAGTTCCTCCTAGAGAATTCTGTGAGTGCCCAGGGGGTGGATTCCGGGTGCTCTGTAATGAGTCCTTTCAGGGACCCCGTGGAGCTGTGTTTCTCTCTCTTCTGCGCTGCTCACGGTGGTGACGTCTCGTGGCCCTGTCCGCCCAGAGGGAGAAGCAACAATGCAGAGTGCTGCCTGGGTCAGGACTGCCGGCGTGTGGTGGTGATGTTGGTACTGAGGGTGTGGTCCTTTCTTTACCTTGTTTTCTCCGAGGCTGCGGGAACCACTGCTGGGATGCCCTGGGCTCTTGATGCTCCCAGAAATGCTCCCAGTGTTTTATTACTCTTGCATCTCTTTCTCGTTCTCTGAGTCACTGAGTGGCATGACCCATACTCAGAATCACTCCTCCTGAACCCGGGCCCTTGGTCTTTGAATTATGCGTGTGGGTCTGACTCTTTTGTCAGAGTGAGCTCTTCCACAGGAAGTTCCTCCATCCCTTGTGTACATAGATGCACAAGACCTTCAGACTGGCCCAGATATGACTGGGCTGTTCTAGGCTGACTCTAAGTTAGGCTGAGACTGGGCCTCTCCTGCTGCCTGCATCCTGGTTAAGCCTGTGTGCTCTCCAGTTACCTGCTATGTGGCTTTGGCAAAGTTAACCTTACTTAACCTCTCTAAGCCTTCGACTTTCTTATCTGTAAAATGGGGGTAACAATAGCACTTTTCTCATTGGGTTGTGAGGATTAGAAGCAATATTGCATGCAAAGTGCTTACCATGTGCCTGGCAGATGCTAGGGACTGAATTGTGTTTCCCCCAAATTCATAGGTTGCAGCCCAAAACCCCAGTGTGATGGTGTTTAGAGATGGGCATTCGAGAGGTAATTAGGTTTAGATGAAATCATAAAGATGGGACCTTCGTGATGGGATTAGTCCTTATAAGAAAAGACCCTGGAGAGCTTGCTTATCCTCTGTCTCTCCAAGAACATGTACCATGTGAATACATAGTGAGAAGGTGGCCGTCTGCAAGGCAGGAAGAGAGCTCTCACCGGGAACAAAATCAGCCGACACGTTGATCTTGGACTTCCTAGTTTCCAGAGCTGTGAGAAATAAATTTCTGCTCTTTAAGCCACCCAGTCTGTGGTATTTTGTTATGGCAGCCTGAGGTGACTAAGACAACAGTTAGTAAGCTTTCTATATATATATATATTTACATCTTTATTGGAGTATAATTGCTTTACAATGGTGTGTTAGTTTCTGCTTTATAACAAAGTGAATCAGTTATACATATACACGTGTTCCCATACCTCTTCCCTCTTGAGTCTCCCTCCCTCCCACCCTCCCTATCTTAACTGTTGTTAAATAGCATAGCAGTTGTTATTGTTTACTACTTTTATTAGGGAGAGAATACAAGTTTCCTGACAAGAGGCTGAAGTGATCAGAATTATTGCTGATCTAGTGTTGCTAAGATCAATAATATTTTCAAATGAAAATCAATCTGGAAAGAAGCCTAAATACCACCTGGGTCCAGATATAAGACCTGCTTCCAAGCTTACCTGGCAATTTACAAACCCTCAATGATCTAATTCTTTTTCTTGCCCTTCTGTCCTGCCTCCTCCCCGAGTGCAAACATTCCGCTTGGCCGGTCTTTCTGTTCCCTTATCTGAGACTCAGAGTTGAAAGGATCAGGATGGTCCTGCATCCCAGGGACGAGATGAGCTGATGTTCCCAGGAATCTTGGGTGACCAACTCTCCTGATTTGCCTGGGACTGTCCCAGTTTTAGCGCTGAAAGACCGATGTGCCCGGAAACCTCTCAGTCTCAGGCAAACCTGGAGGGTTGGTCACAGTACCGGGAATGCATGTGATATCCATTCACTTCCAGGCTGGCCACCCCACGGCAGGACTCACCAGAACCTCCATCTTGACCATGCTGAGCAAAGCATCACCTTTCTCCCTAGTATCTTTCTGGTTGGAATCACCAGGACCCTATTTCTGGAAAGAATTCTTGGAGCCGTGGTGGGAAGACCACTGCGGGGTGGCATGGGGCGGGTCCATCACTGACATTTAAGCTGAGCGGAGCCACCGTATGATCAGAAGTCTTCTCTGCTAATCTCCTCGGTGCTTTGATTAGGAGCACTGAGAGGTGAGAGCCCTGTTGGGAGCCTGTGCTCAGGGCCACAGGGCCAGGGGAGGGGGCGTTCCCCAGTGGGAATGCCACCACCTGCCTTTCCCTGGTGATGATTCCAAAGAGGGTCGAAACATGCCCTGAGGATGCCATAGTGATGGAGTAGTTTAGTGTCTGTTTCAAAGTTTCTCAAGAGGTCTCTTTATACAGTCAAAGGCTGCAAGGTCAATCTCAAACTCTTCTTGTGTCTGCAGCAAGAAATGAGAAATACACAGGAGAAAAGATTCTGCCCGGGAACATGAGAAGGGAGGCAGGGAGGTGCAGCAGATAAGACAGAGAAACAGACGGATCCTCCGTCCCTCACCCCAGGCTTGGAACAACTCAGTCCCCCATCCTGGACATGGGCCAGTCACCTCTGATTGGCCACATACTGACCTCTAACCCTGACCACCAACTGAGCTCTGACTCTCATCAAAGACCCAGGCTCTGGCTACATACTGACCCTTGATCCCTGACCCCCAGGCAGCTACTGGGAGAGTTGTCCATGGGTCTTGTTTGCAAATCTTCTCCAACATAGTTTAGTTTATTGTAACTGAGTTTTCTGCTCCTTTATTCTTCGTATATTAAAGGACTTAAGTATTATAACTAATTTGCTAAAATTTGATAACACATGAAATCTGCCATTATGAAGGGAACCATACATGGACAAAATAATAGATTTTATAAGATCCTTGAATAGCAAGCAATATAGTTATAGTTGTCACCATTTTGATGTCAAGATAATTTAACAGCCTATAGTTGTAGCAAAGTTAGGTCTGGTTTAAGCTAGAAGTATAAAATAGCTCTTTATTTTAGGGTCACCTATATTTTAAGTTGAACGTTTGTTTATTTAGAATTTTAGTGTATGGTTTTGGAAAGAGAAAAGGTGGTTCTTGATCCTGGGCACAGATAATTGTCAGCCCTGCCTGTACTGTTAGTAAGAAGAGGCGTCGCAAGCAAAGCATATAAGTGGTTTCTGGGTCAGTTGGTCCCTGGCTACCAATGAGGCTGTCAGAGGAGGAAACTCAGAGGTGACCACAGGTTAGGCTGGAGGGGGCCCCAAGTCTTGGACCCCTTAGCCCAAGTCTCCGCCTCTGTCCTGTCCTGAAGTCTCACAACCTCTTCAGCTCCTCTGAAGGCTCCAGGATGGTTCCTGGGTCCAGCCAGAAGGGGTCTTAAGCTTCGGTCCCCTGTAAGAGCAGACGGCGCAGCTCCGTGTTCACACACTGGCTTGCTGCTTTCCTTCAGCCTCCACCAATATCCCAATTACCAGCAAATTGCAAACCCTCGAAGCCACTCTCTCTGCATATTAATTCAGCAAGAGCGTGTGCATTAGGTAGCCCGGGCCTGCACGTGCCCGCTGCTGTTATTTGCTCGGCAGAACCAGGTAATTTCCTTGCTGGACCTTGGTGGGAAGTTGAAAAGCAGTGTCAGCTTCTCCCACTCTTAATTAGGGCTGGGCTTTCTCCAGTAAATCACTGATCATTATCAATGAGCTTGTAGTTTTATGTCCCAGAATTAGAGGCTGATGATGAAAGAGAAAAACTGAGAGGCTGCAGTGCAGACCCAGCCTCTGTAGATCTGGGCATTCTTTTAATCTACATAATTTATTCCACGGTGACCTTTTCCTACAGTTTTGCCTAGACTTCCCAGAGTTGCAATACCCCCTTCTCTTTGGGAAGGGGAGGGCTGTTTCCTCTTGACCTTCGGCAGCGGCCAGCCATCCTGGCTTGTGCGGAGTCAGCTGGTGGCATGTCTGGCCTTTGTACAAAGAGGAGGCACAAGGGGCTGGCCCGGGAGCTCTCTCTCCTCTCTGCCTCGCTTCCTCTTGGTCCTGGGCGAGCCTAGGGCTGCCTCTGCGTCCACTGCTGGGGTGGTTGTATGCAGTGCAGACAGAGCTCATGGGGCTCCATCCACGCCACACCAGAATGGCAGAGGCCCCAGCCTCTCTGGGCTCTGATGCTCCATCAGGACCCTGAAGCCCGTGCCCCTCTGTGGGGCAGAGCTGGTAGCTTTACCTGTATCCACTCCCCTTTCTTCCACCGTGACATCTCACTTCACCTCCTCTTCTCTCAGTCTAGTCGTCAGGGTGACATCTCCCTCACTTTCAGATGGCCTTGGGTCCCAGCCCCACCGTCCGCTCAGGAATGGGCCCGTGATCTGAGTAGTTTCAATGAGACTCAGTCCTGTTGGAATGGTTGGAAAAGGAAGCTCTCTTTTGGCTTCAGTTACTAACCTGGGACGGAGTAAGCGTGGCGCTTCCAGAGTGTTCTTTTTGATGACTGCATTTAAAGACCATGCCAGGATGACATTTACAGGCGGGTATTGAATGCCTACCATGTACTTAGTCTTGAAAGAATATGGCGGACAGAGAAGGGGCTTCAAATATCCTTGAGAAGAAAGGAAGGGTGGAATTTATAGAGGAAACCAAAGAAACATCAGTAAATCTTTAATGAACAAATCTCTAGATTAGTGTGTTGGCTAGATCACCCAGGGAGCTCCATCAGGATGGAGGCTGCTGGCTTGTTCAAGCTTGTGGCACGTTGCCACTACCCACCTGGCTCTCGGTGAGCACAGAGGGGTCATCTTAGTGCCACAGATAGGTCTTTTTTTTTTTTATCATGAATTTGCCTGTCTGCCCAAGGCAAGTGTTTTTATTTCTTCTTTAAAAAAATTTTAATTTTATTTTATTTATGTTTTATACAGCAGGTTCTTATTAGTCATCAATTTTATACACATCAGTGTATACATGTCAATCCCAATCGCCCAATTCATCACACCACCACCCCCACCCGCTGCCGCTTTCCCCCCTTGGGGTCCATACGTTTGTTCTCTACATCTGTGTCTCAATTTCTGCCCTGCAAACTGGTTCATCTGTACAATTTTTCTAGGTTCCACATATATGCGTTAATATACAATATTTGTTTTTCTCTTTCTGACTTACTTCACTTGGTATGACAGTCTCTAGATCCATCCACATCTCAACAAATGACCCAATTTTGTTCCTTTTTATGGCTGAGTAATATTCCATTGTATATATGTACCACATGTCCTTTATCTGTTCATCTGTCGATAGGCATTTAAGTTGCTTCCATGACCTGGCTATTGTAAATAGTGCTTCAATGAACATTGGGGTGCATATGTCTTTTGGAATTATGGTTTTCTCTGGGTATATGCCCAGTAGTGGGATTGCTGGGTCATATGGTAGTTCTATTTTTAGTTTTTTAAGGAACCTCCATACTGTTCTCCATAGTGGCTGTACCAATTTACATTCCCACCAACAGTGCAAGAGGGTTCCCTTCTCTCCACACCCTCTCCAACATTTGTTATTTGTAGATTTTCTGATGATGCCCATTCTAACTGGTGTGAGGTGATACCTCATTGTATTTTTGATTTGCATTTCTCTAATAATTAGTGATGTTAAGCAGCTTCTCATGTGCTTCTCGGCCATCTGTATGTCTTCTTTGGAGAAATGTCTATTTAGGTCTTCTGCCCATTTTTGGATTGGGTTGTTTGTTTTTTTAATATTGAGCTGCATGAGCTGTTTATATATTTTGGAGCTTAATCCTTTGTCTGTTAATTCATTTGCAAATATTTTCTCCCATTCTGAGGGTTGTCTTTTCGTCTTGTTTGTAGTTTCCTTTGCTGTGCAAAAGCTTTTAAGTTTCATTAGGTCCCATTTGTTTATTTTTATTTCCTTTACTCTAGAAAGTGGATCAGAAAAGATCTTGCTATGATTTATGTCAAAGAGTGTTCTTCCTATGTTTTCCTCTAAGAGTTTTATAGTGTCTGGTCTTACATTTAGGTCTCTAATCCATTTTGAGTTTATTTTTGTGTATGGTGTTAGGGAGTGTTCTAATTTCATACTTTTACATGTAGCTGTCCAGTTTTCCCAGCACCACTTATTGAAGAGACTGTCTTTTCTCCATTGTATATCCTTGCCTCCTTTGTCATAGATTAGTTGACCATAGGTGTGTGGGTTTATCTCTGGGCTTTTTATCTTGTTCCATTGATCTATGTTTCTGTTTTTGTGCCAGTACCATATTGTCTTGATTACTGTAGCTTTGTAGTATAGTCTGAAGTTAGGGAGTCTGATTCCTCCAGCTCCATTTTTTTCCCTCAAGACTGCTTTGGCTATTCGGGGTCTTTTGTGTCTCCATACAAATTTTAAGATTTTTTGTTCTAGTTCCGTAAAAAATGCCATTGGTAATTTGATAGGGATTGCATTGAATATGTATATTACTTTGGGTAGTATAGTCATTTTCACAATATTGATTCTTCCAATCCAAGAACATGGTATATCTCTCCATCTGTTGGTATCATCTTTAATTTCTTTCATCATTGTCTTATAGTTTTCTGCATACAGGTCTTTGGTCTCCCTAGGTAGGTTTATTCCTAGGTGTTTTATTCTTTTTGTTGCAATGGTAAATGGGAGTGTTTCCTTAATTTCTCTTTCAGATTTTTCATCATTAGTGTATAGGAATGCAAGAGATTTCTGTGCATTAATTTTGTATCCTGCAACTTTACCAAATTCATTGATTAGCTCTAGTAGTTTTCTGGTGGCATCTTTAGGATTCTCTATGTATAGTATCATGTCATCTGCAAACAATGACAGTTTTACTTTTTCTTTTCCAATTTGTATTCCTTTTATTTCTTTTTATTCTCTGATTGCCATGGCTAGGACTTCCAAAACTATGTTGAATAATAGTGGTGAGAGTGGACATCTTGTCTTGTTCCTGATCTTAGAGGAAATGCTTTCAGTTTTTCACCATTGAGAATGATGTTTGCTGTGGGTTTGTCATATATGGCCTTTATTATGTTGAGGTAGGTTCCCTCTATGCCCACTTTCTGGAGAGTTTTTATCATAAATGGGTGTTGAATTTTGTCAAAAGCTTTTTCTGAACCTATTGAGTTGATCATATGGTTTTTCTTCTTCAGTTTATTAATATAGTGTATCCCATTGATTGATTTGCATATATCGAAGAATCCTTGCATCCCTGGGATAAATCCCACTTGATCATGGTGTATGATCCTTTTAATGTGTTGTTGGATTCTGTTTGCTAGTATTTTGTTGAGGATTTTTGCATCTATATTCATCAGTCATATTGGTCTGTAATTTTCTTTTTTTGTAGTATCTTTGTCTTGTTTTGGTATCAGGGTGATGGTGGCCTCATAGAATGAGTTTGGGAGTGTTCTTTCCTCTGCAATTTTTTGGAAGAGTTTGAGAAGGATGGGTGTTAGCTCTTCTCCAAATGTTTGTTAGAATTCATCTGTGAAGCCCTCTGGTCCTGGACTTTTGTTTGTTGGAAGATTTTTAATCACAGTTTCAATTTCATTACTTGTGATTGGTCTGTTCATATTTTCTATTTCTTCCTGGTTCAGTCTTGGAAGGTTATACCTTTCTAAAAATTTGTCCATTTCTTCCAGGTTGTCCATTTTATTGGCATAGAGTTGCTTGTAGTAGTGTCTTAGGATGCTTTTATTTCTATGGTGTCTGTTGTAACTTCTCCTTTTTCATTTCTAATTTTATTGATTTGAGTCCTCTCCCTCTTTTTCTTGATGAGTCTGGCTAATGGTTTATCAATTTTGTTTATCTTCTCAAAGAACCAGTTTTTAGTTTTATTGATCTTTGCTATTGTTTTCTTTGTTTCTATTTCATTTATTTCTGCTCTGATCTTTATGATTTCTTTCCTTCTGCTAACTTTGGGTTTTGTTTGTTCTTCTTTCTCTAGTTCCTTTAGGTGTAAGGTTAGATTGTTTATTTGAGATGTTTCTTGTTTCTTGAGGTAGGCTTGTATAGCTATAAACTTCCCTCTTAGAATTGCTTTTGCTGCATCCCATAGATTTTGGATCGTCATGTTTTCATTGTCATTTGTCTCTAGGTATTTTTTGATTTCCTCTTTGATTTCTTCAGTGATCTCTTGGTTATTTAGTAACGTATTGTTTAGCCTCCATGTGTTTGTGTTTTTTACGGTTTTTTCCCTGTAATTGATTTCTAATCTCATAGCATTGTAGTCAGAAAAGATGCTTGATATGATTTCAATTTTCTTAAATTTACTGAGGCTTGGTTTGTGACCCAAGATGTGATCTATCCTGGAGAATGTTCCGTGCGCACTTGAGAAGAAAGTGTAATCTGCTGTTTTGGGATGGAATGTCCTATAAATATCAATTAAATCTATCTGGTCTATTGTGTCATTTAAAGCTTCTGTTTCCTTATTTATTTTCATTTTGGATGATTGGTGTAAGTGAGGTGTTAAAGTCCCCCACTAGTATTGTGTTACTGTCGATTTCCTCTTTTATAGCTGTTAGCAGTTGCCTTATGTATTGAGGTGCTCCTACGTTGGGTGCATATATATTTATAATTGTTATATCTTCTTGGATTGATCCCTTGATCAGTATGTAGTGTCCTTCCTTGTCTCTTGTAACATTCTTTATTTTAAAGCCTATTTTATCTGATATGAGTATTGCTACTCCAGCTTTCTTTTGATTTCCATTTGCATGGAATATCTTTTTCCATCCCCTCACTTTCAGTCTGTATGTGTCCCTAGGTCTGAAGTGGGCCTCTTGTAGACAGCATATATATGGGTCTTGTTTTTGTATCCAGTCAGCAAGCCTGTGTCTTTCGGTTGGAGCATTTAATCCATTCACGTTTAAGGTAATTATCGATATGTATGTTCCTATGACCATTTTCTTAATTGTTTTGGGTTTGTTTTTGTAGGTCCTTTTCTTCTCTTGTGTTTCCCACTTAGAGAAGTTCCTTTAGCATTCGTTGTAGAGCTGGTTTGGTGGTGCTGAATTCTCGTAGCTTTTGCTTGTCTGTAAAGCTTTTGATTTCTCCATTGAATCTGAATGAGATCCTTGCCAGGCAGAGTAATCTTGGTTGTAGGTTCTTCCCTTTCATCACTTTAAGTATATCATGCCACTCCCTTCTGGCTTGTAGAGTTTCTGCTGAGAAATCAGCTGCTAATCTTATGGGAGTTCCCTTGTATGTTATATGTCATTTTTCCCTTGCTGCTTTCAATAATTTTTCTGTCTTTAATTTTTGCCAATTTGATTACTATGTGTCTCGGCGTGTTTCTCCTTGGGTTTATCCTGTATGGGACTTGCTGTGCTTCCTGGACTTGGGTGGCTATTTCCTTTTCCATGTTAGGGAAGTTTTCAACTATAATCTCTTCAAATATTTTCTCTTGTCCTCTCTCTCTCTCTCTTCTCCTTCTGGGACCCCTATAATGCGAATGTTGTTGCGTTTAATGTTGTCCCAGAGGTCTCTTAGGCTGTCTTCATTTCTTTTCATTCTTTTTTCTTTATTCTGTTCTGTGGCAGTGAATTCCACCATTCTGTCTTCCAGGTCACTTATCCGTTCTTCTGCCTCAGTTATTCTGCTATTGATTCCTTCTAGTGTATTTTCATTTCAGTTATTGTATTGTTCATCTCTATTTGTTTGTTCTTTAATTCCAGTAGGTCTAGTAGGTCTAGTAGGTTAAACATTTCTTGCATCTTCTCGATCTTTGCCTCCATTCCTTTTCCGAGGTCCTGGATTATCTTCACTATCATTATTCTGAATTCTTTTTCTGGAAGGTTGCCTATCTCCACTTCATTTAGTTGTTTTTCTGGGTTTTATCTTGTTCCTTCGTCTGGTACATAGCCCTCTGCCTTTTCATCTTGTCTGTCTTTCTGTGAATGTGATTTTTGTTCCACAGGCTGCAGGATTGTAGTTCTTGCTTCTGCTGTCTGCCCTCTGGTGGATGAGGCTAAGAAGCTTGTGCAAGTTTCCTGATGGGAGGGACTCCACAGATAGGTTTGATGTCCATCCCCTTCTAGCTCTGATCTCCTGCACTACCTTCTAGTAACTAGAGTCCTGTTTGATCTCTGCTCACGTCTGTCCCCAGGGGGAAGCATGATGCAGTGGTCAGAGCAGTGAGGCTGGAGTCGGGAGAACTGAGTCTCCATCTGGTGGGGTCACTCATAACTAAATGACTTTGGACAAGTGGCATAACCAATACAAACTTCCACTCCCTGAAATGGCTCTCCTTCCCTCCCTGCATTGCGGGGAGCATCCAGGGAACCATGGAAACAAATGTAAAACTTCCAGTGGACTTAGTGCCTGGTGGTGTAATCCTTCTGAACTCCAGGCCTGCCTGTCAAATACCCACCCCAGAGAGGCTGTGATACTTGCTAGTATATCTCCTTCCAAAATACTCTGGCAAGTTGCTGTGAACTCTGAACACAATTTGGAGCTTACTTAGGAACTCAGGAACTCAGGAATTGCCCTTGTTCTCCCGATCATCACATCACTTCAGGAAGGAGATTTCCCTTTGGATACTGAGATCAATAACAGGTTTCGATCACCGAGGGCCTACCTGGGTCCTCTTCGGTTTTTGACTTATTAAATCTTGAGGAAACTGAGGCTGAGAACTTGGGCACTGCTTTCTGTCAGCTCTGCCTGTAGAGTGAGTAAGAAGAGGCTTCGCAAGCAAAGTACTTGAATGGCTTCTGAGCCCGAGTTGGTCCCTGGCTGCCACGATGATGCAGCCAGAGGAGGAAGCTCAGAGGTGACCACAGATTAGGCTGGAGGGGGCCCCAAGGGTTGGGCCCCTTAACCCAAGTCCCTGCCTCTGTCCTGTCCTGAAGTCTCAGAATCTCTCAGCTGGGCTCAGCCCTCACCCCACCAGTGGGCTCAGCTCCTCTGAAGCTCCAGGATTGATCCTGGGCCCAGCCAGAAGGGGTCTTAAAGCCTTCATCTCCTGTTCTGGGATGCAGTCTAGTTCTGACCTCGTGTACCACTTCCCATCAGGGTCTTCTGCTGTGTTTTGTTCCCCATGGCTTGGCCCCATGTGAAATCTGACTCTATTTCCTCTGTGACTCCAGGCATTGTAGGTTTTGTCTGATCTCAAATTTCATGTGTATTTCAGCTCCTCTGGGAGTCTGGGGGCTCCTGTCCCCTGGACCTAGTCTATTCATACTGTGATCTTCCAGTCAATCTTCTCTTAAGTTAAGGCATGATTACCAGACAGAGTGGGTGCTTGGTAAATAGTAATTGGATGGATGGGTGGAAAATGACTTGGAGGAAGAATGGTTGGCTGGCTGGGTGGGTATATGAAGTGATGCAGTGATGATGGATGGATGAACTGGAGGACGGACATCGAGTACGTTGGTGGATGGATGCATAGGTGGGGTTCATTTTGGCAACGGTGAGCTTGGCTTGCAGCCCCAGATCCCTTCACTGTCACACTCCACTGCCTCATCCTGGCACCTCTGGCCACAGCCAGCCTGTCCCCGGCTCCTGCCCGCCTGCCTGTATCTTTGCCTGGTGCCCCCATTCAGCTGTATGGGGTGTGCTGGCGGGTCTGGTTGGTTTCCGGTCCCTGCCATCCTCAAATTTGGCCTGCCGTGTGCCAGGCAGCTCCAGCAGTGCCACTCATGATCAAAGCCATGGATGAGAGCCAGCCTGGGCAAGGAGGTGTGCAGCAATGTCTTGAAACGCTGGAGGAGTCAGCCCGGGGCCCACTCGCCATTCTCCATTCTTCTCTCCAGAGGGGCAGGCGCGTGCTTCTGTCAGGAGTTGTTTCTGACACTAGCTCTGCTTTTTCCTTTATGAAAAAATAATCAAAGCCCAAATGTGGCTGGCAGAGTTTCTGAAAGTCAACAGAAAAAAGCAAAGGAAAGGAGCCAGCTGAGATGGAGATAACGTTCAATGCCTCTGACTGAGGCAGGCCTAATGAAAACAAATCTTTAAAGCACAGAACTTGGAAGTTGGCCCCAGAGGGAACGGAAGTCTCTGAGATGGACACTCCTCCTGGGGTGAGCGGGTAGTGATGCTGGGGTACACACCCTGACTCCAACTCCCCCGGCTCCTCCTAGAGCATCCTGGCTACTGAGCAAAGGGCCCAGGTCTCAGGTCTCAGGATTCTGATCCTTACGCCCCGCCACCCAACACCTCCCCCTGCCTCCCCGCCCACCAGGAACCTGCAACCCGGGCTTTGGGGAGGCACAGTGCACAGCCTGTCAAGACCTCCCTGAAGCAGGCAGCTCAGGGACAGGACCTTGCCTTCCCAAGGCTTCTGAGGGGCTTTCTGAGTCCAAGAACATTTGGTGCCTGTCCTTCAAATGTGCCCGTTACCCACCCATCTTTTTAACTCTTACTTAAAACACTCCCATCTGGCATCAGCCTCCTGATGGGTTTTGCTGCCTCTCCTGCACTCCTCCTGGCCCTTCCTATTTGCAACCCCAGGAAATGTCCTCAAGTACCTGAAGTGATGTCACTCCTCTGGCTGAATGTTCTAAGACTGGGTTGAGGTCATCAAGAGCCCCTCCTCCCCCATGAGACAGAGGCAGCAGCATGGAAGGCCCTTGGTTATCTGGCCCTGCCCAGCTCCCACCCGTAGGCTAAACCTCAGCTGTGACTTCTCTACTTTTATTTTTACTTGATTTTATTGAGGTAAACATTGTATAATCTAAAATTAACCACTGTCCCTTTAAAAATGTACAATTCAGTGGCATCTAGTACTTCACAATGTTGTGCAACCATCACCTCTATCCAGTTCCAAGACACTGTCATCACCTCAGGGGGAGACCCTGTACCTACTAACAGTCACTTGCCCCGCCCCCTCCCCTGGCCCCTGGCAACCACTAGTCTGCCTTCTGCCTCTGTGGATTTGCCTGTTTCGGACATTTCATACAAATGGAATCATTCAATACGTGACCTTTTGCGTCGGGCTTCTTTCACGTAGAATAATGTCTTTGAGATTCATCCATGTTGCAGCGTGTGTCAGTACTTCATTCTTTCTTTGGTGGTTGAGTAACATTCTATCGTACGTACACATCACACTTCTTTTTCTCCGTGCTTCCGTTGATGGACATTTGGGTTGTTTCCACCTTTAGGCTCTTGGGAGTAGCGTTGCTGTGAACGTTTGTGTACAAGTATCTGAGTCCCTGTTTTCAGTTCTCGTGGGTCTATACCTAGGAGTGGAATTGCTGCGTCATATGGTAGCTCTATGTTTAACTTTTTGAGGAAGCACCCTGGCTGTGGTTTCCTGATGTTGTTTGCGCCCAGTGTGCCCTTTCACCTCTGTGTGCCTCCCAACGTGGCGCTCCTCCGAATATTACGCTCATTCTCCCTTCTTCACCTGACGAACTTCTATTCATCTTTCCAGACTCTGCCCGAATGTCACCTCTGTGAACCACGCCCCCCTCTGCACACCACGTGCAGAATTAGGTCCAGATGCTCTGGGCTCCATGGTGCCGGGTGCTAGAACTCTTGTATTATATTATAGTTTTATTTTTGCTCTCCCTTCCTTCCCAGACTGGGTGTTCTTTGCATACAGGTATCCTGTCTGGGTCAAGTTCACCTCCTTAGTGCCCAGGCAGGTGCTTATGAGAATGTTTTCTGGAGAATGAGTGAATGGGGGTGTCCATGTGCGGGGCCCGGGGTGGACATCTCTGAACTCTCCATCACAGAGGTTCTGGGAGGCTGTGGCTGGGCTCTTGGCGGCCCAAGGTGCCCCAGAATGGCCTCACTTGGCTCCTGGCAGCTGTAATATTTGTATGCCTTCCTCTTGCATGCAGTGGTCAGCTGCCGGCTTTGCACCAAGCAGACATTGTCATGCTTCATTAGGATTGCTTTTGTTGCTACGAGCTGAGGTTCCCACTGTTGCTAGGTTGTCTTTTGTTTCATATATATCTCAACATTTTTTTTTCTCCCACTGGCAAATAATCAGCACCCAATTAATTCTGAATTTCTCATTGTTTGTTCCAGCAGTTGAGCTCCTTGCATGAGCAAAGAATGATCATTCAATGTTTTCCCTGCAACGAACCGGGAGTGTCAGCAGGGTCACACCTGGTCTTGAGGAGAAGAGCAACTGGGAGAGACAGAGAGAGACAGAGAGGTTTGAGAGAGACAAAGAGAGAGGGAGATAGAGACAGAGACACAGAGAGAGGAAGACAGAGATACAGAACAAGAGTGAGGCAGAGACACAAAGATAGAGACAAAAAGATTTGGAAACAGATGCACAGATACATCAGAGCCATAGTCACAGATGGACAAAGAGAGACACACTTGCAAAGAGAGAGACAGAGACAGAGACAGAGACAGGGATAGAGAGACGGGACAGCTGGCTAGGAGGAGAAATGTCAGAGGCTTGGCCCTCCTCCTCCAACACAGAGACAGCGCTCTGTGAAGAGGCATAGCAGGAACTCAGCTTGCCTCTTTTGACAGAGGGACAGAGCTCTATGAGGAGAGAGGTGGGTCGCCAGCTCTCCTCCTCAGACAGGGACAGCACTGTATGCAAAGAAATGTTGACTGTACAGCCCTTCACCTCAGAGAGAGGACGAACCCTCTAGGAGGAGAAATGCCGCAGACTCAAACCCTCTTTTCAGTCAGAGACAGCACCCTATGAGGAGACATTCGGGATGGCCAGCTGACTTTTTCAAACAGAGGGACAGAGCTCTACGCGGAGGAATGCTGGATGTCAGGCCCTCCGCCTCAGACAGAGGATCAGCCATGTATGGGGAACGATTCAGGAGGGAAAGCCCACTTTTCAGGCAGAGACAGCGCTCAATCAATGAGGTCAAAGGCTGAATGGCCGGCCTTTCTCAGAGAGAAAGCCCTCTGAGGAGAAATGCCTGATGTCCGGCTCTCTTTTGCAGACAGGGAGGCAGCTCTTCATAAGGACAAATACTGCTGGGTGGGATGGGTCCTCCCCCCTCCCCCTCCCCTCCCCCTCCCCCCTCCCCTCCCCTCCCCCCCTCCCCCTCCCCCTCCCCTCCCCCTTCCCCTCCCCTCCCCTCCCCCTTCCCCTCCCCTTCCCCTCCCCCTTCCCCTCCCCTTCCCCTCCCCCTCCCCCCCTCCCCCTCCCCATCTAACATAGAGACAGAGAGAGAGCTCTGTGAAGAGAATAAGGCGGTGTGGTAGGTCAGCCCTCTTTTTTTGGACAGAGAGATAGAGCTCTATCAGGAGAAATGCAGCTGACCCACTCTCTTTTTTAAACTGGCCGCTCCCTCTAAGGAGAAATGCCAGAGGGTTTTATATTACGTGTATTTTACCACAATTAAAAAAAAAAAAAAGACCTGTAGAAGTCCAATTAAAAAAAGGCAGGAAGTGGCAGGATGGATGGATGTAGGCCTGGCCAGTGGGCTGTTGGTAGAGAGGAAGGAGGGAAAAGTTTTGGGGACACCAGGTGGGCGACCCTGGACAGAGGGTGGGGGCTGTGAACGCACAGAGCGAATAAAGAAGGCGAGTCTAGACCGAAGCCGAGTTCACAGCCCTAACAGTGAACCCTGAGGTGCAATTGAAAAAAATGCTTAGATGAAAATGACTTTTCCTCAGAAGAAAGAAAAAGCAAGAACCACAGATATTTCCTTCCCCAGCCGAGGATCTATGGCATGAAACTGTGAACAGTATATAAACACTTTTTTTAGGGAAAAATAGACTCATAAGTATGTTTCTTAGTGAATCAAGCAATAAAAAGCAACCGTCACCTTCTCCCCTGTAGGAATGCTTTGCCTGTAGGTTGGGCCCTCCTCCGCGGTGCCCCACCCTGAGATATTCTTCTCTCCTGTAGGAATGCTTGCCTGTAGGTTGGGCCCTCCTCCGCGGTGCCCCACCCTGGGATATTCTTTAATCTGGGGCCTTGTCCCTCTGTGGTCTGACTTGGCTTCTCACGGGGAGGCAGACAGTCAATATTTAGGATTTATTTGCCTTTATCAATGTGGCTTATAACCTGCGGGTTTCCTCCAGTGATGGCCATGTTTTGCTGTTTGGTCGTCCAGAGGTTTCATTGAAAGATTAAAAAAGAAAGTATCTTGGTAATGAAGCTTGTTCACGAAGCGCTGTGTCCACCTTCCCCCCGCTCCCCCAGCAAGGGCATAGGGGAGGCGAGCAGAGAGAGGGGAGGAGAACCAGAATCTGCTAAATACCTACTATGGGCTGAAACCCTGGTAGGTGCTTAGTCTTGTGAGTTAGGAAATGTTCGTCTCATCGAACTGTGGAAACCGAGGCCCAAAGTCTAAACTGTTGATTAGTTGGCAGGTGAGGGTTTGGAATTATGACTCCATGCTCAGGGTTCTGCTCGCTCCGTCCGATTCACGCCGCTTCTGCTCTGGAGTTTAACCTGCGAGCCACAGGCAGCCACCAAGGGTTCTGAGCAGGGTGACGTGGTCAGAAATGAGCTTTAAGAAGTTTCTGGCAGTGGGGTGGCTGATGGACGGGAAGAGGAGTGTCCGGAGGCAGAGAGATCAGTTCTGAGATCGTTGCCGTTGATTTGGTAAAAAATGATGCCTGCACTAGGGCAGAGGCAGCCGGAAAGGGACGGGGAGAACGTATTAACCGTATGCGCATATTATGTCATTTAGTTCTTAAAAAATGATTCTTGGGAATTTCTTGGTGGTCCAGTGGTTAGGACTCCTCGCTTTCTCTGCCGAGGGCCCAGGTTTGATCCCTGGTCAGGGAACTAAGATCCCACAAACTGTGTAGTGCCACCGGCAGCACACCAACCCCACCCCCACCCCCCCCAAAAAAGACTCTTGGTGGTGGGAATTATCATTGCCATTTTATGGATAAGGACACTGAAGTAACCTGTCCCAAGTTCACAGCCAGAATGTGAACTCGGGTTCACATGACTCCAGAGCTCCTGCAGTCTCCTCTAAAGCACGCTGCCGTAGCTCTTGCACGGGTGGTGGCGGCTGGCACTGGATCAGACTCAGGAGAAAGGGAAGATGGAGGAGAGTCAGAGGTTTCAGCCTCGGTGGTGGAGCCTTACTCTGAGAAGGGGGGAGTCCGGGGGAGCAGGTTTGGACCCAGCAGGGCATCCCAGTGATGACAGTGAGCCAGCGTCTGGACGCTGGGGAGGCTGCTTTGGGAGTCTTCAGGGTAGATGTGATCTCTGGAACAGTGGGAGTGAAGGGAAGGGAGGAGAGACGAGGGAAGGAAAAGGAAAGAGAACAGAGGAGGGAGGAGGGGAAGAGAGGTGCTGTGAGGACCTCAGGGAGGTCAGTGCCCAGGGGTTAAAGGGGGGAGGAGGGAGACTGCAAAGGAGACTGAGGGTGGAGGCGAGGCGCGGAGAAGGGCAACAGGGCAGTCGGGCCAGGAAAGGGGAGAGGATGATCACAGTGAGATGCTGCCCAGAGGGGCGGAGCAGGAGGCAGAAAGGACGTCTCTCGATTGACCCTCATTGGCGGGGGGTCAGCGGCCTCGGAGAGCTGGGGAGGAAGGTGTCTGGATGGGGGCTGCACTGCAGCGTCCCCTGAGGGTCTCCCGTGAGGACTCGAATCAGACAGTCTTTCTGTGCAAGTTATTTTTGCTGTTAACCCACGTGGTCGTGCCTGGTAATTATAGGGTAAAAGGAATTAAGAAAGACATAATTTCCCCCCATCAAAGCCTGACGGTTTTACATCTCCACCTCGCACTGGCAGCCAGGCTTTCTGACTTCACAGGTGCCACTTTGATTTCAGTCACGTAGGAAGGGAATTTGAAACACTTTCAAAGTGATTAAAGAGAAGAAGCTATTGCAAATTGGGGATAAATGCAATAATCACATTAACTGTTTGTGGCCATGGGGCTTTCAGGAGGGGGGTCCTTGCGTTAGCGGCCAGTGGGGCTGGGGCAGGTCAGAGCAGTGGTGGCAGATGTGGCGATGGCATTGCCGATGCAGGTGGGGGTGCCCTCACTAACCAGAACGTTACTTCTTCTTGCAGCTACTGTTTACCGAGCATTTCCCCCTCATCCCATGTTCTCCCTTTAACCTTCATCAAAGCCCCATGAGCAGGGTGTTATGATCTTTATCATAAGGACACCGAGGTCCAGAGAAGTTCGGTCTCTTGTTCTGGATACACAGCTGGAAAGTGGCCGAGTACGGATACAGAGTCATTCCTGCCCGGCTATTGAAACCACTCAGCCTCCCACCTCACTGTGTGGGGTCTGTCTGTCCTCTGCGGTGTCCCAGAGTGTCCCTTTTTCACGTTTAGCAAAACAGACCTGGACTGAGTGGGTGGGATCCTGGCTGATTATTCCCCCGATGCTCCCGGACTTGAGGGAATTCGTGTGGCTCAACCCCTCCATGGGGGAGGCAGCTGCGAAAGCTCAGGAAGGGCGATAAGAGGCTGAAAGCGCCACCCAGAGGAAGGATGAAGTGAGGTCACGGAATGAGGAGCCAGGTGACCAGGCCCATGAGGAGGGTCCAGAGGAGCTGATGTGAGGAAGCAGCATCTTCTTCTCCCACGGGACCCTGCCGTGGCCGCAGTGACGGCATCTCTGAGCTCTGGCTGTGGGTCCCAGGAGCCCTTCCATTACCCCCACATCCTCTCGACACTGGGATCAAATCCACACATCTCTCTCCGTCACTGAATGTTCAAGCACCAATATTTTCTGGAATGAGCAGGCGTCTTGGACATCTTCATGGCGCAACTTCAGTTTTTCCCCTTTAAACCGTCACTGGGGGCCTGACTGCCCCCTGCTCTGATGAGATCTCCAGGAACCCCACACTTCTCAGCGTACACTTGGATCATAAAATATCCTCTGGTCACCTTAGCCCCCAGAATGGTTTCAGTTCAGTAATTAAAATGTCCTGTGTCTGGAGTAACACCCAGAGCTCCAAACTGCGTTTCAAGCTTGCAGTCGGAAAAGGGAGTAGCGAGAGGTCTGTCTCTTCACCTCTCTGTATTAGCTTCCTACTGCTGCTGTAACAAGTGGCCATGATTTTGTGTTATGTATCATCTTACAGTTCTGGATCTATTATCTTACAGGTCTGGATTTATGATACTACAGTTCAGAAGTCTAAAATGGGTCGCAGGACTGCATTCCTGGTAGAGGCTCTAGGGGAGAATCCATGTCCTTGCCTTTTCTACTTTCTAGAGGCTGCCCATCCTTGGCTTGTGGTCCCACGTCACTCCAATCTCTGTCTCCATGGTCACATCTCCTTCTCTCCAGGGCGTGCTACCCCGACAGCGAATCCCCTAATTTTATCATGTGCAATGTGAATAGGCTGAGATTTTCCCAAATCATTTCTCCAAAGAGTTTTTTTTTTTTTTTTTGCGGTACGCGCGCCTCTCACTGCTGCGGCCTCTCCCGTTGCGGAGCACAGGCTCCGGACGCGCAGGCTCAGCGGCCATGGCTCACGGGCCCAGCCGCTCCGCGGCACATGGGATCTTCCCGGACCGGGGCACGGACCCGCGTCCCCTGCATCGGCAGGCAGACTCTCGACCCCTGCGCCACCAGGGAAGCCCGCAAAGAGTTCTTTTCCTCAATTTCTTTCTTTCCTCTTGCATTTTACTAGAAGCAGCCAGAAGAAACTAGCCTGAACCTTCAACACTTTGCTTGGAAATTTCATCTCCCATTCCAAGCTCATCGCTTACCAGTTCTGCTGTATTACCAGTTCTTCCACACACTGTAGGACACAATTCAGCTAAGCTGTCTGCCACTAGGCAGCAAAGATCCCCTTTCCTGCAGCTTCCAATAACGTGTGCCTCATTTCCTCACTAGAAGCATCCTTAACATCCGTATTTCTTCCAGTAGTCTGTTAGCGATGATTTAAGTGTTCTCTAAGAAGATACAGGTTTTCTTACCGTGCCCCTCACTTCCTGCTAGACCCTGACTGGCAGAGCTTTAGCACCCACATGTCTACTAACAGTCTGTTCCAGACAATCTTGGCTTCTTCTATCATGTTCCTCAATTTTCTTCCACCCTCTGCCGACTGTCCAGTTTCAAAGCCACTTGGACACTTTTGGGTGTTTGCTACAGTGGCACCTCACTTCCGGGTACCAAAATCTGTATCAGTCCGAGTGCAATCAGAGAAACAGAACCAGTATTAGATTTGTATTAAGAGGTTTACTGAGCAGAACTGGCTCACAGAATTGTGGGGCTGGCTAGGCAAAGCTGACATCTGGAGGGCAGGCCGTCAGGAGGAGCAGGGTGAGCTCCCTGGCATGAGCTCCCTGCTCTCTGGAGGTGGAATTTCTTCTCCTTCAGGGAAGTTTCGGCACTGCTCATAGGGCTTTCAACTGATGGAATCAGGCCCGTTCAGATTTTCTAGGACAGAATCCCTGAAAGTCAACTGGTTATGGACTTCATTCACATCTATGAAATACCTTCAGAGCAACCCCTTCGTTAGTATCTGATTGGATAACTGGGGATTGCAGTCTAGCCAAGCTGCCGTATAACCCTGACCACCGCGCTCTCCCACTCTCCCCTCCCCACGCCACTAGCTATTGAGGCGCCCGCGGGGGTGGGCTGGGGCAAGAGGCAAGGTCAGAGGGCAGGAATGGTCCCCATAACCGGTGGGGAATCTGACAATTATTTCCTCTAGTGTTGACTGCTGTTTACCACTGACCCTTTCTCTCCTGGGTGCTTTTGAGAGCTTTCAGATCCCTGGTACATCAACATTTGCCGGATAACGCTGCATAACAAATGGCTCCCAAACTCAGTGGCTTAAAAACCAGCATTTATTCTCATGGTCGTGAGTCTGCAGGTCGACTGTGATTCTGTTAACTGAGACTGTGCTGGGTTGGTGCGTTAGCTCCAGGCTGTGGGTCCGGTTCACCGCTCTTCCATATTCATTCTGGGGTCTGGGTTCAGGGCCACCTGGGGAAACTTCTTCCCATGGTGGATCACTGGAGGGCAAGAGGGGAGGCCTAACCAAGCAGGCACATCTGTGGCCCCTGCTCCAGTAGCACGCTTTCCTCCGGTCACGGGCATTTTTCTCCTTCTCAGTCAAGCGTGTCCCCCATGCTGCTTGCTTTCTGCTGGACACTGCATTTGTGTTTGGAGATGAGACATTTCCTGTAAGGTCCGCTGTGCTCCACTGAGCTGGGCGTTGTGTGAGCTGTTCATTAGGGCTGCCCGTTAGCTCTGATTCCCTCAGTGACTGAGAACAGTTTATTCTGCTGAAGGACCAGAATCTTGGCCCCTCCCAAACCTCAAACCCAGAGGTTTTTGGCCACCTGGGCGCCATAAGATTAGGGTAAAAAGTCCTGGCTGGTGGCTGGATGTGTGTTTTACACCATGTGACACAGAGAATTCGTTTGGGTAATGACAGGAATGAGTGTGAACACTGATTACATCTGCAGGTACCAGCCAAATGAAATGAAGTGTAACTATATAATGTTAGGCAAATTTAAAAGATCGTTATTTCTGCTGGGCCAGACTGATACTTCCCAGCGTCGAAGAGTCACCTCTGAGGTCAAATCCAAATTGCCTGGTTTATGCTTCCGTGAATCTAAGTACAATGCGAGAACACTTTCGGCTAAAGAAACGGGTCCTGCTAGCCAGCCATCTGTGCCTCCGTACCGTTCCCCACTGTTAAGCCCCCTCTGAGTGGTGGCCTTGCGTGGCCCAGCCGGGTAAGTTGCATCTTTCCTCTGTGAGAGGAAGAGAGGCTGGCTGTCCCCCAGGGGAGGGGAGAGCGCTCGTGTGGCTTCCCACCCTGCTTCTGAGGCTGGAAAGTTCCAGGGCTCAGCAAGGCCTCAGCAGTCTGCTAATGGCCTCACCTTGCCCGAATTGGCCACTCACCCTTCAAGTCCCAGTGGGATTCAATCCTTGCAGAAGCCTCCACGCTGACGTGGATGTGTCTTCCTCCCGTCTGCCACAGTGTCTGCTCACCCGTGTGCTGTGACACGGTCCACGTGGCATTGTAGTCACTCGTGGATTTATTCTGTTTCTCCTAAGCTGTGGGCCACTGCAGGCCTGGCTCGGGAGTACCTCTGGGGCCCCTGACAGGCAGCAGACGCTCACTGGGGGCCAGCTGAAGACGTGGAGACAAGAGGGGAGGCAAGGAAACATCTTTCCCCCTCAGCATCCAAGGGACCCAAACTGGGCTTCTGGGTTGAGGCTGAAATGCAGCCCTGTTGCAGGGTTTCTGTGGAGATGCCGGGTGGCTTGGTGTTTGGCCATGACGTTGAGGTGATGAACTGAACATTGCTTTTCTCTCTCTGGGGATGCTGAGGCATCAGCCCATCTCATCCCAGCTTCACTTGCCCGGTGGCAAAGCAGACCTGTCTAGCAGGATCCATTGGTCCCTGACTGCTTGTCAGGCAACACGGACCACTGGAGGGAACATTCTGGCAGAAAAGAACTATTAAGTCATCCAAATGATGAGCTGACTCTTCAAAAAATTGTTTCAACTCCCTCAGGAACTTCACAGCTTTTTAGCAGTGAGACCTGGAGAAAGTTACTTTTTCTGCAAAATGGAGTCAATAATAAATCTACTTGATAGGGTAGTAGTGAGAGTTAAATGAATTAATATATACAAAGTACTTAGAAGCCAGCCAGGTACGTAGTGACTGCTACGTAAACGTCTGTGATAGGTCTCTTCTTTATTATCATCATCATCACCATCACCACCGTCCTTAGACTAGGTTCTTAGCCCCAAACATGGGTCTCTGGTCTGTGGCTGGTCTGGGAGGGAAGCTTTCACCAGCTATAGTCAAAGTGAGAACTAAATGCCGTGTATTATATGTATAGTGTTGCCAACTTTTCTTTTTGTGGAAGGTTATCTTCTTTTTCTGCAATGATGTCCTTCCTATGCTCTTAGTGCTAACATGGGATTCTTCAATGAAATATTAATAACTGCAGATTTTTTAAAAGTCCCATCTGAAAACAAGAAGCTGCCCATGCTGAGGGTCTTAGACATCACGAAGTCCAGCTTACTTGTTCTTTGGGTGAGGAGGCCCTGCTCAGCGGGTAAGTGACTTGGCCAAGGTCACGAGCCAGAATCTCAACCCATCAAGAATCTCGGGAGTAAACTTGCTCTTTGCTGGGTTTAAAGTCGTTCCCTCCGAAGGAAAGGAAGGGACCCTGAAAGCCAGGTGAAATTCTCCTCAAGCATCAGTAAGTCAGAAAGTATAACTAGGAGAAGTTGTAAACATTTAGGTCAATTCCACGGAACTTGACTGAGCACCAGTTAAGGCCATTTGCATCCTAACGAATGCCTGTCCGACCCCTGCTGCCACCTCCCTGCCCCACAAGGCCAGCATTGCTTGTGCCCCTAGGAAGCACCAGACTTCACAGGGAGGGATGCATGATTAGCTCCATTTGACAGGGGAAGAAACTGAGACTTGGAGAAGTACCGTAACTTACCCAGGGTCACACAGGCAGAGGCAGAGCCGAGAGGAACCCAGGTTTGCCACCACTGCAGGCGCTGAGCGTGCACTCGGCTGTACCCAAAGTCTGTAACTGAGTGCATGTTTGTGTGTGTGATTATTCGATTCACGTCCATCCCCTAGTGGCTCTCCGGGGGAACAGAGAGTGAATACCTTTTGCTTACCTCTTCTCCCCAGCACCCAGCACAGTGCCTGGCGCAGAGTAAGAATTCACTGAATACTTAGCGAATGAATGAATGACTGTGTTGAGAATCACCTGGGGAAGCTGGTTAAACATCAGAATCCAGCCCCTACTCCACCCCAAGATTCAAATCCAAACCTGGGAGGTGGGGTGTACACATCTGCCTCTTAAGCAAATGCCTGGGCAGTTCTGGTGCCCACGTCCTTTGAGAAATCCAGCAGTTGGGAAGTGAACTTTTCTGATCATCAGATGGGAGGAGTTGGTATTTTGTTCTACAGGCAATGGGGGACCACTAGAGGTATTTGAGGAGGGGAAGGGAAGCCGTCCGGAGTTGTGCTTTATAGAAATTCCCTGATGGCTGTGCTTGTCTCCTTACCTGTTACTGATGCCCACTGCCCCACCTCCCCCTGCCTCTTTTTGACAACCAGACTGACTCTGAACAAGAGAGATTCATGACAAACGTCATCAGGCAGCAGCACAGAGAGGCCTGTTCACTCCCAGCCTTTTCCTGCCTCTCTGACAGCAGGCAGGCCATTAGGGGCTCCCTGGCCTTCCGAAATGCCTTGTAAGCACATTTAAGCCCTTTGTATGAGGCTCTCCTCTGCCGTAATTGGGCCTTCACTCCGCTGCACTTCCTGGCCACAGAGCTTGTTAGCTGCCTGGCAAAGTTGTGAATTCATGGAATGGTCAGCGAGGCTCATCTTCCATAGGCAGCCCCTCGACGTGATCACCCACGGGACTCCCATGATCCAGGAGGGTGCCCCACTGCAGAGGAGGAGAGAGGAGTTAGGGTTCAAGTTGGGAACGAGGTACGTGACAGAATGGAGGTCTCAGCCCTGGGGTTTCTACAGATCTCAGTTCAGTTCTGTGCATGTTTGCTGAATGTCTGTGTCTAAGGCTGCTGTGTTGGGTTTGCTGCCAACCCAGTTACCACAAGGGAACAATAACAGCGTCTTCTGATCCTAGGCTGCGTTTCCTTGGATGCTTTTGAGAAAGAGTCTCATTTGGGCTGTGTGTCAGCATGAGGGGAGTAACCCCCCTGGATGGAAGGGGGCTGGCAGCAGTGCTGGACTTAGAACCCAGCTTAGTGGAGAAGGCTTCCACGGCCCTGGCTCCATGGCAGAGGGGACCCTGTGGAGCCCTGTGTCTATCCAGGGCTCCTAGATCCCGAAGTTTTGGAGTGGATCTCATGTGTTTTTTCTTCTGCTCCTTGGTTGACATTACCAAAGTGCCTCTAGGCTCTGCAAAGCTGCCTTGGACTAAGGACTTAGGTAAACCGTGTATGCGAGGGAATGAGAGGAATCTTTGTCAAAAGAGAGTAGAAAGGAATTTGTAAAGAGAGGAAGAGAGGACAGGAAGCTTCTGCACCCTCAGGTTTGAGTCTGCAGGTGGCCTTGTAGACTCAAGCTGGGGCAGATGGACAGGATTGCAGAAGCAAGACAAAGAGCGAGAAATGTTTTCACAGCACAACTTACACCACATGCATTAGGAGGTGTGGGAATTACCTTCAAAGTACTGTCTTTGAGTCACATCTCATTCTTTTTTTCTCTAATAATTCAGTACATAATTTTTGAGTGACTATTATGTCATATTATCCTAGGGGCTGGGGATATAGTAGAGAACAATAAAGACATATACCCTCAGGGAATTTATATTCTGGAAGCACAGACCAAAAAACTGAATAGATATTTAAAATAATGGCAGATAATAGGTGCAATGGAGAAAAGTGAAGCAAGAATGATAGGAATTGTTGCTATTTTAGATGCAGTGGTCAGAGAAGTCTCACTGGAGGGAGTGACATTTGAGTAGGAATCATGAAGCAAGCCATGGGAATACTCGAGAAAACATTTTGGGCAAAGGGAACAGCGAAGACAAAGGGCCTGAGCGGGAGCCTCCTTGGTGTGTTTAAGGAAGGGAGGAAGGCAGTGTGGCTGGAATGGAGTGAAGAGCAAGGAGGGGAGTGGGAAGAATGCAGTCAGAGAGACAACATCTCTTTCCTCCTCTTTGACATTTAACTCTTTAAATCCTGAATATTATCATTTTTGAAAAAACGTTTTCTGGAAACTCCTGGATTCCACATTAGCGGCTTCCAAAAATGTGCTCACTTTTGGTCCTGTATGGGGGTCTCATAGAGCTGGGCTGCCATACCATCTTTTACCAGCAGTCGTCACTAGTGCACCTAATGCCTTCAGTTCTCCCCTTCCCCTTACTTCCAAGCCGCAAACATTTATTGAGGGCATGCCCGGGGCTAGGTACTGCAAGGCTCCTAGGCTATGATGACAAGTTAGATATAGTCCGGTGGAGTTGAAGTTCAAGGCTCCCGTGAAGTGACCCTTGTGATTAACTGACTTCTGACTTTACTGAAACATAACTGGCTGGTGCCCACTCTGCTCTTGTCCTGCTGTTGGGGACAACGCAGGCTCTGTCCCCCATCTTCCTGCTTCCTCAGTCTGGGCCTCAGACTACTTCCCAATCGAGTCAAGGCCTTTCTGCAACCTCAGCTACCTGACATTTTGCTTTTCGTCTGAGGTCAGCCTTCCAGAAAGAGAAGCTCCCTTGTGATCTTTCTGAGAAGCAGTGGAAAAGAACAATCCTTCCCACCTTTGAATCTTATGCTTTAAACCCCCACCCAGTCCAACTCGCTGGATTCTCACCACAACCCTGAGGACTGGGTGTTATTATTCCTATTTTGCAGGGGAAGCTAAGGGTCAGAGGGGCAAAGTCATGTTCCCCAAAGTATTATATTGGTTACAAAGTGACTGCCTCTCCCCTCCAGACCTGCCCTTCTCTACTCTCCTTTGCAAAGCTGGGGCTGAGACCACATTCTCACTTGGCCAATTGCTTTCCTATTGGGTTTTGCCTATAGGGGGTGCTAGGAGGGTTCTGGAAGGGAGGAGAAGGGAGAAGAGACACAGTCCTTGTTTTGCCTGAAATCTCTTCCTTTATGGTGGGGTCATCTTTTGGTCTAGCTGTCACAGATGCTAAATGTCCCCTGGGCTGATTCTCTGGTTCCTGGGATCCTCTCCAAAGAATCGGGGGGGACTCCTCTCCTGCCACAGCTGCCTGGAAAGTGCCACAAACTCACTCGTTCTCTTAATTTGTGTAACCTCCTCAACTTGTCTGTGAAGAGCTCCTCAGAAACACCCTTCTCATTACAGTGTTAAATTAAAATTTAGTAGACAAGGCACATAGCAGAATACACTTTCAATTAAAATATACACACTGCAATGGTGGAGGGAGGCTGGAGAGAACTTGCAGGCATCTTTGCAGCGGATGTGCTCGAGATTTAATTTTACTATGACATCTCCTTGGAATTACGCTGCTAATTGATCACATTGTGTCGGTCTGTTATTTAAACTTTCAATAAAACGGAGATTAATGGAAGGTGTAATCCTCCCGGGCAGAACAAATATTCCCATTCCTCATGTCAGGTACAGAAATGGAAATGCTCGGCTAACAGCCTTTTGCATTCAATCTGGGAACATGAAGTTAATCTTGAAAAATGCAGTTATTCTTTAATTGCTTAAATGAAATTTTTTCTGCCTGCCCCATTTCTCACCCAAAATAGCCACCCTTGTCAAAGACTGGAGTGAAGTGGCAGAGAGGCAGAGGCAGTTTTCAGAGGCTGGGGCTCTGGGAGGGGCTGGCTAGGGTGGCCGGCGTCGGTCTCTGAGGGCAGCATCCACCACCCCTGAAGAGCATGGCTGTCAGATGGGATTGGAGCTGGGAAGGGACAAAACCCAGCTACTGAAGGGGCCAAGGGCACCCCCTGCCCATTTGTGACTTTGATAAGAGTGTGTAGTGAGCCATTGGGAAAGGTGTGTTTGTACCTGAGACTTCTAAGAAGGGAGTCACAGATACTAGAATCTAGAAGGCCACTTAGATAGAGACCCTTGCGTCCTAGTTCAGGTTGGGGTGGGGGGCAGTGTAGCAGTTAGGAGCATTCCAGCTCCACCGCTTACTAACCAGTGACCTTGGACAAATTGCTTAAGTTCTCCATGCTCTGTTTCCCCTCCTGTAGATGGGAATAATAGTCACTGTCTCCAAGAGTTGGTGAAATAAGTGTTGTGATATATGTAAAACACTCAGGATCCGAAAAAGAATATATATACCTATATGTGTATATATAAAACCAAATCACCTTCCTGTATACCTGAAACTAATACAGTATTGTAAATCAACTATACATCAATTAAAAAAAAAATTGGGCCCATCCCATCCTATGTGCCATGCAGGTGTTGGCTATCACCATTACGATTCTCTCAGCTGATGCTTCTGTCTTTTTCTGTGGTACCTCTGCCTAGTTCAGTAGCATTTAAGCACATAATTTGGGGTCAGAGGATAGGGTCTTGATTCCCAGCTCTTCTGCCATCTAGTTGCTTAATCTCTCCAAACCTCAGTTTCCTTCACTGTGAATGGGACCTAGCCGCTGGGGTTGCTGTAAAGATGAAATACATGTAGAGTGCTTATTTCATATCAGTGTGCAGAAAGCACTCGATGAGTGGGAGCTGTTATGATTATGAGCATTGCTTCTGTCCAGGCCCTGCAGAATCCGTGCAGCCCCTTTCCTTTTAAGGCAGCTTAAGCCAGGAATATGGGAAACACAGACTCAGGTTTAGTTGTGATCCATCTCTCAGTGGATTCCATCGATTTGGATTCCTGAACTAGGTCTGGATAATGAGAACCCACAGCTGAAGGCTGTTCGTTCTGACCCAAGACAGCCCTTCAGGTCCTCGAAGCTGGTCTCCCGTTCCGCTCTGTCTTCTCTTCTCCAGGAGGAACACTCCCAGCTCCTCCAAATGTTCCTCCAACACAGTGGATTCTGGTCCTTGATATTATCTTCAGCCACTTTCGTTTGGTCAAGTCCAGTTTGCTCATGTCCCTCTGAGAGTGTCGGAGGCTCAGTACTTCAGGTGAGTCTGGAGCGGTATAAAGGAGAGTGACATGGCCACCTCCCATATTCTGGACTCCACGTTTCTATTGATGTGACCCAGATGACACTTATTTCTCGGTAGCCATCTCACACTTCTAATTTAATGAAGTAGAACTTAACTTGTTTCTTCCCGAGTTCTTTTCTGTGCCTGTTGACGCAGAGCCACATTCTTGCATCCTGTGCTGACACAGCCAGATTTCTGGACTCAGATGCAGGTCTTTACTTTGTCCTTCAGGGATGTTCTTACATTCTTGCCTGCTGGTACTACTTGGGCTCCTGATTCTGACACGCATCCTGTGAACGTCATGTCTTCTAAGTATTTCAAAGCATGACATCCAATCTCTTTCTATACAGATGAGAAAAACAAGACCTAGATTGAAAGAAAAGGTTTGCTTAGGAGCAGACAGGTTCTCTAGAAAACTGAACCTGAGATGAAAACGTATGCGTCATTGCGAAATACAACCTCAGGAAGCAGGAGTGAGGGAAAGGGCGTGAGTAGGAGTTGAGGGAGGGCACCTGGAGGAGAGTGGCTAAGCTGCCACAGCTTCCAACAAGCTGATTCCTTGGTACTGTGGGTCATCTCAGAGAGGCCATATAAAACTACAGCGTCTCCAAAGAGTCTGTCTAGACAGTGGTTCTCTCCGGGGGTGATTTTTGTCCCCCAGAGAACACCTGACAGTGTCTGCAGATATTCTTGATTGTCATGACTAAGGGGAGTGCTATTACCTCTAGTGGGTGGAGGCCAGAGATGACGCTAAACATCCTACAATGCCCGGGACCCCTGCCCCCCAAACAAAGAATCATCCAGCCCAAACTGTCCACAGTGCTGAGGTTGAGAAGCATTGATCTAGGCTAGATGCGAAGGGGAGCAATGGACAGGTCGATCTGTTGGCTCCCATAGCCCTTTGGTTAAAATTCGCCCACCCCAAGGGTGTTAATTCCTGACATTTCTGGGTTGTTGGTGTGGGAAATCCAGTTGGGTCTGGTGGTGTCTCTTGTCTCAGCAGCAACAAGGAAGTCCTAAGTCGGGAGGCAAGAGGCCTGTGGAGCAGGCATAAGGGGGGCCATCGCCCTGAGGGATTTAGGCAAGTCCCTCATCCGTCCCAGTGGTGGAGGCAAGGGCAACCTGAGACCACAGGAGCAGGATGAGCCACGGCTGCAGCCGTTCCGGCTAGAAATCAAGGCAATTTGCATGTCTCCAGTGGCACATCCACTGAACCCTCTCTAGGCTCATCATTTTGAGTCAACAGCTCTAAGACACGGTTTTCTGGCCAGTGAATAGATTGGCATCATGTCAAGTGCCCAGCCCAGGGCAGTCAGCCGTGGCTGTATGTGGGGAAGAATGGCTCAGGGTCACGGGCACATGAGCTATAGAACACGACTACTTATTCAGCAGAAACTGGGGGTAGAAGAAGTTCCATTAGAAGTAGAAGTAGGGCTTCCCTGGGGGCGCAGTGGTTGAGAGTCCGCCTGCCGATGCAGGGGACGCGGGTTCGTGCCCTGGTCCGGGAGGGTCCCGTGTACCGCAGGGCGGCTGGGCCCGTGAGCCATGGCCGCTGAGCCTGCGCGTCCGGAGCCTGTGCTCCGCAACGGGAGAGGCCACAACAGTGGGAGGCCCGCGTACCGCAAAAAAAAAAAAAAAAAAAAAAAAAGTAGAAGTAAGTGGGACTGGCAGTGATTAACATCCTTGATACTCTAAACTTTGTAAAATCCACCTTGAATTCTTGGTGGAAGGAGGTGGAGGTAAGCAGTGGTGCGCTAGTAAATGTTTTAACAACCGGCTCTGTGGAGGGGAGAGGTGTGCCCCCGCCTGCAGGGTTGGCCGCTTTTCGTGATGTAAATACTTTACCATGGCTGATTTCAAGTTATGAATAGATTACCAGTCAGCTTGTGGATTCCCTGAAAATGGAACAATTAGCTCTGAGAGCCAGTGTGAGCTGCTACAGCATGCAACTGCATAAGTAAATCAATTAATTAACAGAGGAAGAGCTTCGCATGGTAGGAAAGTAGTTGTAAAACGTTACAGACCTTTCTTTACCTCCTTTAGTATAACCTTCCCTCCAATTTTAAGCAGCCCCATCATTCTTTGTTCCTTACTTCAGAGAAGGGGCATGGTGTGGCGGAAAGGAAACAGTTGTGAATTTCTTCCTGGAGGTTATGTTATAGAAAGCTCTTTTGGACATTTAGACAAAAATGTTTAAGTCTAGGAGGTTGAGAGAAGTAGCTGCCATCTGGTCTCTGGAACTGAAAAAATTCCAAATGCTGGGAGAAGGAAAAAAAAAAACCAAAATGGTGGCGGAAAAGACTGAGAGTATAGTTGTACGCGGGTCCCAGGTGGGGCACCCCCGGCCCTCCTGGAATAGCCCTGAGGAGGCAGCACCACCTGAGAGGTCCATGGGATCTGGGAGCGGAGATCTGTGCCCCATTCCCTGGGTGGACCCAATGGAAGCCCAGAGAAAGAAGATCCAGCTATGACGGAATTCCTGCCGTACCATGGTGTGGAAGTGGCTGACTGGTTCCTGGGTTCTCAGCGACTCACCCATCCTGGCAGGCCCACCGATACCTGGGAAGGGGAGACACCTGCAGCCTGCAAGTTGCTGAGCAAGTGGAGCTACCTCTCTAGCCAGGTGGGACAGCAACCCAGCTGAGGGTCTTGGCAAGGTCATGGCGCCAGCAAAGCCATCCCAGAAAGCTGATCTCGGGTCTCATTCTAACGCTTCCTGAAAACAGCCAGGCGCCTAGTGGCTGCTGGGGCACTAGTGGCCTGGCAATCCTTCACGATTATACTTCTTCTCCATGGCAAGCAGAGCATTTGCTCCTAACTTCAAAGAGCTGCAGCATAATCAAGTTGCATCAACCTGTTTTATGGTTTTTATTTTACATTTTTTTATTTTTACCTTTTCATTGAAGTATAGTTGAGGTGCAGTATTATATGTTACAGGTGTGGAATATAACACTTCACAATTTTTAAGGGTTAGACTCCATTTGTAGTTATAAAATATTGGCTGTATTCCCTGTGTTGTACAACGTATCCTTGTAGCTTATTTTATACGTAATGGTTTGTACTTCTTAATCCCCTCCCCCTAGATTCCCTCCCCACCCCCCGTCCCCACTGGTAACCACTAGTTTGTTCTCTATATCTGTGAGTCTGCTTTCTTTAAAAATAATCAATAGTTGTATCTTTTAGATTCCACATATAAGTGATAGCATACAGTATTTGTCTTTCTCTGACTTATTTCACTTAGCATAGTGCCCTCCAACTCCATCCATGTTGCTGCAGATGGCAAAATTTCATTCTTTTTTTTAATCAGCCTGCTTTATGTTTAAGGCCAGTAAGTTTCATCTAACTTGGAGGACGGTCTTCAAGCAAAAGGAAAGTACCTGGTTACAAAATGCTGTATTTAGGGCACTCGTATCCCCCAAAGAGGACTTTTCTGGGGACTTCTACCAATACATGCGTTCACACTTTGGCACTATTACTTCCTACCCATGTGATCTTAAGCAAATTTGCCTTGGTAAACTTATTTTCTCTTCTGTAAAGTGAAGATAGTAATTGTGTCTACTTCAAAGACTTTCTGTGAAAATTAAGTGCATAAAATTAATTTATTAAATTTATACATTTAATTATAAATTAAATTTATATGCATATAAAGCACTTAGCACCACACTTGGACACACAGGAAGCACTCGGTGAATATTCACTACTACTGTTACTATTTTGCACTGTGATGCTGCCGTCAGTCGGTCAGTCGGTGTAGTGGCTGCAGAGGGTCAGGACCAGGGCAGAAAGCAGCTTCTTGGAATTCTTCCAGCAGCCCAGTTTGTCGATACCCTGTTAAATTAAGACCCATTAATTCATTGTGAAAACAAGCCTTCAAAAGGGCCTGGAATTTGCAGCTTCTTGTCTTGAATTAATGCTGCACAGCACTGCCTTATTTTAAGAGTAATAAATGCTAACTTAAGGGTGGAGAAAAGCTTGGCTGCTGTGTTCACTGGATGGCCAAGCTGGTGGCTCCTGGTGTCATCCGTTGGCTGGCTGGAAGCGGCCACGTTTTCCCGGCAGTGAGTCAGCCCAAGGCCACGGTCCCCAGCACACACTGTGGATGTGAAGTGGGTACAGATGCCTTGCCAGTGGTGAACAGGTGGTGAAGACAAGGCTGGTGCCTGATCGAGCTGGATCTGTGCTGTTGCAGGGAATGTACTCGGCAGCTCTGTGAGGATGCAGAGGGAGTGCTGGGGAGGGCGGGGCTAGGAGAGTCCCCAGTGCGGGCAGGAGCTGCCCTTGACCGGCCAGGTTCAGGGGTCCATGTGGGGTAGGAGTTGGGGGGAGTCTGCGGAAAGCTGACCTGCCTCCAAATCTCATCCAGCCTATGCTTTACCACCGAATCACATGGCTCAGGGCAGCCATGCCAAGATGAACCCAAAAACCAAGCACACAGAGAAATGAGAATCTGATCTGTTTGCTGACTTAAGGGGGTCATTTCACAATCGACAAGTGACCCCGAAAGCCCTCAAGTTCAAGAAAGCTGCTTATTGTGATTCCTAAAAAAGTAACTTCGAGTTACGGACGGTTATAGCTGAAAGAGACTTCAAAAATCCTTCTGTTCAAATGCCCAATATAAAAATGTACAATTTGTTTTTATTTTTATCAAAGTTATACCTAATTTTTAAAAAATTAATTAATTAATTTTTGGCTGCTTTGGGTCTATGTCGCTGCGTGCGGGCTTTCTCTTGTTGAGGTACGCGGGGGCTACTCTTCGTTGTGGTGCGCAGGCTTCTCATTGCGGTGGCTTCTGTTGTTGCGGAGCATGGGCTCTAGGCACACGGGCTTCAGTAGTTGTGGCACGCGGGCTCAGTAGTTGTGGCTCATGGGCTCTAGAGCGCAGGTTCCGTAGTTGTGGCACATGGGCTTAGTTGCTCCACGGCATGTGGGATCTTCCCGGACCAGGGCTCGAACCCATGTCTCCTGCATTGGCAGGCGGATTCTTAACCACTGAGCCACCAGGGAAGTCCAAAGTTATACCTAATTTAAAGAGCCTAATATGTCTATGAAGCTTGTTACTAGAAAGAGTCCCTCTCCCTTTTTTCTTTCCCCAGGGGCAAAAATTTTCAACTTCTCAGTCCGTTATTTTGGTATTTATCTTTTATCTTTTAAATACGGAGCTTGTAGCAACTTCTTGATTTTTCAGTTTTAGGCACTATCTACTGGTTTCCTTCTGTAGATGGCAATGATATTCCTCTGTCACGTCCCCCTGGCCACCCCATTCCCTCTCCTCCCGGGAGATGGTAATGGTTTTGGTGAGATCACCCAGCAATGTTCACATTATGATGCCTCTGTAAGTTCCTTGACAGCAGCATCATCTAATCTCTTAGGCTTACTTTTCCTTTCTTGCCCAATCTTCCATGCAGTTCATTATTGTCTTGGTTTTTTTTTTTTATTTCATTGATTTTCTATGGGCTTATCACCAACCCAACACCAAACTCTCTGCCCATTGTCTAAATCTCTTCTTAAGGTGTTCAGACATACCGGGAATTCTGGACTTTCCATTTCTTTGACCAGTTCTGGTCTGAGCTGTGCGTCCTCTCAGACTGCTGCTTGGTTGTTATCTGGGACCTCCTGTCCCAGCATCCTGGAGATTCCCTCTGCAGGGAATCTCCCCTGTTGGAGCTCCTGTTTCCTCTGTTCCATGTTTCTCTTTCTCTGTTTACTCCCCTTGTTTGCTGAAACACATCTCCAATGTCTTCATGAGAAATACTACCTGGGTAGTAGATTTGTTTTGACATCTTACATGTCTGAAAGTACTTTTATTTAATCTTTACACATAATTGATAGCTTGGCTGGGTAAAGACTTACCAGTTGGAAATCATTTCCTTCCGAATATTAAAGACATCACTTATTTGTTGTCTAGTTTTCCAGTGTTGCTGTTAAGTTTTAAGCCATTCTACTTCTTGATCCTTTGTATGAAATCTGGAAGCTTGTGGAAACTTCCTCTTGTTCCCAGTGCTCTGATGCTTTGGGAGCACGTGCCTTCGTATGGGCTTATTTTATCCACATTGTTGGGCACCTGATGGCCCCTTTCAGCTTAAGGCCTGCAGTTTTGAAAATTTTTATTCAATTTTTCCTTTCATGATGTTCTGTCTCCCACCCCACTTCTGAAACTCCTACTTTTTTTTTTTTTTTTTGGCCACGTGGTTTGTGGGATCTTAGTTCCCTGACCAGGGATTGAACCGGAGTCCTCAGCAGTAACAGTTCAGAGTCCTAACCACTGGACGACCAGGGAATTCCCTGAAACTCCTATTGTGTGCATGTTGGACCTTTCGGACTAGTCCTCCAAGATCTTATTTTTTTTTCTCCTATTTTCCTCACATCTTTGTCTTTTGTTTTACTTTCTGGAACATTTCACTCAACTTTATTTTCTGCCTTTCTATTTTCATTTCTGCATAATTTTAGCTTTCAAGAGCTATTTGTTGTTTTTTTTGTTTCATTCCTCTTTTGATGACAATCTTCTCCTCCCTGCTACGATTGATAGCTTCCCTCCCACTCCTTGCATGGTCTCTGCTTCCTCCAAGTTGCTTTTGCTCCCATGTTTGTTTAAGTTTCTTTCACATCAAAGTTTTCTTCAAATATCTGGGGGACTTGGTTGTGGTGTGTAGAAGCTATGCTTGTGGGGGAGCTGGTAGATTATAGCTTTACTATAGTGGTCTTTGGGGACCCCCCCCCCTCCAATGTTAGCATCTTCAGGTTTTTCCTTTGGGGATTGTCAGATGACCTAGAGAAGGTCTTCCCCTGTCCTGCTTGACTTTCTGGGAGCTGAGGGAGGGAAGAGGCTGGCAGTGGGGCAACATCAAACATGTGAAGTTTTACTAACCCCCTCTGCTCTCAATTGTTCTTGGTGTTCTCCAGTCCCTATGCTTTTTGTTTCCCCAGAGAATAGACCTTCCAGAGGCTAAGTCTTCAGTCCTTCGGTGGGAGTGAAGAAAGGGTCTTGGGATCTAGCTATTACTACTTCAATAGACTTTCAGCCAATGGCATTGTTTTAGTCACATTTTAACCCCCATTTCCAGGGGCACAGGGTAGTAGTGGTGGGTGGTCTGAGATGTAAACCAGGTTACTTTCTTTACTCCTAATTGAGAATTCAGATTTCTTAGTTATAACTCCTCCAGCTTCCAACATTTTGTTGCAACTGTATCCTTTCACTTAAAAAAACAAAGCCAAAAAACCTTATGGGCTTATGCCTTAAAAGAAAATAATTTTTTTGTGTGTGTGATACACGGGCCTCTCACTGTTGTGGCCTCTCCCGTTGTGGAGCACAGGCTCCGGACGCGCAGACTCAGCGGCCATGGCTCACGGGCCCAGCCACTCCGCGGCATGTGGGATCCTCCCGGACCAGGGCACGAACCCGTGTCCCCTGCATCGGCAGGCGGACTCTCAACCACTGCGCCACCAGGGAAGCCCAAAGAAAATAATTTTATTGCTCTTTTAGTGGGCTTTGAGATAGAACAGAACAAATGTATGTGTTTCATCCACCACCTTTCATGGGAAGTTTCTTTTTAAAGTCACAAATAATACATATTTACTGTAGAGAAACTAGAAAATAAAGAAGAAAATATAATCATAATAATAATGCCTTTACTCCAGGAGGACCAGTGTTAATATTGTAGAGGTAGATCCTTCCATTTTTTCACATATATCAATTATATATAAATATATTATGCATATATACAATGATTAGGAATCAGTAAACATGTTTTTTAACTAGTTTCCTCACTTACCAATATATTATAAACACCTTTCCAAGTCACTAAATATATTTCTAAAATTATTTTAATGGTTTATAATACTTCACCAAATATCTCATAATGCAGTATATTTTGGTCCATTTCTGTATTATTGGACATTTCAGTTTTGTTTACCAATTTTTTAGGATCATAATAATAAAAACTCTAACAAGTCCATTCCCAAAGTTTTCTGTAATCCTTATTTCCTTAGGTGAAATTTCTAGAATGGCTGCACCAAAAGTGTACTCTTTGTAATTCTGTTAATTCTCATTACCCAGGTTTCCCTACGAAAGAGGACACGCATTTCGTCATCGATATAGCAGAGGCTGGTTTCTTTGCCGTTGCCGACACAGGTATTAGATTTTAAAACACCTCCCAGCCAGGGGCCCAAATGGTGTATTACTGGTGTTTTGATTTGTGTTTCTTGGATTACTGCTGAGGCCCAGCACCTCTTCCTATTCACTGGCGGTGTATATTTCTTCTTTTCTGGATGGACCTCACAGTGGGTTTAAGGTTTACAGTTACACTCAGATGTGCAGAAATGTAACTTTCTTAATTTTTTATAAGTAAGCTTCACTTGTTCCTGGGCGCCCCCATTTCCACTCAGCAGAAACAAACCAACTTTTGATTCAAAGTAACTCACTGCTCAGTCACCTCTAGGTGAAGGCATCTTGCCTTCTGGTCTTCTCTCTCATCCCTTTGTGGGAAGGGTGCTTGGTCCCTTTACTACTCTCAGGCAGCCTCTGTACCTACTGCTGGTGTCCCCTGCTCTCCAGACCCCTCCCCAAGCTGAAGCAGGAGCTGCAGAAGCCCATGAGGTTTGGGTACAATAATAGTCTTTAGATGCAGACAGGGGACAGGTCTCTGGGCCACATGGGAGGACAACTCAGAAGGAGGGCTCTTTCTGCCACCACTTCTATCCTACTGATATCATCCCCCAACTCCTCCAGGTAGTTGCCAAGGTTCCAGGTGGAAAACATAGAGAAGACCCTCTGCTCTCCACCTTATCTGGTAGCGAGGGAAATTCATCTCTGTCTCCCTTGCTTGATCTCCTTTCTAAGAGTCCTAGAAATTCTGTCTCCCTTGCTTGATCTCCTTTCTGAGAGTCCTAGAAATTCTCTCCTAAGAGAATTTAATTGCCTTTGGAGTGGAAAAACTGCTCTCACCTCCTGTCCAGCATCCTTCCAACTCTGTTTTCTTGGCCCTCCAGGCTTTGATCTTTTTTTTTTTTTTTTGGTGGCATTTAAAAAGAGAGCTGTTTCTCTTGCAAATCAAAAATGCTCTATTGTTCCATGGAAGTCTTTAAAATCTCCTTTTTGAAAGTTAACTCTGAGCAATGACCTTTTTTTTTCTCTAAGCCAGTGGTTCTCACCCCTGGGTGCTCATATACTCATTAGGATCACCCCAGAGCTTTAAAAAAATCCTGATGCCTAGGCAGCACCCCAGAATTCAGAACACCTGGAGGGGTGTCCCAGGCATCTGTATACTTTTAAAGCCCCCCAGGTGACTCCAGGGTATAATCAGGACAGAGAATAGCTCTTCCAGGCTGTGACTGCCCTCCCCATCCCTGGGGCAATGGATTTGACCTCCCCGTCCTTGAAGGGAGAAGGGCTCCAGGCACCTGGGTGACAGAGCTGGGCTCTGCCACTGAGGACATGAAGGGTTGCCAACTCCTGGGGCTCACACCTTTATCTGGGTGGACTGGAGGCAGAAGAGGCCCTCAGCTGGGTGTGGAGTCCTCCTCAGCTGGGTTGACAGGCCTGAGACTGAGGTTCTGTAGATGCATCCCCACAGGGGCCGGAGAGGACGCCTCTGCCCCCCAGGCAGGAGGTGGAACAGGTTCTCATTAACTCAGCCTCAGCCAGTGCATGAAGGAAAGGGTTTCCTTGTTGCTAGAGCCTGTCAAGGACCGATATGTTACAACATATGTTTTACAGCTTCCTGGGGTCTCTGATAAATCTTTCGAGACTCCTTTATTTGCCTTTTTTCCCCCAAGGTTACGAAGCCAACTGTTTCCCTCTGCTTGCAGATGCTCTGAGGCTGAGAGCTCATTTCCGTGGGAAATTAGCCTCCGAGGAGGGAAGCTTCTGGGGGCAGCTGGTGTCGCTCTCACAGGATGAGGTTGCAGGCAGTCGTTGGGGTGGGATGACCCCCTCCCTGGCCATGATTTTCTGCATATATGCTCGGAACCCAGGAGAGAAGGGTCTCACAAGAGCGAACCACCCCCTACCCCACAAAGCTTGGTACAAACTACTGTGTTCTTTCCTTCCCAGCTGCGAACTTCTGCTTTTTCTGTGTAAGGCATTTCAATTAGGCACATACCCTGCCCTCAAGACACTGGCCAGGTAGCCGGGGAGATAACATGTAATGACACTAGCTACCATTATTTCCAGCATTTACTCCATGCCAAGCACAGGTGATAGAGATAATAATTGTACAAAAAAGCCTCCAACTTATTGAGCCCCTAATGTGGGCAGGCCCTTTAGAACACTCTGTACTCCTCACTGGAACTGAATATATCACTTCTTGCTACTGGAAGGGTGGTCCTGAACCAGTAGCAATGGCATCACCTGAGACCCCGTTAGAAATACGGAATATCAGGCTAATCCCAGACCCACTGAATCTGAATCTGCATTCTAACAAGATGCCCAAGGGGTTTCTGGACAGATTGCTACCCCTGTTTTACAGATGAGGAATCAGAGGCTCAGTGGGAATTGAGTGACTTGAAGAAGGCCACAGGGTAACCAGAAGCTAAGTAGGGATATAAACCTGCTTCACAGGACTCAAGTGATATGGGTAAAGGCTAGACTGCAGCACAGCTGGGAAGCTGAGTGCTGGAGAAAGAGCACTCCCTAGATTTCAGATGGAAGAACAGCCAGAAGGGCTTCCTGGAAGAGGGGGCATTTGAATCAGACCTAGAAAGGTGAGCAGGACCTGCCAAGAAGGGGGCTAGTCTATCTGAGGTGGAGGAGACAGCTGGAGCACAGACAGGTTGGTAGAAGAGTGAGTATCATTCGCCAGAACCTTCCCTTGGTGGCTGCTGGTACGTTAATTAAACATGAGTCCACCAGATTGGGGTGGTCCCAGTCGGGCAACCACCTTGGCCTATATACCTTGGCAGCATATATAAGTAAACCAGACCGAAACCTGTATGTGCCTCAAGGTTGGGAAATAAAAACCTGGGGGCAACCAGTCACAAACAGCCAACCAGGCTTTCCCAAACCAGACAGCCACTTAAACTATAGCCAAGTCGTTTTCTTGCTCTGCTTCTGTGTCTTTTCAAAAAAGTCTTGCCTCTAGCTCCTGTTGGGTGTACACTCCTAACCACTTTCAGTTTGAAACTGTCAGGTTTGAATTGATTTTTGCTCCAATAAACTCTTAAAAATTTAAATACGTCTCAATTTATCTTTTGACACTGTGATCTTCTATGTTCAGAAGCAACAAAGTGTTTGAGGCGGGATGGCGGTGATTCAGGAAAACTTTGTTTTCCCCTTGATCTGTGGCTGCCGGAGGGCGCCGCCACACAGCTTCTGCCTGGGCTGCAGGATGCTGAGATGGACCTGCCTTGAGATGTTCCTGGCCCCTGGTCCCTGCTTTTTGGGTCTAGTGACCCCTTTCCTCCCCTGATTTCCTGCTGTAGTATGCTCCCTCAATGGCCCACGCTCAGAGAAGGGCTCACAGAGCCCCTGGCCCTTGGACACAGAACCCCTCTTCTGGGCAATAACCAATGGTCCAACTGGAGCCCGTGTTGTAACCTTGTCTCCTGAGCCTGTTCTCACTTCCAGGTCTCTCCACTCAGCCCAGAATTTGCCCTTGACTTTCCCCTGACTGTCACATCCTTCTTATCCCGACTCAAGGTCACCATCTTGGAAAGCACTCCCTGATCTCCCCAGGCTGGGCTGGGCACTCCTGCTTTGTGCTTCCACAGCCCCTATCCCGCCCGCTCTGCTCAGTGGTGCCTGTCACATCACACTGCAAGTGTCCACTCTGCCTCCTCATGAGGCTCTGGCCCCTCCTCAGTGGCAGGTTCTGGGTCTTTCTCCTGTGCTCCCAGCATCTGGGGGAGCAGCTGACATAGGAAGTGCTGGGTGAGTAACTGTTAGACAAGCAAGGGTAGGTTTCTCTGCCTCTAGTGTCCGGGCATGGAGCGCTGATGGGAGCAGCAACGTGGCCGCTTCCATCCGGGTAGCTGTTCCTCTCGGGATACTCTCCTCCCAGCCTCTTCATTGTCTCGCCTTTGGCTTTAAGGCTTGTGAGACCATCCAGGATAATTAAGAGAAAGAAGTTTTATGGGGCTTCGATCAAAGATTTTAATTAACCTGCTTTAAGCGTTTGAATGTTCAGTCCCCAGGGCTGACCATTTGATAATGGAATTAATGCTTCTAGGCAGAGTGGGGGGAGGGGGAGGCTTCAACAAGGAGGGCCTAGTGATGGTCTCATTAACTCTTCCCAAGACAGATAGATTTCAGCTCAACATAAGCGATTGATCTCAGGTGCTTCTCATCATAAGCCCTTCTGAGTCGCTTGTGTTTTTAACATATGTGCGTATATTAACTTGACTTTAAAATGTATGTTAAACAAATGAACTAATGGCGTTTCCTTTCCTCTCCCACAGAAATCACCTACCAGAGGGCAGAAAGCCAGACTCCAGTTGGCTAAGCTAAGCGTGAACCTGGTAAGGGTGCCCTCAGCTCCCCATTTGGGTGGCCTAGATTTTGAAAGAAACCCCTGTGTATCCCAATTATGCCTAAATGCCTTCAATTCTTTGGAGAAAAAAACAGCACCATTTCTATAGGAAGCCGTTTCTGGGAGAGTTGTGTGACGGGTATAACACACCAGGTTGGACAAGGGGACCCCTTCCAGGCCTGCACATGGGGAGGGCGAGGGTGGCCCAGGAGGGGGCCTTGGAGAGGAATGCTGAAGAGAGCAAGGTTCCTGAGGCAGGGGAGGGCTGGCATCCACCGCAGATGCATGAGAGATGTGCCCAGGCATCTCCTTCCACATCCAGAAATTGGGTGCAAGGCCTGAAGTTTCCCTACACCTTCCAGAAGTTCAGATGAAGAAAAAGCGCAGGTTCTCTGCTATAAAGATAGGACACGTTTAGAAATTGATTAAGCAATAAAGGGGAACAAGGGCTGGAGTTATTTGGGACAGTACTTATTATAATGCACACGTTATTAATGTGTGGGTTCTGAGAGCTCCTTCCCAGAGCTGACATACTCCTTGGCTAAGGGGACTTCAGAGATCCCGGGGTTCTAACCAGGGTCCCCAATACCCTGACTCTGATCTCACCCCAACCAGGAACATAACTGAGTCTTTTCTCTGGTCACAGAATGAGCCACAGGCTGAGCCCTGACCTTGGCCGTATACTTATCCCTAATCCTTACCACGTACTGACCTCAGCCCGTGACCTCAGCCTCAATCCTGACTGCGGTCACTGATTAAGCCCTGACTTCACAGACTAACGCTTGTCTGTGACCCTTCTTAAGGCACAGCCCCAGACAGAATCGCAGCTCAGCCGCTGGCTCTCACATCAAGGGGGATGAATGGGGGGACGTGATGGAGCTGGGCAGGTGTCCTCCTCCCTCACAACTGGAGGCTCAGATGAGAGCTCCCAGCCCCCCTGGTGGCCCCTGGGTCGGGGCAGGTGGAGGGCTCAGGAACCTAGGGGCTGTGTGGGGTTTTCCAGGCTCTGTCCTGGCTTCACATGCAAGGCTGATTAACATGCACCTCGCTTCCCTCCATCCCCAAGTGCCTTCACCACATCATTGCTTCACTGATTAATTCCTCAGAACAAAGAACCCGGCACTTATGTGCAGATTGAATGGAAGATCCCAGAGGCCCTTCCCAGTGCCGGCTGCCCAGTCCTTTCCCGAGTGCTTGCTCTGTTGAAGTGTCTAAGGAGCCAGGAGGCCGTTAACTGGACCAGAAAACAGCGTTCTGCCTCCAGGATGCAGGGTTTGCTGGTTCCTGGGAGATAGTTCCACCCTAGAGCCAGCTTAAGAGAGTTACATTTGACATTCTGAGTAACCGATGTATTGAGTTAAAATCTGTCAGTACGTGAACGTGGTCCTTCTTTACAAACACAAGATAAATGTAGAAGTTATCCTACCACCAACATGACTGTCGTTATCATTCCCAGCACCATCATCCCCATCATCATCATTATATCATCATCATGGCTCTCTATGGGAGATGCTTTACCTGCGTTATTTAATCTTTAAATACCAGGAGTAACTGTTTAAATATTAAAGAGTAAATTTGATACTCTTGTTGAGTATCACTACAACAAGAGAGGCCATGGCACTCCATTGAGTTCAAGACCAGGAAAGCAAATTCCTCAGTGAATTTGTAGGTTTCCCATTACCAGCCTCAGAAGCTTGTGAAATCCATGTAATTTTCCTTGTTTCCTTGGCTGCAAGGAAATTCCAGAATTTCTTTCGATTGCTGAAGCTTTCCTCAGTTGGAAGTTTCTCCATATACCTTTCCTCTACCCATCTACCTTTATTTTTGGGTCCCCTCCTCCCAGTCTCCAAATCTTGCTTTCATGGCACCTGAATCTACACTACAAATGTGTGTGTATAAACACACTGTGTCAAATATTATTCTAAAGTCAATGTGTACATCGTGTTTGGGTTTCTCTTCCAGTGTTATGGAGTAGGTGCCTAACACTGACCCTCCTTTGGATAATAATTATAAAGTACAGATAAAATATAAAAATCCTGTAGGCTCTGAGGAATGAACAAAAGCAGGCAGATTTTGTATGGTTTTTGAAACTTGGAAGGGACAGGCATGTGGTGAGTTTCCCATTTTCATGACTTTTAATCTGAGGGAAACTGTAGCCATGATACAGCATAAAGCAGTGAAAACTCTGACTGAAAACCATTTATGCAACTGGATGAACAGGACAGAGCCAGAGGACAGCTGCTGGAAAGTGAGGGAAGAATTCTAGAAAGGAGAAAATCAGAGAGGGGAGCCCCAGTTCTGTAAATACATTCTGCTCCAAGTCTCTGGCTGATGAGAGTAGCTTGCAGCTAAGGCTAAAAGAACTGAAATGAAATTTGATCTGTCCACTGCACATTAGACAGTTTGTGGTTTGTCTAACCTAGTTAGATGCCTGTTAAACAGACACTAACACTTTTCACACATTTCAGAGTCATATGAAGTACACAGAGTCTTCAGAACGTAATCTGCAGAATTCAGATACAATGCAAAATTATTTGACATACGAAGAGCCAGGAAAATGGGACCAATGCCTTTATTTGGAATTACCAAATAAATTTGGAAATTTAATAAAATAGTTGCTTTAATAAAAATTAAAGCAGCTTTTACAGTCATGGCAAACATGCTTATAATGAATAAAAAAGGAGAAATCTTGGCAGATATATAGAAGCTACAAAAAAGAACCAAAGGCAAATTCTAGAACCAAGAAGTAAATATCTAAATAAAAAATTCACTGGGTGGGCTTCACAGTGGAGTAGAGGGGACAGAAGAGTGAGTGACCTTGAAGATAGATACATAGAAATGATTCAGTCTGAAGAAGGTAGAGAAAGAAGATGGGGAAAAAAGAACAGACCTTCAGGGATGGATGAGGGCAGTATCAAAATCTCTAACATACAAATAACTGGCATCCTGGAAGTGGAAGAGGGAAAAAATGGGATAAAAACTATTTGAAGAAATCATGGCCCAAACTTCCCAAAATTCGGTGTAAAGACATACAGATTCATGAATTTCAGCAAGTCCAAATCAGAATAAATAAGAAACAAACCATGCCTAGGCATATTGGAATTTAACTGCTAACAACAATGAATCAACCAAAAGGGGTTTTACTACAAAGGACTGTTTTTTTAATTCAAGATTTATTGAGCATATACTGTGTATCAGGCACGGTTTGGGTGCTGTGAGCATAACCTAGGGCTGGAATCTTCTTTAGGGAAGGAAAGGGTAGTACTGGAATTGGCCTGAGATTGAGTTTTGTTCAGTAAAACCAAATTGACATGAAGAATACAAGCAGAGCACACCCAGAGTCCAGGACATAGAGGCAATTCAAGAACACCGGATGGTGTTGAACTGCGTATTTTAGAAAAAGAGCATCACGGACTTTTGGGGGAAGGGATTGAAATCTCATGGTGGAAGAGACTTTTTTTTTTTTTTTTCGGTACGCGGATCTCTCACTGTTGTGGCCTCTCCCGTTGCGGAGCACAGGCTCCGGACGCGCAGGCTCAGCGGCCATGGCTCACGGGCCCAGCCGCTCCGCGGCATGTGGGGTCTTCCCGGACCGGGGCACGAACCCGTGTCCCCTGCATCGGCAGGCGGACTCTCAACCGCTGTGCCACCAGGGAAGCTCAGTGGAAGAGACTTTAAAAGACCAAAAACTCAGGAGATGAGAACCGGGGGCTGGGGGCATGCGTTAGCATTCAACACAAGTAACAATTTTCTTTTCCTCTTAAAGGCTTGAGTCTACCTAGTGGGGAACATAGCCCTGGAGAAGGAGGCCTCAGGGAATCTGCTAACACTGAGATGAAAACTTAAGAATTGGTGTCCTGGGGCTTGGTGTTAGTAACGTCTTGGGTGAAGAAGGATGGATTTCTGGTTCTGCAGAATGTGGGTGACGCTTGCCACTCCGTGTGTGTGCATGTGTGTCCAGATGCAGGGCGCTGGGGCGTGTGGATCAGCAGTCTCGGCTCGTTCTTTCATCTCTTCACTATTTTTTGAGCCTCGAGGATGCGCGGGAGCTGACAAGGCAGTGATGAGCAAGGCAGACGAGGCTCCAGCCTACTCTAGGGTCTGCCGGGAGAGACAGAAAACCTGCAAGAAAACACAGCGCTATGACAAGGACGTAGGTGCTGGTGCTTTACATGGGAGACCACCTCGAGAGGCAGTTAGGAGGTGGGGAAATTGAGGCAGGGAAGGGAAGAAAGCTGACAACCTGTGTTAATGAAGGGGTACTACTGGGGGCACCTGGAACTCCATCAGGCGGGGATGCTCCGAGCACGGTGATGTCCCAGGTGGAGATGGGAGCTGGGGAGTCACCTACTTTCTTCCTTCTCTCACTGGTTGAGGTCTTTCTTCAGGGGAGTTAAGTTCTCCAGCTCCCACGTGGTGTCTGGTGCAGCTGGGGTGGAGGACCCCTTAGGCTGAGAAGCAGGGAGGCTCGCAGAGGGGCTGGACCTGTCCTCCGCTGCTGAAGGTGATCTGGAGGTGGGGGGCAAGAGCCCACTACCCGGCCACCCATGGCCAGGACTTTGGTTGTTCTTTTAAAGTGTAAAGGGAGCCACGGAAGCTTTTAAACAGAAGAGTGAAATGACCTGAGTTAATGGTAAAATTCGAGAGAGGCGCAAACTCCCGGAGGAGGTGAGGGAGGATGGAGTCCAGGCACACTGGCCCCTGAGAGGAGCAGAGACATTCTTCATTGAGGCAGGAATGAGGGTCTGAGTGTGGGGACCCGGCGGCAGGTTTGGCGAGAAGAGGAGGGAGTTTCTGTTGATGGTTTCCTTTTTGTCCTCCGTGAAGAGTGAGGTGCCCTCCTGGGCTGCAATGGGGGCGGGAGGAGGTTGGAGGGGAGAAAATGTAGAGGACCATTTTCTGCAGGGCTCACCTCCCCGTCTCTTCTCCTGTTTGAATTTTGTCAGCGGCGTGAATCTAAATTGTAACTAATCAGTTCATTTAATGTGATTTGCTCTGGCAGCATTTAGCTGCCCCACTGCTGGCAGTCAGAAATGAAATAATTGGGTTCAAGCAGGCTGGGGTTTTGCCAGGAGAGCACAGCCCGGGCGGAGGGAAGGGTGTTGGGGGCCACCCTGCAAGGAAGACCTGTGATTTGCAGGCCCCTGGAATCAGGGTGGTGGCTGGCACCCCAAGGCTCATGTCTGTGTGCTCAGGGCATTGGAAGGATGTGCATCTCAGGGTGAGTCAGGCTTTGGGGATGGTCCTTCCCTTTCTTGGACTTACGCTCCACAACTGAAAATTTGTTTATTTCCACACCATCCCCTTTCCACTGTACTCCCTTTCATCCACTAGAAGAGTAGTGAAAAACACATACGTGAACTAGCCCAGTGCACATTGTTGAATTGCAAAAGCCTATTTTTGACATCAAAATATTTTCTGAACGTCCAGATGAGAGAGTTATTTAATAGCTGTTGATTAAGAAGATATCTAATAAGAGGCTATACTTTGGGGACATTTATTTATCTAATTGTATATTTCATAGGTATTAATACGTTCTTACTTTTATAAGGTTTAAGCAGTACAGAGCAAACCACGGTAAGTTAAAATTTCCAGACGCGAGTCAAGGTTAATCGCGTGTTAATGACAAATCTAGTGTGGATAGTAAAGGGAATGAGCTGGGTCCAAATACCCTGGGGAGAGACTTACCTTTCTGAGCCAGACACAGACCTCTTCCTCCTCTCATGCCGACTAGCTGGGCATCACTTGCTGTTTTGACTTCACGTGGTCCCAAGAAATCCTATTCCTGTCAGTGGTGGGTTAGATTTGTGGCAAGGATAATTTGGAACCATCATCAGACATGATTCATTCATCACAAATATCAAGTCATATAGCTGAAAAGTAAAGGATGACAAATCGATCTGGGGCTATTAATTGGATGTTCCCAAGCAACAGGGTTTCATCTCTGACAAGGAGCCCCTTCACCCAGGGGTGTCAGTTCTCAGAGACCCATGGCCCTGCCTTCCCTCAAACCTCAGAACCCTACCATACTGACATCCTGATCTCAAACTTCCCAGCCTCCAGATCTATGAGAAATAAATTTCTGTTCCTAATGCAGCTCACCCTCAAAGATGCTGAACACACAGTTCACTTCAATCTGAGTTTTGGGCAAAACATTTCTTCCACACATGGAAGTCATCCTTTCTTGGGTCATTACTCATCCCCCTTCCCTACAGATAACCACCGTCAATACCTTGACGTGTGTTCTGATATCCTGTTGCTCTTTATGTAGGGGAGTGTGTGTGTGTGTGTGTGTGTGTGTGTGTGTGTGTGTGTGTGTGTGTAAACAAGTGGTATCATACTGTACAAATTATTTTCAACTTGATTTTACTTGATGATATGTCTTGAACATCTTTCTGCATCAGTACACGAAAGTCTACTGCATGATTTTAACATTTGCAGAGAATTCTGTTGTTTCAGAATTTATTTAGCCATTCTCCTATTGATGTATATTTACAAATTCCCCAACCCCCTGCAGTTTTGTTATTACCAACCAGGCTACAGCAACTATTGTTGTATGTATATTTTTTGCACATAGGCCAGTATTTCTTCAGGCTGGGTTTCTAGAAGTGAAATTGCTGGGGTAAAGGGAATGAATATTTAAACATTGGTTGATGATGCTGGATGGCTTCCAAATGACCTCAGGGTTCACACTGCTTCCAGCAAGTATCTGAAAGCACCTGTTTCTCCATATTCTTGCTAACGTTTGTTACTATCAATCTTTTTAATTTTTGGCAGTATAATGAGTGCAAAATCATCTCTCATTATTGCTTTAAATTCCATTTCCCTGCTTCCTAGTGGAAGCTGTGTATTTTCTCATATGGTTATTGACATTTGTATTTTTCTTCAGTGAATTGCCTACTCCATATACTTTGTCCAATTTTTACTGTGTTATGTGTCTTTTTAAAAAATTACTTTGTATAAGATCTTGATGTATTCCAGCTATAAATTCTTTGTGTGTCAAATGTGTTACATATAATGTCTCCTCATTTGCTATTTGTAATTTAACTTTGTACATGAGGTATCATTTTTCAAGAAAGTGTTCTAAATTTTATGAGATTAAATATGCTAATTTTGGGCTTCCCTGGTGGCGCAGTGGTTGAGAGTCCGCCTGCCGATGCAGGGGACACGGGTTCGTGCCCCGGTCCGGGAAGATCCCACATGCCACGGAGCGGCTGGGCCCGTGAGCCGTGGCCGCTGAGCCTGCGCATCCAGAGCCTGTGCTCCGCAACGGGAGAGTCCACAACAGTGAGGCCTGCGTACCGCAAAAAATAAAAAAAATAAAAATAAATAAATATGCTAATCTTTTATTGTGCGGCTTCAGGGTTATGTGTCTTGTTTTGGGATAGTCTTTCCAACAGCTAGATTATAAGAATTACTTCACAGTTTTATTCCAACCCTTTTATAGTTTCCTTTATTTTTTTATGTTCAGCTTTTTAATCTGACTGGAATTTATGTATATGGTGTAAATTATGTATCTAACTTATTTTTTTTTCAAACAGATATACAGTTTTCTTTAAACTATTTCTTGAATAGTTCTTTGTGTCCTAGGGATTCAAAATGCTGTCCTTATTGCAAATAATATTTTGAAACGGGCTTCCCTGGTGGTGCAGTGGTTGAGAATCTGCCTGCCGATGCAGGGGACATGGGTTCGTGCCCCGGTCTGGGAAGATCCCACATGCCGCAGAGCAGCTGGGCCCGTGAGCCATGGCCGCTGAGCCTGCGCGTCCGGAGCCTGTGCTCCGCAACGGGAGAGGCCACAACAGGGAGAGGCCCGCATACTGCAAAAAAAAAAAAATTGAAACTAATTATAAATGTATGTATTAAATTATTTACAGTAGAATACTTTGAATAGCTCCTACTTCTTATATTATTATTTACATTATAGATGAAATTGCCATATAGACACAAGATATATGTATATATATACACACACAAGAGTGTTTATAGATTCTTTTCCATTTCTGTGGTCAGTTTCAGTCAGTTCATGATGCTAGAACAGAAGACCGCAGACTGGGTGCATTAGGAACAGAAATTTATTTCTCATAGATCTGGAGGCTGGGAAGTTTGAGATCAGGATGTCAGTATGGTCGGGTTCTGATGAGTATCCTCTTCCTGGTTCACAGATTGGCTGTCATTTTGCTGTGTCCTCACATGGGGGAGAGCAGAGAGAGAGAGGAAGCAAGCTCTTTTGTGTCTCTCTCTTCTTAAAATGGCACTAATCCCATCATGAGGGCCCCACCCACATGACCTAATTACCTCCCAAAGTGCCCATCTCCAAACGACATCACACTGAGAATTAGGGTTTCAACACATGAATTTTGGTGAGAGAGGAGAGGGAGGAACACAAATATTTAGTCCATAGCACTATTCCTATGCTTGCACCACATCATTTAAATAAATATAACTTTAATAGTTTTTCTCATCTCTGTTCAGACAAATTTGCCATCATTTTTATTTTTCAGAATTGTCTTAGATATATTCATACATAAATTAATCCAACTCCATTCTTCCATTGATTGGAAATAATATACTCTCCTATTCATTAGTGATCTTTAGATTACAACATGCTTCTTTGCTTATCATAGTCTAATGTTGATCAGAACTTTTATTTCCCTCCTGCACAATGTAAGGACCTCAGAACAGCTTTATTCCATTTATTCTTCATTCATGTGCTATTGTTGTGTATTTTAATTCTATACATATTTCAGATCTCACAAGGCAATATTATTAGTGTTTTATATAATTGATATTCATTTTTAAAAATTAATTAATTGATTTATTTTTGGCTGTGTTGGGTCTTCGTTGCTGCACACAGGCTTTTTCTAGTTGTGGCGAGTGGGGGCTACTCTTTGCTGTGGTGCACAGGCTTCTTATTGCTGTGTATTCTCTTGTTGCAGGGCACAGGTTCCAGGTGTGCAGGCTTCAGTGGTTGTGGCATGTGGGCTCAGTAGCTGTGGCTCGCGGGCTCTAGAGTGCTGACTCAGTAGTTGTGGTGCACAGGTTTGTTGCTCCGTGGCATGTGGGATCCTCCTGGACTAGGGCTTGAACCCATTTCCCCTGCATTGGCAGGTGGACTCCTAACCAGTGTGCCACCAGGGAAGCCCTTGATATTCATTTTGATTTATCTACATATTCACCTTTTTTTCCTCTTCATTCTTTACTTCTGGTGTTGCATCTGGAATCATTTTTCTTTTAGTATTTTCTTTAGTGCAAATTGGTTAGTGGTGAAGTCTCTTCATTTTTGCTTTTCTAAAATTGTCTCTATTTCTTTGTTCTTGAAAGGTGTTTTCACTGGGTTTAGAATTCTAGATTGGCAGTTCTTTTCTCTCAGTACACTGAAAATACCATCCTTCTGTCTTTTGTTATTGCTGTTGAGAAGTCAGCTGTAGGTCTTAACTGTTCCTTCTTAGACGTAATCTGATTTCACTCCCACCCCTAGCTGTGTTTAAGATTTTCTCTGTCTTTGGTTTTCTGTAGTTTCACTATGATGTGTATGAATGTATATTTATTTTAATTTATTTTGCTAAAATGTCATTGGGTCTTAAATCATGGATTGGTTTCTTTCATTAATTTTTGAGATTTTAAAGCCATTTTATTTGTTCAAATATTGCTTCTGACCTATTCTCTACTCTCCTTCTGGGACTCCAGTTAAACCTATGTTAGTCATTATCACGGAACCTATGTCTCTTACCCTCTGTTCTGTAATTTCCATCTTTCTGTCTTTCTGGGCTTCATTCTAAATATTTTCTTCGGTCATATATTTCAGTTCATTAATTCTCACTTCAGCTGTGTCTTGAGTTCTGAATTTTAAACATTATCTTTTTCAGTCTAGATTTTCTGGTTGGCTCTTTTTCAAATCTGCTCTGACACGTTATATGTTGTCAGATCCTTTTCATTTGGTTCTGCCAGGTGCTAGCAATCTTGGATCACCTTAATCCAATTTCAGGCCTTAAAATATTCTGGAACACCTAGTGATTTGAAACTGAGAGGCAGTCTGTGTGATGGTGGATTTACTTCAGGTTCACCTAAGAATGTAACTCTTTGGCATCTCAAACTTCAGTGTGAGTGGTTCATTAGGGTCCCTGACCAAGCTTTCATAAGTGTTCCTTAGCTTATAAATCACCTCTTCTAGATTTGAAATTGAGGTGGCCTCCATTTCCAGGTTCATCTCTCTGTATTTCTCTCTTCTTTCAGATCTTGGTGTGATAATTCCTCACTATTTTCTTTACTCTTTGATGCATCTAGAAACCTGCTTTTAAATACTATGTCCAGATTTTTTTTTTGGTTTATCTTTGAGGTTTGTGTGTGTGTGGGGATGTTGGTTTGAATCAACAAGGTTTGCTATTATCAGAAGTGGAAATCCTACATTTTCTCTTTCATTTACATTTCGGAAGCAGTTTGTCAAGTTCTAACACATTCCTGTTGGGATTTTGAATGAGACTATTTATAGAGTCACTGGAGGAGAATAGACATGTTTACAATATTGAGTCTTGCCATTCAGGAATATAATATATATGTTAAAAGTTCTCTTATGGGGCTTCCCTGGTGGTGCAGTGGTTGAGAGTCCGCCTGCCGATGCAGGGGACACGGGTTCGTGCCCTGGTCTGGGAAGATCCCACATGCTGCGGAGTGGCTGGGCCCGTGAGCCATGGCCACTGAGCCTGCGTGTCTGGAGCCTGTGCTCCGCAATGGGAGAGGCCACAACAGTGGGAGGCCCGCGTACCGCAAAAAAAAACTTCTCTTATGCCTTAGAAAAGCTTTATACTTTTCTTAATAGATAAGTTGTCCATTCATTCATGAATTAATTTCTAAATATTTTATGGATTTCACTATTAATGAGAATGGAATGCTCTATTCCATGGCTCAGCAATCTTTGTCTGTAAAGGGCTAGACGGTAAATATTTTAGGCTTTGTATCTCTGTTGTAAATAATCAACTCTGCCTCTGTGATGTCAAAGCAGCCACAGGCAATGTGTAAACCAGTTGGCATAGCTATGTTATAATAAAGCTTTATTTACAAAAACAGGTAGTGGGTGGGTTTGGTTCACATGCCAACTCCTGCTCTAGTCTATTACATTTTTTAAATTGTTTATTTCTGTGTATTTTAAAGCTACTGATTTTAAAATTTTGATCTTACAGTTAACAAACTTAACGAACTCTCACATTAGTTCTAGTGCCTTCTCATTTGATTTTCCAGAGAGATGATTATATGATCTGCAAACACTGACAAATCCTCCTCTTCCTTCCCAATGATTACACTTCCCATGTAATTTTCTTGTCTTGTTACACTCCCTAGAACTTCCAGTACAAGGCTGTATAATTATGGTGATAGCAGTCATCTTTGTATTTTTAATCTCTTTTTTGGAGGAAACATTTCAGATGTTCTCATCATTAATTGTGGTGTTTATTGTAGGTTACTAACAGATGGGCTTTGTAAGATTAAGAAAGTTTTCTTCTATTCTGAGAATACGAGGGTTTTAAGAATGTTGAATGAATTAAATGGGTAAAGATGGCCAAAGGTACAAACTTCCAGCTGTAAGTTAAGTCCTGGGGACATAATGTACAGCATGGTGGCTATAGTTAACAATACTGTATTGTATATTTGAAATTGCTAAGAGAGTAGATCTTAAAATTTCTCACCACAATAAAAAAATTTTTGTAACTGTGTGTGGTGATGAATAACTAGATTTATTTGTAATATATACATATAACCAATCATTATGTTGTATGCCTGAAACATGTCATATATGTCTATCATATCTCAAAAAAAAGAAAGTTGAATTTGATCAAATGTTTTTCCACCCTCAATTGAAATAATTTTTTGTTTCTAGTCATTTACTTTATTAATGCAGTGATTTACAATTATAGATTTCATAATATTTATTGAATGGTTCTTCTTGGTGATAATATATTATTCTTTTAATATAGTGATGCATTTGATATGCTAATGAATTCTTTAAAAATTTCCCATTTAAGAACTTAAGTGAGATTGGCTTGCAGAATATTTTTTTGTGTTACCCTTACTTGGTTTTGGTATCATGGTTATGCTAAATTTTATGGAATAAAAAAGGGTGATTTCTGTATACTTTGGAATATTTTGTATAGTTAGGTATTTTCTGTTCATTCACGGTTTTAGTATAACTGGCCCCCACGTCCTGATGGAGTGGTACCTATTTGCAAGGTAATTGTTAACTGTTACTTCAATTTCTTCCACAATTAGTTCATTCAGAATTTCTATCTCTACTTGAGTACGTTTAGGTAATTTTCCTAGGAAAGTATCTATTTTATCTATATTTTAAAATTTGTTGAATAAAGTCATTAGTGTTCTCTTATAGTTTTAAAAGTCTTTTCCATATCTGTAATTAGGTGTAATTTCTCATTTTGAATGTTGTTTATTATGCCTCTTCTTTCATTTCTTCATCGCCACTGGAAATTTGTATATTTTACTGGTATTTTTAAAGACAGCTTTGATTGTACTGATTAGGTCTACTTTTCTTTCCTGCTTTGGTTGTGCTTTCATATTTTATGGTGTTTATTTACTATGTCCAGGGAGAAAGTATTTTAGTTTATTATTTTTGAGTTTCTTATTTTGATGCTCAAAATTTTAATTTTCAAGCTATTCAGTCAATTTTAAAGAGACACCTTTATTCCTCTTTGAAAGCATGTTCTGAGTTTGTTGAGTTTGATTTCTTTCTTTCATAGAGTTGGTTTTCCATAAATACTTAATGAACTTTTGATGTATCCCCGTACCCCAAAACACAAGCCTATTGTGCCTCCCTGTGCTGCTTTGAAGGAGGGGTGGCAAGTACTCGTTGAGGAGGGATTGACTGGTGGTGTGTTTTCTGGGTATATAGGTTCCCATCCTTCCTGATGGTCAGTATGGTCAGGGGCCTCACTGAATATGCGGGACAGGGCTTCCTTTCTTGGGAGAGGAAAGGGGCTGACCAGTCTGGCTGTCCTGAGTGCTGCTGCCCAGATAACCTTTCTCTGAATAACCAGGGTCCACTGTCTCTTCTTCCATCTTATACCTCTGAGTTTAGAGTTCCACGGGACAGCTTCTCCCTTCAAAATTATCTTTCTTTTTGGCAGTTTTCCTCTGATTTACTTTTTTTCAGATCAAATCTTGTTTATTTATATTCTTCTAAATTTCTTCACCATTTCTGAAATACTAGCATCACTTGTTTTGTTTTCCTGGGCTATTATAGATTTTTTTTTTTTTTTTTTTTTTGTGGTACGCGGGCCTCTCACTGCTGTGACCTCTCCCGTTGCGGAGCACAGGCTCCGGATGCGCAGGCTCAGCGGCCATGGCTCACGGGCCCAGCCGCTCCGCGGCATGTGGGATCTTCCCAGACCGGGGCACGAACCCGTATCCCCTGCATCCGCAGGCGTACTCTCAACCGTTGCGCCACCAGGGAAGCCCTAGTATAGATTTTTTAAATCGTTTTATTTCATTTTGTAGAATTGTATATTGCCACCTTCACTACTCCAAATGCAATTGTACTTTTAAATAAATTCATGTTTTATTAACCTCAAGCACCCATATATATTTCAAAAATAGTTGTATTTCTATATAAGATGTAAGAGTTATAAGAGATATATATTATTTATCACATAGGTAAGAGTTTTTCTATGTACAGAGAATATTTAGTACCTCTGTGAATTCAAGACTTCCCAATGTCTGTGATCCAAAGGTTGAGAATAATGCACTTGACAGCCAGGACAAATAGTGTGGCCACTGATTAGAATATTAAGATAGGTAAATATGGAAATGAATATAATCATTTGTCACTGTAATTTTCTCTTCTGAGATTTACCAATTTAAAAATTAACTTTTGGATACTCATGTGGATTATATAAATTTCTGTATGGGTGGTGGTAAAAGTGATGATGTATATTGATTAAGATAAGAAAAGAATATGTTTGCTGAATTGGGGTTTGGTTGTTTTAAGCCTGTTTGTATAATGAGTGTTAAATACGACACTGTCGGGAGTCTCCAAGATCACCTCCAGGTCCGATTTGCTAGAAGGACCCACAGGATTCAGCATATAGTTGTACTCACAGCTGTGGTTTAGTCCAGCAAAAGTATCCAAAGAGAAGTCGACAGAGGAAAAGGCACATGGGGCAGAGTCTGGAGGAAAACGGGTGCAAGCTTCCAAAAGTCATCTCCCATTGGAATCACACGGGATTCACTTAATTCCTCCAGTAACAAGTTGCGACAACATGTGTGAAGCTTGTTAGAGATCGGGATTTTTATTGGGAGAACCTCTGCCTAGCACATACCAAAGTTCCAGCCTCCTAGAAGGAAAGTAGGTGTCCATTATAAATCATATAATTTGTGCAAACGATTCAGGCACAAGGAGTCATTCTTCTCTTTTAGGGAAAAGCTTTATTTCAGTATAAGGAAATGTTTACCATTCAAGTTTCCGGATGCCAGCCAAGGGCTAACCTTGCAAGCAGGCCTTTCTAAGGATAGGGGTCTCAGCCCTACCATGCAATCTCCTTTCTACACAACTCCTAACCTCTGCTTTTGAATAGACGTGATGGAACAAATAATATGTTACTGACTAAATCTGCAAGAAGTTTTTTTTTTTCACCTTTCTTTTTCCTACTCACAAGCCTAAAGACATGTCAGTTAATAGCATATGAGAGTCCTGGGATGTACTTTTACAAACATTTCTTAAGTATCTACTATGTGCCAGGCACTCTGCTAAATGCTGGGGCTGCAGAGACCATGGGACTCACAAACTTAAGAACATAGTCCTTCGCTGAGACACGCATGGCCAACCCTGCTGGCCTGCCCCAGGACTGCCATGAACCTGAGAGTTTTTATTCTGGGAAGGACTGGATTTTCAGTTGAGGCTTTTATTGAGCCTGATGATCTAGGCTCAGAACGACATGATCTCAGGAAGGACACATAGAAACTGTCCAGTCTGAACTATTCGGGTGAGATTCACCTGCCAGGAGTGGCAGGCTCATTTCCCCCGACAATCTTTCATGTTTTATTCGGTTTTATTTCACTGTTTGGGAAAGATTATCCCCTGATTTGTTTATTTTTATCTGCTGAGGTGTTGGTGGCAATACTAAATGACATGAAAGGAATGTACACGGGGCTTTGAGGAAACCAAGGGCCTGAAAGAGCCCTTTTGTCTTGGTTTGTCTCCAAGGGCATCATTGGAGCCCATGTAGTGCTGCTCTGAGCTTAGAAACCTTCTCTGGGCCAGTGACTGGTGTCTTGGACCTCATGACCATCAAGGAACAACTCTCTCTGAGCTCCTCTGGGCCCTGGGTTTCTCATTAAGGGGATTTTGGAGTTTGGAGGGTGATGGAGCATCTTAGGACCCGGGGTGGAGAGGAGGTCAGGACCAGGCGTGCCCAGTGCCGCCACGGAAGCTTGGAAATGGGTTTTCAGTGGGAGATGGAGGAATAGCCCAGTGACTGACTCCAGGAAAAGAGGTCAAGTTTCAACCAAAGATGAGAAGGAAGTGCAGTGGGACCAGGGCCAGGAGACCTGAACAAAGAGGAAGCACGGTGCTTGGGTTGCGTTTCCCCAACACACTTGGCGGGAAGGATGAAAAGGAACTTACAGGACTCAAGTCAGTGTTTCTGTGCTTCTGGAGCGTCTCTGTTGATCTGTATTAGGAACGTGGTGGGCGATGCTCTTTGATAATCCTAGGTGAGGTGGGGGGAGACTCTGCACCCCTCTATGTCTTTTCCTGGGACAGGCTGGTAGATTTCATTCCAAGTGTGCAATTGTGTGGTGTCTGTTTAATGCTGCTGGTGGGGAGAGTCCAAGCCTGGCCGTGATGGGGGACAACGGCAGGGCATGTGGCTCAAGGCCCAGAAGGCAGACGACCCCTTTGGAGGGCTCTCCCTGTGGGTTTTGTATGTTATAGGTTTCATGTGTGCATTTTGGTTTATTTCTGAATTGCTGCAGCCCCTTTAGTGGCCATGGGACACGACTGCTGTAGGGAAGTTGTAATGAACTTTCCATCTGAGGGAGTCTTGGTTGTAAGAGGCAGACTGTAATTTCGGAGTCAAAGGTGAGGAGATGGGTCAAGATGTGGTGACAGGTTCAGAGAAGTATCCCAAGGCTCTTCAATGTCAGCGAGTCCACTGCGATCAGTTGGTTCTATTTATGTTAAATACAACGTTGAGGTACAGAAAAGAGGATATTGGGGAATTAGTGGTTGGAGGGGGGGTGATGGTTTGCAGACCAGCCAGAGAGAGAGAGAGAGAAATAGAGGCAATGGGGCAAAGCACACCTGGGTTCTGCCCCGCCCAGGGTGCTCCATGCAAGCTGACTGATTACCCCCCGGAGCCTCTTCTTCAGCTGCACGTGGGGGGATAATCATCGTCCCTACTTCCCACAGTCATTATGAGCATCGAGAGAAAGCATGCACAGGAAGTCGCTGGATTAGTGCCCAGTGTACAGTAATTACATTTCACTGCGGACTTGTACTATGCCTGTTACTACTACTGTTACTCCTGCAGGCTCTTACCCAGGACGAGGCTGGTGCAGTAGAGTCAGGGCATGGGGCCATCCCTGGGAAAATGAGGGTCTTAGAACTCTGTCTGCAGGGGAGAGGGCTTGGATCCTTTGTTGGGGCAGCTGGGGAGAGACCTGCCCAAGGAGAGAGCAATAAGTCTATGCATTTGATCTCCAGAGTCTAGATCAGTCTGGGACTCCTGGGCCACAGAGGTCCTTCCTTTTCCTGTCAATCTGGGGGCGTGGCTTTCTCTCAGTCAATCACCCACTGGCTTATAAGCATTGAGATAAAGCAAATGTAAAGTGGGAACAATACTGCCCAACTGTGGCTGTGATTACACTTTTCTCATGTGTCTCTGAATTGGTCACTTAAGTCAGCAGATGCCTGACGTAAATGGGCCTCCACCCTCCTCCACAAAATATCCCCACCTAGAACACAGAAGTCGGTGGTTGTTTTTGCTTTAACTTTGACTTTGAGGGGTGCATCTCCCACAATAAATGAAATATTGTGTGACGCGTGTGCAGGGTGCTCACTCAGAGTCAGGTGAACAGTGGTGCCCTTGCCTCTCGTAACCTGTTCTGAAAAGAGCTGCTAGAGGGATTCTGTTAAAACAAGAATCAGATCAGATCTCTTCTCTGGTCAAAATCAACCTCCCCTCCCCCGTCAAATGCTCCACTCCAACACCTCTTATTCCCCCTCCTAATTTATATTTCCACTAGCACTTATCACTGTCTAACATCACAGTCATCCTTCGGTATCCACGGGAATTGGTTCCAGGACCCATTGCAGATACCCAAATCCGCAGACGCTCAAGTCCCATAGTCGGCCGGCCATATCCACGGGGTCCGCATCCACGGATTCAACCAGCCATGGATTGTGTACTAAGTCTGTGATGCTACAGTCAGGTCACAAGCCAGTCACTATAAGAACCAAATATGTTTGGTCAACAGATGACTCTTGTTACGAACTCCAGGTCCTAAGGAACTTACCACTTGGGAACCAAGAAATTCTTTAAAATGGAAGAATTGAGACCAAATGCACAACTGTGCAGAATAACCAGGGATGCTGTCTAGAAGCTTCTGCTAGTAAAATGAAAAATCTTTCAGTGATGCCAGGTGGTGCTATTAGGAAGCTCACATACGCATCAGATTCCTTACATCAACAGCTTGAGCAATTTAGATTTTCTTTAGTGTACTTTCAACCTCTGGGCCCAACGATTTCTTCGGGAATTTTGCAAGAGTTTGTTATACCATCTCCTCCCCCAGTAAAGTCAACCCCTTCAGACCTCAGTTTCCCCAGGGAGTAAATGGGAAGTGGAATACGATGACCCCTCGGCTTCCTCAACCCGGATTTTCTGTGATTCTGTGACAGGAGTCCCAGCTTAGGTGAAGCAGAACTGAATAAAAGCTTTCCGCGGCCGAAGATGGTGAGGCCCCTCATGCAGCTGGAACTGTGCCCCTCTTTTGTCCATTTCATGCTTATGCTTCTTAGCTTTTCAAATCATCCTTGAGCCAGTCCTGCAGGGGTCTTCTGCAGGGTCTCCTTTTTCCTAATCACCTTTCCCTGGGCATCTTCTGTTCATATGGGTTCTCTGCTTGGATGTTTGACTCAACCGATGTTGATTAGCCCAGATGTTGCAACCTGGAGGGTTGAGAGAAGAGGTCCAGAGGGAAAGGCCTCCTGGTACTGCTGCTGGCCTCTGTTGTGGGTGAGACTACGTCCAACTTGTCAGGATCTTGTAGGACCAAAAATTACTTTTACATATCCTATGAGCGAGAATGATCTGGAAATTACTGGAACGCTGGAAACAAAGTCAGTGTTCTATAATCGGAAGGATCTTTAGAGTAAGTTGGTCCAACTTCCCCATCCCGGCTAGGAATTTCTTCTCCATCCTCCCCAAGAGGTGGTCAGTGAACTTCTGCTTGCACAGCCCAAGTGATGGGGAGCTCATTACCACCTGAAACAGCTCATTCAATTTCTGGACATCTCCAATGGTATCCATTTGTTCCATCCACAAAGCTGAGATTGGTTTCCCTTAGGGGGCACCCATTTGAAGATGAATCTTGGGTCACCAGTTGGACTCCACAGAGAATGTGTAACCCATTCATCAGCATCTTCTTGCCTCCAGGCTCAACTGCTCTTTTCAGCACATGGATTTCCATTCTGTCCTCCTCTCGGAGGGCCCTTGAAGAACTCTATTCTTCAGTCCTGGACTGATTCACACAAAATAAGCAGTGGGGGATCTGAAAGGTCTTTAGAGAGCTGTCCACGCACAAGTACTTGCCAAGGAGGGAGAGGGTGTGTTTCAGCCACTGGGTTCTGGGCAGGGGCATCTGGATCAAATAACCTGTTGAGAACAACTGGCCTGGCTCTGAACCTCTGGGCCAGAACCAATGCCCATTTGCCGTCATACCTTTCCAGGGCACTTCTTAGAGAATATTGGAGCAAATATAACCCTCAGAGAGAATCTGCTTCACCCTTTTATTCCATTTGACACATGGGGAAGACTGAGTCCCAGAGAGGGGGACAGCTTTGGCAAACGTCATCCAGCAGTAGAAAAAACTGAAGCCCAGATCTTGTGCTTCCCGATTTCAGTGAGATTGCATTTCATTTAAAAGAGAAACACTGGGGCTTCCCTGGTGACACAGTGGTTGGGAGTCCGCCTGCCTATGCAGGGAACGCGGGTTCGTGCCCCGGTCCAGGAGGATCCCACGTGCCGCGGAGCGGCTGGGCCCATGAGCCATGGCCGCTGGGCCTGCGCGTCCGGAGCCTGTGCTCCGCAACGGGAGAGGCCACAACAGTGAGAGGCCCGCGTACCGCAAAAAAAAAAAAAAAAAAAGAGAAACACTGAAGATCTCAATGTGTCTTTGGTTCCGGGAGTCCTCAGAGAGCTTTGTCCTCCGGAAATTACCTCTTCTTCCCATTGTCTGTGGTTTCCCCATGCTGATCCTGTGTCTGTGTCCTGAGCTCAGGGGGCACTGCCCCAGCCTGGAGCTTCCTCCCCCATCCCTGAAAGTCTGCAACCCAGCACCTTCCTAATTCATGACCCCCCAGGGCTTATCATCGCAAAGGTACGATGAAAAGAAAATCTGTTAATATTCAAGCAACTCTGCTAAACAAGCAACTCTTTCAGGGTGACTATTTATTGCTATTTATGATGACAGATTATCTTTCTGATTTCCCCCAGCACATGTCTCCAGAGGAAATTAGATACAGTACTTTCCTTAAGCAGGACCAGGAGAGGATGTTTCTATAAATACTTAACAACTTGTCAGGGGAGATTACAAATATTGGCATGTCCTTCACAATGTCATGTTGGTTACTGAAGCTGTTGTAAGAAATCAGGATAGTTTATTTTCTTCCTGTTTGAAGGTAGTGCTACATTTTCTGAGGCCAGAGGAGGTTCTTCTAGAGGCAGAAGCTCTAGGATCAGACTCAAGGCCAGGGGCCCGGCACCCCCCAGTCTTCTCACGGGACTTACCAAGAGCACGGGCTTTGGGGTCAGATGTCTGAGTCCACTGGCTCCACTATTTCCCAGCTCAGGGACCTTGGGCAAACCCCTGAGCTTCTCAGAGCCTCAGTTTTCTCCTCTGAATGATGACTGTATCATGACTCATCTCAAGGTGTTGCAAAGATTAAATGAGGCAACGTGTGAAAATTCCCTGTCCTGTGGTGGGTGATCCACAATACGGATCTCGTTCTCTCCTCTTTCCAGTCCATCGAGAAGACCTCCCTCATCAGCAGACATGGGTGGCCCTAAGTCCTATTGTCTTCTGACTTCCTGTGTTGCTTAGGAGAAATCTGACAATGAGGAGAATAATAAATACAGTTAATGAATGCTAACACTTCTCAATCTCTTACCATGTGTCAAGAATTGTTCTAAGGGCTTCACGTGGATTCAGTCATTTAGTCCTCCTAGCAACCTTATGAGGGAGGTACTAGTAGCATCCCTCTTTTACAGAGGAGGAAACTGAGGCAGAATGATGTGCTCAAGGCCACCCAGGTAGAGGGAATGGAGCTGAGATTGGCCTCAGGCACTCAACTACCCAGCTTTGAGATCTCTGAAGGATGGCCCTCACTCCTTTTTAGCAATCTCTCTCCTCAGTACCCTTAAGAATTTTCTCTTTATCCTATGTGTTCTGAGTTTTACCATCATGAGTGTAGGTATGGAGTTTTAATTTATCCTTCGTAACACTTGGTAGCATTTTTAGATCCAGGGACTCATGGCTTATTTAAGTTCGGTGAAATTCTCAGCTGTTAGCTCTTCAAGCACCGGCTTCTCTGGTAGCTCCCATCAGACCTATTTTGGAGTTTTGGAGTCGCGTTTCCTGTCTTTCAACTTCTTCTTTCATATTTTTAAATCTCTTATCTCTGTTTGGCTCTGTTCTGTTTGATCTCTGTGTTCTCAATTCCCGCTCTTCCACTCTGTCCACCATTCTGGTCAATTTCTCCATTGAGTTAAAATTTCATGAACTCTCTTTCATTTCTAAGATCTCTAATTGGTTCCTTTTCATAGTCACTTCCTTTTTATTTCATCATCTTATTTCTCGTGTCACGGTTGTGGCTCCTTTCTTGACCCCTGTAAGTCTATTATGGTGCTTGTTATGTACGTAGTCCTTCCCGGAGGGTTCTGTTTGATCCCTTTTCCTTCAGAGGTAAGTGATTTCCTTTGTGGAGTTCGTGGTGGTGATTTTCCTTGGCTACTTTGTGCCTCCTGTTTTTGAATTCACCTGCTGGATTTCTCAACAGCCTCCACCCGGTCCCTGGGTCCTGTCCTCTCGGTAACCGGGTGCAGGAAGTCTCAGTGTAATCGTGGGTGGACGGGAAGTGAGTTTCGGATTCTTGGCCTCTTCGGGGAGGCATCCATCTGGGCTGCAGCCTGGGGAAGGCTGTGTAGTTTTAGTCCCATTTATTGCTGCTAGGCACGCGCCAATGTTTCTTTTAGGAGTCTTGCTTTAAGATCTACAGGGATCTCTCTTTCTTATTTTTGAGCACGCTTGTGTGTTTTTCCTTGGCACTAGGAGTTTGGAGCAGAAACGAGGGGTTTTAGCGCTGTCTTAGTCCAACATCTTGAACCAGAAACCCTCCCTCATTATTATTCTCTGTTAAAATGAAATAATCAACATATACCAAAAAAACGTATATAATATTGACTATGAAGCATAATAATAAATGTAATAAGACATACACCAGTGAAACGGCTCCCTGCTTAAGTATTAGAACCTGACCAGTGCTGTTGAAGCCACTGTGTGTTCCTTCTCCACCCATCTCTTTGTCTCCTCCACCCGCAGGTAACCACTCTTGGGTATTTTCTGTTTATCTTTCTCTTGTTTCCCCCTCCATTATTTCTCACCATTTTTTTTCCTGAAGGGAAGTACCATAACATTGGCTTCTTAGAATTGTGCTATGAAGTTACAAAAATAATTAAAACACATTTGCACATAAATGACCAACAAGTCAATGGAACAGGACAGAGAATTTAGGAACAGACTCAAGTTTGTAAGGGAATGTATTAGGCAATAAAGGAGGTATTCTAAATCAAGAGCAAAAAGGGTGATCTATTCAGTAAATTGGTGTTGGGCAATTTGTTACCTATTTGGAACAAAACACATTTTAAATTCTTATCTCACAACTTACATAAAAGTGAACCCCTTAATTGATTAAAACAAATGTAAATTACAAAAAAAGACCCAAATCATAATAGAACTAAAAGAAAATTTAGGAGAATGATTTTATAATCTTGGGGTAGAAACGCCTTTCTAAGCAATACACAGAGCCTCAAAGCTGTGAAGGAAGAGATTTATACAGTTAACTACATAAACATTTAAACCTTTGACATAGCAAACGATGCAAATAGAATCTAAAGACAAACACCAGAATGAGCGAGAATATTTGCGAAACATGTAATAGATGCAAACACACATGTATGTGTGTTTATATATGTTTTAAATTCATCTAATGGGTTAAAAATTACTAAGCCATAAAAAACAGAAGTCACCTGTAATTCTGCCCCTTAGGACCACTATTTACATTTTAGTATATACTGTTTCAGACTATTTTTTCCCTCGTGCATTTTTTTCTTAAGCACATTGCTTCCATATCTGGGATTATGCTGTATAGGTTTTTTTTCCTATGACTTTGAACTTGGTGCAGTGTAAATGTTTTTTCACATAAGTAAATACACGCAAACGATAAGTTCTTCTGCAAAAATCATAACGTCTATTTATTGTATCAAGTTACTAAAACTTGTTTAATAAATTAATTAATTTTCTAAAGTTAATATGCCTAATATAGGAGGGAATCCTACAAATCAATAAGTAAAAAACAAACATACAATGGAGCAGAAGAAATGAACAGGCCATCAATCCACAGACTGAAGAAGAAAAACGGCAATGGCCAACAAACGCAAAACGCCATTTACCTCACTAATAATTAAAAACACTCAAGTAAAACATTTCTGATTTATAGCACTGGGAACATTTTTTAAAATGTAGGTAATGCCTAGGCTTGGCAAGGATGTAGGGAAACAGACAGGCTTGGTAAACTGATGGAGTATTTCTCAGGTAACTTGGCAGTATCTTTAAAAATTAAAAAAGGGGTTTCCCTGGTGGCGCAGTGGTTGAGAGTCCGCCTGACGATGCAGGGGACACGGGTTCGTGCCCCGGTCCGGGAAGATCCCACATGCCGCGGAGCGGCTGGGGCCGTGAGCCATGGCCGCTGAGCCTGCGCGTCCGGAGCCTGTGCTCCGCAACGGGAGAGGCCACAACAGTGAGAGGCCTGCGTACCGCCAAAAAAAAAAAAAAAGTGCATACCTGGGTTCTGGCTCAGCAATCCCACTGAAATCTGAGCTGGATAGATGGTCACTGCGGTGTTGTCAAGGGTAGAGGGGCGGATGGTATATGGGACGGAGGGAGAGGTTTCTAATTTTGATTGAGTATACTTGAAAATGCTCTTGGATTGTGAATCTTTTTTTTTTTTTTTGACTTTTTGTACATTTTCAGTCTTCTTAAATTTTTCTTAATAAATATATTGCTATCATAATCAGAAAGTCAACATTTTTAAAGGAAAGTTTTTAATGGGAACTAATTCGGTGTTTGAAGTGCTTACACTGTACGTGCACTCAGTATAAGGTCACCACAAAAATAATAGCAATGACAAAAAGGAATCACAAAACTATACAAGAGACAGACAGAGGTCACCTCATACCTCATTATTTTCAGAAAAAAACCCCAGTTCCTTAGAATGAGATACAAAAAGGGTCTGGGTCTGCAGCCTTCTGTAGCTTCCCAGTTCATCTTTCCTCCATGCTCCGACTGTTACCGAACCCAGGTCCGCTGCTCGCCGCTCAAAAACCAATAAAGAGGCCAGGTTGGTGGAAAGGAAAGTTTGCTTTATTTCGGATGCTGGCAACCGGGGTGGGAGGGCAGACGTCTGTCCAAAGGCCAACTCCCCCCCACCCCCCAACAATCAGGGGGCAAGAGCTTTTATAGACAGAGGGAGGGGGCTACATGCAGAAACAATACAGTCAGCTCTGACAGTCACCTTGAAATTGGTCATCGGTGGTCTGACCAGCATCATCTTGATTGTTCAGTGCCAGGGTCGGTTTGTTCCCATTTTCTTGAGACCAGTTCTCAGAATTGCGGCAGCTTATGTCATGGCAACAGTCTGGTCACCGTGTAGTTAACTTCTTCCACCTGCTGGGGGTTTCAGGATCTACAAGACAGCTCACAGGATACGGCTCAGAATATTATCTACAGCCCTCGAGGAGGAACTAAAGGTCCTTGACTATGCTTAATGACTAAATTATTATTATTTGGTCTCCTTTGACCTTTCCTCTGTTTCTGTATTTTCTCACTTCTCTGATTAAACTTATTCTTTGGCTAAAGTTTTTCTGCAGACAAAAGATGGGCTGAGGACATGGGGGGCAAGGACCATGGGGTCCTGCTCCGTTTCATGAGCACTTAGGTCCAAGCAACCCCCAGCAGTTCCCTGGATGTGAAATGCTCTTTATTGACTGGGCTCAATGCACATGCTTTCCTTGCTGCCTGACAGACCACCCTTCCCATCTGGGCAACACCCTTGGAGAGCAGACGCTAGCCTGATCCATCAGTGTGTTCTTAGGACCCAGCAGAGGGACTTACAGACAGCAGTCATGGTCAATATGTGCTTTATGAATGAATGAATAAATAAAGGAATGAAGTGAAGACTCAGAGTTTCGGCTAGAGACAGACCCAAGACCCCAGTGAGTCAGTGGTGGAGGCAGGGCTACCTCTGGCTCTCTGCTAACATGTGCTATTTTCCCCCACATCCGATCCCTGCTGCTTCACAGTTATCGTGGGGAGACAGTGGTAAGAGCAGAAGGGCAGGCCCTGAGAGCAGAAACGGCAATGCAAGTTCACGGTGACTCACTAGCTGCTAGATCCCCATTATGTGGCAAAAGCCCTGCCAGCTAGGGGCCCCCAATCTGTGGAGCACCCCTTCTCTAAGGAAGTCGGACCTGCTGGGGGTCCTAATTAAACACGGACGGAGTCGGAGACTGCAGGATGCCTTTGATGGAGGGGAGGGCTGGGACAAGGCAAACCCCACCGTGTGTCAAATGTACACAGGTGCATTGCTCAGCGGGTTTGGGGGTCACGTGAATAAATCAGTATTTTATTTGACAGCAGCTCCACCCACACGGAAGAGCCACTTGGGTCATCTGTCTGTCCAGGACTTGGCATCCGCAGGGCCATTCTGACTAGCTCAGTTATTTTTAGCTGCTATGAAAATCATAACATCCAGTGATGTGGACCCCATTTTTGCCAACTGATGCACAGTTTTTTTCTTAATTATCAAACTGACTATAAAACCTTTTTAATTTGGGGATATTTCCAGTGTTAAGGTGGAAGGCACTCTAACGTTCGTGCAGGATGACAGGTAGTCAATGAGGAGAGAAAAAGCCCCATGCTGGCTCTGCCAGTCCCTCTGTTCTTGCTGCACTAAATTACAGAATTAACAGGCTCTTAGAAAAGACTGACACACAGTTACCGTGAGAAAGACAATTAAATGTGGAAACTCACTTTTCTCACTGCATTGAATTTTAACGGGAGGCTTTGAGACTCAGTAAATCTCTTTCCTATTTCTTCTCCCCTGTCCCATAAGTTCTTCAAAAAAGCATCTAGAACACTGAAGAGGCTCCTCTCTCTCTTGATCCTCTCAAACTCCTCGTTACGGCTGTGTTTCGTTCCAGAAAGTTTCTTTTGAGATCAAGGAGAATGCTAAATACCCATATAGTTCAGTCATTTCCTGGATGGTCTTTTTTTTTTTTGCGGTACGCGGGCCTCTCACCGTTGTGCCCTCTCCCGTTGCGGAGCACAGGCTCTGGACGCGCAGGCTCAGTGGCCATGGCTCACGGGCCCAGCCGCTCCGCGGCATGTGGGATCTTCCTGGACCGGGGCACGAACCCGTGTCCCCTGCATCGGCAGGCGGACTCTCAACCACTGCGCCACCAGGGAAGCCCTGGATGGTCTTCTTGTTCGTCTTTACTGCTTCCAAACAATCTAGGCCAAATTCATTCATTCATTCATTCACTTGCTTATTCACTTGACAAATAACCCTTTGATCTTGCATTTTCTAGAGGCTAAAGGTCTGATCTTGATTTGATTCAGTCTAAGGGAGAGAGAGAGATGTGAGGGGGTGATTATATACCTGGGGTAAGAGCCTCGGAGATGGATGTAGAAGGTGCAGGAGTTCGCAGAGGAAGAGTTAGTCCTCACACAGGCAGTCCTTCCTGCCCCCCTGCATCTGGACACTCTAGCATCATGGCCTCTGTCTGCAGGTCCTCGGCCCTCCCCTGGCACGAAATTGGCTCTTGCTAAATGTGTCCTGAATTGACTCGACTTGTTAACGTTTCACCTGAGTCCTCCCAAGGTTATGCATCCAACTCAAATGAGTCTGCACTCTGCCCCAGGGGCTCTCATGATTAATTGCGAAGAAAAGTTCTTTTTGAGGGGAAGAGGAGGAATTTTTTTTTTAATCCCACTTTTCTCCCAGCCCCAGCTGTTCATCAGTCAAGCATTTGTCATATTGTAGTCCTTTAACCACTAGTCATTTCTGACTAATACCTGGCAGGCCGACATGGGGTACGAGTTCCAAGATGATAAATGCTTCCCTTCTTATCTTTTGATATCTGGAAGTAGAAAATTTCAAGGAAAAACGGTTTTACACCAAGACGACCATAAATCTCATTGTGTTCACAACAGAAGGCTGACCAGAGAAGTTTATTAAATCCGTAAGGGATTTGATGTATATCAAACTGTTACATAAAGTCAATACTTTGGAGAGAAGCAGACAATAAATACTCAGCAAGAGGCAATATTTCTATCAGGGAGAAGGCAATCGCATAAAGATTAGGGGAGCAATTTCAATATTGCCCGTCTCTCTGCTGTAAGAAGACATATCTTGTTTTCCAGAATGATCACAGGGGAAGGAGCCGGGGTGGGGCAGGCAGCCGTCAGGACTGGGCTAATCTCACCATCAAGCCCCAACTAGATGTTAAGCACCGAATGTTAAGCACTGAATGTGCATTTTTTTGTAAATCAGTTATATCTCAATCAAGCTTCAAAAATAAAAAATAAATAAAACTACGAGGGAGAAAGGACAGCACTGCCCACACTTGTGAGTACACGCAACAGTGCTTTCAAAGGGAGGTTCCCTGTGCCAGAAAACGGGAAGCTGTCCCTGAATTACTCCAAATTGTCGGGGTTTCTGGAGGCCATCTGTGGTCACCTGGATTTTTTTTTTTTGCGGTACGTGGGCCTCTTACTGTTGTGGCCTCTCCCGCTGTGGAGCACAGGCTCCGGACGCACAGGCCCAGCGGCCATGGCTCACAGGCCCAGCTGCTCCGCGGCACGTGGGATCCTCCCGGACCGGGGCACGAACTCGTGTCCCCTGCATCGGCAGGTGGACTCTCAACCACTGCGCCACCAGGGAAGCCCTCCCCTTGGGTGTTTTGAATGCAGGTAACAGGAAATCCAGCTGGTTAAAGATAATGCCTTGGTTCATGATAGGGTGTGTCTTCAGGGGGGTCTTGACAATAATATGACCAAGACCCAGGTTCTCTTTCCTGTCCCCTCCTCCTCCGTGACGGTTCCTTTTTCATAGGCGTCTCCTCTCGGGACTCCAAGATGCCTGCCAGTTTGGAAGACTGTTTGCTCCCTGCCTCATATTCCCTGGGGAGGAGGGTACTTTTCTTCCCCCAACCAGCAAACAAAATCCTCAGGCTTCAGCTGTTGGCTCCACTTAGGTGACAAATCTCCAGGGGAATGGAGCACACAGATTAGTTTAGGGCTGGCACATGGCCCCAGTGCGGGGAGGGAATGAGAGCTGGCGGATGGAAGCAGCTTCCTCGGAAGCACCCAGGATGTGTGAGGGAGAGTAGACGCCTGCCTGAAAACCCCGGGTTGTCAACCGAGAGACGAGAGGATCGTGCTGGGAAGCTCCAAACAGCACATGCTCAGAACAGAGACGCCCCTCTTTCCAGAATTGTCAGTGGTGGACCAAACCCAGAGACGGAGATGAGAAAGGAGGCAGACCAGGAAGTCAGAGGGTCACCAGGCCCGACACTCTGATCTTACAGATGGGAAAGTAAAGGGTCAGAGAGGGGATGAAGGGGCCCCTGGACTGCACAACAGGCCATGGCGGAGCTGCGATCAAAGTTCCTTCTCCTGAGGCTAATTTCCCCCCCACGGTAAAGCGCAGGCGAGAGAGAGAGAGAAGGAAGGAGGAGAATGGGGTAGGGGGGTGCTCGCTCAGATTTGTGGCTTTTCCCTCCTTGGTGGGTAGGAAGACTTCAGCACAGCTGCCCGTGAGGCAAGGCCAGCTCGGTGGTTTGTGCTTGCTGTGAGATTTGCCTTGTGGAGTCCAGAGTGTAAAGAGCAGAGAATGACAGAAAACACACACACACACCCCAAACAACACTCCACTAGAAAATAGGCTCAACACATGAATAGACATTTCACTGAAGGAGATACACAGATGGCAAATAAACCTAAGACATTCAACACCAGTAACTGTTAGGGAAATGCCAGTTAAAACCACACAGAGATATCACTACGCTCCTATCGGAATGGCTAAAATAAAAAAATAGTGGCAACACCCCGGTGAGGGTGCTGAGAAACTGGATCATTCAGGCATTGCCGGTGGGAACGTGAAATGGTCCAGCCACTGCGGAAACATTTCAGCAGTTTCCTGACCAGCTAAACTCGGAGCTACCGTACAACCCAGCAAATTGCACTCCTAGGTGTTTAGCCCAGAGAAACGAAAATGGATGTTCACACAAAAACCTGTACACAAAATTTCATGGCTCTTTTATTTGCAAGAGTTGAAAACTGGAAATCATCCCAGATGTCCTTTGACGGGTAAATGGTTAAACAAACAGGTGCCTCCATACCGTGGACTAATTGCTACTCAGCCATGAAAAGGAATATACTATTGATTCAACCTGGATGAATATTCAGAGAACTGTGCTGAATGAAAAGAGTCAATCCCCAAAGGTTACATACTGTACGATTTCATTTACATAACATTTTCGAGACAGCAAAGCTATAGAAATGCAGAACAAATTAGTGGTTGCCGGGGATTAGGGGTGGTGGTGAGTGGAATGTGGTGAGTCTGGCTTTAAAAAGGCGAGAGAAGGGTCAGTATCTTGAGTGTGGAGTTGCATACAAGGTGATACAGCAACCACTACTGAAATTATCACTAGCAGGAGGTAAGACTGTACAGAACCTAATACGTACGCCCAAAATGAGTACAAGGAAAACTGAGGGAAACTGAACTAGATCAGTGGATGGTATCGGCGTCTGCATCCGGGTGGTGATGGTACAGTACCGTTTTGCAGACTGAGCAAAGCGGACTGGGCTCTCTCTGTGTTCTTTCTTACAGCAGCACGTGAATCTACAATTATCTTAGAAGATTTTTCTAAAGAGCAGAGAGGACTTTGCAGCAGACGTTTTCACCTTTTCATTTGCTAGGAATGTCCCATCATCCCCGAAGCTGCTAATGCATTTGCTTTAGGGACTTTGAGACAGGAAATCAGCTGTTGGTCCGGGATCTCAGAAGGGCCAGGGTGGCCCTCTGATAATTGTCCCCATGCTCCCCAGGGCCAGAAGTGGGGTATGGGGGGTTCACTAATGATGGGTCTCTGCACCATTAGGACACCTGTTGCCAATGATAAACTCATCCTGAAAGGCCCCTGCACTGCCCAGGAGGCTGAAATAAACAGCAAGCACAGGTTGGAGGAAACCAAAGCCTTTCATGACAGAGACTTGGGATGGAAAGTTGTTTTATTTTGCCAGAATCTTTGGGAAAAACACCCTGACATAATCACTCCCAGGTCCAGGATAAATGAACACAGAACGTGCTTCAAGGATGCAGTGAGTCTGATGGACTTTATGGATCGGCTCTTCCCTGGGTTTCTTCGGGAAATGCTCTGGCTCCCTCGTCTCAGGCCCGGTGGCACGGACACGACTATTTTCATGACAGGAGGGCATTTCCTTGGAATGAAATACGAAGTGGGGTGCATTCCACTGTCACCTCAGGCCGGTATGGTGCCCAGGCTCTGATAGACATTTCATTATTTCCAGACACATATCGCCTTCCATCAAGCATTGGTTTTATATGAAACCAGACTGATCAGGAGTGCTTTTTGGTACCAAAGGAAAAGAAGGTTGAGCAGCCCAGGAGTCATTAATTTCTTCACAGAAGAGCAGCCGTGTGTGTGTGTGTGTGTGTGTGTGTGTGCGTGTGCGTGCACGTGTGTGTGTGTGTGTGTGTGTGTGTCTGATTCAAAGAGCAAGGGGAGAGAGTTAGACCACCCTTTACACCCATTGTTTAATCTACACTTTCCTGAAGAGCAGTCACCTTTTCATTCTGACTCTTGATGTTTTTGTTTTTGTCTCTCCAGGTGGGGTCACAGCCCTTGCTGGGTTTGTCCTCCTGTCTGGAGGGAAACAGAAATGCAGGGGGTGCGGGGTAGGAGTGGGGTCCGGGAGGTGGTGTGGTGGTGGGTGGGATGGCCTAGGATGGTGCTGCCCAGTGCCTGGGATCTAAACAGCTCTAAACAGACCTGCTGTGTGTCCCCAGCACACACCTACCCTCTCTGAATCTCCATTTCCTCTTCGGTAACAAGAGGATAGGAGCCTAAGTGGCCTCAAGGGTTCCCTGGCTCTTGTGTTCTAAGGCGTTTACAACAGCTTGTGGGATTTTTCCCATCTGCACTTTCCTTTGGTGAAACCCACTAGGGGTGAGGGCTGGCCCAGGCTGTAGGAACTCCAGGAAAGGCCTCTGGGGCCAGTGAAGTTTCTGACCCCCATCAGTCACCTGCTTATTGTATTTCTGCCACATCCTGATTTTTTTTTCCCCACCTTCTTTCAACCTCCTTCTTCATATCAGACAACCGCAGCTCCAACTTAGCCTTGAGTATCTGCAGTGACGGGGCACTCCCCACATTACAGGCAGCCTTGTGTATTGTTGGGAAATTTCACTCTTGCAGAGTCTTGTGCACAATAAAGAGATGGTTTCCCAGTACTCTTCATCCAGCTCTCTGTCTTCACACGGAGCAAGGCTCGTTCTTCTCACAAAAGACAGCTCTCATGTGCTGAAGGATGGTGATTGAGACCCCCTTTGTCTGTCCGTCTCCAGACTAAGTACTCCCAGATCCCGACTCATTTATGATTGTAGTCATGAGCGTCTTTATCATGCTGGTTTGGTTCTTATAAATATGTTACACAGCTGAAAATGTCCCTTCTTATGTATATAAAAATTGATCATAGCAGGAATTTAATATCACTATAGAAAATTTGTTTATTAGGGGATAAGAAAAAAGTCACCAAAGTTCTCATTTTTAACCTAATTATTATTCATATTTTGGTATATTCCTTTCTGTCTTTTTCTCCGTCAAATTTCTAAATTTGAACGCGTTTCATCCCTTTCTCCACTTCATATCACACCAGAATTGTTTTTCATATTTCCTCCTAGTCTTTATAAGCATCATTTTGAAAGGATGTGGATTCTTCCATCTATTGATGTATTATAATTTATTTAACCAAACTCATACTGTTGGACATTTAGCTTATTTTTATGCAATTATAATGAATGCTGTGATGGACATTTTCAGCTGTGGCTTCTTCGAGAAAAATGTCAATGAGATGCATCATTGGGTCTGAAGGTTTGAATATTTATGGTTTCCGAGGGATGGCCTCAGTGCTTTGCAGGAGGGTTACCAGGTGCCCACTGTAGGGGATCCAGCATCCGGACTGAGCTCTGGAGAGAATGTTCTGAGTTGGCTGGACAGTGCTGGGCAGTGGAGGATGACCAGCTCCCTGAGGCGGAACCCTGGGTGTCTACTGATGGAGACGGTGTCAGATAATGGGTAAGAGTTTGGGCTTCAGAACCTGGCAGGACTGGGTTGAGCCCTGGCCCTGTCATTGGCCTGCTGTGTGATCCTGGGGGATTTACAGAGACTTGATTTTCTCATCTGTAAAATGGGAACAATACTTACCTTAATACCTTCACTTAGCACGATCGCCAATGGCCTATGTACTAGATTCTGCTCTAACAAATATCCACAAACTTGATGGCTTTAAGCAACAGAAATGTATTCTCTCACAATTCTGGAGGCCAGAATTTGGTGGTGTTAGCGTTCCAGATTTTGGCCATTCGAAAAGATGTGTAGTGATATCTCATTGTTTAATTTACACTTTCCTGATGACATAGTCTGTGGAGCATCTTTTTATATGTTTATTTGCCACCTGTGTATCGTCTCTGGGGAGGTGTGTACTAAGGTCTTTGGCCCATATGTTAATTGGGCTGCTTGTTATCTTGTTGAATTTTAAGAGTTCTTTATATATTTTGGATAGCAGTCTTTTATCAGATGTGTCTTTTGCAAATATTTTCTCGCAGTCTGTGGCTTGTCTTCTCATTCTCTTGACATTGTCTTTCACAGTTCATTCTATTTTTTGATGTTATGAAGTGAACCATCAAAATAACTGAAAATAAGGCTATAGTCTCGACTACTGAAAGATAAAGGGAAAGACCAAGTGTGTGATAATTTTCTCATCTTTTAGAGCAGAAGTAGGCACATGAAGGCCCATGGGCCAGATTCTACTTGTCACCTGGTTTTGTAAATAAAGTTCTGTTAGAGCACAGACATGCTCATTCAATTACTTATTGTCTGTGGTTGCTTTCATGCTACCACAGAAGTGAATAACTGTGACAGAGACCATATGGCCTGCAAGGCCTAAAATATTTACTCTTTACCCTTTATATAAAAACATTTGGTGACCAACGTTTTAGAGCAAGACCTCAAGACATCCAAGAAGCAGGGATTACATGTCATTCAAAAAATTATGAAGACAACTACTAGAGGGTTAGAACGTATTTTGTGTACTTTGCAACTCACAAGAAAGAAAACGTATACTCAAGACACGTAAGACAATTCGTGTGGGAAATAATGAGTATAGAGAAAGCATTTAAAGCAACAAAAATGAGGATAAAATAAGACCCAGAAATATCTAGTATTTAAATAAAATAAAGGAGACAAGCTTACTAATTAAATTAACAAGTTGAACGTTAAGTTGTATTTAAGAGATGGATTAAAAATAAAATGATGCAAAAATCAAGAGTGACTTGTGGTTAAAATGACTAGATACTATCTTCCCCCAGAGACCTACTAAAATGATAGCAAGAGGGAAAAAAAAGTATAATTAACCATGGCAAAGAGAGCGAGTGAAAGCTTGGCCATGGATAGATGACTTCAAAAAATTTCTTTGAGACAGAAGAGAGGTAACTGGCAATGCAGGGTGGAGAAAGTGCAGGGGAGAGTTAAAGTAGACAAGGAGAGAGGTTAAGAAGACTCTCCTTCGCCCTCTAGAACCCAGAGAGACTTGGGATCCTGAAACCCTAGTAAACTGAGTGAGAGAACAGGCTGAAAGTAGGGACTAACTGAACACCTACACAGTGTCACACCCCCTGCTCCTTTTCCCTCCACAGAAACCCCAGCGGTCAGGCATCCACCTCCTTCCCTGGGAAACAAATCAGTGTCTTCTTTTAAATACGATGAAAGATCCCAGAGAAAAGGCCACCTGCTCTTTCTATCACTTAGGGACTTGCCGTTGTTTTGGCCACCTCCTTACCTGAGTATCCGAAAGCAGCACCTGTAAGTTGAGAAACTGAGTATGTGGGCAGGAGGTCTCCGTTCATTGCTGGCTGATGGCAGGAGGCTTTAGTTCCTCACCACGTGGACCTCTCTACTCAAGGACTGCTTGAGTGTCCTCATGACATAGCAGCTGGCTTCTTCCAGATTGATGGATCAAAGAGAGAGAGAGCAAGCACTGGGAGGAAGGCTTTCACAACCTAATCTTAGATTGTACACCATCGGTTCCATTTTCTTCTATTATTAGAAACAAGTCACTGAATCCACATTCATGCGGAGGGGAATTAGGCTTCACCTTTTGAAGGAAGGAGTACCAAAGTATTTGTGAACAACCGCAGGGCTTCCCTGGTGGCGCAGTGGTTGAGAGTCCGCCTGCCGATGCAGGGGACGCAGGTTCGTTCCCCGGTCCGGGAAGATCCCACATGCCGCGCAGCGGCTGGGCCCGTGAGCCATGGCCGCTGAGCTTGCGCGTCCGGAGCCTGTGCTCCGTAACGGGAGAGGCCACAACAGTGAGGGGCCCGCGTACCGCAAAAAAAAAAAAAAAAAAAAAAACAGAAAAACAAAAAAAAAAAAACAGAAAAAAAAGAAAAACAACTACAGACTTTAACACAAAGAAGAGATAAAAATAAATAAATATCTAAAAATAATTTTTGAGATATTACAAAAGAGAATAAAAGAATTTAATGAGTATCCTCAGAGGTATCTGAGAGACTCTTACATTCATTAAATAAATGACAAAGTGGATGTTATGGAAAACAAAACGAGAAGAACCAGATAGAGATCCTGGGAATTAAAAGTTGCTGCTTTCTTTTTTTCTTCACTTGCTTTTTTGAAAAATTTGCTTTATTTTTTTTTTAACTGAGGTGAAATTTACATAATATGAAACAAACGATTTAAAATATACCAGTGGCATTTAGAACATTCACAGTGTTGTGCAACTATTCCCTCTGTCTAGCTCCAAACATTGTCCTCAGCCCAAAAGTAGACCCTGTGCCCATGAAGCAGGTGTTCCCCAGCCCCTCCCCAGCCCCAGGCAATCACCAATCTGCTTTCTGTGTCTATGGATTTGTCTATTTTAGACAGTTCATATAAATGGAATCACACAATATGTGGCCTTTTTTTGTCTGGCTTCTTTCATTTAGCGTAATGTTTCCAATTGCTGACTTCTTTTTTATTTCAAATGAGTAGAAGGGCTGTACGCTAAATTAGAAGAAATGTCTAAGAAAGGAGAACATAAAGGAAACATGAGGGAAATACAAGTGAATAGCAGTATTAGGAGATCACTCCACGTGGTCTGGGATCTAATATACGTTCCAGAATGAACAGAGAAAAGGGAGGGAGGAAGCTTATGAAAGAAATAATATAAGAAAATTCCCCAGAAATAAGTCTAAAGGACCAGCATAATAAATAACAACAGACCCACATTAACACAAACTATTGTGACATTTCAAATCACGGGGGATAGAGAGAAGATATTAAAGGTATCCAGAGGATGGGGGAAAAACAAAGTCCAGCTAATCAACTACCTGGAAATTAAAAAAAGAAAAAAAAAAGCTCTCTCAAAAATAACTCCTGGTCAAAGACTAAATTAAAACTGACATTGAAGAATATCTAGAAAATAAGAATATATGAGAATGAAAACACTAAGTAATGATGCTTAGAAATACCGCTGGGAGGAAAATTTTACTCTTAAAACACTTATACAACCAAACAAGTGTAACCAGTATGTTGAACAAGCAGGACTCATTTAATTCTAATTTAATCAGAAAAACATCTTTATTTCTGAGCATCCCTTTAATCTGTTTGGTTGGGTTGTTCTTTCCCTAACACCTAATGGATACTTGAGCATACCCAATACTTTTCTGATAACTCTCAGGTAGTTAAAATTGTGTATAATCACTTGAGAGCACAACTATAGTCTTAAGTAATTCAAAGTGTTTCTGACACCTCCCTTCCCACCCCAACCCCCAGCCCATTTTGCTGTGAAGCTCAGGGAGAGGAGGGGGAGAGATGGGGTACAGAAAACTCTTACTTGGTCAGTACTGTCCTAAGATGGGTTCACATGCTTTGTACCTGGAATGTGGTTAAAGTGAACTCTGCCTTATGAGCACTTTCCTCATTTCTTAAGAGGTTCCTCTGCTGCATCCTTTGGCTACAACTCTTGTTTCTGGGGCAAGGTCTCTTTGTCTGGTCCTGCTGGCCTCCCTCAGCCTCATCTGATGGCAATGCTGTGACTTTCCAGGTGCAGCCATCTATGCTTCTCAGGGGTGGGTCAGACATCAGTTCTCTGTGTCCCCAACTGCAGAGAACCCACAAACTCCTCCCTAACCCATCCACCAGCTCAGGCTCAGGAGATTGCATTGTCCATGCCACCCCTTGGAATGGGGTCTGACTTAAAGTATAGCTCTCTCCAAATAAATGCTCTCCCAAAATGGGCTCCAAAACTTGTCACTCAATCCTATTGCACCCTTGTGGTGGTCCCTCATGTAACTGGTTCTTGACAATTGTGTTCAAATATTCTGCATCATGCTGCATCTCTTATCTCATTTTTGGTATATTTTGGTGGAATATCTTGTTTACTCAGCCAAACCCTGCAATTTAGGAACATGTTACACAAGGAAGTATTAATGAATTAAAGAATTAAAACAAACAGATTAAGTATGCAATTCAAAAAGTTAGGAAAGATCAACTAAGTTAATCCAAGGTTAGGGGAAAAAAGTATTAATGACTTAGAAAACAAAAATGACAGAGGCTGATAAATAAATTTAAGAAACAGTATGTAGGGCTTCCCTGGTGGTGCAGTGGTTAAGGATCCGCCTGCCAATGCAGGGGACACAGGTTCGAGCCCTGGTCTGGGAAGATCCCACGTGCCCTGGAGCAACTAAGCCCATGTGCCACAACTACTGAGCCTGAGCTCTAGAGCCCGCGAGCCACAACTACTGAGCCCAAGTGCCATAACTACTGAAGCCCGCATGCCTAGAGCCCGTGCTCTGCAACAAGAGAAGCCACCGCAATGAGAAGCCCACGCACTGCAATGAAGAGAGTAGCCCCTGCTCGCCGCAACTAGAGAAAGCCCGTGCGCAGCAACGAAGACCCAATGCGGCCAAAATAAATAAAATTTTAAATTAAAAAAAAAATTAAGAAAAAAAAGAAGTAGTATGTATGGGGGAACACACAATAAAACTGATAAATCATTGGGAGCTAGCTCAAAACCACTACATTAGAAACAAACAAGAGAAAATACCACTGATCTAAAAGAAATTGGAAAAAAACATTTTTTGCAAAAAATTCAGTGGAACTAAATTTGAAAAGATGAGTGAAATAAGATATTTTCCAGGAACTATAAATTATCAAGATTGACTTCATGAGAGATGGAAACCTAAATAGACAAAAAACAATGGAAGAAATTGAGAACATTATTAAAAAGCAACCTCTCCACAAAAGCCCCAGATCCAGATGGTTTCAAAGGTAAGTTCTTTCAAATATTCAAGTAACAGATGAATCTGATACTATTTAAACTCTTCCAGAACCTAGAGAAATAAGGACAGCTCCCAAATTCTTTTTATAAAACTATCATAACATGGATTCCAAAATCTGACAAAGTTAGCACAGAAATAGAGAACTTTAGACCAATCTCACTCAGCACAACCATGAAAAAAATAAAATAATGACAGAAATTTCTACAGCCTATTAAAAGAATAAAATACCACTTTCAAGTGGGATTCTTCCTACAATTCAAAGGCCTTTCAAAATTATGAAATCTATTAATATGATATATTATGTATCAAAGGGAAAAACACCAGAGGATGAACTCAATTAGATACCAAAAAGGAATTTTAACTGAATTCAATATTCACTCCTAATTTAAAACAAACAACAAACTAACTAACTTCACATATGGGAGTAGATGGTACACTTCCCCAGTGTCCATCCACCCTTCCCCCATTGGGGCAGCCAAGGGTTTGAGTTGTACTGACCTCCACCCTGTGCTAAGGGAGGCTCCTTAACCCCAAGTTGGTTAGAATAATTTCACCGTCACAAGGAATAGTTAAGGATGGACAAGTCATTTCTTGACCACAATGATTACTCCAAATATGAAAAAAGAGTCCTGGATGGTGCAGGGTAAACCTCGGGACTTCTTATTTCTTTAAAAATTGAAGGAACAGAAGCTATCTCTCCTTCTGGACTCTATGGTGTGCAAATGTCAGATCTTAAACTGGGCAGTCATTTTTTTTTTCCCCAAGAGGAAAGGCAACCAGACAACAAAGCCAGAGTGTAGAGGAGGGTAGAGCTCAGAGAGTCACAGTGAAACTGGAGCCCCGATCAAACTGCACCTGAAGCATACTTTACCACTGGGCTATTTTTTACCCAAGCTGATAAATTCTCTCTATTGTTTTAGCTTGAGTGAGTTTTCTATGACCTGCAGCCAAAAGCATTCTGATTCAGACTGACATTTTCTTAGCATCATTTAAAAAGTTGAGCTCAAATCAATCTAATGGTGAGAGACTAGAAGCATTCTCATTAAACCCAGGGCATATGAAATGAAGACAGCACCTGCCAAAGATGGCCTGGGAAAAATCCTGGGTTTCTGGGAGTATGAGGTCAAAGAGGGGTGGATAAAAATGAGGCTGAAAGGTCCTGACAGCACTGGGGACTCTGAAATGAAGAGCTCAGAAAAGACAGATGCCTTTTGCTGATTTGCTCAAAATCAGCTCCAGCGTCAGGGGACTCTAGCTACTTTCCCTAAAAAGTTATATTATATATAAATATTACAAAAAATCTAGAAAAGTGCAAAACACTTGACTATATATTTACCCTGAGTCGATCAGTATCCCTGTGAAAAAGGCTCTAACCTCTGTTGAGAGACATACGGGAGGTCATGTCAAATCAGAAGCAAGTCTTTGCTGTTGGGTAGTAATAATATTCAACATCACAGGGGCGCATGATCTCAAAGTAAATTGATCAGTGAAATTCCAACTAAAATTTTGCAGGATTTTTTTTAATCCAGTGAAATAAAACTGAAGTTTATCTGGGAAAAAAACCTGCAAAAATAACCGGGAAAATTCTGAGGAAAAAAAACTGTTGAAGTGGGACCAGCTTGATTAGATACTAAAACATCTGAAACTCGGCAATTAAAGCAATTTGATACTGGAGAAGGAGTAGGCAGGTGGATGAGACAATAGAGAATCCAGAAATAGACGCAAGTATACCAGAGAGTTTGGTTTATGGGAAAGGTAGAATTTCATGGGACAATCCTCTGGGATAAAAGAAAATCTTCTCAACCCTCCCATCTGTAATTTATATTTCCAACAAAGGATTCATTTTCAGAATATATAAATAACTCATCCAAATCAATAAGAAAAATGCAAATGAACAAAATGGACAGAATACTTAAATAGCCACTGGATGAAAGAGGCTGTCCCAATGGCCAATAAGCGTTTGAAAAGGAGCTCAGCCTTATTAATCAGGGAATTGCAAATTAAAATCACAGTGAGATGCCATTACACACCCATCAGCAAGCCTGAAATTTAAGAGACAGTACAAAGTGTTGGTGAAGACACAGAGCAACCCAAACTCTTATACTATGGTTGGAGTGTCCATTTATGTAGCTACTCTGGAAAGCTACTTCCTAAACTATTTGGAAAACTGAATTTAAACACAGTCCACTACACCATGACACAGAAATTCCACTCCTAGATGTATAACCAACGTAAACCACTCAAATGTCCATCAACAATGGAAAGGATCAATTTTTGTGATGCTCAGACAATGGAGTACACAGCAGCGGAAATGAATGAACTCTAACCACATGTAACAAACGTAACGTTGAGGGGAAGAATAGTCCTGAATGATTGCATTTATAGAATGTGAAGGCATAGGTGGAACTAGTCTATGATGACAGATGCCAGGTTACCTTTGGGGAAAGGGAGGGTGTGATTGGATAGAAACAGGCAGGGTTGCTGGCAGTGTTCTATTCCTGATGCAGCTGTGTTTCCTTCGTGAAAATTCATTATATATTTGGGCGTGTAGGGGAGGAAAAAGTTTTCCTTGAGCCTCTTAGGGTCCCTGGCTGGTCTGAAAATTAAACTGACAAGAACAGATTAACAGAAGAAAAGCATACACATTTATTTAACGTAAGTTTGACCTGACATGAGAGGCTTCACGAGGAAATGAAGACTCAAAGAGAACTGAGTATTATGCTGGTTTTGATGGAGAATGGGCAGTCAGGGAGCCTATGGTAAGGTTAGGAGTATGAGGTTAGAGTAGGAAACTGGGGGCAACTTAGCAAGGTCCGTCTGTCGGGATGTTTCTCGACATCCCTCTGTAAGAATAAGGATGCTGGGGCTTCCCTGGTGGCGCAGTGGTTGAGAGTCCGCCTGCCGATGCAGGGGACGCGGGTTCGTGCCCCGGTCCGGGAAGATCCCGCATGCCGCGGGAGCCATGGCCGCTGAGCCTGCGCCTCCGGAGCCTGTGCTCCGCAACGGGAGAGGCCACAACAGTGAGAGGCCCGTGTACCGCAAAAAATAAAAAAAAAAAAAGAATAAGGATGCTCCTTTCCTCCAGGTATTGGGAGGGCACCTCTCACATGAAGGCTTTATGACCTGTTTCAGAGAAGAAGGAGGAGAGGTGGGGGAGAAGGTCAGAGTGACCTTCTCTGACTTCTGCCATTTTTCTCAAACTCCTTCAGCTTAAAATATCCCATGTTGCCAACGTGCCACATTTGGGGGTAGCGTGTCCTGAACCTTATCAGGCACTTTTCTGTGTGTATGTCATGCATCAATAAAAAGGTTAAAAAGAAGTACAGAAACGTAAAGCTTATTGTGAACCGGCTAATGAAGTCTCCATGCTGTGTTAAAGGCCAGTTCGGCAGCATGTCTGTGACTCCCGGTCGCCCGGTGATACACAGAGAGAATAATGCTGACCTCAGATGGTTTTTACGAGAACTAAATGAGACAATGGATATGGAAGTGTTTTGTAATCTGTAAAGGGCGTTGTAGTGATTTTTATCATTACTGCGTGTTCCCATCGCTGAGAAGGGCACACGTGGAATTATGATGACCAGCGCTGTCTGGGCCCACAGCCCTGTTCAGTTATTTTATGGAGAATTCTCTCTTCAACATTTAAATCTGCCCCGGCTTTCCTCTCTTCACTGCCTCACCGCCACACTCCTGAGATTAATTCTTCCCTAAACAACGGAAGATGGATGCCCTTCGTGTTCCTTCAGCTGATTAAAATCATTTCCTCTCTGTTGAGAGTCCATTCATGTGAAACTGTGCTTCTGAACGCCGGCCTTAGAATCCAGCCCTGTGCACTGGAATTACAGCCTGTGATGCCTGAGAATTCCCCTTCCTTCCAGGAAGCGTTTCAGGGACCTTGCAGATGCCCAGTCCACAACTCCCTCTCTGGGCACAGGTGGAGGATGGCCAGCTGAGCCCCACGGCCTCCTCCGCGGAGAGCTGGCTGCGGATGTAGCTGCATCCGCGTGGCATCCTGACCACACAGGTATTAACACACAATCGTCATAGCAACAGAAACTGCCATTCATTCCGTGCACTGTCCCACTGGGTCCTCACAACAGCCCTGTGGGGGTAGATAACACAATCCCCATTTTACAGCTGTGGAAACTGAGGTTTAGAGGCAAGAAGTGACTAAAGCAGAGTCACAGAGTCACAAGTCGCAGACAGAAGATTTGAACCTAAGTTTGTTTAACTCTAGAGCCCAGGTTGGTTCATTTATTCGACAAATATTTATGAGGTGCCTGCCATGGGCCAGGTACTTGGATATGTCAGTGAGAAGGCTTCCTGCTCCCATGAGCGTACATTCTGTTGGAGGAGATAGACAACTGATAAACATGATGAATCGATCCATCATGCAGTACGCTAGAAGGACAGATGCTTTGGGAAGAAAGAGAGCTGCGCTGAGTAAGGGGCATCAGGAGTGCCTGGAGGTTGGGAAGGGGGGTGTCTTGGCTTTTGCAGTTGAAGTATAGTGGTCAGGGGAGACGTCCTTGAGAAGGTAACATTTGGACAAAGTCTTAAAGAAGGTGAAGGGATTAGCCATGTGGCTACCCGGAGAGAGAGTGAGCCAGGCTGAAGGAAAGCCCTGTACACAGGCCCTGCTGAGTAGACGCTTGGCATGTCTTGGGAGACAGAAAGGAAGCCAGAGTTAGGGAGGGGTTAGTGGTCGTAAGTGAGGTCAGCCTGTATGTGAGGGTCAGGTGCCACAGAGCCTTGCAGACCACTGCAAAGACCTTGACTGTCACTCTGAACAAAGCGGGGGCCTAGTGGAGTTGCGGCAGAGGAACATGGCTGTCTGACTCGAGTCTAGTGCCGTGTTACTCCCAAACCTGGCAGGGATGCAGGCATCACTGGGTGCCTGTTATTAGTGCCAGACCTACTGCAGAATCCCACATCCCTACGACCATGGCCAAGGTCCTGGATACCCCGCTTCCTGTCCTCGGCTTGCTCCCCCTCTAATCCTATTTCTGTCCAGCTGCCAGGCCTGGCATGGGGACCTACTTGGGTTCCGGCCTCTCTTCCCTGAGTTCCTGCTTTGGGCCCCTCTGGTAGCACCTTGTACCCTGAGCTTCATCGTCCCTTGACCCAACGGCAGTTGGACCGAGGAGAAACATGCTTCCTCTCCAGACCCCGCACCCGGGGGCACTTGAGCCACAGCCCTGCCAGCCCACAAGCAGATGTTTGGGCTGGAGAGTCCACACCACAAAGGCCCAGTGGTCAGCCAGCCTGGCCCTGGCGATGGCGGCTGGGATCCTGAGCTCGGCCAGCAGGACGCAAAGGAACATCTGGTATGCGACTCTCCTTAGCAGGGAGAAAGGCATGGAGTCAGCGGGGATGTTCAGACGGGCTTGGGGTCAGGGGCGGGTGGAAGCGGGAGGCAGTGGCGGCGGAATCACAAATTGTAACCCAGGGGCAATGACCAAATCTGGAGAATCAGACCCAGAACGGCATCTCCGCGAAGTGACCTGAAGGGTCCTCTGTGGCTGGGGAATGTCCGGGAATACTGGGAGGTACTCGCTGGAAGGGGTAGAACAGGACCAAACCCGCCAGAACCCGTGGATTCTGATTGCGGGGCTGCAGGCCTGGGTCTGCCGTCCTCTCTCCGATGGGCTGATATTTTTTCACTTTAATTGGGAACATAAGTAAACGGCAATGAAATCTATATTCCTGTGAGACGAGATGGAAGTGACTAAGGTGGGGGCATCACTGCCAACCCTCGCCACTTCTGGCCCATGGGAGGTGGGACAGGACTTCCTGATTTTGGAAATATTTGTATCTATGCCTCCTCCGACCCCGTGACAAGAAATGGGCTTCACAGAATCGTCTGCAGTCTCACTCGGGCCCCTTGGGGCCAGAGCAGGTTTCGGGAGAAGGATGGGAAGACACAGAATTGTGTCCACAGCCAGGATCAGGGCTCAATTGTGCCGAAGGTCAGATGTCAATCCAAGATCAACATTGGAAACGGGGTTGGAGCTCAGTGTATGAGGGGGCAAGGTTGGGTCTAGGCCTGTGTCCAGGTCGGGGCTTTGTCAGGGTTGGGATATGACTCCTTTGCTAGCCTCCTGTCTGCTTTGGTCTCCTGGTTCGCCTCTGAGCAAACCCCAAACATGGTGAGCAAGTGCCCCTCACCCCCCCAGACTCAAGTGCAGCAGGCGTCAGCCTCCTGGGGAAAGGCTGATTTCCAGCTGGAAACAAACCTGCTTCTGGGTCCTTCCCAGACCCCCTTGGCCCTGCTCATCTTCTGTAAGGCCCGCACTGTGTCCCACACTTTCATAGGTGAGCTCTCTAGATCTTGAAAACAGTCACTCGAGAGGGGAGGGTAAGAAATACTATCCCCATTTTATGGGCAAGGAAAACTGAGGCCCAGTTCTTTACTGCATCCAGGGGTCTGCGTATTCCTTATTGTTTGAAGTTGTTTCTACCCTCTTTTGCTTCTGGATCTAGGACACATTTCTTCTTTCACCTGGGTGCTCTCAGGTGGGAAACCTGATGCAGAGGCCGGGGGATCAGGCCTGATCCCACCTCTACTCAGCCTGAGCCAGCCTGGGAGTCCTTTCCTCCACAGGATTCCATATTGAGAAAAAACAAACAAAGAAACGGGCAAAGCAGATTTTCTGCCTGTGCAGGGAAGACCCCAGGCAGCTCACCCCAGGGAGGTTTGGGCCTGGGCAGGTGGGTGGGGGGAAGGTGTTCTTACTTGCAGAGGGCAGGGATGACCCTTGGTGAAAGCAGCAGATCTTCGCGCCATGGATCTAGCATCCTCGCCAGGTTCTCAGGGTGTTAGCAGGGCGCGGGGAGGAGTGATGATTAGGGGCAATCCTTGGGCCGGCGGTACCCACCTCTGAAGAGTGCACAAGGCAGGCCATCTGCTTGCTCTCCCCTCCCCCATAGCTCCCCTGCCCCCACCTCGCTCCAGGGGCTGGGGGAGGGGACAAGGGCTGCTCACTCCCTGTCCCTGGGGTAGCTGTGAGAAGGCGAGGAGACACTTTTGCAGCGTAAGTCAGAGAGTACCAGGGTCTCAGGGACTTCTCATTGCTGCCTTCTCCCTCAGCATAGCCTTCCGTCGCCAAGTCTCCAGGCCCCTCCCCTTTCGGAAGCCCCTGCCCTCTTTCTTCACCTGAAGACCCCCGCCTGGCTTTGCAGAGCGACTTCCCCCTTGCGGGCAGGAGGAGGCAGCTGGGTCGTCCGCGTGTGTACAGAACAAAGAGGCCCGTTGTAACTCCCGTTGCACCGACGAGAGCTCCCGTCAGGGCCTGACAGATGAGCGTGGGCACGCCCAGGGACAGAGACGGATGGGGACCCCTGTGCTGGAGCCCCGCGCGCGCTGCCCGGCTGTGTATCCCTCCCCTTGGGAGCAGGCTAATCAGATGGCCGTTTATGGAGCCATTACTCAGTCATTTAGTTATGCTTGGACGGGGTGGGGGGAGGGGAACGTGAGATTTCACCAAGAAGGCAATTAGGACCCCTTCCTGGTGTCTGCCGGAGGGGGCCACACGAGTCCCATTAAGTGGCGACGACCCACTGGCTCCAATCATATTGGAGGCCCACCTGTTCCTCCCCAGGGCAGGGCCTGCACTCCCTCCATCCACAGTCAGCCCCACTGGGGTGGGACCCAAACAACCAGACCTCCGCTGTGGTCCAAGTGGGCTTTCTGAGCTCCATGACACTGGCCCCAGAGAGAGGGAACCTGGATGCTTTCTTGAGCGCTTGCTGCCGTTGTTTTAAACTGGGAATCCGAGTGGGGCCCAGCACTTGGTATGCAGGCGGTTCCCTGGGAAGAGATTCTTTCACATTTGTGTGGTAATATATTCTCTGTCCCAGGGCCTGCTATTGTACAATAAAACAAGAAGGCCGGGAATCAATATAGAAATGTTAAAAAAGAAGTACTCTGAATCATTTTCATAACCTGCAAGTATGATTTTCAGCTGAGAAACATTTTCTTTTCTATTCTGAAATGGTGGAGCAGTTTTCAAGCCTGGGCTCTGGGACTGAAGCTTTTAGCTGCTTAAAGGTAAATATTACCCAGAGGAGAGGCCACAATAGACTGGGCTGTGATGAGCTGAACTTGGCTATAATAATAATGGTATATGTCATTGCCTGCTTTGCAAGCATCTGTTGTATGCTAGCTCTGTGATGGGTACGTTCGTGTTGAATAAGTTATATGTTTGAACAAATCCTTAGGGTTCATCTGCTCTAGCCCTCTCAACATGTAGAAATTCCCCTCTGTGACACTCCCAACAGATGGGCCTAGAAGTTTTCCTTAAACACTTGCAGTGGGAGCAACTCACTACTTCCAAAAGCCCATGCCATTTTCTTTTAATAGCTGTTAAGTATTTTTAAAATGCTTTTGACTTTTGGTCATGGTGTTGGAATCAGCACACACTGGAGCCTTCCTAATCCACTTTTTTTTTGGTAATAAATTTATTTATTTATTTTATGGCTGCGTTGGGTCTTCGTTGCTGTGCGTGGGCTTTCTCTAGTTGCAGCAAGCAGGGGTTACTCTTTGTTGCGGTGAGCAGGCTTCTCATTGCAGTGGCTTCTCTTGTTGCAGAGCACGGGCTCTAGGCACGCGAGCTTCAGTAGTTGTGACACACAGGCTCAGTAGTTGTGTCTCGCAGGCTCAGCAGCTGTGGCGCACAGGCTTAATTGCTCCGCGACATATGGGATCTTCCCAGACCAGGGATCAAACCTGTGTCTCCTGATTGGCAGGCGTTTTCTTAACCACTGCACCACCAGAGAGGTGCCCTCCACTTTTTAAACATACGCAAAGAGTTAAAATATAAATGCCATGTAGGTACAAATGGAATTTTGTCTTGTTTTTGATAGGACTGGCATTATTTAAAACACTGTAATAATTTCTATAGGCTAGAAGTTAAATGGAGATACCAGTGTGTACGGGATGGACCTCTGTGACCTGCAGTGCGCTGAGACTGGAGATGGCCTGTGGGCCAGGAATTCACTCACACACACACAAAAAAACAACAGGAAAATGGGGCCGATAGTCAAGAAAAAACTCATTGGTTGGATTTAATAGCAGGCTAGAGGTGATGGAAGAATAAATATGTGAGTCTGAAGATAGATCACTAGAAATGATCCAGTTGGAGAGAGCAGACAGGAAAATGATTGAAGGAAAATGATTGAAGATGAATGAACACAGCCTTGAAAGGGCACAGGACAATTTTAAATAATCTAACACACTGGTGATAGAAGTTCTAGAAGGAGACTATAATGATAATTGGTCAGGAATAATATATGAAGAAATAAATAGCTGAATTTGAAATAAAGAAATAAATAGCTGACCATATCATAGTCAGACCACTCAAAACTAAATATAGAGAAAATCTTGAGAGGAGCCAGAGGAAAAAAGATACATTCCTTATAGGGTAACAATAGTTAGAACCACCACGGACTTCTCAGAAAGAGTGGAGGCCAAACGACAAAGGAATAATATCATTAAAGTGATTAAAGGAAAAAAAAAAGACCCAACCTGTCAACCCAGGCAGTTTTACTATCTATATTCGTGAAATATCCTTTAAAAATGAGGATGAAATGGAGTGATTTTTAGACAAATGAAAGCTGAGAGAAGGTTTTGCCGGCAGACATACAGAAGATCTGCTAACGGGTGTTCTCCAGGCTGAAAAGAAATGATGGGATTTACCTGATGGAAAGTGCGTCTCCAGGAGGGAAAGAGCACAGCTAATGTTTTACTCTCATAATTCTGAGAAAAGACAGCTGACTGTTTCAAACAAAATGATAACATTTTAAGCATCGTTTAAAACATATGTAAAAAGTTAAAGATATGACAACAAAAGCAGAAAGAAGGGAAGGTGTTAATACACTTATTATTCTTGCGAAGTGGGAAATGGGAAAGAGGGGTGTGGGAAGGACCATGTGGGAGGTGGAAAGTGGTTCAGAATTGACTAAGGATGCAGAAGGTGAGCCCTAGACATTCTCCTTGTCGGGTCCTATTCCCTCCTGCACCCTCCCCGAGGTCTGCCCCTTGAGGTTGGACCAGTCATTTCCCACAAGAGCTCGCTGGCTGAGACCTGGCCTGGGCCCGTTAGCATTCAGCTCAGAGGCTGGGCAGGAAGGAGAAGAAAATCAGGGTGGCAGGAGGAAAAACCTCTCAGTAGGGCTGGGAGGAATGGGATGAGAAAGAGGAATAGGAACGGGGGACACACGTGCCGCTCCCAGCTGTCTGCCTGCGGGTGAAGCAATGAATCGCACTCAGTCATAAGGCCATGAATGGACAGAATACGTGGGACCAGTCACTCGACATCCGTTAGCTCACTTCGTCCTCAGAGCATCCAGCCAGGCTGACTGTATTTCCCCATCTTACAGAGGAGGACACTGGGGCTTCAGAGAAGTGAAATAACTCGTCTACCCAGTTAGTGAAAGGCTCTCAGTAGAGCAAAGGCCACTCTACCTGCATACAGCCAGAAATCTGTCAGAGGCAAGGGCCCTGAGAAACACGTCTCACTGGATCCTATCAGCCTGGCACGGGCGAGGTATGTGCCACAAGGGGAACCTCCCCATAGTGAGTCTCCGCCCAGAGCCTTGGAGAGATGGGGGGACAGTGAGCCCCAGAGACTCAGGAAGGCGCTGGCTCTGAGCTGGGCTGGCACACCTGCTTGGGACAAGCTCGTTGTGTGGCAGGTCAGCAGGCCATATGCACAGAGCAGGTAGCGCTGGGAGCTAACGTGAGGTCCCTTCAAGTCAGCACCACACAGGAAGGAACGCTGAGGACCCGCCTCGTGCTGGCTTCTTTATACACCTTGTCTAACCCTTTCTGTCATCTTGCACAATTATCTCCTAAGGTAACTGTTTTCAGCCCGATCGTACAGATGAGGAAACTGAGGCTTAAAGGGGTTAACTTCACTTACCCTTCATCAACCACAGTGTCTGGATTCTCATGGTTTCAGTCCTGTATGTCTGCCCACTTCTCATAGCAGGCTGTTTCATGCCCCAGAACCTTTGTGTATGGGATTCCTTGGGCACACGAGACTCAAGGCCTGGCCAGCTCCTATATTTTCGGGGGTGCCCTCTTTGCTGGTCTCTGGATTTCCAAGTTTCTCATTCCCAGGCCAGAGAGGAGGGTCTTCCAGAGGGGAGGAGTGCTATTCAACCCCAGGCCTTGGGAGGGTGCTAATTGCCAAGAGGGTCAGAGGCCTGGCTCCTGGCCGCAGCTCTGCTTCAAGAGCTGCGACCTTGGGAGAGCCATTTCTCACCTCTGCTGAAGATTACATCCCACTGTACAGTGAGGGGCTGGGTGTGTCTCACCCTGGCCCAGGGGTGGGCAAACATTTTCAGTTAGGTCCAGATAGCAAATATTTTTCGGTTTTGCAGGCCATGCAACTACTCAACTCTGCCTTTGTGGTGAGAAAGCAGCTGTACACAGCATGTAAACAAAATATGCGGCCATGTCCCAATAAAATTTTATTTACAAAAACAGGAGGCAGGTTGGATTATGGTTCTTTGTCTGGGACAATCTCAGATTTCTGGGTGCTAGAGAGATGGAGTTATATCATAGTCTAGTGGGGGAGGCATGCAGGCAAACCCCAAATTAACAGTGTGGTGTGAAAAGTAGAAATGGTTTGGAGGAGAGCACAGGCACAGCAGTAACTTTGATGGTTCAGCTGAGCGTCAGTGGGTGACACATTAGAGGGTTTGGCGGATGAAGGGAAGAGCACGCTAGGCAGATGGAACGGCATGTGCAAACACCCAGAGGCATGACAGTGCGTGGTGTCTTGGCAAAAGCTGTGGAATTCGAGGGCTAAAGCTAGAGGCACAAATGAAATCCAGGAGAATCTTAATTGCTGTGCTAAGGGGCATACAGTTTTCAGCAAATAATCCTCAGTTATTTAACTCCTCTTCAATGACTAACATTTTTCTTGGAAAGCGTCCACCCTACTAACAACTACTAATCTCAGTAAGGGGTGCTGGACATGCAATTTCTTCTAATTACATGGAAATACCGGTTGTTTCTTCTCTGTGGGTGCTGAGACCCCAGGGGCAGTGATGGATGCCCAGGGTAGGCAAAAGGGACGAGCTGAGCGCTGCTGATTTGCACCACAGTGGAGCCCGGGGCTCTGATTTCACACTCTGCCTCAGGCCAGAGCGGTTCTGCCTGTGTCATCATTATACTCATCAAGGGATGCTTTGTCTTCCCCTGATCGGCCTAATTGCTCTCCTCATTTGGACAGCCCTGGAGTCATTTAGTAATGAAAAGCGCCACACGCTAATACGGCATCAGGAGCTCACCTGCTTGTTGGCATTTGGAGCAGCATGGAGAGAGGAAAAGGCTCAGCTTGTCATTATAGGTGCAGAGCCTCGCGGAGCTGCTCGTGTGCAATTACCACCCAACAGTCTGGAAATTGCAGTCTGGTTACAGTGGCTGCTAACGAGGACTAATTGCACCACCACAGAGCCGTCCCGGACACTTAAAACAAACGGCCCCTGTGGGAACGTGGCGATGGGTCGGGAAAATCCCATCTATTCTTGGAACAGAGGGAAAGGCTAGTTGGGGTTGGGAAGGGATCAGCTGGGGGCTTCTGGGCATAAAGATTGGTTTCTCAATCAGTGTAATTAAACTAGAGTTTCATGAAGACATCCACCCATCCATCTATCTACCCATCCACTCATGCGTTCATCTATCCATGCGTTCATCCATCCATCTTCCCCCATCCATCCACCTATCCACCCTCCATCCATCTAGCCTCTGTCCATCTTCCTCTGTATGTTTTTTCAACTGTTAACCCAGACATGCATCCATGATGTATCCATCCATCCATCCTTCCACCCACCCAACCATCCATTCATCTATCCTACCGTACATCCGTCTAGCACGCAACTGTCTATCTCTCCATCCATCCAACAAATTTTTGCCAAACTCTTGCTTAGTACAAGGCCTACTTTTTTTTTTTTTTTTTTTTTTTTTTTGCGGTACGCAGGCCTCTAACCGCTGTGGCCCCTCCCGTTGCGGAGCACAGGCTCTGGACGCGCATGCCCAGCGGCCATGGCCCACGGGCCCAGCCGCTCGGCGGCATGTGGGATCCTCCCGGACCGGGGCACGAACCCGCGCCCCCTGCATCGGCAGGCGGACTTTCAACCACTGCGCCACCAGGGAAGCTCCCAAGGCCTACTTTTGATGCTGTGAGTCAAGGATGAGTCAGGAGTGATTCTGCACACAAGAACACATAATAGACGCTCAATAAATATTTTTGAATAAATTTTTAAAAAGAATAAATATTTTCTCAATGAAGAGGAGACCATTTTAAGGACTCAGCTAAGTGGGAGGATAAAGAAAAGGGATTAGTAGGTGTGAAGACAGAGAAGGTGTAAAGTGTTCTCAGTCATACATGCTTGTGAGCCTGTGTTTGAGCGTGGTAAGATACTTCATCTCCTTGAGCCTCAGTTTTCCTACCCATAAAATGGGGATAACCCTAGCTCATAGGGTTATTATGTGGATTACCTAAAATATTGCATGTAAAGTTCTTAGAACAATGTCTAGTACATAGGAGGCACGTAAAAGTTTGGACTTTCCCTAAGTGCTGCTTTCCTTGACTCCTCTAGGCTACTACCCCCTACTATGGATCCTCCCATCTTTCTGCCCACCCTACTCTGCCTAGAAAGAGAAAAAGGCCATCCTAGGAATTAGAACCCAGTGTAGATGCTTGTAACACAAGGGAGGTCTTGGAGTTTGGGGAATGTTAATTCTTTCCCTTGTGATTGGAGCCCAGGGAGTGAGGGGCAGTGACCAGGGAAGGACAGTAGGGTCAAGGCCATATCAGTCTGGGAAGAGCTGAGAGGTTTGGGATTTGCTGTGGGGAAGATAGGGGATTGCAAGCGATCTGAATTTGGCCTGGGGAATTGATTACTATTCACTGATTATTACTCTGTGGGTAATTGATTGGAAGATCATCTGGTCATAGTGATTCAAGGGCAGAGGCTGGATGGAAACTGGTCCAGTGCTCTTTCCTGGTCCCAGTTGCTAGATCTCTGGTCCCTGGGCTCCCCCGCTATAGTTTTCTGGCCTGGAGCTCAGGGCTGGGGAAGGAATTTTAGAGCCACGGGTTCCTCTGCCCTGTCAGGATCTGTACAGGGGTCTACAGGTCCCCACGTTCTCCCCCGACCCCGCACACACTCACAGAACTCTGCTAAGTGGCCATTTCAACTGTCCTTACATACCTCCTGTGACAAGGACATCACTCCTTCCTGAGGTAGCCTGTTTCCTCTCTGGCCACCGCTGACAAAGTCTTTTGTGAGATTAAAGTTCCCCCTATTTTTCTTGGATTCTCATTGTTCACCCTCGCCCTACTCCTGAGGGGCTGGGCAGAGTAGGTCTCAACGGCAGCCGTGGACACGGTTCATCTGGGGGCCAGGACACAGGCTCAGTTTGTGGTCAGGGGTCGGTGGGCGGCCGGGTCAGTGCTTGGGCTGCAGCTGGGCTCAGGGTGGGGCATTTCCCAGGAGGGGTGGGGGTGGACTGACCGATGAACTGGCAGCCCCTGTACCCCCTGCCTCCTGGTAGGCTCCCTCTGCTATAGTCTCCTCCCACCTGGATGCTGGGTTTGCCATGGGATTTCCACCAACAGAAAGTGTTGGAAGTGGTGCTGCGCTAGTTCAACACTTGCCTTTACAGGCCTGGCAGCCTCTGCTTTTGCCTGATGAATGAGGAGAGGCCCCCCGGAGGAGGTGGAGAAGCCACTTCGGACATTCCAGCCCCACGTGAGCTCTCCTCAGAATGCAGCCATGGGAGTGGCCTCGGCTAAACCACGTGGAGTAGAATGGCCCCGCTGGGCCCATCTGCCCTCAGCATTAGAAGAAATGATACCAATGTGATATTGGTATTGCTTTAAGCCACCGAGTGTTTGGATGGTTGGAAAGCATCAATAGATAACAGGTACTGGGGTCCTAGGTAGCACTCCCTGTCCACTCCCAGGGCACCGTCAAGTCCCAGCTGTAGCCAGTCTGAGTTCAGATCAGGCCCTCAGCACTGATTCCTGCACGACCCCAAGTACATCACAGATGTCATGGGCCTCGCTTTCACTGTCTATAAAGTGGAGAGATGTCAGTGTGATGATTCCATCTCTTCCAGCTTTTCTTTGATGAGGCCAAGGGATTCTGGGTGAGGCAACGGCGCCTTCATTCCCAGAAGGCCCCTTCTCAGGGGAGGTTTCCCACACCCGTGGCCTCACTGCCCACGGAACAACCTGGTACCAGTCTCCTGGCCAGTCCACTTGGAATGACACACCTCTGCTTCAGCTGTGTTAAATTCACCCTGATGGTCCATGTGGCACCTGGAACAGGGCTGTGCCCTGGGGTGGACGCTTGGCTAACTGGGCATGGGTTGGTTTTGTGCAAACAGTACAAAGCCAACCCCATTCCCTCTGCTTCATTGTTCCTCGTTGGATTTCGGCAACAAGTGATTCACTTAAAAGGCGAGATGGGAACAGGCAGTGATGTTTGAAGCATTTCTCCCTTGATCACTTAGCAGCCCTCTACCTATTTTATTATGCTATTGGCAAAAATTATGATGTTTGTGCAAATTATGTTTGGGTAATCATGTCTGAAGGAGCCTGTGGTTCAAACTTTCCAGCCAATTTCTCTAAATGGGAGCTTTTAAACTTCTCGTCTTTATGGCCTTCAGAAGATGCTTGTAGAGACGGTACTATATCAACTTTGGAGGTGGCCAAGGATGGGGGAGGGGAGTCAGCGCAGTGGAGGCTGGGGACTCAGAGGGTCAGAAACCTGGGCCCCACCTGTGAAACCCCTCACAGGGCGCTCTCTGGGTTGAGAAAGCAGATGTCATTGAGCCCTGCAGGTGGCCGTGGCAACATAAAGAGTCGGCAGACGGAGGCCAGCACAGTCAAGCAGAACTTTGTAGAAGTCTGAGCTGTGCAGGGAAGTCTGAGCTGCCGTAGGAGGCTTGCGGTCCCCAGGAGAAGAGGACACCGAGATCCAGGTAGGAGAAGCATCCTCCCAAGGTCCCCCAGCTGGGCAGCTGAGGTGCTGGGACTGGCAGCTGGAACCGGACACAGCTGCTGAGAGCCCAGGAAAAGGGCAGAGGGGGCATCCTTTCCCAGCCAGCGTGGGTGTCAGGCAGGGCGGTGGGAAAGACTCCCCTCCCCTCTGATGCCTTTTCCTCGATGGTGAAAGGACATAGGGCTTGAATTCGAAGCTAGCAGCGGAACACATCTGATGAACCTCTTCAATATTTATTTTCCCAATAGACTCGAACAATTCTGGAGAGACATAATATCACGTTTCTTAGAAATTTCCCTGAATACATATTTATGAGGGAAACCTGAATAAGAAGGGCTCAGACCTACTTATTTATGTATTCAGTCATCTCCAGGGTGCGGGCTGTGCTGGCATTAACGAGGAGAAGAGACAGTAATGAGATTGCACTTGGGCTGAGCCCCTGCTCCAGGGACAGGATTAGGGCCCAGCTGCCAGCGTTCCGTGATCCCCACACTCAGGACGCTCGTCCTTCAAGTTTGCGCCTCTGGGGATCCGTGGATGTCAAACTTGCTGCATATTGGAATCATCTGGGAAGTTTAAAAAAAAATACTGACACTTGTGCCCTTTTCACAGAGATTCTGATTTCATTTTTCCAGGGGCAGCCTTGGCATTTGGGACTTCTACAAGCTCCCCAGGCGATCCATCATGTAGCAAAATTTGAGAACCACTAATTTTGACTGTGAACCTGTGGGCCTGGCTACATTCACGTGTCATCCTTTCTCCCTCCCTAGTTTTTACCAAAGGTGAGCGGCGCTGGTGGAAAGGGAGAGTCCAGGGCTGGGGGTTAGGGGCAGGGCCAACTTCATGGACCTGTGACCTGAGCAGAGGCAGAGGGGGCCGTGCTTGCTTAAATGCCCTGCTGTAGCCGTCTTGAAATTCTTAATCATTTTTTAACAAGGGGACTTGCATTTCATTTTGCATTGGGCCCTGCAAATTATGCGGCTGGTCCTAAGCAGGGGACCTGGTTCTAGCGCCATCTCTGGTTGTGTAACTGACTTGCTGTGCAACATTGGGTAAATCTTTCTTTGTCTCTGGATCTCCATTTTCCTCTCCTAGAATAAAAATCCATCAGCCCCAAGGACTTTCTAGTACCTTCTCTGTCTGTGTCAGCACATACATTCACACAAGGCCACCTAAGAAGATAATTGGGCTGCCTTCCGTCCAACACAGTAATAACATGTAATGACCGGCTGTTTCCAAAATCACACGTTGTTGGATTGAATTCCGCACCATTCCAAACAGGTTTGTGTACTTAGAACCTACTAAGGGCCCAAAATGACTAATGTGTGGACGTTCGTGTTCTCACTCCCTTCTTTCTATAGCTGAAGAGAATTTATATCTATAGCCTTGCCCATTCAGTTTCCTGGCAACCCTGCCTACTAAGAAGAGTTCTGCCTCTCCAGCTAATTCCTCAGCTTTTCTAAGGCAGAATTGGACCCGGGTAGAAAGGCTGGGGACTGTGGAGGGGAAGGCAGGAGATTTGCATCAGAAAGGGAAGAGCTGTTCCCTGGAGAAAAGCATAGAAGGGGTGAGAAGCAGGGGCTGGGAAGGGAAGGGAATAGGGAGAATTTTGCATTGGGGTTGAGAGTGGGGGAAAGAAGAAGGTATTTGAAGCATGGCTGCCAGATGTGTGGATATTGAGAGTGGCAGCTGGAGGAGAAAAGAATTGTTAAGGTCTTTTGTTGTGCATTGAGCATATATTCTGACCTCCCCAAATACATCTGCACACTTTCCCTTCAGAGGTTTCTCAAGAGCATAAGCCTAATTTGCAATTGCTTTCAGGTATATTTTTCTATCTGACTGCAGATTCCGTGAACTGATCCTGTGCAGAGACTAGTCCATCTGGGACGCCAGTTATATTTGGAATACACTGTTAAGCCAGGGTGGAATGGAAGTGACAGCAGATGTGAGCTGGGACATCCTTCATCTAGTGCAGGCATTTCATAGACTCATGATCTCTTGGAGTGGGGAGAGATCTTAAAAATGGTCTAGTTCAGCCCCTTCCCCACTTGAACTTTCTAGAGCATCTCTACCAAGTCTATTTTTTGCTTATATACTTCCTGTGAAAAGGAATACAGGAATGCACTCTCTCCAGGGAAGGCTTGCTCTGTGTGTAGATAGATCTAGTCATTAGAACGATCTGTCGACATTCGCAAAAACTATTCTTAGTGGTGTACATTGTTACAGTCTCACTGGACATCACCCTGCCGGGTCTTACCACAATTTAAAATGTTCTCATTCTTTGAAGGAGCAATTCAACTTCTAGGAAACCTGCAGAAACTCATACACAAAAATAGATATCAAAAGATGTTTACATTGAAGCATTAATTGTGATAGTGAAAATTTGAAGCAGCTTAAATGTATGTTCACAAGGGATTGCTTAAAAATTATGATATACCCATACTGTGGAGTAATATAGAAGTGTGTTACTAATGTGGAAAGATGTCCATGGCCTATTAAGGAGAAAAGTAAGTTGCAGACAATAAGGGATGAATGAACTCAAGTGTGTACAGGTTTCCCCTGCTACCCCAGAGTAGAGTGTTCCTATGGAACCTTCCCTAAGCCAAAACGACGTAAATTGAAGAAGCAATTACCTTAGGACATATCTTGCTAATGGATGCACAATGTAAATCAAGATAAAGCATAGATGCTCACAGACATAGTTCGAAGTCATGCTGGCTTGATGCCGAGATGCTGAGTGTCGTTACCAGGGAAGGAGCCTGATGGCGCCGGTCTCACTGCGCTGAGCGAGCTGTCTCTATAACAGCTGGCTGCAAAACAAACCCTGAGTATTATTTTGGCTTTTCACCTTTTTTTTTTTTTTTGGTAAAAGCTAAAATCCTCTTCAGATTTCTTTCCATTAGTGAAAACAGTTACTAATATAGGTCTTTCCAAAAAGAAATGTGGTATAAAGCCAACTTTCAAAAAGTGGGGCACACCAGCATATTTTTTTAAAAAAACCAACAAAGCTTCATACATATACATGACCATGAATTAAAGATATCAAAATTTATAGAAAAATGATACACACAGAATTGCATTAGGGAAATGCACATCAAAAGCACAAGGAGATAGACACTAGTTCACATCCACGATAATGGCTATTATCGGAAAAATGGAAAATGACAAGTGTTGGTGAAGATGTGGAGAAACTGGAACCCTTGTTCGCTGCTAGTGGGAGTGTAAAATGGTGCAGTCACTTTGGAAAACAGTTTGGCCGTTCCTCAAAAAGCAAAACATAGAGTTACTCTATGATCCAGCAATTCCACTCCTAGGTGTGTACCCATGCAAAACGAAAACATACGCCAAAATGTGTACGGGAATGTTCATAGCAGTAGCATTGACAATCGTCCCAAAGTGGAAGCAACCCAAATGTTCATCAGCTGATGAATCTACGAATAAAACGTGGTATCTACACAGCGGCATATTATTTAGCAATAAATAGAATAGGAGTACTCATTCATGTTACCATATGAATGAACTTTGAAAACATTATGCTAAGTTGAAGAAGCCAGTCCCAAAGGACCAGATATTGTACACTTCTATGAAATATCCAGAATGAGCAAATCTATAGGGACAGAAATTAGATCAGGATTGCTTAGGGCTATGGTTGGAGGGGAAGGCGGGTTGGGGAGTGACTGCTAATGGTCAGATGAGAACGTTCTAAAATTAGATTGTAGGGATGGTTGCACGACTCTATGAATGTAATAAAAACGCCTGAACTATACACTTGAAATGGTGTATTATGTCGCATGTGAATTATATGTCAGTAAGCTCTTTTGTAAAAATTGCTAACAGTGTTTAGATCTGGGGGAGGGCACTGGGTTAGGAGGGGGCAGTGAAGCACTTGCCTTGTCCTGGTGATTTATTTCCAGTAGCAAAACATGGCCATCCACAGGCACTTGTGGAGGCCTTTAAGCAGATGGCTGCTGGACACCCAGCCCTCTGACAAAGCAGGCGACATCAGCTCTGTCCCTTCTCTACCTCTGGGGCCAATGGCTGTTCCTCCACGGGCCATCTGAGGCCCAGGCATGGCTGTAAACACACAGAGTAATGCCACTGCTCATGCTGGCCTCTGGTGGCCAGGAGCGGGCCAGGTGCTTGGGTGCCTTTCCTGATGCGGGGGACGTTCACAGACTCTCCAGTGACTGAAGGCAGAGGATGAGACCCGTTCCTGGAGTTCCCCATCCCAGAGAGGGCTGTGAAAAGGGAAGCGTTCTGGGCTCAGCGGGGATTTAGTTGGCAAAGACTAAAAACTCAGAGAAGATGCTATATCTGACTGGGATGATGTAGTTAAACCCAGAGAGGCCAGGGCGGCCCTCTCCACCTACAGCAGACAGAGGCAGAGACAGGAGCCAAGGTTGGCTGGAGCAGGGCCAGCGGCCAACAGAGGTCGGTGCAGCTGGACACCTCTGCTAGCAGAAGCCCTTGCAAATCCCCCCATCCCTCCAGCCGCAGGAACCCAGGTCCACCTGGCCTCATCTGCCTGACTCAGAGCTGCAGAAGCCACGGCACAGCACCCCAGTACACACACACTCATATGACCTCGAAACCACGAACGTGCAAAGGCACCCAGGTCCACACCCAAAGGCGTGGGCAGGACTACCACACATGAAATGCACGTAGACAACAGATGCACAGATGCACAGGCACACAAACAGAACAGTGCACACGCTGGGACGTTACACAGCACAGGAAGCAGATGGATAGACCTAAGCAGGAAAGTCCTTCCAGTCTGTTCAACTGGCTGGCAAAGGCCCACCCAGAGCAGCCAAGGCACCCCTTTCAACCCCCAGTCTGAGTCCGGCGCTCTCCTCTGCGTCACCTGCCTGGTCCCTCCTCTTCCCCGACAGTCCCTGGGCCTCCCTGTGGCACATGATCCATCCTACAGCGCTGGGACTGTGGGCTTACTCGTTTGCTTCCCTCACTGGCTGCACGATCCTTGAAGGTAGGAGCTGTGCTGATGTATCTCCGAGTCCTCAGCACCTGGCAAGCGTCTGGCGCCTAGTACAGGGTTCATGCGCAATGCTTTAAATGGAGGAATAAATGAATGGAGTAATCCAAGTGTATCTTTATTCGGGAAAGTGTTCAATCTTCATAACTATCAAAGAAATGCAAATTAAAAAGAGATTCAATTTTACACCTATTAAATGAGTACAAATTAAGAAGCATAATGATCACACCCAAGACTGACCCAGTTGTGGTATAACCATGGCGCACACAGTGCTGGTGGCAGCGTGTAACCCGGGTGCCCCTCTTTGGAAAGCAATTTGATGCTACGTATCGAGTCCTCAAAAGGCTCACACCCTTAGGGCAGTGATGCCACTCCTGGGAATTTATCCAGAGGAAATTACCAGAAAGAAGAAGGATATTGATGATCACGAAGCCCCGATTTTAGAACCAAAAATTGGGACACACGTTCTGACACATTCCATTTAAGGACCGGTGGGAAGAATATTCCAGAAAACTGAGGACAAAGCTGACCATGCTGAATTGGGAACAGCAATGGTGGGAATGTACATGCCCTGAGGGCAGGGACCTTGTATGTATCCCTCACTGTTGTGTCTCCCGTTCCTAACAGGGTATCTGGTACGCGGTAAGGTAATATTGTCAAATAAAATAATAAATAATGGTTGAGTAATATAATAATAATATATTTAACCATACTATATTTAACCATTATAGATGTTATTTATTTAGCCACACACTTATTAACTATATATATATATTTCACCATTACGCACATGCACTCTGGATAGAATGTAGCCATTAAAAGTGACTAATATGCAGATGTGTTGAAGATACAATATTTTAAAGAAATAATTTCCTATTCTGCACGAGAAGGACTTATGTGCTAGAGAAGGTGGTTCACTCAGAGACAGGACTGCACGTGGCTTAGACCAGGGGTTGGCAAACTTGGCCGTGGGCCAAATCTGGCCTGCCAGCTGCTTCTTCAAATAAAATTGTTTTGTGACATAGCCACACCCATTCATTTATGTATCACGTGTGGCTGTTTCGTGCTGCAGAACTGGGTAGTGGTGATGGAGACTACATGGCCCTCAAAGCTTAAAATATTTTACTTTCTGACTCTTTATAGGAAAAGTTTGCTGACCCTTGGCCTAAATAAAAAAAGGACAGGAAGGTGAGGGCAACCAGCCTTTCCTGGACAGTGAGGCTCTTTCAATAAAGAACTGGAACCATAACAGCAGTAACAGTAGCTACCTTTCACGGAACATTATCTAGGCGTCAGGCACGGTGTCGAGGACTCACAGCCATGCTCCTTTAATCCTCACAGCCACACGTGAAGTAAGCATATTTGTCATCCCTGTTTTGGGAGGGGACACGGAGGCCTAGGAGCTCAGATGACCTGCTCAGATCCCACAGCCGTAAGTGGGGCAGCTGGACTCAAGCCCCGGCCTGCGGACTTCACCCCTGTGCTCTGCTGCTGTCAGAAAGCCAAGAGTTATTTTACAGACGTGGTGTCTGGAGCTCAGAGGTTGACCCACTTGCTCAAAGGTGCACAGTGTTAACGGATAGAGCCAGGATTCAAATTCAGGTCTGAGTGAGTGGACTCTGTTTCCTCCAGTTAAACGTGGAGCCAGTCTGGGGGCAAGGTGGTGAGATTAGGGGTGATCCTCACGTGAATGCTATTCTAATGGCATTTGGGGCCTGTGGCCGACAGTGGAGGTCGCGTTCTGGGCCGGCTGTCTGAGCTCTGGACTTTACTCCCGATTGTCTCTTGGACTTTGGATAAGCTCCTTACCTCTCGGGGCCTCAGTTTCCCCATCTGCATGACAAGGTGCCTGGGAACGGACAGGTTTTCTGGATCTTTCAGCCGGAAAGCAGAACGTCAGACCTCCCCAGGGTGGATGGAATGCAGCCTCTTCTTTCGAGAACACAGGCAGGCTTGGGATAAAGGTCACCAGTGATGGGAGAAGGTCTCCTCTGTTCTCACAGGATCCTGGAATGGAATTAAGGATCCGTGGGGCCTGCAGACGTTTCTGGAAGGGATGGGGGCCTGGGCAGAGTCTGAGGAGGAAGGTGAGGGAGAAATTCTGCAGCCAACACCAGGAGAGTTTTTTTTTTTTTCCCCCACTCCAACCATTAGCAAAATCCAACGCCTAGGAGACTATAGAACATCCAGTGGCAGAGATGGAGGAAGAGTGTGGGGTGGGCGTCGGGGGCTGGCCAGGGGCGGGGCTAGGGTGTGGCCAGTGAGATACCCACATCCAGAGCAGAATTTAAGAGGACACCAAAAAAAACAATAATCAAGATAAGCAATATTTTAATGCCATTTAAAGAATCCAAACAATCCATAACGAACAAAACATCCAAATTTTAAATAGAAACAGGCTGTTTGTTTTGTGACCCTACGTTATTGTGCAACAAGAAGTGTTGATTCTGATCAGTCCACCTGGCCTACACCCCCCTACCCTGGGTTTATGGAGATTGGTAATGGTGCCCAAACGAACTGGGCCACACAGAGCTTTAGCTGCAGTCGTGTTATTTGACTGTAGAGATTTTACTAGCTTTTTCCACTTAGTTTGAAGTATGGGAGGATAGTTTGATAAGCGTATGTAAGGGTGAACATTTTTTCTTTGCTTCAGACTTTAGTGTGACTGGGCTTAGACCGAGGCTGGAGTCCTGAGGTCCTGAGGCTCTGGAGGTATGAAGAGTCCAAGTGGGATGGGGCGGGTGGGGGGAGGGGGCTGGTTGAATAGAGATGGATTCCCGCTAAAGTTTCTCCGTGAGCCCATAGGAGCCCAAGCTTAAACACAACATGTTTCCCCAGACGTGTATATATTTTGTTGTGATGAGTACGACAGTGTTTTGTTTTTAAAAGGTCAGTGCATCTGCTTTTATTTTTTGCAGGCATGTATTTTCTCAGAGGATGGATACTAAATGATTGACTACAATTCTATGAGTCTAAGAGATTATTTTGTTGGTATACAAGAGTCTTGTAGTGAAAATATCGAGTGCTGGGAATTGAACTCCAAGGACAGGGCATACCACCCACCTGAGGAGGGCTCAGAGTCTGGCACTGGGCCCTGGGGACTCAGGCCCTTCTGCCCTGGTGTGCCTGTAGCCTGGAGTCCCACACGTCCTGGTGGGAGGGTGGGAAAGGCAGTCACGTTAGACCAGATTTTCTGTGTTCCGCCTCTGTCTGCATCTCTTGGGAAGACTTACATGTGGCTCATGGTGACTGGGGTTGACTTACCTACAGCTCACGGGGTAAGAGTAGGACTCCTGGGGTGTCTGGGGGTTGGGAGGGTTTAGGCCCTGATTTGGAAAGAAAGCAGGAATCTTCTCCATGACCCCAAGCCTCTCAGGGTTATGAAGGGAGACAGTTTTGGGCACGGTAACTACAGACCCTCAGAGGCATGGGCGGCCTCTTGTTTCCCTTTACTTGAATCTCTCTCTCTCTTAACTTTACAATAGTTTAAAAATGTGAAAAAAACTTTAGATTTGCAAAAACGTTGCAAAAATATTACGGAATCCCCTTAAACCTTCACCTGGCTTCCTCAGATGTTAACATCTATGCCCGTGGTATCATGATCCAGACCAGGAAATTAGCATCGATGAGACGCTATTAACTAACCTACTGCCTTATTCATGTTTTCCGTTGTCTACTAAAGCTCCGCATTGCACGTTGTTGTCATAGCATTTTTGTCTCCTCCAATCTGGGGCAAGTAATCCTCAGCCTGTTTTTCATGATTTGGAGACTTTTGAAGCATACTGTCTAGTTGTTGTGTAGACTGTCCCTCAGTTTGGGTTTGTCTGATGTTTCCTCACAGTCAGTTTTCATCTTTGGCAAAAAAAAGCTGCAGAAGTAATGCTGTGTCCTTCTCAGTGCCTCCTATCAGGTGGTACGTGAGTCAGTGTGTCTTGGCCAAGGTGCCGCCTGCCAGGTTTCTGTGCTCATCTCCTTTTCTTTTACATGATTAAAGGATTAATGACGGCAACAATCCTTGTCTCAGTCTGTTCGGGCTGCTGTAATACAATCCCATAAACTGGCTTAGAAACAACAAACACTTCTCACCGTCCTGGAGGCTGGGACGTCCAAGTTCAAGGTGCTGGCAGATTCGATGTCTAGTGAGATCCTGTTTCCTCATTCACAGATAACCATCCTCTTGCTGTGTCCTCACTTGGTGGAAGGGGCGAGGGAGCTCTCTGGGGTCTCTTTAGTAAGAGCACTAATCCCATTCACGGGGGCTCCACTGTGACGACCTGATCACCTCCGGAGACCATCACCTTGGGGGGAGGTTAGGTTTCAACGTGTGAATTTGCGGGGGGACCCATACACCCATATAGCATTTCTCATGTGCACGTCCATCACTTCCAGCTAAAAATCATGCTTAGTCTGTTACCTCCTTCGAGCTCACATAGCCGAGAGGCTGGGCAGAACTCCAGTTTTATGGCTAGTTCATCCAGTTTTTTAAGTTTACTGGTAGAAATGGGAGCCTATCAGGGGAAGAAGAGGAGAATTCATACTTTTGGGGTTTCTTCTGTCAACAATGTGCCAGGCATTTTTATACACTGCCCATGTCACGTTTAATCCTTTCAGCAACGATTGATTATCCTCATTTTATGGAGGATGACAGGGTCTTGGAAAGATCAGGAAAGCTCTCTAAGGTCACATAGCCAGGAGACAGTCTGTGCGAAAGTCCAGGCTCTGTACTTTTCCTTTTGCTATGTCTCCAGGGAAGGGCTTTGCTCAGCGTCGCTCAGTGATTCTGTAACCCTGCTGGGACACAAACCCAAATTCTTGGGTAGCTTCCCTAGAGGAAGTTGGGAATCAATGAAAGAATGCTTTTTCATGATCTTCGCCACCAGGTGGGCGGAACAGGTGTCATTTCCCATGGGAATGTCATCTGCATTTCGTAGAAGATGAAACTGAGGGTCAGGGAGTTCATGTGTCACAGCCAAAGCCTCAGCCAGGAAGGGGCAGCCTTGGAATTTTAACCCATAGGAAAGGAATGTGCTGGTACCTGGGCAGGGAGGGGGCACTGAGCCCACAAGGTGGTAAACGTTTATCTGTTTGAGAATAACCCACCTCTCTCAGGGGGTTGCCTGCAACCACAGGTGGTGTCTTACAGGTGATTTTCATGCTTCATAAAAACAGAATTTATATGACTTATAAAATTTTATGTGATTTATAACACATGTTAAATATGTGAGGGAGCTGGCAGGGCTCAGACATCCCTCTGCCCTCTCCAATTTGGATAGTTGGCAGTTAGCCCTTTATCAAAGGCTGTTCTGCACCCAACCCTGGACACAGGGGCTCTGGTGGTCCCGACCTCATGCTAATGACCCAGCTCCTGCTCCCAGGTTCCCAGCTCAGACGTGGCCCCACTGGCTCCTAAGCCAGAAATATGGGCATTTTCCTAGACCTCCTTTCTCCCTCATCCCCCATATTTGATCACCAAGCCCTGTTCTTTGCCCCACCAAACATCTCTGGAATCCTCCCCTTTTCTGTCCACCATCACTAGTAGCCACATCATTTCTTGCCTTGACCATCACTTATGTTTCTTGCCCACATAAAACTCTTCCGTTCCTCCCAGGTCACCTACAGCATCAAGTCCGAGTCTCCAGGGCTGACATTCAAGGGCATACAGTGATGGCCCTGCTGCTCTCAGCAGTTCTGTTTTCTATCCGTCCTCCCCAGTTGCCTGTTCTACACCAATCATACATCAGATGTACTTGCCTAATAACCCCACGTTGTTTCATAAACTTTGGCTTTTCCAGATGTAGTTGCCTCTTTCTAGAAATGACATTCCAATTTCTGGAGAACTCCTCTTCATCCTTCAAAACCAATTCTTATGACACCACCTCTCTGAAGTACTCCTTGACTGCTGCTTGGGCATCAGCATTCTGCCCTCTTTGCCGTGTACCTTAGCACATAGTGCGCCTCACCTTGATTATTTGTTTGCACATCTGTCCCCTCCATAGTCCATGAGGTCTTTGAGAATAGGAGCCAAGTTTCTCTCTCTCTCTTTCCCTTTTCTTTCTTCCCTCTTTCCCTTTTCCTTCTCTCTCCTTTTCCCTTTCTCCCCTTCTTTCCTCTCTCCCTCTTTGCCCCTCTCTCTCCCTCCCCCTCATCTTCACCTTCCATCCATCAAATCTTTCCTGACTGCTCACAGATGTGCCCCGTTCTGTTCGAGGTTTGTACATCCTCCTAGAGGTGATATCCCAGACAAGCTCTCACTCCAGTGGAGCTCACACTTTCCTGGGGCTACAGAATATAACTGGTAGTCAAGTAAAGAAGGACAACTATGGTGGGGGAAGAGGTGCTCTGGAGAGAACAGAGTAGAGTATTGACATCAAGAGTGATGTTTGGCGGGGGGACGCTACTGATTGGGTGGTCAGTGACGTCTTTCCTGAAGAAGAGACATTTGAGCCGACCCTTGAATGACGAGAGGGATTCAGTCATGCCAGGAGGGCAGGAGGGAGAAACTCCAGGCAGAGGGGACAGCTTGCTCAAAGACCCTGAGGTAGGAATGCACTTGGGACACTGAAGGAATAGTGGCTGGCATGGCTGGAGAGAAGTGAGCAGGAGAGGTAGGCGGGGCTTTGTGACGGTGCAGGTAGCAGGGGCCCAGTGAATAGATACTGGATAAAATTAAAAGGTAAGAGAAGTTCTAGGCTCACTGTGGAGAATTTGGGCTGCTTGCCCAACCTCACCAGCTCTCTGGTCTCTAATCTGTGCTCATACAGCTCAAGGACGGTCCGGGAGTCACTCACTCCGTGCCAGGCACCATGGCAGTGTAGGTGATGTAGGGATGAACCAGACCACATCCCTACCCACCCCAGGCTCCTACAGTCCACTGGGGGCTCATGGTCCCTGCGTGGCCAACAGTGACACAGGGAAGCAGGGTCCTACGACTCAACTTCTCCCTGACGAGGCTGTTCTCAGCCACACATGCCCTTCCTCTGTCCTCTCTTCTCTGCAGCTAGGGTCCTCTGTGCTCATGGAATGCCCCGACCATAGGTTTCTTGGGCGCCCCGGGGTTCTCACCTCTGGAGACTTCTGCCCTGCTGGCCAGGCACATTCCCATCTCTGGCGTGTGCCGCACTCTTTCCCTAGGCCCCCGGGACCCTTTCCGCAGCTGCCTGCTTGGTTGCTTCTGCTTGTCATTTAGGCTTTGGCTCAAATGTCACCTCTTCCAAGAGACCTTCCCGATCACACTTATGGAAGTACAATACCGAGCATTCTTCATGTTGTTTCTTCCATGACTTTCGATCCGTGCTTATCGTCAGCAGGATCCACCACCGCAGGACATACTCCTTGAGGCCGGGGACCTGCCTCTTCCATCTTCCTCTGTCTTATCTTCAGTGCCTAGCACAGAGCAGTGCTTTGAGTGAACGACGGTGGTTTGCTATGCTTTTTCCTTTCTAGTGATTCCCATGCATGGATTTGTCTTCAAAGAGCACATTGTGTCGAACTCACAGAGCGCTGGACTCTGGCGCGGCTCAAAACTCATTACCTTCCAGCTGCAGGTGGAGAGGTTCTTGGACAGAGATGTAAACAAATGCTCGAGCTCCCACCCTGACCTAGCTAACCCTCCGGTGAGCTCAGAGTCATAAACCGTTATTGTCCCTGCAGGCGGGCAGCACCTCGGCTGCCTCTTGGCACCTGGCACTTCTGCCTGAATTAGTGGCTCCGTCCTGTCCCCAGACCTGATGCTGGGCCAGGGCTGAGGGGGCTGACTCTTCTCTTTGTGAGGCTGCTCTTGGCATCTGTAAGGGTGTTCTGTGACCATAGACACACACTCTGAATCAGAGTTTGTTTTGTTTTTAGAGCCCCAAAGAAGCAGTGAGTGAAAGGGACTGGCCCAGGGTCACCCTGAGGGTCAGTTGGCTCACAGCCTGGCTCACAGCCCAGCCCCTAGGCTCCTGGCCCAGTGCTGTCCCATCACCCTCGCCTGTCCCTGGCCGTCCGGAGACTATTTCCCATCCTTGCCATCCTTAGTGATCCAGTGCCCCTCCCTGACACTTGAGAGCTGTGAAGCCTCGTGAAATTAACTCATGAAAAATCCTCCCCCTCCTTTTTTTAACTTGTGGCAAATAACCCAAAACAAAATTTATCAACCACCATCCATCTCCCCAACATTTTCATCTTGCAAAACTGAAACTCTGAAAATTTTACTCATTGCTTCCTCCAATGTTAAATGAGAATAATGATGACGGTGATGACAGTGATGGTGATGGTGATGATGTTCGTGATGATGGTGATGGTGATGATGTTGGTGATGATGGTGATGGTGATGATGTTGGTGATGGTGATGGTGATGTTGGTGATGATGGTGATGGTGATGATGTTGGTGATGATGGTGATGGTGGTGGTGATGATGGTGGTGATGGTGATGGTGATGTTGGTGATGGTGATGATGTTGTGTGATGGTGATGGTGATGATGTTGGTGATGGTGATGGCTGCCACACACACTAGTGAGAGTGAGTAGGGCAACCAATGCAGAGTTCAACTCCAGAAGCTGTTCAGAACAGAAGCTCTATAAATGTTTTTTAAATTTGAATCTGATGAATTCAAGTATCAGCGTTGGTTCGGATGCAGTTTATTAAGTAAATAAATCAAATTCTACAGATTTTTCCTGAAATTGTGTTGAAGGAAGTTGTTTTAAAGGCTTACTCTATATGACAACAAAACATGGAACAAAAACACGGGGACAAAAGCAGACGTGATGTTTTCAAAGTTCACTCACATTGTAGCATTTATCAGTTCCCCATTCCTTTTCTTCTATCACGGTAAAATATGAATAACAAAATTTACCTCGTAGATTTTTAAGTGAACATTTCAGTGGCATTAAATGCATTCACATTGTTGTGCGACCATCGCCACCACGACACCATCATCACTCTCTCCAGAACCTTATCGTCTTCCCCAACTGAAATTCTGTCCCCATTAACCGATAACTTCCCCCCCGCCAACCCCTGGCAACTACCTTTCTACTTTCTGTCTCTATGAAACTTCAGCCCTTTTATGGCTGAGTAATATTGCATTGCACAGATATACTACATTTTGTGTATCTGTTCGTCCACTGATGGACATTTGGGTTGTTTCCACCTTTTGGCTACTGTGAATCTTGCTGCTATGAACGTGGCTGTACAAATGTTCATCTGATGCCACAACATGGATGAACCTCAATAACATTATGTTACGTGAAAGAAGCCAGACACAAAAGGTCACATATTGTAGGAATCAATTTGTACGCAGCGTCCAGAATAAGTAAATCTATAGAGACAGAGTGGTTGCCAGATGCTGGGAGAGGGGAGAGTAGAGAGTGGCTGCTTATGGGGTCTCTTTTGGAGGCGGTGACAGAAATATTTTGGAACCAGATAGAGGTGGTAGTTGCACAATATTGTGAATGTACTGAATGCCTGGAATTGTATACTTTAAATGATTACTTTCATGTTTTGTAAATCACACCTTAAAAGGGGGAGAGCAGTCAATGCCTCAAGGTATTTTCACTGTGATGCCAACCCCCTAGATTTGCCCAGGTCGTGAAGACCTTAGACATCAAAAGCTTTGAAGAATATTTCTTCAGTTTTTACAATGAGGTATCACCTCACACCAGTCAGAATGTCCAACATTAAAAAGGCGACAAATAATAAACGCTGGAGAGGGTGTGGAGAAAAGGGGGTCCTCCTACACTCTTGGTGGGAATGTAAATTGTTACAACCACTATGGAGAACAGTATGGAGGTTCCTTAAAAAACTAAAAATACAGTTACCATATGATCCTGCAATCCCACTCCTGGGCATATATCTGGAGAAAACTCTAATTCGAAAAGATACCTGCACCCCAATGTTCATAGCAACACTATTTACAATATTCAAGACGTGGAAGCAGCCTAAGTGTCCATTGACAGATGAATGGATAAAGAAGATGAGGTACATATATACAATGGAATATTACTCTGCCATGAAAAAGAATGAAATAATGCCATTTGCAGCAACATGGATGGACCTAGAGATTATCATACTAAGTGAAGTAAGTCAGACAGAGAAAGACAATATCATGTGATATCACTTATATGTGGAATCCAAAAAACAATACAAATGAACTTATTTACAAAACAGAAATAGACTCACAGGCATAGAAAACAAGCTTATGGTTACCAAAAGGGATAGTGGGGGTGGGGAGGGAGATAAATTAGGAGTTTGAGATTAACATATACACACTACTATATATAAAAGAGATAAACAACAAGGACCTATTGTATAGCACAGAGAATTATATTCAATATCTTGTAATAAACTATAATGGAAAAGAATACACATACACACACACACACATATCCGAATCACTTTGCTGTATACCTGAAACTAACACAACATTGTAAATTATACTTCAAGTTACAAATGGTTACAAATAGATAAATACATAAATATTAAATGAATAGATGAAAAAAATACTGTATTCCTTTAGCTTTGTCCTTAACTGCTTGGGAGGATTTGTGCTCTGCCTGCCATATACCTGGGGCCTGAAGGGGACCGAGTGCTGTCTGGTGCTTTCTCCCTTGCCACTGAGCATAGAGCCCTGGCATTCAGAGGAGAGAGTGGGAGGGCTGGACGAATCAGGAGGGAGGGCGTGGTTCTCCCGGGCTGGGGTGACCTGCACGTGGAGGCGTGAGCTCTTGAGAGCTCATCTCGTGGCTCTGAGCTGCCTCTTCCATCATCCAACGAGCCGACCTAAGGGAGCGGCAGTGAGGACTCAGAAAAGACCTTCATCTCCTGAGACGAAGATTGGAGAGGCAGCCTTGAGTTTCAAGCTGGGGCTAGGGTCGTGGCTCAGCCGAACGCTGGGGCCAGCTTCCCGTGTAAGGATTTATCCACTGGAGGCTTAGCCCTCGAAAGCGTAGAATTGCCTCCGGCAAAGAAGATGAAAGCTAGAGGACAGAGACGGCCTTGTTTTTTCTTCCGCGTGTCTCAGCCGATGGAGAGGACCAGGGTAAGAAAGCAGTGACCCGCTAAGAAGTCAGTGCGATGGCAGGTGATGGGAGGCTGCCCTGCCAGGGGTTCAGTACTTTATTTGCTGTCAAACACTTCAGGGGCATTCATGACTTCTAGATGTTAAGTACTTGCTAATTAACAGCCAGCCAGCTACCTTCTCAGCGGGGGAATTGGCACCTGCGCCCGGGATGCTCTCAGTCCCAGGAGACAGGGGAGCCTTTGAGAAATCCACAGGCTGATGTGGGAACCCTGCAGGGAAACAGCGCCCTGGTGGGGACAGTGAGACGTCCTGCAGTATCAGGGTGCGGCAACGGGGCGGGGGGTGATGCCATTCACTAGCTGTGACCTTGGGCAAGTGCCTTCTCTCTGAAACGCTCTCATCTCTGAAATGGGCCTGATATCTCACAGGGCTGTTGTAAAAGAGCTCAGTGCAGTGCTGCCTGGCTGGTTGAAATCCTCCACGCTGAGCAGTGCGTTTGAGGGAGCCGCAACGGAGTGGCGAATCTGCTGCCCCTGAGTGCAGGTCAGTTGCTCCCGGGGACCTCCTTTGGATCAGCTGATGGCTGCACGAAGGCCAGTCTTGCCCTGGTGTCTTAGCCAGCCCTGCCTGTGTATTTTGGTCCCACCAGTTTGAAGAGCGCTGGGCTGGAATAAATAGTTCTCTGGTCAGTAGACCAAATATCCAGGGTGCTGGGAAACCTATCCTGTGTGGCTCCGTGGGGGTGGGGAGGGTACATGTGCAGGGAAGGAGCCATCTGAGTCTGCTGGGGCTTCTTGGAAAAGGTGAGCTCTGGGCCTTGGTCTGAATTCCCAAGGTCTGTCCGCATACATGGGAAAGAACGGTTCAGATAGGTCTTGGATAAGGGATCCATGAAGGCTTGGAGAGAGGCTGGGAATGGGTTCAACAGTATGGGTCAAGGTTGTCCTGGAGATCACCACAGATGAATCTGATTTGCCAGCAACAGCGACAGCAACAGCGACAGCAGCTTCCGGTTGCCCAGGACTCTGAAAGGTCTGAGATTTTGCCTTGTTTGAAAGCTCACAATTTAGTTTGTTATCGTTTCATGGATGCTCCCAGAAGACACACGAGGCTCCTGGATCGTAGAGCAAAGACTTTATGACTCACAGCCCAGCAGGGAGCCTGAGTTTCATATATATATATATATATATATACACACACACACACACATATATATGTATATTTAAAGGTTAGAATGGTTTTTTGGGTTTTTTATAAATATTTATTTACTTATTTTTATTTGGTAGCACCGGGTCTTAGTTGTGGCAGGTGGGCTCCTTAGTGGCAGCACGCAGGCTCCTTAGTTGTGGCATGCGAACTCTTAGTTGCGACATGGAATGTGGGACCTAGTTCCCTGACCAGGGATCAAACCTGCGCCCCCTTGCATTGGGAGCGCAGAGTCTTAACCACTGAGACACCAGAGAAGTCCTCTGAGTTTCATATTTGCATCGATTTCCCTTAACCCCCAAGTTCCATGGTATGACGTAGAGCAGCCCAGGTAGACGCTGCACGTGGAGTGCGTTTGTGTCACTCTTGAAGAATCTGAGTTTGGGAAACTCCAGTGTTTTATAACCTGCTCGACATTTGCCCCAGAGGGAAACATTTTCATTATTATGCTGGACAGCAATCAAATCCACCCTCTGCCTGGGAGACAGACACCGTATCTTCCGAGGCTGTTTGCTATTCAGACATGCTAGCAAAGACAGTCCAAGACGAAAGCTGTCAAGTGTCTATTTGGAAGACCTGCAGAAACATGGGAGAATGATGGAGAACGCTCTCCCGAAATGGCTTTGGTCACAGTAATAGGAACGTAGAACACCTTCAAAATCCACTAGCGCCAGGCACCATTCTTAGTGCTTTACACACATTCACTCATTTAATCCTTAGTGGATTCTATTTTTGTCCCCATTTTACAGAGGAGAAAAAGGAAGGTCAGAGAAATGGACCCACAAATGATAGATCTGGGACCCCCAAGGTCTGGTTTCTATACTGTAGCGTATTCTGCAGGGATCAGCCAGCCACTTAGGTGGCAGCCTGGACTTACCGAATGGCTTTTATAGGGCATGACATCTAACACAGCATCGGCTTCTATTAAGAAAGTCCTATTACAGCAGAAGAAATGGAGCAACGTACTGATGCATGTGAGTCTCATCGGTTTTGTGTTGTGCCCCAGTTTCAACAAGTAGCTGCCTTTAAAAACATTCCAATGGTCTATGGAAAAAGCAGCTGGTCTAGGCAGCCCACTGAGGCCAGAGAGAAATGCCACAGATGCAGCTGGAGCCCAGCATCCTATTCCGAGGTGGCCAGCTCGGGCTGAGTATGATTGAGTTGAACGAGACATTCTGCATTAATGTTTTATGCAGCTTCTAGTCACCTTCTAGAAATTAAGACGCTAAGCCCTTTCTGAATCAGAGTAACAGGGGAAGGTCAGCTTCATTCCCCGATCATTTTAAATATCAGAAAATTCCTTAAGAAATGTAGTCTCAGTCACTATGGAAAACAGTATGATAGTTTCTCAGAAAGGTAAAAATAGAATTACCAAATGATGTAGCGGTCCCACTTTTGTGTACATACCCCGCCAAAATGGGAAGCAGGATCTTGAAGAGATATTGGTACATCCATGTTCACAGCAGCCAAAAAGGTGAAAGCAACCCAAGTGTCCATCAATAGATGAATGGATAAATAACATGTGGTAGATGCATATGACGGCATGTTACTCAGTCAGAAAAAGGAAGGGCATTCTGACACATGTTACAACATGGATGAACCTTGAAGACATTTTGCTAAGTGAAATAAGCCAGGTACAAAATGACCAATTTTGTACCGCTTATATAGGTACCTAGAGTCGTCAAATCCATAGAGACAAAAAAGTACACTAGTGGTTGCCAGGGACTGGGGAAAGGGAAAAGGAGAGTTGGTGTTGAATGGGCGCAGAGTTTCAGTTTTGCAAAATGAAAAGAGCTCTGGAGATGATTGGTGGTGATGGTTGCATAAAAATGTGAATGAACTTAATGTCACAAAACTATACACTTAGAAAGGATTAAGGTGGTAGATTTTATGTTCTGTGTATTTCACCACCGTTTGAAATAAATAAATAAATAAGAAATGCTAAAAAAAAAAGAAATGCTGTTTTGTAATTTTCTAAGTTCTCCAGTACTACGGAGAGACAGTTTTTAAAGGGTAGAAGGACATATCTTAAGAAACAGGTGTTCTAGACATTTTTCATTGGCACAGGTTTTTACATGCATGATGCTCGGTCAGTTTTAAACACCTTATGAAATCTGAGAATCGGGTGTGAGCTTGGACCCCGTGTAGGGAGGCTGACCTTTGCAGTGAGCGCTTGGCCACCTTCCGCTGGCTTCCTGCCCCACAGTCACACATACTGAACTGGGACCTGTTAAAGTATTTAAACAAGAGGCCATGAGACTGTGGCTCTGATGCCACAGTAGCCGAGCGAGCAAACCTAACCCTCAGCCAGGGTCAGTGCGCTCAAATCCGAGACCCTGAAACTTGAGGGCAAGCAATCGCACGCAGCCGGAGAGGGAAGCAAGCACTCAGCCTCTTACCCGTCACATCCTGGCTTTGCTTCTGCTTCTCCCTGTAAAAGCCTCCCCTAACTCTTGTCGGTTGAGGGCTCCGAACCGTCTCTGGTTTGGCACTGCCAGATGCGCATCGATCGAGGCATGCTCAGAATAAACTCTTGAACATACTTCATGTGCCTCCGTTTACCTTCCAACAGACCTTGAATGAACTCTACCCTTCAGCCTGCCCACAGCACTGGAGGTCTTGGACCACCTTTCCGTCTTGGTACAGGCCAAGCCCCTCTGCTCTCCAGGGCACCGTGAGGGTGGATGCAGGCCATCTGCCCTCTGACCTGTTGTGTCCATAAGGCCGCTGCTGGTCCCAGTCCTGCCTGGCAGCCACCGTGAGCAGCACGAACTTTGCACCCCAAGGGTTCTTCCCTTTATGGGGTGTTTCTCTCACTCCCAGGGTAATCCCCGCCCCCAGTGGGCTATGGTGGAAGCTGGATTTGGAGGCCCGGTTCACCTATTAGCTCACTGAGGGACCATACCAAGTCCTTTATCCCCTGAGGGCTGTCTTTCTGTCTGGAAAATGGGGTGAGCCTCTGTGAACTAGACAGTGGCAATGGGGATGGAAGGGAAGGATGCAGAGAGGGAAAGAGTGGAAATAGAAGTAAGGTATGCTGGATAGGAATCTTATTTCACGAACCCAGGAGTAAAAGAAATATTACTTCTTAGTTCTATTCTAAATCAACTTAAGTCTGACGGACTCTGCATCCCAGCAAGATGCTGGGAGAGTCAGCCTCATTAATTGGTAGGCAAGTCATCCTCCCCATTTCTTGGGCTCCATGAGAATTTCAGGGGTCTAAGGGGGCACCTGCAAATAGGGCCGGGTGATTAATTTCCAGGTGGTCATGGAATGGTCACAGGTATCCCCCTTTCTCAGTGAGGTCCCTTGTAGTGGAGCAACCTTCCAATTCCTTGCAATTCTGGGGCATGAACATTTTTGCCACAGCTGGGAAGTTTTACAGTCCAGCCTTGCAGAGAGGCCACGCACCCAGCCCTCATCCTGGGGATCTTGTCACTTTGCCAAGTCACGGTTCCAGCTACTCCAAAATCCGCACCATTGTTCCTATTTCCGGTCTGGTGGAAATCAGTTTCTAACCTCCTGTCACCCTCCAAAGCCTTTTCTTTCTTTCCCCCTCAGGGACATCAAGCATAATCTCATCAAAGAGTTTAGGTTTTTACAAAAGTCCGGAAAATCCTTTGACTTCAGGCAGTGTCTGCAGTCTGCCTTGCAAAAGAATCCCCGAAGCAAGGAATTGCAAAGAACTGGGTTATGGGCCTGAAAGTGGAAGAAGAAGAAATACAGACAGAATGACACAAACTAATATCTCAGACGAGTGTTTTCCAATCTGCGCGAGCTCTTAGCAGATCATGATTGTCATTAAATGAAAAAAAGAATAGTATAGGAAACATTAGAATACCTCCCACATAGCAACGGTATGGACTTCTTTTCATACATCTAGATGTAAGTGTTCTGGACTATGATATAAAATGTATTTCTTCCTAAGGGTCACAGTGGGAAGAAGGTTAAACTCTCCTGCCAGACATGAATGGAGCCCAAGGCATCTGTACTCGGAACAAAACAAATCACAGGTGACGCTAATGTGCCACTAAGTCCGAGAACCGCTGGTTCCGAGACTGATCCGATGAGAAGGGGAGAAATAAAAATGTTGATATTCGTAGCCTGCCTAAAGCCATTAACTAAAAAAGAGAGAATATAGGGAGGGTGGGGGAAGGGGAGGTAGTGGAGGCAGATAATGAGTTCGAAGGAGGGAATCTATCTGAGCACAGTGTAAATGAGGAAAAAGCTTCCTTCTCCCTGTGAGCACAGATGATGGCTGTGCCGGCTGCACGGAGGAGCCATCAGAAGCTTGGACATCTGAGGGGACAGGTCTCGCTCTGTTTATCTGCACTCGGAGCTGCTGAATTTGGGATTGGAGTTTCTCTGCTTGGCTTTGATGACCTCAGTTTCGGACATTAGAAGCAGCCATGCCGCTGTCATTCGTTCCCACCACTCACCTGGAAGCATATTTTCGCTGCCGTATTGATTTCCCCGGCTCTGGCGGGGACCTCAGTCAGCTCATCATGAAGATGCGTGCTTGGCGGCACCAGCTTTGGGTGTTCTTTGCAGATGTTCTGCCCGATGGCTCCCTGGAGGGGCTGTATCTGGTTCAGATAAGATAAGCTTCCTGCACAGGAAGGAAAGCAACAGTGTGATTATTGGGAAGGAGCCTGGGATGGGGGTGGAGGTGATTCACCTGGAAAATAAATGATTATTTCTTAAGATGAGTTTGAACTTGCTAATTTGTGCAGAACTGGTGGGGTGGAGATACCAGGAATAGATGGACCCTTCGATCTTTGCAGGAGTTCTGTTCTTAGGGAGTCCAGAAAATTTCGCCTTCTGAAAACAGACCAACTGTGCCAATAGTGATTGCAGTCTCCATTGGGGAAACCTAGACTAAACTCATTAAACAAAAAGCAAAGATGTGTTGTCATATGACTACAGCGTCTGGAGTAAGCGTTGGGCACCACTGATCATGTTAGGGGTTCCCGCTCGGGGCGTCTGAGACAGTCTCCGTGATGGACCTCTAGCAGGCTGCACAGAGGCTGTAGCGATTGGAAGCCCAGGCGGAGGAGTCCCAGTTTCAAATCCTGCCTTCGCCATTCATGAGCTGGGGTAACGTGGGGTAAGTTCTTTCATTGCACTGATGCTGTTTTGTCGTCTGTAAAATATGGATGTAGTGTTGAGAGGATAAATGAAATAATGGCATGGAAAGCCCCTGCACACAGCTGGAGCTCATTAAATGTTAGTAATTGTAAAGGACGACGGCTGTTTCCGCTTGCATCCACATCTCCCTCTCCGGTCTCCCAGCAACAGCTCCAACTGTGTTTGTGGACTGTCATTCCCCTCAGTCTCAGCTATGTGTCAGGCTGGGGCATACAACCCAGGCTCAAACCCGTTGGGATACTGCATTCTCTAGATGTCAATGATTGATTCACGGCTGTCTCCTGGTGGAGCCAGTACAATCAGAAAGACCGTCAGGATTTTCATGTCTGTGAATGTCAGGACAAAGATTGCTTCCTCTTTTCCTTGCCCATTGAATTTGAACCTGGAAGTATATGGCCCCAGAAGCTCCTGGTGGTCAATTTTCAGCCATGAGCGAAGAGATTAAATAAGAAAGGAGTCAACCCAGAGAGAGCAAAACCAAGACACTGAGAGAGCTTGCTGGTGATATCATCTGAACCCTGGATCAGCCTATGCCTGATGCTTGATTCAGATTCTTCTGTTCTATGGAAAGGACTTTGCTTTTTTGTCTTAATGAGTCCATGCTGGGTTTTCTGTCACTTGCAAGTGAAAGCGATAGACTTGAGATGGGTTATCTGGAAGCCATAAAAAAAGATTCTTCAAAAAGCCTGGGCCTCTTTTCCTAATTCCTGTCTGGTTGCTAAAGAATTGGGTCCCAGTTGTTGCATTCGACTAATTCCTTCCTTCTGTGCATGGGGCTTCTCGCACCTTATGTGGGTTTGCTGAAAGTCAAAGAAACTGGTCCAGCCACCTGTCACTTCAAGAAGAGATTAATTACTTTTGACTAAAAGAGCCTCTGTTTCAACAGGAAAATTATAAGCCATAGGCAGAGTCCCAGCTGCTCATTTGCTATCTCAGGTCGCTCCCTCACGACAACTCCTGAACAAACAAAGCTCCTTTTGCTACCTTTGCTGCTCAGGGATCCTGGATACCTTGAAGCGTAGCCAGGAAAGAGACTTTGAGCCTGGGAGGGAAAGGGGCTTCCATCCTCGGTGTTGATCCCGACCTGGTCTCTTTGTGGCTTGGCCTGATATTTTCTGCGTGCAGGTGGCTTACATCCCAAATGGCCCCTTGCCCTTCAGCCATTGTTCAGTCCAAACAGGCGATTCCATTGCTCTTCCAAAGTGCAGAGGGACCGTGCCCCCAAGCTGCCTGCTGGACTTAGAGTGGACAAGGAAGGTTGGAGTTGGCCACCGCCGGGATGCATCTCTGACCGTGTCACAAAAGGAATAGAAGTGAGGGCTGAGAGTCAAGGGCTGTCCAAGGGGCTCTGGGGGACCAGCAGCCTCCTTCTCTGAGAGGCTGCCCCTTAAGCTGTGGACTGAGAGCAGAGAGTTTGCCGAGACCTTTCTGGTTAAGGCAGAAGGAAGGGTGGAAATGCTCTGTTGGCCATTCAGAAGGTGAGGGCCAGGCTGGGGGTGCGTGAGCAGGTACGGGGGTGCTCACAGGGTACGCTGGGAGAGGCTTTCGGGATTGTTACTCGCCTCACTAGAAATCACTGTTCAGAGCCCCACTCTCTGTACCAGAGCTTGCGGGTTCACGTCCTTATTTTGGGGGTGCTAAAAACAAAGGTAAAACGTCACTAAGGCACATGGAAATATATATATATGTATATTTGGTGTATATATATCTATACTTGGTATATATCTCTCTCTATATTTTTGGTCTATCTCTCTCTCTCTCTATCTGGTATATGCACCAAAATAGGACCGAGTTACAGCAGAAACATGATGGCTGTAACCAGAGCATTCTCAATGGCTCCTTGGCTGTACTGACCTTTTTAACACTTTCCCCTTCCTGTTATTCAACTTGCCGTGAGTCCCCATTTGTCCATATTCCAATAGTACAGCCAGGTGTCCGCCGGTTAGGGTTCGCCTCCCAAATGGAGGATTCATTCTGGAATCTGTATCGTGGGGAATATTGTTCACCATTAACCACTGTATTTTCGTCCTCAGTAATTCTTTTTTTTTTTTTTTTTTTTTTTTGAGGTACGCGGGCCTCTCACTGTCGTGGCCTCTCCCATTGCGGAGCACAGGCTCCGGACGCGCAGGCTCAGCGGCCATGGCTCACGGGCCCAGCCGCTCCGCGGCATGTGGGATCTTCCCAGACCGGGGCACGAACCTGTGTCCCCTGCATTGGCAGACGGACGCTCAACCACTGCACCACCAGGGAAGCCCCGTCCTCAGTAATTCTTAATTTGGGTTTCCCCAGAGCTCACCTATGAGATGAACCAGGCCTGGTGGCTTAGCTTATAGTTTCTTGGGTATAGAGAGTATATTAATTTGCCAGGGTGGCCATAACAAAGAACCATGATGGGGTGGCTTAAATAACAGAAATATTTTTTTTTTTCGCGATTATAGAGGCTGAAAGTCTGAGGTCAAGGTATGGGCAAGGTTGGTTTCTTCTGAGGCTCGCAGTTGGCCTCTTTCTCCTTGTGTCTTCACACAGCCCTCCTTCTGTGTGTGTTCTAATCTCCTCTTCTTCCGAGGACACCAGTCAGGTTGCATTAGGGCCACCCTAGTGACCTCATTTTAACTTAATTACCTCTTCAAAGGCCCTGTCTCCAAATACAGTCACATTCTAAGGTACTGGAGATTAAGGCTTCAACACATGAATTTCAGCCCATAACAGAGGGGATTCCTCTCCTGTGCTAAGACTGAAAGACCCGAAAAGAAGATTAGTTCTAGGGAAGCCCTTGTAGTGAGGAAAGGAAGCTGGAGCTCCACCTCCCATCCTGGAGGAGTGAGAGTGACAAGGAACAAGGAGATTAAATGCCAGGGCCCTCGCCCCCCACCCTCCCGCGCCCCCAATCATCATCACCCAACCTAGTGGTGCTGAAGAAAGAGCCACAGGGGTGTTTGGGAAGCTTGAAACGGTGAAGAGGGCGGACCAGTCCTCTGGCTACAGCCAGAGGGGGGCGCTAGTACTGAAGAAGCAGCCTGGCCTCTGTCTGGGAGATGGGCCACCATGGAACAGGACTGGGGGCACGGCCTTTGCTGAGGGTGAGGCCTGATAGGTGAGCCCCTGGGCGGCACCCCTGGTCTCCGTGGCCTGTGCGTGCTGGGCAGGGATCCAGAATTTCTGGAGATACAGAGCACATGCCAGGGATGTGAGGAGGACACAGGCCCAGAGGTTCCTATGGCTGGGACCTGGATTTCAGGGAGGGGGCAAGACTCCCCCAGAGACCAGGTGGTGTGGCTGGCCACTGAGACAGAGACCAGGACCACCTGAAGGATGGTATTAGGCTCGAAGGCCCCTTCTCCTCTTACCTGAGGGCATAAAAGCCTCTCTTTCAGGGCTTCCCCAGTGACGCAGTGGTTAAGAGTCCGCCTGCCAACGCAGGGGACGTGGGTTCGTGCCCCGGTCCGGGAAGATCCCATATGCCGCAGAGCGGCTGGGCCCGTGAGCCATGGGAGATTAGATCAGTCACAAAGAAACAAAAAAACTGTGTTTTCTTGACACATGTGAGCAAAGTTGGATCAATCTGTGGCCCTAATACATTTGCCAAGAATTGTATGAATTATTTTAAAGTTATTTTAATCACGCAATACATTCATTTATTGGTAACAATTCTAACAATACAGTTAAGTGAAGGTCTGTCTGTTCCATCCAGTGCCTCTGTCCTCTCTAGCAGTAGCTACCGTTATCTGTTTGGTATATCATTTTCTATGTATTCACATATATAAATATACATTTTACAAACTAATTTATAGATAAGGTTTTTGCCCCAAAGCTTTTAACCGCTCCCCATTTCTACAAGATGATTTCTGCTCTAGCTTTGAGACCCTTCACAGCCCAGCTCCTGTCTGCCTCTCCTTCTCATCTCCCCATCACTCTCCAGGCAAACTGGGCTATTTGCTATTCTGAGAACGTGTGTTGTTCTTTTAACTCTCTTCCCCTTTGCACGTGCTGTTCATTCTTCCTGGAACGAGCTTATCCCCTCTGAGATGTCAAACTTCTTCAAAGTCTAGTTGAAACACCACCTTCTCCTGAAGCTCTTCCATGCCGCCCACTCCTTTCACGGCAAGTTATCTGGTAAAAACTATGCAGATGAAGGTATCTGCCTGAACCATAGCAGCAACCTGCTGGCTTAACTGGGTTAACGCTAATTAAAATCACAGGACAGCTAAATTTAATTTTTGACACTTGATAAATGCCAAACATCAATGGATTTTTCATTAACATACTGAATAGCAATGTCTTTATGTCACTGTCATGAAGACACTTTCCTAATTTCTTTGAGGTGGTTAATCTTCTGTGCAGACATCGGAAGGGATTGAATTTCCTGTCTCTTTTGGCTCTTGTCATGTCAGTGGTGTAAAATGATTTGAAAAGAAGTCATTGCCCCCGGCAGTGATGTCCGTTTCACCTTATTCAGGAGACGCATAAATGAGATGGTGCAGATGTCATGGGCAGGATGGGCCACTGCCCCAACCCCCTATTCTTTCCTAAACAGATCTAAAGGAAAGTGTTTGCTTGGGATGTTGGACCACATTCCATGACTGGATTTGGGACCCTCCTGAGTTTCCTCGGAGATATATGTTGAATTTGTCAGGTCGTATTTTTGCAGCGATAAAGGGCCATCTTGTTGAGTTCATCTCAGCCCCTACAGACCCTATATGTATGACATCCCAGGCTGAGAATAACATGCGAACAGAAGCCCACAAAGTAATAAGAAACAGAGTCCCGAACATGCAAAACCCAATCCTGATGCTGACCCTGGTCATCTACCATTGCCACGTTCCTTCCTGGATCTTTGCTCAGCCAGCTGAGGCATATCACATCAGATGCTTCCTCTAAGGAGGCAGGGGAAGGAAGCTGGAATACGGGGTGCCCTCAGCGTGCACACACTGAGAGAAAAGCAGTCAAAGCCCCGGCAGCCTGTTCAGAACAAGCCAAGCGGGTTCAGCGCAAACCTGAGGGTGGCTTGGGGTTACGTTAACAGATGGTGGAGAAAAAGCAGAACGCTTCACCTCCCATTGGGCTCCTGTCACCTGGCTCAGAAGACTGATCTGCCCTGGTAAAAGGGTAGTGCAGTCACTTTGTTCAGAGGAAATTGCAGACTGGGATGTGAGAGGAGTCTGGACGAGAGCCTATCTCTGGGTGTTTTGCTGAAGGATGGGTCATTTAAAGTCTTTCAGGCAGCAAGGGGTTGATCCATTTTTGGTCCAAGGGGTGCCTGTGGTTGCTGGCACGTTCATGCGTCCATTCCATACGCTTCTTTTTGGTCTGTAAGATCCAAGGGTGGTGCAGTGGGGAGGACACTGATCTTGGAACAAGATGACCTGAATTCAAACCTGTGGGCAAGTCACCAACCCTCTCTGTTATGGTCAAAGATCTTTGGGTTGCAAGGACCTGAGATTCACTTAGGCTAAGTCAGGAAGATGGGTGAGGCAGTCAGGACAACAGAAGTCGCACTAGGTATTTCAAATGGAGGGGATTGAATATAAGAAATTGATTACTTGGATATGGGAAGCATGAAAGAGCAAAAGGACGGATATGGATGTGGCCCAGAGATTAGTACCTGCAGGAAGCAGTGACCTCCCCTTGGGCTAGAGAAATAAAAGGGAAGAGGGTGTGTTGACAGAAGCTAGGAGAAGGGCTGCAGAGGGGCTGGGGCTCAGGACTACTGAGGTGGCAGACTCACATGTGCTTCCAGACTCATTGCTTGTCATCAAATGGGCTTATCCCTTCGGTCACATTTCTGACCACGGATACTTTCCTATGGAATGAAAAATAATGGAGTCATTAGATGACGGGTTATCGAGTTACGGTAGTGCCGGGGGGTGGGGAGCTTTTGTGGCAGAACCTGAGAGGATTGCTGAATTTGGATCACTCGTGAGTTTGCAATAAACTCAAGAAGGACAGAAGCAAAGCAGGATGGGAGTTAGATGACCATGGCAGTAATCTGGGGGTTTGAGTGTACTATCGTTGCATGATAAATGATACACGTTTAGCAACATAAGACAACATACACTTATTCTCTCACAGTTCCTGTGGGTCAGGAGCTGGGCATGGCTTCCCTGGGTCCTCTGCTCAGGGTCTCACAGATTTGATCAAGGTGTCATCTGGGGCTGGGATCTCATCTGAGGCCCAGGTCATCTTTCAAATTCATGTAGTTGTTGGCAGTATTTCTTTCCTTACGTCTACGGAACTCGTGACACTTACTCCTTCAAGGCCAGAAGGAGAGAGTCTCTGACTTTTGGACCCTCTTTTACAGGGCTCATCGGATTTGGTCTGGACCACCCTGACATTATCCCTTTGTGACTGCCTCCACCAAAAAAGTACGGCAGAAGTGATGCTGTGTGGTTTCAGAGGCTAGGTCATGGACATGCCACACATTCCCTCCTCATTTTCCTGGGATACTCACTCTTGGAACTTTACCCATGTTGCCACAAGGAAGCCCAAACAGCTCACACAAAGGCCCACAGGGACAGCAACTGGGGTCTCTGGCCCATAGCCTCCCTGAACTAACTCCCAGTCACCAGCTAGCAACCACCTGCCAGCCAGGTGAGTGAGCTATTTTAAAAATCGATTCTCTATCCTTCATCCACATAGAGCCAGGATGCCATCCCCACTGAGCCCTGCCCTAATTTCAGATTCCTGAGCTAAACTATTATTGTTTGAAGCCTTTACGTTTCGAGGTAGTTTGAAAACCAGTAGTAGATAACTGATAACATGCCCAAGACCACAAAGCTAGTCATTTCCAGTGTTGGGACTCAGACCCGTGTCTTTCTGGCCCCAGAGCTGTGTCCTCACCACTCTGCTCAATTAGAAAATGTTCATCCAGATCTGGATCGTAAGAAATGATCAATAAAATCTTTCCTTCCCTCTCTCCTTTCTCCCCTAAAGGCTCATAGGAGGACACGGTTCTGTGATCCGGTCAGTGTGGCAGGCAGGCCACCTTCCAGCTTAGGTGCTGCCTCCTGTGAAAACCCACTTCACCTTAGGTGGGGCTGCACCTTCTTGAGTGTGGAGAACAGATCATCCCAAGTGAAACAATGCTGCTGCTTCTTTAAAAAAATGCTAAATAGAGGATGAATCCTAGAAATCCAACATTTGATTCATAGGTATTCTTGCTTTAAATTTATTTATTTCATTTTATTTATTTTTGGCTGCGTTGGGTCTCTGTTGCTGCGCGCGGGCTTTCTCTAGTTGCAGCGAGCGGGGTCTCCTCTTCGTTGCGGGCTTCTCACTGCGGTGGCTTCTCTTGTTGCGGAGCACGGGCTCTCGGCTCGCGGGTTGTGGTGCACGGGCTTAGTTGCTCCGCGGCATGTGGGATCTTCCTGGACCAGGGATCGAACCCGTGGCAGGCAGATTCTTAACCACTGCGCCACCAGGGAAGTCCCCAGTGCTGCTTCTATATCCCAACATTACTGAGCTGGGAAAGTATTTGCCAACATGCCTTTGGTCCCCAGCTGCCCTCTGCAGGGCCACCAGGTATACACAGCAGCAGTCAGAGGAAAGCTGAATTGTAGGCGCTGTTGGTGGGTTTGGGGCAGTGTGGATGTTCCGAGGGGCCCGTAATTGCTTTTCCATCTGCATAGGAATCTCCAGCAAAGGATTTTCTTCCACTTTTTGCTACAGGGCCTACTGAGTTAGAATGGTATTTAGCAGCAGCAGAAGAACAGTTGGGGATGCAGATTGAACTGACGCTTGTGAGCAGGTGTGATCTACTGGGGCTGTTCAGAGCATCCCTGTCTGAGCCCCTACCCTCTAGACCTTTCTCTGGCGCCTGGAGTTCTGCTTTCCAGGGCTTGGCTGGGACGATGGGCAGAGTTGATGCATCAGATGGACACGTGTGCAGACACGTTTCCCCTGACCCTCATCTGCATCAGCTCCAAGCCAGCCCTTAGCAGATTGCTTCCCTAAACTTCTGCAAATGCCTTTAGCCTGGACAACCTGGATGTAAGGCATCAATGTGTTCATTTCGTCATTCACTTACCTGTCCACACATCCACCCATTATTTATTTATCCATTTACTAAGGACAATACAGCAAAGTGGTTTAGGTCATGGGCTCTGGTTTATATTGTCTGGGTTCTGATCCTGTCTTCACAGCTTACTAGCTGTCTATGCCTCGGGTCTTCACCTAAAAAGTGGGAAAACACAGGACTGATACTTGCCTTACGGTGTTGTTATGAGAATCCAGTGGGTAAATGTGCAAAGCACTTGCCCTGGCACCTTGTAATTACCCTGGAGCTGTCATAGTTTTGTTATTGTTTGTTGGTGGTGGCTGTTAGTGTGTGTTGGGGGAAGCTGAGCAGATGGTCTTTGTCAGTTTTAAGCAAAGGTGCTAAGAAAACACAAAGTTTACTTTTCTATTTCCAGAGGGCTCAAGTTCCCAAGGGAAACAAGATGCTTCCTTCACTGCTGTTTCAATATTGGTTTACGACGTATTATGTACAACCTGTGTGCTCGTAAACTTGACATTATTTACGTAATCCCCCCAATTCCTTTGCGGTATGCTCTGAGTGGTGTTACTCCACAGAGGAAGAACCTCGGGCTCAGAGAGGGCAATATCTTTGCCAAGTTTGCACAGCTGAAGTCGGGGGATGGGTCACACTCGGGGCTACCCATGTCCATGCCATCTCAAGTGACCCCAGGACCACCCGCGAGGCCACAAAGCTGGCTCAAGTCTGAGGACATCTCCCAAGGGCCCGACCAGGACTCCGCAAGCTTTGAAAACGGCTTGCAAGCCCAGGCTAAGACACACACTCTCCAGGGTGCCTTTCAAACAAGGGCCTTCTTCCCATGAATCCAAACAGCAGGACTGAGGACAACCGCAGCCTTGATTAGCTTCGAAGAACACACTTGAAGCCATTTCCTCTCCTTGTTTGAACCATCGAAAGGAACTTTCAGGTTTGAATAGCACTGCGACTCTCTGCCTTGTCTGTAAGAAAGAACAGCATTCATTCAGATGTCGGATGATTTCACCCGCATTTTTCAATTTCAAATGAGTTTCCCAAAGCTGGTGGTCAGAGCACATTTGATGTCCGGGAGCTGTAAGGGTTGCATCAGACTCACTGGGAGAGGAAGAGCCTTGGTTTCTGAGGGCCCAAGGACAGTTTCCTGCTTCCTGATAAGAGAGGATGACGGGCAGCTTTGGGCAAGGGTGGGCGGGGCCTCTGGGCACATGGACGAACCAGTTTCTGAAACTTCCGTCCTTCATGGGTGACCTTGTCAAGGTGAGAGTCTCTTAACCAGGTCCTAGGCTTGGCAGAAACCTCACCAAGGGTGAGTGTGGGAATCCGTCCTCGTGAAAAAAGCAGAAACAGGTCTCACTGTGGTTTATTCTGCCACAGTGAGCTGTCCCTGGTGGAGTCAGAGAGAGAGAAAGGTCACCGATTATGTCTGACTTCTCAGAGCAGAGCGAAGTTTAAAGATCTAAAGCGGGGGTGAGCAAACATTTTCTGTAAAGGGCCAGAGAACAAATATTTCCAGTTTTGCAGGTCAGAAGGCATCTGCTGCAACTGCTGAGCTCTGCCTTTGCAGCAGGGAAGCAGACTCAGGTAATATGTCAATGAGCGAGAGCATAGCTGTGTTCCAATAAGCATTCGGCGGACCCTTTACAGGTGCCCACATTTTAATTTCATGTAATTTTCCCATGTCATGAAATAGGACTCTTCTTTTGATTTTATTTGGCCGACCATTTAAAGTGTGAAAACTATTTTCACACAAAAGCAAGTGGCAGGCTAGGTTTCACCCACAAGTGGTAGCTTACCGACCCCCGAGCCAAATGATGAAGGGGGCTTCCCGTGCCCTGGGCTGGAAGGTGCCGACAGACTGGCCAGAGCAACTTTCATGGGGTGGAGCAGGAGGGAGGCAGCCTGTAGCCCAGAGACAGGGAGAAATAGAGGTAGACAGAGAGACAGAGAGAGACAGAGAGAGAGACAGAGAGAGAGAGAGAGAGAGAGAGGTTGACTTCCGGCATGGAAATGTTTTCTGAAACGAGACATATTTCTGCTCAAAAAACATTTTCTGGTGTCCCTACGTGGTAGGAAACCTCTAGATGCTTAGAATGGGGCATTTTTTAAAAAAGGGGGCACAGTTGCTTTTTTGATTAAAAGCTAACCCAAATGTCAGGTGTCTAAATACCCCAATCTCCCATCTTTTAAGGCGTGAAGGACCAACTCCCAGGAGCCTTGCATGTATGGTGGAAATCCCAGTGCCCCTCTCTGAATCTCCAGGGACACCTGAAGGGATGGTGTCTCCTCCTTTCCTTTATTCCTTGACTGTCTTTGTTGTCACCCTCCTCCTATCCATCAACAATTCGCCTGTAGGACACAGCTCCCTTCCCTGCGTTTCTCCCCAGTGCTCATCACCAGAAGAGTTCCAATATCCTTTGGCCATCCTTCCCACTAGGACTTTTTCGTGATCACTGTCCTTCCGCACCCCCTTCCTCACCCCAGCCCCTCGCCCCCCAGGTTATTATGATCTGCAGGGTAGTGGACAGGAGCACAGCACCCCATAATAAATGTAGTAAGTACGGGCAGAGGGCATGGGAGAGAACCATGGATTCCACTAAGTGGAGAGAAGGTCAGGAAGGCTTCCCAGGGGAGGGCACATGAGAGGACCATGGACATTTGAGAAGGAATGTTTAGCAGAGAAGGAAGGGGAAGGGCATTTGGGCAGAGGGGAGAACTTGAGTAAAGGCTGATAAGATCCCAAGGAAGGAGTCTCTCCTCATGGTTGGATTTCATGGGTCTATTGATTGAACTCTTCTGTTTTTCCCCCAAAGAAAAGCTATAATTAGGTTTCTAATCTTTGTTTCCTTAGGCTACTGAAATATTTTGAATCACTGTTCTTTAAACCATTAATTTCCCTGAAGTGCTAGAAACAATGAAAAATCAAAATATAGTATTTAACTGGATTTGGAAATTAATGGTAAATGTTTGCTGAATAAAATACTAGAGTTGAACAGCCATAAACATTCCTGTAGTTGATACGTGCAAAGCAACCCTTAGTTCTTCTCCCAAAAGGAATGTCAAAGAACAATTTTCCCATGGTGGACACTTGTGGTAACAGCGGGCATTCGTTTTCTACTTTCCAGAGGTCCTGATTTCTGCTTGGGGTGGGTCCATGTGATTCTGGTGGAACTGACTACCCCGCCCCAACTCTTGATAGTTTAAGATTATCAATGCGTGTCGTCCCTCTGGTCACAGTTCAGAGGTGAGCGCCTGAGTGGAGCTCCCTCAGCCCGAGCAAATCTCAGTATTCCTGCTGGGGAGGTTGGGACAATGGCATCCTCCCTTCTGAATGGGGCCCTGAGGCTAGAGGCCCACCTGCCTGGATCGCTGCAACCCTAACTGAAACCAGATGGAAGATGAAACTGGGCCAAGGAAACAGTAGAGAAAACAGCACGAGGGCCCTGATGCCACCATGGACCACTGGAGCAAACTGGGCCTGAAGTGTCTGGACTTTCTGTTTTGATGAAACAATAAATTCCCTTTATTGTTTAAGCCAATTTGGATTTTCTTTTCCAATCCGAACTGAGACAATTCTCAAGACCGAACTGGATTTATGTCCCCTGCCTCTGTAGAGACTTGTGAGTACTTGAACTCAGAGTTTGGGAACTCAGTTGATGGTGTCTGTATCATCCGGATCTTGGGTTACGTCAGTAATAATCGGATCCATTAAAGTATATTTAGTATTTGCATGAAAAGAGATATTGGCAGTGCAGCAGAGAATCAAAAGCGTAGGGGAAGCTTTCGGTTCTGCAGTGATGAGAATTCAGAAGAAAAGCAGCTGTGATGTTTTTATTGGGATTTGGAATGAGAGCCAAACACACAACTCTCCCGCTGGGCTGTGCCAGGCAAGGTCTGACAGGGAGCGCGCGGGGCCGGCTTTGTAAACCTCAGCGGGGTTAATGAGGGACACGGGTGTCAGGAAACAAACTCTTTACGGGCCCAAAGAAGGCGGCAATTTTTTCTCTTCTTCCAATTCTAAAAGTAGTGTGTGATCGTTGTGGAAATTTTAGAAAATGTAGAAAAGCATAACCAAAAGAAGTAGCAAATGTCCACATCCCCCAACTCAGGTATTCTTTATTTTTTAATGCAATTTTTTTTTTTTTTTGCGGTACGCGGGCCTCCCACTGTTGTGGCCTCTCCCGTTGCAGAGCACAGGCTCCGGACGCGCAGGCTCAGCGGCCATGGCTCACGGGCGCAGCCGCTCCGCGGCATGTGGGATCTTCCCGGACCGGGGCACGAACCCGCGTCCCCTGCATCGGCAGGTGGACTCTCAACCACTGCGCCACCAGGGAAGCCCTTAATGCAATTTTATATCATGGGCATTTTGCTGCCTCAAAAAGTGTCCTTGTAATTACTTTCAGTTGCTGTATTGTATTTCACCATAGGGATTTTTCTATACGCAACCATTTTCCTTTTGTGGAACATTTAAGCAATTTGTTGTTTGTTGTTTTCTATTCAAAATTATATCGTGATGAACTTCTTTGAGCAAAATCCTTGTGCACATCTCTAATGATACCCTTAGGCTAGATTCCCAGAAGGACAATTACCAGGTCAAAAGTTTTCAATATTTTTGAGGTTATTAATACATTTTGCCAAATTGCTCCCATTAGCCAAGTGCGAGTGCTTTGTAATGGCAAACATTCAAAGTGTATCAGTTCTGTGGTCAGAGGTGGGTGAACCAGCCCAAACCAGTTCGATTCAAGAGTTGAGCCATTGATTGAGGATCAGCTCTGTGCAAGTGCTAAGAGGTAGGTCACCAGGCAGTCTCACCCAGTGGGCTGTGTAGCAGGCAGGCCGCGTGCGGCATAACCACAGGGGAGAGGGGCTCCCAGAACAAAGGCTTACTACAGCTGAGCCTCTCCAAGCTTCTTTACAGCCATTCTCTTTCCTTTCATTCGGTCTCACTCCTAGGTCCTTCCCCAAGGCCACCTTAATCCTCTGGACTTGCCAACAGCTCTTGTTTCCTTAGTTGTGGCCCCCAGTAATCTCTGGGACCTTGTTCGTGGCTCTGCCTATTTCTGTTTGCCCAAGATGCCTACCTAGCCCAACCCAGGTATGACCCAGGATCCCTCTACCCCAGCCTACCGTCTGAGCTTGCCCTGCTTCCTTGAAATGCAATGGGATGCATCCCAGACACATCATGAGTCTAAGGGACCCAGCCTCAAGGTGCTTGGAGCTGTAGCCCCAGTCAGCATGGATGGCCCATGCCACCAGCGGGCACCAGCAGAAGGAAAACAGGCGACGTGAGGCATCCCTTGGTCCTTATACCTGTAGGCTCTGTTGCCTGGGTCACAGCCTTGAGGGGCAATGATGTGCTCCTGACTGCAGCGCCTCCTTCCACCATCTTGGAAGCCAACAGTGGTGGCTGGATCTTTCCCACACTACCGTTTCTCTGGTTCTCTCTTCCAATTCCCTCATCTACCTTTAACGACACTTTAGATTCCATTGGACCATCTTGGATCATCTAGAATAACCTCCCTATTATAAATTCAGGTTAGCATCCTTAATTCCCCTTTGCTATGTAAGTTAACATATCCACAGGTTCTAGAGATTAGGATGTGGGCATCTTTGGGGGGCCATGATTCTGCCCACCACAGAGGGTAACTACAGGACGGAAGGAAAGAACAAGTTGAGCTAGTAAGTCAGGTGGAAACGCTAGTCAACCAGCCCAGACAGGAAGTCTTTACGGAGTTTGGGAGTGATGGTGCCCCAAAGGATGCTGTCCTTAGGAAGAAGAATGCATGTAAATGGGGTCACTTTAGCTGACACCCCGAGGGTTCCAGGGACCTCGTTCATCTCTCTCCAACCCTGGTCAAGTCACTGCAGGTCACAGGTCACGCAGAGGCTTCCTCACCTTACCTCTTCTGTAATTCTTCTCGACATTGCTGCCTGGAAGGAGATCCCCAGGACCGGTCGCCAGGGACAGGGAACAGGGGTGGCCGTGAGAAGGGGAGGGATGCTCCTGGTGCCCCAGGTGAGAATTCACCAGTCCAGCGCCCCGGGGCTTTGCTCACCTTCCCCATCCCTGTGGCCCCCAGGGAGGCTTGGGCAGGAGTAGAAGACAGGACCGTGGTAGAGGTCACAAGGGGGTCTTAGTACAAGATGCTCCAGCTGAGAAAGAAGGTGCCCCCTGGTTCTGGTCCTTGGGCGGCCATCCCTTGCCTGGTGCCAGCCTCTCTCCCAAGTGATGACTTAAATCCCCATCTATTAATTTACCAAATCATTATAGGACCTTTCTTCTGTGCCATGGTGCAAGGCATTTGACAGTGAGTAAGACAGTCTCCTGGCCTCAGAGAGCTCACAATCCAGGGGGTTACAGGTGAGTACATTTACCAACACGTTGCTGCAGAAACAGGCACTGTGAGGGCCCGTGGGCCCAAGGTGCATCACTGGGAGCTAAATAAAGGGGGCTTGAGGGCTTCCCTGGTGGCGCAGTGGTTGGGAATCTGCCTGCCGATGCCGGGGACACGGCGGGGGGGGGGGTTCGTGCCCCAGTCCGGGAAGATCCCACATGCCGCGGAGCGGCTGCGCCCGTGAGCCATGGCCGCTGAGCCTGTACGTCCGGAGCCTGTGCTCCGCAACGGGAGAGGCCACAACAGTGAGAGGCCCGCATACCGAAAAAAAAAAAAAGGGGTGGGGGCTTGTGTCTGTGTCTATGAAATGTACTCCAAGTCCTCCCTCAGGACACTTTGTCTCCAATTACAGCTTTGTTCCTGCCTGAGTGACAAGTTGGAGGCCACTCACAGTATTTTGACGTGTGGCCCCTTTTCCAGGAGTTCAGGGACTGATCCAGCCCCTGGGTGGGTTCAGCAAACGGAGAGGCAGCAAAACAAAACAAAGCACAAACAAAGCACACACTGTGGGATGCGGCCGGGCGTCCTCACCAAGGTGCCCGGGCTACAGCTACACGGTGGCATCAGAGACCCAAGGCAGGGCCAGAATTTCCAGGCAGCAGCTCTGGCGGGAGCCCTGCTGGGATTCAGCAGGAGAACAGAATAACTTTGCATAATGAGTGTAAGAGCCGTAAAGAGTAAACTGTAAAGTGCTGTCAGATGTCAGCTCTTGCGTCTTTTCCTGCCCTGACCTCACCTGTCAGGTTGGCCGAAGCCCTTGAACCCAGGTGGGGTGAGCTGGCCGGAGGTGGCTGGAGTCCGGGGGGCCCAGGAGCCTCTGAACTTGGGCTGTTTCATCCTCCCTCGGGACTACCCTCACCCACTCATTTGGGGGCAGAGAATTCAGACCCAGTCAGATAGAAAGGAGCAGAAACAGGCCACAGAAATCAGTTCTCTCCTTGTCCTCAGGAAATCCAACTCACAGGAGGCTCCTTCCTCAGGGCAGACAAGCCTTACTGCTCCGACAGCCCCAAACCCTTCAGAGGAGCTGAAAGGCAGAGGGAAACTGGGCCTCGGCCCCGCAGTGGGAACAGCCCGCTCGCTTTACGCCCTCCGTGTGGTTTAATAATTTGAGATTTCTTACACGTCTCGAGAGAAGGCTGGAGGGCTTTTCATGCTCTTCCTGTGGTTTTTCCAGCGTGTGTCTCTTCTCATCAATAAAAGATTGGGTTTACTCACTGGGGTGAGCCTAAAGAGAAAAACAGGTGCCGTGATATAATATTTCTCTTTAATGACTGTTTAAGAGAGAAAAGCACATGCATGTGGATATTAATTATTCCGCATTGTTAGACCAGGATTAACTACTTACTAATTTTAACTGTAGCTTTTACATAGAGGCTGTTGCTCAACATCTTATTAATTTGAGTAAATATTAACAAACAGTTCCCACCCCTCCCCCACTACCCTCTACCTTCCCAGCTCCGGCCTGGCCTCCAACCCTTATAGTACAGCCTCGCCTCTTGGGCGGCAGAGGGTACGGGGTTTCTTTTTTCCTTCATTGTGCGGTGTTGAGCCTGCGTGTAACAATGCATCCTCTCAAGAAGAAAAGCTTTTTGATTTCAGGGCTGTGTTCCTCCCTCCACTGTCTGTCAGTCAGGGTGCCTTGAGACTCATGTCGTAACGCAAAGAAATGCTTTTCTTTTTTTTTAATAAATTTTATTTATTTATTTATTTATTTTTGGCTGCGTTGGGTCTTCATTGCTGCGCGCGGGGTTTCTCTAGTTGCGGTGAGCGGGGGCTACTCTTCATGGCAGTGTCTGGTCTTCTCATTGCGGTGGCTTCTCTTGTTGCAGAGCCCGGGCTGTAGGCGTGCATGCTTCAGTAGTTGTGGCATGTGGGCTCAGTAGTTGTGGTTCGAGGGCTCTAGAGAGCAGACTCAGTAGTTGTGGCGCACGGGCTTAGTTGCTCCAGGGCATGTGGGATCTTCCCGGACCAGGGCTCGAACCCGTGTCCCCTGTGTTGGCAAGAGGATTCTTAACCACTGCGCCACCAGGGAAGCCTTAAGAAATGCTTTTCTATTCTTTACACCTATTTCCATGCCCGGCACAATCGCCCTCTCAATTGGTAGCCTCCTTCTCTCTGGTCTCCCCGCCACCCCCCAGTGAAAGGCACCTATGGGTGGCCAGTGGTCCACTGGGAAGGTTAGCATATATGAGATGGGGGCCCGGAAGCCCCCAGCGTTCCCACTGATTGCATCCTCCTGGCTTGTAAAGTCGAGATTCTGCCCCTAAGTCATGGGCCCCCAGCAGCAGAGGAGGGGAGAGAAGATGTGCTGCCTTTGCACATTCTCAGCAGAATCCACGCGGTGGGATGGAGCCTTACTCCACTCACCTTCAGTTGCAGGGAGAAGAGGCAGGGCATCCCAAGAGCGTGGAAGCCGGAAGCTGATGGTGGATTGGAGCTCTTGAAACTCACTCTCTATTGTGTCGTACAACATATCCAACACTTGCTGACTCGGGACAGCAACCAGTTTATTATATCTCACCCTTGTGTGGTCAGGGCAGGGCTCAGCTGGGAGATTCTTTATCTCCACGTGGGTTAGGCTGGTGTGGCGAAGGCGGCTTCACTCGCAGGTCTGGCTCCTTTCTTAAGAGTGGCGAGTGGGAGGTACAAGCCATTGGTTATAAGATAGGCTCAAGAATGTATTGTACAACATGGGGAATATACCCAAGATTTTGTGATAACTGTAAATAGAAAGTAGCCTTTAAAAATTGTATTAAATTTTTTTTAATTAATAAAATAAAATGTCCATAAGGATCAACGATTTTAAAAAAAAAAGCCCAGGCCAGGGCCTGGCATCCAGACGGAACACTATCTATGAAACTTTTGCTCTAAAACTTTTGTTGTTCAATGAGGCCAATGATGTGTGAAGACTCAGTGAGGTTGTGCACGTTTCTTATCAACATGCAGGTTCAGTCTCATCTCTGGGTCATGAAAAAATTTTAGTAGCCTTATAAAAATAGAATAGAAGAGGAGAGAACAGAGTAAAAACCGTCAAATTGCATCATGTGTAATAGAGGCAAATAGAGTTTTTCAAAACTTGTTTCAGTTCGTGTGTGTGTGTGTGTGTATTTGTATGTACTGGATCATGATGTGAAGTGTATTGTTTCATTTCAAAAATATATCTTTTACTGAGGTTCATGGTCAAAAAGCTACTGGGAGAGTGATTGTGATGTGTTTTTGTCACCTGCAGTACACTGTCATTCAAAAGTGTAATCCTTATCATGCCATGTGTATCTGAGTACCTAGGGCTGGTGCAGATGAGAAGTGGCTCAGTAAATATGCAAAGCCCACCAGGATCCTGGCCTCGGGGATACTTAACTCTCAAAATCAACAAAGTAAAGGTGCCTGGCAGGCCCAGCATTTGTCCTGGTGTCAGTTCTGAATGTCACATATAGCCCTGAACGTTGGATGGGTGGTCAAATTGGACTTTACCAGCATCGGAAAATCCCACCCATCCTCCCTGCTCTCATTCCCTGAGTGTCTTCAGGGATATGAATGGTCTCTGGACCTTCTCCCAGGAGAGAGGGGAAGAAGCTGAGTTGGATATGGGTTTGGGGGGAAGTGAGGACCAAAGACCATTAAAGTGGACGTGTGCTATCCTGTCTACTGAGGACTCTGACTTTTACCCAAGAACCGTCCTCTCTGATTCCAGCCATGGGATCCCCATGGGAGCTGCCTTAGGTGACTCCATGGCTTATGCCATAGATGAGCGTGTTGGTTGGCTTACAATGGCCAATCAGAGCTCTTTCCCGGGAGTTTTTGTTTTTCTCAGTTTGGGGCCGGATAAGGCTTATGTCAACCCCTTTGCAGGGGCGGAAACCCTGAGAGGTAAAACTTGAGAGCTGTCATCTCCAAATTTCCCACTGATGGAGGAAGCCTGTCTGTAGGGAGAGGGGACAAAGCCAGCAGACAGAGAGAAGCATGGAGAGGAAGCAGAGGCATCCGGGTCATGTGTGAGTTCCCAGAGGTACTCGTTCATGAAGCCCAGCTGCTTCCCACCTTGCTTGCAGCATAGATGTCCAACCTCAGAGCCCATGAGTCCATACAAACGCTTTTGCCTAAACTCATTTGGAATGGGTTTGCTGTCCCTTGCACCCAAGAGTCTTTCCTAAAAAAAAATCCTAAAAGGAAACAAGTTGGTGGAAGCAAAAGGGATGACTCTGAAAACAGTCCTTTTACCTGGGCCCGCGTTCTGCTGCCGACAGAGGCTGCCTCCCCTGCCTCTCTCTTCCTGCCCAGGCATCTGCAGGGTGCACAGACCCAGAAGCAGATGCTCATCGGGCAGAAAAGGACCAGCCAACGCACACACTGGATTTGCCAGCTCACACACTTTGTCCTGACGACAACCGTCAAGGGCAGCCAGCCCTCCCCCTACGGGGGTCCTCCAGGCCCCTTCTGTAGTTAAATGCCATGATCGCTACTGTGCCAGGGGCTGCCACATCAGGAGCCTTGGATTAAGTGATCTGTCTCCCTCAAACACAGCTGCTCTCTGGTTCCGGTCTGACAAATGCGGCTCATTAGGGCTGACAAAGATGAACGTCCTTGTTTATGGAAGTTGGCTAAGTGCTACTCTCAGGGAGCCGACGGACCTGGATGGGAAACCAGGTGTGTGTGGGTTGCCTCCCCGACACTCCCTCTCAGCCGCGTGCTACGGGGGCACAGACACCAAGGCCAAGTCTATGCTACTTGCCAAAGGTAGAGCCCCAGGAGTTTCACATCTGGGGTACAGTAAAGTTTGGCAGCCAACGGCAACTTCTATCACCCCCCCCCCCCATTGAAGGGTCAGCCCAGTTTTTCAAGATGATTGCCCTGTGACGTGCCTGCAAGACACAGACACCCATCTGGGCCACTGACATCCACTAAGGAATTCTGATAAGCTGGGTGAGGGGAGAGTGAGGAACTTGGGCGCTATCTCAGTCAGCTTGGGGTGCTCAGACAGACTCCCGTAGACTGGCTGTCTTAAACAACACACATGTATTCTCACGCTTCTGGGAAGTCCAAGATCAAGGTGCCAGCAGATCCGGTGTGATGAGAGCATTCTTCCTTGCTGGTGAGCTCCTTCCTGTGTCCTCCCGCGGCAGAAAGAGCACAAGCTCTAGTCTCTTTTCTCATAAGGACGCTATTCCCACCATGGGGCTCTACCCTCATAATCTCATCTGAACCTAATCTCTGAACACCATCTCATTTAGGGTTAGGATTTCAACATATGAACTTTGGGAGGACACACACAGGGAGCTGATAACAGGGGTGATAGCTGCCTAGGGAGGAAGAAGATGCAGAAGCATGATCTGGGCATAGTGGCAACTCCTACAGAGAAGCTGAAATGTTGTCAGCAGCTCTTTCCTTCCTGGCCTCTGACTGTGTATTTCAGTCAACAATTCCATGACTCTAAGAGCCTCAAAGAACTAAAGCAATGATCCTCAGGCTGGCTGGGCAGCAGAGTCATCGACTGTCACGGCTTTCAAAGTTTTGGACCATCATCCGCAGGAAGAAACACATTTTACATCACAACCCAGGTGCACATGTGAGCACACACACGCACACGCACACAGACACACACGTGCACACAATTTCAACAAAGTTTCATCGAATAACTCTTACCTTTACTGAGTGGAGTTCATGCTGATGTTTTCTGTTCTATTCAATTTTATATTTTAAAAAATGCTAGTCAAAACCTGATAAATTGATTCCATGATTGCTAATGATGGTCTTAACCCTTGGTTAAAGGCCATAACCCTTGGTTAAAGGCCATAACCCTTGGTTAAAGGCCATAACCCTTGGTTAAAAGAACAATATTACCGACTGTTGGAGCTTTCTAAAAATCTACGTTAACCTTGTTGGGACAAAAGCCTGCTGAAGCAGGACATATAATCATCCTTTACGTGTAAAAGATGGATAATATTTAGCCAGGCAGAATGGTGTGGAAGAAACAGCATTTCCAGCAGAGTAAACAACACATGCAGATGCTGGGAGGAGAGATGGAAAGGGAGGGACAAGGCCCACGTGGAGAAGCTGAAAGTTCAGCTGAGCTGGGGGCCCAGGTGCTGGGGGAAGAGGGTGAGGGAGGAGGCTGAGAGTCATGTGGGTCCAGTCGTGTGGCGTTTATAAGGTTTATACAAGAGTTGGGACCCTACGCTGAGCGCAATGAGAAGTTCTTAAAGGATGTTAAGCAGAGGAGTGACGTGGCCAGGTTAAGGCGTTTTGAAAGGCCACACTGCTGTGTGGGGACTGGATTTGGGGTGCAGCAGACGGGGTGGAGGGAGTGCAGATGTCAGGCCGGTAGCAGGGATCCCAGGTGGCAGGGCCATCACGAGCACATGGCATGTGAATGGTGAACAGACACCTTCTGTGGGAGGACAGGGGAGGAAGGGCGGCCCGCCCCCAGCAGACGTGGGGCTCCTCCCGGGCAGCCTTGTGAGGTTGCGTCTCGGCCTCCACCCACTCTCTGGCCTGGCGTCCTTGAGGAGGGCATGACCCAAACCACTGTGGGGAAGCAGCCCTGCAGGGCTGCGGGGGAGCCGCAGAGGTTTAGGAAAGATGATGATGACGGTAATGGAGAGAATGGCACATTCAAGAAATATGATGGGGAGAGGGGCTGGGTGGCCTTGAGGGTTTCTTGGGCTACAAGACTCTGGGATTCTGACTACCTGCTGCCCACTTCCACTCTGTCCTGGCCTCTTGCTTCACCCTTGCTTGTGCTTTTCCAGAGCTGAGCTGGGGAGAGGGCTTAGGGATGGGGTCTGGAGCCTGAGCCAGAGATGGAGAGGAGACATCTCAGAGGTAGAACCTTTCTCCCCTTGCTCCAAAGGGTGGAGGGGAAGGGGTGAAGGAGCAAACCAAGCTCCCTCCTAGCTTCAGGTCCCCAGAGTGCTAAACTTGACTGACTGCAGAGGAGGGGAGCTTTGAATCAGACATGAAATGTGAGTTTTCAGCCCCATAGCCTTTGAGATGCAGGAAGCCCATGACCACCAAGGTGTGGGCTCTGTTGCAGGGCGGCCCGGCTGGCCAGTGGCTGGAGAGCGTGCCTGGCTCAGGTTCGCCGTCCCTCCGGGAGGGGCAGAGTAGTAAACCCGAGCAGCCCCAAGCTCTGGACTTTGCTCCCTCTGGCTGAACCCCAAGTCCTGCGCATCCTGCACCCAGCTTCTTCCTCCCACGTAGTGAGCTCATCTGCAGGGGTGGGGAGGCTCCCCCCACCCCCATCTAAGCACCTACCACTGTCTGGCGACTCTCCCTGGACCAGGGCCAATTTCATTCAGGGAGAAGGAGAGAAAGACCTCTTTCTCCCTCTGGTCAGAGCCATGTCCTCCAATCCAGCCTTACAACTAAGCCCTGAACTTCAGACAACAGAGCAGAGATGGTTTTAATGTTGCTTACTTTGATGTCTCAGACTGATCAGAAACCGTAGGGGATGCGGGTTTGGGTAACTCATCAGGCTTCCTGGGCCCCCAAACACAGGTCGGTAGGCCTCTCTAGGCCCCTCCTTCCCCATTTCCTACAACAGGAATTCTAAAGCTGGCCAGAGGTTTTGCTATAAAGCCTGTTGCATGCAGAGCACATGTCCCACATGAGGTCCTCCTTGACCACCGGACTCCTCTTCTAAATTGCTCAGGCTGGCCTGTGGTTCAAGGCCACGGTGAGAGACTCAAGAGGCTGACCAGAGAAGCCTGAAATGGGAAGAGCCAGGGATGCGTCTCAGCAGGTCCGTGGGGAGAGTAGGGTTTGAGAGCCCCAGAAAGCACACACGAACCCCAAGGCCACACGGCAACAATGGCTTTGGTGGCTGACACAGTCCTTGGACAGGGAGGAGCACGTCACGTGCAGTCCATTCCTACAATAAGGACTGTCGCCCTCATTACACAACTGATTCCCAAAGAGAGAAACTTATCCACGGTTAAGCAGCGGGTAAGTACGGGGACCAGGATGTGAAACCACAGCTGCCTGGCTCCTGGGCACAGGGGGAACAGGGACACGGAAGGCACTTAGGGGCAGGCAATCCCCAGGAGTCACCCTCCGCCTCAGCGCTGGGGTGTGGACTGTCAAGCTGGGCCCAGGCCCGGGGAGGTCGCCTGAGGCTCCTCCGAGTTTGAGAAAGTCAATTATTCATCAAAGGCCGTGCTGTGTGATCTCAGAAGCAGGCGGGGCCCTCCCAGTGGTGGGCCTCCTCAGAGCTGCCTTCCTGCATGTAAATATCCCTCCCTCCTCATCTTGCACTGGAGGTTTTCTTTTTTCTTGCTCGAAAAAAAATTTTTTTTTTTTGGCTTCTGTTTAAAATTAATTCCACAACACTGAGTAACCTTCCCCCACAAGGTTGGAGTTAATCAGGCTGAATTTATTAAGAACTTTACAATTAAATGAGCTCATAGCAGGAGGAGGAATGTTATCTTATTATCCCATTTGAGAGCTTGAATAATTTTAGCCCCTAACTCACTGTCGACCCCCAGTGACTTCCGTCCAATGACTTGAAAGGGCATCGGACCATGGTCGTCTTCGTGTTTCCCATCCCTGATGTGGGGAGAAGCAAGCTCAGACCAGTGAGTCATCGCGGAGGAGAAACCGGGACCACAGAGGGTATGAGTTCAGCATGGAGGGGACCTGTCTTGATTTTACAGGCGGGACTTGGGCTCAGGAGGGGACATCATGAAGGGATGATTTCTCCCTGGGAGTTCATCACCCCAGAGGGTGCTATCAGCCTGGATCCCTGCCCCCTCCACCTCCCACCCCCTCTCCAGCTCTGCTCTCCTCCTAGCAGGGGTCTCTTGCCTGCCACCTACAAGATTAGATGGACCCAGATTGCCGGGGCTTTCAGTAGCCCTGAGGGAGGGACCCAGCCCAGTTATGGCCCTGCTGCTGGTCCCAGTCCCACCTAGACCCCCTGCCTTGTTTGTTCCTGTAGGTCCGAACTTGATGGTCCACCCCATACTCCGGGATACATACTAATGTCTGGGATTTCCCCGCTTTGGTCTCGCCAACCTCACGCACCGGAACCCACAACCCCTAATTCACGCAGCTGGGGCTGATCGTCATTGTTGGAGCTGAAGCTTCTTTAGATTCTGAACATCGCTCTCACTCGGCTGCCTCACGCATAGGCTCTTTCTGCTTGTTGGACCCACGCCTCTCTGTGTCTGAGGTCTGTTATGGATTGAACTGTGTCCCCCCAAAAGATAGGTTCAACCCCCAGTACCCGTGACTAGGACCTTGTTTGGAAATAAGGTCTTTGCCAAAGTAATCAAATCAAGATGAGGTCATTAGGGTGAGCCCTAATCCACTATGACCAGTGTCCTCATAAAATCACCATGTGATGGGGCAGGGATTGGAGTGATGCGTCTGTAAGTCCAGGTGGGCCAAGGATGGCCAGCAACAGCAGAAAAGCGTGGGACAGTTTCTCCCTCAGAGGCCTCCGGAAGGAACCAACCTTGTTGACACCTTGATTTTGGACTTCTAACCTCCAGAACTCTGCAAGAATAAGCTTCTGTGATTTTAAGCTACCTAGGCAATGAACACGGGGACAATCTGCCCCCTACTGCTCCTCACAAGCTTCTGGATCCTATCCACACGCTCTTGGGTTCCCGTGTTCCGCTATGTTTGAATTCCTTCCCGTTGCTTCTGCGGGCTCTTCCTTTTCCATGCCAACTTCTGGTTGCCAGCCCAGCCTCAGGGAGGAGCTTCTCTGGTTCTAGGCGCTGAGGCCCGCAGTTAACCCCCAGATGGTACTGCCCTGTCCTAACCTGACATAAGCAGGAGGTAGACCCTCGTTCCTCTCACTGGGGTACCCCATTGCCCCCCACACATTTTGTCTGCTAGCCCGTGCTCAAAGCAATCATCCAAAACCCTCAAGACCTCTTCCAACTGTTGGCCCAGAGTTTAACCCTCACTAACCCTCTCGAGCCACAGGAAGGACAAAAAGCTCGCTCTAGGCAGCTTGCTCAGATGAATGCTTGGATCCTGGGCCAGCTTATGCTGAGCGACATGAAAGTTACTTTCTGCCATGTCTCCCTTCAAGGTTCCATCCGGGCAGCAATGCTGAGGAGCAGGGATGTAAAACAATGCAGCTACACAACCACACGCTGTAAGACCTACACTGCCTTCAACGCAAGTCAGGGCTGACACCGTAGGAACACCCAGGAACCCTCCCCGAGCTACTCAGCATCAATTAACCATTGTAGGTAACCCGCAGTCTTCTCCTTCATAACCTCATTATTTATCTGGTGCACAGCTCCACTCTTTCTGTGGCAATGACTCCCTGGATCTTTCCCCCAAATCGAGCCAACTAGACAACATTTACTGTTAACTTCATATATATTGTCCCCTTCCCCATAATCATGTTATTACCCCAGGGAGCGGCTCCATTCACAAGGCAATCAGGAAGTGGTAGAAAAACAGTGCAGCCCTCTGTGAAATCTTAACCCTCTTTGGTTTTGAATCGATCTTGAATTTCTGGGTTAATTCTCATTAGATCATGTCATGTTATCCTTTTTGGATTCAATTGGTGATATTCTGTTAAAGATTTTTGCATCCAAAAAATTGGTATGAAGGACACTGGTCTATAGTTTCCTTTTCTTGAAATTTCTTTAAGTGGCTTAAGTATTAGGGTAATGCTGGTCTCATAAAATAAGTTAGAAAGTCTTCCCTCCTCTTTTCCAGAAGAGAGTTTAGGTTCATGTTCTCTGATTTTGATGTTCAGGTTGTTTATATCCCTACTGATTTTCTGTCTACAGGTGCTAGTGATTACTGAGAGAGGGGTGAGGTTTCCAACTATAATTGTGGATTTGTCTTTCTCCTTACAGTTCTATCAATTTTTGCTTTATTTATTTTGATGTTCTCTTGTTAAGTGCATACACCTTAAGAATTGTGTTTTGAAAAATTATGTACTGTCTCTCTTCATTCTTGGTAATATTCCTTGTTCTGAGGTCGACTTGGTTTGATATTAACATAGTCACTCCAACTTTAGTTGATTAGTTTTCGTAAGATATATATACTTCCACTCTTTTCCTTTTGCTCTATGATTTTATATTTAAAGTGTGTTTTTCTGGTATGTAGTACAGAGTTGGGTCTTGTCTTTGTTCATCAAACCTGATATTTCTTTCTTTAAATTGAGTTTCTTAGACTATTTATATTTAATTCAAATATTGATCTAGTTGCCTTTAATGCACATATTTAAATGTATAGTTTTGCTAGTTTTCTCTTTTCTTCTTTTGCTTTTTCAGAACACCCGATTTCATCCTAAGAACACCTCACATTTAAAATTCCATTTCAGCCTGAAAACAAACGTGCAGGAGCTCTGGGATGAGAGGCGCGAGGCAGACAAGAGGAGGAGGAGAACACGGAGGTCTTCGTTTCCCAAGCAGTGTTTCACTTGCTAAGTAGCTCTGAACAATCCTATCTTCATATAACAGACTTTACTTTGATCCACCCTTGATAAGATCAATAAGCTTTTGCAAAGAATCCACAGAGCTTGTAATTTTCTGTGGCTGTGAGCTAACGATGAAGGAGGGCGATCCGTTTCTCCCGCCAATGGCCTTTGCACCTTTAGAAACAACCTGCAGAGTGCTGGGTGCCGATGAAACGGGCGGAGGCTCCCTAAGAATGCTGCACTGTCCCTTAAATATTACATCAGGCTCAGGAGGAAATGAAGCTGAAGGAAAAAAGGCTCTTATTAATCTTTCCGGTTGTTTGCTGTTTGTTACCTCTAATCTTTTGTTTACCTTGTTCCCTTTTTTCTGTTTTCCTTTGGGTCAGCTGGATAGTTTTCATAATTCATCTTTATCTCCTCTATTGGTTTATTTGTTTTATTTCTCTTTCACTTTTTTTTTTTTTTTTGCGGTACGCGGGCCTCTCACTGTTGTGGCCTCTCCTGCTGTGGAGCACAGGCTCTGGATGCGCAGGCTCAGTGGCCATGGCTCACGGGCCCAGCCTCTCTGCGGCATGTGGGATCTTCCCGGACCGGGACACGAACCTGCGTCCCCTGCATCGGCAGGCGGACTCTCAACCACTGTGCCACCAGGGAAGCCCTCTCTTTCACTTTTTAATGATGGCTTTAGGGTTTGTAATATACGTCTTCAACTTACCACAGTCTCCCTTTGTACGTATTTCCATTTCCCCACTTCCATTTTTGGTTTGATGCTATAGTTGACATATATTTTACTTCTATTGATACATATGCTATAAACCCCAGATACATTATGACTTCTTTTGCCTCAACAGTCAATTATATTTTATTTATATTTACAAGCAATGTAAAAAATCAGTTTAAAAATGTCATAAGAGACATTTATCTGCATTTCCACAGAAGGAGTCTTTCTCCAGACCTGAGGGATGGGACTTTGTCAACATTCCTGCTCCTCCCCTCTGTGGCAGCCAAATACTGCCTTGTGTCTAAGCTTGGCACATGACCCTTTCTTCCCCCAGCAGTAGAAGACCTGTGCTTTGTTTCAGAGCAAGACCCTGGGCCTGGGAGTGTCTCCTGCCCCTTCCCCAAGGGCAGAAGGCATCTGCTTCTGCCCCTCCCCCATGATCAGGTGGTTTGGTTTCTACCTCTTCCCCCAAAGGAAGACTGTCTTTGCCTTGGGAGCTGGAGGGTTTTCTTTCACTCCTCCCAGTATCTTATGACTTTTGCTTTGGAAGAGAAGGGTCTGGGGGAGTGAGAGGGGTTTTGTATCTATGCTCCAGCTGGAGCCAAGCATCCCCTGTATGCCTGTGCTGCTGATTTGAACCTTCCCACATTTCCTGTTCTGCTTCTAGTCTTTCTCATGAGCACACTGCAGAGGCCTGTGGGGGAAAAGTTTGCCAGTGAGTGCAAACTTCCCTTACGCTGGAGGCGCTCAATTTTCTATACTGTCACGTAAGCCTACACCAAACCTTTAAGAGTTCATGACAATTTTAGCTGATTTCTTCTTACCTACTTTTGTGATGGTCTCCTCTTTCCCCAGCTGCATTCTGAAGGTGAAACATTCCACGTGGTCACTCCTCGAAGGAGCTCACTACACCTCGGCATTCAGTTCACTTGGCCGCCTTATGAGTCCAGCTCTCTGATGGGTTCCAAAAAAGTTATGATTTCGTAGATTATCTGGGTTGTTTGCATAATGAGGATGGTAGTGCCATGTCTGGGGGGATTTCTATGTTCATTTCTATGTTCAAAGTGGAAGTAGAACTCCCTAAGCACATTAAGTCTGAAGTGATTTGGGGACATTCAAATGAACACGTGCAGAAAACCATTGACTATATGGGTCTGGAAAGCAAAAAAGAGCTTGGAACTTGTTCTGGGTTATCTGTGGCTGCATAACAAACCACCCCAAACATAATAACCTAAAACACTGTTCAGTTCATGAATATGTAATTTAGACAGAGTTCGGTGAGGAAGGCTTGTCTGTCTCCTGTGTAGCATCAGCTAGGTTGGCTTGACTGAGGGCTGGAAGAGCCACCTTCAATATGGCTACTCACTCCCGTAGCTGGCAGGTGGGCACAGGCTGTTGCCTGGATCTCAGCGACATCTGAAGCCTGGGGGTCTCGTTTCCTTTCCATGTGAGCCTCTCCTCATGGGTCTTGTCACAGAATGCCTGTGCTTCCTCACAGCGTGGCGATGAGTTCCAAGAGCGAGCATCTCAAGGGAATCGTGTGGAAGGCTTCATGACCTACAGTTGGAAGTCACATAGCAATAAACCCTCCTGGATTTAAGGGGAGGAAACATGGAACCCACCACAGTATGGGAAGAGTGTCAAAATCAGATTATAAGAAGGCCATGTGGCATTCACATGATACTGGACAGACTATTTTTGGAACACATGACCTGCTTTATGACTAAGATTTAGAAGCAGGCTAGTGAGGACTGGACGTGGTCCGCATATTAGAAAATCCACTGGGAAATCTTGAAATCTTTAGCTCACATGGGAGAAAGTTAGGGATAGAATGGAGTGGATTCTGAGACCATCACCTCTCTACTTTCAAAAAGGTCACTTTGCACCCCGAAAGACTGAAATAAATGTGAGGTGGTGGAACACACTTGTGCCGGAGGTAGATCGCATGGGTTTGAATCCCGACTCAACTGATTATTGCCTGAGTGACTTTGGACAAATTAAATAACCTCCCTGGCCTCATTTCTCCTCATCTGTAAAATGGGGATAATAGTTCCTACTTCCTCAAATTGTCATAGCGTCAAATGAGATAATTCACATGAAAGGTCTTAGCATAGTACCTGGCATATAGTAAGAGTATAATATGTGTTATTTTATATAATAACAGAGGAATCCTGATTCAAGTGGGATGCCATGATTTTGCGTTGGCTAGTGCTGGAGCTTCCAAATAAAATTTCACAATATTGAGTTTTGAATAAAAGTATCTTGAGTACATATTTCTTGACTAATAACGATAGAACTTGGCATTTTGTGAGCATTTTCTATGCTTCAGCCTTGAAGTTCATTCTCTCTCACTAATAGTTAAAGGAACTCATAGGAGAAAATGGATACTCGGAGAAGAAATGTGCCCACAGATCTACGGCCAGGAAGTGGTGGAGCAGGAATTCAAGCTGACGGTCAGAGAGACGGTCTGACTCTGGTCGGCAAACTTTTCCCCTAACCCAGGAGGACCTGCTGGGAAGAACAAAGACAAGACACCCTTGGTGGTTGTCTCTGAAGACTTCCACCTGTCATTACTTATCTATCTTAATGCTTCAGGTTTGCAGCCTCAACTTAGCAATGCAAGATTATTCCAAGTTATCACTTTTCGTAATAATGATCAAAAGTCTCTTGCAATGTTTAATGAGATTCTTCAGAGAGACAATTACCAAGGCATTGAAAGCTGAGAATAATTCATTACATGCTAATGATAAAAGCAGAATCTGCCTTAATTAAAAGTTTATAACTTCCAGCTTTAGAATGTTGGACTCTGCCCCCTTTCCTTTCTTGCTGTGAGCTTCTTTCAAAAGCAGAAAAGATTGTGTGGCCCCGCATTTTGGAGTTGGGGGTATGGTGGAGAAGGGAGGAACTGGGGTAGGAGGTATTTACTGTTTCTTGGAAGGCCTCAGATTTTGTTCCTAAAGCATGAAGACAGAGCCTTCCTTCTCTCAGAGCACTTGGAATTTTGAGCACTCACTTTGTGTATAGCTTTTTCATGCCCCACTTGTGCACAGAGCAATATAACCAGTGGGTAGTATGGGAGGCCAGGAGACCCGGCTGGAATCCCACCTCTGCCAGTAAACCCTCGGGGGTCCCAGTCTCCTGGTCTCCCAGAGTGATGGTGAGGATTAGTTGTGTCGGCCAGTGGGCACCTAGGTGGTCTTGTGAACCGGGATGTGCTGTTCAGAAGTTATCCCAGAGAGCGGGCTCTTCCATGGGGTAGGGAGGGGTAGGCGGTAACGAAGAGATGGGTGTCAGCAGGCACTGAATCTGCGCCCCTCTGCTCTCTCCCATTCCACGTGCACTTGGCATTTTTTATTATCATGCGACTGAGTGGCAGGCCCTGTGTCAGCCAAAGGCCTGCAGGGTGGATGGTGCCCGAGGAGGGGAGGCGGTTCTGTGACAGCTGCTGGGCGCCCGGAACTAGTGAACTGGCAATGGACATCCTCATAGTGACAATAGCTCTAACAGGCAAAGGGGTTTGCAGTGTGTCTTGTAAAAGTCCCGGCCAGAGGAACGGGGGAGCCGTATGTGAACACACAGAATCCGGACCTCTGGCTCCACCACAGTCCAGCTTCAGCCTAGGATCATAACCAGGAAGGAGCAGGCTGGGATGCCCTGGCCCGATTGTCACACCAAGATGCACACCTGGGGCTGAGGCCTGGCTTCTCTACCTACTCTGTGTGCGAGCAGTCTTCCATGGTCGTTCGTCTTCTGTGAACCCATCTTCTCATCTGTAAGTTGGTCTTGACCTCAAATTCTCAAGAATACACTAAGGAGAAAATGTAATCCTGAATGTGAAAGTGTGTTAAAAGACAGAACATACCTTGCAGACCTAAGGGGTTAGCGTCGCATCATTGATTGAGCACCCGGACCACTGCCCTCACCATGGGGTAGGGAACACCTGTTGGATTATCACCATCGCACCTTCTCCTAATTCTCCTTCTTGTACGACTCCCACATTGTTGCCTTGGCCACGGTTGGTGAGTCCCTGATTCAACCCAACCCAGCTACAGTCTTTTCCACAGTGTCCGCTACCCTGGTTAACAAGAGTTAGCCTGGCGTTGGGCACTGAAGCTGGCCCATCACGCCCCTTCCCTAGGAATTGAAAGATATTCCACCCTTGTTCTGACGATATGCTGAAAAAAGCAGAATCCATCCCAGCAGTTACAGAGATCTATGTGCTGTCTTATGTGCCTGGGGGGCAGAGAAACCAGGCATCTGGGAGAGAGAAGAATGAGGCCACTGGATGGAGAGAAGTATGGAGGAAAGATGGAGGGAGAGACCAGGCAGGGGGTATTCCTCTCCCAGCTCCTGTTGGCTCCTGAGACCCAGGCACCCTCTACCCATAGATTCTGAGAGTTAGCCTGTGTCCTCTGATGGACTCCCTTCTTACTTAGGCTCCAGGGGGTCTTCGTTTAATGCAAGGAAAAACTCTATCCAATTGCTCTAGGGCCAGAGCAAGCATATATCCTATTAATACCTGCTAGCTGCCAGGCCCTGCCGTAGGCATTTCCTTGTAAACTTCTTTTAACCTGTGCATTAAAGTATGCAGTGTGCACTCACCCCAAATGCACACCTGCCTGGAGTTTTAGGTATGCGTACACCATGCAACCACTGACTACATCAAGATATAAAAATTTCCAGCCCCCAAGCGTACTCGGTACTGCCTTCTAGTCAATCAGAGTCAATTCCAAAACCTCTTTTCTGCAGTAACCACTACTCTGACTTATCTTAATAGGCATTTTATGTATGTGTCTACATTCTCTTACTGGCGCTTTTTAATTAAAAAAAAAAGCTAATTGTAAAATATTTTATACATTCAGAAAAACATAAAAAATAATATAATCTCCAAGACCCCAGCTGCCAGATTTAATATATTGTTAATGTTTTGCCCTATTTGCTTTTTCTCTTGTCTTTGAAGTCATGTGTCTAGGTGTGGATTTACTTTTTTTAAAGAATGTTCAACGTTTCAGAATCCTTCTATCTGAGGATGCATGTATTTCATCAATTATGGAACATTTTTACCCATTCTCTCTATTTCGTGCATTTGTTTTTTCCCTAACCTTTGTTGTGACCTATGGCACACGTAGAAAAATTCACAAAACAAAAAAGTATAGCTCTATAAGTTATCACAAATGCAACACAAATTTATCACCCATGTACCCACTACCCAGTTTAAGAAATAGAGCATAGCCAGCACCCCCAGAAACTACACTCAGGTCCCTCCCCACCAAAATTAATCACCGTCTTGACTTTTATGGTAATGACTTCCTGGATTTTCCTTGCAGTTTTACTACCCAAGGAGGCATTGCTAAATGCCAAGGTTCAATTTTATTTGCTCCGCATATGTGTCACTGTATTTGTCTTCCTAAACACCATTTTATCCTAACAATCTGTCATTCTATAAGATAAATTAACCCAGAAGCATATCTTTTTTTTTTTTTTTTTTTTTTTGCGGTACACGGGTCTCTCACTGTTGTGACCTCTCCCGTTGCGGAGCACAGGCTCCGGACGCGCAGGCTCAGCGGCCATGGCTCACGGGCCCAGCCGCTCCACGGCATGTGGGATCTTTCCGGACCGGGGCACAAACCTGCGTCCCCTGCATCGGCAGGCGGACTCTCAACTACTGCGCCACCAGGGAAGCCCTCTTTTTTTTTCTAGTAAGCTTTTCCCCTACTATTAGTATAGCAATTACTATTTTGAGGGGGATTAAGTTTTTTTAAGTAAACATTTTAGTTTAGAATAGTTTTAGATTTACAGAACAATTGTGAGGATAGTACAGAGAGTTCCAGTATGCCCCATACTCAGTGTCTGCTCTTATTAACATCTTACGTTATTATGGTACATTTGTCACAATGCTCAAGGCAATCTTTATATCTTATTATCCACTGAAGTCCATACGTTATTCAGATTGTATTCGTTTTTACCAAATGTTTTTTTCTCTTTCAGGATCCTATCCAAGGTACCACCTTACATTTAGTCATTGTATTTTCTTAGGCTCCTCTAGGCTGTGGTGGTTTCTCAGACTTGCCTAGTTTTTATGATCTTAACAGTTTTGAAGAGTATTGATCAGGTATTTTGGAGAATATCCCTCAATTCCGATTTGCCTGTTGTGTTTCTCATAATCAGACTGGAATTATGCTTTGGGGGTAAGAAGACCACAGAGGTAAATTGTCCTTCTCATCACATCATACCAAGGATACTTACTATCAACATGGTATATCTCTTTGATGTTAATCTTGATCACCTGGCTTCAGGCAGTGCTTGTTGGGTTTCTCTGCTGTAAAGTTACTCTTTTTTCCCCTTGATTTTCAGTTTTGTACTTTTCTGAGGGGAGGGGAAGTCCCTATGCAGAGTCCAGACTTAAGAACTTAAGGGTAGTAGAGTCTCTACATAAAATATTTGAAATTCTTCTGCTTGAGAGATTTGACTCTTCATCATTTCCTTAATTATTCAATCATTTATTTATATCAGCAGGAACTTGTGAATATTTATTTTATGCTGTGGGTTTCATCCAATACTACTTTACTTATTTTGTGGCTCAAATGGCTCCAGCTTCTGCCATTGGGAGCTCTTTCAGGTGGTTTCTGTGTGTCTTCGACATATCCCCATCTTTGTGTGTATGTGCGCACATGTGTTTGTGTGTGAATGAGGGTGTGTGTGTGTTTTGAGCACCTCCTACTCTCTGGCACTACAAGAGGCTCCAGGCTCATCTTATATATTTCCTGCCCCAGTCCTAGAATCAACCATTTCTCCAATGAGTCCTGGTTTCTATTACACGAGAATGTTCACAGAAACCAGATCTGGGGGCTAGGAGTGTTTGTTGTTATTGGGCTGTAGATGCTTCTAGGTCCTTTCAACTGATGGAAAATAAAATATTTTAATGTATGCTAATTCACGTGTATACACATTGCTATAAATATTTCTATTTATAAACTTCTGTCTGTATATTAAACCAAAGGTGAGTTCACACTGATGTCTCCACTTCTAATCCATCACCGCATGGATTATTCTATCCTCTTCCCCTTGCTTATCTTACCTCCTACTGTAACAGTGAGAAAACTGACTCTGACCTTCCACCATCCATTTACTTAATTGTTCAATTTCCATATACAGGTATATTGGTTTCCCAGAATTGATAACCCACACTCTCACGGGAAATGACTTTATGAAATAGAGTCCTTATGTACAGTTTCTTTTGCCTTTAGTCATACAGACTCCACTCACTTCCAAAGTTACTTAGGTCAGCATCTTTTCCCTCTACTTCCTTTAGTGAGATTGTTTCATACATTTGCAATATTAGATTCTCTGGTCACCCTCTGCATTCCATCCTGAATCCCCTGACCTCCTAAATGTTTTGCTTTTTTAATTTGTAGACATTAAAGTTCATTCTCTGTGCTGTAAAGTTCTATGGGGTTTTGACACATAGTGTCGGTCACATAGTGTCATATATTCGTTATTAAAGTATCATACAGAATAAATTCACCGCCTCAAAAAAATCCCTTGTGTTTCGCTTATTCAAACACTACCCCTGCCACATCCCTGGCAGCCACAGATCCTTTTACTGTCTCTAGTTTTGCCTTTTCCAGAATGTCATATAATTGAAATCATACAGTAGGTAGCCTTTTCAGACTGGCTTCTTCAACTCAGTGATAGGCATTTAAGACTCATCCATGTCTTTTGCTGGCTTGACAGTTCATTTCTTTTTATTGATGGATAGTATTTCATTGTATGGATGTACCAAAGTTTGTTCATTTGGTCACCCATGTACTGAAGAACATCTTGGCTGCTTTCAGTTTTAGGTAATTATAGTAAAGCTGCTGTAAAAATTCATGTGCAGGTTTTTGGGTGGCATACGTTTTTAAAATCAGTCGGGTAAATAAGGACAGTGATTGCTACATCTATTGATATTGCTAATAAATTTTATTCCGGCATAATTTTAGATTTACAGAAAAGATTCAAAGATAGTACAGAGAATTCTCATATATCCTTTGCCCAGTTCCCTCTAACATGCACATTTTTAATAATTATGATACATTTGTTAAAACTAAGAAATGAACATTGGCTCATTGTTATTGACTAAACTCTGGATTCTATAGGGATCTTGCCAGGTTTCCCTCTAAGGTCCTTTTTCTGTTCCAAGATCCCATCCAGGATCTCCCGTTGCATTTACTCATCATGTTTTCTCCGGTGATATGAAGTCTGATCACTTGTTTACGGTAGTGTTTGTAATAGATATATGTATCCAGCACTCCAGAATGGTTGCTTTTATCTCTATTTGAACTTGATATAAAGAGAATCAGATTGTATGTATTCTTTTGTGTCTTGTTTCTTTCATTTAAAATTGTTGTAAACTTCATTCATGCTGTTGTATAGAACCATAGCTTCTTTCTATAGCTGTCTACATTGGTCCATTATTTGACTATATCACGATTTATCCATTTTACTCATGGTGGACATTTGGGCTGTTTCCAGTTTGGGGCTATTAATAAAATGCAGCTATAGACATTTCTTGTATATGTCTTCGGCGGGACATATGGGACCAAAACTGTTGTGTCTTTGAGCTCATACATTTACTGTTCTTCTTTCTGGGGGTTTTCCTTTTCTGTGATTTCTAAGTAATTATTTTGTATTTATCTAGCATTTCTAAATATTTGTAGATGGAGGGATTCCATTCCTTAGTTTAAGGCCATCACCTTCCAGAGCTGTAAGTATCCCATTAATCTTTCTAATATAAATGATTATTGCTACCATTTAATCAACTAAGAAATTGAGAGTCAGGAAGAGGAATCATGCAAACTTTTATATATAGGATGGATACACAACAAGGTCCTACTGTATAGCACAGGGAACTATATTCAATATCCTGTGATAAAAATTAATGGAAAAGAATATGAAAAAGAATATATGTATATGTATAGCTGAATCACTTTGCTGTACAGCAGAAATTAACACAGCATTGTAAATCAAGGATACTTCAATAAAATTAAAAAAAAAAAAAGGAAGGGAAATAACTTGGCCTAGGGTCCTTCCGAGTAAGTGGTGCAGCTGAGAGCTAAATCCAGTTAGCTCTGTCTCCCAAATTCAGGTTTTTCCCCCCCTCTTTCCAAACTACAAAACCCTCCCCACCGCTGACCCAAAGCTGGGACCTAAATTAAAATTTTTCTTTTCCCTCCCTTGTATATGCTGTTCATCTTATGACGCTGTCTCCCTGGAAATACAGGCTCATGTTAATTCCCTCTGCCACAGGCTTGGCACCCAACAGATTTCTGCCTGACTCCATGTGGTTTCATGCCTTTGGCAGCCACGCAGGATGGGAGTTAGGATAATCAAGGAAAGGAGGGAGGAGGAGAGGCAGGGAAAGAGGAAGAAAGAGAGGACAGTGGGCCGTCATTCCCTTCTTTTTCTAGCCCAGGGGATGAAGCGCCAGGAACCCAGCACCAGCTGCTGTTTCACAAGTGGTCACGAACACCATTCCCTCCCCAGCCGAAGGGATGGAGAATCTCAATTCCTCTAATCCGCTCATCAGTGTTGCCCTTTAACGTGCCACTCTATGTTACTCTGGAAAGTCTTTGTTGGCAAAGGCAGCTCCACGGTACCTCCTGACTTGTGTGCAGTGCAGATTTTGCCCAGGAATGGATGACTTCCTTTTGCATGGATATGTCAAAGGATGGGGCATTTTTGTCATGCTTTTTACCCTTCCAGGATCCATGTCCTCTCCTGGTCTAAGATTTTAAGTGGGTGGGGATTTTCATTAAAGGTATCTCTGCCCCTGTCCTTCTCGAAAGAGAAAAGTGAGCTTTATCCTTGATGAAACTCAGAAACGCCCATAAAATAGACTGCAAATGCAGTGAAGATTGGACCAGGGGAGGCAGGATGGTGTGTGAGCTGCTTCTACAAATCTCCAAGAGGGTTTGGCAAAGTAGGACCCTCGGGATCAAAATTCATGACCCCTGGCCAGGAAGGGCAAAGGACAGGCTGCAAGAGCTTCCTAAATCCTGATTTATACCTGGAGTGATGTCCGAGGCAGAGCCCCACAGGGAAAGGGAGAAACCTCACCCCATCAGTCAGCAGGTTTCAAAATGGCAGGGAGGCTGTGCATGGCAAGTAGTCCTGAGAAGCTGCAGAGGAACAAAGAATAATCAATCAAGAAACTCCAAAACCGGGCTTCCCTGGTGGCGCAGTGGTTGAGAGTCCGCCTGCAGATGCAGGGGACATGGGTTCGTGCCTTCATCCGGGAAGATCCCACATGCTGCAGAGCGGCTGGGCCCGGCCGCTGAGCTTGCGCGTCCGGAGCCTGTGCTCCACAGCGGGAGAGGCCACAACAGTGAGAGGCCCGCGTACCGCAAAAAAAAAAAAAAAAAAAAAAAGAAACTCCAAAACCAATTTGTGACGTACTGGGAGGGGCAAGGCATGAGAGTGTGACTTTGCTGTGAGCCAAGGAGATTTCCTGTTAGCCCAGAGCACAGGTGTACTCTGGGGAGAGAATTAGTAAGAAGGTCGAGACAGTGGACCCGAACCAATCTGCCTGACTACACCCAGCTTACTTCCAGACCCCAAACTGTCCTTTCACACAAAGTCAGCTGAGCAGGAACTACATCCCCTGCATTGAAAGAGGAGTAATAGTAATAATAATAAAAAAACAGAGGAACTTCAGAAATAAGAGAAGCAAAGATGATAATCATCAAGAGATGGATGGAGAACACCAGAAAGATTATGCCTTGAAGCAGGTAAAAATGATGAGTCAGGAGTTCTCCATACAAAAGCTCAAGGAAGAGAAGATGGCAAGAAGAAGGGATAAGAGTAAGTTGAAAGACCTCAGAATGTAATATAAATTGATACAGCCACTATGGAGAACAGTATGGAGGTTCCTTAAAAAACTAAAAATACAACTACCATATGACCCAGCAATCCCACTACTGGGCATATACCCTGAGAAAACCATAATTTAAAAAGAGTCATGTACCACAATGTTCACTGCAGCTCTATTTACAATAGCCAGGACATGGAAGCAACCTAAGTGTCCATCGACAGATGAATGGATAAAGAAGATGTGGCACATATATACAATGGAATATTACTCGGCCATAAAAAGAAATGAAATTGAGTTATTTGTAGTGAGGTGGATGGACCTAGACTCTGTCATACAGAGTGAAGTAAATCAGAAAGAGAAAAATGAATACCGTATGCTAACACATATATATGGCATCTAAAAAAAATGATTCTGAAGAACCTAGGGGCAGGACAGGAATAAAGACGCAGATGTAGAGAATGGACTTGAGGACACAGGGAGGGGGAAGTGTAAGCTGGCACGAAGTGAAAGGGTAGCATTGACATATGTACACTACCAGAGGTAAAATAGATAGCTAGTGGGAAGCAGCCGCATCACACAGGGAGATCAGCTCGGTGCTCTGTGACCACCTAGAGGGGTGGGATAGAGAGTGTGGGAGGGAGACACAAGAGGGAAGAGATATGGGGATATATGTATACATATAGCTGATTCACCTTGTTATACAGCAGAAACTAACACGACATTGTTAAGCAGTTATACTCCAATAAAGATGTTAAATATATATATATAAATTTTTTTAAAAAGGGGAAAAATCAGTATGGAGGAATAGGAAAAAAGGATGAGTAGAAGAGATTATAAAGGCATGTGCCTGAGCTCACACCTTGCCTCTGGCACTCACTAGCTGTGTGATCTTTAGCAAGTGACTTCACCTCTCTGTGCCTCAGAGTTCTCATCTGTAAAATAAGGATAATTATAACACATCATAAAATAGATGTCAGGATGAATATAATAAATAAATAATTGCAGAAGCATTTAGAATAGTTCCTGGTAAATAGTGAGTGCTATACAATTGTTGTTATCATTATAATTATCTTTATTATTACAGAAGCATGTCAAATTAGAATCAGTGATAAGAAGGAGAAAAATTGCCAAAAACATAGGCATGAAGATTTTTTTGGAGAAAATCAAATATAATGAAATGAAAGAAAAATATTTAAAAGGATTAGAAGACTAAACAGTGCAGAAAAAAATTGAATAGAAACCTTTGCAAATATATAAAAAGATTCAAGGATATATACCTTTTATTATAGCTAAACTTATTTTTCTGTTCTATTTTTTTTTCTTCTTCAGCAACATCATTAATGAAAATATATCATCCATATCTATGGAATAAAACTTGCCTAAAATAAAGCCTTGAATAGGCAAATTGAAAGGATATATTCTGCCCCAGAACAAATAAAGATAAAACAACAAAAATGAAGATGTATCATAATAATGTTTCTGGACTTCAAAGATAAAAAAAAATATATGATGGATATTCAGGCCAAAAATACAAAACACCAATAAAGGAGAAAATCAGACTGCCCTCAGGTTTTTTTCACTGTTGTGGCCTCTCCCGTTGCAGAGCACAGGCTCCGGACGCACAGGCTCAGGGGCCACGGCTCACGGGCCCAGCCGCCCTGCGGCACATGGGATCTTCCCGGACCGGGGAACGAACGTGCGTCCCCTGCATCGGCAGGCGGACTCTCAACCACTGCACCAAGAGGGAAGCCCTTCCCTGAGGTTTTTACACAGCGTATTCAGTGCTTGAAGGCAAAGGGGCAATGAAGCCTGCAAAGTCCTTAGGAACAAGAAATCGGGCAGTTTTTACTAGGAAACGCCATGCTTACAAGGATCTCCAAATCTCAAGAGCTTACAACCACGATAGCTGACTTCCTGCTTGTGTTACATCTTGGCTACGGCAGCTGTGGGTTGGCTGTGGCCTCTTCTCCATGTATTCTGTTCATTCTAAGTATTTTCTTCAGCCTAGTATCCAGGCTGAAAAGGCAGCCCCTATGTGAGACATTCCATACTCCTAGAAGATGTAAAAAAAAAAAACCAAAAGAACCAGTAGACACACACAAAGGCTCTTCAATCTTCTGCTCAGAACTGGCTCTTCAACTCATACTTGATTGGCCAAAGTGAGTCACATGACCAATTGGGGAGGGGAACATATCTCGCCTAACTGTCACATGATAGGAAGCAACGATGTGTAGCCTTCTTACAAAGAGGGCAACTAATATTTGGCAACTAATACTAATAAAATTTCCCCAGTCACCTATGAAGAATTTTATTCCCTGCTAAGGTGTCACTCCAGAAAAGAGCAAGGGGTGATTATCATTAAACGTGTAATAATTCAGTAAATGTAATTATCATAAGGTCTTCTCAGATGAAAGTGCTTACTAGAAGTCATTTCACTACAAATAAATCACCATAAAGGGCAAACGGTAAGCAAAGTTTCCATTTAAATCGTGGAGCTGAGAGTAAAGGACTCTGAGAACCAAGGTTAACAGTGTACACTGTAAATGTTATAAGCCATGACAATGCAGTAATAATGTAAATGTAATAATTTTGACACAGAATGTGAAGCAAAGTGGGAGGTATGCAGACTTCCTCATCTTTCAAAGCTGGGGCCAAAGAATGTGGCTCAGAGAGATAAAGCAAGTGCTGGGTGTATGAACATGCCACAATATGGTCATCAAAATTGGGAAATGAGATGAGATGGGAGGAAATAGAGACATGAAGCATATTCATGTTCTCATCACTCAGAGTAGAGAACTAAGTGGTACCCTTGAAAGGTGATAACTCCAGGTTTAAATATTGTCTCGGTCTGACCTCCCAGGAAGCACAGCCACAGGCAAAGCTTGTGGAATATAATTTAATAGATCAACCCCAGGAAGTAGAAGTGAAGGACAAAAAGAATGACACAGGAAGACTCCCTTGCATCTCATGGGACAGCACTCAGGGAAGTCATAGAAACTGTCATGAGCTGAATTGCCTTCCCACCCCTCTAAATTCATATGCTGAAATCCTAACCCCCAGTACCTCAGAATACAACTGTATTTGGAGATAGGGCCTTCAGAGGTAATTAATTTAAAATGAGGTCATATGAGTGGGCCCTAATCCAATATGAATGGTGTCCTTATAAGAAGAGGGCATTAGGGCACAGACAGACAGAGGAATGACCTGGTGAGAGCACAGCAAGTACACAGTCATATGCAAGCCAAGGAGAGAGGCCTCTGAAGGAACCAGACCTGCAGACCTCTTGATCTTGGACTTCCAGCCTCCAGAACTGGGGGAAAAAATTTCTATTGTTTAAGCCCCCCAGTCTGAGGTATTTGCTACAGCAGCCTGAGCAAACTAATGAACTGTGTTTCAGGACAATCCGTCCAGGGAGAGAAAGTGGGAAGAATTTATTTACAAACCCCTATTTCCCACTGGTTAATGGCTTACTCCATGGGCTGTAAACACCCCTGCACTTGCATGTGGAACGTGTGTGGAATCCTCATGTCCCATGGTACCATCAGGTTGTGCCTGCCTGAAGCTGGTCACTGCAGTGATGCCTGGAACAAGAGACAGGTGAGGCCAAGAGGACCTAAGGGGTGCATCAGAGATGGTTGATAGGAGTACAGTCTACAAAGTGAAAACTAGCACCATTAAGAGAAACAAACACAAGAGCTAAACCTTTCCAATTACCAGAAGGAAAAACCTTTGAAAGAAAACAAAACAGTCCTGTCATCTTTTTAATTTTTAATGCTTCTTTTTGTTTATTTTTAAAATGTTTGGTTATACGGCCTAAGAACAAACATGAATGTCTTATTTGTAATTGCAAATGAGATAAACACTCTTATTAAAGAAAAAGCTCTCAGATGTCTTGTAAAAGCAAAGGTAAATTATACGCTGTAGACAAACGCATCTAAAACCAAGGACCAAAGACAGATTAAAAAATTAAACATAGTTGAGCCCATACCTGGCAAACGCAGCAAAAAGAAAACAGGAATCAAAGTCTCAGTATGAGACAGGGTTGAATTTAAGGCAGAAAACAAGTCACAATCTTAAATACTTAATTATTCATTTAAGAAATGAAAATAAATGAATTAAGGGCTCAGCTCCAAAAGTTAGGAAGAACAAGAATAAGATAAGCTTAAGGAAAGCAATAGAAGGAACTGCCAAAGATAAAGACAGAAATTAATGAATTAAAAACAGTAGAACTAATAAACATAAGAGCTGGTACTTCAGGGAGAAAAAAGCAATAAAGTAAGTAAATCACTAGCTAACCTAATTAAGAAAATTTTGAAAAAGAGAAAAAATGCGACTATGTTAAATTAGAAACAAGAGTAGGAGAAATCTCCAAAGATAAAGTGAGGATATGGGAACAGCCATGGATATAGAGAAATAAAAGTAACCAATTTCCTTGCCCTACCGTCCTACAACTACATTTGCTCCCCTCCCCTCCGCCTCACGTGCATTCAAACTCCCACATTCATAGACCACTATTGTCATCTCCGATGCTAAAAACGGTTTCAAGTGTTCCAGTTCTGGAGCGACACGGAGATCTCCAATTAGAGATGACCCACTTGTTAACTATGCACTCTGTTCCCCTCCTGACTTCACTTCCTTCCTCTCCTTTTGCTTAGATACAATCATAACAACCATCTCCTCCTGGCCTTGCTTCCTTGTCCTGTTGTCTATGGAAACCTGAACCCCCTTTAACCCAGCACCCATCTTCTAGGTGCCTCCTTTTGCTCAAAAGCATCATTCAAGGATGGCCGAGGAAGGGAGGATCATTGATCTCTTTAAGGAGTGTGTGTGTGTGTGTGTGTGTGTGTGTGTGTGTGTGTAAGCACGCACATGCACACGTGTATCTTTGGAACTCCTGTGGCCTCTCAAATGTGTCCAAGCAGATAGCAGAAGTCACACATGATTTAGGGAAAAGTGGGTTGTTCAGGATGTGATAGCTAACCTCCAAGATGGCGCCCATGATCCCTGCCTCTTGTTCATGCCCTTGTGTAGCCCCCTCCTACATAGTACTGGGGTTAGATTGTATGACCAATCGACTATTTCAGAGGTAATGATGGTATATCACATCTGAAGTTAGATTAGAAAAGGATTCATAAAGACAACTATGGCTTCCATCTTGAGCCCCCTCTCTCTCCTGGATTACTCATTCTGGGAGAAGCCAGCTGCTGTGTCATAAGTGTCCCTTGAGAGGGGCCCGCATGAGGAGGAACCGATGCCTCCTTCCCACAGTCGCAGGAGTAAGTTGGAAGCGAATCCTCCAGCCTCAGGGAAGCTCCAGGTGACTGCAATACCAGCTGATACCTTCGGTGCAGCTTGGTGAGACAGAGTCAGGACCACCTACGTGAGCGGCTGCCAGATTCCTGACTCACAGAAACTGAGACGAGACAAGTATCTGTTGTTTTAAGCCACTAAGCTCTGGAGTAACTAGTTCTGTCACAATAGAGAACTAATACACAGGAGTATCGTACAAGGTTTAGGGGTAATTGATGTTCCCTGTGCTACGATACAGCCCAGAAGCCGAAACTCACTTGGGAACATTCAGAAGGCTGAATCCAGAAATACGTAGCCATCAGCTTTGTTGCAGCATCCTCACATCTGGACAGCTGTGCGAGGACGAGGAGTCCCCTGTATGTGCTCTGAGGCTGACACCTGGCCCTCAGGTGTTGACAGGTATCACCTGTCTTGCAGCGTCAAGCTCATCTTTGGGGGTAAGCCACGCAGCACCTATGTGATGTGGAAGATAAAGCCCGGACTTAGGAATCCCGCAGACCTGGGACCACGAATCTGTCCTTGTCATTTATTAGTTGGCAAGTCTTTATTTAAGCTCTATGAGCCTGTCACCTCATTTGTAAGTTGGGAGTGTTCCAACTGACCTCATGGGATTGATGGGAAGATTAAATGGCCAACCTAGACCACAGGAGGTATTCTGCACTAGTTCCAGCCTCGCGTGAAGAGGAATAATTGCCCTTCAGAAGATGTACATACACGACCCTCGATTAGATTGACGATTTCTGCAGGTGGTACAGTTTGGAGTGGTGCATAATAGGTGGTCCAAGGCAGACGTCACAGAACATGGTAAAGGGGTGGGGAGGGTTGTGGGTATGGAGGGTGGTGAACCAGAAATATAGACAATATGGATGATGAGAAGTGGGGGCAACCGAGAAGAGGAGGAGACTAGGAACCTAATTCCAAGTGAAACAGCAGAGGCTGAGGGCTTGCCAGGAACAGAGCTCCAAGGGGGCAGCAGGGCCACAGTCTCTGTCTACCCATTTCTGATGAGCTCTCTGGGGGAGAAAGGATTCAGGTGTGCACTGTGACCTCCAAAAGCAATGTTGAGACTGGATAGTAGAAGCTTCAAGATTTCTGCTTCTCAGACAGTACTGACCACAACTGAAAAGGGCTATCAAGGAAAGTAGTGAGCAGCCCATCAGTAGGAGTGTGCAAGAAGGAACTTGTCTCTGCTTGGTTTTGGGGGTAGGTGTGAATGTTGTTGAGACAATCCCAGTATGACAAAGGTGTTAGGGTTTAATGATCTGTAAAGTCCAGGTACGGTTTAATGATCTGTAAAGTCCAGTTACAGTTTAATGATCTGTAAAGTCCAGCCCAGACTTTTATTCTTGTGAATCTGAGGCTTCCGTTGCTGGTGAGGAAACCAGAGCTGCTGGCATGCTGGTGGGGCTGCTCGTGGCTAGACCTGTCTGCCAGTATTCAATGGGACAGGAACCCTAGCACCTCACAGACTTACTGTTCCCAGTCTTGCTGCATGGTCCCCAGTTTATTCTGGAGAGCCCAAGAACCTTATCACATATTAAGGTCCATAGCGAGACTATAAAACCCCAGAAAGGGGAATGCAATCCAGTGAAACAAACTCCTAGTCTCCAGAGACTGCGATTCCTCAAGCATTCTCTCAGGATACAGGTAAATCTCTAAGTGAGAAGAGCCATTCAGAGCAGCAAGGGGGCCCCCCAGGGAGCTTCCAGGGCTGGGGGGCGGGGCTGGTGATGGAGGTCATGGGGCACTAGGTGAAATCCACTCCAGTGCAATGCCACACTCAGATTTCCCCAACTTTCTATTTAGAAAAATTTCAAACCAATAAACAATGTTGAAAGAATAGTAAAAGAAACAATATACCCTTCACCTAGATTCAGTCATTTTTAACCCCCCTCTCTCTCTCTCTCCACACACAGACACACACACACACACACTTTTTCTTGCTGATGTTACATATTTTCCATTGTAGCGTATCAGGAGATACAGACTGTCGGTTTGTGCCACATTTGCTCACTTGGTTGAGATGGCATCCACCAGCCTTTGCCGTTGCAGAAGTACATTTTCCTTTTGTAATTAACAGGTAACTGTGGGATGATACCTGGAGACTGTGTGAATATCCTGTTCCCAGATATCATTTCAACCAATGGTTTTAGCATCCATTGATGATTCTTGCCTATATCAATGATTACACCGTTGGCTGCAAAATGGTGATTTCAAGCATGCAAAGTTTCAGAGAAGTGAGATGAGGAGACTAAGGTTCAGAGGGCTTACGCCAGGGCCCAAGCTTGGGCTTTACGATTCAATGTCCAGAGTCCTTCCCCTTCTCCCTGCCTCATGCAAGGCTGCTCCTGAAGCCATTTACCTGTGAGTGATGAGGTATGGCAGGGACCCTGCAGGACCAGATGCCAAGGACACCTGGATCTTCAACATCCTGCCTATCCGGGAGAGGACTGTGAAGTTACAGCTCTCCTCAGAGACTTAGCCTTCCGCAAAGAGACAGTGGGAGAAGGAGGAATGATGGGAGAGCTGACAGATGGTGAATGATGTCCGTGACTCGCTAGTGCTCTCGGCCATGGACCCTGCAGTCCGGAGACTACAGTCATGGAATCCCCATCTGGGCTGCTGAGGCAGAACTCACTGTCACGGCCAGTACTTTGGGCCACTTCTAACATCTCTGCTGTCACCTGTCCACACATGGTTATATCCTCTTACCCCAAGCGACTTGTTTCAGATCTGGTGGTCCTCAAGGAAGTATCCCAGTACACTGGCATACACACGTGTCATGTTGCCGGTAGTCTGTGACTAATAATAACGACTGACATTTGCGAAAGATTTCAGTTTTTTAAAAAATTAAAATTTGAGAGAATTCAAGGTTATCCCTGTAACAGTCTTACTCAGTTGCAGGAAAGATGCGCTTTCTTGCAGGGTAAGCGGTGAAGTTTTGGCTGAGAGATAGAAATTATGCATCACAACTTGTGTCTTAAGTGTCAAGGGGGAAACATAAGTAGGAACTGGCGTCTTAGTGGAGGGTACCCGGATCCTGGTGATCGGTGGTCAAAAACTCCAAGGTACTGACTGTGAAAAGATTCTGGGAGAGCTCTGGTAACAAAGACTGTAACAAAGATACAGTCTGCACAGTATGAGGGAAGACAGATGAGAGAAACAGGCAACTTGATTGCTAGAGCCTTATAGGTCTGCAAAGATAAAGGACTATGAAATGAACGTAGAGTTAGGGAACATTCACGGTTCTCCAAACAGATCTTTACTCCTTAAGTGTCTGGGGTCAGGCATTACTCTCATGATGGACTCTTTGGATTTCTTTGGTCCACCAGGTTGCTCAGCTCCACGGAAGCCAAGTTAGAAGTCAGGGTGACCAACCATCTTCGTCTGCCTAGGACCGTCCAGGCTTTAGCCCTGAAAGTCCCTCATCCAGGGCAAACCAGGATGGTTGGTCAGTCTAACTGGCATAGAATCCTGTCCAGATCTGAGAAATCCACTTCTCCTTACCTGGGAATTCTATTTCATTTAGTCAATCTCTGTGTCAATCTCTGACTTGCTAAGGGGAAGTATGGCAGTCACAGTGGGACGGAGAGGGGTGACTCTGGCTTTCCTGCTATCCTGCCCACACTTCAGCTACATGGTATCTGGAAAGTTCTCTGTGCCTGGGTTTTCACACCACGCATGCACACCCCTGTAGCGCACAGCAGAACACCCTCCAGGCTAACTTGGACTCTTTTTCTCCAAAGAAATAGCTTCTTATTGAGTTTACAGAAGTTCTATTGATTTCTAAACCTATGACCCCTTCTCTGTCATCATCCCATATCATTCACCCGTCACATAGCAAGTCCAAAGGGATGAATCTGTGGATCAATGAGTAGAATTCATAAGTGAACTTTGCCAGGCTGCCGGATTCAAGACCAATAGAAATCAATTGTATTTCTATATACCAGCAACCAACAGCCAGAAAAATACATTTAAAAATAATGTTTATCGTAGCATCAAAACCTACCAAATGCTTAGAAAATACCTAGAAATGAATCTAATTAAAGATGTGTGAGAAGATGATCCCTAATGCCAGAGATTCTTAAACTCTAATGGGCATCTGAATTACCTGGAGGGTTTATGAAAACACTCATTGGGCCTCAAGCCCAGAGTTTCTGATTCAGTAGGTCTGGGCTGGGGCCGGGAAATGTGTGTATCTATCAAGTTGTTAGGTGACGCTGTTGCTGTTGATCTGTGGACCACAATTTGAGAACCACTGTCTTTGCCGGTTTTCTCATTCTCCCCCCACCGCTCAGACTTGGAGCCCCGGGATACTCTGTCCTCAGTCCTCACCGCACTTTGCACGCTGTCCGTGGGCATATACCCACCTGTGTGCCCTCATGGCTCTGAAATCTCTACCTCCAGCCGAGGGCTCTCTCGGGAGCTCCAGGTCCTACCTCCATCTGTTTCCTGGAGATCTCCATCTAGATGTCCCATGGCTCTTCAGACTGTGTGGCAAAAGTTACACTCACTTTCATCTCCCCGAACCTGCTTCTCCCCGTAGCATCTGTTTTTGCCCCAGAGATCAGTTTCCGCATCCACCTGGTCACCCAGACCAGAAACTGGGGCACCAGCCCTGACACTTCCTCTTCCCCGGTTCCTACCCCACTTCTAGGGGAATTGTTTGAGCGGGTGGCTATCCCTGGGCACTGCCGCTTGCCCCCATGTTGAGAATGAGGGTGACAATTAACTATGACTCTGAAAACAGACCCAAGACGCCATATACGGATCAAAATACAATATCAACTGTATTAGCAACAGAGGTGGGTTGATGAACTCATCTTGGACCGAGCTCAACATATGACAAAGGAGTTTGGTTTTTTTTTCCCCCTGTATTTCATTTACCCACCTAGTGAGGGCTGGAATGCCTAGAGAATCTGGGCCCCCGCTAGGTGACAGTTTGGTGGGGGGAGAGAATCCCACCCCGGAGCCTACTGCACGGAGGAAGCAGCTGAGGGTGAATACGGTCTATGAGAAACACTGGGCAATGCTTGGCCGGTGGTCACAGTAAGGTTTTCCTCTTCTTGGAGGAAGGGGTTGGAGAGGATGGGAAATATTCCTCCAATCCCGTCCCATCCTGGTGAGTGGAATGGAAGCTCCTTCACTCCATGGAAACATGAGGAGAAAAAAGAAAGCCCTGTGTATTCTTGAATGAACCACTGTCCTGCTCTGAGCCTCAGTTTCCCCATCTGCAAATACAGGCCTTTGGAACAAAGGCTATGAAGTTCTTCCAAGCGTTCAGATTTGATTAAATCACATGAATATGGAAAGGCTGTGCTCCTATAGGTTTTCCAGCTGAGAGCCTGTAGGTAATTTGTCATTTAATTACTCCACGAGAAGTTGGCAGCTCAGCCCTCTCCCGGGGCCCAGAGGATGGTCCTGCAAAGATCCGTGTGGCTTGCATCCTACACGACTGAAAAATAAAAGGAGAGCACAATACAGTGCAGTGTCTGACAAAAACAAAGAGGAAGACTCGCGTGTCACTCATTCCTTCATTCCCTGCGTATATATCGGTCATCTACTGTGGGTCCTTTATTAGGGGTTGGGGTGTCTGGAATCCACACAGCCCTGGCTGCTGGCAAGGTCATAATATAGCAAGGGATTTAAAGCATGGATACAACCTGCTGTTAACAAAACTACAAAGGGTGGTCAAAGCCAAAAGAAAGATAGGGAGAAAAGCCCCCAAACTATAGGGGTCAATGCTGGAAGGACAGGGTAACTGCCACTCGTAGGGGTAGAGCAGGGAAGGCTTCCTGGAGAAGGGGGAATTTTAACTAGGTCCTGGAAGCTAGAGAGCATCTGGGCCTGCAGACATTAGCTGAGGAGGGGGTTTCCAGGAGAAGGGAATGACGTAAGCCAAAACAGAAGACTGAAAGCATGGGGACAGGAAATCAATCAATCAGTGCCTTTAACATGAGGCATGGAGGGGAAGAGATGTGATGGGTCCAGGACAGGACATTTTCATCACTCTGGAAAGTTCCGTTGTGTCCACTCCCAGTCCATCCCCCCACCACAGAGCAACCTCTGATCTGACTTTGATCACCATAGGTGAGTTTGCCTATCCCAGAATTTCACATAAATGAAATCACACTGTATGTATTCTTCAGTATTTGGCTACTTTCACTTAGCATATTATTATTTGAGACTTGCCCATGTTGCAGCATATCTCAGTAGATTTAAAAAAATTATTGCTGAGTAATCTTCCACTGTATGACTCTACCACAATTTATCCATTCTCTTGGTGATGGACATCTGGGCTGTATCTGGTTTTAGACTATCATGAAAAACCTATGAACATTCTTGTGCAAGGAGTTTTGTGGATATCTGTTTCCATTTCTCTTGGATAAATATCTAGGAGTGAAAAATCAGGTCCATAAGGTAGATGTATGTTTAATGCTTAAAGAAACTGTTTTCCAAAGTGACTCCTGGCCCTTTCTATCTCGGAAGTTCTTTGTGCTTCCAAAGTCACTGGACAGACACACACTTTAAAGAGAGACATCCCCTATTTCTGGGCTCCTCTTATCCCAGGCACCAATGACTAAACCCTGGAAAAATGTCAAAACAACTCTAAAATTAGGTCTCTTTGCAACCTGCACGTCCAGCTGTTATGCTTAGCACCAAACCTGCCCCCCAATGGATTCGCTCCATGAATATTAAAAATAATTGGTGTTGCGTCTTTGAAGACTGCCTCAGCCCAAGCTTCAGTCCCTCCAAAGAGATCTGTCAGGGGTGTGAGTTATAAATGGGGTAGTTCAAGTACAGTCAGTCAGCTCTGAGTCTTAACTTTCATTAAGGCCTGAAACCTGAAGCTCTGGTGAATTAGCTGGATTGGAGGACGACTCTTCTGCCAGCCTGAATTTTCTACAGATCTGATTTTATACTGAACGTTTTTGGGTTCTTTCCCAGAGTCTCAGAGGTGGAAGTGTCTCAGAGGTTATTGCTAGTTTCCAAAGGGAGATTTGCACGTACAGGAAGTGGAGGTTTGGAGAGAAGAATGGCGCTGTCCATGGTCGCCCAGAAAGTTTTTGGCCAAGCTAGGGTCTTCTGACACTCATCCCCTCTCCAAGTTGTCTCTCTCAGGTTGTTCCTGTGCTGTAGACCCCCTTCTCTTTCCAATTTAATAGTCAATGGTTTATTAATTGTGGGAGGACTTAAACCCAGACTCTGCCCCTAATTACAGCTCATCCCCTGCACACAGGTGCTTCCGTCCGTACCTAGAAGCAAGGTCAGGTGGTTGAGGGAGGACTTGTCCAACGACAGCTTGGAAGTGGGCCCTGCAGGGGGGCTCTGGTGGGAGAAGGTACTTAATACCTCTGTGAACCCCAGCTCCACATGGCTCCATGTGACTCAGGTCTTCACTAAAGCCACATGCACGGCTGGTGAAGCTTCCAGCTTTGGGAGGGATCCTCATTGGAGGAAAAGGTGGCCAGAGTGCTCAGTGGTTAGAGCATGGAATGGCTGTCCCCAAGGTCATAGGTTGCAGTCATGAAAGGGCCAATTCAATTTAGGACCATCACACTCTGTGATCAGAAAAAGGGTCCTGACTCTGGCCAGTCTAGCTTCAGTCCTAGACCTTGGCCATGGAACTAGCAACGGCAAGTCATAGAGAGGCTGTGCTATGTTCATAAGCACCAAGGACTCGCATGAGCTCTCCCTGATCTGCCCAGCCCTGAACGTTCCTGCAGACCAAGTCCTATCTATGACTTCCCAGTGTCAGCCTCCCAAGGTAATTTAATTTTATCCTTTAAGTGAAACCTTGTCATGCATTAGAGTCAGGAAATTATACCCTTCGCTGAGCAGCCTCTGTGCTGAAAGGGAGCCAGGTAATGTGATGAAACTGGCGTCAAGAGCAGCATTAATGCAACTGTCATGAAAGTCACCTAAATGCTGACGGCTGCCATCCAGACCCACCCCTGGGGCTGCCATGGTACCTCAGGCCCCAGGGGTCTCTACATCAGCCCGAGGACTGGCCCAGAAAGGGTATACTCTTTAAAGTCTGCCTTCTCTGGTTCCTGGGGCAGAGTGGCGGGGGGGTATAAGAAGCTTCTAGCAAAGGTGGCTGCTTGAGCTAGATGACCATGAATGCTGGACTTTCAGTGACCTCAGGGCTCGGGTACTTCCTGACCCAGAGGACACACATTTGGGGTTACTCCTCAAGAGGTCTGTGCAGTCTCTGGCCACGGACATTGCCAAAGAAATTACAAATCTTGATGGTCAGTGGTTAGACACTGATGTACTTTGGGGGCTTTGCAAACTCTAGGACTTGTCCCTGTAGCGTGGAATACGTGAATTATAGATGATGAGTGAATGAATGAATGAGTGAATGGAGCAGAAGAGTGGCAGCTAGAAGCAGGAAGACTACTTTGGCAGCCCAGACAGGTGCTGGTGGAGAAGGAGAGGAGCCATGGTTTCAAAGGTCGGGCTGGCCCATGCTGCGTCACCTTCTGTGGACAGAGAAACTCCTGACAATGAGCAGAGGATGGAGCTAAAACCGCAAGGCCGCTCTGGGGCCCAAGCCGATACTCTGTGCCCCAGAACTCAATTTACTGAATCCTTAACAGGTTCAGAGGGCTTTTGGCATTGTCTTTTTTGTCCTGTGCCCACATGTTTGCTTCCAAGAGAGGCAGGGGGACTCAGAGAACCAGGGTCTGGGTCTGAGTAAGGGGCGGGGGGCAGAGAGATCATCTTATAAACAGGCCAACAACATGGCACTCGGCAAAGGGATGTCCAAAGAGAATGCAGGAGGGGACTTCGCTGGTGGTCCAGTGGTTAGGACTCCGAGCTTCCACTGCGGGGGGCAGGGGTTCGATCCCTGGGTGGGGAAATAAGATTGCACATGTTGTGTGGTACGGCCAAGAAAGAAAAAAAATAGAAGGTGCAGGAAATAACGGGAAGAGGGTGGACTGAGAGCCAGGAAACCCGTGTGTGTGTGTGTGTGCGTGTGTGTGTGTGTGTGTGTATGTGTGTGTGTGCACGCACATGTTTTGTCATAGTGTTGAGAAAGACCAAGCATTTAAACTCATAGGCCGATGGGTCAAAAGTGGAGGCAGGGAAGAAGATATTCCAAAATCTGTATGCACTCAGTGATTTGTTTCACTTTCTGGATCCAGTTCTAGAAATTATTTCATGATAGAAAGTCATAAGATCATAGCCAATAAACTCAAGTCCTCTGTGGAGTTTTCTCCTTTTCAACAGGGGCTGTGTTTGGACTACGGTGCAGTGAAGCAGAAAACGAGAAACAATCCCCTCAACTCCCAAGGCAATAAAATCATCATCAATTCACTGGGACGCATATGTTTATTCTCAGCGAAGAACAAGTTATTAAGGATCTGTGGTGAGTATCAAATTGGGTAGGAGCTTGGCTGACAAGTTCATCTCCTAGAACTTAAAGGAAAAGATAGGAGAAACTACAACCTCTTCCCACCATCTTTTCCTTCCTAGTCCAACAAGGGTACTCCCTACCTACCAGGTGTGTTTTGCATCAACCCCATCGTTACTCTGTAAGACTGTCCTTTTTCTACCCTTTGCCTGTTTGCCTTGCCTCCAGAGCAAAGTTAAGTATATTCTTTTTAATATATATTTATAAATATATTTTATATAAATATATATATATATATACACCATTTTATTGGAGTACAACATATGTTCTGAAAAGTACACAAATTACAAATCGACAGTTTGTTAAAATTTCTCACAGTGACCACATCGATATAAGCTCTATCCAGATCAAGAAATAAGACATTACCAGCCCCCTAGAAATTCACTTGTATTCCCCCCTGCCCAGTCAATCTTTCCCAGTGGGAATCAGTGTCCTGACTCCCAGCACCAACGGGCTAATTTTGCCTAATTTAGAATTTTACATAAATGGGACCGTAGGATATGTGTTTTTCTGTGTCTGGCCTTTTGTTCAACACTGTGAGATTCATCCACATTATTGTGACTCTCAGTTGCTTGGTTATTTTGTTTAATATTTCATGCTATGAATATACTATCATTTATTTACCCATTCCTCTATAATGGGCTTTGCAATTGTTTCCAGTTTTTGCCTAGCACGGTAACATTGCTATGGACAATCTAATACATATCTTTTACAGACATAGATGGGCATTTCTGTGGGTCCTCTGTCCAGGACTGGGTTGCTGGTTCTAGGGTATGCATCTTTTCACCTTCGGTAGGTGCTTCCACTCTTTTATAAAATGGTTGTGCAAAATTATATTCCCACAAGCAGTGTAAGAACGTTGTAGTCATTCCACATTTTTGTCAGTACTTAAAGTCTTTTTTATTTGATTTTTTTAAAATATTTTTAATTTTTTTTTTCGGTGGTGCCGCACAGCTTATGGGATCTTAGTTCCCCAACCAGGGATCAAACCCGTGCCCCCTGCAGTGGAAGCACAGTCCTAACTACTGGACCGCCAGGGAATTCCCAAATCTTTTTTATTTTAGACTGTCTCATGGACAGTGGTTTTAAAGTGTGTTTCCCCGATAACCAAAGATTTTGAACATATTTTTAGTTTATTGGCTGTTTCCATATCCTCTTTTGTAAAGCACCTGTTCAAATATTTAGACAAGTTTTCTATCACCCTTTCTTTTATTTATTTGCAGGGGTTCTAAACATATTCTCTATTAGTCCTTTGTTGGTTATATGTGTTGAAAATATCTTTTCCCACACTGGCTTGTCCTTTTACTCTCTTAATGGGTCATTTGATGAATGAATTTTAATGTAGTCCAACCGTCAATCATTTCATTTAAGGATATTGCTTTGGTGTCCTGTTTGAGAAATCTTTGCCTGCTCCAAGGTTATGAAGATTGTTCCCTTTATTGTGTCCTAGAAGCTTTATTGTTTTAGCTTTTCTACTTGAGTCTATGCTCTATTTGGAATGAGTTTTTGCATATGTTGTGAGGGAGGGGTCAACATTCGTTTTCCCATGTGGATATCCAGTAGTTGATCTATCACTATCTAACGAGACGACTGTTCTTTCCTCACTGTTGTGCAGTGCCACTGTTGTCATAAATCAGTTGGGTGTGTACACATACACACACTCATCCACACATATAGGTGGGCCATTTTATATGTTCTCTATGTGCTTATCTTTGTGCCATATGTTGTTAATTATTGTCCCTTTATTTTAAAAATCTTGTCAAGATTCTCTTGAATGTTCTTAGCCCTTTTAATTTTATATAAATTTCAGAATTGTCTTATCAGTTTCTATAAAATCACAGCACGTGCTGAGATTTGTGTCGGTATTATTTTAAATCTGTAAATCAATTTGAAGAAAATTGACGTCTTTATAATATTGAGTCTCCTAGTCTATAAACTTATAAACTATACCTATATAAACATATATGTATAAATATATATCCCCTCATTTATTTAGGTCTTCTTTAATGTCTCTAATAATATTTTATAGTTTTTATAGTTGAGGGCTCTGCAATCTTTTATTAGATTTATATCTAAGCATTTGATTTTTTATGCTATTATAAGTGGTGGACTTTAAATTTTTTCATTTTCCAACTGTTTGTGGCTAGCATATAAAGACATGATTGATTTCTGTATATTGATCTTATACTCAGCGACCTGGCTAAATTAATGCATTTACTGTAATAATTGTAAATTCTTTTGGATTTTCTATGTATTGCAATCACGTCATTGGTAAAAAATGACAACTTAATATTTTCCTTTCTCAACCAATACACTCAAAAATATTTTCTTTCTTCATTGCACTGGCTAGGACCACTAGTACAAGGCAGAATAGAATTTCTGATAGTAAACTATTCCCAAACTCCAGGGAAAAGCTTCTTGTATTTTGCTACTAAGTATAAAATTTGCTGTAGATTTATCAGATTAAGGAAGCCTCTTTTTAGTCTTCATTTTCTGTAAGTTTTTAATCATAAAAGTGTACTGAATTTTATATGTTTTTTGCATTATTGAGATAATTACATTCATTTTCTTCTGTATTCCATTTATGTGGCGATTTGAGCCTTGTCTTTAATTGTTAAAAGCCTGGTCTGTCTCTGGTTAGCCATCAGTGCTTCCATGTGACCCTCCAGAGGTCCCGACTGAAAGCCTAGGGTATTTATGAGGGCCCCTCCTTTTTGGTGTAACCCGAATTCCAATTATTGTTCCCCGGACTCTGTGAAATCGCTGAAAGTTCTCACTCTCATTTGTTATTTTATACAACGCTTTGATTTGCTTTGCCTTTAATCTTATATAAAAAAAGAAATTTATTTTTTTTAGAACAGGTTTAGGTTCACAGCAAAATTAAGACCAAGGTACAGAGACTCCCTATATATGCCCCCCCCCCCACACATGCACAGCCTCTTCCATCATCAACGTCCCCACCGGAGGCAGAGGATACATTTGTTACAACTGATGAACCTTCACTGACACGCCATAATCACCCCAAATCCATAGTTAACATTAGGGTTCACCCTTGGTGTTGTACATTCTATAGGTTTGAACAAATGTATAATGGCACGCACCCATCGTTAGAGTATCATACAGAGTATTTGCACTTCCCTAAAGATCCTATGTGCTCCGCCTACCCATCCCTCCCCCACCTCAAGCCCTGGAACGATGCCTTTATCTTTCTGAACATGTCACTTAACTCTTTAGGATAAACTCCCAAATGTGAGATCTGCTGACTCCAAGTACAACTCTCTGGAAAGTCTCCATTTTCTCTAACCGACAGTTTATGGAAGTACTCTTGGATGGACCACAAGAAAGATTCCAGAACATTCTACTAACAGGACTCCAGAGAACCCAGTGCCTGGGTTAAAGGGTAGGAATTCAGGCTTTAGGGAAACGCTAATTAGCATTGCTCAGAGTCACAGGGATAAGCCGCAGGGATAAGCAGGCCCACCACTCGGATCAGCATGGTAGAGGGTTAAAGAGCAAGAGAATGCAGACCGCCCCCTCCTTCCTTTCCTCACAAGCTCCCAAAGTCTAGCCGAGATACCTAAAACAGAATAAATTCATTCATAGAATAATCAGTCATCAAATTCAGTTTTGGTGTTCCTGACAGGGCAATTTTCCCTAACTGTATCAGCGTATTTAATTTTTAGACGGCTGCCTGGACACAAACATTTGAACTTGTGTTGATGAATAATTTAAAAGGAAAATCCAGCTTGGTTAGCAGTAATCAGCATCTCATCAGATTCCCTAATGATGGTTCCTCCTTTCTCATGCCCTTCCCAGACTCAAGAGAGGTCATCTGCATTTGGACTTCGACCTCAGTAAGTGATGAGAATCTGAAACTCTCAGTGACTCACGTAGGTAAAATGGAGACACCCCAGCTGGTATTTTCTGCGGATGACCTTCCATCAGAATCCCTGAGACCCCAGGATTGACTCAGTGGGACCCCCCCCGCCCCGCCATGGTCATATGGAGGTCTCCTAGCCTCATGCTAACCTGGTCTTTGTTTATGGAAAGATCTCTGCCCAGAGGGTCAGACTGTAGGGCTGCCATGTGTGTTGCTCCAATGGGCACCATTTACACACAGAGTACAACAGAGCTGTGCAACCTAAGGTAAGACCCTAGAATACGAGTCCTCATCGGAGCTGCTGGGAATTTCTCGTGACCTTCTGGGCATGGAAACACTAACTGCGTCAACAGATTGCAGGTGATAAAATGGGCAGAATCTCAACCCAAGCTGGGCACAGTTTGGGGGAATGGGAGAAGTGTTGGAGCAATGCCCAACTGTCAGTAAAGGGGGATTTCCAGCCTGACCAGCTGATACTTACCCTGGAGACGATGGGACCACTCAGACTGCCAATAGGTGTCAAGGCAGTCCAGGTGGAGGTGACAGAGTGTCTTGATAGAGCTCAGGTAATAGCCACCTAGTAGACTGAATGGATGATGAGATCCGGACTCTAGCCATAGACCACAGCCCAGACCTGATGACACAGTTGACAGAGTCCAAACCTGAAACCCTGGGGGAACCCTTCAAGCAGCGTGCAGGCATCAGGGACAAGGTGGTCCCTGGGCTGTGGGGTAAGGTGGCGCTGACTCTCAGTAGACACCAGGATCCAAGCTCCAGGGCTCCAGGTCAGACAAGGACCAGCATCCTCTGAGCTCCTGATTCAGGACCTATGTCAGGGCCAGAGTGTAATGGAACCTGAGTGACCTCAGCAGTGGGGAAGGAGCCAGGTGGCTCCTGAGTGAGGAGGGTCCAGCGTATTAGATACTGGAGGCTGTGTTTGGATGTTCAAATACACATGGAAGACAGGGCTTGCTCAGGTGGACCTCCTGAATTCTACCTGAAAAGGGAGAAACGTGGTTTCATGAAATATCACTGGTCTCGAAGTCACATGGACTTGATTTGAATGTTGGGCTCAGACCTACTCAAAAAAATGTATCAATGCCTACCACCAGCTGGTGAGGGGGAAAGACACAGAACAGTTAAATACATAAATGCTAGCAAGTGGGGACACGGGAGGTTAAGACAGGCTTCCACAGGCCAAGAGATACTGTGCACACACGAGTGTGTGTGTGCACATGCATGTGTGCATGGTGATGGTAGTGTAGAATTGCGGTGTTCCAGGCAGCAAGTTCATGAAGGCCGCTCTGGAGCTCAAGGAGCAGCTCACAGGTGAAGAGGGAAAGTTCAGTCCAGCTGGAGAGAAGAGAAAGAGGGGGGCTGAGTGGGATGGGAAGAGGCTGGAAGGTGGCCAGAGCCGGGTCCTGGAGGGCCTCACGAGCCTTGTGAAGGAAGCCCTCTGGACCCAATTGGTTGGGCCATGCGGTATCACTGAAGAGTTTTACGTAAGAGAGTCAGGTGACCAGGCTTGGGTTTTAGAATCCTGCTACTCGAGGTGTGGTCCAAGGACTAGCAGCTTGGCCATCACCCGGAATACACTTGAAAGGCAGACTCTCTGACCTCACCCTGGACCTACTGAATCAGAACCTGCATGTCAACAGGGCCCCCATGACTCGTGTGCACCTCCAAGTCTGAGGGGCCGTGCTTTACCAAGTGCCCACTGGCTGCCCTTGGAGCCTGGGTGTGAGAGAGCCACAGGGGAGCACAGTGGTGCAGTTAGGAAGCTGTTCTGATAATTCAGGGAGAGGTGACGGGGACTTGAATTAAGTCTGTGGCAGGAGGGACGCAGACAGGTGTACCTCGGGTGGGTCTGAGCACGTCACTCCCCTGTACCCCTCTTCCTCTGCCTCCCGAGCATCGCATCTCTTCAAACGGGCCTCCCATGTCTCTCTGGTTTAGAAGGTTCGCCCGGCATAATGCTGCGCTGCCCCCCGTGTCTGCTCCCTTCTCCAGCCCCCCACCGCTGCAGCTCAGTCTCCCATCCCATCTCACCCACTGAAATGACCACATTCCACGCTGTTACTGCAGCCAGACTGGTCCATCAGCAGCTCGGCACTGACCCGGAGCTCCCCAGCTCACCGGTCCCTGATGGCTCCCTGTCTCCTTCAAGGTCAAGTCTGCATCTCTCCTGGCATTCAGAACTTTTCAGAGTTGGGCCTATCCTTCTGTTATAGCCACATCTCCCACTGCACCTGAGCAGGTCCTGCCATCCCACCCAATGGTACCACGTGCTAGTCAAGGATACAGGCGGCATCCCACTGCTTTCACATCCTTCCAGAATCCTAAACGTCTTCCTAAGTCTTTCCTAACTCTTCCAACCATGTCAATTCCACACCACACAGGCGGTATTCTCATGATACTTTCCTTTACACTACAGATAGTATTTGTTGTTACATTTTCGTGTCACCAAGATAGTATGGGGATATTGTCTATGTTAGGAAGATGTTGAAAAGGATAAGGAAGACAGTTAAACTCTCCTGAAAACCAATCACCCAGAGACAATCACTGCTCGGACTCTGATGTAACTTCTTCTTGATGACACGCTCTGGAAATGCACCACTCACAGCCCACAGCCCAGACTGGCAGCCTCCAGCGGAGCTGGGGAAGTCAGGCCCCAGATGGGACATGCAGAGCCGCTGTTTGCATAAAGGGCGCCACATCATCTGCTCTTAAAGGGCCTCTAAATCACTGTGAGGGGGTGGATAGACCCCAGGGCTCTGGCAAAGGCAACTCAACCCAACTAGAACAGAGCGTAGCGATCTTTAATGGCTGGGGAGTTGGGAGGCGGAAGCTGGGCTCCTGGGGTCTGTGGTGTGTGTGTGTCCACCCCTGCCTTCCCCAGCTCTGCGTGGCTTCAGGCCCTGGCGCCTCCAAACTACAGGCTCTCTGTCCTCTGCTCTCTGCACCAACCCCAGCCAGCAAGCCGCATCCCGCCACTTCTGTTCTACAGATACTCTCGTTGTTCGGCTCTGTGCCAGGAGATGCTGGAAGACAGAGCAAAGAGCCAGTTTCTGTCTCCTAGGAGCTCACAGCTCAGAACAGTCATTCTGCCAGGCTCAGACCCTCCATCAGGAGCTTCTGCAAGGCCAAGGTGCCTTAGCCCTGTTTTGAGGGTGAGCCCTGGGCAGCTGGTACCCAGGCAGCCTCTGTCTTCTCCCAGCTCTCCGTGCCTGCATCCGGTTCTGTGATTTGCTCTCCAGTCTTCTCACAGGGACAGGACCTTGCGCTGACCTCTGTCTGCTTAGCTAGAACCACTAACCTTCTTAGCACCACCTGTACCCCCAAGCCAGGGAATTGCAGAGGACCCCGTGAAGGGCAGAGAAAGCTGCTTCCCGGGGAACTTTGGTCACACTCAAGATGCAGAGCACCTTCCCTCCATCCTCTCACCCCCGCTGGCACCAGAAACACAGAGAATTCCTCAAACATTGTTCAGGTTCTTAAGGGCACATGGCAGGGAAGAGAGACATGTCAAAACAAGCTTCTGTAATGTGGCAAGTGTTAAAAGAGATACACGGGGGTTAAGGGAGTAGGCTTCTGTATAGACAGTTTAGAAAAGAGCTTTAGAGATGAGGTAACATTTAAGCTGGGTTTTGAAGGAAGAATAGGAGTTTTCCAAGTGATAAAGGAGGACCGGGCATTTTCAGACGTGTGCTCCAGAAAGATAGTGTGAAGGGTGCACTGGAGTGGGAGCCTGGGGGAGCAAGAACCCTGGCAAAGGAGCCGAAGTGATGGTCCAGGCTGGAGATGCCCAAGGCCTGGGAAATGGGCCGTGAAGGAAGCAGCGGGGAACAGCCGATGCCCTGGAGCTCCAGAGAAGTGAGACCTCCTGGAGTCGAGCAAAGGCTGAGCAAACGCCACCCTGGACACTGTGCGGGCAGCCAGAACTTGAAGCAGAGCCAGGAGGCCTGTGGCTCCAGCTCTGAGCCTCCACGTGGCAGATGGGGACGCTTAGGCACTGCAAGGCATCTTAGCTGGCGGGAGGGCACTTTGTACATGATCTTAAGAGGTTAAGTGCATCCTTTATTAAGAGCAATGGGGATACCTCTGCCTGCTTGCCGTGAATTTGTTTATCTGAGTCTCCTCTCCTCCCTCAAATGGGACATAACACAGAACCAAAATTATTTCTAAAATCCTAACTTAGCTGCTTTTCTCTAGGAAAATGGCCCTTGATTCCATTAATTCCTATCCTGGAGAAGCAGTGAGATATCTGATGGGAAGAGGAGTTAAAGGAGAGATAGCTGCTCCCCTTGATTCTTTTATCGTAATCCGATTAAACCCGCATTTACCAAGTGCCCATCATGGGCACAGCTTTGAGCAGGGAGCTGCAGACGCCCTGGTGTGGGAACGCCAACCCTGTGCCCCACAAGAGCTCACAACCTCACGGGAGACAGAAGTAAAGAACTAATAAAGAGCTCTGGGGCTAGATGGGCCGAGCAGAACGCTGAGGAAAGGCCAGGAAAAGGCAGAGGGAGCAGAGTGAGGGGGGCCTCGCAGCCAGAGAGACGGGCTTGATCAAAGGCTCGGGCGTGTGAAAGGAGAAGGAACGTTTAGGAAAGAGTAGGTATACTGGCGTTACATGGTATAACTCCCACTACCCAATAGTCTTTGCGAACATTTTCATCAACCTATCATCATTTAATCCTTAGACAAACCCTTGCGTTGGTAACACTGGCTTCGTGATACAGATGGACAGACTGAGACTCAGAGACACGAGTGGTAAAAACAGCAGCTGTTGTTTGTCGAGCGCTAAGTATATGTCGTGTATTCTGTTTGCATAGGCGTATCACGTTTAATTCGTACAGGAACCTTGTGTGTTAGACATTTTTATCCCCATTTTGCAGATGGGAAAATGAGGCTCAGAGAGGTGAGTCCATAGTAGAACCAGGGCTCTGACCCAGATCCTCTGGCTCCAAAGTCTGTGTCCCTTTCAAAAGCCCGTGTTAGAAGGACTGAGCCTGGGTGGCAGGTCAAGACAAATGACCAGGGACTTCTGACGCCCCTGGGAGGCTTAGACATCGTTTGACCTGGAGGTGACCAAGAGCCTTGTTGAAAAGGCATTAACAGTGGTCAGAGGTAACTGGATCACAAGGTGGCTTTCAGACCAATGAGCTCCTGCTTCAAGGTCACATCACTGGTGGAAGTACCCGCCTCCCATCTCTCATCCACCCAGCGCTGTGGCTTTCCCAGACGACTGCTTCTCCTTTCCTTGTCTTCTGCCTGCATCCTAGGTGGTTTCAGTGTCCGAGGTGATGAAGGCTCAGATGATAGAGACTATCCTTTCCCAGATCCACTCCAGCCACCCCTCCTTCCTTGCCTCGTCTCTCCCCAGAAGGGTTCCCCTTTAGGAATAGCAAACGCCAGGGGCTCACAATTCCTGCCCACAAATGTATTTCTCCCACCTTTCCACCAGACCCTTCTTCTTTCTCCTTGTCTATCAGCCCCAAGTGGCTAATCAAATCAAATCAAATTCCCACTCCCATGCAGTTTACATTTTAGTGGTGCAAAGAGGCAAGTCTCCAGGTAAGTCCAATATCGAGGATGCTAAATAGTGGCATTTAATTGCGCTTAAAAGAAAAATTAAATCAGGGAAAGGGGATCTGAAATATGGTGGGGGAGGAAGGTTGACGTTTTAGAGAGGATGTGGCCTCGGGGAGAAGGTTGCTTGAGTGAGTCCCTGCGGGGAGTGAGAAGATGAGTCATGAGGAGGCCAAGCAGTGGGGCAGCCAATGCAGGGACTTGGAGGTGACAGGTGGGAGTTTCTAGGAACTGCAGGCGACTGGTGCGGCCAGAGGAGAGAGGAAAAGGGGGAGAGAAGGAAAGGCCGGAGACACAGGGTGCCTTGGATTCTGTCGCCCTGGAGGTTCTCTTCTCCCTTTAAGCCTTGGTCCTTTCCTCTGATTTACTCTGATGGGAGCCCTGGGAGGGTTTTGAGCAGAAAGGTGACATGATCTGACTTGCTTTTAAAGAGTCACTCTGACCACGATGGAAGATAGACTGGTCAGGCAAGGACAAGTTCGGAGCCTACGGCAATGATCCAAGGGCAAGAGCTGGGGGCTGAGCTTGGGCAGTGAGCAGATTCTGGACACAGTTTGAAAGTAGACTGGAATGAATTTACTGATGGGCCAGAGGGAAGATGGAAGAGAAAGAGAGGAATCAAGGATGCCACCCAGACGCTTGGGCTGAGCATCTGGAGAAAGGGAGCTGCCGTTGAGGGAGATAAGAATGGCTGTAGCAGGACCGGCTTCAGGGGACACAGCAGGGGCTCAGTTCGGGACATATTTGGTGTAAGGTGATTATTAGTCACACTGGGCGCTCTTTTTTTTTTTTTATTTCAAAGACCAAGTTTTATTTTTTATTTTTTTTATTTTTTTTAACATCTTTATTGGGGTTAATTGCTTTACAATGGTGTGTTAGTTTCTGCTTTATAACAAAGTGAATCAGTTATACATATACATATGTTCCCATATCTCTTCCCTCTTGTGTCTCCCTCCCTCCCACCCTCCCTATCCCACCCCTCCAGGCGGTCACAAAGCACCGAGCTGATCTCCCTGTGCCATGCGGCTGCTTCCCACTAGCTATATGGAATTTAAGAAAAAAAAAAAAATGTCATGAAGAACCTAGGGGTAAGACAGGAATAAAGACATAGACCTACTGCAGAACGGACTTGAGGATATGGGAAGGGGGAAGGGTGAGCTGTGACAGGGCGAGAGAGAGTCATGGACATATATACACGAACACTGGGCGCTCTTGATTCGTCCCTATTACTTCTTCCGATACCCAGGTCAGAACCCTGTCTTACTCAGCGTACCAAGGCCCCATATGTTCTTCCGTCTGCATAAAATGCCCTTTTGTCCCGTTCACCCTCCAGCAGCTCCAAGGCCAGTTCCTCAGCCAGGCAGTGAACGCTCTCCAGCTGCCCCAGCCAGTTAAACTCCACCATCTCTGACAGCATTTCATTCATACTGCGAAGCACCTACCTCATTGCTTGGTAAGAGCTCTCTGTGCCTCTTTGTCTCTCTCCCCTGAGACTCTGAGCTCCCGTAGGGAGCCAGGCCTCAGCCACCTCTGGCTGCTCAGCATGGTGCAGAGGTCAAGAATGAGGACTTCAGAGGCAGACAACTCGGGGTTGGAGCCCCAGACCTGCTACTTAGTAGCTGTGGCCCTGAAGCAATGCGCTCCGCTGCCCTGAGCCTTGGTTTTCCCATCTGTAAAATGGGGATGATAAGAGTAGCTTTGTCCCAGGTTGTTCTGAGGAGTAAGTGAATTAATATGTGTAAAGTGCTTGGTACTGGGCTCGGCAGATACTATTCCTTTAGGAAATGCTAAACTAATGATGATGATGTGTATTCTTTAGGCAGTTTCTCTAGAGTTTGGGGGGTGGATGGAGGGTATGGGAGCTCAGTGAGGAAGGAGGCTGAGTGACCCTCCAGGTGAAAGTGGTGAGGCCAGAACTGGGGCAGGGGTCGGACGGATGGCACGGGGAGCTGCTCTTGGGGTAGAATGAGCAGGATGAGGTGACAGTGGTCCTGGGTGGTTGAGGCAGGGAGGGATCACAGACGATCCAGCCCTGAGCTCTTTCCTGGCCAGCTTTACAATTTTAAACAGCTGTGCTTTCTCATTTGGTCAAAGTCACTCAGTGTTGAGATTTCCCTGCCATGGGCTGCCGGAGGCCTGACCTTTCAGCAGTATTTACAGTATCGACCAGCTAATTTTAGACACCCACATCAGTGGGATAACGGGGGAAAGGCATCCTGGCCAGAGCTGCTGCAACGGTGCCTCCCCAAGACGGCATCGCTCACGGACGAAGCAAGTGTTTATTGGGTGCCTGCTTCGGGTCCAGCCAGGGTGCCGACACTGTGGGTTTAAATAGCCTGTCCTTGGAGGTCAGCAGAGAGAAAGCGCCCCTTCAAAGGCAGTGGCCCTCAGGATTCTGGTCCAGGCTTTCTTCTCGCGGAACATCAGCTCCAGGTGGCCTTACCTACTCCCCCGCCCTCACCTGGCTCCTTCAGCATCTTCTGTCCCAAGGGCGGCCCCACTCTCCCCTCAGCAGCTCCTTCCCTAAGGCTCTGCTAAGGCCAGGCTCTAGGCTTATCAGGGGCTTTCCAGAGGTGGAGAGAGCCAGATGTGGGACCACAGCACACCCGGGATGCAGCCTCCCGGCCGGGTCCAGGTAAAGTGAGTATGAGAGAGACTGATGCCGAGACTGATGCCGAGACTGATTCCTTCTCTGGGTCTCATCTGTCAAGTACCCCAACAATCTCGGCTGGGCAGGATTTATATTACGGAGAGGGTGCACAGAGCCTAGCGCAGTGCCTGGAACATGCTAGGCACTAGGCAGGTGCTTGTTTTCTTCTTTTTATTTTTTCTAGCCACACTCACCTACTCTTCTTCCCTGCTCTGCCGGCAGCCGCACTGGGTGGGCAGAGCAGGAAGGCAAGTCCTGGGCACCAGACACATGCCACGGGATGGGCTCAGCTTTGCCGGGCCACGTGGTGGGCGGTGAGATGGGGGCCCATTCAGTCCTCTGGCTCAGGGTGTCCTGCAGGCTCTAAGCTCAAGGGGGTGAAGGGTGGCATGGCCATTTCCTGGGAACAGGTTAAGTCATGGAATGACCCCCAGGATTTTCTTTCTCCCTCGAGAGTGACAAGATGGAGTGAGTTTGGCGTTCACTTTCCCTCCTTCACCCTCCCCGGAAAGAGGTGGCTTTCAGTCTGAATCCTGCCCAGCTGGAGCACAGAAGGACACAAAGGGATTCACCTGGAAAGTCAGAGTGGAACCTAACCGTGGGTGTTTTCACGGTCAGGATTGTGCACTTTCCTCCATGAGGAGTGAAGATTTTTGAGACAGGGCATGGGGAAGCCAAGCAGGACGGGCAGGAGGTGATTCTGCCGGCCGCGCCGGCAGTCATTTCATTACTGACCGCGATGACAGCAATCCACGTGCTTAAGAACGCTTCGCAGCTTATAATGAACTTCCGTAATCATTCCTTCATTTGAGGCTTGCGAGGAATTAATTAATTAGATTGTCCTTTTATTTATCCATCTTCATTCATTCTGTTACAGAGCACTTATTAGGTGCCACACAATACGCTGGGCAGATAGTTTAGTATCATGAAGCCCCATTACAGTGAGGAACCTTGGACCCAAGAGGTAAAAGGTCTCACCTACACTCTCATTGCTGGAAAGTTGAACTTCTTCATTTACCCCAGCCTGGTGCCCGGGAGCTCTGCTGCAGACCTGAATCCGCAGGGTCCCTGCCCTGCGGGGCCCAGTCTCCCGCTCCCCTCTGATGGATAGAACAGCTTGAAGGAGACCCGGGGAAATAAACCTGGCCACCAGCATGACTGCCAGATCACCTTGCCCCGTTGATTGAATTCACTGGGGGTAAAAATAGACAGTGGTTGTGAGCGACTTAGGGAACAAAAGTTGTCCTCGGAGCTGATTTCTAGACTCTTCCCTGTCAACTTGCATTACTCAATTGGGGAAGGGTTTCTCCTGCAAAAAGATTTAGCTCCAAGATACAGTAAAACCATACTTAAAAATCCACTGAACTTTGGAGTATCCGAAAGCTGAAGAAAAAGAGAACTTTCTGATCAAGTAACAATCCCACTCAGGAGGCAGTTGCCATGGTTACCCCCAAAGTCTCTGGGGCTGTTTTTCATTTTGGCAAGAGATGTTTGCCCAAGGTGAGCCTGGCTGACCAAAAAAATGGCCGGAGGGGCGGGCTGATCTCTGGGGCCCAAACACCCTTTGTGGCAGCTGCAGTCACTGCCCAAAGGACGGGCCAAGTTGGGGAAGGTCTGACACTCCAAGGAGGACTCTCGTCTGCTCCTCAGTGGAAGGGGCAGAGCAAACTGAGCCCTATAGGCTGACAGTAACTGTACAGAGACCACGGGGACGGCAGTCACAATCAGCTCCACTTTCTGGGCCCTGGGTAGGCTACGTTAGATCCTTTATGTCATTTGACCCTTACAACAGCTTCAGGAAGGAGGTATTCTTCCCATGTTACAACTGAGGCTCAGGATATCTAAGGCACCTGTCAGATCTCACAGCAAATGGTGGGGCTGGAATTCCAACCCAGGTCACTTGGACTCCAAAGTCCAGGGAGGGCACATGGGCTGCATTTTCCAACTAAAATGCTCTGGAACTTTGAGGGCAGCCCCTCCTCTGTCTCGTTCCTCCCCGGTAGCGTCCTCTTAGTGTCCTCCTCTTAAAGGGATGCTGAGTTTTATTCTCTAGCCAGTGATGTCTCCTTCCCTTACCTGAGCCACTTGGGCACCTCAAGATGCTTTGCCACGTGCCTAGCAGGCCTTGCTGCTCCAAACCTGATGTTCCCAGCCAATGAGCTGCCACCTGGGAAAGGTGTGATCTCCTCGACTGGCAGCAGAGGGGGGACGTAAGCTCAGCTGCTATTGGTTTTCCTGGCTGAGGGATCGCCATGTCTGGCTGTGGGATGATGGGCTAGGATGGACAAATGGGAGTTCTTCCTGGCCGGGCTTACCTGCTCCATCTCACCAGGCCTGGGCATTCCCCACACACGGTATTTTCTGGTCTGTGTCCTCTGCATCCTAGGTCTCTGGCACATTAATGCTTTCCAGTCACCTATTTATTCAGAAAACACGTAGCAATTCCTTAACGGGTGCTGGGCCCCATGCTGGCCCTACCTTCAACGTGCTCAAAGTCTGGAGGGGAAACACACAGGCCATTACAAAACCCTCATGGTTTCTTCTATGACACAGGGAAGCCGCAAAGACCCAGAGACCATGAGCCACCTTTACCCGGGAGGAAAGAAAGGATTTACAAAGAGTGTGGCCTTTGATCTGGGAAAAGAAATCTGCAGAAAAGAATGAACGTGGAGCTCGAAGCTGCTATCTTTAGAAGAGCTTGCTTGCAAGATTGGTCCCTGGCTGGTGTCAGGGAAGTTGGCTATTGAAATATTCCCTAACTGATAAAGCTGCTTGGTTGTGACTAAGCTCTACAAACAATGTGTTTTACGTGGAACCCTCACTTTCCTTCTGGGAGTCTGATATTTTGGTAGTCGCTAGACTAAGAATGCCCACCTGATCAGTCCCTAATAAAAACCCTGCCCTGGGAGTTTCAAACAGGCTTCCCTGGGCAGAAACATGACACACCTGTGGCTGCATTTTCACCGCTGGGGAAGGGAGCATGTTCAGTGTGGCCCCTCATGGGAGGGAGAGCAGAGGAAGCCAGACCATATGATGTCCTTCTCCCTTGTTGATCTTGTGCGTTCTTTTCATGGTAATGAACTGTAGCCACTCAGACACGCTGAGTCCCAAGAGTTCCTCCAATGAATCAGTGAGCAAGTGAATGGTCTTAGGGGCCCCTGACACAGGAAAGATGGAGAGAGAGAGAGAGAGGGCATTCCAGGCACAGGGAACAGCAGATGCAAACTCACAGAAGCATAAAAGGGCATAGCTTGGGCAGAGACTAGTGTGGTCCATGGGAAATTAGAGGGCGGTGTGATCAGAGGAAACAGGCTATGAGGGGTCTGGATGTCAGACCAAAATGTCTTGGTTTTAACAACCTTAGGTGATGCCCATGATGGTCTATATGGTCTAGTCCAGTGGGTCTCAACTGGGGACAGTTTTGCCCCTCCCACCACCAAAGGATATTAGGCAATGTCTGGAGACAGTTTGGTTGTCACATTGGGGGTGGGTTACTAGTAGCATCTAGTGGGTACAGGCCAGAGATGCTGCTTAATGCATGAGATTACAGCCCCCTACAACCAAGAGTGATCAGCCCGAAATGTCAGTAGTGACGACGCTTAGAAAGCCTTCTGTAGATTAGCACCGTCCAAGGGAACTGTTTGCAGAGATGGAAACAGTCTATAATTCCGCACAAGCTAGCGTAACCACTGACCACATGTGGCAACCCAGCCCTGGAAATGTGGCTAATCGTGACTGAGGAATCAGATTCAATTTCATTTCCGTTGAATCAATTTAATTTTAATCTTCAATCACCACATGTCGCTAGTGGCCACCATATTGAACAGAGCAGGTCTACATTCTCAGCAAGCTATAGCGATGCTTCCTCGGTTCCTGAGGATAATCTCCTTCGTTTACACTCTCCAGCTCCATGATTTCCCCCGGAGCACATCCTCTGGGAAGAGTGGCTTAGAAAGATGGGCTTCAAGCCATTGCCGCCATCTGAGTCAGGTGGACCCACGGCTCTGAGGTTGAGCCCAGCTCATGACTCTCCCTCAAGGCGACTTCTCTGGGGCGTTGGTGTCCTTTCCTGCTCACAGACTGAATCAGGACCATCTCAGACCGTATCACTGAACTTCAGACGTGAGGAAGAAGTTGGGCTGTTGAAATATTTTCCCCAAGAGGCCCCTGATGTGCCCACCTTCCTCCCAGTCACCAGCTCTGGAATACTGGGAGGTGCAGCCTTGGGCAAACTTCAGAAAAGACCCCTGCACCCTTCTCTTCCAGGATTGTGAGCACCGTATTGGCCCTTGTTCCCTGACTATGGGAGCCTCCTTCAGGGATTCTTCCCAGGAAGGAGAAAATCTGTTCCAAGATGACTTATTGTCCCATCATAGAAGTTGACAAATTCAAACAGCAGCTTCTCTGGCTTTTAAAAATAATAATTTCTGCCGAACCAAGGACAACGCCTAGACAGGGCAGAGTTGATGAGGTCTGAAATAAACCATGATGGTGGCGGGGCACAGATGCACATGACGGGTATTCATAAGTGACAGTGGAATGAATAAGGCAGGGAAAACCTCCTGACAAAATCATTATTCCCATTTTAGAAACAAGGAAAGTGAAGCTCAGAGAGGTTGAGTGACTTGCCCAAAGGAACACAGCAAGTACACGGCAGAATCAAGGTTTGGACCCAAGCTCCAAACGGTCAGGCTCCACCCCCACTTTTTTTTTTGCAGTACGCGGGCCTCTCACTGTTGTGGCCTCTCCCGTTGCGGAGCACAGGCTCCGGACGTCAGAGGCCCAGCGGCCATGGCTCACGGGCCCAGCCGCTCCACTGCATGTGGGATCCTCCCAGACCGGGGCACGAACCCGTGTCCCCTGCATGGTCAGGCGGACTCTCAACCACTGCCCCACCAGGGAAGCCCCACCCCCACTTTTTTAACCACTGCAGCACCTATAGAAAGGTGTGTGCACAGTGAATAGGCAGGGCTGGCACAGACCTCCTTAAGTCACTTGTCCAAGAAAGGCTCTCAGATTTTCTGGAGGCCTGGATAAGGCTGGGATGGGGGACCACAGCAACCCCCCAACATCCAAGAAGGGAATGAACAGAGGTGCTTTCCGGGTTCTGCATGGGGAGGTAGCCACGCCTCTAATTGGCTTCGGGGATAAAGATGTGGTTGAGCATGGAGACAGGCTATTTACTGCACAGTGGGAAACATCGATTTCTATTTGCATGATCAAAACCCAGTGTGGTGCTCAGGGGAAATTGCGGCTGGCAGGGAACTGGGGAGCTGGCAGGGACAGCCACTGGGCTGGGCTGGCCAGGGAACTGCTTGGCTTTGAAGTGTTTGCAGAACCTCCTAATTAAAGGACAGGCTCACAGAAAAGCAAGTCGAGTGATGTTTAGGAATTGGAATATGGACTGCTTCAAATCTTCGTGTTGAAAATTAATCCCTTTTCTGGCTCTAAGACAATGTACATTGGTATTTTCTTAGATGAATGTGGCTTTACCACTATTAACCACTTGGGCTCTCCAGAGTTCAATTGCACGTCCTGGAGTAATTTTGGCATATATGTGGCAAATGTCTGCCAGCTACTATCCGGTTCCCAGGACAGACATCACTAATCAATCAAAACACCGTTCCCACCGAGGCTAAACAAAGCTTTAGAATTGGACAGCACTCCAGGCAGCCACTACCAACTGGATCAAACTGAAACATAAAATAAAATCTACTTGCCATCCTTACAATGTCAGGTGTGCACTATAAGCCTCTTAGGTGTGGCTTACAGGACAGGTAGATCATCTTTAAAGTAAGCTTGCTAGACCAAAACCATTGTCCCAAAATCCATTATGATGCTAGGGTGGGCCCAATACAAGAGTGGGCAAAACCACAGCCAGAGAACCAGAGAGACTCCAGTTTGGTCTGTCCTTTCAGCTCTTTTGTGTAGTCTCTTTTGGCTTAACCAAGTGAGTGACCAAGCCTCTACTTGACCACCTCCAGTGATGGGGAACTCACTATCTTACAAGGCAGCCTAAACTTTTTTTTTTTTTTTTGGTCTTCTCTAAGCAGTGTAGGCTATGGAATCAGCTGGTCCTGAGTTTGCATCCTGGTTTATCGTGTTATAACTGCGCGACTTTCAGCGAGTCACATTGTCTCTTGTGTCTAAGCATGGGGAAATCACGCCTGGTTTAGGAAGGCGTGAAATGTAACTGAACGCAGGTTAAATAACAACTTGCAGAATGCCTCGTATGTGATTTGTGCACAAAGTATGTAGGTTCTTTTCATTTTTAAATTGTGCCCAAATCTGCCTTATTAAAGCTCCCTCCACTGGTTCCTTGGGGATCCCAGAGTACACCCGCCTCCTCCGCCCATGACAGCCTGGCAGATGTTTAAAGACATTTGACGACAGACTGTCACATCTCCAGCTCCTTCAACATTTTCAGAAATCTTCTATCTAATGCTCACTTCCTCTGGACTTGCTCTTAGCGTGTGGCCCTAACTCCTGAGTTAGTGCTGACCACTGCTGGGCAGGCGGGACCCTAATCTCCCTCCTCTGCACCATACTTATTCATTCATTCATTCATTCATACATTCATTCACATATTTGTTCTCTTAACAGATACTTCACTGAACCTGCCAGGTATCAGGCACTTTGCTAAGAACAAAGGACACAGTGGATGAACCCAACAATAGACAGGACCCTGGCCTTCACTGAGTCATTCATGCATTGTTTTGTTAATTCACTGACTCAGCAAATCTTTGTATCAATCACCCTGCCCAAAGTTGCAGGTGCAGCAGAAAACGAGACGGATGTGGTCCCTACCTTTCATTCATTCACCCACTTAATGATTATTTGTTAATTTATTGAGCATCTAATATGTGCAAGGCAGACATGAAGACAGATAAAATAAGGAGGAAGTACTGGGATAAGTGCTATGAAGGTAAGTGTGTTCGCTGAGCACATGCGACCTTTCTTTACCTCCTTGCATGCTGACTCATCTGATGGGTGAACTTGGGAAGATTAACGAGGCAACCTGCTTTAAACTTACTCTTTAAACGTACTCTTGGGGTCAAGTCAGACTTCAAAGGGCAGAAGTTCTCCTCTGATTACAATGGCCCAAATCCAGAACACATATGATACCAAATGCTGGTGAGGACGCAGAGCAACAGGAACTCTCATTCACGGCTGGTGGGCATGCGAAATGGTGCAGTCACTTTGGAAGACACTTTGGTGGTTTCCTACAAAACTAGACACACACTTAACATATGATCTAACATTGTGCTCCTTGGTGTTTACCCATAGAAGTTGACAATTTATAACTACACAAAAACCTGCACACGGATGTTTATAGCAACTTTATTCATAATTGCCAAAACCTAGAAGCAACCAAGATGTCCTTCAGTAGGTGAATGGATAAATCAACTGTGGTACATCCAGACAATGGAGTATTATTCAGGACAAAAAAGAGATGATGTAACGTAGTGACTATATGAAAAATACTGTACTGCACATATGAAAGTTGCTAAGCAAGTAGATCTTAAAAGCTCTCATCACAAGGAAAAAAATGTTGTGCCTATGTCTAGTGACCAATGTTAACTAGACTTATTGTAGTGATCATTTCACAATATGTACAAGTATCAAATCGTTATGTTGTACACATGAAATGAACGTAATCTTATATGTCGATCATACCTCAATTTTTTAAAAAGCAGTTTACACAACCAGAAGAAAAAAAGAAAAGAAAAGAAATGAGCTCTCATGTCATGGAAGGACATAGAGGAACCTTAAATGCATATGACTAAGTGAAAGAAGCCAATCTGAAAAGGTTACGTACTGTATGATTCTAACTATATGACATTCCGGAAAGGGCAAAACTATGGAGGTAGTAAAAATAATCAGTGGTTGCCAGGGGTTGGGGGAAGTGGGAAGTGAGTAAATGGAACACGGAGGATTTTTTAGGATAGTGAAACTATTCTTATGATACTATAATGGTGGAAACATGTCATTATACATTTGTCCAAACCCATAGAATGTACAATACCAGGAGTGAACCCTAATATAAACTATGGACTCTGGGAGGTAATAATGCTGTATCAATGCAGGTTCCTGCCACTCTGATAGGGTACGTTGATAGTGGGGGAGGCTATGCATATGGAGAGGGCAGGGAGTATCAGAAAACTCTCTGTGCCTTCGGTTCAATTATGCTGTGAACCTAAAACTCCTCTAAAAATTAAAGTCTATTTTTCTTTTAAAAAAAAAAAGCTCTCCTCTGCTCCTCCAAGACCTAAGCCTCACTTGGGCAGGACCGTCCATGTGGGAAGCCTGCTATAGTCTGATACTGTCTGAGTCTGGATGGACTCAGCTGTCAGGTTTGGGAGTTCAGTACCAGCAAGCCACTTGCCTAACTGGCCTAAAGCCACATTTTCTACCTCATCTTTAGCAGTAGTAAACCTGATACTTTGGCCCTCTGTCTTTACTTTTTATTTTATTTCTCAGTTTGTTCAAAACCTGGAGGGGTACCATTTATTAGGGGCCCCCTCAAAGATTCTCAATATTTGGTGCAATGCGGAATTAGTTTTTAAAAGGACTGGAATTCAGGGACTTCCCTGGTGGCACGGTGCTTAAGAATTCACCTGCCAATGCAGGGGACACGGGTTCGAGCCCTGGTCGGGGAAGATCCCACATGCCGCGGAGCAGCTAAGCCCGTGCGCCACAACTACTGAGTCTGCGCCCTAGAGCCCGTGAACTGCAATGAGAAGCCCGCGCACCGCAACAAAGAGTAGCCCCCGCTCACGGCAACTAGAGAAAACCCGCGCGCAGCAACGAAGACCCAATGCAACCAAAAGTAAATGAATAAAAAATAATTTATGAAAAAAAGAGAATGGGGGCTTCCCTGGTGGCGCAGTGGTTGAGAGTCCGCCTGCCGATGCAGGGGACGCGTGTTCGTGCCCCGGTCCGGGAGGATCCCACATGCCACGGAGCGGCTGGGCCCGTGAGCCATGGCCGCTGAGCCTGCGCGTCCGGAGCCTGTGCTCCGCAACGGGAGAGGCCGCAGCGGTGAGAGCCCCGCGTACCCCCCCCAAAAAAAAAAAAAGAAAGAGAGAGCGAGAATGGAATTCAGAAAGCCAAATACATACATAGAATGGGTTTGGGGCAGCCAGAGCCTGCTGTGACCTTGGGCTTTCGGGTACGGACGGGGCATTTTGACCTTGGTGGTTTCTAGAAGCTTAGATTAGGCCAAATGGGTTTGTCTGTTTGTTTGTTTGCTTTTACAGTTGTGTGGCATCTTTTAACAGTTCTGCAGTGGGCAGGAAGGTTGTGTCCCAGGCCAAGCGGCGTATTGGCTTTGGAGGGTGACCTGATGCATGCAACAAACACTGGAGGCTCCGGGCCCCCTCTAAGAACTCGCACCACTATTCCCTACCTAAGTTTTTAATTTTTTTTTTGCGGTACGCGGGCCTCTCACTGTTGTGGCCTCTCCCGTTGTGGAGCACAGGCTCCGGACACGCAGGTCCAGCAGCCATGGCTCACGGGCCTAGCCGCTCCGCGGCATGTGGGATCCTCCCGGACCGGGGCACGAACCCGTGTCCCCTGCATCGGCAGGCGGACTCTCAACCACTGTGCCACCAGGGAAGCCCCCCCCTCCCCACCTAAGTTTTGAACAAGGTGAGCCAACAAGGAATAAAGATGGAGGCCCACAAATCTTTTCTCACTCCTGCATTAGCCAGGCTGAAGGGTATGACTTCCGGTCTGCTGGCTGGACCCAGGCAGGCTGTCCCCCTGCAGGGGGAGAGCAGCACAGTCCCACCCGCTGGGGCCAGCTCACTCCCAAGAGGACGAAGAGACAAAGAGAGACCAGAGGGAGTTCTGGAAAAGTCTTCCACATGGACAACAGGCATTCCCATCTGACACCATTCTTGGAGATGGGGACCCAGGAAGGGGAGCATGAAGCTGGATTCATAGAAGGAGCGTATATTTCACTCTGTGAAATCTGTGAATTCAACAGTCAGTATGTGGGTTTGCTCAGTCTGGGGCCTCCTGCATAGGCACATTCTTTTCTTTCCTCTGCATCCTCACCAGGCAGGAGTCAGTAAGGGTCAGGGGGTGCCCAGTCCGGAGACACCTTAGGTACTGTGATTCGCTGATCGACACACCCTGAGCTTATGGGCTCACTGGCCGTGGAGCAGATCCTCTGCGATTTGCTTTGATATTAAGACCCAAGTAATAATTCAGCAGCATTTCTGCTCTTCCAGCACATTCGAACGTGGCAATTAGCGAAGGTTCTGCTGGGATTGCCTTGTTTCCAGTGTTCCCTGACCTCTGACCCCTGTGAATTTAATTCTGCTCCTTTAATAATTTCTGGGAGTATAGAATCTGTTGAGTGAGCAGGTTCCCTCCTGCAGAAATCAACTTAAACCCTGAAGCGGCACACTGCATATTCAAGAAGGCCGAGCCCTGCTTTGTGGCGGGCGCAAGCAGGAGGCGGCTGCAGGAGGCGCTCTGGATGCGGGCTGGGGAACCAGGCAGAGCCCTGCCTGGATGTGTGGGGCTGGAGGGCAGGCTCTCCAGCGCCCCTTGGATGAATTGCCTGCCTGGGATGCTTTTGGTTCTAGGACAGGCTCCTTCACTAAGTCCCTGCAAGGGACAGAAGAGCCGCGAGAGTGCATGGTGTTCGAGGTTGGAAATGCAAACCTCTCCCCTACCATTCGCGCCTTCCTTTACTCAACAACAATTTAGGCTCCAGGCACCAGACCGGAGGAGAGGCAAAGCTGAGAAACACATGGCCTTTAGGGATCCATTATGGCCCTTTCAGGAAAGATAGACGTGTGTGGTAGACAGGTGTGAAAGGATCAGGCCACTCTGGAGTGTAAAATCATCCCGTAGTCTGGGCTCCACTGATGAGCCTGACCCTGGAGGGGCCAACTGGGGCTGTGTCCGCAGAACTGTGAGACGGAATCAGGAACGGTCCAGCCTTCCCATGGCTAGAACCATGGACAGTTTAGATGCTGTCAGGTAATACTGCTCTACCTTATGGCTAAGTTGAAAAGATGCTGGTCCGCAGAGAGAGAGAGAGAGAGATAGGAGTGAGGCCAATACTGAGATAAAAGCAGCAGTAAAATGGGGAAAGTGGGTACTTGGTGCTTTCAGGTTTATATTCCAGGACTTCCTGAGGCTTAGCTACGTTCTTGCCCTTGGGGTTCTGTGAGACACCCCCATATACTTACAACCAGCCCATCTTTTTGCCTAAGCTAGCTTAAGTCAGTTCCTGACTCTTGCAAACAGAAGTGTTTGTAAACTATTATGACAGATGGCGATCTATTGGCATACTGGTCCTACGGAAGAGAAGAGGCTGCAGGATCTCGGATAAAGGGACGGACATCTCACGCTAGGTGAAGGAGTCAGGCCAGCCAAGGAGGGCTTCATGAGAGGATCAATATTCAATCATAGTCACAAAGCGATGAACACTGTGCTGGACACTCTTCTAAGTGCTCCGTGATTATCTCTAAGTTAGTTCTTACAGCAACCTGGGAAGTAGGGACAATGGTGATCCCACTTTTCAGAAGGGAAAACAAAGCCATGGAGAAGCTAAGTTGCTTGCCCAAGGTTGTGTAACCCAGAAGTGGTGGAGCTGAGATTTGTACCCTGGTCTCTGGCTTCGTTAAGCCACTGGTCTGTGCTGTCTCTGATACCCAAGGCATCCGTGCCCAAGGTTAATCCCATGGTCAAGGACCAGGCAGAGCTGGGCTGAAGGCCGACGCCTCTGGTAGAGAAAACAACTTGTACAAAAAGAGGTAGAGAGGGGGCTTCCCTGGTGGCGCAGTGGTTGAGAGTCCGCCTGCCGATGCAGGGGACACGGGTTCGTGCCCCGGTCCGGGAAGATCCCACATGCAGCGGAGCGGCTGGGCCCGTGAGCCATGGCTGCTGAGCCTGCGCGTCCGGAGCCTGTGCTCCGCAACGGGAGAGGCTACAACAGTGAGAGGCCCGCGTACCGCAAAAAAAAAAAAAAAGGTAGAGAGGAGTGGGAGAGTGTGGTGAATCTGGGCACGATCTGCTACATAATTTGCAAGGCCCAGCTCAAAATGAGAACATGGGGGCTCCTCGCTCAAAAATTATTAAGAATTTCTAGATGGCAACCGCAAAGCCTTAAGGCAGATGCAGCCCTTCTAGATGCTGCGCCGTGTGTGTCTACACAGGCCACTCGCTCACCTAGAATTTCCTGCCTGGGGTTCAAAAGGGAGCAGGGTGGGTATCGTGGTGTCAGATGTGGGCAGGGTGGGCCTTTTGTGCAAGACTAGAAGCTTTGGATTGAATCCTGTAAGGGCTGGAGCACCCGTGAAAGATTTTGAGAAACCAGTGATTCCAGCTAAGTTTATGCTTACACCTAGCAGATCACCGATGGCGCTGGAAATCATCATTTCTATAGGTGATTGTGACAGGGGTTTTCTTAACATAGCCTACTTGGGACCTCTTGAGTATTTGAGAGGATCTGGCCAAGGAAGTTCAGAGGCCAAGGTGGGAAACTACTCATCTAGGGGATGTCAAATCCATTAACACAGTATTTTTTTTCTCAGCTGGAGGAAAATATTTAAATAGAAGTCATTAGTGAGCATATTTCCGAAGCCAACAACGCCTAATAAGTCAAAATGGCTTTTCCTAAAAATGCAACGTATTGAAGGTTTTTCAACCCACCCCACCCCCCTTTCTGAAGTGCTCAATTAGGGTGAAAAAAGAATCCATAGCTCTCCCTGGATGGAAACTGCTGAAAGGCCGGAGTGCTTTCTGGTTAAGCACCGTCCAACCACAGTGATACAAATCAGCTCTTTAAGATAATTCATATCTTGGAGAGGACTTCGGAAACGGGTCCACTTGGAGCTAAAAGCATCATAAATAAGCTGGGTTGGGTGGCTGGGCCGGCTGTGCTGGCTGCAGCGGGAACTGTGGACTGGTCTCTCGGCTTCCCCCGACCCCACCTGGTCCACATGGACCCCTCCCATCGTCCTTGTGGGGAACTGAGTTTCAGGGAAAGATGGAGACTCGTCCACGGTCCCACTAAAGGGCAATGGCAGAGCCAGTCCCAGGGCCGTGCCTCCCGACTGCCTAGTGTGCTCATTCGTCTCTCACTGGGCGCCGCGCTGGCACTGAGGAGCAGGGACGGTCCAGTATGGGAGGACCCAAACGCACTGTGGAAAGAACCAACGATCAGCGTTATGATAGAAACAAACACACACACACACGCGCATTTATGTGTGTGTGTGTGTGTGCATTTGTGTGTACACATGTACTTGTGTGTGCATGTGTTACCGTGCCCACATGTTCATGCGCGCAGGTGTGCACTGTTTGCAGGTGCGCGTATCCGTGTTTGCACCTGTGTGCATGGATATGTGTGTCACGCCTGTTTGTGCACACGTGTATCTGTGTGGGGATTGGGGACACCTAACCCCACCTGGGGGAGTCAGAAAATTTAATGCAGGGGCTGAAGGTCAAGTTTTGGGGCGAAGGCTGGCAAAATGTGGCTGGCACGTTTGGCTGGATCAGGACTGGACTGGTGAAGGAGTTCCCACCTGATCTTGCAGAGCCTTGAAGGATCCTAAGGAGGAGGGTGACTTGGCCAGATTTGCATTTTAGAGACTGTAAATGCCTGCGTGTAAGATGCGATTATTTTTCTCCAGTATTTCCCTCAGAAAAGATTCCTTCCAAAGTCTGTCATGTAACAAACAGGACACTGTCTAGATTGTTTCAAAAAGCGGGGCTGGGGCTTCCCTGGTGGCACAGTGGTTGAGAGTCCGCCTGCCGATGCAGGGGACACGGGTTCGTGCCCCGGTCCGGGAAGATCCCACATGCTGCAGAGCAGCTGGGCCCATGAGCCATGGTCGCTGAGCCTGTGCGTCCGGAGCCTGTGCTCCGCAACGGGAGAGACCACAGCAGTGAGAGGCCCGCGTACCGCAAAAAAAAAAAAAAAAAATGCAGGGCTGTTTGGGGAAAGACGTGGTAGCCAGAAACCCTTCAATCTGCCTGTACAAATAAAAAAAGACAAAGACATTGAACACAGATGGAGTAATTAATTATTCCTGGGAGTCTGACTCCAGTATTGTTGGATGTTATCGTAAGCAAACCTTTCAAAGGTTATCTTTATTTTATTTTTGCCCCTGCCGCATGGCTTGCAGGATCTCAGTTCCTCAACCAGGGATTGAACCTGGACCGTTGCAGTGAAAGTCTGGAATCCTAACTCCTAGACCACCAGGGAACTCCCACGGAGGTTATCTTTAAAAAGTACCGAGGAAGGTCGTTTCTTCTGAGGAGACAGTCCTAATGATGGGCAAGATAAGCCCACCAGCTTGTGGCTGGGTGTGGAGGACCCAGATCTGATTTATAAAAGATGGTTCTGGGCCAGGGCTGGGCTGTGGCTGGACACAGGGGTCCAGGGTCTGGGGCAGGGAGGCCGGTTTGAGGGAGGGGTAGGGTAGCATGGGGTGCGGCCAGGCCTCAGCTTGGCTCAGGTGGCTCCTGCGGGGACAGGGGTGTCTCTGAAGTGCTGCATTTGCTCAGCACCAACTGCATCTGCCTGGAAATCGAGGCGACAGAGACTTAGTGACTCCTGGCATTTGCTGTCACTTCCCATTTCCCTGCTCCTCAGAGCCTGGTCAGGACTGGCTGGAAGCTGGTCAGAGAGCCTGACGCACACCTGAGCCCTGCCATCCCTCAGGTGGGCAGGGAGGGGGGGCCAGGAGGGGCACAGGGGCCACAGGCCAGGCCTTTGCTCGCTGGGACAGTACTCAAACGGCTTCCTCACCTGGGGACTCTAAGGGGAGTAGGTGGCCACGGCTATTTGTCTTAGACTCGGCCTGAGATGCTGAGGGTCAAACTCATACATACAGAAACAGGAAGATCCCTCTCACGTGCCCCCCCACCCGCCATTGGTTGCCATGGTAACAGGCAGGCCTGGGGATGATGGCCGGGATGGTCAGGACCCACTATTCCCCTCCCTTCCCCATACCCCACTGTTTCTACCCATGGGTGGCTCTCCGTCACCTAGCTCCAGCATAAAGGCCAAATCCCGCGGGCTTTCCTAATACACTTCTAGCCTCCTGCCTCCACCTGCCTGCCAACCACAGAAAATTTCTCACCTTCCCCTGAGCACTCCAGGTATGTTTGCTGCCCTCGTCTCTGCCGACTTGCACCGGCCACTCCTCATCCTAAAGTATCTTTCCCCTCCATCCACCAACATTTCTTCTTTGAAGTCTTCTCAATCTCTACGCCTGTTCCTCCAAAGCATATTCCTTGCTCTCCTGAGCTGCCCAAACTGGTGAAAGCAGGGTTGGCAGGGCCCATCTGAATTAGACAGACAGTCTCCGAATCCCCAGGTCCCCACCGGCACCCAGCCCTCACCCACCATCTTCCAGCGCTCTACCCCACCCCCAGGCACCAGTGCATGCCCCAGCCTCAGGCACAATCCCTGCAGGGGTGGACAAAGCAAGAATGGAGAGGGAGCTCGCCCGCATCACTCACTGTTCTCATCTTTCCCAAGCCCCGCCCCATGACAGCCGCTGTCCTACTCCTGGGGAAGCAGCCTTCATGAACTTTAGAATGACCTCTGCCTTCGGGTTTCGAAGTCTAGTCTCAGAAGCAGACATTGACCCAATAGGTACCCAAAAGAAAATATAACGGCAGATTGTGGGAACACATCGGGAGGAAAAGAAATAATTAACTTCGTGCATGTAAGGTGGGAAGCGCAGTCCTGAGGCCCCCCCAACACCTTACCTCCTCTCATTCTCATTCTCTCCATTTTTCAGATGAGAAAACTGAGGCTCCGAGAGGTGAAGGGTGCTGCTCAAGGACACACAGTCACGTCATTAGTGAATGGCAGAGTCTGTCTGCTCTGATGAACTTCCAGAGAATAGCGAGTTTCTTGATCCAGTGCATTTCCGGTCCTTCTTAGCACCTCTATCCCTCAGCTCCCCTCAGGGAACACGCATAAAAGGAAGCAGAAGGAACTAGATGGAACATGGGGGAACACTTTACTCACCCAAGCGACTTTGCTCCTCTCCCATGTGTGTCCTGTAATAGAATAGATTTCTCCTGAGGAGGAGCCCACATGCTTGGGGCACCTGGCACTAGGGTACATGCAGGGCAGGGCTGAGAATTCCTTTCCTCCGCAGCTCTTTTCTCTCCTTCTCCCGAGAGGATCCCTTGACACAGCTCAAGAACCTCGAAGAGAATAACATCTCTCCCTCCCTCCCTCCCATGATCCCCTGGGCTCTGGCAATGACATTGGCCATGTCCTCTGTTAGTAACAACTCAGCAAGCATCCTTTCCATAGAATACCTTCACAATCTGAGGTGGAGGACAAGCATGTGTGTGTTGGCCTTGGGATGGCTGTGAAACGGAAGGAGGCCAGAGGCTGTCCCTGTGTGCCTCGAGGGTGGCATGGGGCGGGTGGACAGGTGGGTCGACATGAGTGACCAAGTTAGAGCCCACTGGAACGGGTCCCGTTGAGGCCAACCAGATCTGAGCTCCAGCTCAGGTTTTCCACTTTCTGGGTGTGTGATTTTTGGCTCAGTCACTTCACTCTTCTGAGCCTCAGTTTTCTCGTCTGTAAAATGGAACTAAAACAGTACAGACTTCATAGGGTTGTGAGGAGGATTACTTAAATTAACAAACGTAAAGTGCCTAGCGTAGGACCCAGCAAACTGCGGATTCTTCCTAAGTGACAGCACCTTCTCCTGCCACGCTCCCCTGGGGCAGACAGGTGGTGACATAAGTACTTTCTGGGACAGTAAAGCTCTGAACAGTTCTACACGCCCCCTCCCCGCCCCCTCCCCCCCCCCCCCCATATATACACACACGCGTTTTCCTCCTATTTGGCTCCTGTGTTTCTCCATCCTGGCTTTTATCCCAAGCACAAAACTGTGGGAACACTGATGGGGATAGGAGATTAAATTTGGACATGAAATCTGGGAAGACTTCAGGGAGGAGGGAGAGTTTGTCCCAGGCCCTGAAAGAGTGACAGATTGTGAGGCGAGGGGCATTCCAGGCAAAGGAAACAGAATGGGCAAACTCCAGAGATGGAGTGACACAGGCTGATGAGGGGAGAGGACAGAGAGCATGGGAACGCCCAGAGGGAGACCTATAGGGGGAGGGGCCAGGCAGTGTAAGAGGAGTGTGGAGAGGGGTGGATGGGAACCTGGGCAAGGTAGGGGAGGGGCTACCATGTGACTGGGCTTCTAGGAGGTAAGGCTATTCAGGGAAGGGGAGAGGAGGGTGCTGGTGACAGCCGTGACCTTGGAGACAAACAAGCTTCCTGCTCTCGTGGAGCTAACCATCTATACGTTCAAACCCTCCTCCTGGGCATCTGCCCTCTGTCTGCCCACAACTCCTTATGTCCAGCTGCACACCCACAGCCCTTCCACCCACTTTCCACTCATCCGCTTGCTTGTACACCCAACCTCCCAGAAGGCAGGAACTCAAGCTATGCAGGATGTTTGGAGTTCCACTCACTTGGTGAGCAGACTCGGTTATCAGGACTTTGCTGATCCTACGCCGGACATTGAGGACTCACAATCTGGAGGAAGGAAGCCATATAAAAGGGCAAAAGTGAGCAGGAGTTGTCTCTGTACAAGTAGATCTTAGTTTTCTAACATGAGTCCAGAGGAAAGGGGGTCCTCCGTTGGTTCAGACCCAGGCCTCTTCTGTCTTTGTGCTCTGTCCCGCATAGAGGGCTGGCTTGTCATCTCATGGTCCCAAAGTGGCCAGTCCACTTCCCAGCACAGCAGCACAGCTGTGTTTAAGGCGCTGTAGTAGAAATCCCTACAAAGGGGAGGGAGAGGAAGGGGATTAGAAAAAACCAAACCTGTTTCTCTGTCTTAAAAATACTTCCAAACAAAGGATTCATTTCCCCTGATGAAGATGTTTAGGGAGACTTTATTGTGCCCACCGCCATCGGTGTGCTGTTTTCTATCAGGCTGAAGTGAGGGGAGGGGCCAACCGTGTAAGTGGATGTATCTGGGACTCCACACAGGGTGGGGGACGGAAGGGGTAGGGCTGGAGGTGGGAGTTCCGGGGGAGCCGCGCTCCTTCTCCAGTGACCCTTCCTGTGTGGCCAGGATACCTGGGGTGAGGAAGAACACAGGTAATGAGCAGACCCTGCATATCAGGTGAGCCTCTGGGAATCGGCCATTATTACATCTGGAACTTGGAACTTGACATTATGTTTCCTCCAGAATTTCATTTCGGCCACTAGCCATCTGACAACCCCTGTGCTGTTGGAATTTCCTCCATGGTGGCCTCTCTTTCTTGTCCCCTTTCCTTAGGATGCAGACCAGGTGATCTTGGTCAGTAGGCTCACACACAGAGACAGCATCAGTAGTCACATGACGTCACCAGGTTTAAAAACTCCTCTAGTCTGAGACGTCTAGTTGTTTGAAATGAGCCGCCTGGACGTTCCACGGGATACCTGGCCAGTACTTCTCAGGAAAGGCAAGGAAAGAATGAGTAACTGTCACAGAGCAGAAGAGACTGGGGAGGTGGGATAACTAAACGCAATGTGGTAACCTGGACCCTGGAGTGGATCCTGGAACAGAAAGAGGACATGAATGGAAAAACTGGTGAAATACAAATGAAGTCTGGAATCTGGTCAATAGGAGTGTGCCTATGTGAGTTTCTCAGCTTTGACAAAGGTACCCTGGTCATATAAGATGTTAACACCGGGGAAAACTTGAGTGAGGGGTTCACACGAACGCTCTGCTATCTTTGCAACTTTTCTGGAAATCTAAAGTTATTCCGAAATAAGAAGTTTATTAAAGTGAACCCATCTCCTCTTTAATCACTGCCATCTGCTTGAGGTGCTCCAGCAGCTTCACTGAAATGACAACATGCAGGTTCAAGGTCTTTGATGAATGACTTCCAGGGAAGTTCGTAAAAATGGAACAAAGATGAGGTGTTTCTTCTGCTAAGCACACACGTGCACACCAGGCAGACAGGAGGAGCAGAGCAGGGGTCCACTCTGCCACCCTCTCCTCCAGAGCCTACTTGCAGTCCCTGCACCCCTACACCTTCCAGCTGATGACTGAGCCCAGAAGCTCTGCGTCTAACCCAACATACTTCTGCACTCGGCTGGCAGTGCCTCAGTGCTTTCTGTTCCTCAGCCCCAGCTCGTTGCTGCCTCTGTGCAGATAGGAAGGGTGGCGGGGTCAGGCAGTTCTCAACTGAATCCCACAAACTCTTTGCCTGTTCCTGCCACATCAGACCCCACACCAGAGCCAGTTAGAGTTGAATCATCCTTGCGGTCACTTCCTGAATATATACTGTGTGCCAGGAACTCTGCACTGGAAGGAAGACCCTTTCCGCATTTTGCAGATTAAAAAAACTACATCTGGGGAAAAGGATTTAATTTGCCCAACTAGAGAAGCAGAACTGGCCTCAAAGCACCCTCATTTCGTTCCCCTGCCTCTCTTGAAGAAAGGCCCTTGAATATCAATTAAACAACCTGCCCATTTTACAGAAAGGCAAACCAGGACATAGAAAGGTAGGTTTTGCATGAGGCCACACAGCCTATTCTGGTCTAGTCAGAAAAGAAACTCAGCCTTCCTCCTCGTACTAATCCCAGTCTCTCTCCGCTACCTCTGAATTCCTGAAGCTTTCAGGGCACCTCTGGTCCATGCCTAGGAAGTCCAGATGGTCCCAGACCAGACCAGTCATCCCTCCCAGGAAGGTACAGAATCCCCCCCCCCCCCCCCCCCCCCGCCACCCGCCTGGTCTGGTATCTGCAGGCACGGCTCAGCAGGGGGTACAATTACCATCTGTGTGGCTGGAGTCTTCACAAAGGCATATTTAAGTCTCTGCAGTACTCATGGGAGAGAGCAACTAAATGGGCAGCAGAGCAAAGTGTTGTAGCCAGCTGCAGGTCTGAGCGCACGGAGGGGGCACCAGTAAGTCACAGCACTACTACAGGGGAAGAAAGCAAAGGAAGAAAGAAGAAACTGCATCCCCTTCTTTTCAGATGTTGCCAGAGGTTCTCTCGCTCTCTGAATGATGCTTGCTCCAATGATGCAGGGTTCCACCAGGAGTGAAAGGCAACCTCCACAGGCTACTCTGGGACAGTCAAGTCCGTGTCACCCTGCCAGGGTATTGATGGAGCAGAAGCCAAGAGCTAGGTAGTCAAAGGACAAGGAAGCTTGGATGCAGACGCCTGCGGGTATCGGCGGGGCACCTGCTTCCGTTTCCCACCACAGGCTCCTGGCAGGGGGACGCGGTTCCATGAGCCCTCCACACTCTCCCTCCTGGTCTCCCTGATGGTCGGTAGAACCCGCTGGGCCATTGTAAGATGGCCAGGCACAAACATGGATCTGTCTGTGGACCCGAACTGGAGGAAGCAGTCTCTGAGTTCTTGGGAAGACACATGGTGACCACTGGGAAACTGCTGGAGTTCATTAAAAATGTGTCATGCTAGGCACATTGCATTTTTTTAAAAAAAAGCCAATTAATTATTTATTTAATAAATATTTAGTGGGCATGCCGATGTGCCCAGAATAAGCTAGGCACGGAGGAAACAGTTCTGAATGAGATAGAAATTCGCGTGGCTTTGTGGGAGCTGAGAGGGGGCTGGGAAGAGAAGACAGACAATAAACAAATAAATCCACAAGGTGAGGATGGGGCAGTATGCTTTATGCAGCCTGGGAAGTGGACAGAGAGGCGGGGGCTTCAGCTGGGACGTCTGGGCAGGCCTCTGGGGAGGCGACATTTGAAGGACAAGAAATCACCACAAGCCTGTGGGTCGAGAGAGCATTGCACAGGTGGTATTTCTGGATTGTAGCAAAGCCTTGGGAGAAAGCTCTTCCTATCATGTTTACTAAAAGGCGTTACTTGTGTACCCTGCGGCAGACAGTGTGCTATGAACCCACCAGGCATTTTATTTGATTGTCACAAAAGCCCAAGAATGGGTGTATTTTCTCTAATTTGCAGATAAAGGTGGTGAAGGCACACACCACTTATTGTGAGTTTTAAGTGAGACCACCGGCATGAAAGAGTTCAGGGCCAGCTTCACCAGCACAAGAACTGTGCAGAGCATGGCGCCCGTGCTCAGAAGGGTTCCGCACTGGGTTTAATGTTCTGTTCTTGTTTCTTGACGTTCTTATTCATTCTTGATCAAAGGGCCCACATTTTCATTTTGCATTGGGTCCCACAAATTATGTAGCTGGTCCTGGAGAGGACTGCAAAAATCAAAAATGTACAGTGGGTTATTGTTGTTGGTAATAATAGCAACACACCCATTCACACTCTGACAGGGACGTGCATGGGGGGTTTTCTGCAAGCCAGTGACACCCCGCACTCCCTGTGCCCTCTCCCAGTTCCCCCAAGGACTCCAGAGCTCCCCACCTTCGTCCCAAGGAGGAGGGCTGATTCTCCTAATTCCGGCACTTGGCCTGAAAAACTTAAGCGCGTCCCTTTCCCTTCTGGGTGCCCCTTGACTGATCTACATAAAGCGGAGCTCCAACTGGTCTCCAGGCTAATCCTTTCCCGGCCCGCCCTCCACCTGTTGAAAATGGGCTCCTCTGAGCCTTGCCAAGCTGCGCTGCCCCTAGCGGGCGTCGGAGGCATGAAACTCCCTTTCAGGAAGACCGGTTTCGAGCCGTGCCATCGCATCCTGCTCTCGCAGCCCCTGCTGGTCCACAGCCTCCGGAGCATCTCCGCAGCCAGCCCTGGGTGAGGGCAGGGGCCGCTGATGCACCTGGCAGGGCAGGGGTAGCACTGTGGCTTGGGGGCTTCCGGGGAGCAGGGGTGGGGCGTGGAGGGGAAATCCTCAAGGTTGGATCCAGCCCTTATTTTAAGAAGGAGATTGTGTACAGCAGTGTGGTTGTACACCTGTGTGTCTGTATCAGTGCCTGTCCGCCTCAGTGTGTGTGTGTCTCTGTGTATGCCTGCAGACCAATGCCCAGTATGACTCTCTGTACAACAGTGTGTCTGTCAGTGGACTCCGGTGCGTGGGCGGCTATACCTAGGTGTGGATTTGTCCCCGTAGGTCTGTGTGGGGCAGTGTAGTAGCTGGCGGTAGGGTCCTGAGTGTGTAGGCATAGGAGATAGTGTCAGTGTATTTGTCTGTGGGGTAGTGATTCTGTGGGTGACTGTCTCAGACAGCGGTGTGTGTGTGCGTTTGTGTGTGCACGCATAAGGATGTGGGTGTCAGTGTCTAGCTCTGCATGGGACAGTGATCCAGTGTGTGTCTGCTTCTGTGAGTTGGTATCAGAGCGTTTACAAACTGGGTGGCTGGAGGTACAGGTGTGCCTGTCACAGTGCCCCAGCAAAACAGAGCCCAGTGTGTGTGTGTGTGTGTGTGTGTGTGTGTGTGTGAGTGAGTGTAGGGGTCAGGGTGTCTGTGAAGCAGTGATTCAGTGTGTTTGAATCAGTGTGCGTGTGTCCCCAAGGGTTTGAGCGAGTGTGGCGGCGTGCTCGTGCCCTGTGTGCTTGTGTAGACGCGTGTTGGTGTGAGCGCCAATGCATTCGCCCGGTGTGTGTATTTTACGGAGAGCGAGGCTGTGTGTGTGTGTGTGTGTGTGTGTGTGTGTGTGTGTGTGTCTGTGTGTGTGTATGGGAGTGAGTGTCAGCGTCTCTGCTCCCCAGCAGCGCGAGTGGGCTGGTCCCCAGGACCTGAGCTGGGGGTGGGCGCCGCCCCGCCCCCCCAGCCGCGACCCCTCCCACGTGCGGCGGGCTGAGGGTGGCGGTAGGACGGCCGCCTCTAGGACCCGGCGGCGGCCGGCCGCTGTCCCCGGGCCGCGCGAGTGAGCATGTGCAGAGCCGGGCGCCCGCTCGCCCGCCGCCCGCCGCCCGCCGCCCGCCGCCTGCCGCCCGCCGCCCGCTCGGCGCCCGCTTGCTCCGCCGCCGCGGCTCAGCCCGGACGTCCGCAGCCCAGGGAGCCAGGTGGCGGCGCCTTGTGCCCGGGGCGCGTCGGGCCGCTCCTCGCCGCGGGCCGCCCGGGGGCGTGCGGGCGCCAAGGGCGCCTAGGCTCCGGGCACTGCGGGGTTGCGGGCTCGGCGCCCCAGGGAGGCGGGCGCGTGGCCGCCGGAGCGGCCGCCCCAGCTGGTCGCGATTGCGGGGTGAGTGCGATCTCCGGGTGCCCCAGCCGGGACCCCCGCGCGGGCTGCGGGCAGGGTTCCCCCAGCCGCGGGCCAACAAGTTTGTGTAGACGCGGCCGGGAGCGCGGCGGGGCTGCACCTGCTCCGGCTCCGGGGCGCGCTGGCGGGGGGACGCCTCTCGCCGGGCCACGGCGGCTTCGCCCGGGAGTGTGTGCGCGTGGAGCCGGGCTGGGGGGCTGCTTCGGCACGAGCGGGATGGGGCGGGGGTGCGCAAAGCAGTTTCCCAAGCCGCGTCCGCCTCCTGGAATCCTCAGAGACCCTCCGTTTCCCTGGAGGGAGCCGTGGATCTGGGGAGGGGGCGAGGACAGGCTTTGGGGTGCGCACTGCCTCTTCTAAGAGGAGACAGTGGCAGCTCGCTCTTGTTCCGCCACCACGCCAGGCTTCCGGTCAGCGGAGGGTTTTCTCTGTCTCTTGGTGAACTTGAGGCACGGGCAAAGGCGAAACGCACGTATTTCGTCCAGAAAAATTACTCCAAGGAGAGCTCTGCATTTTCCTAAGAGTAGACGGAAACTCACGACTGGAGGCTACTAATTGCGTTTTTCGTTTCTCATGCGAAGCCTCCAGGGGGGTCTTCTGCCTCAGGGTAACCAACCTCCCGGGGGTCTGTTTTCCTGAGCATCTGTGCCCACCGATGATGCCTGCTCGGTGCTGGCTCGCCCGTGGGGAGGGCGGGGGCGGAGAGGGAGACCTCTGACCCTTCTCTGAGCAGTGGGAGGGCTGGTTGTAAGGGTTCCAGCCCCCCGCCCCGTCCTGCCCTGGGATCCCGCTGCTGCCCACGCTCGCCTGCTCCCCACCTGCTCCCAAGATGGACAGACTCGGAACTCCTCTCTACTTTTCTAACAGCGTTAGACGCTGTCCTCCCTCTTGCCGCTGGAAGGGCGTGCTTCAGTTTGTGGAGCACTCGGGTTATCCCATGTTGGGACGCCGTGATTGGGAACAGGAGCTGGGGGGGCCTTTTCCTTCTCTCCTCTGAATAGCCTAGGTTATGGGGCACAGAGGGTGAGGGCTCGTGGTGAGTGGAATACAGGAGGCAGAGAAAGCTGGCTGGCTCCGCTCTGCCTGCAGCCGCCCCTGCCTGCTGGTTGCAAGGGCTGGAGAGAGGGCAGCAGGGAGGTTTCCCTCGAGTATTCCCCTCACCGCCCCCAGCCCCACGCCATACCCTTAGCTCTGGCCTCACCAGTCCCTTGGAGAAGATGCCCCGGTGGGCCATCAGAGCCCAGCAGTTCCATGGGGAGGAGCAGCCGTGTTCATCTCTGATGCACACTCGCTGAAGGAAGCGTGGCAGGCAGCTGGGCTGGTGTGCTGAGCCCGGCAGCCTCATCTTCCCCCAGGAGAAGCCCCCTGGCCCTCACCCGCAGCTGCATCCCCCTGTCTTCAGCAGGACCATTGCCACAGCTCCTCTGGAAGAATGCCTTATTTGGGGGGGAGGGGATCCCTCATTCGGTGGACGTTGGAGCCCTGCGGGGCACTGTCCTGTGGCCTGCAGCATGTCTGGCTAGGAGTGAAGAGACGCTAGGATTAGGCAGAAGGCCAGACCCCTGCCCCTTTCTTCCCGTCTGCCTAACCAGGCAGAAGTGGATATTGTGGGCCACCCGTTGGTCGGCTGCTAAAGCCTGAGCCTCTGAGCGCTGGGCAGTGAGTTGCAGAGCTGCTTGCCCGTACAGTCTGCCTGAACAGGCAACCCAGAGCCTCTAGACCAGGACTGAACCATGTCCGAGCAGCGCCTCTCAGGAGGGCGTGTTTCTCTTTGTAGACACGCCTGGCTTGAGATCCTATCTGGCTCAGACCCAAGTCAGCCGTAGTGAGACCAGTGCCCCGGACTCTCCCTCCGGAGCTACACTGAGGCCAGGGCAAAGCTCAGTGTTATAGACCTTCGGGGTCTTTATCCACAGGATGTGAGTGATGATCAGACCCACCAACAGGGGCGGAACTGGGTTGGAGGCAAGCCCTGCTCATCTGAGGCGTGAGTGCTTGAACGTGGCTTTGGACCACCTTCTCCCTGGGCCTCTTTTCACACTGCGGCTTTTAATCTCTCTTCCTCGTGGTTTTGACAAACAGCACGTTGACGTATCACCTGGAAAGTTGTTGGAAGGGTGGCACTTTTGGAGAACGTATTTAGGGAGGAACTCTATCTCCCAATGCAGAGCTGAGAGTAGTTGGAAGAACAGGGTGAATTAATTGTGTACATCGTAAAACACTGTGTGCCTCTTGGTAGCTGTTAAGGCTTTCCTCCTCCACTTTGATTCTCTTTTTCTTGCTCCTGGAAACTCATGAGGGGGCCAGGAGGGTGCCGAGGACAGGAAGGCGCGAGGTGTCTTGGCCTCCCCCACCCCCGGCATAAGTCCCCCATCCCAGTGACCTGAGGCACGGCAGGCACAGAGCCAGAGAAGGGCAAGGTTCACTTTGGCTGGGTACTCCACCCACTTGCCCAGATTTATCCAAATCACTCAGTGGGGTTTGCACAAACCTCGAGAGTTTGCCACTCAATGGGAGAAACATACGAACACATGAACAAAATCGGGTTCTACTAAAGAGGTGGCCCAGAGATAGCCTAAAAGCGTCTGTGATTGGCCCTTGCAAGAGTGGGTTGGGCTCCACATCAACCAACTAAAAAGGCGAAATGCCTTTTAGCGCGTTTGGTCGTATTCTGTCTGTCTTTGCAGCCCTGGCCCCTAGAGGGGTGCCTGGAGGCATCTCCATCCCTGGAGTTGAACAGATGAAGACCATGTGATATGGTAGATGATGCCACAGACCTGGAATCCGCAAACTTGAGTTCAGTCTAGCAATAGCTATTTGTCTTTGGTCAAGTTAATTTGCCCTCTGTCTTCCTCAAATTCTGCATCTCCACGACGGAGATGATCATGATTTGACTTCACCAGTTTATGGGAAGATCATTCATTCATTTGATGATCTGTTGATTCATTCAGCACACTTGAGAGTGTGTGAAAGTACCTTGCAACCTCTAATATGGTCCATAAAGATTTATTCTTATTTATATGAACCCCAGCACTTTGGTTTGCTGGAGGATTCCCCCCTCCCCCCACCTCTTTTGCATTGAATGGCGTTTCAGCCTTACTGTTATGTTTTATACCTTTTTAGCAATATTTCTTATTTTGGACCTTTTAAGTTCTGAAGTTCAGAAGATCAAAAGATTTGCCTCCTCAGAGGCAGGGACCCCACCCCATTCCCATTTCCCAGACCTTGTCCCACCCCAGGGCCCCGCAGATCTGTATTTAGTGGGCCCTTTGCTCTCTTTCTGAATCTCCAAGAGCCAGAGGCGTGAGACCCTGGGATGAGGGCAGCATGGCCCTGAGCCTTGGAGGGTGGCCAGTGGGCACAGAGTTCTGGGGTCTGCCCTGTGCCCCACCCAGAGGTGGACAGAGGCACTGCCTGTGTCTAGGAGGGGCTCATAGGCTGGGAGGAGAAGTGGGCAGCGTAGCCGGGACTCAAGGCAGGACACGTCGCCCAGAGCATCCAGCCTCGCCGTCGAGTGCTGGGGAGTGGCTCTGCTCTGGGGATCAGGAAACTTTCTTGGAGGGGGTGGCATTAGAGCTGAGCCTTGGTAGCCACAAAGCCTTTCAGAGCCACAAGGTGGGGCCCACGTTGGCATCCCTGGCCGGCGGAAGAGTATGTGTAAGGGGGCATGAAGGATTGCACGCTGGCCAGTGGGGCGTCGAGTTCTGGAAGGAATACTGAAGGGAAGTTGCTGGGAGACTGAACCAGGAAGGGCCACTGAATGCCAGGCTGAGGCGCTTGAACTTGGCCGTCTGAGTCCTGGGGAGCCACTGCAGGCTATAGCATTGCTCGTTCTTGGTGTTAGAAAGATCTCTTTGTTAGGATGCTGGGAGGGGACAGCGTCTCGGAGAGGGGGCGGGGTCCAGAGGACAGGCACTGAGCCTGAGCAGGGCAGAGGCAGGGGTTGAGGGTGGGAAGAGACAGGGGAGGGCTAATTCAGAGCGCTGAGCCCAGCTGGAAGCTCGCCGGTGTGGCTTTGCCGAGGTCCTGAGGCTGAGACAGCCGCCTGCCCCGACCCCAGCCGCCGGTCACGCAGGCTGGGGCTCCGAACTGCTAGAGCACGAATGCCCACCTCCTTGTCTGGGGAGCAACACGGCGGTCCCTGTCCCTTGAGCTTAGGGCAATCACCCTGCTAAGAGCGCACCGCTCTGGATCCCCAGAGGGTTGCAGCCCTCACCGCAGTGGCCGCAGTGGCCGAAATGCTTCTGGGGCAGCTGGAGTTGTTCTCCCCTCGCCTGCCTGTCCTCTCTGGCAGGGGGCGGTGAAGGGTGATGGAGTCACATGACTGAACCCCAGTGGCCACTGGTGAGGCCCAGGCCGTCTCTGACCTCTTTCTCCAGCCCCCAGGCCCGAGGGTCTGCCTCCTCTCCTCTCCCGGCTGTCGCCACCCCTCTCCTGTTCAGTCCCTTGGAAACCCCAGCCTGGAGTCATCTGCCCAACCCTCGTCCCTTCGGGCTGAGCCGCAGCTGCCACCTGGGGCCCAGATAACAACAGAGTAACAGCCAAGGGCTCAGTTGTCTAAGTCCCCAGCTGAGACCCCCAGAAGCCCCTCTGTCCCAATACTCTCCTCTCATTCCTGGGAAGAAGCTGAGGGGCTCCCTCCCCTGGGCCCTGGGCTCCTCTGGGGTGACACCTGGGCCTCTGGCAGGCCGCCAGGCAGGACAGCTGGCGTCCACCTGTCCAGCCTGAGGCTCGTGCCTCCCTGGTGCCTCCCCCCTCCCGACACGGCCGGAGCCTCGGGTAGGGGTGGGCCCCCTGCCCCCCATCGTCCCCCTGAAGCACTTTGCATGATTCCCAGACAGGCGGTGTCACATGGGAAGCATGCCTGGGGGAAGAATGGTCCAGACCTGCAGCAGAGGGGAGGGGCCCAGGAGGCTGGGACGCTGACCACATGGCAGCATCTGGGAGGTCTGACAGGGGTGGGGCGAGGGGGGGTGACACCGTGTGAGGCACCATGTCTGGGGGCTTCATCCTGGCATGTTTTCAAAAAGGTGGTGATGGAGACACGCTAACCCCCTTTCAGGATTCAATCTTGCCTCGTGTGAAGCTGGTGTGGGGAGAGAGGCGGGAAGCTTAGTGGGCGTGGGGTGGGCTCTGGGAGCAGGGAGCCGGGTCTGAATTCCGGTCCTGGTTTGTCTGGCCTCGGCCAAGGGGCTTCACCCAGCTGAGCTTTAGAGACCGGGGCTCTCAGATGGGGGTGATCAGGGCATCTGCCTCGGAGGGAGATGGGAGTAAACGACATGGTGCAGGTGAAATACACAACCCAGTCTAGTTGGATTATTCAACGCTGCCAAGTGCTTCATAAATGGTGGCATTGAAAAAGCAAGCAATCGCTAACAGCTGTCTTAGCATGGGGGCAGCTTCAAGTAAGCCTGGGCTAGTGCGCCCACCCCAGGGAGTTGGAGGCTGAGAGGAGGTGTGGGTGGCTGATTCCCCCCACAGCTCAGCTGCTGCAGGCCCCTCCTCCAGCGTCTCCACGTTTGCCTCTTTTGCGCTGGTAAGCTGAAGGCTGTAGGTAACGGAAGGCTTACTCCCTGATTCGATCCCGGGACAACGCGTACTTACCCCCATTTAACATGAGGAGCCTGAGGCTCTGCCCTGTGCAGTGACTTGATCAAGGTGGATTTGCTCTAATGGAGGGCCTCCCGGCCTTGGGGTACAGCGGGCACAGCTGACGGGCAGCGGCTACATACGCGCCCCAGGCGCTGGCCACTCCCGCTGTGCAGCTGCCCTGTGGCTTGGCTGTGAGCCCTTGTGCAGATGCTGCAGTAGCCCAGCCCCCCACCCCCACCCCAGGCCTCTTTCAGGTTCAGTCACTCAACAAACACTTTTACGGGCACTGCCCTGCCGGATGTGTGCTAGGATCTGGGGATGTGGCGAGAATGTGAGATCGGGTGTCATCTGTGCCCTGGGGGAGAGGTGAGCGTGGCAGAGAGTGGGGGACGACTGACGAACGTAATATCAGTGGGAAGTGGGCTGGAAGTCTGGGCAGGGGGACGGTTTCCTGTTGTGGCAGGTGTTCTGGGCTGGGAATCGGCTTCGCGACGTTGCAAGTTCAGAGCGGCAGCCTGCCTTATAGGAGGCCAGGGTCGTTGAGCGCTGGCGTGAAAGTAGCTGCCCCCTGCCCCCACGTCCAGCGCCCACCTCCCCAGACCAGGGGAGGCCCCTCTGGGAAGGGGTGGCTCTAGAGAGGACTTGGTTGGGGGGTGGGGCTTGGCCCTGACAGTGCCGCATCCCACTGTGCCCTTTGTAGGGTGCTCCCAGAGCCTGTATACAAATGTGTATGGAGTTCTGGCCGGGTCTTGGCTTCAAAATTCTGAACTGCTGATCCATTGCCCACCTTGTGGCTCCAACTCATCAGAACCTTTCTCCCCACAGCAGGCGTCCTCTCTCCCCTTGTATTTTAGTTCTATAGGATTTTTCACTGATAGAATCCCAATCTTGTAACCAGAAGCCTTTTGCAAGCAGATCCGGAAACCTCTCTTCGTAGCATGACACAGGAAGGATAACATAAAGCTCAGGCACCCTTATTAATTTCCATGTATCTGTAAGACCTGACTGGTGAAGCGGCGTCCTCTGCGCTTACGTATTACTCCATCTCCCGTGTTTCCAGTGAGGCTCCCACAGCTCTGAATAACCGGAATTTGAGATTTCATTGCCCTGACACCCACAGGAGGAGGTTTCTGATATCATGATTCGCCTATTAACATATCTTCTCATTCATTTTTAAAAAATGTATTCAGAAACAGAGATGGCTGAGCATCTATGCTGCTGGGGCTCATGCTGGGGGCCAGGGTTACTAAAATGCATGGGGCATGACCTCTAGGCTTGAGTCAGTCAGAGTCCTGCAGGGATGATTGACAAGTACGGGGACAATTAAAATTATCTCGGGGTGGTGAATGCTGGGATGGGGGTCAGCACGGGCTGTGGGAAGACAGAGAAATCTACACCAGTGGGTAGGTGGTAGTCAGGGAGAGCTTCTTGGAGGAAGTGGCACCTGGGCTGATTCTCGGAAGATACACAAGGATTCACCAGGCAAAGAGGGAGAAAAAGACATCAAATGCATTGTGTATAAAGGCACCAGGGCAGATGTGCTGTGTGGTCGCTCTGCTGGACTCTGTGTGTGTGTGTGTGTGTGTACACGCACATGTGCACACGTCATGGGGAAGCAGAAGGAAAGGGCCTGGTGAGAGGTGAGCTGGTTGGGCTGGATCAGGAAGGGGGCCTCGTATGTCCTGCTAAGGAGCTTGGAGTTTAGCCCAAAGCCATGGGGAGCCACTGAAAAGGGTTTTAAGCAGGGGAGTGCCATGATCAGATTTGTGTGTTAGTGGAATCACCCTGGCGGCCTTGCAGAGGATGGATTGGAGGGGCCAAAGCTAGAGGCAGGGAGATCAGTCAGGACTTCTTGGCATTTTCTCTGCAGTTCTACAAATCTGACGAGGCTGGCTGGGGTGGGCCTGGCACACACCAGCTTAGAGAGGAAATAAAAGCTCTGGAGACCCGTCTGGAAGGGCTCCCAGACTCAGGGTTTAATTCCACCTTCATTTGCTGATTCCCTAGCCTGCCACCCCTGCCCCAGCCTGAAGGACCCACCGGACCCCCATATTCCCAGATCCTGCCCTCCCCAGAAGCCTCAGGACCTGGCAGCTCTCAGCATTGGATCAAAAAGGGTCATGCTGGTCTGGGCCCCTCCCGGGACCCTGGAGTGCCAGGCCGCAAGAGCCCAAACATTGTCTTTCCTCTCACACCCAGCCGCCGTCCGTAGGGCACAGAGCAGCCATTGAGGGGCCGTGGGGCCCTGGCGGAGGTACCGGGCCCTGTTACAGGCAGCGGCTTAGTCACGCTCCTAGGAGTCTTTCTCCCCGGGACAAGCCTGTCCTTGTGTTAAGGGCCGTCCTCACCCAGCAGCCCGGCTCACAGCAGCTGCGGGACCCTCTGCGAACCCGTGACAGTGCACTTCAGAGGCGCCGCCAAAGGAAACCAAAGCCCAGCGTGAGAGCTGAGTCCTGGGGAGCAGAGGGGCACCCGGGACGGCTGCTCTGAGAGCCCTCCCCGCTTCACCTCATCAGGTGTCCAGCCCCGCTGGCAGGTGCATGGCCTGGGGCACTCTCCTGCTCTGGCCTCCTCCCTTTAGGAGACTATGCAAGCCCACTCTCTCTCCGTGTGCCCTCTCCTGTGTTAAAACCGACCCACGTCTGCAGAAGCATTTCCAAAAGACAGTTTGCAGCCCCAAGGCACCCGGGGAGTCAGCACGCATGTATTGAGCTCCTGCTGTATACTCATGCCTTGGGCTGGGTGCACACGTAGGTGATGGGGTCTCATTATAGGCTGGGCCATGTGTCAGTTCAGAGTCCAGGCTCTGAATACAGGCTGTTCCAAACCTCAGCCCCTCTGCTCACCAGCTGTGTGACTTTGGGAACGTTACGTTGCCTTCTTTTGCCCCAGTTTCCTCATCTGTAAAATGCGGATAGTGCTGTACAATATCTACCTCACTGGGTTGGTGTGAGGATTAAATGAGATGATACATACAGCATTTAGCTCAATGCCTGGCGTGAAGTAAGGATTCAGTACAAAGACACTGCTGTGGGGTTTTGGGGTTTTTTGGGTTTTTTTTGATGGGAGTGGAAGGTGTTTATTTCTTTCTTTTTTTCTCCCCCAACTCCCCTCCCATCCAGGCTGCCACATAACATTGAGCAGAGTTCCCTGTGCTGTTCAGTAGACCCTTGTTGGTTATCCTTTTTAAATATATCTGCTACTGTTTTTCCTCCTTACCGCTATCGTTATTGGATCTTCCTGCCGCTCCGGGATAGAGTGTTAGCCCCCTTTTACAGGTGACGAAGCTGAGGTCCAGTGAGGTGAAGTAACCCACCTGATGTCACACAGTCATGCAGTGGCAGAGCTGGGACTGGAACCCAGCTCTCTGTCATGTGTTCTTGCAACACGGCGGTTCCCTTTGGTAAACAGAGCCCCGGAGTGCAGGGTGCCTGACCCTGGGGCAGTGGGAGAAGTGGACCCTCCTATTGCATCTAAGTGCCCTTTCTCTTCTTTTCCAGATTTATAAGCTGGAGATGAGGGTCGCTAGAGCCCAGGGATGGCAGAGTTTGTGACACTTGGGCAGAAGCTGCAGCTGCAGGGTCCGGGCCGGAGTTAAGTGATGGTGTCACGTGAGCACCTGCTGAAAACCAGGCGGGAGGAACAGTAACCCCAGGAGAGCACAGGCTGCTGCCGGGATGCAGGGATGACGCCTCCGCAGGCCCCAGCCTCCCTCCCGCCTGGGTGCTAGGAGCCGTCCCTGGGCTCCAGCCGGGAGCCCTGCCGCCCAGGGGCATGGCCAAACCTTTCTTCCGACTCCAGAAGTTTCTCCGCCGGACGCAGTTCCTGCTCTTCTTCCTCACAGCCGCCTACCTGATGACCGGCAGCCTGCTGCTGCTGCAGCGGGCCCGCGTGGGCCTCCCGCCGGGCCCCCGGGCCCCCGGCCCCCTGCAGGCCCTGCCAGTGGCCGCCGTGGCGCTGGGCGTGGGCCTGCTGGACAGCCGAGCCCTGCACGACCCCCGGGTCAGCCCAGAGCTGCTGCTCGGCGTGGACGTGCTGCGGGGCCCCCTGGCCCGGCCCCGGCCCGGCCCCCGCTGGCTCCGCAGCCGCAACTCAGAGCTGCGCCAGCTGCGGCGCCGCTGGTTCCACCACTTCAAGGGGGACCCCCAGGGGCCGCCCGCCCTGGGCCCCGAGGCCCCCAGGCCAGCCGCCAGCAGCCAAGGTAGGTCCTCAGCCCCGGGTCTCCTTGCCTGTATGGGAGCTACTCCCAGGGGCCCCATTCGGGGGCACAGGACTGGGGTCCCCTCTCCCTGGCCCTGGCGGCAGCCCGAGAAGTAGGCGCCGAGAGCCCAGGGCCTTCCCACACCGCCCCTCCCCCGGCTCCGAGGCAGACAGGAGGGGCCTGGGAGGGGAAGCCCTCTGGAGTTTTGCTCGCTCCCCAGCTGGGCTCGCACGTGGCTGGAGGTTGAGATGTGTGAGCATCTTGGAGCTGAAACAGACCTCGGCTTGAATCCTGGCTCAGCTCCAAGTTTATTGGGTGACCACGTCTCTTAATTTCTATGGGCTCCTCGGAAATGGAGGTTGAGGTACCTGCCCCAGGGTTATGGTGAGGATTAAATGTGATCATATAGAGCAGCAGTTTGCAAAGCAGGGTCCCAGACCAGCAGCCTCAGCATCACCTGGGAGCTTGTTGCAAGTGCAGATTCTCAGACCTACCAAGTCCCAGACTCTGGGGCGGGGGCCAGCAGTCTGGAGCAGCAGGGTCTCCAGGTGGCCCTCATGCACGCAAAAGCTGAGGGCCGCTGGGCTAGGCGTCCTGACGTATTCGCTGGCACTCAGGAACTGGCAGCTCTTATTATTTAAACTCCCCCAAGGTCATTCTCTTAGTCTGGGTTCCCCGGAAGCAAACCCTGAAATCGGGATTTAAATGGACTTGGTTAATTTGGGATGTGATCCAAGGAACACTGGTAGGGGAGTGGGAAGTGAGGCAGGGAAGAGAAGGTGGTCAGTAAAGGGTACGTTATGGAGCAAGTGGGGGCTTGGAGCGAGGCTAGAACATGCATCTTAGGGTGCAGCCTGGAGGCAGCAAGGCCGCGGGGACACGGGCGGGACGCTGATCAGACCGCCAGAGTCATGCAGCTGGGACTCCATCATGGGATCAGCCTGGTTCCAGGCCGGGACTCTTTACACCAAGTTATCCAGACTGTGCAGGGCCCAGTTAACTGAGCCTGTGTGACGTGAGCACCCACGGAGTGTCACAGCTATTGTTGGGTGGGGACTGATCTCAGTCAGTGTCCCAGCATCCCTGTCACCACCCCATTTGGTCCTGTACCACAAATCACAGGAGAACTGCTATCCTGAGTATAAGAAGTGGAGTTGGAGCTTAGAGTCCTCAGTGGCAGGATATAGAAGAAGATGAGGCAAGAGCCTTAGAGGATGAGTCTGGTGGCCCAGTACAGTGAAGACTGGAGAACTCTGCCTTCTACAAGAAAGAAACTTCCATGGAATGAAGTTTCATCTGAAATCCTCTAGGTCATAGCCCTTGCGTGGGATTCCTCAGCAAGGCTTCCATGTAAGAATGAGGGAGAATTGAGGAACTGGTTCTGTAGCTCATTTCATATAGATACAATTTCTGTAAACTCTGCCCAACACATCTAGAAGCTGGGTCTCTATGCAGGCTATACCAGTGTAACTCCTTTAGACTAAAGTGTAAGTGACTAAACAAAGTTGCCATGGATTTCTTGGAAAGAAGGCATGGAAAGAGCACAAGTTTTGAAAACAGACCTGGGTTTCTCTCTTGGTATCGCCAGTTATTGGCTCTATGAGCTGGGGCAAATTAGCCATGATTCCTCTTTTTATTTCTCTCAGTCCACACTTACTGAGGACCCACGTATGAGTCTCCACGTGTGCTATTCACTGTGCACTTGAGGAGCTCAGTCTGGTGGTGGAATCAGATGTGCACCCAAATGATTACCCCACAGTGTGACTGAGGCATCATAGAGGCACGTGCCAAGGGCTTGGGGCTCATTAGACAGAAGTGACAAGTTCTTTGTAACCTGGCTTCAGGGTGACTGGGCAGCAGAGGAGAGGACTCAGGGTGACCTGGTTATAGCCCTGTGTATAGAATACGTATATCCAGGAGAACCAGTGGGTACCCCTTAAGTCATCATTTAGAGAGGCGATGGAAGAGGCTGCCGTGAACGCTGAGGAGATCGTGGTGAGATGCAAACAGGACCGATCGTCACCGTTATACACCACCAGTTTCTGCCCTGAGCCCCTGAGTGCCCTCCACACTCTGATGCTCTGGCTGACCCTCCCTGGTGACCCCCAAACCTAGCAAGTGAAGGGTTAATGCCTGGTACAGCGGGAACTGTCAGGTTCTGGTGTTGAATGGTGATAATTCTGGCAGGTTGGTGCCCCGCCCCAATAGGTTATTCAGTATTTTGAATATCCCCCAGGATTGGAGGAAGAATTCGCCCTCTGGGAAAGGCTGTGGTATCCTGGCTGGAGATCTTCAGAGAAAGTGGGGAGAGGCAGGCACTGGCCTGAGGATCCTCTGGGAGCCCCCTTCCCTTCTTGGGGCTCTGTGGGCCCCGCACAGCCAGGGGGGCCTCCCTGGTGGAGGCTAGCTCGCAGGCCAGCCCTCGGGACAGCTGCTGGGGTCGCAGACAAAGAGAGCGTCTCTTTGCGGCCCAGGCAGCCTGCCATCCCCCTGTAAGGGGATCCGGCAGGCAAGCCTTGGAAGCTGCAGGAGGTCCCATCAATCACTGAGCATTTCATTATACCTTGGACAACATCCATAATGGAATAAAATGTCAGTAAGTTTACTAGGGGAAAAATAGTAACTTCTCCATAGCCAGTTTGTTTTTTATTGATAGTAATTTGCAAAGACATTGCAATATCTCCAAAGCCATCGTTAATAGCCTCACGGCATGTCCATTTTGATGTGCAAATGAGCAGATGCGGAGTCACAGACAATAATATATCGCCTCCGTTTCAGCCCAAAGTAATAAATCCGTCTCAGAATGTGTCCCAGTGCCTCCCTGGGAAGTCCTTTCTTTTTGCACATTCTCTCTTTCTAACTCTGTCAGGGAGTTAGAAAAGCCATTCATTATTTTTCCAAGAGAAGGGGCTCCTCTCCTCCTCACAAGCAGAGGGGGAGGCGCCTGCGTCTCAGGCCTTTGCTACAAACTGAGATGGGACCAGCGGGGCATGGGCGTCCCCTCCAGACCGGTCAGTTCCACCCGATGGCCAGCTGGTAGCTGGTTAGCCTCTTCTTGTTTTTGAAGAACCCAAGCCTGACTGCTCAAAACCATTTCTTTCTCTCTTATTAATGTGTTCCGCTAATATTTACGGAGCCGGGACTTCCCTGGTGGCGCAGTGGTTAAGAATCCGCCTGCCAATGCAGGGGACACGGGTTCGAGCCCTGGTCCGGGAAGATCCCACATGCCGCGGAGCAACTATGTCCGTGAGCCACAACTACTGAGCCTGTGCTCTAGAGCCCGGGAGCCACAGCTACTGAAGCCCACATGCCTAGAGCCTGTGCTCTGCAGCAAGAGAAGCCACCGCAATAAGAAGCCCGCGCACCGCAGTGAAGAGTAGCCCCCGCTCACCTCAACTAGAGGAAGCCCGCGTGCAGCAACAAAGACCCAACACAGCCAAAAATAAATAAATTTAAAAAAAAATTTACGGAGCCATTGTCACACTCGGCCCCCAGGTTAGAGTGTAGGATCAGAATAATTATAGCTGTCACTTATCTGAGCATCTGTGACGTGCCTAGATGTACATGTGTTATTTCATTTAATGTAATCTTTGAACAGCCTTATGATGTCAGCGGTGCTGTCACCGTTTTAATGACGAAGGATTTTGCATTTCAGGGAAGTATAGTCATGTAAAAATATTTATTGTTAATAATGACATATAAACAATAAAAGCAGTCACCGCTGAGCCCGTACTACATGCCGCGCCTGCATTAGACACTTTCTGTGTTATCTCGTGGAATTCTCACAACCACCCCATGAATTCCAGGAGACCATATCCCCATTTTACAGATGGGAAAGTGGAGGCTCAGGAAGGGGAAGCTGCACATGCCAGATCACGCAGTCAGATAGTAGTGGAACCTGCATTTGAATCTAAGGCAGCCCATTCCCTATGGCTGTTTCCCCACTCTCCCCGCAAAATGTGTATGCGCCGGTCTCAGCCTTCAGGGGTCTTGAGCCCAGGTACCTTTAGAACCTTCTGGTTAATTTCCCATCAACGGTGATAAATGTTTAGCAACCCCTGAGCTTGTTTTGGATGTTTACTTGAAAGCTATAATAGAATTTCTTCTTTGCTGAGCAACACACATCAGAAATTTCTTAAATACTAGTTTTTTTTTTTTTTTTACTAAGTAGGCAGGCTAAGGAGAGCGATTGATTCTCACTGACCTGGGTGAGAGCTTTCTGGTCTTGGTAGTCCTGAGATTTATATAAAGAGAGAGAAGCTTGTGGGGACTGGGTGTCTGGGGTCCCGAGTAGAGGAGTGGAGCCTGTGTCCATGGACAGACACTGGGTGTGGCCACGTGTGTGCCGCTGGGCATCCGCAATGAAGGTGACCTCAAGAGGTTCATAGCCTGGAAGGGGGGGAGACCCTTTGGTAGACACTGAGAAGGTGACTGTTGCTGTCTCCTCAGCCCCAGGTCCTCTAACCTGAGGTCTCTGGGTCTTCAACCATTCCTGGCATGGCGGAGAGTCCCATCTTCCCCCATCTTGATCATCTTCCTCTTGCCTTACCTTTCTTAACCTGGGGCCCTGGGAATCGCACATTGGTGCAGCCAATGGGACCAGCCCCTCCTTGCATCTGGGCTCTCTGCTCCCCCTCTCGCACCCTCGCAGGATGTCAGTGTGGGTTTTAGGAGCTCTGACCCACTGTTGGCATCGTGCCTGACCCTGTGTGGTGAGTCACCAGCTAAGGGGAAGGTGTGGTCCCTGCCCTCAATGAGCCTTAAGTCATGGTACAGAGACAGGATACACAGGCGTACACGATTTTTAACAACAACAGTTAACGATAAGGATTTGGGTGACAGCAAGGTTTTCAGACACTCAGTGTGACAATTCAGAGAAAGGAGAGGCCGTAGTGGGCTGGAGTGGTCAGGGCTGTAAGTTGTCAAGGACAGGTAGGAAGTAAAGTGTGGACATGCGGGAGGGAGCAGGGACATGTCCAAATGTGGCAAGAGGGATGAGCTTGGGTGGGGTGGTGGGTTGCATTTATGCATTTGAAAGTGGAGGAAACTGAGGCACAGAATGTTGAAGTGATTTAGTCAAGGTCAGAGATGGATTTAAGTGTGCTGTTCACACCCGGGAAAATCACTCCCTGATTTGGGCCCCAGGAATGAAGGCTGGCAGACCCACTCCTCCAAACCACTCAGCAGGCGGCCCTGAGCTGCTGCTCTGGGCCAGGTTCTTGGCAGCAGCAAAAGCCAGTCTGGCCTGAACAGGGAGCTCCTGGACTGGTGGATGAGATCGCTACTCCTCCCCGCAAAGCCGTCTGGGAGCTGGCAGGCTGTTGGGAGGCCTTGGGTGTGCGGCTTCCCAGAGACAGCCTAATTTCCGGAGGCTGCAGCGTACCGCTCAGGCGCCACCTGAGACATCCTGGAACTGAGTGTAGGCGTTGCCCTGGAGACGAGAAGCATCTTTATCACGGGTGCCTGGTCCAGATCTGGGCTCAGCTATTGAGGGTGTGCATTCACAGCTCGGACTACGTGATGGCGTGTTTGCAAACTCCCAATGCACAGTTCCTTCAGCGCGCTGCGATGCACATGACATTTACACACCTGACACACCTGCTTAGTGCTCGAGTTCTCCAGGCTTTGCTGTGCATTTCTGGGAGGCAGCTCCCTCTCTTGAGGTGACAGGTCAGGGCTGTTTCCCATTGACATGTGCACGGTTGGGTCAGCACTGTCGCTGCTTTGTAGAGTCTTGTCCCCTAGTGTCCCTTTGCAGGAATGTGCCACAGATGCCCTCACTGGGGAGGGCTCAGCTGTCCCTTGGTCCTAATGATTCCCACACAGGACAGCTCTCTTACATGTTAACAGGTGTGTAAGCAGCATCTGCTTACACACCTGCAGGGATGGGGGCTTACTTCCTCCTGGGGTGGCAGATTTTCTTCTTGATATAACTCTCCCTGTTTGCAAGATCTTTGTGTTAGCTAAGATCAGACTTTCCATAACTCATTTCTTCCCTCTGGATCACGAGGAGGTGACAGGACCTGCCTATCGAGACATTTTTGGAGGCAGAGAGGCCTTTTGCAGCCTAGGAAGGGTAGGGATGGAGAGGAGAGGGGTCCAGGGGAAGAAATTAAACGAGCCAGACTCAGTGGGTGAGGGTCAGTGGAAGAAAGTTGTATTCTGTCTGATGCCAGGCTCCTGGCAGGGTGTCTGGAGGGACAGTGGACCATTAACTAGGAAAAGGGGGAGGACGAGAACAATGTGGAAGTGTCCAGAGGCGCTTCAGGGAGGGTTGGACCACAGCCTCATCCCCTGGGCTTCTCTGAGAAGAGCCTTAGCCAGGAAGGGCAATGCCAAGGGTGGAGCCAGGTAATCTCCCCTCTCTCCGGGGCCTCTGAGTCTCTGCTGTTCTTCCCCGCCTGCAGGCACATACATGGGATGCTTCAGTGACGACGGCCAGGAGAGAACTCTGAAGGGGGCTGTGTTTTTTGACTTGAGAAAGATGACCGTCTCCCACTGCCAGAATGCGTGCGCTGAGCGGTAAGTGTGGGACCCTGACCATCAGCTCCACTGGAAATAAGGTCCAGAAAGTGGAAGTGGTGTCCCTGAGGAGATGCGTCCGCTTCCAGTTGGCTGTCATAGTGTAAGCAGAGCTCGACCGATCAGATCCCAGTTGTCCGGAACAAAGAAAGTTTACTGACGGCACGGCAGGGGGTTATGGAAAGAGCTCTGGGCTCAGTGTCAGGAGAGCCGGGGTTCACTTCCTGCAATGCCAGGACTCACCCTTAGCCTGGCCCCAGACCCAGCTGCCATTCCTGGAACCAGACCTCAGTGCCCTGGGCCAAGGTCAGGACTCACCCCAGGCCCCGCTCTGCCTGCAGGTCCTACGTCTATGCCGGTTTGGAGGCCGGGGCCGAATGCTACTGTGGAAACCGGCTCCCAGCAATGAGCATGGGGCCAGAGGAGTGTAACCATGAATGCAAAGGGGAGAAGAGCTCCGTGTGCGGGGGTGTGGGCCGTCTCTCCGTGTACCGCGTGGAGCAGCTGCAGCCCGGCTCCAGGAAGCGTGAGTGTGCCAGTCTGTCCCTGAGTTCCGTCTGTCCCCTGCTCTGCCACCACCCCCACATCTGCAGCCCCTCATCCAAACCACATGGGACCGAACCTGTGCTCCACCTTCCTCACCACCTTCCCCAGACAGGCTCGCGGCAGGGGTGTGGGGTTAGCCTAAGTTCGCTCGAGTTCATGACCGAGGCACATCTTTCCTTATCCTCTACAGGAGAGAGAAACTGATCAGGAGGCCCAGGGCCTAGGTCTAGGTGTGTCTCAGACATGCTGTGTGGCCTCAGGCAGTTTGCTTCCCCTCTCTGGTTTCCAGTCTAGTTTGTGAAGTGCAGAGGCAGACTTTGATTTCTAGCAATGGGGCAGACCAGGTAGTCTGAACGTTTCCTAGCTATGAAACACCTAGAAATGCTGGGTAAAATTGTCTTAAATGCACAGCTGAACTAACAAGAAAGTAAGGAAATCCCTGGCTCCAGGAAAGAAGTGGGAAGTAGGAGTCACAGTGGTGAGATGAAGGTAATCAAGGACGCTGTGCAGCTCTGGGTCTCCGCCAGGGGAAGTTGTTCATCTTGGTGATCACACGGCTTAGGTTTTCATGTCCACAGAGGACAGAAAAGGAGGCTTTGAGCCTGTCAGGGTAGGGAGTTGGATTGAAACTTCTGTATAAAGTTGGATCCAATTTCACTGAAGTATAAATCAGTGAAATTTTACATTAAAAAAAAAAACAACCTGCCAGAAATAGAAAAACTTGTCTGTTTTGACCTGAGCTTTGGGTGAAAAGCAATTTTCCTAAGAATTTATAACCTAAGAGTTTATAATTGCAGGCCTGCGTTTGTCTGCGTTTTAAGGTTCAGATTTGTGCCATCTGCCTGGTCCTGAAAGCTCCAACATGAAGTTTGGCTCTGGGCCATCTGGAGGTACCAACAGAGGCACGTGCAAAATTCTCTCTTGGGATCTCTGCCACCAACCCAGGTGTAAAGGGTTCCCGTAGCTGAATTCCCACTGAAGATGAGTTTACAATTCAAAATTATAGAACCCAGGGGGAAATAATCGACCACAGGGAGAGTAAACTGATACATCAAACAGCAAGACTGAACCTCCCGGAATTTCACCTGAAAGTGCAGAGATGTCATCTCAACAGAGATGACCACTGAGGGGGCCCAGCTAGGCGTTGGTGAAACTCGGATCTGTCCTCATTGCAAGATGAGCTGCAGATCCACTTGCTGTAATTATAAAAGGCCCTTCTATAAATTAATATGGCTGTGTACATTTGCACATTTGGGGGGCCGTCCTCTTCCTGACGGGGAGGGGCCAGGCTGGGAAACAGTCAGAGCGTGGGAGACCTCCCCCCACCGCTGGCGAGTGTGAGACTGCAGGTGATGGAAGCACAGCCCAGCATCCAGGAGCATCAACTCATGAACTCAGCCACCTCTGGCCATGGACCAGGGCTCCGGGAGAGCTGATGGATTAGTTCGAGAACTGGACAGAGCTCAGAGAAAGGGGTCAGGTCAGACGCGAAGACTGCAGAGGGGTTTCTGGGAGAGCTTTCCGAGTGACGAAGGAGTTTGCTAAGCAGTCCGGAAGCCCAGCTCAGAGGAGCATGGGTGAGCTGCAAAGCCAACACTGGCTACCATCTATGGGGTCGGAGTGATGGGGAGAGTGGCTCAGTGCTCAGACCCGGCCAGCTAGGCTATTCCAATGCTTTCTATATTCAGACAGGATTGTCGGGGAACCAGGGCTCCCGATGGGGGAATGGGGACGGGGTGGAGACCCTGACAGTGCACTCTGCGATTCACCAATGAGCCATTACCTCAACAGATGCTCATTGACACCTACTCCGTGGCAGGCCCTGTCCTGGCTCAGCAGTTTGCCATGGTACATGGATGTACCAAGTCCCGCCCTGTCATCTGGGCATCCACATGGGCTTCCTGAGGACCAAACTGCTCCAGGAGGGCTTCTTGGACCTTTGATTTTCCTGGGTTCAAACAACATTAGCCCCCCTGACTCCTCAGCCCTGCCCGCCAGGAGGATCAGGTCTGTACGTGGGCTCTGGGCTGCCCTGGCAGCTCGTCCTGCCTGCTCAGCCACTGACCCTCAGAGATCAGTACTTGGCTCTAGGTTGCCCACTGGTTAAGGGTCAGATGGTCCAGTCATTCAAGCCAGCCTCAGATCTCAAGCTGGCTAGACTTGTTGTCACAGTTAATGTTGAAACGGTGGGACAGCCACCCCTTCCGGCAGGCTGGGGAGCCTGCACGGCTGGCCTTTGCCGGCCTGCTCCCCTCTCAAGGGCGTGAACCGACAGGATCTCTGTCAAGAGGTGACCAGGTGACCGGCCATCTGAAATTTCAGCTTCTCACTGGCAAGGAGCTCTCACAGGAGTAAGAGCCGTGAAGGTGCCCCCCGGGGTGGGATCAGGGGGAGGGGCAGAGCAGGTCATCAGTGGCTCCATCTTGGAGGCGTCCTTCTGCCCCAGGCGCCCCTGGAGCTGTCACCTGGGGAGCGGGAGAGAAGGGTGTGGAATGGGCTGCCCTGGGTCACAGCCTCTTCCCCGACAGTCACAGCGGCGAAGTCTAGAGGCAGCTGATACTGCACTTCTAGCAGCATCCTGTGTCACTGACCTGTTCCAGCTTGTGCCGCGCCCTCACCTGCCCTGTCGTGTCCAATTCCTTATTCTGTCGGCACATACTGGTCACCTGCTGTGTGTCAGGCCCTGGGCCGGGTGTGGGGAGCATTGGGGTGACCCAGATGCAGCCTCCTCCCAGGCCGCAGGGAGGTACTCACCGGAACACTGCTCACCCTCCCTTGCCATGTGGCCCGAAGCCTGCCTCCCTGGAGCCTGTCCCACCCCAGTGCAGCTGACCGAGGACCACAGCCCAGTCCGTCTAGATATTTTGTCCTTTGGGGGCCCAGTCATGCCACAGGACAGGACGGAGTTCTGTGGGTCCTGCACAAGTCATCACCCCAGGCCCTTGCACCAAAATCCAGGGCAGGAAAGTGGCTCTGGGAGATGCAGCCCCATGGGGGCTGGCATGTGTGTGCGTGTCATCCCTCAGAACAACTCTAGCCGCCAGGCGTTCCTTAGGTGAGAAAATGGAGAGTCTCTGAGTCCATGACACGCCCAGATTGCTGACTGAGTCCCTGGCGGTGCCGGGGCTTGATCCCAGGCCGTCGTTAGGATGCTCTGCGTGGACTCTTTTCCCAGCACCAGGCTGCTTTCCTTCATCTGTGCCCTGATAGGTGCGTGCCCTGACGCCCAGACCACTGGTGCCATGGTCGATAGGATGGGCTTCCAGACCCAGAGTTTGGTCCTGCTTTGTCGTTTTGCATGGAGAGAGCCTCCCGCCATGGTGCCGCTGGCTAGAGGGTTTCTGCTCTCTCTAAGAGGTGTGGCAGGCGGAGAGAACCGGGAGAGGTGCTGAGCCCCGGGAGATGTTGTGTTAAAAGGAGCATGGGATGAGAATCAGGACGCCATCCAGAGAAACTCTGAGGAGTCTGGAGGAAATAGGAACAGTTGGTGCCGGAACATTCCAGAAGGTTTGTCCCCACACCAAGGAAGCCAACTAGGGAGCTGAACTTCCCCACCAGAAGGTCTGTAGAACAACTTGGCAGCCTGTGTACCACGGGCTTGAGGAGTATTCCTAGAATTTGGCGGGAGTTCAAGACCAGAGAAAGCAAAGTAGTGGTGTGACTCGACGGCACAGCAAGAGGGAGTGTGGCAGGATTTCAGGTTTCCAAGTCGACTTTTCTTTTCGCGCGTGCGTGGGTAGGACAGAGTTTTCCAGAGTGTCAATCTCTTGGGTCACCCAGTGCAGAATCTAGTACGGAATGGGTGCACGATCCCGATTTGTGGAAGGAAGGAAGGGAAGGAGGAGGAGAGGACGCACACTGTCCCCCGAGGGCTGGCAGGAGAAGCAAGACATGAGTGCAGAAGCTTCAGCAAATGGTCCCTTGTCGGTGACCCCGGCGACCCAGGCTAACGAAGGTTCTGGTGCCTGGTTTCTCTCAGGAGCTTGGCTTGACCACAGCCTCTACGGGCAGTTTGCCCTCTCTGATTGGAAATCTGCCTTTCCTGAGTGTTTTTCCACCTGTTTTGGCCTCTGAAGCCACTGTTTTCCTCTGTGACAGGCATCGAGAATGGTGGGCACCATTTCTCACCGGAACCCCATTTCCTTCCCCGCAGGAAGGACCGTCACATACCGGGGCTGCTTCCGACTGCTGGAGAACGTCACCCACGCCTTCCCCGACTCCCTGGTACAGGCCAACGTGACCGTGGAGACGTGTTCAGGATTTTGTTCCCAGAAAGTAAGAGCAATTATGATCTCACAGCCCTGTCCTTTAACCATCCAGCCTGAGTGGTGGTCTCAGGGAGGGGCAGGTGCCCGTGCGGGGCTGCGGCTGTCCGTCCTCGGAGCCTGGGTGGGAGCTGAGGAGGGAGGTCCGGGAGGGCGGGCGATGACGCAGCAGAGTCGCCGAGGATGCCGGCAGGAAGCCCGCTAACGAGGTGATCCGGGGCTGGGTGGGGAATTGTCAGAGAAGGTTGTAAAGCTGAAAGAATCGTGCCTTTCCCGACGTGAGCTCTTGGCACGAGTGTCAGATGTTAAGTTGACTTGGTTTGGAAACAGGAAGATGCTGGCTTGGGACTTGGGGAGTGCAGATTTTCTGTTATTTGCGCTGACGGCGTTGGGCCACGAATCTGACTTTCGGGGGCTGTAGTCACTCATGTACCTTTGGTTCAGCCTGGGCTGAGGACTGGAGTGTGGCTCTGTGCAGGGGCCGGGCTGGGCACCAAAGCCCACTGTCCCTGCATTGCATGCCAGCTCCAGGGTGGGAAATGTTGATCAAGGCCACGTGGGGCTTGCACAAAGCAGGACCGGGGACGGGGTGTGAAGCGAGGCTGGCGGGACCGGCGGGCCGCCCAAAGGGCTTTGAGAGCTGGGGCTGGAGACCCGTGGTCTCCAGATTGGGCTGGAGGCCGTGGCCCTGGAAATAGCCCCAGGTGGCAGGAGGCTGGGGTTTGGGGCTGCTCCGATGTGCTGGGGTTCAGTAGCCTTGACGGGACTGTGATACGTGGCCGTGTAACAGAGTAGGGCTAGGAGAGAGGAGGGCCTTGGCAACGATGATGGTCTTTACCAACAGAAGCTAACAGGTACTGATCGTTTATTCCAGGTTCTGTTCCAACTTTGCACGTGTTAACCCATTGAATCCTCCTGACAACCGTAGGTGCTCTGATTAACTGCATTTTGCAGGTGAGGAAACAGAGAGCTCGGGCATCCTGCCCGAGGCCACACGGCCAGGAAGGGGGAGATGCAGGATTTGAACTCCGCCTAGCTCCGTAGCCTGCTGGTTGTTAGAAGGGTATAGGGCGTGGGCCTCAGCCAAAGCACACGTAGTTGGACACAAAGAAGCACTCCCTGCAGGGGGCCCCGACCCACAGGGAGCTGCCGCGCTCTCAGCCCTATTGAGATGCTTCCCTTGGAGGTGGGGGGAGACAAAGCCTTTTTCCTACTCGCTTCCCTCTTGCACAGTCGCGGCCTTTGAAGTGGCTCTCTGACAACTCTGGCATTTCCAAAGCCACTGCCAAGGATGTCTTAGGCATCAGGGCTCATGAGACACAATTCTGGGAGCCGAAAAGACTGTTTGTTGATTCACAGACATCTGGCCTGGGGACCCCTTCCGCCCCTCTCCCCCTGGTGGGATCAGAGCCAGTAGAGATGGCAGGGACACCTGCTCGCCCAGCAGGGGAGCAAGCCGCCCTCTCTGGGCTTCCTTCACACCTGCAGTTCAGAGCGGCTCCCTGGAGGGCCGCGCACTGGAATCAGAGGAACTCAGCTGATCTGGGCCTGCTGAAGGCCAGCCTCCCGGTCAGCAGACATAGAGGCGTCTTCCTGTGTGCCAGGCGTTGGGTTGCAGCCTTCCCACCGGTGGTCGGCTCACGGCTCTCAGTGCTCCGTGAGTGGGGATAGTCTGACCCCTGCTTGCTGCGGAGCTAGTGCAGGTTTGCAGGAGTGAGAGCTCTCACACGCAGGCACAGAGCGACGGGGCTTTACATCCCACTCTCGACACCATGCCCCGTGCTTTTCACGCTGCTGCCGCCTCTCGGTGTGATATCGGCGGGGGAAGGGGACAGGCGAGTTAGCCGGAGGAGACAGGAGACAGGAAAAGAAACAAGAGGAAAGGGAGCGGGCAGCATCATGGCTCTGCCTCTTTGATGTTTTAAATTATTTTCAATAGATAACATGCTCACGTGGAACACAGTAAAAAGACACCAAAGGGGGTCGAGGGGAAAGTCTTCCTCTCACCCCTGTGTGTCGTCCACTCAGTGTCCTTCCTTGGACGCAGCTGACGGACCTGACCTCGGCCAGCCACTCTCGGAGAGATTCTATGAATATTCAAGTGGTTGTTCCTTTACAGAGTCACGATGCCTTTACAAACCCCACAGATGGTAACGAGCCACACACACTGCTCTGCCCCACGATCCCCTCCTCTCTCTTAGACATTGCTCCACATTGGCACAGAAAGCGCTTTCCCACTCTTTTATTCAATTACATGGATGTCCTATAACTTATCTAACCAACGCCCCGCTATTAAGCATTTAGGTTGTTTCCAGTCTTTTGCTTTTACAAGCAAGGCTCTGATGACTATCCTTGTAGGTGGGTCGTTTTGTGTCGGTGGTGGACCTGCCAGATGAAATTCTTAGGAGGTGCCAGGCCAAAGGCTGTCTGTCCTTGTCCTGTGGGTAAACTTTGCCATGCTGCCCTCGGCAAAGGTTGTGTTAATTTTACGCCCCACCAGCTCTGCATGAGAGGGAAGCAAGGCATCCTTGTGCCTCTTCTTTTGGAGAAGATAACTTCAAAGCAGCATCCCAGGTAGACGGCCCGGTATTCTGGGGATGCCTCCCCTGGGGCAGCCCACAGGGGCCCAGAGAATTCTGCCTTGTGGTTACAGACACAGAACTTGAAGATTTTAAACTCTTCAGCTCCCATTTCCAGCCATTCTTCATGTTTACTGACAGAAATCCAGGTCGCTGCAATCTCACATTGCAACGTGCGCCAAAAGATACCCGAGGGTTGTCGATCGCTTATGCCGTTTTGCACCTTTGCCTTTTGTACGTCTCCCCTCGAGATGCGTTTCAAGGGCTGGTTACTTGCTTGGCTCTGGGCAGCGATGCTGCGAATTGTTGAGGTCAGGACAAGGATGAAAGGGCGTCCAGGGTTCTCAGAAATGGCCTTTGCCCTACAGGCGTCAGAATCTGTGCTGACAGCTTGGCTCATATCCTGGCCTCCCCTGTATTGTCAGATGGGGCAGGGACAGTGGCTGTTTCCTTGAATCCCATTGTTTCGATCCACGGAATGTTTGCAGCTGTGAGGATCAGAGTCACCATTTCCAGCTTTCAAGTTGAAAGCAGGTCTTGGCAGGACATACCTGTGGGACAGGGGCCAAACACGTACACTGACGCTTATGGGGGGGATGCCAGCTGCCCCAGGAGATAGAGCTCACCCCTGAAGAAGGGCTAATACAGGAACTGGGTGATTCTGACCTACAGCAGAGGAAGGTCAGTGCCTGCTGGGGATGAAGGAGGCTTGGAGGGAGGCTTCAGTAGGAGGGCTGCAGCTTTTTGGAAGGGTTAGAGCTGGAGGGTGTGGGGCGGCTTTGGCAGGCAGGGGAGGGGCGTGAGGAGTGCATCATAAAACCAGGCAGTGGCTGGGCAGGGGTGAGGTAGTGGGAAGGCAGCCAGCCTGCCCAGAGCGCAGGGCTCCACGGTGCCATGTGAAAGGTAGGACAGGGACAGGCTGCAATGCCCGCCTCCAAGTCCAGATGTTTTTCGGTGGGTAGGAGGGAGCTACGGATGGTGTGGCAGGGAGGGGGCGGTGTGACTGGCGTGGGGCTTCATAGCTGTGGGTAGGATGCTCCGGGGTGAGGGGTGTTCTCTGTGGATCCCTTTGGGAGACAGCAGTCCTTGGGGCCACCCCCGGAGATGCCTTGCCAAAACTGTGGCTGAAGTCCACCTGTGACCCGGCTCTGGAATTAGGGATTCCAGGTAGGGCGAGGATGAGGCCCCAGATGTCATGCTTGTAAGTAAGACCACCATCTGCCTGACGGAGTGAGCCGCCAGTTCCCAGGATGTCCCTTCCTCGCTTCTCCTCCTGCTGCTAGTCTTGGTTCATTGTCTCCTCTTCTCTCTCTCTGTGCTTTCGCTCTTGCTTTTGTTCTCTCTCTCTCTCCCTCTCTCCCTGCAGCTTGACGTGGAGGTGCCGGGGAGCAGCAAGGCTGGCAGAGAGATAAGATTCATCAATATTTAATTTTTAAGGAAATCATGTCTTAGAAATCCCCAAGGGGCTGAAAATCGTTCTGTGTTTTCAGAATCCAATGACGTTGCCGAAGAGGTTATGTTGTAAATAAAACCACATTACTGTCTGCAGCTCTCCCGTGGCTCTGCAAACACCCGGGAACTTGACAGTTTAATCCACTCAAGGAAGCAAAAGGGTTCGGGTCACTGGTGGGGGCAGCCTGGCCCCACAGCCCTGGGATACAGGATCATGAGGCATCGACATCAGCCGTTACCTCCGGGGAGGGAGACAGACCCAGCCTGCCCTGAGCAGACTTTTTTTTTTTTAAACCGTGTTGGTGAAATGTTCTTGTCCGGACAGGAATCTCAGGGTGGCGGAGTCCCGTGGGGCTCCTGTTGTCAGGGAGGGTTTGCTCAGATGGAGCTGGCTTTGTTCTCTTTCCTCGTGGCACAAGTGACCAACAGAAGGCTCACGTCCGAGTCTGTTGCCAGCCACTCTGGGGGGAGTTGGGATCTGGAGAGGACATTCATTTGTTCGTTGGTTCATCCATCCAACATCCATTAGCATCCACCACGTTCTAGACTTCGTTCTAGGTACTGAGAATGCAGCAAGGCACCCCAGACACACACAAATCCCGGCTTATATCCTTGTGGGCAAAGGCAGATAGTAACCAGGTAAGATATATAGTATGTTGAACGGTGACAAGCACCGTGGAGAAAAATGAAGCAGGAACCTTACATATGTACCCGTCGGAAATGAAGACGTGTATCCACTGAAAGTCTTGCCCAAGAATGTGCGTAGCAGCAGCATTCGTAACAGGTAAAAACTGAAAACAGCCCAGGGATTCACCAAGTGAAGGAGTCCACAGCTTGTTATGTCCACGCACGGAATGATACTCAGCGATGAAAAGCAACAGTCCACTGCCAGACAGAACAACATGGGTGGACTTCACAAATATTTTCAGAAAGAAACCAGGCTCACAAAAATATGTGCTGAGTGATTCTATGTATAGACCATTCTAGAATAGACAAAACTCATCTGTGATGATGGAAGTCAGACTAGGGGTTGCTTTGGGGGAGGCGGGTATGACTGGGAAGGGGCCGAGGAAACGGGTGGGGGGGAAATGCTGTGTATCCTGCTAGGCGTTCATCAAAACAGACTGGGTGGTACATTCAGGGTCAGAGTGTCCCATCGAGGTAAGTTATGCCACTGAAACAAAAGTAAAAACACAGCAAGGGATTGGGTGTATCGGTGATAGCAGGAGGGACGTTGCAGCTCGAAATGGGGTGGCCAGGAAGGCCTCAAAGAAGAGGTGAGGGAGAAGGTGAGGGAGAAAACCATGAGGGTATCTGGGGGGCTTCCTTGGTGGCACAGTGGTTAAGAATCCACCTGCCAATGCAGGGGACACGGGTTCGAGCCCTGGTCTGGGAAGATCCCACATGCTGCGGAGCAACTAAGCCCGTGCGCCACAACTGCTGAGCCTGTGCTCTAGAGCCCACGAGCCACAACTATGGAGCCCGTGTGCCTAGAGCCCGTGCTCCGCAACAAGAGAAGACACTGCAATGAGAAGCCCACACTCCGCAACGAAGAGTAGCCCCCGCTCGCCGCAACTAGAGAAAGCCCGCCTGCAGCAACGAAGACCCAGTGCAGCCAAAAATAAATAAATTAATTAATTAAAAAAAAGAAAGCCGTGAGGGTATCTGGGAAAGGACATTCCAGGCAGAGGGCACAGCAAGTGCAAAGGCCCTGAGGTGGGAGCGAGACTGCAGTGGCCAAGGACTGGTAAGAAAGCTAGTGTTAGTTTGCTCGGCCTGTCATAACAAATTCCCACAGACTGCTGGGTGGCTTCAACAATAGAAATTTATTTTCTCTCAGTTATGGAGGCTAGAAGTCCAAGATCAAAGTGTTGGCACGGTTGGTTTCTTCTGAGGCCTGTCTCTCTGGCTTGACAATGGCCTCCTCCTCCGTCTCTGTGTGTCTGGGTCCTAATCTTTTCTCATAACGACACCAGTCAGATTCGATGGGGGCCCATCCTAATGGCCCCAGTTTAACTTAATTGCCTCTTTAAAGGCCCTGTCTCCAAATACAGTCATATTCTGAAGCGCTGGGGGTTAAGGCATCAACATATGAATTTTAGGGGACACAATTCAGCCCGTAACAGCCAGCGTGGATAGAAGTGTGGGAGACACAGACGCAGACAGCTGCGTGCTCTCTGCTGCCGCCGTGGTACCCAGGCTGCTTGTTCCCTCTGCTCGCTGTGATGAAGGTATTGAGCTGGGACGAGACGGGATGAGGGCTTTTCGGGAGAGGATGGATAGCAGTGGGAGAGGCCAGAGGTTGCAGTTCTTGTGATGGCTTTTCACTAACTCACATCAGCAGGAGAACTTGCTTCCAGAAAGCCAACAACATTCTCATTGAGGGTCAGGACACAGATTGGCTTTCTGTTGAGAAATGACATGGGGGCCCCAGGGTGGGTGGAGTCTAGCCAGAGGTACTGATGGGGTTTGTCCAGCCTTTTGTCCCCTCACTCCAAGCCCAGCGGCCCCAGCTGCCTGTGCTGGACATCACCGCAGCTCTGACAGTGACGGCAGCTGTGGCTGAGTGGGTCCTGGTTCCAGGGTTAGGGCCCCATTGTGGCCACTGAGCCCTCAAAGCAATTCTTTTCTTTTTTTAATATATTTTTTAAAATGTATTTTTTGGCTGCATTGGGTCTTCGTTGCTGTGCACAGGCTTTCTCTAGTTGCAGTGAGCAGGGGCTACTCTTCGTTGCGGTGCACGGGCTTCTCATTGCGGTGGCTTCTCTTGTTGCAGTGCACAGGCTCTAGGCACACAGGCTTCAGTAGTTGTGGCTCGCAGGCTCTAGAGCGCAGGCTCAGTAATTGTGGTGCATGGGCTTGGTTGCTCCGCGGCATGTGGGATCTTCCCAGACCAGGGATCAAATCCGTGTCCCCTGCATTGGCAGGCAGATTCTTAACCACTGAACCACGAGGGAAGTCCCAGCAATTCTTTTCTTTATGTGTCTGTTCGAGATTAAAGATCACAAGTGCTGCTTGGGGCGGGGGGGGGAATTCCAAGCTTTGCTTGATCCTGAGCTTTTGGGGCCTTGGACGGGGAGCCAAAAAGAGGAATTTTAGGAACCAAACTCTCAGGTACTCTGCGTGTCAGGAGGGTGGTCTGGGGCCCGCCTCTAGTACAATTAAAGGTCTTAAGAGTTAAGAGTAAGGGAGCCTTTACTATGTGCTGGGTCCTTTTCATGCATCATCCTCCCTTCATTCTCCCAGCACTCTATGGTGTGAATATTATTGCCCCCAGATGACAGATGAGACAGCCAGGACTTGGGGGGCAGGTAGTGATTGGTCCAAGGTCATACAGATATTCAACCATGGCCCTGGGATTCGAGTCCAGGTCTGTTGGATTGTAAACCTGGTGCTTTTTCTCCTACCGGGTGCTTCCTCCCTGGTGCCTCTGGACATGAGCCCATGGACACCCAGAATGACTGCCTACCACTAGCCCCCTGTCCTGGGAGAAATTTGCAACTCAAGCCTCGTCCAGGAAAGGCATGGGGGTAAATGTCCTAGTCTCACTGGTCCTCACGGTGGATCAGAGGGAGAGAAATGAGATCCTCCGACTCTTCCAGGCAGGACAACTCAAGGAATGTGTCCATTTTCCAGATGGAGAAACTAAGGCTCCAAAAGGGGAGGTGATTTGCTTATGGTCCCATAAAATGTTTAAGGGCATTTCTAATGCCAAAGCGAGCACTGAGCTCTGGAAGCAGATTTTGTGTGTGTGTGTGTGTAGGGGTGTGTAGTGTAAGAATAGTGAAAGCATCCTCTCCTGTCCCCACATGGCAGCTCAGCCCTGAGAGAGGGACATGGGGCTGGCAGAGGCAAAGCTGCCCCTGAACCTTGATGAAGGAGGAGGGGGATGGGGAGAGGCCTTCGTGGGGGCTGTGAGGCCTCTGGGAGAGCATCCCACCTACGCTTAGGAGAATAGCCCTCCACTGGTGGCAGCCTCCCCTCCTACCTCCTAAGGGACCACCCGGCCCCAGGCTCTGCATCGCCCTCCCCCGGCTGGGACACCATCCACTGTCTTTTCTGAGTGCCAAGATCCTGGGCTCGCCAAGCCACGCTCAGAAGACACTATTGATTTTCCTTTATTTATTTATTTATGAGATTTTTTTTGCTGTGGGCAAAAAATAAAAAGGTTTGTTCAGCGTTTCCCTTAGCGAGAAGTTTTCTCTGCCCACTGCTTCCCTCGTCCCCAAGCACACACCCGATTGACTCCTCTCCTCTCTCTGTGCTCCAGGGGGCCTTCATCTCCTGTTTGCAAGATGCAGGGAGAGGCAGAGTGGAAATGGGGCTGAGTGTCCTACCTGGTGCCTGGCACATAGTAGGTGCTCAAGTAAAATGTTTGGGAGAGGTGAGTGGAGGAATTGCCCACCAGGGAAAGGAGGCCGAGGATGGCCTGCTCCTCTGTGAAGAAAGCACCTACTGTGTGCTGGGCCCAGCGCTGGGCAATTTGGACCTTTCTCATCTAGTTTTCATAACCGATGTGCAAGGTGGGTTTTATTCCTTTTGTTCAATGGTGAAATTCAGAAAGGTTCAAGGTTACCCAGGCTGTGAACGTGAATTCACATTCAGGCCTTCCCAATGCCAGCGCCCCAGCTCTCGCTGCTGTGCGGTGGGTGCATTCTCCTCCCCAGACGGAACCAAGAAAACATATGTAAAAAACCGCCAGGAATTGGCTTGGCCTTCTAACCCTGGCAGGGCCCCTGCGATTTAAGGAAGCCCCCATCAGCCTGAGCACATCTGACCTTGCCCACCCCTCCTGTCCTGGAGAGATGCTGTGTGGGAATCTGTCACCGGCCCTGCACCCCACCCCGCAGCAGGACTGCAGAAGCAGGGGTTAGGTCTGTCTCTTTCCAGGGAGGGCTGGTGGGAATTCCAGACCTCACTGGGGGCTCACAGTCTGTTGGTTAAAGATGTTGAATGCTGAGCTGCCCTGGGTGGGCCTTTCTGTCCCATTCTAACCCAGACACATGTGGTTTCCCCACCTGGAACGCTGTTCCCTCCCTGGCACTCCTGACGACCCCCTAGATGTCTCCAAAATCCAGGTCCAGTCCCCCCAGTGGAGTCACCCCTCTGTAATAGCACCGGTGCTATTAACAGTGGACTTTTCTGGACTTCCCTGGTGGTCCAGTGATTAAGACTCCACTGCAGGGGGCACGGGTTTGATCCCTGGTCAGGGAAGTTCTGCATGTCATGTGGTGTGGCAAAAAAAAAAAATTTATACACACACACACACACACACACACACATATATAAAGAATGGGTAATAGAAGAAGGTAGTTATAAATACCAGCTATGACTATGTGACCAGTTACATAAATAAAGACTGTAATTATCATAAAAAACAAAACCAAACAGACAAACAAACAAAAAACAGTGGACTCGTCACCGGCCAGGGATGCGCTGCTAGAGGGCAGAGGTCCTGTCTCATTGAGCTTTGTCTCCCCTGGGTTTGGGCCCAGAGCCCAGCGCTGGAAGGATGGACAGACACCCCTGTAGATCCCATGCAGCTGGCAGGACATCCCCCGTGCTCACCCTGGTCCCTGAGCAGCGGGGGCGTGGCCCCTGCATTCACCCAAGATGCTTCTCTTTCTCTCCTTCCCTGGCAGGAGTTCCCCTTGGCCATCCTCAGGGGCTGGGAGTGCTACTGTGCTTACCCCACCCCCCAGTTCAACCTGCGGGATGCTGTGGACAGCTCGCTGTGTGGCCAGGAGTCTGAGGCCCAAAGGCTAGCGGAGTACTGTGAGGTCTACCAGACGCCCGTGCAGGGTGAGTTCTGCCCCCGGAGGTGTACAGGCGTGCAGGGCCCTCCTCCTGTGTCTGCCACTGGTTGTGGCACTTGGTCTGGGGGTTTGGACTGAGTATGCGGTCCTGGGGTGGGGAAGGTGTCTTGGTGGGTGGTCCTATCTTGGGATAACGGGAACAGGAGGCCTCCACCATCCCTGGAGGCAGGACACAGGATGCGGGGCTCGGTTTGAAGAGCACCTGACCTTTATCTGAGTCTCTCTGGGGATGAAGGTGGTTTGAGGATGAGCAGAGAGGCAGGGTCTAGAGGGATAGCAGTGGCAGGGTGGTGGGGCTGGGTGACATGGCAGCCCAGTGGCCACGGGGGCCTCCCTGAGCCAGTCCAGGACCTGGGGACCAGTAAGTCCCCCAGGCTGTGTGCCCAGGCTCCAGCATCTTCCTTGTGTGAGAAGCAGGTCTGCCCCCAGCTGACCTTGGGAGTCTGCAGGACGCTGATTCCCACCAGACTCTTACACGGGGAGGTCTCGTCGTCCCTGGGGCTTTCTCTGGCCAGCCGTGGGCCTGTGCAGGCAAGGTCCAGGTGGCAAATCCCTTCCCCTTTTGGGGCCTCAGTTTTCCCATTCATCTCCCAGTGGGAGTCGTGGGTTGGCATTTCCTATCTAGGGAGGTCTGAGAGAGTCTGGGAGTCGCAGTGGAGGTGGGTAACCCTGAGATGACTTCTGGGCTTTCAGATACCCGGTGCACGGACCGGAGGTTCCTGCCCACCAAATCCAAAGTGTTCGTGGCTCTGTCGAGCTTCCCGGGAGCCGGGAACACATGGGCGCGGCACCTCATTGAGCACGCCACCGGCTTCTACACGGGCAGCTACTACTTCGATGGAACGCTCTACAACAAAGGTTAGTGCCGGCTGCAGGGCAGGGAGGAAGGCGGTTCCCAGCGCCCGGGCTGCAGCTTCTCCAGCCCGGGTCCTCCTTGGAGCACTGGAGCTGTGCTTCTCAAACTCGAACGCGCGTAAGTGTCACCTTGAGGGCTTATGAATTCAACATAGCTTCCTGGTTTGCATGCCCCCCTCCACCAAGAGAGTGTGACTTAGTCGATCTGAGATGGGGCCTAGGAATTGGCATTTCTAACAAGCTCCTAGGTGGTGCTGACACAGCCAGCCCTGGGACCACACTTGGAGAGAAAATTCACAAGATCTGTTCTGGATTCAAAGGGAAAGCCTAGTAGCTTAGATTCCCTCTCTGTAAACATTTCTTGAGTTTTCCTTAATGTTTAGAACCCTCAATAATTAGGGGAAACTGACTTCATGTGTTCATTTCTTTTTTCTTTTTTTTTTTTTTGAGGCAAGTGTAGCTTATCAAAATAGGATTTTTTAAAACGAGGTCCAAAAATCTTCAAGAGTTTAATGATTTCTAATATTTCTCTTGTAGAAATAAGAGGCCTCATTATGTCAAGTAAATGAACTTTAAAATGGCTCGAATCTGTGCACTGTTTAAGACTAAGAACCTCAGATAAGCCAAGTGGGATCTATATTTGGGGAAATATATTCCTCTGTTGTCAAGTGTTAACAACAGTTTCTCTGGGATTCTTAGAGTTTGGTTGAGGAAATGAGGATACTATCTAACAGCCTGGAGAAAACACAAACTTCCTGAGTGGGCAGCGGGTTCTGGAATCACCCACAGCCATCTTGGTCTGGTTGGGAAAAAGCCAAGGGTGTGCATGTAACCCAGTTTCATCACCCCCGGGAGTCTTGAGTGTTACGGCAGCTACAGGTGAAGTGACCAGATGAAGCACATGGACCTGCCCACTCCGGCCTAGTCCCCTGGGAACCACCTAACGTGTACAGGCTGCAGCTACCCACCGTATTCATCTAGAAAGAAGGCCTTTCCCTTATTCAAACAGCTGGCTGTCTCAGTCTACAAATGGCTAAGTGGCCCAATGGCTCGATAGCTGGGCGTAATAAGGATTGGGTCGACACTGCCTCAGAATGGCTTTAGAGATTCCCGATGCATCTTTGAGCCTTACGAGACTGGTTAGGTGTAGCCACTGGCCTCAGAGCACTGTCAGAGCAGTCACACACACACACACACACACACACACGCACGTGCACACACACGTGAAATTCGCAAGGAAGCTCCAATGCCAAAATGCCAGACCGTCACGGGCGAGTGTGGTCTGAGTTACGCGGAAAAGTGGTACCTGTTGAAATAGGCGAAGGCAGTACAAAGGGCACCCTGGGCCGCAGGGTGTCAAAGACCAGATCTCATGTTTACTTGGCTCGTGGTTTGACTCATTCTTTCCTGGAACTTCCCAGCTGTTGGACAGAATGAATCAAAGCAAAGACTTTTGGTGTTCGGCCCGTGGCAGAGATGAATTTGAAACATGTGTTGAGTTTCAGCTGGTGACCCCAGACTTACAGACTCAAAGGACGCTTGCATTTTCCAGGCATCAAAGACTTGCTGTAGATACGAATACTTCGCAACCATTCGTGAAGGGGGGTGGGGGGGTGGGGGGGACTCATTTATGTTTCCAAGAGCCCGAGGCAAGCTCACGGGCAATTTTGGAGCTTGTCACCAGAGCTGGATGGCACGGGCTACGTTGAGATGTGGCCTGGAGACCAGGTTCAGGGGACATCTTTCCAGGAAGCCTTCTGTGACATCCCACTACACTCCCAAACTAGTCCGCCTTACTCTTTGTTCCCATGAGCCCCTATGCTTTGTATTACACTTGGGCTGCCCCCCCACTAGACTGTAAGCTTAAAGACGGCGTCTGAGTGTTACCCCTTTGTCCCCAGTGTAAAGTCCAACACAGAAGGGGCACACGATGATATTTGTTGACAAATGTGTGACTCTGTGTAGGATGGGTAGAGTCTCCACAGACGCAAGACTGGAGCCCAGTAACAGGACTGTGGCGTAAGGTCAGAGGGTAGGACTGTGGCGTAAGGTCAGAGGGTAGGACTGTGGCGTAAGGTCAGGGGGTAGGACTGTGGCGTAAGGTCAGGGGGTGGGGCCACAGCTGCTGACTGCCCTTCGGCCTGATGATGGGGACCCTGCCCCTTCTGTGGGGAGGCCTCGCAGGGACACACAGAGCCACGTGGAGAGAGCCCTGGCTCTGACGCTGTGGTGCTGTGTGATCTTGAGCCAGTCACACACCCACTCTGAGCCTCAGTCTCGTCATCTGGCTGTGCCTCCCGCTGTGGTCAACGCACAGGGTTATTTGCAGTGCTCGTGTGACATAGCCACGCAGATGCCCAGATGGATGCACTGCAGTGTCTAGAGAGAGGGCGTGATCGGCTCTGCCTGCTGACTGCTGGGATCTATGGGAGGTGCCTTACCTTCTTTCTCCTGCAGACGCCATCTTTCCCCACTTAGATGCCTCCTGCCCTCACTGTCTCTTGGGCAGGGTCAGGCCCTATCGGCCATCCACAGGCCATCCCAGTGCCCTCTGCCGTGCCCCCAATGTCGGCTCTCCCTCAGGGGTGCAGGTTAGCGTTCAGACCCGTCTGCTGCAGTGGCAGCGGGGGCTCCACGATGCCTTTCTCCCGGGCAGGGTTCAAGGGCGAGAAGGACCACTGGAGGAGCCGGCGCACCATCTGCGTGAAGACCCACGAGAGCGGCAGGAGGGAAATTGAGATGTTCGACTCGGCCATCCTGCTGATCCGGAACCCGTACAGGTCCCTGGTGGCCGAGTTCAACAGGAAATGTGCCGGCCACCTGGGCTACGCAGCTGACCGCAACTGGAAGAGCAAAGGTGAGCAGAAGGGGCCGGCGGGGTGGGGGGAACCGTTGCAACTTTATTCGTGGGGTCAGTCTGCTGATACACGCTTACTGAAGTCCTACTATGTGCCAGGCACTGGGCAAGGCGCCAGGAGCCCAGGCTACAGGGGTCACAGTCTCTGCCCTCAAGGCACAAACAGTCTAGCCTTTGGGCAATGAATTAAAGAGACACAAGTCAGGATAGCGAGTGATATAAAATGAAGCCATCAGAAATACAGCTGTGTCCAGCAGTGTGGGTGGCATGATGAGACACGGGGCCTGAGGCTGGGCAGCCTTGTGCTTCCGTCCCTGTGTGACTCCGGATCACCTAAGGCTGGTGGGTGTCCCCGCCTTTCCCTGTCACCCTCCCTCTAGAGCGGCCCTCATCAGCCACCCCTGCCCTCCTGCTGACTCCCCTTGAGCATGCAGGCAAGCTGAGCTCTGATCCCTCCTGGGTCTCTTACCAGCCCAGTGACCCCAGGCAAGCTGCAGACCTTGTCTTCTGAGCCTCGGTTTTCTCACCTTAAAAACAAGGGTGGTCCCATCTCGTAGGGTCGTTGTGAAGGTTAGAGAAGGCAGATGCTTCCCACAGCATTTTAGTGTCTTAACAGCCCAGTTATGGAAGCGATTTTTGTTGGGATGATTCTTGACCTTTGCACCCTTCTCCCCACTTAAAGAAAAGACCCACCGAGTTTCTAAATTTGCTGAAAACAAACCTCATGGAGCAGATCACCTGCCAGAGATTGCAGTGGCCCCATCTGTGGCCTCCTTGTACGTCACTGGTTACACCGGCGATTGCACCCACAAGACACAAGAAGCGTCAGTTAGGCACCCCATTCACGTAGCTGTGTGGGAGGCCCTGGGACAGGAAATCCGGTCTGCACAGCGTCTTCATCTGACTAGGAGGCACAGAAGCTGCCCCACACACACTGCTCGGCCCCCATTACCCAGACTGGATGTGCAGAGCTGCCAGGGCAACATCAAGGTGAACCGAGGGTCATCTCGACAGAGAGGCCCTGCCTCGGTCATCTTTGACTCCACTGTGTCCCATAAGCCCGAGACCCCGGGCTCTTGCCACGCAGGGACAGTCCCAGAGGGCGAGGTCCACCAGAGAGAGAACCAGTTCTTGGAACGCACAGTCCCCGTTCGTCTTAACTTGGTGTGTTTCCAAGGAAACTGCTGGGGGAAGGTGGACCTGAGGTCACAGCTCCCAGGCGGGCTTGCAGCTCTTCAGAGCCTAGCCTGACAGTAACCCTCCCCTACACGAGGTCACCAAGAGGGCCTTCCTCCGTGGGAGATCGGGTAGGTCGCCCTGGGTGGTGGACGATGGCGCATCCTGGCCCCCAGGAGGCCAGCAGCCCCACCGGGCCCGGGCCCTGACACAGCGCCCCTTCTCTCCCGCCCAGAGTGGCCGGACTTTGTCAACAGCTACGCGTCATGGTGGTCCTCGCACGTGCTGGACTGGCTCAAGTACGGCAAGCGGCTGCTGGTGGTGCACTACGAACAGCTGCGGCGCAGCCTGGTGCCCACGCTGCGGGAGATGGTGGCCTTCCTCAACGTGTCCGTGAGCGAGGAGCGCCTGCTCTGCGTGGAGAACAACAAGGAGGGGAGCTTCCGGCGGCGTGGCCGGCGCCCGCACGACCTCGAGCCCTTCACCCCCGCGATGAAGGACCTGATCAACGGCTACATCCGGACGGTGGACCGGGCCCTGCGTGACCACAACTGGGCCGGGCTGCCCCGGGAGTACGTGCCCAGATGATAGGCCCCGGCCCGCTCTGCCCACCCGGCTGGGAGCCGGCCGCCCCCGCGGGGCTACGCACGTGCTCCAACGCTCGGGTGCCCCCCTGGGATGCTCGGGTGACGATGCCACCTGCAAGGAGGTTCCCCACCCGCCCCCAGGGCTGCCTGCCTCCCGCACGGGGAGACTGGACGTGAGCCCCGGCCAGGCAGACCCGATGTCACAGGATGGACGCGAGGGAACACGCACTCCTAGCCAGACCCGCTTAGACCTGCCACTCGCTGCTCACAGTGCCCCAACGCGCCTACGCCACCACCCCGGCTGTGCCAGACACTCCCAGACTTGCAGGCGCGAACGTTGATGCAGGCGTGTGGCGTCTGCACGTTCCTAGGGGCTGCCTGTCCGTCTCTCCCACACACTGACACACACGTGCACCCTGGGCTCTCGGAGGCCCCGGGCTTCCTGTTTCCAGCCCAGTGCAGGCTTGCTGCTCAGGGGCTTTGACTGGGGGATACTGGGCTGGGTGAGCTTAGTGCTCTGAGGACCCGGGAGCCCGGCCTGGAGATGGGCTCCCAGCCTGTGCCCGCCGGGCCGGGCAGCCCTGACCGTGCACCTGCAACCCACAGTGTGTGTGGTGTGATGACCGGGCCCCGCCAGCTCTGCGGCCCTGCCGCTCCCTTCGCTGGGGGTGGGCTGGTGGCACCATGGGTGGAGCGGAGCTGTCCACACAAACCCCGCACCTCAGGACCGGCCACAAGTTCTGTGCACCCCCGACCCCCCGTCCAAAATCAGCACTCCCTGGAGTGGGCGCCTCCTTGCCTGGCTTCTTTCTCCGACTGTCCCCATAACGCTGGGGACTCGGGCCATGTCCCAGAAGCAGGGTGTGGGGGCGAGGAGACAGCAGGGCAGGGAAGGGGCTGGGCCTCCAGGGGAGCCCGAGACCTGGGGGCCCCGTACACCAGCAATGCCAGCAGAAGGGGGCTAGGGATGGGCATGGGCAGACCCAGGAGGGATGAGTCTTGGGTGCCGCTGGTTGTCCCCCCTATGTTGACGGGCCCCTGCTCTCCACGGGGTTGCCCCGGGTTCATGAGGAAGGGGGGTGGCATGGCCTGTCAACCAGGCTGCAGCTCCTGTCTGATCCCCACTGGCCCAGCCCTCTTTGTCTCTCTGTTATTCACCCACCACTTCCTGTCACTGGGCCTCTTTGTCACCCCCTCTGTTTTCTGTGAAGCTATCTTTCCCACTCGTTCATCCAAGAAGGGGAAGGGAAGTCCCGGGCACTGATGCCTGCTGCTGTGTACAAGCCTACGGGCCTCCTGAGAAGGTGGATTCATAAGGTCCCCTCCCCCACTTTCTAGTGGGGATTGGGGAGGGGTTATCACAAATGAGTGAGAAACCCGGTGACAGAGGAGTGTGTGTGCTGTGCGGGCTCCCAGGGGGTCAGGGAATGCATCACAGTGGCTTTGAACTGGTCTTGAGGAACCTGTAGGAATTATTCCAGCCACGCAGAGGGGAAGGGTAATTGAGGCAGAGGGAACAGCATGTACAAAGGCTCAGAGGCTTAGAAAACCCTTGTATGTTTTGCAGAAGAGGTGAGTGGGTGTGGGGCGTGTGTCTGTCTGAGTCTGTGCAGCAGGAGGACGGGAGTGGGTGGGCGAGGACAGAGGAGGGGACACAGAAAGGGACCCTCCTTGCAGCCACTTAGTGCTCAGCCTGGCCTCTCCCGTTGCGGAGCACAGGCTCCGGACGTGCAGGCTCAGCGGCCACGGCTCACGGGCCCAGCCGCTCCGCGGCACGTGGGATCTTCCCGGACCGGGGCATGAACCCGTGTCCCCTGCGTCGGCAGGCGGACTCTCAACCACTGCGCCACCAGGGAAGCCCGCTAATTACCTTCTTGGGTCGCCCTTTGCTACATGTCTTGGGCTCAGAAATGAGGCTGCGGAGACCAGGGGGCTCAGGTCTGGAGGGTGGGGTCGAGCCCAGGAGCACAGCCCAGGACAGCTGAGACCCAAGGCGGGTTGTGGAGAGCTCAGCTGCACACTGACCCCTGCGAGGGAGGAATGTGGGCGGCCCTGAACTTGGGCAGCCCCTGAGCCCCTCTGCAGCTTCTCCAGGCCTGCGCTGGGCCTGCTGGTCTGACCTCTGCATCAGCAGGAGAAAAGGGGGTGAGGGGTTTGGGAAAGCCGGGCATGGGTATGTCGGACCCTCTGCTCCCTGGCTGGTAGTGGGAGCTGAGGGCCACTCCCAGTGGGGAAGGCAGGGCCCGGAGGCCTGGCGGACCTGCCCTTCTTCAGAGGGAAGCCCCCCACGCCTTCGGTTTTGCCAGTGAATGGCCTAGAGTATCTGTTCCTGGTGGCCTCCAGGTTCTTCCTGAGGCTCCCCCAAACCCACACCGATGCCGACGCTGTTCTAGATCCTTCTAAAGCATCACTCGGCTCAGCTCAAAGCTGGAAACAGCAGGGTCTTTGTAAACAATGATTGATACAGCATGGCTCCGTGGCCAAGTCTGCGACGGCCCCTGATGAGGCCAGTTCTCCTGAGTTGTAGGTGTAACTGAAACCCACCAGGAGCTTCCACACTGCCTTGGAAGGGGAGCCAGGGGATACCTGCATCCCAGAGCAAACCTAAAGTCTCACAGGAGACCGTAGCACTGAGTGATGGAGAATAGGGAAGCTGGCCTCCTCTGGAGACTGGCGTCCTGGCCACCCAGACGACCTCCAGGGAGGAGGCTCATATGCCGAGGAGTCTGTGAAGGGCAGTGGAGTAGCTGGAGGACCGACCAGGACTGCAGCCAGGGCCTGGCCCCCTGGGCTTCCCGCATCACCCCAGGGGGTCAGGAGAACAGCGGCACCGGCTCGTTCTTCCTGGAAGATGCATGAGTCCGTTCCCTGCTGCCAGGTACCCAGAAACCTCCTCTCCTTCCAGGTGGAGGGCCACCTGCTCAAACGGCCTTGTAGTTTCCTTTGCACCGTAGCCAGGCACGCAGATGGATGGAATGATGGGATCAGGGTGCATCCAGGTCGTGTTGAGTCAGTCCACCCAGCAAGGCACCTGACCCCTGGCACGTGCTCCCAGACACTGGGTGAGGAGGTGCTAAGGTCCTGTGTGTACACGGTTCTCAGCAGCTGTCGCCCAGCTCCTGAGAAACCCAGGAAAGGAATTTGTCCTTTTGGGAAAGTCCACTTGTCTCTCTCCATGTTAGGTCTCATCTATAGCTCTTAGCTTCTCCATAAAGACGACACTGTCCCAACCAGCCACACAGTAAAAGAGGCTCTGTATTTAGAAGCGTGACAAATGCACCAGGAACCAGACCAGAACAGGGAAACCCCGACTGTCTACAGATTCCAACTTTAACAGTAAGGCTGTGGAGTTACACAAACCTGTGTTAAAACATGGAATTCTCATGGGTTTCACTTCCCCTTGTGGATCGATTTGGAAAAACCAAAATATATAATTTTAAAAAACGAAAACTCATTCTGATAATCCCCGCGATATGTAAATGAGAGAGAAGAATAGACAGGCTTCCAAACCCTGGTTAGAAAGCTGCCTAATTACGTGCGCATCTTATAATGAAGTCTCTTACAGCTACAATTAGATTTTGAGTGCGTGAATATGCGATAATGCTTGCATACCAGAATGCACTTTTTTCCCTTAAAAGTAGCAGGAGCTACTTGGTTCTTAGGGGGGTCCCAAGAGGGGAGATGGAAGTGCTGGGATTGATCTTTGTGGTTGCAAGAATTCTTGGGGCTGAAGTTTGATTTCTTTTGGCTGGAAACTTGTTGGAGGTGTTTAAAATGTGATGCCTCCGAAGTAGTTCATTAGCCTTTAGGGAGAAATTGATTGGTCTGAACCCACGTTGATGACCACTCAGCATTTGCCGAGTTGGCCTGAACAAGGTTGTTGGTTGCATCCTCAATGTTCATTGCCCCATTTCCTTTCCCAGCAGACCCTGATGTCCGTTGGCAGGGGTGGGTTATGATGTGCTGGAGCTGTCTCTACCGTCACTTCTGGGGTGGGACGCGTGACCTAGACTGAGCCCACAGCACCCTCCCATCTCTCTGGCTACAGTGATGTGTTCAGGTATGGTCATAAGAGCTAAGGCAATGGAACCAGATGGAATTTCAAGACTTTTTCTGGGAATGTTTTCATGCACTCTGCTGGATGTGAACGAGGAAGTGGGTAATCCTGGGTCTTGATGGTACCTGTCTTGCGATCCTGGGGCAGGAACCGCTCCCAGCATGAAGCTGATAACTGAAGGGAGAGTCGGGAGGGAAGGAAACCAGGTCCTTGGTGACACTGTTAAGTACAGGATCTAGCTTTGCCTGTGACTGGCCCTGCCCGTGGATGGTTCTGTTACATGAGCCAATATAGTCCCTTTATTGTTTAAGTTGGGTTGAGTCTGGTTTCTGTTACTTACAACCCAGAGCTGTGTACAAAGGGCTTGGGTTGAGAGGCCCTGGGGTTCTGACATTCTCTGTCTCTATGGCTGAAGCAGATGAAGACGGAGGCTCGGACAAGAATGAGCTGTCTGGTTAGGAAGTTGCTTTTTACGGGAATGGGGGGTGGGTGTGAAATCCTCAGGAGGAAGCTGTGCTCTGTCAGCCAGGACAAGTAGCATCTTGAAGTCAGTACATTATGAGGTCACCTGCATAGCCTGAGAAAATCATTCCTCTTGGTTGCCCAGCCCACACTAGAAGCTGTCTCCTTTAATCCTTAACCAATGCTATGTGATTATCTCCACTTGACAGATGAGAGGACTGGGATAGTAATCTGCGATGATTATAAAACCGTGGTCCTGTTCTATTTACCGTAACTCCTTTCATGGAGAATATGATGCCGTGTTGGAAGGAATGCTTTGACAAGTTACTTGGATTGAGCGTGAGACCCCCTCTGAGGGACATGTTCAGGTAACAGCTGACGGGCAGTAAACTGGAGGCAGTAACCTGGAGGAGGGTAGGTCTGCGTAGCCCTGCCGCTTCGGTTTTGCTGAGTTGGACACGCAAGCTTGGGGCAAAGCAGAACCGCTGCCATTGGCGGAGAGGTGGGATGATGCCACTGAGAGGTCCCCTCCTCTGTTTTAACCTCTTTAACCCTACTGTGTGCTAAAAATTGGAGGGACAAAGGGAGTTATATGTGGCCCTTATCTTCAAACTCTCCGTGGCAAGTCTGACCATGATACAGTGTGCAGGACAGAGGTCCAGAAAATATGTAGAGGGAGTCAGGAGTCCCAGGAAATCGATGTGAGTACATTTGTCCCCAGTACTCCCTTTTGTGACTGAAGATAGATTTGGGGCCCTCCTGAGAACTTCTACTATGCAGAAGCATTGCAGAAATCTGGGTCCCTGCCGTGGGAAATACGAGCACATCTACCCAGATGACAAACATAATTGCTTCTATAAAAGGAGGAATCTTGATAACAAAAATGAAAACAATTCCAGTTTTGGGGTTTTTTTAAAAAACAGTTCCAGTTGATGCTGGATGCGTAAGCACGAGCTGAATGAATGAACTTTCCAAGGTGTCTTCGGTACCTGCGATATTCTTTTCAGGCTGAGACAGATCCATGGCTTGATGATGTAGCCAGTGATGATCAATTACAGTAAATAGTGTTCTTACAGGTCAGAAAGTGTCACAGATGTCACCCCACATGTGCCTCAGTGAGGTGGACATTATTTCTGTTCGCGGGGAAGAAAAATTTAGTTTCTGCGACCGAGTTGCCCGAAGTTCAAATCCTTTATTTTACAGATAAGAAAAATGAGACTGGGAATGGGAACGGGTTTCCTACGAGGTTCGGCTGTGAGAATGGGTGGGGGAACTAGGGCCGGAATGTGGGCTCCCTCCCCAGAACCACCTGACTGCCCCTGTACGGCGTCCCCATCACTCTTCAACAAGTTGCTGAACATGAGGCACGTGTGCACGTCCAGCTCATTTGGAAGCGACTCCATTCGTTTCACTGCTAATTCTTTGCCAAGATGCTTTTTGGTGGGTACCTGAGTTCAATGTTAAGGGCCATTTATCAAGCACCCCCAGTACTTGAAAATCTGCTCAGAGCAGCACTTTTCAAAGGACCGGGGTTAAAGAGAGGCACCGTAATTGGCACAAGATAGGAGCCCAGAGTTTTCATCCTAAGTTACCAGCACCCGAGGCAACAGAAAGGCCCTGCTCCTCCAAGATATTAATAGATAGGCATCTTTGGTGGACCGGAGCCCAGCAGTCTGTGTGTTTATGTATATGTGTTTGTGCAGATGTGCGCTCCAGTTGCTGACAAACAGCTGCCCCTTTGAATCACATGCCAGCATCCTGACCGCTACAGGTGACAAGAGCCTGGATGCCTGAGAAGCCAATCTTCGTCAGGTCTCCTCCAAAATGGAAAAGAGGAGAAATAAAATCCTCTTAACATCAAATAATTTGTTTATTCCTTCCATTCTTTTTTTAAAATTTGATGATCAATTCACCAACATTTTTTGTTCACTTGAAAGGCTATATTTATGTATTTTTCCACTGGCTTTTAAACCAGTGAAGACAGGAACAGTATCTATCTTTGTAACCTCAGCCCTTAGCCCATGACCTGATATGCAAGAGGCACAGGAAACATTAGTGGAAGGAAGGAGGACGCATGAAAATCTTAAATCGCCTGGCTTGTAAAGTTTCCAGGAAAGTAACATCTTCCTGGAAAATAATACCTTTTTCTTCGTATTTGTGAGCTGAGGAGACGTTGCTGAGACACTTGGTGAATTTTTCCATCCCCTGTTTGTTGAGACGCCTGGGGACTGGGTTGATCTATAAGCATTCATTGCCAGAGGTAAAAAAAAGTGAAGAAATATGGCAGCCCCCAAATGCCACTGGAGAGTTGTTTTGAACTGTTACATAAGTTCTCAGTCACCCATCTGCTCCTGACTCATAGAGAAGAACAGGAGACAGATTGGCAGGATTCTTGTCAAAAGCTCTTCCCCGGATGTTCAGGTAAATGGTCTAATGGTGTCATCCCCACCTTTGCTCCCCATGGGAGCCTCCACTGCCGATGGACGCCATTCTTGTTTGCCTTGGGACAGGTAGCTTCTCTACCTCCTCCAGATCTGCAGCTCATTCCTTAAAGTTAATCATTAAACCTCTAGCAAAACTTTTTTCTTCTAAATAAAAACCTCCTTTCTATTGGAGGCTCCGAGGTGTAGCACACAGAACACCCGATTCACCCTTCCTTTTTCTCCTGAGAGCAATAGAAGAGGGAGAGTGTGTTTGGATGGGTGGCAAGAGAGGGAAAGATGGAGGGGATATCCTCCCTGGACCGACTCCCATGCCCTGGCTCAGGCAGGAAATGAGGAAGGTTTCTCCCCCAGCCCCACTTCCCAAGTTAGGTGAGGTAGAGCCTTTCTCTCTAGGAGATGGCGCAAGGGTGAGAAATGCAGAGACAGAGCAAGGAGAGTCTGCCTCCTAGGCAGCCTGGAGCTCCTTGACCCAGCAGCCTCACAGAGTCTAAGCTCACTGTATCCATTATCTATCAGCAGGTGACAAATTACCACCAAATTTAGGCATAGCTTAGAGCCACAACTTTAAAGAAACATTCATTAACTAAGAGTTCCTCTGGATCAGGAATCCGGGCACCGCTTAACGGGGTCCTCCCACTCAAGGACTCTCATGAGGCTGCACCCAAGAAGTTGGCTGGGCTGCAGCCTCATCTGAGGGTTCAGCTGGGACAGGACTCAGTTCCAAGCTCCTTCATGTCGTCATTGGCAGAATTCAGTTTCCCACGGGCTGTTGGACCGAGGACCTCCGTTTCTCACTGGCTGTTGGCCAGAGGCCACGCTTGGCTCCTTGCCATGTGAGCTTCTCCGTAAGGCTTGATTCATCAGAGTAAGAATGTGAGAAGACCTAAAGAGAGTGTGAACAAGATAGAAGCCACTGTTTTTTGGTAACCTAATCTTGGAAATCACATCCCATCACTTTTACTGTATTGTATTCGTTAGAAGCAAGTCAGAAGGTTCAGCCTACATCCAGGGGAAGGGAGTATATAGGGGCATGAATACCGAAAGGTGAGATCATCTGGGAGCCGTTTCGTAGCTGCCCGCCAACTCCAGCGGAGGACCTTCTACCGTTGAGTCAGTCCCTTCACAGTCTGCCCCGCGGCTGCTTCCGCTGGGTGTCTCCCCAGCACAGAGCCACACCACCGCCCTCAGCACCCTGAGCAATGCTTCCCCAGACCCACAGGCTGGCGGGGCTCCTGCCTACATCACTGTTAACGGTGAGGGCTCGTTTCCTGCCGTCTCCTCCCTTATAATCACAGGCATCACTTCTTGATACCAAGGAGAACTGTCCTGGTCCCCACATTCAGCCTGGCAGGGAACCAACAAGTCAGGAAGACTCTAGCCAGACATCCTAACGGGATGGCCCACTCCTTGGGCTCACCCGTGAAACCAGCTCTTAGCATAATCCGTTACTCCCTGTTCCGCCCAGGCCTCCCCTGCTCCACGGCCACATTAACCTCCATCAGATAATTAAGGGCTTGGCTTTCCATGAGAGGCCTTAAATGTCACCTTTCTGCCACCCAATACGTCTTTGAATGACACAGACGCTAATGAGATGTTCAAATATAGAAAACTGAATGACTCCTTGCCTTCACTGTGACATTTGTTCAGCCGGAGTGATCTGACTACCCCACTACATTACTTATAATTTCCCCCTGACCTTGGGTGGTGGAGTGTAATCTTTAAGGAAACTACCCATTTATTCTCCCTCACCTTATTAGCATTTAATTACTATGACACATTTTCAGATGTACCAAGCATGTTAGGATTATAATTGAATTTTCCCTTCCAACGGCCCAGTAGCCAAGGACAGTGGGACCATCTCGGGCACCACTGAGTTCTGACTGAGGAAGCCTCCTGGACCTGACTTCGTCTCCTGCCCCTCAGAGCACCAAGCAGGGCTTATCCAACCATGGCTGCCCCGTCCAAGGACCCTCTGCCCAGACTTTCTCTCTCTGTCTCTCTCATCACTGGGCTGAGGTTGTTTTGCTGCTCAGGGTCAGGCCAAGTCATGGGGCCAGGAAGAGGATGTCGGGTGCAAAGGATGCCAGCAAACCCTCAGATCTGACAGCTGCGCTGGGCAGTGGATTCCAAAAGTGAAACGTTTTATGCAGACTTTTGATTGCAGAAGAACAACAGATGGAAATAATCCAGAGACACGCTCAGCTATTCTCACTCCTTTAAACACCCACATGCTGTTTCTGTGAATTACTCTGCCATTTTCCCACAGAAATGCCCTGTTTGATACCTCTTGCATGTCCTAACCCCATAGATCACTGAGCTAGTCCTCGGATGTGGAGAATAAGACAACTCTGAGGAGAGGAAAGCTCACCAGACCTGGGATCTGCAGAATTTGGGCTCCAGAACTGTCTGGGCCACTAACCATCCAAGCATCTGTGGAAGATTCCGTCCCCTTCTCTATCACTCAAACATGGCGGTGGAGGTGACATCTGGGTTTAACCTCACGACCTTGTCTTCCCAGCCACAGTTCATTGGGACTCTCTAACCTGAGCTGGGGTGATCCGATTCTCTCTTTTGGTCACTTGGACTTGGGCCTGAGAGACACAAGCCTGTCTGCCAGGTGTGTGAAATGAAACCACGGGAGCGTGGGGTCCATGGAGCACGGGCACCAGTATGCACAAGGTCTCTGCAGAGAGAACAATGGGTGATGTCATTGTCCTGGGAGAAGGAGAACCTAGGAGTAAATACCCCAGAGGGAGACGAGACGGTAGCTGTTAATATTAAGGTTAAATGAAAACCAAAACACAAGACAAAAGTTATGCACCTCATCCAATCACTACCCTCATTTGTCCATATAGTTTTCTAGTCCCTTATCATATGCTAATTTAATTTTTTACCTATGTGAACTAATGTAGACTTTTACTTTCCTCTTTATTTAGCATTGTATTATGAAAATTTCCCCATTTTGCTATAGTCTTTTTTATATCTTCCCCCCCACCAATTTCCTTTCTTTTCAAACCTTCCTGTCCTGTCCCCAGTATAGTCCCAATAGTGACAGCCTGGTGTAATCCATTCAGACCCTTCTCTGTATTCCTATGAATATGTAAAAGCATGTGTGTGTGCGTCTCTATGCCTATATCCATATATCTACATCCATGAACATAGTGCATCATTTAGTGGAAGATAAAAAGGAAGAACCATCTGCATTGTATAATCACATTTTTGCAAAATCAAATGATGGCCCCCAAAATTCAATTTCACTCTTTTAGGAAGGTGGCATAATATTCTCTAGTAAGGATCTCCAAAACAGGGTGCATACACCCCATTGGCACAAGGAAAAACTATTCAAAGTTTTAGCTCTCTTTATTTTTATCTCACCTTTTAAAAATTTCTATTTTGTATGTGTTTATCCTACAGTTAAGATATCCATATTTGGGAGGTGCATGCTATCACTAAATGAGCAATCCAAAAAAAGCCCCTTAGAGGGCTTCCCTGGTGGCGCAGTGGTTGAGGGTCCGCCTGCCGATGCAGGGGACACGGGTTCGTGCCCCGGTCCGGGAAGATCCCACATGCCGCGGAGCGGCTGGGCCCGTGGGCCGTGGCCGCTGGGCCTGCGCGTCCGGAGCCTGTGCTCCGCAGCGGGAGAGGCCACAACAGTGAGAGGCCCGCATACCGCAAACAAAAACAAAAACAAAAACAAACAAAAAAAATACTTAGAGACCACCAGTCTACAGAATCAGAGAACACTTTATCCACACATTGCCCTTTTGATGGATATCCAGGCAATTTCTAGTTAGGGCCACTACAAACTACGCTGAAAAAAGCCTCACTCTACCTATGCATTTCTATACGAGTGCTTTTAGATCTATAGGACAGATTCCCAAAAGTTAAACTGCTGATTCAAAGGGGGTGTGTACTTATAATTTTAATCAATACTGGTGGCCTGCTCTCAAAAAAGTCTGTAACGATTCATATTCCCATCAGCAACGTATAAAATGCTTATTCCCCTGCGTCTTCATGGGCTTTGGGAATTATCAGTCTTTCTCGGGTTTGCCAGTCCAGTGGATGGGTTAAAAACTGGCGTCCAATCTTTAAGGGCCCATTAGGTATAGGTGACGGCATTGGACGAGATGACCTCGAAGCTCCTTCCAGCTCAAGTGTCCATGCTTCTCTAATTATCTGTTATCAGAGCTTACCTGCTCCAGGTGTGTCTCTAGTCCCCACTGACTAGCCGTTTGTGAATCCCAGAGACACCTGTGGAACAGTTGCTAGAAACCAACGAATCCAGGACTAGAAGGAAAGCTAGCTGAATGCCGTCCAGAGGGTCATCTTGACAACACTGTTCAGCTTGTAGAAACCAACTAGGCTAAATCCCTGCAATTTCATCCAGAACAAATACTAAAAAGCAGTGTGTGATATTTCTAGGATGAGCATATTCATAGTAAATATTTTAAGATCAATGGCTGCACAAAATGGTTTTCCTTGGAGTTTCACTTTTCAAATGGCTTTGTATTAAAAGTGAAATTTCAATAAATATTCATGGGGAAATTCATTGATGTGTTTTACCATTTACAGCTAAAATGTGTAAGGTTCTGGGGGAAAAAAAGACGTATGGCGTGTATTTTACCCTCTTAAGAGAAAAGTGGTGAAAAAATGCATGATATGCCTTTGTTTTCTCTGACCGTAAACCCTCCAGGGCAGACAGCTGTGCTTTCCCACTCATGCTACTCTCCAGCCAGTCCTGGGGCAGTTTGCAGCCTGGGCAGAGAGGAACTGCAAGAAGACCTGACAGAGGAAGGGGTGCTGGGAAGTGGAGAAGGCCTGTGTGCTGAGTCTTTTCAAAGTTCCCCAAAGCCCCTTTTAACATCTACCATTTGATGAGCCCTTACTGCATACCTGGCGTGTGCTTAAAACTTCCCGTACATTCTCCCACTGAGTTCTCACCACGACCTTGTGAAATGGTCACCATGATTCCCATTTTACAGATGAGGAAACTGAGCCTTGGCAAAGTTAAGCAATTGGTCCCCACGGTCACACAGCTAGTTAAGTGGCAGAATGAGGATTCAGACTCAGGTCCATCTGGCTCTAATGTGCTTTGCCCCTCGGTGTCCCATCTATAATTTCCCCAGATTGCCAGGGGCCCACTGGGGCCGCAGGGATTGGAGGAAGCTAGGCGTCGCGCTAAATGCCTTCCTGTTTACCTCCCCTGCCTCACGGTGCCTGGTAGGCGTCATTTGGCTGCCGGCTCTGAACACGAGGCATCCCACAGCCTCCGTGACATCATTCTTCTTGGCCCCCTTGCCTGTGGCAGGAAGCTAACTCACACAGGCAAAGCGCTGAAAATCTGGCTGCTTATTCCTGCCAGTTTTCTCAGAGTCTCAGGTGAACGTATTTATTTTTATAATGGCAAGTTGTACCCTTGGCCCAGATCAGATCCCATTGTTCCTTTGCTTAAGATGCTGGAATCACTTCCCATGGCCAACAGAATAAACCCCAAATGCCCCCAGCCCCTGCCTTGGCTTGGCATTCAAAGCTTTCTGTAACCTGGCCACATGACCATCCTCTTCCTCGTCCTAGGATGCTCACCTACCCTAGATGGTTAGCTGTCCTTTGCCCATGTTCGTGGTCTTCCATTTGCCTGGAATGTCATTCGTTCACCTCTCTGACTGTTAGCATCTTAAATACTCTTCAAAGGCCCACTTGAATGGACTTGCGTCCTCCGAGTGGCCTTCTCTGTGTCCCTAGGCAGAGTTCACAGGTCTCTCCTCTGCAGTCCCCACAGTCGCCTTCAATCATTCTGCCACTGACCCTCACTGGCACTTTTCATATCGGCCTTTGCAGCTGGGCTGTGAGCTTTTGAGGGGCAGGGGCCATGCTATTTATCTCTGTTTCCGCAGCATCCCACTCGACATTTGGCTAAAAGTAATAGTGACAATGACAACATCAATGACAGTAATAGTAGCTAACATTTATGGAGGATTTAAAACGTGATCTTACTGAATCCCTCAGAACAACCTCATGACGCCGATACTATATTTACTCCTAGTTAGCAGATAAGGAATCGGGGGTTTGAAAAACGGTGTGGAAATGAGGGAGCTGGCATTTGAACCTAGGGTGCCCAGTTCCCGTGCTAACTTCTCTGACCCATCGGCTTCATTAGGTGTTTGTGAAATGTTTGTTGAATGAATAATCAAACACATCAATGAGCAAATGAGTAATGAGGGGAAAAATCACACAAATATAGAAAAATTATCCACTCCACTGACTAAAGCAAGGCATTTCCTAGCATCTAAGTAATGATCATAAACATTTTCCTTCATCATCCAATGGTGGCCCCCCTGCCACTCGGGAAAATTCCATCAACACACTTATTATAGAAGCCACACCAGTGGGTGTCATTCCAGACATATTCCTAAGGGATATAGAGAAGAATGTCTCATCTTTCGGGGTAGAGGACAATGCTGTGATGATCCCAGGAGGACAGGAACTTAGAGCTGCACCCAGGACGGGAGGGGTGGGTGACTCTGGCTCATTCACAGCCCCTCCCATGATCCTCCGGGGACAAACAGTGGTTCGAAGACTGCTACATGGTGTCAGAGAGTGGTACAGGCAGAAAGTGTTTGCAGAGCCCAAGAAAGCCAAATGGGATGTAGGAAGCAAAAGGGCGGGCAGATGGAGAGCCGCCAGGGCAGAGCAGACACCAGGCTGCAGCTGGGGCTTTGCTTGTGGGGAACCACAGGTGCTAGCAAAATGGAGGTCATGGTGCAGGAATGTGGGAAGGATACCCTGTGCCTTGGTCTCAGAGACACCTTGAGGGCTGGGTGGGCACACGGCAGAAAAGCTTAGCTCGGGGGGAGCCATATTCACCTGGGGTTCAGCCGGGAGCAAACACACGGACTGGGGTGTGGCCCACTGGCCTGCTGGCGGCCACCCAGCCCTGCCTGATGCTCAGAAGTAGGGGGGCAAGCCCTAGAGCATTCTCCATCCTCCCTTCTCCCACCTTCCCCCCCACAGGAAGAATTCTGGAGACATGGGAGCACACAGACTTTCACTCACACACACAAACACACATGCTGGGAAGGCTGGTCAGGCTTCCAGCACTTCACAGCACGAGTCGGCGGATCTTGTTTCTGGAGAGAAACCAGTATGTCCGGAAGGTCTCTGAGCTTCCTCCCTCTGAGAGGCCGCCAATTGGATTTTCAGTCTCCATTTTCATCCATGGCGATTTTCTGGCCTTGCACATGATAGGAAAGTGAACCTAGAGGCCAAGGATCCGACAGGGGCCGGAAGACAAAGGTGCAAAGCCAAAAGGACCAAGGAGGAAAAGACAACACATTTCATGCAGAGGACTGAATTTCTACTTAGGAAGACGGACACAACGTCCTAAGGTGGTTTTGGAAACACACGAAAGCGTTTTCCTTTCTGAACCTGGGAGATGGATCCAGAGGCTGTAACTAGCTCCCTGGGAGCTCAAGATTCTGGTTCTCTTTCCGTAAGAGCTGGGAACCAACGGCAGTGAGTTACATATATAGTCTCTGCAAGAACCACAAGGAATGAGATATGGGAAGTCCCATCCAGTTCAGTGGAATCCATCCATCCATCATCCATCCAGCCGGCCAGCCTAGGGTCATTCGCTCATACAGTTAACATTTATCATCACCTGTTTTGGGTCTACCTTTGGCCTGGTCCTGGAGTCCAGTTACCCTGAAAGGACCTGGAGTCCCCTCTTGATTATCTATGGAAAGGAAGGGATACTAGTGACAAGGACTCTTCTCGGTCTAATTCAAAGGCAAAACAGAGGATAGACCCTCTCAGGTGTGAAAAGTCTCTTGGCTTGAGGACAAGGCAGCAGTTCATCTGGGGCCTGGCCCGAGCCAGATTCTCGGGAAAGACCTGTTCATTCAGGGTAACTTGGACCACTTGTTTAATGCCCTTGCTGAACTCTACACTTTCCATCTTTGACAATCCTTCATTAAGGTTTCATAATGGGAGAAGGCTGAACGATTATGTAAGAGTGGGAGTTTTTCTGCAACAATTTTATGGATATATTTTGAAGGAAGCAAACATATGCCTATTCAACAGGGGGAGAATTATCAGTGAATGTTTTTAAATGACCAATAAAAATGAAATGATCATTGCTCATTGTTTTTTATGGAACATAATGTGTTTTTTTTTTTTCCGATGGAAATATCCAACAAACTCCCCTCCTAGACGCCGGCCGCTAATTACACAGTTAGCACACAGTAATCCAGGCAAGTGGGTTCTCGCCTGTCGTAATTCATCTTCATAAAGATAATTGGTCCAGTGAATGAGACCACAAAATAATTCTGCAAACAGGAGACAGATTCAATAAAAACGGATTTTAGTCTTCTCTCTTCCAAAACAACAAGCATGAGAGAGGAGTTTTCAAGAATATATCAGATTTCTCCCCAGATTGCCACCCCCACCCCCATTTGTTTATTACCGAAAGATTTACTGAGGACCCACTCTTTTCGAATCATTAGCTAAATACTGGGGAAAAGCAAAACTTGGACCAAATTCCCCATGACAAGGAATGGGCAATCAGGTAAGGGAATATATAAGCAGCAGACAGAAGTAACATGACACACGGTGGACAGTCAAAAAATGCTCCAGAAGAGATGCAGAGAGAGGGCTACTGGAGTTCAGAGGCAAAGCGCTTGCTTCCGGCTGGAAAATCAGCAAAGGCTTCGTGGAAGAAGCGGCGTTTGAGCTGAATGCTGAAGGGGTGGGAGAGGGTGGGGAGGTGAATGGCCATTCGGACAAACACGCGAGCAATTTCAGTGGAGCACAGACAGGTGACGGGAGGAGAGATGGAGTGGAAAGATAGGTTGAAGGTTGTCGTGAAGTGGGAGAAGCAGATTTTTAACTTTTTAACTCATGGCTGTGCCCCTTCCCCTCTGCACGTGTGATAGGTATTAACTTGACACAATCGGTAGAACACACCCGCTACGTGCCAGACCCCGCGCTAGGGCTGTGTGGGAGACCCAGACGATTTAGCTACAAAACCTCCCCTCAGAAACTCAGAAGGGGGTCAGACATGTTGATGTGGCCAATACTGGCTGAGCTCGCGCCTGAATTTATTATTGGAGGTGGCGGGAGGTGTGGGTGGGGGTCACTGTTCAAATGAGGCAGGAGGCTCCAGATGAGCCTACCACCCGTCCAGCTCCACAGCACAGCAGGCATTGGTAGCGTCAGGCTCTAGTTGCTTCCAAGGCAAAAAATTTTTGGACTATTTACTGCCAAATACTTCTTTTCTCTATCTCTGTCACCAAAATTTCCCTCCTTGAAAATTTGAAAGAGCCAGGAAAAGACAGTGAGAAAAAAAATGTTCAGGGAGATAGGAGAGCAATGCAAATGAGAATCACAAAGCAGAATCCCAGGGAATGGGAATTTCAGGAAGGGAATTGTTGACAGTGTCACATGGTGTAGAGAATTAAAAGGAGAGCTGGCAGGTGTCTGTTGGACTTAGCATGGAGAAAATCACTGATGAGCTGGTGAGAGTCACATCAGAAAAGTGGGGCCTGGGGAGCAGAAGCCAGGTGGCAGGGGCGTGAGGAGTGAGCTGGCTGGTGTGGGGAAGGAGTCGCACAGCTGATACAGGGTGGGCTATTGACCTGACCACCATCTTACCTCCACTTTGCTTTTTGGTCTCTACTCTCATCAACAGACCTAATAACTCTTAGGAAATTCCAATTTTACAGAATAAGTTATGTGGCACTATGACATTTTTACATCGGAAGGTCTTTGAGATGCCTTAGGAAGTGTGCTGAGCTAGGGAATGCCCAGCCTACTGTAGTGGTTCTTACCCTTTCATGGTACTAAAATCTTGACTCAGTAACCTAGATGTATCACAGACTTTCCCCCTGCTCTCCCCACTTACATCCCATCTGCTCCCAACTTCTATTTATTCTTTCTGCCTATCACCTCATGTATCCGTTCTCTCCTCCTTACTCCTATAGCTTCCATTGTGGTAGACTGAATTTTTGGTTCTAACTCTTCACTGCTCTGTAATAAATTTTACTTGCATGCCCTTTCCATGGCCTCGTGTTCTTCCTCACTCCTTGACCTTTGGGTGGACCATATGACTTGTCAATAAGATGTTAGTAATGTGACACAATCAGAGGCCTGAAATGTTCTTGTGTAATTGAGTTTGCTTTTTTGTACTCCAGTGATACACCTGAGAAGATTATGTGCCAGATAGATGCTGCCACTTCTGACTGGGCCCCAGAAGAATCACATGTGAAAAAGACCTGAGTCTACCCTGTAGCCTGGAGCTGAGCCCACCCTAGATCAGCCATACTATAATCAATCTGCAGATCCAAGATTGTGAAAATAAATACTTACTGTTTTAAACCGCTGAGTTTTGGGGTGGTTTGTTATGCAGCATTACTATACCATTAGCTCACTGATACAACCTCACTAGTTCAAGTCCTCTACTCTCACTCCTTAAGTCCAACTGCCAAATAGACTGTTAGACAACCTCAAACACTACAAGCAATAAAATCTTCCCCTTCAGGGTTTTCAGTTTTTCTTCCAGAAGGTTTATTCCTTTATTCATTTTGTTCATACACTCAATAAATGGAGACTTGTGCTAAGTCTTAGCAAGGGCAATGGGGGGCAAGTAAGGGGAGGTTATAAATTGGAATGAGATGCATTCCATTTCTTTAAGTGAGAGAGACAGACATGAAAGCAAATAATTACATCCCAAGGTGTCGGCCATATTTATCCTAAAACAAACCAAGTGGGGATAAAGTAATCATTGCTGCAAATGCCCTTGCTTATACTTAAAAGCAATTATCTGTGGGTATTTAAAAAAATAAAATCGATAGTAATTTTGAGTTTGCCTTTTTGTTTTTCACATTTCACATGAGCCAGTGAGGGAGTGGAATGCAAGACAGTCCGACCATATGTCAATACCAAATACATTCCCTTTAACGTTCGCTTTGCACATCTGCTCTGGAAGATGGGGAATGAAATGTACTTGTAGACAGACACAAATGATTCACAGGATCATGATTGCTTTCCATCAGCTGCATCAATTATATACAGCAATGGGACTTGGTGAAATACATTTACAACTTGTTAAAAACACTCCTCGAAACAATTCAGACCTCGTTAAGTCCTGGTGTGGTCAGCCAAGCACGGGCTGGCAGCCGGCAGACCTTAGTCCTTGTACCAAATCTGAGCTGACCTTGGCCAAGAGGAAAGCATGTCAGGATGGAGTTTCTTTCTGATCTCTCTTTGCATTGTCATGAGATGGAAGACAGGGAAGCCAGCTATGAAATGAGTACAGACTTTTATTAGGTTGTCAATAAAGCACCCAGTCAGTCATCAAACCAATTAATACTCTGTCAGGTGATGGGGATAAAGTAATGCAAGTAAAAGAATAAATACATGGTCCTGTCCTTGGGTCACTTACAGTCTCATAGGAGTTTACCATTTCCAGCTCCTCCTACTAACTGTGTAATCTTAAAAAAAATTCACCTAACTTCCCAGTCCCTCAACTTCCTCATCCATAAAATTACAAAAATAATAATTAAAAATAATAAAATTACAAAAAGTACATCATGGGATTATTGTGAGAATTAAAGAAATTAGTACATGGTATGGCAGACGCAGCCAGTTGCCTACCCAATATTCATGATCCCCTTCTTTTTTTGCTAAGAGAACCATGATTTTGTTGGAATGATGAGGCATCCTGCCAAAATACTCAACTTTTCAGCCTCCCTTGCAGCTATGGTAGCATGTGCCTCAGTTCTAGCCAGTGAGAAGTAGACAGAAGTCTTGGCAAGGGCATTCCTTCCTGAATAATTAGGACAAAGTTTCATGAGAGACACTTTTCATTCATCTTCTTGTTAGAAACACATATATGGAACATCCAACCACTCTGAGACTCTGAGGATGAAACTACATGCTTGGGATGGTGGAGCAGAAATCGGGAAGGAACTTGACTTCCAAATGATATCCTTGGACACCTGCATCAACTCGATTCCACTTCCTTCCAGACTCGTCATAGGAGGAACAGTTCTTGCTTAGGCCACTTGCTTGCTGAAGTCACTCTGTGTGTGTGTGTGTGTGTGTGTGTGTGTGTGTGTGTGTGTGTGTGTGTGTGTGAAGGGGTTCTGTTCTACACAGGTGAACAAATTCCTAACTGCAAACAAGTAAAATGCCTGGCATGTGGGAAGCACTCAATAAATGCCATTAGTCTTGTTAATGTTATGACCACACCGTGTGACGGTGGCATGGTGAGAACACAGGGAACTGTCAGACCACTTAGGAGGGCTTCTAATCCAGACCAGATGGAAAATTCTTGGAGAAAGAGACATCCAAGCCAGACCTGAAAGGCTGGATAGGAGTGCTGTCAGCTCTAAGTCTGAAAGGTCTTTTCAGGTGGACCCCTCTTCTCATTCCCACTGTCCTCCTACTTCACGAAGCCTCTTACTTTGGACATTCCAGCAGGCTCTCAATAGGACTCCTGCTTTCGATCTTGCCCAGACCATCTTCCCCAGTTGTTTCCAGAGAAATGTTTCTAAATGGGTCTGGCTAGATCACACCCCCAGATGAAAACCTCTTGAGAGCAACCCCTCTCCTACACAGGGCTTCTCAAAGTTTCCATCAAAGGGCCCCTAGCCAGCCTGTAATCTCCCTGGAGGCTTCAGCAAGACCTGAAAAGGTATGAAATTTATTTGAACTTTTCTAATTCAATCCTTAAAAAAATCATGTAGCTTTTGCATTTTAGTTTGTAATATATTCTTGTTGGTTTTAATATGAAAACGTTTTAACTTACTTCCCAATGGGCTTAATTCATATTCTAGGAAGATGCACTATATTTAACCAGTGGTTCCGAGTAGCCCCTCGTATACTGCTCTACGCCTCAGAGGGCGTGCTGGAGCTACCCTCCTGGCATCAAGACAGCACCCGTTTGGCCTCCTGTGATGCCTCCTTGCCTTTCCACATGCCATCCCTTCCTCACTGAATGGCCTTCCTCCCTGACCCTCTGGCAAACTCCGATGTGTGCTCCTGGGTGAAAGCACCCACCGTGTCATAGTTTGGGCTGTGATTACAGAGTCCCCAATCTCTAATGAAGTTGTGACGCTGTCAAGCACAGGGCTGCGTTTTATCCATCCTTGAAGGTTTTCCACTGACCATTGCATAATGAATTATTCCCAAACCTAGAGGCTCACAACAATCGTTTGATTTTGCTCCCAGTTTTGTGGGTCAAAAATTCCAGAAGGGCTCAGCTGGGCAGTTCTTGCTTGGAGTCTCTCAGGCAGTTTGCAGTCACATAGCAGCTGGGGCCGCAGTCATCTATCTGAAGGCTTGACTGGGCTGGAAAGTCCAAGGTGGGCCCCTCCTGTGGCTGGCAGCTCACGTTGGCTGTTCGCTGGGTGCTCAGATGGTGCTGTTGACTGGAGGGTCTGTGTGTAGCCTCTCTAGTCCGACGTCCTAAGGTGGTGGCCTTCCCCAGAGCAAGTGTCCCAAGAGACCAGGAGTAAGCTGTATACGACCTCACAAATCATGCAATGTTCATGTCCAACCACATCATACTGGTTACAAGTGAGTCACAGGCCAGCAGAGATTCAAAGAGAGGACTTAGACTACACCTCTTGATGAGGTCCCATTATAGAAGAAAGAGTGGGATGGAAGCTATTGGAGCAGCTGTCTTTGGGAAACACCGTCTAGCACAATAAGCATCTCAGCTCTGAGCCCAATTTATGGCGAATGAATGAATGAATGGATTTTAAGTATTCTGTGAACTGCCACCATTCCCAGGATAAGATTTTGACACAGAGGGGAAGTGACATCTCTCTCTACTTTCCTGTTCAAACCTTCTTTTCTCCAGGACCCCCTGTGCCTCTCCCTACCTGAGGATGAGCGTTGAGGCCAGGAGATGTAGAAAGAGGAAGAGACAGAGGGAGAAAGTGGGGTGGGGGTGGGGGGAAGGGAGGGGAGAGAGAGGGAGAAAAGAAGGGAGGGAAGGAAGGGGGTGAGAGATTTCCAACTCTTGGGAAGGTGAGAAATAAATTCCCCTCCCTTGGTATTTCCTGCTCCCATAGCTTCCATTTTTCTTGCCCTCCCTAAATAGGAAATGGAGTGATTGGGATTCATCCTGAACATAAATCAGCGGTTGGGAAAAGCTTGAAAATAAATCAGACTTGATATTCCATTCGTCCCCATTGGAATCATTTCTGCCCTTCTCCCTCCGGGCCTCAGCTTCCTCGCCTTCCCATTAGAACCAGGAGGGATTTGGACCAGCTCATCTCCTAAAATTCCTGCTGCTTAAACCCTGTGATTTCACATCAACCACCCACACCCATCCTAGCAGGGTATCAGCCTCCCGGGGAGAGGCAGCCTGTCATTCAGAGAACACTCCTTCTCCAAAATCTAATAGCCCCTCATCTCCCACTGCAGCTCAGTTATGGGAGCCTTCATAGCAGCATAGCAGGTGTCATTAAATAGACATTAAGACCCAACAGGGCATGTTTTATGGGACCATTAACACATGCCTGATGTTTGCTGTGACAAATGGAGATCCAGCCAACCACACCATGTGATAATGGGCAGGAAACACCCCCTGGGGTGAGGTAATGTGACTAGGAGATGATGCACTCATTGTTTAATGCCACACATCCCATCGGAAGAGGGCTGCTTCCTCTCGGCTGACTCGGTCTGGAAGTCAGGCTTCACCCCTGTCTTCCTGGGCCCATCAGGCACTTGGGCCAGGAGAGATGGAGCCCACCGTCGGGCCGGCATGGCCAGCCTGAACACGTTCCAAGGAGATCTGCCTCCTGATTTAAAGACAAAGGGCTACCCTGCCTCAGTTTTCCCCAAGCTGATTGGTCTTTGGAAACCAGGGGCCCAACAGTAAAAGTGAGATGAGCTAATTGATCCTTCTGCCCATCGGAACAGGAAGTCAAGCCTGTTGGGGCACAGAGGACTCACGTCGATCTAAACGTCACCTCATTACAGGTGACTGGATGCTCCTACCGTGCTCTCTTCGCTGGAGCCCTTTGTGTCCTGGGGGCAGCACAGTGTGGGGAGTGCACGTGAGCTTTGGATTCTGACCTCCCTGGGCTTGAACTCAGCCCTGCCGTCTGGTCTCATAAAGACTCCCCTTTCCCATCTCCTGTGCAGAGATGTGATGAGGATAACTCGGGAAGACCCACGGAAGTATTCAGGGCCTCACTTAGCAAACGTAGTTTCCCTAACCCTGCACATTTCTTCTTACCGTGGCTGTCCCATTCTTGGTCTTTCAGAGAATTAAAGGCCTGGGATCCCAGGGTCTAAGACCTGCTTGTGCCTGCTGCCCGCTGGGGAGTGGAGGTACCCAAAGCCAGACGCCCTCAGCTGCTGACTTACAACCTCATACCCCACGCTCTGCAGACTCTCCACTGCCTGCCCGCTCTGGATCACACCTCAGTGACACAGCTTTGCTGGGGACAGTCCGCAAACCTACCAACCCGCTGACTGAGCAGGCCTCTCACTCCCCCCACCAACATGTCCACCTCCCAGCCAGAGCCTGGGGAGTGATCTTTGCGGTTACTATTACAAAAAGATTATGACTCGCTGAAGGCTTAGATGATGCTCAGCATATTTTAGCAATGAAGTATTTTTAAAATTAAGGTATATACATTGTTTTCTTAAAGACATAATGCTATTGCATACATCACAGATTATGGTATAGTATAAATATAACTTTTACATGCACTGGGAAACCAAAAAATTCATGACTTGCAATATTCGCTTTATTGCTGTGGTCTGGAACCGAACCTGCAATACCTAGAAGGTCTGTCTGTATTTAACATACAGGGCTGTTCATATAATCAGCTGATATATGTATTGATGGTACTAAGCCTCATGAACTGTTTGTAAATTTTGGAGACTAATCCCTTGTCGGTCACATCATTTGCAAATATTTTCTCCCAATCTGTTGGTCATCTTTTAGTTTTGTTTACGGTTTCCTTTGCTGTGCAAAAGCTTTTGAGTTTACTTGGGTCCCATTTCTTTATTTTTGTTTTTATTTCCATTATTCTGGAAGACACATCAAAAAAGATATTGTTGCGATTTATGTCAGAGAATGTTCTGCCTATGTTTTCCTCTAGGAGTTTTATAATGTCCAGTCTCACACTTAGGTCTTTAATCCATTTTGAGTTTATTTTTGTGTATGGTGTTAGGGAGTGTTCTAATTTCATTCTCTTACACGTAGCTGTCCAGTCGTCCCAGCACCACTTATTGAAGAGACTGTCTTTCCACCACTGTGTAGTCTTGCCTCCTTTGTAGAGGAGATTACTTGACCACAGGTGCGTGGGAGCTGATACGTGTAAAGAGCCTAATGCCATGACTGGTGTGTGGTGACTGTAGTCATTATTATTATTACTACTACTATTTTTCTCTCTCTGTGACAAGAACTAACAGACATGCAGATAGGACTTGCTGGGAGTGTAGAGGAGCCAGGAGGAGGCGGTTTGGGAGCGCTTCTGGACCAAGGCTTAGGAGTGGATATGGAGAGAGGGAGGGAGGACGTGGTACTTGGGAGAACACACCAAAGAAGGTGAGGGAAAAGACGGAAGTTTGGAGCTATCCTTAAGTCTGAGGCTTTATACAGATCCCAAACACCTATGGTATTAATTACTGCTCTATTATTGTTTTCCTCCCTATGAGTTTTTTTTTTAATTGAGGCAAAAAATTCATATAACATAAAATTAACCATTTTAGAGTACAATTCACTTGCATTTAGTACATTTCCCAGTATTGTACAACCAACGCCTCTATCTAGTTCTAAGACATTTTCACTATTCCCAAAAGAATCAATTAAGCAGCAAGAGATTATTTTCACAATGTTTATTTGGGTGTAATTTTAGATTTACATAAGAGCTGCAAAGACGGCACAGAGAGTTCCCTTCACTCAGCTTCCCTGATGTTAAAAGCTCCTTGTGTAATCTGGGTACATTTATCAAAACTGAGACATTAACATTGGTACAAAACTGAACTACACACATTTACTTGGATCTCTCCAGGGTCGCCACGAATGCCCTTTTTCTGTTTCACGATCAAACGCAGGATAGCAGCACACTGCATTTGGAGAGATTGTTTTTGAAACCCAAAATCAAGTCCACGACTCCTTGGGTTTGGAATCGTTCCTTAGTGGCGGTTTGCATCATTCCCTCCCTGAGGGCCCCTGAGACTCACCTTGATCCAAAGGACAGGTTTCCATGGGGCCCATGGGCTATGAGCCCATCCCATACCACCAAGGGTCGGCAGGGGAGCAGAGCGCAGTGTGTCCTCTAAGAACCACATCTCATTCAGGGTCCCTAATATGGTCAGCGTTTCCCCTGCACTGCTTCCTGGGCACCTTCCAGCCCACACTCTCTCCCTTCCTCAGGGTGTCACTCTGGGGAGAGGCCAGGTCGTGCTGCAGCTACAAACAACCTGGGAATCTCAATGGCTTAGGCCACCAAGGCACATATCTCACCTGCACGTCCTGTACGTCAGGACCATCTAGACACTGTGCTCGATACCCTCCTCCTCGAGACCTAAGCTGATGGGTAAGCACTTTCTGGAGCTTTGCATGTATGAAAAGGACCCCTCGTGGGTCTTGCACCAGCATTTAAAGGTCCCATCCCCAAACTGAGACACATCACACCCATTCAAACTCATTGGTTGGAACTAGTCACACAGCTGCATCCAACCAAAGGGAGCCCAGCAGTGTGACCCCACCACATGCCTGGAAGCGTGGAGGGTGGGCTGGTGAGCAAACAGCACCAAAACCCATCACTCCCAAAGATGGCATTGAAAGGCGGGTCTGCAAACCTGCCTCCCCAAATTCAGGGTGACTCTGGGGTCTGGGGAGTCTGTGTGCCTCCTTTGGGGTCTTGGAACCACTCACAGCGTGGGTGGGGGACCGGGCTGAGGTGGACACGAGTAGGCAGAAAGAAGGAGGCAGGGCTACGGCAAAGATGAAGAAACCGTACTTCTAACCTCAGACCCTCAGCCTGATGCAAGAGACCACGAACAGAATCAAATAATCGGGGTGCAAAGCACTGCATAAACTAGGAGGATTCCTGCCACTCCCTTAGGACAGGGTGTAACGGTACCATTCGTGCAATTTCTTCCGCAGATAATTACCAAGTCCCGACCACACGCCAAGCCCCATGCCTCCCAGAGTCATCTAAGATTTACCAACTATCTGCAGGGCTTGGTGCTCTTACATGTACAATCCATTTCAATGAGGTAGGCATCAGACCGGTAGTGAGTTGACTAGTGGCCCCCAAAAGATGTGTTTACGTCCTAACCTCCAGAACCTGTGAATGTAACCTTACTTGGGGGAGGGAAGGGTCTTGGCAGATGTAATTAAATTAAGAATCTCAACATGAGATCATCCTGGATTATCCCTAAATCCAATGACAAGTGTCCTTATAAGAGACAGAAGAGGAGACACAGACACACAAAGGACAAGTCCATGGAAGACAGAGGCAGAGACTGGAGCGATGCGGCCATAAGCCAAGGAAGCCTAGAGACACCGGAAGCTGAGAGAGACAAAGGGGGATGCTAAAAATAACCCTTTCCTCCCAGAGTTGTTTTGAGAGTGAAAGGAGTGGGTGAGTGGGGCTGTGAAAAGTACTCAGAGTCCTGCCTGGAACCCAGTGAGCACGAGGAAAGCACCTGCTATGACTGTGTGTCTGCCCCTGTTCTCCTAATTACACATTCTGTCTCCATCCCTGCACCATCCCTGCAAGCCTCCACAACAGCAACACTACTGACATTCTGGAATCCATGATTCCTTGCTGTGAGGGCTGCCCTGTGCCCTGTAGGACCTGAGCACCTTCCCTGGCCTCTACCCACCAGATGCCATGGCACCACCCCCCTCCAAGCCCAAGATATAAACAACAAGATTGTCTCCCTCTCACCAAATTTGGGAGACAAAATCATCCCTGGTGGAGAACCACTGCCTTTCAACTTGGGTCTCTTGATGGGCACCCACTGCTTGCAGCCGGGTTTCGGATACAGGTCTGGGTTTCGGATACAGGTCTGGTCTGTGGGTCTGTCAGGCAGGTGACCCTCAGTGAAGGGCTCTGAGACCCTCAATCCTCAGGGCAAAAGAGGCAGCATATTAAACAAATGGACATTTGGTGTTGGAGAGACCACCCCGGAGCCCTGGCTCTATCACTGAACTTTTCTGAGCTTCTATTTCCACACCTATAAAATGGGAAGAATAATAATATCAGCCTCACATAGCGATTATAGGCGTGAAATGAAATATTAGATATAAAGAGATTAGCAGTGTGCTGGGCACGGAGTTGGCCTTTGGTCGATATCAGTTATTACTATTTTCGCTATTAATATTATCCCAGTCTGGGAGCTGACCCATAAAGGGATAAAAGAGGAAAGCCTGTAAGCTTAATGGCTGCAAAGGCCCCAAATCAAATCAGAGCCTTTGGTGCCCGCTGTCAAATAAAATATGCATGCCCAGGATGAGGGCGGGAGCTGGGTGTGTAATGTAATTTAAAGCGATGTCTTTCCAGGGCAGAAGGAAACTGTGAGAGATGTACACTGATGTGACAAAGGTTCCCAAAAGCAGCAGTTCTCCCACGGCCTGAGATGATGATATCTGCTGTTAGCAGATGTAGCTGAATTGGGAAAAGAGAGACTGCGCCCGCCGATTGTCGCTTCATTTTATTCTCCCATTGCTGTTGTCCAAAGAGCTGAAGTGGGAGACCCTCCATGGGGGCGCCTCCCAGGATCTTTCCCCACCTGCTTTTCCCTTATAAATTGTGATTTATAACAAATATATATTTGGGGACTTCCCTGGTGGCGCAGTGGTTAAGAATCCACCTGCCAATGCAGGGGACACGGGTTCGAGCCCTGGTCCGGGAAGATCTCACATGTCGCGGAGCAACTAAGCCCCGTGCGCCCCAACTACTGAAGGCTGTGCGCCTAGAGCCCTTGCTCCGCAACAAGAGAAGGCACCGCAATGAGAAGCCTGCACACTGCGACGAAGAATAGCCCCCCCCCCGCTCGCCGCCACTAGAGAGAAAGGCTGCACGCAGCAATGAAGATCCAACACAGCCAAAATAAAAACTAATTAATTAATTAATGGGAAAAAAAAGAAATACGTATTTGGTTACTTCGATGTCTAAAGTGAATTTCTCATTTATATTTGGTCTTCAGCCACAGTTCCTGGCTCACAGCTCCAGAGCCCTTGGAATTTCCTAAGTGAGGAGAGTGATCAAGGTTTCTTTTGTTATGTTAATGAATGGCTTTGGGAACTCACCTAAGCCCAGGGAGCCAACCAGATATTTAGAGTCTCACCTCTTGACCTCCTGGGAGGGGAGATAGGCTGGAGGTTGAATCAGTCACCAACGGCCAATGATTTAATCAATCCTGCCCCTGTAATGGAGCCTCTGTAAAAATTTGAGAGCTTCTGGATGGGTGAACATGTGGCGATCTGGAAAGAGCGGTGCCTGCTCCCCATAGCTTGCCCTGTGCCTCTCTTCCGTCTGGCTGTTCCTGAGTTATAGCCTTTTATCATAAACTGGTGATCTAGTGAGTAAAATGTTTCTCTGAGTTCTGTGAACTGCTCTAGCAAATCAGTCAAACCCAGGGAGTAGGTCATGGGAGCCTCGGATTTATAGCCAGTCCGTCAGAAGCACAGGTAACAGCCTGGACTTGCGTGTCAGAAGCTGGGGGTGGGGGTGGGGGGTGGGGATGGGGGCCAGCAGTCTTGCAGGAATACGCTCTTAACCTCGGGAGCCCTTAACCTGTGGGATCTGATTCCACCTCCAGGTATGTAGTGTCTGAATTGAGTTGAATTCTCGGACACCAGTGGGGTGCTAATGGCCGTCCCCCACATTGGAAGTTGGGTCTCAGAAAACCGAAAGACCTCCTCTTCTGCATAAAAACCTACGGAAGATGTGCAGGAAAGGGCTCAGGAGTCAAGAGGTCTGAGTGTGAACAGTGGCTCTGCACCTTGCAAGCTGTGTGATGACGGCTCAGAAAATGCTGTTCGCCATCTGGTTCTACGAGAATAAAGTCACTACCCATGCGGTCGCTGACCTTTCACACACCCTGAAAGAAGGACAAGGAGGAGACCAGGAATGAGGCCCTCTGTGCTCTGGGAAAACTGGCAGAACAGGCCTTCAGAGAGTTAGATGGTTTCAGGAAGCACTTTTATGAACCTGGATTCTTGCATCTTCTCATACTTGGAAAAGCGCTACAACCATTACCTCAGACACCGGTTCCTCATGAGTAGCAGCAACTCTCTACTGAGGGGCTACTTGCAACCAAGATGTGAGCTTGGTTCCAAGTAGCCCCTTCACCAAAAGCACAAACACACTGCCCTCCCCGCTGTGAAGCAGGTCCTCGGAGCTATCTGAGAGGCTGTCTCCTGGGCTAGAGTCCTCAGTAAGTCCCCAAGTAAAACTGAAACTCACAGCTCTCACATTGTGCAGTTTGTTTTGTTTTTTCAGTCGACAGTGACCTCGGGCAAGCCTCTTCCCTCGTCTGTTGAAAAGGCAGTAAACTCATGCCGCTTACCTAATTCTGCTCTTAGTTGCCTGGGCTTCTAACCCCGCTTCCCAAAGCCTGCCTGCTGCCCGCTACCCCCGCCCTGGTCCCCAGGGTTGATTGCCATCAGGTCCACCCTGTACAGTTGTTCAGGTTGTGTACTGCATAAGGGAGCTACACTTAAGAGGATGACATTTACATTGCGGACAAATACTCACTTGCATGACAGCATATAGTGGGCACTAGGTGTCCATGCTTCCCAGGTACATCCTAGAATGACCAGTCATTCATATACCCACCCAGACACCCACCACCAGGCCTCCACTCAGGAGCACAGGCACTCGCACATTCACTGGTGCAGGGGTATAGCTGCACCAGGTCCTGACTGTGCCCCCTGAGGTTGCTTCTCCCACTGCCCTGGCTCTCAGTGGCTCGATTCCTGTCCCATAGCAGACTCTGAGTCAGCTATGATTGCCTTGTTGAGGGGATGGGGCAGGTGCAGAACAGTATCTATGAACTGTGAGCCTGAGAGAGCGGGGCTGTGTGTGTACATAAAGCTGGGGCCTGATTCCTAATCGGATGACGTCTTGCCCGGGGTTCCTAAGGAGAGGCTTACGTGTGAGCACGTTTTTGGGGAACGGGATGACAGCACAGCGAGGGATCGTTCGGCAGCTGTAACAAACTACCGCAAACTTGGTGGCTGAAGATAACACACATTTCTTCTCCTACAGTCCTGGAAGTTGGAAGTCTGAAGTCAGTTTCACGGGCCAAGATCCAGGTGTCGGCAGGGCCACACTCCCTCTGGTGTACCCTCTTTCCCATCCTGCTCTGTCTCCTTTATCCCTGATTCTATCTATCTTGGGACCTTCTATCTACCTTCAGACCTTCAGCCTGCATCTCACTCCTCCACAGCGAGGATCTCTGGGTACTTTCAGCAAGTTCTACCTAGACAAGATTCTAAATCTTTCAGGACAGGCTGAGCCTTCACCCCACCAGTCTCAGGCCCAACCCTGACCCTGGCCTTGATCTTCACCTTGACCTGTGAGTCTCAGTCTTGCTTCAGACTTAGCCCAACACGCATCCCAGGCTAAACCCTCGACTCTGTCGCAAATGTGCCTTCACCCCAGACCGAGTTCCATCCCCTATCAGACCGAGTTCCATCCCCTATCAGACCGAGTTCCAAGCCCAGACATGATCCCAAATGGTCTCCCAATCCAGCCCATAAATGTAAATTACTGGTTTAAAGAGGAAAACTGCCAGAGAAAGTGAATAGCGCGGATCAGCCCCTTCACGTGGGGAGTTCAGCTTCCACGTCATGTGCTTGGTGGGTCAGCTTATCAAAAGCATCAGGGTCACAGTAGAAAGGCCACCTTGCTTGGGTCTGAGTCCAAGTTTTCTCACCAGCTAAGTCACCTTAGGCAAAGTTCTAGGAGGCCATTTTCTGGCCTCTGTTTCCTCTTCTCCTCATGAAGGGATATTGAAAGGTCTCCGCACCCTCGTGCCTGGGTGTCTTTTGTAAATTGCAGAGGAACACTGGGATTTGCATTTTCTTTGTCCCAGATTCAGGAGTTCTCCGGAACGGATATTTACACACCTCCCCAGCCAGAAAGACCAGTCCTCCTCCCAGCAGGGCAGGCAGGCACGCTGGGCCTTCCACCAACCCCCCGACCTGCCGGCAGTATGTTTAAACAAGGCTCCTACAAGCCCTGGCCCTGCTGCCAGCAGCCGACCTAGTTTCATTTCACCTCCCTTAAAAGAAAGTGTTATCCCAGCTCACCCTGTGTAGTCTGACAAACGTGTCTCTTTATGAGGGTGAACCGGGCCCTTGGAAGCATCGGAGCAGGTCACGTGCTGGCAAGGTTGCCATGGAAATTATTCACTTTTATTGAATTATTCATTTGTGCAGTTCACCTAGAATGTCCCCCCAGGCTCATCGCTGTGACAGACAGACACCTAGACATAGAGGTGGGTGCCCCCCCGAGCCCCTCCACATGTTGTCACTGCCCGAGAGCTGCCTAATGACAGGACAAAGCAGAAAACTGGGGTCGGAGACCCTGGCTTCCCTCCCCGCTCAGTTCCAGGTGACAGCCATCCTACAGTGATTTCACGGGCAGACTCTCCCTCCGGACTGTCAGGGTTCAAGTCCCCTTTCTCCTCTCCCCCTGTTTTTGCAACGGGAAAAATGGGACTAGAAAAATGCCTACCTTCCAGGGTTGTTGTTAGATTTTAGACTTAAGATACATATAAAATTCTAAGAATAACTTTAGCTTTTATTATTTTCTTCCAAATTGCGTGATCATGGGCCTCCATTTTCCCATCTGTAAAATGAAGACAGACCAAATACACTTTAAGGAGCCTTCCAGCTCTGATATTCCCTGCAGTTGGCAATGGAAACCAAATGGTGATTTCTTGCCTGAATTGATAAGTTTCTCAGGGAAACAGAAGCTATTTCCCCCAGTAGACTTTATCCTCTTCTCAGAGGTAGCCACAGGTCAGAGTTGTGAAGGGAGAGTGTGCTGAAGACCCAGATGGGCCCAATTCCAATGTCAAAATCAGAGGAAGGGGCTTCCCTGGTGGCGCAGTGGTTGAGAGACCACCTGCCGATGCAGGGGATGCGGGTTCGTGCCCCGGTCGGGGAAGATCCCACATGCCGTGGAGCGGCTGGGTCCGTGAGCCATGGCCGCTGAGCCTGTGCGTCTGGAGCCTGTGCTCCGCAACGGGAGAGGCCACAACAGTGAGAGGCCCGTGTACAGCAAAAAAAAAAAAAAAAAAATCAGGGGAAGAAGAGTTAGTTCTGCATCCCTTTGACTCTCCCAAGCTAAGCAGTGTTGTCTACAAGGCTGTTACACCATCACCAGCTTAATGAACCAGGTCATTTTTTCTAACATCACCACCACCTTCTGCAACCTGCAGAGATCATCTGGGCATGTTAGTAATGCCTTCAAGTAACCGATTCTCACTAGACTGAAAAAAAAAACCCTCAGCAACGTGATATTTGTTTGTTGGTATTCTAAACTGAGACCAGTTTTTATAGCAGCCACTGCAACGTATGCGTAAAGATGAAAATTGAGGAATGTTATCACAGAAGTATTGGAAATCACCTAAATGCTGATCAATAAGAGAATGGCTACATACACTGCTGGTTTCTCTCCAATAATTTGCCACCTAGACATTAAAAAGAGTGAGTTAGATACATACTTACTGGCAAGCCGTGATGCGTGAGACACAGGACTGAGTTTGAAAAAAGACATAAAACAGCAGGTGCAAAAATAATCCCATTTAAATAAAACCTATAAGCATAAATATGTATCCCAGATGTCTAGGGCCAGCCTACAGCTTCATATCTAGAGAACGTTGGCTGGAACCCCCATCCACAAACTGGAGAAGCCCTGATCCCCATATTTCTGTGAATCCCTGAAGGACTTTTGTTCATATGGTCACACAGGGATTCTTCATCACTCCCTTGCCCCTCCCACCCTCATCCTTCTGCTGAATTAGCTCAAGGTTGGGGTTGTCTTACTGTCCCATGTCCCAGTTTGGGTTCCACACCATGACAACTCAGATGTGGATTCAACCCCCTCCTTAATGCCCCTCCCTCCCCCAGCCAATCAATCACACTAGAACCGTGTCTGTACCTAAGGCTTGTGGAAGCTCCTTGAAGGCTTTTCATAGCAACGAAGCAAGCAACTGAAATTCAGTAATTAGGTGTCCCTGTTTTTCAAAAGTACCTTGACTACTCCCAGACTCAGGGCTCCAGCCTCCTGCTGGGTTGGGCTTTGCTCCTTTTTTTTCTATTTTCAGCTGTACTGCTCTCTCTAACTTTTGATTGGCCCTGGGAGTGCCAAGCTCTTCTCACTTTAGGAAGCGGAGCAGTTCAGTCCTTTGCTGCCCCCCCAGATTCAGATCTAGGCCACCCTTGCATGTATCCAAACCCATAAAGAGGCTCAGGGTCAACTCACAGCGGACCTTTCACTAAACAAAACCCACCGTCCTTAGAAAGCAGTTGGGGCTGTAGACAGCAAAGTTTTACACACACACACACACACACACACACACACACACACACACACACACGAATAAAGATCAGCCTGGAGCCACGTTCACCCAAATGTTAACAGTGGTCATTTTGGGGTAATTTTACTGGCCGCCTATTCTTCTATACATATTTTTGTATTATTTTAATTTCCTAAAATGAGCATATATGAGTTTCATAGTCTGAGCAGGGAACAGGAAAGGAAATTTTCCTTTGGGGGAAAACCATGTCCTCTGTGACACAGAAGGCCTGTCCACCAGTCCCCCGTACATTCCTTTAGCATCTCACCGCCCAAAGCCCTGGGCGTTATCTAGCCGCTGCCCAGACCTCACTCCCGACTCCTGATCACACTCCTCTCAGCCCCTTCCTCCTGTCCCAGCCTGTGGCACCACGGCATCAGCCAGCCAACCCCAGACCTGCCAGGAGGCCAGGAGTTCAGTCGAAACTGCCTCCCTGCCCCTGGAAGCATTTCCAGGAACAACCATAGCAAGGGCCCCGGTGTGCCAGTGACAGCACTGGCCTCTCCATTTCTGCAGAAACTCTTGAACTGAGCCACGCACAGAACATCTGAATTTCCCAGGAGCAGGCTCATCGTGGGACACCTCAGGAGCAGAGCCCCAGCCCGCAGGGAAGGGACACCCCAGCAGGAAAGGGGAGGGGCATCTGGGAGGTCTGGAGAGCACGCTGGGTCTCCAATATCATACCCCTGATGATACATGTGGAATTGCCGCTGTTACCAGGGTCCTATAGATGAAATGTCACAACTGCTCTCTTGCTGAAGCCACAGGAGATTGGGAAAGTCACCAAGAGACTCAAGAAAGGAAAAGTCAACCCGTGGTCAAGAAAGGCAGATGTAGGTTTGATGATTAAGTGTGAAGTTTGAGATCTAGAGGAAGAGGTTTCAGACTCCTCTCTGCCCCAGCCCTAACCTGGCCAGGATTTCTGCCCAAAGACCTATCTGAGACTGGATGCATCATGTAAGAAAAATAGGATTTAAAACTCCATCCCCCATGATGCCCAGCCCTGAGCCATCAGCAGTGTGCACTCAATACCCTTTGGTTGAACCAAGCTCTTATGGAATGACCCTTCCCTCTTTTGAAAATCACCATTTATCCAGAGCCTTCTATGGATCAGGCACTATGCCATGTGCTTTACCTACGTCAAAACCCAGTAAAACATCACACAAAGCAAGTGTTATTGCTGTTTTTTTTTATAGACGAGGAAACGGCATCCCACAGAAATCAGCGTAACTAGCCAAAGGTCCCATAGCCCATTAGTCAGCTATCATGTCAATAATGCTACATAACAAATAATCCCCAAACTCAATCAACAAGCATTTACTTCTCCCTGACAGATGTGGCTCTGCTGGGCTTGGCTCCAGCTTGTGGGTTGGTCTGTTTCTGGAGTCTTCTCATTCTCCTGGGATCCGTAGTTACCCACAACACATGCCCCTCATGGCAGATGGTAGCAAAGTGACATGCCAGGACAAGACATACAAATACCTAACAGCCTGTTGGCAAAACGAAGCCTCATGGCCAAGCCCCACATCGATGGGAAAGGGAAATGTATTTCACCTCTTCTGCTGGGAACTAGTGCAAGGTCTCATTGCAAAGGGTGTGGATACATAGTTTTAGTGGCAAGAATAAAGGAATGGAAACAATAATAAAATCTACCTACATAGCTAGTTGAGAGGTGAAGCCAGGATCAAAGCCAGATCCTTCTGAGGCCCAAATCCATAGTCACCCCACTTCTGTCCTCTGTCCCTCCACAGATGTGGGCGGTACAGAGGGAGGAGCCTGAAAGCGTTAGCAGCCCTCAGGAGGAACGTGGGCACAGTACCTGCTGCATCTTGCTGTGCAATCACTTGCCCTGGAGGAACAGGGTGCTGGACCTTGGACTTGACCAGCCGGGGAGCCAGGGAGGGGGAAGCAGTGCCCCACACCAGGGTCAGGTTCAGCAGCACCACTTGTTCCCTGCCCACCAGGGGCCACTGAAACTGTTCACTCATCCCCAGCTTCTGGGTAAGAGTGTACCCCGATATCTGGGACAGTGTCCCTTCTACATTTGGAGGCAACATCCCCCATAATATTTCATGCAATATTCCAACATCTGGAACATTACTGGGGGGACAACACCACTTATATCTGGAGCAATTAACTTCCAACATCTAGAGCTCAAGATACCCTCAAATGGACATGACAGTCATAGGGAATAGCCAGGGTCCTGGGTGTGGGGTCTGATGTCTTGGCTTCCAGTCTCAGCCCTGATGCTGATTTGTGCATCTCTGGGCCTCCAATTTCTTATTTGTAAAACGGGCGAGAGGTAGGTTACTGTGTGTGTCTGAGAGCCTTCCCAGGCCGCAACGTTCTGGGTCCCGAGAGGCCAGTGTACTGGTGGTGGTATTCCAGACTCTGTGTTTGACTATGTGTGACGAGGGGGCTCCGTCTGCCTTTTTGTCTCTATCCCTGTCACTCAATATCCAGGCAACCTAAGTGTTCATTAACAGAAGAATGGATAAAGAAGATGTGGTATCTATACACAATGGAATATTACTCAGCCATAAAAAAGAATGAAACCATGCCATTTGTAGCAACGTGGATGGACCTAGAGAATATCATACTAAGTGAAGTGTCAGACAAAGAAAGACAAATATCATATGATATCGCTTGCATCTGGCATCTAAAACAAATGATACAAATGAACTTATTTACAAAACAGAAATAGATTCGCAGATGTGGAAAACAAACATATGGTTACCAAAGGGAAAGGAAGGGAGGGATAAATTAGGAGTTTGGGATTAACAGATACACACTACTATATATAAAATAGACAACCAACAAGGATCTACTGTATAGCACAGGGAACTATACTCAATATCTTGTATTAACCTATAATGGCAGAGAATCTAAAAAAGAATATATATATTTATATATAAATATAAATATGTATATATAACTGAATCACTCCGCTATACATCTGAAACTAACACATTGTAAATCAACTGTATTGCAATAAAAATTAATTTTAAAAACCTACTTACGGGGCTTCCCTGGTGGCGCAGTGGTTGAGAGTCCGCCTGCCGATGCAGGGGACATGGGTTCGTGCCCTGGTCCGGGAAGATCCCACATGCCTTGGAGTGGCTGGGCCCGTGAGCCATGGCCGCTGAGCCTGCGCGTCCGGAGCCTGTGCTCTGCAACGGAAGAGGCCACAACAGTGAGAGGTCTGCGTACTGCAAAAAAAAAAAAAAAAAAAAAAAAGTGGAATCTCAGACCCCACCCCGGAACTCCTGAACCAGAGTCTGCATTTAACAAGATCCCCAGGTGATTCGTGTGCACATTACAGTTTGAGAAGCTCCAGCGTAGCAGAACCCAGACCTGCTCTTATCTGCTCAGGTCCCTTTACCGTTACTCGCTGGCTCCTCCAGTGCCTGCATCCCAGCAGCCCACACCTGTGTCTTTGCTGGACGGCTGCCCTTGAGGATGCTCCAGGCCCCTCTGCCTGCAGCCCAGAGAGCCAGAGGGCCTCGAAATTTACATCCTCCCAGGAGTAGCCCCTTAACCCAGAGGTTCTGGAACTTTCACAGTTCCTGGAGCCCTTGATGTCTCAGTAATTTTTTCACAGCACTTACTCCAAGGCCAAAAGAACTACCTAACGGTTCCATTCATTAAGTAGTGAGATCCAAACAGCAAGTATTTATATCCTAACAGTTTAGTAGCTATTTAAAAATACAATGTACACAAATTCAAACAAAAAATATTCTTGTTTCATTCATCAATAATCACAAGTTCATATTAATGGGACAAGGATGCCTGTTGGGTACTGCACAACTTTTCAATTCTTGGAATCAGATTGGACACCACCCTCGTTTCCTTTCCCACGTTGATTTTCCCACAGTACTTGCTTTTTATCACAGCTGCTGGTTTCACCTAACAGCCGGTTTCACAAAGATATGACATCATCCAAAAGAATGTAGGGCAATCTAACATTGAAACCATGAACTATGTCAAGTGTGGTGTCTGGCAGCTGTAGCTGTGTTGTCCTCAAAATTAAAATATCCCAAGGCACCCTGGGTGCCTTGGCACAGTTTGGGAAACATGGCCTAACCTTTGATGGAGGGTGTTGGGGTATAAATACCCCAGCTCCCTCGCTCTGACAGGGCTGACTCTGAGGAGTGACCTGCACTGTCTTCTGCTAGACTGAACCAACTTACCGTCTGCAGAACTTGGTCTTCTTCCCTTTCTTTCTCTTCCCTTCCCAGTCTCACTTCTGCACTCCACTGTTTTTTCTTGTGAACGCTCCTTAAGTAAATCTCTTTGGCACGAACCTTCATCTTGAGACCTGCTTCTGGAGTACCCAGGCTAAGAAAAAGGTGACCAGGAAGAAGCAAGTGGGGACGGCTGGTGGCAATTAGGAAATATTGTCAGCAGGGGAGAATGTGGGTGCCTCACCTTCCTCCGTGGCAGTGAGGCAGGGAGATCAAGTCCAAGAAAGCTAATGAGGTGGAATTAGCAGCCTTGGTCACTGACCCTATAGGGATGGTGAGAAAATCTCAGGCCGCTCTGGGTTTGCCCTCACATGGAGATGCCATTAACAGCCATCTGGAGACTGAGGGCTGGGGTGGGTTAGGGGCACGCTAGCTAGTGTATTTTTCTACATGTTGAGTTCAAACCCTGAAATCTCAGTTCTAAAAAAAAGGAGAAAGTGGAGCAGGCAAACTTCTCCACCCACTTTTTAAAAAGGCTCTGTTTAAACGTGCACTTGATGTGCTGTTCCCAGCTTCATTAACCCCCTAATAATTATACTAATTACTGCGCACTCTCTGTGTAAGGATGTGTTCAGAAGCTGCAGCTTACGCTTGGCTTCAGAAGCAGACAATGTGTTCCTCCCGCGCGGAGTGTTGCCGGTACACCCTGCACTGTTGCCGGCAAACAGAAGCCGCACCTGTTGAATGTCATCCCTGGGGAGGGGGGAGGGGGGAGGGCGCAGCTTGAGCGGCTGGCAAGCGATCACAGTGGCAGAGCCGCGCAGGCAACTGAGCCCAGATATCCAAGACCGGGGTCCTCAAAGCTTTTGTTCTCTAAGACGGCCCACGGTGAGGGGGTAAGACATCATCTGCCAACAGCCCATCTGGGGACAGGAGCCGTGCTAACTGTCCTCCAGCTAACGACTCATTTATTCCTCCCAACAATCTTGAGATGGGGCCATTGTTGGCCCCATTTTACAGGCAAGAAGTCTGAGGCTCTGCTACATCTTTTTCTTCATTCCCCTCGTATATACTCGTATGTGGCATTGACCCCTCTGTGCCGTCACCCGGTCACCTTTATAAATTCAGACCCGGACACAGAACACAGCTCCTTTTATTCTGGAAGGAGAACAGCAGAGATCGCTCCTCTGCAAAAGGGCCAAGAGCCCCAAATGGAAAGGGGCAAGGGGTGACCTCCTGGCAGAAGGGGACCCCGTGAGGAAGACAGAGCAGACACAAGCTGTGATTCACAGGCAAGGCCAGGCCAGGGTTTGGGCTAGAACTGGATCCACAGATGTGATGGACTAAGGGGCACGGTGCGGGGTGTGTGTGGGGGGCTCCTGCACACATGGGGCTGGTAGGGGCAAACTGAGAGCCACGTGGTGCGAGCTTTCTGATTCTTCCCTGTGTCTGGGCCAAGCCAATTTAAACAGGGCCTTGTTCCTGCCAGTCACATAAGCCAGGGGAGCCCCAGACAGGACGGGACAGGGAATTCTAATGAGCTGGATGAAAGTGCCTGTATCTGGGCTTGGCCGGAAGGCCCCGGTCTTGGAGATGGTTACCTGCACCCAGAAACACCCCTGGGGTCGGGGTGAGGAAGTGTTCTCGGTTGAGGCAAACTAGGGCAGGTAAGGGCAGGGTGCCTTTGTCAGTTGGAATAAAGGACAGATCAGAAAAAGCTGTCCCTCTGGGCAGACACAGCCTCTTAAGGGCAAGTGCTTTAGGGCAAAGAACACGGCACCCCATCCTCCTGCAGACACACAGCTCTGCTGCAGGGCAGGACGGGCACCTGACAACAGCCTCCTCTGGGCACCTCTAAGGTGTGGACAGCACGACTGCCAGGGCCAGCTTGTTTCTGCCCTCAGGGAATTGGCACCTCATGGACTGGGGTGGAAAACAAAAAACGCTATGGGCGCATAGATGAGAGAGAGCATCTCAGAAAAGGAGCTTAGCTAAGTCTTGGCAAACGAGGAAGGGTCTGACAGGCTGACGGGGAAAGGGCGCTCCTGGCCAAGGGAACTGCTAGAGCAAAGGCTCAGAGGTGGGCAAGTGTGTGGAACATCAGGAAATTTGGAGTAGCTTGTGGCGGGGTCTGGGGAGGGGTAGGCCGGAAAGCTCTTCTCAGCCCTTCAGTACATTGCCCTCCTGCCATATTTTGCAGTGAAGTTCATCTCCCTCATCAGAATTAAAGCTTCCAGGGATCAGGGCCCCACCTGCAAAAGAAGCCATTATACTGCACCCCTCCACCGAGGCCCCCCAACGCTGAGGAGTCAGGAAATAGGCCTGGGGAATAGGCAGGCCCCGAGTCAGTTTCAATTCCAGGATCTGCCTCCATCTCTAGCTCCCCATTTCCCTTTCTGCAGGAAACCATCCAGGACCCAAACTTCAAGCTGTTGATGAATTGTGGAAAATACTCGAGAAACTTCCAGCAAATTCTGGAACTGCATGCCATTCCTCAGCAAAATGTGGAGCTCTGGGGGCGGGGTGAGGAGTCCAGCTGGCTCCCTCCCCTTCCACGATGCCCTTGATGATGAATTCCACACCAGAAAAAATAAATCAATCAGTGGGCGTGTTTTCCCTCGGGGCTCGGCAACGACAAAATCGTAATGAATGTGAATGTTTCTGGGTTATGTGTTGGAAAATTAGCGCGGGCTTGCATTAATTGAGATTCAGTTCTTTATGTATATCAATTCCCTTTTATCCTTCTGGGATTTGCAGCCGCGACAAAGATGCTGAGCAACAGATTAATCCAAGTGTTGTCAGTGACAATGATAAATGGAGATTTAAAAGCCTACACTGAGATAAATTACTATTAAAACTCAGGCCTCCCCTCTCCTGTGAGGTCTGCAGAAGCAAGAATGTGTGAAGACACCAGGTTGCCTCTCAGTACGCTCACTCCTAGACTTTGGATGGTGGTGTCTCCGTCAATGGAAGATCTTTCTTTGCCTTAAGTGTTATTATTCCTTCCAGATTGATCTGTCTTCTTCCTGCTCTCTGCACCCCCCTGGGCCACTGGATACCTTTTTCTCACATGGCTTCAACAACTAGCCACCTGCACACCTGTGCCCGTCCTCTGAGCATCTGTGCCCTGAACCCAGCTGCCCTGGGCACCTCCCAGGACCTCAGACAGCACATCTGAGAATGAGCATGCTGTTTCTACCCCAAGACTTGCATTTTTTTTTTCTTTTGGCCGTGTCGTGCGGCATGTCGGATCTTAGTTCCCTGACCAGGGATCGAACCCGTGCCCCCTGCAGTGGAAGCGCGGTATCTTAACCATTGGACCGCCAGGGAAGTCCCCCCAGATTTGCTTCTAAGTCCGTGTTCCCCGTCATTCACTTGGACCACCATCCACTCGGCTGCCCAAGTCGGAAACATCATCCGACTCCTCTCTGCCTCTCAATCCCCTACCCAATCAGTCACTCACTCCTCCATCCCAGGCCTCTTCTCCCCATCCCATCCCACTTCCCTGGATCAGACCCTCAGCAGCTCACCCTGGGGTGTGGTAAGTGCCTTCTCTGTGGTCTCCCGGGCTGGAGTCCCCATCCAACAGCCTCTCCAACCTGCAAGTCCATGCTCTGCCTCTAACACCCCTCTGCCCCGTTTCTCCCTGCTGTGGTCTCTCTGGAGACGCCCCCATGGTGCTCAGGGCGAAGTCTAAACTCTGAGGCTCTTCCTGATCTAGCCCCAGCCTCATGCCTCCTGCTGGGAGCCCACCTGCCATCCATCAAGATCCTCGATGTCTCAGGAACACACCGCACTGTTTCTTGTGCCCTCGACTTTGTACCTTTTCCTAGGGATATCTTATCCACCCCTCTCTGCCAGCTGACCTCATGCTAGTCCTGAAAGCCCACACTCAACTGGGATGGGGCTCTGGTTCTGGCCTCGGAGCACTTGGCCCAGTTCTTCTGCAGCGTGTGCCACACTGGCTTGTGTGTTCGCCATCACTTTCTTAATTGTCTCACCCAACTGTGAGCCTTGGGCATCAGGGTGTAGGTACCAGAGGTGTGTGCATGGGCAGTCTGTGCCCGGCCCTGTCTGCATTTGAGGCGTGAAGGAGAGGAGAGCATCCGCTTGCAGTCAGAAAGACACACGGGCGACAGAGGAGGAATGCTGCCCTCCCAGACACTCGGGGGCTTGCCTGTGGCCACCTCGTGACAGCCGAGAACAGCAGAGCCCTGAGGCCCTCTAGCCCCAAGCCCTCCCGTCTCAGCTCCAGCAGAGTTCCCAGGATTCCACTCTCTCCCTCAGAAGGCACAGGATTCCCCAAACAGCAGCTGGGGCCCCTTCTAACAGTACCTCACGGCTGCTGGCGGGAGGGAGATACCGCAGAGAGGAATGAACTCATATTAGTTTATTCCCAAGATTAACAAACTGAAAGTTTCCTTCATTAAAATTGCAGCACTGCAAACACGTTCTGGTAAACTTGGACAGGAAAGCTTCTCTCCAAGGGATAAGAAGTTGTTTCGAGATGAAGGCGTTATCTGACTTGTCGCATCTGATTTTTCAGGCAAAAAAAAAAAGCACCTCTATCCCTTTTTCTGTCTCCTATCTCACTCTCCTTCTCTTTTTCTTCCTCTCTCTGTCCCCCTCCTCTGCCCCCTCCCCCTCTTCCACTGCGCCCCAATCCCAGCTGCAATTTCCCAGATGAAAACCAAAGACGTGGCCTTATAAGTAATCAGCCGCTGCAGTCTGGGGGTGAATATTCAATTAGTTCCAGGCCAGGGATTCCTGATCAATATTGCCTTCTCGAGGCAAAACAGTGTTACAAACCCTCTTATTAAGCAATTCTAAGGCCTGGTGCCGATACCCATGACTGGTAGCTAATCTGCACTTTAATTAATACCTGCCCCTTGGTTAGCTAGAGCCATGGCTCACTCAGGGGTGGTTTTCAGCCCCCCACTCCCCCTGCTGTGAAGCTGGTAGGAGCATGGCTCTTGTATGAGGTTGTGGTCACGTGGGAAACCCAGCCTTAATCTAGCCCTTTGGTGCCCAGCCCCAGGGGCTGAGAAGTAGAATAATAGACCCTCAGGAATGGAGGGGCCCACGAAGCCCAGATTCAGGGAAGAAAACTGCCCCAAAACACACCCATTCATACACTCACATTTCACATCTCTACCAAGTGACTGTTCATCATCTACTTGCACACCTTCAGTGATGGAGAGCTCACTACCCCACAAGAGACCCTGTTCTCCGGCCAGCTATGATTATGAGTCAACTCCTCCTGAGACAGACTCTGCCTCCATTGGTCCTGGCTTTGGATTTCAGTCCTGCCAGGCTCCCTCTCCCTTCAAATATGCCTGCCACTCCCTGTCCCAGCGCTTCCAATGGCTTCCTTGGCCTATGGAAGATCCCATAGTAGTTGGCATTAAAAGGCCTCCATAGTAAGAACAGTAACATCGACAATCATAATTTGTTGAGTGTTTACTCTGTGCCAGCCCCGTGCCGAGTACTTTATGTGTGTTTTATAATCCTTGTAATAGCACCATGAGGATGACGCTGTCGTTATTCCCTGCTTTACAGCCAGGGACACTGAGGCAAGGTGGACTCAGGTGACTTGTTCAAGCCACAGATCTAACAAGGCTCCTGGGCAAGGCTTCCCTGACTCTGTCTAAACAGTGTGTCTACCCCCACCCTGGGCTCCTGTCACACCTCATATGTGAACTGCCACTGCCCTCATTTCTGGGGATTCACTTGGATGTAAATCTTTTGCACGTTTGTCTCATGTACCTCTCTCAGGCAGGGGCTGGCTGCACCGCATTCATTTTGGAATACTTAGAATGGAGCTCAGCTCTTAGATTGCGCTTGAAGGAACGAGTGAGCTGAACTTCTGTGGAGGCTGCTGGGGCCCAGACTGAAATGCCCCCAGCTAAGATATCAATCAAAGAAGAAACTAAATGTCAGGGGAGCTCCACAAAGACTACCTGGATATACGTACAGAGAAAAGGCCAAGCAGAGTGGCAGAAAGAGCCTCAGACCGGGGGAATCAGGAGCCCTGGGTTCTTGGCCCAGTTCTGCCAGACTCTTTATGGTGTGAGTGCAAGTTCCTTCTTCTTTCTGGGCCTGGGCTCCCCATCCACAAGCTTGGTTTGCACTGACGGCTTCTAGACCCTCGGCACTATTAGCCAGAGGGGGGCACTTTGACCAGGGCTCCCCAGCTGTGGCTTTTGGGTGGAGTCTGGTCAGCAACTCCCCAGCTGACCCCACTGCTACTGCTCCAGACTGCTGGGCACTGCCTGCCGCACCGTCACCACTTCCCCATCTCCTGGCTGAAGGATGCCCAGAGAAGCAACGGTAATAGCAACAATGGCCGCAGCTAATCCTCAGACGGCACTCACTGCATCAGGCATGGTTCTAAGCACTTTACAAGCCCAGTTCCCAAAGGTGGGATGCCCTGGAGGACCTTTCCAGGGTCGACTGTCAGCCTGAGGCTGGGACTCCCTCTGTCCCCAGTCTGGGCCCAGAACCCATGGCCAGGTCCAGAGGACAATCCCCTCTCTCAGCGGACGACCCTGCTTTCGATTCACTGAGAAAATAAAAGCAACCAGACAAGACTTCACCCCTCCCTCTCCCTCCCAAACCTTTTAACCCATCTGCCTTTACACCCGCGCGACGAAACCTGCAAATCGGATCATGTCCTGTGGCTGTGGCTCTCGGCCACGGCATGGCAGTGGGCGGTGATGGCGAGAAGGGAAACTGGACCCTGAAGGGTACATGAGGGAGTTAACAAGAGAATCTCTGAAACACACAAGGCACAGCGTCTGGCCCAGAGGAGGACTGGGTGGTGGGCTAGCATAGCGGGAATGACACTCCAGTGCCAGCGATCCGCACGCATTCGCCACTCGCGCTGTGCGAGGCGCTCAAGTAAGTGCTTTCTGGACGCTTACTTCCCAACAACTTTGCACGTGAGCAAACAGAGCTCGGAGACATCAAGTCAGCCAGTCAGGAGGCGACCAGTTATCTGACACCAGAACCGCCACGTAAGCACCCCGCTAGACTGCCGCCGACTGGGGCTGCCCTTCCCTCTCTGACCCACGTCAGCGCCCACTGGTTTACTGACGGAATCAGGTCTCCTCACTCCTAAGCCATCACTCATTTTCTTTTTTTTTTTTTTGCGATACGCGGACTTCTCACTGTGTGGCCTCTCCCGCAGCGGAGCACAGGCTCCAGACGCGCAGGCTCAGCGGCCATGGCTCACGGGCCCAGCCGCTCCGCGGCATGTGGGATCTTCCCGGACCGGGGCACGAACCCGTGCTCCCTGCATCGGCAGGCGGACTCTCAACCACTGCGCCACCAGGGAAGCCCCCTAAGCCATCACTCTTGCCCCTGTTACCCCATTACCCTTTTCTGCCTTTTTTCTCCTCAGTACTCAGGCACCATTAACATCTGACCAACATCTGACACCAGGCACTCAGGCATTCCCTTGGTGACTGAGGCTCAGACTAATGACTGTAACGTGACACTTTTATAAGTCATGGGTTGGCCCCAGGGTGGGAGACCGATCCCACGTGCAAAGAAGCCTCTGCTGGGGACTCAGACGGGGACAGAAGAGGACATCTGGGTCATTTACTGCCTCTGTGGGTCATCCAGCTGGATGGGTGTGAGTTACCTTGGAAACGGGATCTCCAGCCTCCAGAATGGCTTCCAATGACCCCGGCCGTCTGGCTTCATGCCCTTATGTGTGTATGTATGTGTGCGTGTATGTTGTATCAGGACGGGTCTGTGTAACCAGCAGAACATGCAGAAGTAGTGGTGTGTGACCTCTAAGCCTAAGTCACAGAAGACATTGCTTCCGCCTTCCTCTCTACCATCACCCCGGTGGTGGCAAGGGAGGGGGGAGCTGCCATACTGTGAGGACACTCAAGCAGTTCTGTGGCAAGACCCCCATGAAAAGCAACAGAAGCCTCCTGCCGACAGCCAGCATCAACCTGCCAACCGCGGCGGGTGAGTCACCTTGGAAATGGGACCTCCAGCTCCAGCTGAGCCTTCATATGTGAGACCCTGATCCAGGACCATCCAGCTAAGCTGCTCCCAAGCCCTGACCCACAGAAACTATGACAGATCATCAGCGCTTATTGCGGTAAGCCATTACTTTGGGGGTAGTTTGTTATACAGCAGTTGGCAAAGGATTCGGTGGGACCTCTCCCCGCCTGCACCCCCAGATCTACCCTGTAAACAGATCTAAGTGGCATTCGTGTTCTGAAGAACTGCTCATCCAAGCACATGCTTGCAGGAGTGACCATGTTCTCTGGTACCACCCTGCCCACCGGGAAGGAAGTTCCTGAAGGACCAAGATTTGAGGGCGCTACCTCCAAGGAGCCGTTTCCATGCCCCAGGAGGTCAGGGGATGCTCCGGTTGTGAAAGGGGATTTTGGATTTATCTCGGATCTGGGGCTAAGAAAAACCAAACCTTGATCATGACAAACCTCTCTGTGTGTATATAGATCAGCAAGTATAGGCAGCACTTCTTAGTGTGGGATGTAACGACCGTTTGAGGGAGGTTTGCTTCGAATAAACACTAACAAATTTAGCGGAGCAGAGGTTCACTTACTCTTTCAGGAAATCAGCTCCAGGATGGGGCCAGCTGGTGTCAGACCCTCTGTAGAAGGAGTGCATTGAGATCTGGCCTGACCTTGGACTTCAACTTTCGGCTTCTGAGGCCCCTGCAAGTGAGTTGGAGAAGAAGCCTCCAGAAACAGGCCGAAAGACGCTCTGGCTTCTGAGACCTCCCAGCCTTGGATCCCATACAATTCTTCGGTTGCCTTACGCTCATCGAATCCCGCACTGCGTTTTGCCAAGTACAGCGACTGTATACTTTTAAGAGGAAATTAATGCATATGTTTCTGATCCATCTTATGTGGAAACGATCAAAATATTGTGTCTGAAGTAAAGTCATATCCAGAAGAGGCTTTGGGTAGTTTTGCCAGGTTTTGATGAATCTCTTTTCAGGATTGGGTTCTGGCCTCAGCGTCTGCCAAAGTCTCACAAGTCGGTGCAAACACCGTCTCCTCCAGGAAGTCTCCCCTGGGGCCCCAGCCGCCTAGAGCTGCCTCTTCTTGGCGCACAGGGGGCTCCAAATCAGGGCCACAGCCTATGGAACTGTTCTTTTTGCCCGGGTCACAGTCCTCCCAACCAGACTGTGAGTTGCCCCAGGGCACGGGCCAGACATGCGCCTCCCTGAGATTTGCCAAGACGCACCTGCGCAGGCTCACGAGGTGCGTGTCAGGAGGTGAGGCCGCACAGGGGAGGCTGGACCAGGAGGTGAGGCGAGGAGGCAGCCAGGGCTTTTGGGCTTTCCTGCTCTCGGGCAACCCCACCCAGGGTCTCAGTGGGTCGTCTTACAGTTTCTGCCGACCTTGGTGTGGCTGGTCATAACGGTCCTGCCTCTTTCCTTCTTCTGAGGCGCCTTCCTGTTATTCCTCTACAGCAAAAAAGAAAAAAAAAAACAAACCAACAGGGTCATTTCCTGAGTGACAAGGGCCCACAACCGGAGTCCTGTGTTTTCCTTCCAAAGTCCATGGGAGGTGTGTTCCAGTTAAGCACTTAAAGTGAGCCTTCTGTGCTGGGACAACTGGGGGTGGGGTTAGGGGGTTAATGTCTGGGCAAGTGGAAAATACCCTCGAATGTCCTCTCCGGAAACAGAGAAACGTTGCTTCCAAAAACCTAGCGGGAGTTTTGGGAGAAGCGGCAGCCTCAGACGTCAGGGAGAGAATATTCAGGAAGGTTCCTCAGCCAGGCTGCCGCCTTCCACATAACCTTAGAGAGCCAGCATCCTGTCTGGAAAGACTGAGGAAGCTACTCTTGCAGAAACATCTAGCAACTCACGCTACGCTCTGGGAACCACAGACCCCCTGGCTGTATCATAGAGCTCAGACGGGGGACGGCACGTGGGTTTCCTTCTTCCTGTGTAACAGCGTGTGCGTGTGCGCCTGTGTGTTGTGGGGAGGGGAGTAGGATACACATGTTTACAATAGGAGACACAGAAAACACAGAAAAAAATTAAGAAGGGCTCGTAAGCATCACACACAGTCCACCCAATCTTTCCCCTCCACATGTCCAGAGCCGGCATCACAGGCTCGAGACGCTTCTCTCCTGTCTTTGTCACTTCACGTGATCATATCATCATCATTTCCTGCCATCACGAAGTGCTCATTGGAAATACCATTTGATGGCTACGTAACATTCCACGCGCTGCCTATACCACTGCCAGCTTTAGTTTTTCCCTGGTAATGAGCAAGAAATGCTGGAATTCATCTTTGTATGGAAGTCTTTGTTTAGATCTCAGATTACTTTCTTGTTCAAACCCTAAAGTGATATTATCAATTATGACTATCTTAAGGCCTCTGATTCCTATTTCTGAATTCTACTCCAAAATGCCAATTTGGACTCCTATTCAAATCTCCTATCCACTGACTCTTCAGGCAAACTTAAAGGTTATGCAGACCAGCCCTTTATTTGGCAGATGGGGAAACTGAGTCCTGAGGAAGAGAGGGCCGAAACCTCACTCTGGTTAATCAGAGTCTGGTCTCTCCTGAGCACCTGTGTGCGGCCATGCCTCGGAGGAGGAAGCAGAAGTAAGAGGAAGACGTCACGGGGGCTCTCCTCCCGGAACCCTCACTCTTTCTGTAGCACAAGACATGCACTGACAAAGCACAAGCCATAAAAAACAGGCTGTGAGCAGCTGGGCGAGTGTGAGGAGAGACTGTGCACATACAAAACGGGGTCAGCCAGAGCCTCCGCTTACCCACATCCCAAGTGGCATCTCCAGGGAAGATCTGAGCACCTAGGAGTCTGGGCTGTGGGATCCTGTCTCTTGCTCAGCTCTGATCTCTGAGGGGTGGTAGGCAGGGGTCTGCTCAGGGAACACAGCCAACAGAGGAAGGGAATGAAGATCCATCCTTTGGGAGAGCCTAAAGAGGCTGTGCAGGCTTGGTCCAGGGACAGCAGTGCAGACTGGTGCAATCCAAGAAGGCTTCATGGAGGAGGTGGTACATGGGCCAGGCCTTTTAGGAGCTGGGACTGGAGACTGGAGGAAAGTTTCAGAGGAGGGTGTTTAGGGTTCAGGCTGTAAATTTTTAAATGCAATTCTGGATTTATATAAGTTTAGGTTACTTCTTTATTTTTAAATGGCACAGTGCTGAAGCTAGTCTAATAAACAGAATCAAAGATATACCACTGCAAGGTAATTCAATGGGTTGCTTTTTTAACATTTTATACAGCAAAAATTTCCTTGATCACAATCTATGCCACACAATCACCCTGTCTAGTATGTAGGATGCCATGGGAGCCCCTGTCAAGAGGAGAGCAGGGGTGCAGGCCCGGTGTGGGAGGGGGGATCCTGGGGGCGATGGGCAGAATTTCCCTTCGAAGGACAGGGTGGGGGTCGGAAGTTATGAGACCTGCAACCACAGGTTGCTTCCCGGCCTCCAGCTCAGCCTCTGACTCAGTCACTGGGACCCCGCTTCTCTCCCAGCCTGGCCTGGAGCAGTTGCCTTTGGTGTCACTCTTTTCTCTCTTTTCTCGGCGGTGCCGGCAGCCTTTATTGTTGAAAACGGCTGTATTCGGCTTTAATCAGAGCCCTTGTCAAGCACTCGTCCCCTCCTTTTGTGCTTCACTGTCCTCAGAAGGGAAAAATGTATTACGAGCATCGTTCTACACAAACTTCTCGGACGTGCCGGGATTCCACAATTCCTGATGCCACCGACTGGTTTTCTGCTTACCACCCAGAGTCACAAAAGACAGACAGGAAGAATACCCACTTCTCCCCTAACTGCTGCTTCAAGTCCTGGTCGGCTAACGACTTGCTGTGTGATCTTGAGCCTGTTGCTACTCCTCTCTGGGCCTCGAGTTACCATTTCTGCCACCAGTGGGCTGGCGACGGTCTCCAAGGGTCATTTCATTCCAATCTGCTATAATTCTGAGGTTCATAAGAATAAGTGGAATCATCCGGATGTAGGCATCGGGTCCCCGCCTCTGGCCATCTTTACCTTCTAATGCTGATTGGGCTTCCTTACTGCACATCCGAGAACAGCATTCCTCAGCTCTAAACCTCTGATGGCCCCTGTCTCCTGACCTGACAATCAAAGCCCTTCCTAGCTTGGCCTCCACTTCCCCTTCCTGCCTCATCTCCTGTCCCTGTCACCCCGCCCCATCGCTGCCACCAGCAAGCAACCTGAACTTAAAGTCTTCTTCATGCTTCTTTGATTTGGTGTGGAAGTCTTTATTTAGATCTCAGATTACTTTCTTATTCAAACCCTAACGTGATATTATCAATTATGAACAGTTTAAGGCTTCTGACACCTATTTCTGAATTGTACTCTAAAGGGCCAGTTTGGACCCCTATTCAAATCTCCTTTTACCTGGAGTGACCTTTCCCCTCTCTTTCCTTTACCTGTCTGACTCCTAACTTTGCCTTCGAAACCTAGTTCAAACACCAAAGCCTCGGGAAGGTGCCAGGGGGAATCGGTCTGCCCCTCCTTTGAGTTTCCCTGGCTCCTGGACACCCCCAAGCCCAGAACTCCCCTCTGTGTGGCCAGTACCTCTCGACTCCAGACCACAGACTCTTCCAGAGCGGAGACCATGGTCATGGTCATCTCTGTGTTCCCGGTGCTCAGCTTGGGGCCTGGCACGGAGGACATATGGGTGCCGGTTGGCTGCATCACTGGGACACACAGGGAAGGCCAGAATTCAACTAGACAGGGCTGGTGAATCCATCTTAGCTCTGGTCTTGCAAGAGTGGCGTGGCCTAGTGGGAAGGACCCAGTCCTGGAGTTACTTGTTTCAGGGTTCAAATGCCGGTGCTATCACTCTCTGGGAACGTGCACTTCGGCAAGTCACGTAACTGCACTTTTCTGTCTATAAAATGGGAATAATAAAGGCAACTTTGCAGGTGTGTTGTTAAGAAACAGGTAAGAGACACATGCAGAGTCCTGCAGGTGGTAGGTACTCAATAAACGGTAACCCTAGGGCCCACCCATCATTCCGTCCATCCATCCATCCAATATCGATGGGGTGTCTTCTGTTTGCTGGGTGCAGTGCTGGGCTGGGCATGTACAGTGAGCAAGCACGATGACATGGCTCTGCTGTATTCTCCCCGGGTCCCTGGCCTGCTCTGGCGTTTGAGGTTGTGCCCTGGGTTTCCTTCCGGCCTGACCTGGTGCTCATCTGAGCTAGTGGGACGGACACCCTGGCCTGGCTCAGGCCCCCTGGGGGAGGAGTACCGGCTGCCTCTGCACCTGCCTGCCTGGAGCATGCAGGCCTGGGCTGCCCTGAGGAGGGCCTCGGAGACAGCTGAGAAGGCTCGAGAGGGTGCTGGGGCCCAGGGGTCCATGCCGACCACTGGGGCACACGGAGGCTCCGGCAGCATCCTGCAGGGCCCTGCCACCGGCCCCCACTAATCTGACCAGATCCCACCCAGGCTCCTACTCGGCCATCTCTTCACTCCTCCACCCACCCTCCCCTAGGGCTGTTGTGAGGATTCAATGAACGGATGTAGGTGAGCGTCTGGAAAGTCTTTGCATGTAGCGAGCACTGCAGGAGCGTTTGCTTTCACTGTTTTATCGTTTAGTGCTCGAGGCAACCTGTGCAGGGGCATCAGCGCCCTCTGTTTACGGTCAGGCACTGTCGATAAAAACGCGTTATTACTGCCCTGAGCTGTCTAGAGAGCTCCTCCATCTGGGGGCGGGGCCAGCATGGCGAGCGGGAGTGGGGCTGGAGACAGTGGCACGGCCCCTTTGTGCGGGATTGAGTCTAACACACACACACACACACACACACACACACACACACACACACACACACACACACACACACACACACACACACACACACACACATATTCCTGAGAGATCCTCCCAGGCAGCTCCTAGACAGACCCCCGCCAGGACGTGGGCCCCAACTCAGCCATCAGCCACAGCTGTGTTCAGGCAGCTCCTGGATGGGGGGGCCTTTCAGAAACGCATCGCAGCAGCCCAGGCGGTTCACACGCCCGGGTGCCTCGGTCCCAGACACCAAGTGAGAGGATTTACAAACATTTCCCGCCCCCGCAGCTCAGGGCTCGGTGTCACTCTGCCCATTTCCCAGAGAAGGGGACCGTGGCTCAGAGACGGGGCTTGCTTAAGGCGCGAGTGGCCACAGCCAGGATGAGCGCCAAGTGTCCTGGGCGCTCAGCAGGCTCGGCCCCCTTTTCCCAGTTCTCGGGGACTCAGTGGTCTTGGGAACTCCCTGCGGCCATGGTCCCTAAATACCAATAACGAGCAAGCCCTCACCCCAGGGCTCTTCCGGCTGGACTGTTCCCTCCACCGCAGCCCCTTTTGGGACTCACTCCACCCTCGCATCGTGTGTTCCTTCACTCAGGGTCCTCGGCAGCCTCTGTCCTGATGTACCTGTCAGCACCCGGCACACACCCCCGCCTGGCAGCCCTGGGCATGTTCCGAGCTGGCTGAGACCTCCCCTTTCACATGCTTATTACTCCCTCCAAAGGTGACTCGATGACACTGTTTAGTGAGGACCCACCTGAAGCTTAAGTTATCTGTGATTTAATGAGGAGTCTTTTAACGATAACATCTGTTGTTTTAATTACCAAAGGAATTATAAATGAGGCTCCCGGAGGAAACTGCTGCTGGGGCAGAAGCTGGAGAAGAATTCTCAACATCGGCGGCCCCGCTGGGTCGTTGGCACAGTGACTGCCACGGAGCGTGACCTGTCACAGAGAGCGCTTCATCTTCATTTTAATTAAGCATTGAGGGTGAGGCGGGCAGCCTCCGGATCCAAGGGGGCTGAGCAGCCCAGATCCTGGAAGACACTCTGTGTGAGTAAGGCTTCGGCTCTGTGCACGGGAAGAAAGCAAAGGACAAACCAGCCATTTTTGCTGATGCTGTCGAGGTACACATCTGTCACCCAAAACTGGGGTAGGGAAAGGGGCTGGTCCTCCCCCCAGCCCAGCTGTGCGACCTTCGCCAGATGAGCTGACCTCTCTGGATTCCAGTTTCTTCCTGTAGAAAGCGAAAGGGATGTCTTTCCTTCTTCTCTCAAGGAAATGGTTCATCCCTGACATTCGATTCTGGGTGTAGAGCTGGTGAGACGTGTTTACACCCACCCGAGAAGAAGAACTCGGTGGGGTGTAGGTTGAACGCCACATGGACGGAGGGTTCGAGACGGAGGAAGGGGTGCTTCACTGTCATTGGTGACAATGATGCCGGAGTTCGTGACGGTGGTGACAGTGATAACAGTCCTGCCGTTCCGCCAGTTTCTTACCCCTCCCGTATCCATGCCTTTTGCAGTTCCTCTCCATATAGGGGGTGAGTCTCTTTGCCCCACTGAATCCGGACAAGCCTTGTGATCTGCTGTGTTCGGTAGACTGCAGCATGAACGACATGCCTGTTCCAAACCTAGGTCTCTGCCGACCTTGCACGGTGCTGTGTTCTCTCTTGCTCCTCCACCGTGACTAAGAGAACGTTCCTGGACTTGGCTACAGAGGATAAGAGTCATGTGAAGGAGAGCCAAGTCACCCTAGTGCCCCAGCCAAGGCCATTCGAGATCGGCCAACAGCCCACCAGTTCCCGCTGCCCTTCCTGCATCTCCCAGTCAGAGTGCTCATCACACTCTACTGACATCTGGTCTACCCACCTTCTTCTCCAGACACTTGAGGGCTAAGAGTACACGTCACCCATCAATGGATTATTCACGCTCCGCATAGGAACTGGACCGTAGTACGTGTTTCATAAATGCCTGCTGTATTGGCTCAGCCCCTACCTGACCAAGCATGGATGGAAGAGGAAGGGGGTGACCTCCTAGGAGCGGCTCCAGGTGTGAATGTGGAGGCCAGTTAGGTCCGGAATACGGATAAAGATGTGGGTCGGGGGCTCGGCGACACTGACGTGTCAACCAGCCCTTGTATTTGTCTAAGCATTAGGGGTTTTTTAAACAAAAAGTTATTTTAACATAAAGAAGCAGGCAGGTCTCACTCGACAGGAGATGGACTTCCTGTAGCCCATTTCATTAAGACTCATCAAGACTGGCGTTCTCTGCATTCTCTGAGCAGGCAGTGCGTTCAGGAGGTAGAGTGATGGGGAAATTAAACACAGAAGCCACATCCTTTGAAGCTTTTTTGAGCAGCAAGGCCAGCCAACTCCACAGCGTACGTGTCTGGAGAATACCAGATTTGCTCCCATCTGAGCTCTCCATCCAAGCAGGGAGATAGCTCTTCTAATTAGCCCAGTTAGATAAATATTCTTCCGCCCAAGCTCCTGTTTAGAGAAAACAGATGGAGGCTCATAAACACGGTCATGGAGTGAATTTGTGTAAAGCTACCCTTCTGTTTGACGCGGCTTCCAGTATTTAAATACATGTATGTACACATGGGCACAAGCACACACACACAGAGCTCTGATGCCATACAACAGGGCAGATTAAAAAGGGCTTAATAGAGCCAAAAAAAAAAAAAAAAAAAAAGGAGAGATTTCAGGTGGTAGTAAGACCCATGACATAGTGGGAGATCAGGACCTACAAACGTTTTCTTCCCTGGGGATTGTCCCTCCCCCAAGGTTGACCCTCACACACCCCTCCCTTTGACAAGATGATGCCCCATTTTATTCAGCAAGTCCCCACTCAAAGGCCTTTGATGTCTCCTTGGCATGGCTAGAATGAGGTCCACTTTTTGGAGTGACCTTTAAGGCTCTTCCCAAGCTGACTCGACCCTGCCATTCATCTTCATCTTCCAACCTTCCTCTTCCACCCCATCATCGTGTGCTGCCGTCCTGCTCTAATTAAGCCTGATAACTGTCACCGTCCTCGCCACCCCCACTTGCCTTTATTGAGTGCTAACTCTCTGACAAGCCGCGGACCAGGAGCTTTACATCCCTTATCTTATTTCCTCTTTGCGGTTTATGAGGTAGGCACAGGGATGACCCTCAGCTTGAAGATGAGGAAATGTGGCCTCAGATTGGTTAAGAGGCTTGCTCCAAGTTGCACAGCTAGTAAGAGGCCAACAGCCGCCATACCAACCTCTTTGCCTTGGCAAGTGCTGGATCCTCGTCGGTGGATTCCCTTCTCCAGCTTCTTCATCTAACGATCACCTGCTTCAGCCCCGCGAAATGTTTTGCTCTCTGACTTCTGAACATTTCTTCTCCCATCAAAACTTCCCTGGCTCCATGAATCACATCAGAACAAACGCCGCCCAGTCGAATGCCATTTCTCAAAATTTAGTAAAAAGGGTCTTAACATAATGACATGTTCCTCTCCAGGTTTTCATTCATCTCTGCAGGTCAGTCAATCTCTAAGAGCCTGCACTGTCCCAGGTTCTGTGCCCTGCACTGTGGGAATGTAAGTGGCATCAAGAAGCATCCTCCGGTATTTCCCTCCGACTGGCACATGGTGGTTTGCGGTGTTCTTCCAAGGTCAAAATATCTATCTGTGCACCTTTTCCTCTTTTCACTCGGAATGTTGTTCATTTACGCCTTCTTATTTTCTGGGTCAGTCTTGACGACGTTTGCTAAAGTATCGACCTTTTTAAGCAACTCACTTTTAGTTTGTTGATGTCTTTATTTTTGTGGATGTTCGATTTGCTTTAGCGTTTATTCATTTCTATCATTACCTTTATTATTTCCTTCTTTCTAGTTTCCCTTATTCTCTTTCTAGATTCTTGAGTTGATTGCTTGGGTTGTAAGTTATGTGCAGCTGTTCTAATTTCCTAATAAATGCATGCAAGAGTATAAATCACCCCTCAAAGAATCAGTTAAACTACATCAGACAAGCTTGATTATGTAGTGTCTTCCTTACTTTCAATTCAAAATACTTCTTAATTTCTGTTGTAAATTTCTTTTGAACCCATGGATAACTTAGAAGTGTGTTTTTAGTTTCCAAACATATACACAGATCATCTCTTTGTTGTTGATTACTAATTTCATTGCGTGCTGGATAGAGGATCTGTTGATAATGAAGATTTTTTGAAATTTATGGAGACTTCTTTTGTGGTCTAATACGTAGCCTTTTTCCACATGTATTTGCTGTTTGTTGACATTGACATTGACATTTATATACATACATGAGCATACATGGTTTTTAATCTATCAGCTTCTGAGAAAGATATGCTAAATTCACCCACTATGCTTATTGTTCCCCTGTAAATTATTTCAGATTTTGCTTTATATCTTTCAGGACTAATGTTGGAATCACAGCATGAAATGCCTGTCCTTGATACTTTTAATACCTTTCACCTTGAGTTCAATTGTATCTGATAGTAATTTCTTTTACCATTTCTTTTATTGTTTTATCTCTTTATTTTTAATATTTTGATATTTTTGGGGTTTAGCCATTTTGCTCTTAAATAGCATGCAGCTGGCTTTTTTAAAACCAAATTTAAGAATCTCTTAACTGGTTAGTTTAATATGCTCATAATTACTGTAATTGATGATACAGTTACACTTATTTCTGCTGTCTCATTTTGTTTTCTATTTTCCCAGCCTCTTCTTTTTTCTTTATTTTCCTTTCCCAGTTTCCATTGGCTCGACCAAGTTTTTTGTTGTTATTGTAGAGATTCCTCCTCTACTGGATTGGAGGTCATATATTCTATTTTTAGCTTCCGTATCTTTACATTATTATATTTCAGCAACTCCTAACATTAATCCGTAAATACATCCCTCTGCTCGACTGAGACAAAACCTTAGCACCTTTATTCCCTCTAGCTGTCCACTCTCTCTCTCCCCACCTAGACGATATCACTTAGAATTTTCATTTCAAATTGTCAGCCCTGCTCTACCTCTGTGTCAGCCCTCCTGAAAGTAGAGACGTAACCACAGCAAAAGGCAGGAAGAAATTGACCAAGTTCCCACTACCCAGCTGAATGAAGGTTTGAAAGAGAAATGAAGTTGAGTTTTAGGAAAATTCAGTTTCTTTTGTTTGCACAGCCACGTTTGTGAACTGAGCATATTCACTAGTGATTGGGTCGGTACCCATTCCAAGACGAGGGGTCTGGAGATGAAACAGTCTCAGTTACCCCCAGGGAGGCTCCCCTGGTGTCCGCCTCTTCAACAATTTCACAGGACATCAACAATAGACAAGGAGACTGTGTGACTTCAAGACAAAACCAAAACTCCTTATAATCATGTCGGAATACAGACAACACATGAACATTAACCAAACCACGAAAATCACCAAATATCCCCCGATCCCAGCTAATGTGTGTGACTGCTGCTCCTCTCTCTTCCTCTCACCTTAGAGAAAAGAATTATCAAGATACCAAACAAACCCAGAATTATCTTCACTTCCTGACAGCATCCAACCCAGAGCAAAGCTCTACGTCCTTGAACCCTGTCCAAATCCTCTAAGTCCTTTCTAACACCCTCTAACTGGGATGCCTCATGGTTCCGGGTAGGGAGGACTCCCCCTGGCACCTGAGACATGTGGCCTAGTACAACTATGATCTTCTTATAAAGATGCCTGAGTCCCCTGATTAGGTCTAGACTCAAATACAGACTAAACATATATAACTGAGACCCTGGAAGTGGGGGCCAACCTGTGAGGTGCCCTGATCCCAGTTTTGCAGATGAGATTCCCAGAGAAGTTAAGCAATCTAACCAAAGCTGCACAGCTGCTGAGTGGCAGGTCTGGGACTCAAGGCAACCCCAGAGCAGTCTGACCCCAAAGTCTACCCTGTGAACCCTGTCCTCACATCATTATGTGCAAACCTGGTCTGGAGAGACATCCCCGGAGCCAGGGGGCAGGCTTGGGCCTCTACTGCTCTCATCTGTGACCTCTTTGAGGGCAAGGATAATGACACTCCTCTTACCCCCCAAACCCCCAGCACAGAGCAGCACAGACAGGGCTCCAGGAAGTCATCCTGATGATGCCAAGTCGATCCCCAAAGGCCTCTGCTAATTCCCTCCTCCTGCGTAGGCCCACTCCAGACAGATCCAAGGCATCTGTTCTCCCAGGTGATGCTCTGACTCCCTCCCAGCTTTAGGGAATTCACAGAAAGTGTATCCACGTGGAAAGAGGGAAGCTTTAGCTTCCTTCACTGCAGCCTGAGAGCCAGCCAGCTTCAGGGTCCTGCCACCCCAGAAAGTCCCCAGTTTCCTTTGGCCGAGTCCTTTTGACATTTTCAATGGTAACATAAACTTGATTTACTGACGCCATGAAGGAACCAGGGCGATGTGATTTCCAAAAGGCACCGTGCTGTTGGATATGATAAAAGACTGAATGAGTCAGTAAATGTAGCAGTTTAGTAACTGTTCAAAAAAATCAATACCCATGCAGTCTGTGGAGGAGGAGAAGGCTGTAATGATGGCCTGGAGGAGGGAGGATTCATGCCTGAACTCACGAATCCACGGCCCCCCCTACCTCCCTCCTGGACACACACAGACACATGACTCACGCTTCCCACTCCTGCACAGATACTCACAGACACACCAATATAAGTTGTGTGCACAGATAAGCACGCAACATATATGCACGCGTCCAGGCATGTCCACTAACAGGAATAATAATAGGTACCATTTATTGACTAGTAAAGTGAGCCAGGCACTGGCATAAGTGCGTTGCCTATCCTTATTTCATTACCATCCTGTACAACTCTATGAGGTAAGCAGAGGATTATTCCCATTTTACAGATGAAGAAACTGAGGCACAGAGATCTTAAGCAACTTGCCCACAGTCATTCCAGCTAGGAAGCCGGGAAGCCAGAATTAGAACCCAGACTGACTTCAGAAGTCTTATTCTTTTTTTTGGCCACTTTTCATGCTTCCTTTTTTTTTTTTGGCCATGCCACACGGCATGCGGGATCTTAGTTCCCCGACCAGGGATCGAACCCACACCCCCCTGCTGTGGAAGTGAGGAGTCCCAACCACTGGAACTCCAGGGAAGTCCCTACTTTTTTTTTTCATTCTTTAGCAGATATAATTGAGTTCTAGTAAACTTCACAGTTAAAAGTGCGCAGTTTGATGCATTTCGATACCTATATACACCTGTATATAGAATCATCACACGATCAAGATCACACATGAGCACATCTATCACCCCCGGAAGTTTCCCTGGGCCACCTTGCAGTGTCTCCCTTCTGGCTCTCCCTGCCCGGCATCACCTGGCATCCACCGTTCTGCTTTCTGTCACGACTGGTTAGTCTGCATTGTCTAGAACTGTATATACATGGACTCAGGTAGTATGCTCTCTCTTTTGCCTACAGAAACAAGGTTCAAAACGACCACAATAGGGGTCTTCCCACAAAGATAAGACAGACACGTGTGGGCACACTCATGCTTACACACACAATGTCCCAATCCTCACAAACACCTCCACACCCATGCCCCCCAACAGGCCGCCCCTCCACCCATGCACAGGACACCCTCGCTCTCACCCAGCTTTCACTGCGTCTGTCCATCCATGCCGCTCCTCTGGGATAACTGCACCTCCTTAAGTGGCCAAATGGACTCCTCACGGGTTTCCAGCAAAGCAATGCCGTTTCCTTCTCCTGTCAAAGCCCACGTGTTGTCCACCACTCTGCTGGGCACTGCAGATTCCACACTGCATAAATGAGCAAAGCTTTAGAGAATAGATACCTGTCACATGCCGCAGAGCGGCTGGGCCCGTGAGCCATGGTCGCTGAGCCTGCGCATCCGGAGCCTGTGCTCCGCAACGGGGAGAGGCCACAACAGTGAGAGGCCCGCGTACCGCAAAAAAAAAAAAAAAGCTGGGTGGAGCCAGTGGGGTGAGGAAGGACTGGACAGAACTGCACTGCAGGAGCCTGGTCCAGGTGTCCCATGGCCGCACTGGGCTAGAGCTCATGGCTGACCCGCAGCCTTTAAGGGACAGGACAGGGGACCCATCACCCAAGCCCACAATCCACCTTGCGCCTCAAGTCTGATTTCCCTCGGCTCTCAGTCTAGATGGATACACACTGGAATCACTCTGGGAGTTTAAAAAACATGGAGCCCATCCCACTGCTGGGCATGTACCCTGAGAAAACCATAACTCAAAAAGAGTCATGTAGCACAATGTTCACTGCAGCTCTATTTACAATAGCCAGGACATGCAAGCAACCTAAGCGTCCATCATCGGATGAATGGATAAAGAAGATGTGGCACATGTATACAATGGAATATTACTCAGCCATAAAAAGAAACGAAATTGAGTTATTTGTAATGAGGTGGATGGACCTAGAGACTGTCATACAGAGTGAAGTAAGTCAGAAAGAGAAAGACAAATACCGTATGCTAACACATATATATGGAATCTAAGGGAAAAAAAGATATCATGAAAAACCTAGGGGTAAGATGGGAATAAATATACAGACCTACTAGAGAATGGACTTGGGGATATGGGGAGGGGGAGGGGTGAGCTGTGACGGGGCGAGAGAGTGGCATGGACATATATACACTATTAAATAGATAGCTAGCGGGAAGCAGCCGCATAGCACAGGGAGATCAGCTCGGTGCTTTGTGACCACCTAGAAGGGTGGGATAGGGAGGGTGGGAGGGAGGGAGACTCAAGAGGGAAGAGATATGGGAACATATGTATATGTATAACTGATTCACTTTGTTAGAAAGCAGAAACTAACACACCATTGTAAAGCAATTATACTCCAATAAAGAAGTAAAAAAAAAAAAAAAAGAGTCATGTACCACAATGTTCACTGCAGCTCTATTTACAATCACCAGGACATGGAAGCAACCTAACTGTCCATGAACCGACGAATGGATAAAGAAGATGGGGCACATATATACAATGGAATATTACTCAGCCATAAAAAAAACAAAATCAAGTTATTTGTAGTGAGGTGGACGGACCTAGAGACTGTCATACAAAGTGAAGTAAGTCAGAAAGAGAAAAACAAATACTGTACCCTAACACATATATATGGAATCTAAAAAAAGAAAAAAAAATGGTTCTGAAGAACCTAGGGGCAGGGCAGGAATAAAGACGCAGACATAGAGAATGGACTTGAGGACACGGGGAGGGGGAAGGGTATGCTGGGATGAAGTGAGAGAGTGGCATGGACATATATACACTACCAAATGTAAAACAGATAGCTAGCGGGAAGCAGCCACATAGCACAGGGAGATCAGCTCGGTGCTTTGTGACCACCTAGAGGGGTGGGATAGGCAGGGTGGGAGGGAGATGCAAGAGGGAGGAGATATGGGGATATATGTATACGTATAGCTGATTCACTTTGCTATAAAGCAGAAACTAACACACCATTGTAGAGCAATTATACTCCAATAAAGATTAAAAAAAAACACAAAAAAACACTGAGTCCTGCGGTTTCACTCCCAGAGAGTCTGATTTGTTTTGTTTTGTTTTGTTTTGTTTGGGGAGGGCGGGAGTGGCCTGGGTATGAGAATTTTTAGAAGCTCCTCAAGTGATCATCTCATATTCAGTAATTCATCATGCACTTCCAACCTTAGGATAGATATACCTCCCCAAAGGACCCCAGGATACAGGAAAGCCAGAAATGCAGCTGGAGTTTCCTAGAATTGGAGTTCCCTGTGCTCCAATTTTATCTCCCTACACACGCCCTAATAGGAATTCAACAAGATAACCTTGCTGAATTAGATATCAGTTAATTGTTAGAAGAGGACCGAAGTTTTCATAGGAAATAAATTTCATTGTCATGTTATTAACTAAAATTGGTACAAGTTATAAGTAACTGCTGAGTGATAACGACTTCCTTATCAATATCGGATATTTATAATCTTTCAGGTTTTACTGGTAATTCAGTATCAAGATAATTAGACATCAAGTAGACACATTAAATATTATTTACTTTGCTGTTGTTTCTTGAATCTGCAATAAGATGGTGTTAGAGAGTCTCCACCCCTTCCTTCTGTCGTGATGGCCATGGCTTATGTGGGACGACACATCTTATATGTTACAAGTATTGGATGGGATGAAATGTGAAGTATGAATTGCCATTGAAAGTAGAGAAAGCTGAGTTTACTTCTGCTGCACCCTCTAGGAGCAGAAGCAGAAGGCTGGTCTAATATATCATCTCGGCTAAGCTGAGCTATTGAGGAGAGACTGCTGCAAAATCTTTTTCACTTTAATTACGTTTTACTTTTAATTAATTGAATTACTTTATAATTACCTTGATGCCAACCCATATGAACCAGATTATTTGAACCACGTTGAACCTCTACTGCCTTGCCAGTGTTCTGATGTGCGGAAATCACCATGGGGCTAGAGGCACTCATGAGTCCCACGTGGAGGAAAAGTCATTGATTCTGGCCGTCAAGGTTTAATTAACGTGTCTTTATGAAGGCAGGGCCCGAGCGAGTTTAGAAGAGAGTTTATCCCGAGAATAAAAGACGTAGGCAGCAGAGTGGCCGTGATGAATGAGATGGAATCGTTCCATTGAAAACAAATCCATTGGTGATATTCTGGAAATTGTTAAAAATGTTAAAATGGGTTATATCACCCTAAGACCACATAATATCAGTGGGGTTGGCTCCACATCAGGTGCTGGCCCTGGGGAAAAGGTCGTGTCTTGCTCCAGTGAAGTGAGGGGCAAGGAGGGGTTCTGGTTAAGAGCATGGCTTCCAACTTTGAGACCCTGGGCCAGCTGCTTAAACTCTCTAAGCCTCAGTTTGTGCATCTATAAAATGGGGATAATGATGTACCTACCTTACTGGGCTGCGGCAAGGGTTACACGGCATCGTCCTTTAAAGCCCATAGCCCTGTGTGCCTGGCAAGAGTTCCATGAACGATACTTATTGCTATTATTCATTCTGCTTCTGTTTCATCGTGCTCTGGATCCCAAGTAACATCTTCTACCTTCAATTCCACTTCGATATTACTGCTGCCCCCATTTCCTGTTGTGGTTGGTTGTTGTTAGGGGTGAGGCATTTTCCTGGTGCCTTTTTGCCCACCACTTAATTTGTGACCTTTCTTAATCACTTTATTTTAGGTGAGATTCTTTTTTTTCTTTTTTACATCTTTATTGGAGTATAATTGCTTTACAATGGTGTGTTAGTTTCTGCTTTATAACAAAGTGAATCAGTTATACATATACATATGTCCCCATATCTCTTCCCTCTTGCGTCTCCCTCCCTCCCACCCTCCCTATCCCACCCCTCTAGGTGGTCACAAAGCACCGAGCTGATCTCCCTGTGCTATGTGGCTGCTTCCCGCTAGCTAGCTATTTTACGTTAGGTAGTGTATATATGTCCATGCCACTCTCTCACTTTGTCACAGCTTACCCTTCCCCCTCCCCATATCCTCAAGACCTAGAATCTGTCATACAGAGTGAAGTAAGTCAGAAAGAGAAAGACAAATACCGTATGCTAACACATATATATGGAATCTAAGAAAAAAAAGATGTCATGAAGAACCTAGGGGTAAGACAGGAATAAAGACACAGACCTACTAGAGAATGGACTTGAGATTCTTTTTTTTAAGTGACGTATAGTTGGTTTACAATGTTGTGTTAGTTTCTTGTGTACAGAAAAGTGATTCCGTTATATGGAGATATACATATATATATATATATATATATATATATATATACACACACACATATATATGTGTATGTATATATTCTTTTTCAGATTCTTTTCCATTATAGATTATTACAAGATATTGAATATAGTTCCCTGTACTATACAGTAGGACCTTGTTGTTTATCTATTTTGTATATAGTAGTGTGTATCTGTTAATCCCAAGTTCCTAATTTATCCCTTCCCTCACCCTTTCCCCTTTGGTAACCATAAATATGTTTTCTATGCCTATGAGTCTATCTCTGGTTTGTAAATAAGTTCATTTGTATCATTTTTTAGATTCCACATGTAAGTGATAACATATTTGTCCTTCTCTGTTTGACTTCACTTAGTATGATGATCTCTAAGTTCATCCATGTTGCTGCAAATGGCATTATTTCATTTTTTATGGCCGAGTAATATTCCATTATGTGTGTGTGTGTGTGTGTGTGTGTATGTACCACATCTTCTTTACACATCTGTTGATGGGCACTTAGGTTGCTTCCATGTCTTGGCTATTGTATTATATTGCTGCTATGAACACTGGGGTGCACATATCTTTTCAAATTAGAGTTTTCTCCAGATATATGCCCAGGAGTGGGAATACTGGATCATATGGTAACTCTATTTTCAGTTTTTTAAAGAACCTCCTTTCTGTTCTCCATGGTGGCTGCACCAATTTACATTCCTTAGGTGAGATTCTTTAAGCCATATAAAGCCAAGCTTGGTTTCTGAACCTTTGAATCAGGGAACTCAGCCAATCCTCTCATGGAAACACTTGTCTCATTTCTTCCCTCTTACATTATGGTTACTGTTTACCTTGCTATTTTCTTTTTCCTTTTCCTTAATTTATCTGGCTTTGTCAAGTAAATACTTATTCTTATCTCCCCCCTCCATTATTTTGACAATTCTCTCTTGATTTTCATTCTATTAATGATGACTCTTAATCATCACATGCACAAAACACTCCGTATTCTTCTGTTGCTATATTAAGAGATCAATGATTACTCCGCCCCATCCCAGTGCACCCAAGCTCTCTTTGCCAGTTACAAATTTCCCCCTCTTTCTCTCTCCCTGATTTCTCTTTGTATTGACGCTCTGTGTTTTGAGATACTGCTACACTTGATCTTGTAAGCCATTATGATTATAATTCTCAAAAGAGCCAATTCTTCTAAGGTATATAGTTTGAAGTTCAAGAACTACTTCTTTTAAGTTTCAGAAAATCTTTACTTTTTTCCTATTGGCTCACCTTAGAAGTTCTTATTCCTTTTTTGTTGTCTCCTGGCTCTTGTCCAGATCTATCTCAGGAAGAGACACCTGTCCCAGGTCTTCCCCTGCATCTGCCTCCCTCTGGTTTCTGTTCCACCGTCGCTGCGGTGACCTTCTTTGCTCACAGCTCTGTAGCCAGGTCCGGCTGTCATAGCCTGACTGGAGTGAAGGGCATAGGTGACTGAACTGGCAGACCTCTGCTGAGACACGAGAGGATGCCCCTCTGCTCCCAGGAGAAGTGTGTGCCAGGGGAAGCTCCCTCCCAAACTCAACACCTGCAAGCACCTCAGACTCAAATGGCAAAAAAGGTCAAAACCGCTGGAGCAAAACTCAATTTTAAAACATAGTTTGCAAATTGGTCATTGGCCAAATTGATCATGTAAATTGGTCCTTGGTAAATAGGTTGGCTTCCCCACAAAAGCACTGGCAGTGGGAACACGATATGCTCCCCAATATGCCACATTTGGCATATTGATTCTTTTGAATTATAGTTACTTAAGAAACAGCAGGTGCAGGAAGGACACTCTGACCTTCCTTTATCCCCCTGGAAGCGGGAAATAAGTCTCCTGTGTGCCAGGTAACTTCCCTGTACCAGGAGGTAGAGAGACATCCTAATCACCAGAGATGGAGAATTCATGGCTAAGCAGGCTACTAAACAAACCTTGTTACTTCTTCACTAATTAGCTACCCCAAGCCCAAACCCCTTTGTTCTGTCAATTCTTCACAGATGTATTGTTTCTCTGTCTACAAGGCATAAAAGCTGTCTGCTTTGGTCACCTCTTTGAGTCTCAAATCTTCGGGGGTCCCATACATATGAAATGAAATTTGTTTCTTCTCCTGTTAATCTGTCTTAGGTCAATTTCATTATTAGACCAGCCAAAGAAGCAAGAAGGGAAGAAGGGAAAAGTTTTCCTCCCCGACAAATCACTCTGCTTCCATGTAGACAAGGTGAATTGTACTTGGATACTCAAAGGCATGAGTGCAAATGTGTCGTGATGCTTACAGCTGTGTCGGTCACCTCTCAGGTGTGTCGGAGTCATCCCGTAACACCAGTGCCAGAAATTGCTAATGAGAAATAAGGTTGCCTGAATTTCAAGTGTATTCGCCAGAACTGGGGCAGCAGCCTTGCCCCCATTGGGCAGGTGATGGGGACGAGCCAGCAGATGGGCTATGTCCCCAGGAGAATGCCAGAGTAGGGAAAGAGCTGAAGACCTCATAGAACAGAAAACCGTGGACCTAGGCTTCGGGGGCTGGCGCGAGGGAAGGTGGGGATGGAAATCGGGACACTCAGCCTCGGCCTGGAGAAGATCCGATCAAAGAATATGTGCTCTGTGGGCATATCAATGGGGTCATGTCTGGGGAAAAGCAGTTGATTTCTGTGTAGTCCCGGGGGCTGGGACTGAGCCAGCCGCAGAAGTTGAGGAAGGCAATGCCACCATCAGAGCTGGCCAGGGATGGACCAGTCTGGGAGGGAGGGAGTTCCCTATTGTGAAAGGCATGTCAGCCAGACCTGAGAGGTCATCTGATCTGTTCATAGGACGTCTCCCGATTCCCAGGGATAGACTGGGTAATTCCAGGGTTCTACCTCCCTGGAGTCTGTAATTCTCCAGGTGGCTCAGATGTAATGGAGGGAGGAGTCTGCTTCCGGCCGCTGGATACTCAGATTCAGGAAAACTCAGCACGTCGAGCTGGGAAGTAGGGGGGCCCTGGTGTTGAAAAAGTTGCAGCATCTTGATATTTGCTCCCAAGAATCTTGCATTCATCTTTAAGGAGTAAACTTTTCCCTTATTTTAGGAAAATCACCATGATGTGCTTTTTAGTTACACAAATACTCGCTGGTTGTTCTTGGGGAAAATCATGAAATCGCCAGTAAGCTGAATACAAATCTTTTTTACACGGGCCTCTCACTGTTGTGGCCTCTCCCATTGCGTGCGGAGCACAGGCTCTGGACGCACAGGCTCAGCAGCCATGGCTCACGGGCCCAGCCGCTCCGCAGCACGTGGGATCCTCCCGGACCGGGGCACGAACCCGCGGCCCCTGCATCGGCAGGCGGACTCTCAACCACTGCACCGCCAGGGAAGCCCTGAATACAAATCTTTTAACCTAAGAATTTAAGGGTTCTGTTTGGCAGCTGAGACTTCCTTGCCCCCTCCCCATTGGGGGGGAGGGGCAGGAGTGGGAGGGGCAGAAGCTATAATAAATACTTTTTGCTTCCGTATGAACTCTGCTGCAAAGCGGTGCTCGTTCCTGGGGAAACGTGGATACTTTTCTGGGCAGGTCTTTGTGGGAGAGGAAGCCTGACTTCAGAGGGAGGATGCTGACGTTACCTGCTTCATCTCTTGCCGGAGGAAAGACTGCACGGGACAGTAAGTGTCCTTGGAATGAAGTTATTTACGATGAATAAATCTGAGCCGCTCCCATGCCCTGTGGAGTGGGGCTGCCCTCGAAGTGAGTGGATATTCCACTGTCAGTCGTTCTGGGAAAGAGCTGGTCCCAGGGCAGCAAGTGGGGAAGAGGAAGGGAGACAGTAGATGGAGAGAGAAGCATCCCAGCCTCTTTCTGAGCTGAGCTGCTCTCCGTCCTGTGGAGAACACTGGAAGTGAAGCAGCCACTGGTCTGCAGGGTCCCCAGGGAGGGGTTGAGCCCCCGGCATCTGAGCGCAGCCCCCTCTACAGAAGTTATAAGTTCGTAATGTTCTTCCCTTCTATGACCCTAGAACCTTTAGGAATGTGTTATGTGAAGTTGAAGTTTCTTCTAGACTGGGCTGTAGAGAATTAAGTGAAGGGCTTCCCTGGGCTTGGGTTTGGGTTTGGAGTGGAGCACAGGTAGTAGCTGAGGGTGTCCCTGGTAGAAAACAGTGGTGCCCGTGGACACCAAAAGCCCCATGAGCCATCACAGGCAAGACAGTGGAGGGACAGCTGGGCACAGCATGTAAGACACACAAGCGAGCATCACAGGGTCCCCCAGACACAGAGGGGTCCAGCAGGTAGGGTTTGCAGTCAGTGGTAACTCTGAATCAAGGTGTGGCTTTGCGCTGTCACCAAGGACAGATGCAGTACTCTTACATGGGTACTTCACAGCAGCCGTGTAAAGCTAGCTATCACAGCTAAAACCGAGACTGAGGAAATAGAGAAGTAGCATATATGCATGATGAGGAAGGTGACAAGGACAAGAAGGGGAGATAAGGTGACCCAGGGACCTTGTGGGCACACAGAGGGCAGAGGAGGTGAGGTGTGGATGCTGCCTCCTCCTTGCCCCCTCGGGCCCCCCATCACGGAACTTACACACAGGACTGATCATGAGTCCGTGTCCTGCTCCAGACTCTTGAGCTGTCCGAGGGCTGGAACGCTCTCTGGTTACTATGCTTGTCCCTCGCCATAGGAAAGGGACAGTCATGTACGAGGTACATCGTGAGAAAACCACAAGCAGGGCATGCATGGTGGGCAGGGGCGTTGGGAGGTGGCACGGGCTCCATCTAGGGGGTCCTACAATTCCAGGCTTAGGAGCTGGGCTTTATCCAGCAGGTGGCAGGGGCCACCAGAGCACGGATCAGGATTGAGGGCATGGTGGGAGGCAGCTGCGGGGCAGTGAGCTCTGCCCGTATCCATCCCCCTGGTGGGCCATCTTGCAAAGAACTAGCGGGACAGTAGTGGCCCCAGTGCTGTCCCACCCGAAGTGTCCCCTGGAGTGGGAGAGGAACCCGTGGGAAAGGCAAGCCAATATAAATCAGAGCTAACCTGTGCTGATCACCGGCTCCCTAAATCAAGAATCTGGCAGATTTTCTGGGTGAGAATCAATCTTCCTGTCCCCACAGTAAATACCATAATCCTTTTTCCAGTGTGGTTTAGAGAATTTAACTGCCACGCTCATGATTTATTCGAAGATATCCTGCCAGTTTATGTGGATGAACGGGGAAGTCAACGTGCTTTTAGACAGGAGGTCAGAGCACTTACCGTGGGGCCAGGGCCTTTGCCCCGTGGTGGCTCTCTGGCAGACTGCCACCTTCCACACCTGCCCCACAAAGGAGCACCCTGTGGCTGGCCACCTGGACAAACAGGGACGAGGGACGTGGGAACTGAGGGCGAGCAGCCCAGGACACCAGAAGGACCATTCCCTAGCCAGGAGGGACAGAGCAGAGGTGGCCGAGACTGCCAGCAGCTGGCCATCCCCTCTGGCCTTCTATCTATGGAAGCCAAGTCGGGATTTCTCTTTTTTTATAATTTTTCATTACACAGCGAATACAAGAATACCTTTTTGTCACGCATGATTCAAACAATGCAGAAGTTTCTAGAACAAAGTGCAAAATCTCCCTTCAACACCCGATCCCCCCATCCCTACTTCCTCCCTCAGAGAAGGCACGTTTGGTCAAACCCTTAGTGACCACCATTGTCTATTCATAAACACATGTACCTTTTTTTACATAAATAGTTCACATTGTATAGAATATGTTTATGGATGTATATTCCTTCCAGATTTTTAAACCTTTATTAAAAACTATTGCAATAAACTTCTTTATAATTCAATGCATTTTGATGCACACATGAGTTTTCTTTTAATGCAGACTCTAAATGAGACGTTCCTGGTTAGAGTTTCGACAGCTTCTACCGAATTGCCCTCCAAACGTACTTTGCCAGCAGGATATGGTGTCTCTCTCCTCATAGTGCTAGAAATACTTTCAGCTAATTTTTGCCAAATTAATGGACAAAACACCTTCATTGCTGATTTCCTCATAACTGGTTCTTAAGAACGTGGAGCACAATGTCCAGTCTGTTCATTCCTTTGTTTGCTCTTCTCTTAGATTGTCCTTCTCTTTACGGAACTTAGAGATTTTTATCTTTGTCTTTTGAATATATTGCAAATATTTCATTTCAGTCTGCTGCTTGTCTTTTAACTTTGTTGTGTCTTCTTTGTTCAGAGATTTTACATTTTTTAAAGAATTCAGATCTGACTGTGTCTCATTTATGGTTCTGGGTGGAAGACTTGGAAGGCTTTCCTCCCCCAGGATTATATTTTAAATTTTTTCCCTGTATTTTCTTCTAATATTCTTCTATGTTCTGCACTCATTCCTTGCCTCTAGCATCTCTGCTCTGTCACTTTTCTCTGCTGACACTACACTCCCTCCCCAGGTGATCACATTCCTGTTACAGCTTCAGTTACCGCCCTTGGGATCGTAATTCCCTCACGTGTATCTGCAGCCCTTCCTCTGGCCTCTAGACTTGCATATCCACCCGCCTACCTCACATCACAAAAGTGCCACAAACTCGGCAAATCCAAAACCGCACTCACGATTTTTCTTCCCAAACCTTGCCTTCCTGTCTATCCTGCGGAATGGCCCAGAAACCTGGGCCTTGCTCTTTGCACTGCACTGTCCTTCACCCTCCACATCCACATCCCGCCAAGAGGGTGGATGGGGTCTCATGAGTTGTACATCCTAAACTCTCTGCCCACTGCTCTCTTTCTCCACCCTCATCTCCCCAGCCTAGGCCGCCTACATCTCCTGCCAGGGCTTCTGCATTAGCCTGCTAACTCATCTCTACAGCTCCACTCTTACTTGCTGTAATCCCTTCTCCACACAGCAGTCAGACCCCTTCAAGACACAAATGTGACCATGTCACCCTCTTCTTCTCAAAATCATCAGGATGAAGAAAATCCTCCTTTGGACAACAAGGCTTCAAGGATCTAGCCCCTGCCTATTTGTCTGGTCTCAAGCCTGCTCTCTGTGCACTAACCATGCAGTCCTTTTCTGTTTCTCCAACCACAGGGCCTTTGCACATGCTGTTCCCTCTACTTGGTATGCTCTCTCCTCTTCCACACCCAACCTGTTCCCCAATTATATTCTATTTCCCTTTTCTCTTCTCAGTTCAAATGTCACTTCTGCGACCCCACAGATTACATCAGACCCCCATGTTAAATTTTCTCATAGCATCATGGACCTTTTCCTCATAACACTCACCCTAGTTTGTGTAGCTTATGTTTATGTATTTGATTATTCCATGTAAATCTGTCTCCCCCATAAGACAACCGGATCCATGGAGGCAGTGACTGGGTCTGTTTGGCTCAGCACAACGTGTGGCATTTGGTGAGTGCTCAGTGAACCTTTGTTGACAGAACAACTCACTCTGGCCTTCAGCGTCTGCCTGCTCCCTCGGCACCAATGGCAGGGCAAGGCCAGGGATGCCCCCTCTTCTGAGTTGCAGCAAGGAGAAGAGGCCTCATTTATCTTTGCCAAGAACCCAGTGAGTCTCTGGTGCCTGTCTCAGGGACACTTGGGAGACAGTGAGAAAAGGGAGAAGGCTGGGAGGAGGCAAGATGATGGTTTCTTCAGGGAGAGGTTGGAGCAGAGCAACGAAGCTTTGGGATGCAGCTCGTCTCCTATCTCAGGATGAAATCAGTGGAGGAAATTGTGAGTGCATAGCTGTCAGGTGGATAGGGAAGGAAGAAAGCATCCGAGAGAGGTCCCGGCAGCGTGTGCTTAAGGATCAGGCAGAAGCCTCACGGCTCAGTTCAGCTGGACTGAGCTGAAATGTACGCTTATTCCAGGCTCATGAGATGGCTACATGAACAGCTAAAATGCATCATGCTTTCAAGCTGGAATGAGTAGAATGAATTAATCAATAAGGGAAGGAAAGGAAGGAGAGAATAACTGCGTGTATGCATTCATTTTCACTTATTTAACAAACCTTTGTGGAGTTTCTACTTGGGGCCAGGCACTGTTCTAGAGCTGGGGCTACAGTTGGGGGCCAAGTCAGGCTGGCCCCTGCATGAAGGAGCTTATATTCTAACGGAGAGAGGGAGATAGTCAATAAACAAGTAAGCAAGGACATACATTATATAATGCCAGGTAGCGATAAGAGTTATGAGGATGAATAAATAATAGAAGCCAACATGGATTAAGAGCTTGTCACAAGCCCCATTCATGGATTAATACACTGAACTCTCCCAACAATACCATAAAGTAGGTATTATTATTATCTCTACTTAGTAATGAAGACACAGAAGCATGGAGAAGTTAAATAACTTGCCCAAGTTCTCACAGATGGTAAATTATTGTATTAGGGCATAAAATGAGCTGTTGTAACAAAGAGACATCAACATATAGTGGCCCAAATAAAACGGATGTCTATTTCTGTCATAACAGCCCAGAGGTAGGCGGGTAGTCCAGAGTCAGTGGAAAGTTCTGTTGCAAGTATCCTTTAGGAACCCTGGATCTTCCTACTTCGTTTCTCTGCCATACCACAGGATGCAGTCCTCTCTGTAGGGTCAAAGCTAGCTCAGCTTCATGGCCACATTACAGTTTGTGAGATGCGAAAAGAGAATGCAAAAGACCAGGGCAAGTGGATACACCAGAGCTGCACACCTCACTTCCACACACAGCCCATTAGCCCAAGCTTTGCCTTATGGGCTCACCTAGCTGCAAGGGAGTCAGAGGAATGTAGTCTTTACCTGAGTGGCCATGTGGCCAGATTAAATTTGAAAGAGAATTCAGTTTCTAAAAGAAATAAGGGGAAATGAATAACGGAATGAGGGAAGGGGAGGAATGAACATTTCCTTCCCAGTGGATATGGTCAAAGTGAAACCCAGGTACTCAAGCTTCAGAATAAGGGAAAAGGGAATGAACAATGTACTTTTTAGTAAGATGGGCAGGGAAAGGCTCTCTAAGGAGGTAACATTCGATCAGAGACTTGAAAGAAGTGAAGGTCTAAGTAAGTGTGTTCCAGGAGAGAGAATAGAAGGCACAAAGGCCCTTAAGCGTGTGCTAGGAATTACACGGAGGTCAGTGGGCCTGAGATTTAAAAAGGAGAAAGAGTGTGGTCAGAGTTGAGGCCAGACAATGGAGGGTCATGTAGTCCATGATATGGAGTCTGGGAAGCCATGGGAGGGTCTTTGAGAAAGAAAGTGATGGAGTTTGATTTATTTTTTTTCAAAGTTCACACTCAAACAGAGCCAGGGAGGGTGCAGTGCTTCCATTAGAATGGAAGTGTGGGCATTTAAGAGGCTATAAACAAGAGATGATGGTGTTTAGGACTAACACAGTTGCCCTGGCACCACCCACAGAGGGGATCAATGGGGAACCCTGCTGACAATAAGTGGCAGGACAAGTGCTCTCTTTCCCCATTAGGCCAGGGACTCTGCTCTCCTGCCAACAGATATTGGGGCAGCCAGAAGCCCTGGCCAAGAAGTTCCCACCATAACAAGTGGGCTGGACCAGGAAGCCTCTTTCACCCCGTGGGCATGAGACTCCCCTCTCCAAGCCAGAGCCACTGGGGTGGCCAAGGGGCACTGGCAAGAGGACCCCACCACAGCAAGCATCTGGCCCAGGAAGTTACTTTGTCCCCATGGGCCTAAAACTCCCTTCTCCACTGAGACACACTCGGCAGTCAGACCTTGGGAAAACCCTCTTGTCCCCTCAAGCAGCAAGAGCCAAAACCCAGTGGCAGCAAGAGTGACATCAGACAAACTGAGCAGACCAAAATAACACAACAAAAGCTCCTAACATTAAACTGCCGTTAGAACCACAGCCCACAAAAGTAAGTCACAAAAGTAAACAGGGTGACTGCCTGCTAAATTAGAAAAGTAACTATGACTCAATGTCTCCTAACATAATAGATGGACTATCCAGTGTACAACCAAATATCACCTGTCACACCAAGAACTAAGAAAATCACAGTTCAAATGAGAAAAGACAATCAACTAATGCTAACAGTGAGACAAATGAGAAGGTGGGATTATCTGACAAGAGTTTTAAAGCAGCTTCAACAAACAATTACCAGTTCTCTTGAAACAAATGAGAAGATAGTCTAAGCAAAAAAAAAAAAAAAAAAAAAAGAAAAAAAAATTTATAAAAAAGAACCAAACGGCAATTATAGAACTGAAAAACACAATAACAAATAAAAAATTCTCTGGATGGGCTCAACACTTGATATAGTCAGTGAACTTGAGGATGGATGATGAAAATTCACCCAATCTGAACAACAGAGAAATAAAAATATAGACTGACTGAAAAATAAACAGAACCTCAGGAATCTATGAGACAGTAACGTAAGAACACCGATATTGCATTTGTATTATCAGAGTCCCAGAAGGACAGGAGAGAAAGAGAAGGACTGAAAGATTATTTGAAGAAATAATGACTGAAAACTTTCCAAATCTGGCAAAAGGCACAAACTTTTAGGCTCAAGAAGTTGAGCAAAACCTAAACAGGAAAAACGTGAGGAAATCCACACCAAGACACATCATAATAAAAATTTTGAAAACTAAAAGCAAAGAAAAGTTCTTGAAAGCAGCCAGAGAGAAATGATGCATTACTTGGAGGGGAACACAAATTCAAAAGACAGGAGAATTCTCATCTGAAACCATGAAGGTCAGAGAAAGTGGCACATTTTTCAAGAACTGTAAGAAAAAAAAAAACTGTCAACTGCAAATTCTATACATGGCAAAAGTATTCTTCAGGAATGAAGGGAAATAAAGACATTCTCAGACAAAGGAAACCTAAAAGAATTATTTCTAGGAGACCTATCCTTAAAGATTGGCTAAATGAAGTTCTTTAAACACAAAGGAAATCATAAGTAAAAGAATTCACAATCATTGTGAAGGAAGAAAGAACAGAAAGAGAAGAAAAACAACAGGCTATTTTCCTCATAAATTCTGTAAGTCATACAATAATTGAAACAAAAACTACATCATCATATGATACCCAAGACAATACTGCTTAAAAATGCAGAAGGCAAAGGAACCTAAATGAAAGTGAGGTTTCTACTTTCCTAGAAGTGGTAAAATGTTGATTCCAGTAGACTGTGATAAGCCACATATGTATATCATAACACTCAGAGCAACCACCATGAAAACTATACAAAAAGATACACTCAAAAGCACAATAAATAAATCAAGACGGATTCCTAAAAATGCTTAAGTAATGCACAAGGAAGCAAGAAAACAGAAACAGAGGAACAGGAACCACAGAAAACAAACAGAAAGCATATAGTAAAATGGCAGACTTCAGCACTAACATAATAATTTCCTTAAATGCAAATGGTCTAAATACACCTATCAATAGACAGAGTAGGTAAAAAAATTACTCAAGTACATGCTATTTATAAGAAACACTTCAAATTCAACAATATAGGTGATTGAAAGTAAAATTATGGCAAAAGATAGGCCATGCAAACATTAATCAAGAAACAGGACTGGCTTTATTAATATTTGATAAAGCAGACCCCAGAGCAAAGAAAATTACTAGAGTCAAAGAGGGACTTTGCCTGATGATAAAAGGATCAGTCCACCAGGAAGACGTAATGATCCTAACTATGTGTGCACCAAACAAAAGAACCTCAAAATACTTGAAGCAAAAGCTGATAAAGCTGAAAGGAGAAACAGACAAATCCACAATTATAGTTGGGGACATCAACCTCTACCTCTAAGCAACTGATACGACTGCTGGACAGAAAATTAGTAAGAATATACAAGATCTGAATAACACAATCAACCAAGCAGATTATATATATATATATATATCTCCACACCCAACAACAGCAGAATACAATACACATTCTTTTTCAAGTCCCCATGCAATATTCACCAAGATAGACCATTCATCAAAATGGGCCATAAAACAAGCCTCAACAAATTTTAAAATATTGAAATCATATACAGTGTGTTCTCTGACCACAATGGATCAAAACAGATATACAGCAGGAAAGATTCTAAACACATGGAAATTAAATAATTTAAATTTCTCAACAAGCTACCAGGCAAACAGTGAATCTCAAAAAATTATGATAAAAATAAATAGAACTAAATAAAAATACAACATATTAAAATTTGTGGGATGCAGCTAAAGCAGTACTGAGAGGAAATTTTATAGCACTAAATGCTTACATTAGAAATGAGGAGAAGCCTTAAATTAAAAATTTAAGTTCCTACCTTAAGAAACTAGAGAAAAGGAGTAAATAAAGCCAATGCAAGAAGGAAGGAATTAATAAAAATCAGAGTAGAAATCAATGAAATGGAAAATAGGAAAATGATAGAGAAAAAACAATAAAACAAAAATCTGGTCCTTAAAAAATAAAATAAAATTTACAATATTCTAGAAAAACTGACAAAAATAAAAAGAAGACACAATTCACCGATATCAGGAATGAAATAGGGGATATCTTCACAGATCTTGTAGCCATTAAAAAGATATTAAGGAAATACTATAATCAACTTTACCCTCATAATACAACTTAGAAGAAATGGACTAATTTCTAGAAAACCATAAACTATCCAACAATTGATAAGTTGGATTGCACCAAAAGTAAAAACTTTCATTCTGTGAAAGAACTTGTTAAAAGGATGAAAACAAAAAAAGGATGAAAAGACAAGCTATAGCCTGGGAGGAAATATTTGCAAACCATATAGTCAACAAAGGACTGGTATCAGTGGTTGGTTAGAGCACATAAAAGGGCCTGAGGAAACTTCTGGGGTAATGGGTGTGTTCGTTATCCTAACTGAGATGATGATCTTGTGCGTGTATACATGTGCCAAGACTTATCAGATTGTGAAATTTCAATGTGATCTGTTTCTCAAGCCTCAATAAAGCTGGAAATAAAAAGCAAAAATGGGTGAGTATATGAACGAATGAAGAGATCAAGAATGTTGATGTATACATTTTCAAATGGGCAAATGAGGAATGAAGGAGGGACTGATGAACAGATTGGAGGTTAATGATAAACAAAGGAGTGAAGAAATGGCCGAATGCCTAAGAATGTCCAAGCAAAGCCCAGGCTTGCAGGTCTACTCTTGGCCCAAGTCCCAAGTTCAGACTCAACCACCATCCTGGGTTTCTGTGGAGTTCCTAAATGCAAGACCAAATCTGATCTGAAGCCCAGGACCTTCAATTCCCCTTCCATGGGCTCCTGGATTAACGGGTACTTCCTGAGAAAGGCTGCTAACGTGTCCTCTTAGCCCTGAAAGCTGCTGCGGCAGCCTGTAAATCAGAGCAGGAAAAGGGGCAGCATCACCGCATCCCCCCCAGCACAGGACGGCAGCTCCGGGGGATGGCGGTCAGGGAACGTGGATGCGAACATCTTCCAAAGGATCCCAGCCCCTTTCCCCACGACTATCCTGTGCTGGGATGCAGGAACACCGGCCAGTGAGGTTACAGACAACTTAGGAACATGAGTGCGGAGGAGAGGATTCCAGAACAAGAGGAGAATGAGGAGAGTAAATGAAAGGGGTGCGGGGGTAGCAGGAAGGGGAGATGTGAGGGAGGATCGTGGGCAGGGAGATGACTGATGCGTGGGAGCAGCTGGGAGAGTAACTGGAGAATAGGAGGGAGACGGCCAGGACAGGGGAGCAGGACTCAAGAGGTCTCCCTTCCTAAAGCCGTGTAGATGGCACACTGCCAGCATCACTTAGAAGTCCCTGCCAGGCTGCGCCTCCCCAACCCACCTCCACCCAGTGCTTGCAGGGATCCAGAGGGGACAGTGCAGCCCAGCCTGGGGAGGGAATCCTGGCCTCACTGAATACCAGGCTTCCCTCTGTGTGATAGCTCAGAAAGGCGATCTCGCTACAAATTGCTAATTCATCCAGAACCCCCTATTCATTGCAAGGAGCGGTCTTCTTGTTTGAAGTCCCCTTCCGAGTAGGTAGGGAATGACACAGGAGAAGCGCCCGGAGCAGGGGCCAAGCCACAGCGGGGGTTCGTGCTGGCCTAGCATCTAGGTCTCCTTTGTGAGCTCACGTGGCCAGAGGATGCTGGAATGCTGAGCCACAGGGCAGGGAACTGAGGTGCTCCTCAGTCTTGGCTGGGCCTCTGGGGGCCTCTGGGGGCCTCCGAGGGTAGGTGAGGCCTCCCTGAGGTCCTGCCCATTCAGGGACCCAGCTGAGACTGATCATTGCCTCTGCCTGGTTCCACTTCCTGGGAGAGGACTGATTGGTCCAGCCTTGGTCAGAGAACTTCATGTGCTTCCTCTCCACCCCAGACCTCCAGCACCTGGAACGGATCTACCCATCAACAGCGCACCAAGGACCAAGTCGTATTACAAGAATTCACTGGTTCAGGGACCCTGAAGCAGGAAGGGTCCCATCTCCTGCTGGAATCCACCGTCAAGCCTCCAGTCTCAGGAATTCCAGCCCCCAAAGCAGCCCTCTCCTCCCAGGACACCCCTGACCTGACCGAGAAAGATTTCCTTACCTAGATCCAGAACTCTCTGAACCTTCCACGGCCAAGTCTTCCCATGAAGCCCTTCAGATACAAAGAGACGCTGGCCATGTACCCTGATGCCCTGAGCCTGGCTCACTTTTCCTTCAACCAAAAAGCAAAACAAAACAGTCGGCGCCCGCCTGGTCCCCTAGGTGCTTTCTTCACCTCCCCTCTGGGGCTGAGGAGTGTGTGTTCGCTCAGCGTTCCTGGCCTCCGATTCGCATTGCCATCCCAAGGGCTGAATCCACAAGGGAGATAACTTAGAGATCGTATGTCTTAGTCAGGGTTCTTCTGGTTGCAGGTAACAAAAACGCACTGGAACTAGTTTACACAAATAAAAAGTCGGGGTGGCGGGGAGTTGGAAAAAATAAACAGGTGTCTCCTAGAATACAAGATGAGGATCACACAGGCCTCAGAGCGCTGTCAGGAATCGAGATCACCTTCCCCACCTCACCAGGGCCACACGGTCTCTGCTTCCTTCTGCCCCTCTGATGTTTCTCTCTCCCCTCCTTTCCTCTCCTCTTTTATCCCCTCCCTCTTCCTCTACCCCACCCCACTCTCTCTCTCTCAACTTGACTCTGCTCCAGCCCTGGGTTTATATTACGTCCCATTCAGGGGTCCAGCTGAAACTGATCATTTTATCTCTTCCCAATTCCCTTTCCTGGGAGAGAATCTGACTGGTCCAGCCTAAGTCAGCTGTCTACTCCTAGTGTCCTCAGCTACGAATGGGCTTCTGGGGCAGCCACAGGGGACAGGACTGCCCAGGGGCCGTACCTGTGGATACTGGGAGGAGGGCAGATCCCAGGAAGGGGAATGGGCTGAGCCTTCACACCAGGAGGTATTCACTCCCACGAGGATGCCTCACCTGGAGACCATCCATATATCCACATCCCAGTTTTGAGACTACGGCAGCCCCCTCCTGTCCGCTGGCCTTGGGACAATAATGCTGGATCCTGGACTCCTATTTCTTTATTCACTCTGTATATTATGTCCCGCTGCATGAGTGGGATATGAAAATAACTCTTTATTTCCCTTAAGATAACCTACCCAGAGCCGGAGGCTGTCTCAGGGAAAGGCTTTGCTGGCAGGGTCTGCAGTTTTAAAGAAGCCCTGAGCAGAGCACTGTAAACCATGGGTTTGGGAGGCCACAGGGCACGGTGGGAAGATCCCTGGCTTTGGAGTCAGGCCGTCCCGTGTTTAACTGCCAGGGCACTTCACAAGTTCACCTAACCTCTCTGGGCTTCCCAGAACAAACCCTTCCTATGTCGCAAAGATAAACCCAATGTTGTAGGTCAAGTGCCGATCACCATGCCTGGCTCATTGGAGCCCGCCAGACCCTCTAGACATCGAAGGGGATGAAAAAACTGTGGGTATCATAAACAATCTCCTTGAGGAACGATGTCACCAAGCAAGGTATGGACCCCACACACATTGCCGAAGCTTTGTGTCCCAGCCCCTTGGTGATACGAGAATGAAGGACATGTGACCTCAGACCTTGGTGACCTCACGTCTAAGGGAAATAAGTAGGATAATGGTTATCTTGGAGGCATAGTGGTTGCAAACCCAGACCCAGAAGCCAGGCTGCCAGGGTTCAAGCTGAGGCTCTGCCACTTCCTCACCGCGTGACCTTATCTGTGAAAGAGGGCATCGTAATAATACCTCCCTCCCTAGGGTCGTTATAAGATTAAGTAATAAAGTGCTTGAGAGTGTGATGGACACTCAGTCCACGTGATATGTCACTTTCAAAAATAGAAAGAGAGGTACATACAGGGTCCACGAGAGCACAGGGAAGGCAGCAGTGAATGCCAGGGTTGAAGTGTTTGCAGACGGAGCTGGTGAGTGAACTGAGTAGAGGAACGGTGTGCAGGGGTGGGCAGGGGGGTTTCAATTCTGGGCGGAGGCCACAGTCCGGGCGAGGCTGTCAAGGTGGGTGTGCAGAGCACGGCAGGTCCTTCGAGGAGCAGGAACAGGAATCGAGGGTGACATGGTGCTTGGTTTCAGACTGAGCACCCCTGTGGGTGGTGGTCTCATTTGGGGGGATGAGGGGAGTTCCGCTTAAGACAGGAGTGGATCACAAGGAAAGTGCTACCTGAAGTTCATGGGTAGAGTGATGCCTGGTCCTCTGCTCCTTCCCCTAGACTGCCTCTGTGCTGGTCTGCTGCCTCTGACTGCCCCCTTGGGAGATTTTCCTCCCTCCCAGCCAGGACCACCGAGGGCCCTCGGGAGGTCCTTGAATGTGCGACTTTTTATGGTTCACATTTATTCTGCTGGGGAGATCAGCTCTCGACCGCGGCAGTGCCCAGGCATGAATCATGATGTCCACGGTTTGGAGAAAATGCAGCAAGTCAGCACTTGTGGGTGGGACCCCAGGGTTTTCATTCACAAAGAGATTTTTCAATTTTATTAAAATCAATAAGAGATTATTACAGTATAAATGAAATGAGAGCCCCTAGCTTCTGGGATAACAAACTATACCACACCAGCTGGTGACCTGAGAACCCGCTTCCAGGAGAGGCCCTCCTTGGAAAGCAGGGGGCTTTGAATCACAGGCAGCATGGAGGCCAAAGAAACACGCCCACCACAAAATTTCCAGCAAAATGCCTCACACTGTGTGGCCTCTCCCTATGTTCTCAAATCTTCGGGAAACCTGTAAAAATCATGACATAATAGGTGGGGGTGAAACTTTTTTGTGGAAACCAGGGATGAGTCAATTTCAGAATTAAGGTCAGCTCAGCGTTGGGAGTATCCTTCTGCAAGAAGATGATAAGTGTGTGTGGAAGCATTCTGTAAACTGTAAAGCGCTGTCCCCCTGCCCGTGGTTATTCCTTTATCCTTATTATTACTCATAACGGTAAGCTCAGGCCCTATAAACAGAGTCTTGGAGAAGGAGTGACAGGGGCTACAAGCTCTGAGTTAATGGTTGAGGCCCAGAGGGCAGGCCCCACAGAAACCAGGACAGAGGAGGCAATCGATAAATGCACATAGCATGAAGGAGAGACGACATAAGAAGAATCCAACCACACATGCGCACACACACTTAAGCAGCTCTTGGAGTGGGAGGGGCAAGGCGGGGTCTCAGAGCCCAGCCTGGAGCTCCCAGGCCTACAGACATAGGGTGGGAGGGGTGGGATCTAGAAAGCTTGGCTCTCAGGGATGACCTGATTCCCCCGATGGCTGTGGGCCGTGGGCTCCTGGCTCCCTGCACAAGTTCTGCTTACCTGTCCCTGCCCGGGACTTGGAGGGGGCTGAGTTTGGGGCAGAAGGTCTAGGCTGGGCCCCAGAAGCTCCTGTGCTGGCTCTAGAGTTGGAGGCTCTGGCCTCATGGCTGACATGCTCTAGTAGCGCCGGTCACCAGGCCCAAGCTGGGCAATCTGGGAACTGCAGTCATCATTTGGTACGACAGCCAGGTCCTACCACCTGGGGGCTGGGGCTGCAGAGGTGGCAGGTCTCCCAGGCCTCAAAGCTGCCATGAGTGGGAAGCTGCTGGCCTGGTTGTCCACATCCAGGGGGTATAGACACACTCTTGTTTCACAGAAGCAAAGCCTGGCCCAGACTTAAGGAGCCGGGCATCCAGGCTGTCCCCGGGGGCACAGCCTCCAGCCAGAGAATGGGCCGTGGTTGGGAGAGAGCATGTGATGTGGCCCCCACAAGACTTGGGGGGGTCCCCCAATTCTTAAAAATTAAAACAACAGTAACAACCAAGGCACATGAAAATCTCCACCCTAACAAAGCTATTTTCATTCTTCTGTATCTCCTTCAGGCCCCTGTTCACAGAGACACACACTTTTCCTTCACTGCAATTATAATATGTGTGTAATTTTGTGTACAAGAGGGGTTTTGGTCCACTTAACAGTACATAATGAACATTCTTCATGTTTCCACACAGCTTTTATAATTGAATAACTGCATAAAATGAAATACTATAGATTCCCCCGATTTAAATAATTCCCCTATTACTGGGTATATAGGTTACTTCCAAATTTTTACTGAATAATGCCACATTGAACATCTTCAAAGGGGTAACTTTTTTCTTTCCAGAGGCAAACTCATAGAGCAGTAGGACATAAATATTTTTGACTCATTCTACACTGTTCTCTTAAAGAGTGGTGGCATCTACACTACTTCTGAGGGTCACCAAGTTTGCATCCCCACCCATATCCTATACCTTGACCCCAACCTCACCACGGTGGCTTGTTATAAGTGTGCATTTGAAGGGGGGGCTGTTTTTTGCTAGTTTAATATGAGATAAGTAGGTAACATATTTAAGCACAGTCATAATATTTCTTCTCATACAAATTTTAATGAACTCTTTATGTGGCGTAGCTATCCTACGTGTATTGCAATTGGTGCAAACTACCTGTCATCAAGCATCTTCTCATTTTGTTGCATTTTTTAATGTAGAGGAGTGTTTATTCTTTTCTTGCTGTCATCAGTCAGTCTTTTCCTTCCCAGTTTCTTCTATTGCTTCAAAGCTGAGAGTCGTCTCTCTTCGTAAAGAAAAAAAATATTTCATTTTGTGCTAACTTGTCTATTTTTTTAAAGATAGTACTTGAATCCATCTGTAGTCTATTTTGGTATACGGGAGGGCTCTAAATTAAAATTCTTCAGTGCTATCCAGTTTCCCAATGTCATTAATTTTTAATTATTTTTTAAATTATTATTTTATAAAGCGTTCTAATGATGAACAGCCTAGTCTTGTTATTTGCTTTTTTTGTTTTTTTTTTTTTAGAATATCCTTTGAAATCCTCCTCTGTTTGTTTTTCCAGAATCTGTTGCATTCAGAAAAATACTGTTGGGGTTGATTTGAGGTAGGTTATATTTGTCAATTAACCTAAGGTGATGAGACATTTTCACAATAGCCAGTGTGCTCATCTTGAAATACATGATACCTCTCACCCTGTCCCCATCCCACAGAGTTTGCAATTTTCTTTATAAAGGTCAGGCATATATTATGTTTACTCCTAAGTATGTTAGATCACTTGTTTCTGTTATAAATGGATGTTTTCATTGTATTTTCTAGCTATTGCTAGTGTTCAGGAAAACCATCATTCTTATGCATGTAGTCTGCATTCATCTTCCTCCTCAAACTTAATTCATAAATTTTTACCCATCTTTTTGAATCCACTATCTGTACAAATGTTGTGTTGTCTCTTTTTTTCCCCAGTTTATTTTCTCTTCCCTACTGCACTGACGAGGACGTCCAAACAAGATCAAGTGGAACTTCTCTAAATCTTTTGAGGAACTTGGTAGGTTGTCAGTTAACTTGTTCATTAATTATCAGTGTGATGATAACAAGAATTCATTTTTGTCTCTAATTTTGAACTTACTTTACCAGTGCTGATTTTTGGTTCAAAATAGGTATGCTTTATCCTACTGAAGAATCCTTGAATTCTTAAATTATACTTTTTAAAAAGTGTTTGAATGTTATCCAATTATTTGGGGATGTTATCCAATGCCTTTCATTTTGGTCTTCACGTTGAGTGAATCATGAAATTTTCCCCTGGTGACAGAGCTGGAATTCCAGCCCAGGTCTTTCATTTTTGACTCCCGTGTTATTTGACCAAGTCGTCATTTTAGGAAGGTATGTTCTAGTTTACAAAGGCTTGAGCATTGCTTCTAGCTGTGTAATGACCAGCAAACACAGGCAGATAAAAGATGATTTCAGACAGAATTCCTTCTGCCTTTCTGGGCACCTGGGTTTCAATGACAGTCATGAAAGAGGCAGTACCAAGCATCTGTGAGAGTAATTCTGAAATTTTAAAAACTTGTGAAGACCAGAGGAGTCATAGAAAATGATGGGGATCTCTCACTGATATCCGATGTCCATTTCCGGTCCTCCCTCCCTCTGCAGACGTGACAATGCCACCAGAGGCTGTTCCAGTCCTTTCTAGACTCTCTGTCTGCTCCCCTGACACCCAGCCCCCTCCCCCTTACATCCACAGCAGTCTGCCCCCATGGCGCTCTCTCCGGTTGCTTTCCTTCTGCTGCGCTGGGGGAGAATTTTGTTCTGCTCCTATTAGCCAGAACAGTTACCACTTCACCAGAATCCAGGCTGAAAGTGGGGCCCTGCACAGCACCGTGACACCTCCTGGGTAAACACCTCTGAATCCCTCACCCTACCACCCCCAGGCCACACTTTCCACAGACCCCTCACTCGAATTTCATGCCAAACCTATGAGGCAGGTAGACAGGAGTTATTGCTAACAGCCCCATTTTACAGATGGAAACTGAGGCACAGAGAAGATGAAGGAATTGTCTAAAACTCATGCAGCTAGGAAACGGCAGGACACAAATTCCAAAGTAAACTCCCCTGTGATTCCAAATCCCATGTTTCTTTTACTACATCACACTGTCTTCCTGCAAGATAATCTCTCCTCTCAAGCTTGAAATAGAGAATTCAGACATCTACAATTGACAGAGTTAAGTGTGCATTTGTTTTAAGTAACTGGAAGCTTCCAGGCATGTGGAATTTGCGGGGCCTGTCCCCTGTCTCAGACTGGGTGGGAGGGCAAGGTATCCTCTGCTTCCCCTCACTGTTTTGTTTTATTTCTCACATATTGAATTGAATGTTCCTACCCTTTGATGACCCAAATGCTGAGCAGAGCGGAGGGTGGGTGGGTGTAGGAGGAAAGGGCGGGGCGGCCCAGGCTCCCCCCCGGAAAAGGCTTTGGTTCTGCAGGTGGAAAATTTGTTGGCTCTGCCCCTCAGATGCTCAGGGGAAGCCAGGAGTTCCTGGAGCTTCACTTGTATGCAGGTCCCCATTCCTGTGGAACGTAAGGAAAAGACCCTGGGTCTACCTCCTGCTCCAGGGGCCCTTGGAGGGAGACTGGGGCTCACTCTGCCTTGCCAGGGGAGGAGGGGCTGGCGGTGGGAGGAGAGCCTCGCTGATCTCATTCTGAGCCGAGGGAAGGCACAGGCATGGGCACCCTAGGATGCTGTCAAGGGAGGCTTTGCGGGGCAGTGACCTAAGCTGGACAGGGAGCAAGGGGAAGGATGGGGCGGTGGGGAAATGAGGGAGAAGAGCATGAAAACAGCACAGAAGAAGGCTGGGGCGCTGTCGACATCCGGGGTCACACTGTTGGTGGGGAGGCTGGAGCGGCAAGAGGTGGGCCCTGAATAGGGCTAGTTCACACCTTGGCAGAGTGGAGAAGTGACCAGCTCAAGGTCACACAGTTAGCTAGCGGCAAAACCAGGAAGAGAACCCAGCGCTCCTGCCTCCGGGCCCAGGGCTCTTGTGATCAATTGCCCCACAGTGGCTGGAGCGTCTGTGTCCGTGGTTCCCCCACCACGTGGAGCCGCCCACCCCAGGGAGTCCTGCAGGCTGTCCCCCATCCTGGGGTGGGTGCTGTCTGGGGTGGTGAGAGGCAACCAGGACCCCAAAGGCAGAGGAAATACACCTGGAGGTAATCGTAATAGAAAGGAACAAGCAGAGACTGCAGCCGGCACGTGCAGACGCTGCACCACAGCCCTGCTCCCTGGCGAATCACTACAACATTAAGATGTGCTCCATGATTTCTCATCTGAAAAAGACCCACCATCGTTCTTTGGTCTCACCTCTCCCTCTAGCTCCCACCCCACCTCTCTGCCCCCTCTCACAATAAAGCTTGTAAGAGAAAGCTTATAAGAGCTCTCCCCACTCACTCTCCTCACTTCCGCACTTCCTGCTCCCCCATTAGCCCACGCTGGTCTGGCTCCCATACCATCGCCACTGAAACTGGCTTTGACCTTGACCCAGTGTCCACAACTGCCCGTTGCTGACCCTCTGCTTTGTCCTGACCACACTTCAGGCAGACTTCTCTCTTTCCCTTATCTCTGCTTGGCCCTGAGCCTGAGCAAAGCACCGAAAAAGGTAGAATGTTCGCTCCCCCGAGGACACCGGAAGGCCACCACCTTATCAGTTTCTCCTGGGAATCGCTGACCACAGCGGGACACTTTCCTGTCACACCTCGTTTGTCCAGCTTCCCCTCCAAAGAGTCTGCTTATCTCGGCTTGCTCCCCCTTCACCCTATAGAAGAAAAACCTTCTGCTATGTGATTTTTGAGCTGCTCGCAGGTTTCTGAGCTCAGAGCCTTTCCTATCGCAACAGTCTTTCTTGGCAATGAAGTCTCCCCTCTCTAAGTCCAGCTTTGTTTTTATTTGACATCACAGTCACCAACTGGCCAGAACTGGGCATCAGCAGAGGGAGAGGCCTCACAGAAGATGTTGTGAGCCTGCAGAGATGGGAACCAGTAGCAAAGTAGACACTGTCCTTGCCTAGCAATGGAAATGTAGATCCAGTTAGACCAAACCCCTTAAAAGTCAGACCCAGAAGACACTGGGGAGCAGATGCTCCCACCATTATACGGATGGGAAGACTGAGGCCCTGAGGCCGAGAGGGCAGAAACTCCCCTGAGGGCACTTGGCTTGTCAGTGACAGAGTCAGGGCTGGATCTCCTGTTTCCTGATCCTCCCTGGACATATTTACCAAGGAGAGCACAGAAGCGCCAAGGGCAGCCTGGGAAGATTCCAGGCACAGACGACTCTTCTGGGCAGAGACGATTCCGCCTCTGCAGGGACGAGCCTCACAGGAGCAAGCTCGAGGCTTCCCCGTCTCTCCTGCAGCCCCCATCCCTGCTTAATTCGTGCATTTAGCCATTCTAATTAATGAGCAAACATTCTTTGCAAAACAATGTTTAAAAACCTTAGGATTAATTTAATCAAATATTTAATTGCCCTGTAATGAATCATCTAAGCTTAATGAACTGAACCTCCGTCTCTGCGAGATGGGTTTATCCCAGTGACTTCTGAAAATAAACATGTGACGGGGCCTTTTGCAATCAGACTTCCTCCTCCCATTTGGAGCTGCTGGGGGGAGGGGACCCCGCTGTGGCCCTTGGGGGTTTCCTGCCCCCTGTCCCCAGCGAGCAGCCTGAGCTCTGCGCTCACTGAGCTTGGTGGGCTGAGAGGCAACACTGGGGACCACGTCACTCTGGGACTGGGGGAGGCTGAATAAGCTGGACGGCTGCAAGATGGCCCCACTGCCTTAGGTATGTGTCTTTGGGCAAGCTGAATCCCTCTGCAAGCCTCAACGTCTCCATCTATGAAATGGGGAGAGTTACTAACCTACCAGACTCCCTGAGCTCTGAACACGTTCAAAAGAGATCTCAAAAGGGGATTAAAAAAGGCTTTGTAGACTGTAAAGTCTTATGCACCGGTGAGGGGGGGCACCGTGTCCTCTGGCGCTTGAACCCCCTCTCCACTGTCCTCTGAGTCCCCCAAGCATGGAGCTTAGCAGGCAGCTTGCGAGGCGATCCAGCCCAGAAGATTCGATCCACTGCCTGCAGCAATGCAGGATGGTGATGGCCACCGTCAGAGAGCATCTGAGGAGCCGAGGGTTGACCCCCCGCCTGTGCTGAGACCTGGAAGATTCCCAGTTGAGTTGGCAGGAGCCTCAGAGCCCGAGAAGCGAGGGCCCTAATTCTCAGCTTTGCCTTTCTCCTAGGATGCTGGGTGGAAGACCAGGGCGTCCGTGGGCTGCCGAGGATACTTCGCAACAAACCAGGACAGACGAAGTCCCCAAGGATAGAGATCTAATAGTAGCTAAGAATGAGAACTTCCGATGTGCCAAGACCTGGTCTAAGACTTTACATGTGGTCAGTCATTAAGTCCTTATAATAAGCCCTGTGGTTGGGTAGGGCCAGGCTAGATCATTGCTCTTATTATTAAGTCCTTATCATAAGCCCTGTGGTTGGGTAGGGCCAGGCTAGATCATTACTCTTATTATTAAGTCCTTATAATAAGCCCTGTGGTTGGGTAGGGCCAGGCTAGATCATTGCTCTCATTATTCCCCACCGATCTTACAAATGAGGAAATAGAGAATCAGAGGGGTTAAGTAACTTGTTCAAAGTCTCAGAGCAAGAGATGGCGCCAAGATCTGGCCGCAGGGGCGTGTCCTAAACCCTGTACCACCCTGGGAGAGACGAAGGGTCTCCCAGGGCTAGATGCGGTGAGCCGTCGCTTGGGGATCCATGCAGACAGCAGACAGACAGGGAGCCTTGGTACTTCTCTGACAGGACCCCTCCTCCTGGCTGTGGGAGGATGAGCCAGTCTCTCCTAGGAGACTGGCAAGACCATGGGAGGGACAGCCAGACAGCTGCCCTAGCTCACTCCATGAGCTGGCTGAATTTCCATCTGTCTCTGTGCCAAGGAGAACATCAGAGCCTAGATTCCTAACTTCGCAGTGCTGCCTTCCTCTGACCAGAGGGCACCCAGACTCTCTGGAGTGGCATCTATTAGGAGGGAATTAGCCCTCGACAGGGACAACCTCTGACCCAACGTTGGAACTCCAGCTACATGTCAGCAGAGGATTGATCAACTCCAGCCTGACTTGGGCCAAATGCTTCCCCTGGAGTTATTTATGCCACCCCATGAGCTCAGGAAGGGCAGGATTCATAGAGCCATCATGGCCTGAGAACTCAGTGAAATTAATATACCTGTGACTGAAATACACATGAAGCCTGAGCCTCCTCCATTTAACTGGGAAGAAAGCAGGGGAGGAGAATTCCAGGCTCCTGATTAGAAGAAGGGATATCCAGGATCCAGCCCTTCCCCTCCATCCACACAGCCCACATCCTGGTCTTGTTCTCCACATCTCATTAAGCCATTGCCATGGTGCACGGTGCCCTCCCTGGTCTCCCAGCCTCTGAGCTCACCCCACCCAGTCACCCTCCATGAAGCTTCAGAACCTGGGACAGAGCAAAGGGCAACAAGGCTCCGCTCCTTGAAGAACGACGGCCGGAGCCAAGCTCTCTGTTTTAGGCAGCGCTTTGAAAACCCTTTTCTGACAGGTACCTTTAAGAGCAGAAGGTTGTTGTGATCAAGAGCCCTGGCTATAGAATCAAATATAGCTGTGTTCGAGTCTGAGCCCCTAGTAGTTGTAACAGCAGAACACAAAGCAATTTAAATAGAGGGGCTGGGGGGAAAAACTACCATTTATCCACGCTGCAGGATACTATGCAGCTATAAGAGAATGAGGGTTACCTCTATTACTGCTACGGAGCGATCTTCAGGATATAGTCTTAAGTTTAAAAATAAACAAGAGGGAGAATGCAAGGTGTTAAGCTAAGAAGTAAAAAATAAGGTAAAAACATATGGTTTATATGAAAAATGAAGAAAATGAAAATATAGATCTATTTGCTTTTTTAAGGGAGGGTTAAACCACAAAACATTTTAAAGTGCTCCCAAGGGCTGGGGGAGGAGAGGAGAGATAACGGTCGGTTTCTTTGAATCTGACTTGTTTTGTTGTTTTTGCTTTGGAACCCTATGAAATTTTACATAACTATACAAAAAAATGATAAAATTAAATCTTAAAAAGTAGAAAACAATGAGCCATGAGAGTCTGGCTGTCTGTCCCATCAGTGACACATCCACCTGCAGAGGAAGTTGCCTGGTGGCTTTGAGTTACAATGATCTGACCCCATGAGTGGATGTAACCTGCAGACTGATAGAAAGGCAAACAAACAGCAAGACCCCAAAACCCTGTTTTGGGTGATCGTACTGTTGTGGTAGCATTGGTATTGGTTATACAAAGACCATTGTGTGTGTGGCAGGACAAATAAGATGACAACGTGCAGTGCAGGCGGAAACTGTGGTCAAGGCCGCAAGCTGGGGTGATGCTGTGGCCCCCTGGTTGCTACCCCTCTTTCAGGGATTGATGTCCTTAATTTCTTGATATTAAGTATCTTAGAAATCATTGTTTCATGTATTTTGTCTTTTTGCTGTTGCTGCTATTATTTCAGGCAGGAGGATAAATCCGGTCCCTTCCATTCCCGCTAGACGCGGAAGTTGAGGAATTGCATTTTTCATTTTATTTACCTTTAACTTGCATTTAAACAGCTACCTGTAGCTAGTGGTACCATTCTGCAGAGCTCATATCACACCATCCAACTGAAGAGAAAGGACACAAATTCGCTTCTGTTCAAGACCTAGAATCCACCCTCCTTCCCCATCATCTCCTTCTTATTTAGAAGTAGAGAGGAAGAGGAGACCTCAGACTGGTCCAGGCCTAAGAGGTATGCAGCATCGTGGCCAGAGAGCTGCCCCCGTTACGGGATAGGAGCTGCTTCTGCGGCCACTTGAAAAGCAAGGGCTTTCTGTCAGTTTTCTGGGGCTGCTTTAACGAAGTACTGCAGACTGAGGGGCCTAAACAACCAAAGTTTATTTACGTGTCTCACAGTTCTGGAGGCTAGAAGTCCAAAGTCAACGTGTCAGCAGGCTTAGTTCCTTCTGAGGATGTGAGGGAAGATCTATTCCGGGCCTCTCTCTCCTGGACTGTCTTCTCTTTCTGTCTCTTCACACGATCTTCCCTCTGTGTGTGTGTCTCTTTGTCCAAATTTTCTCTTTATTTAAAAAAGGACACCAGTCATCTTGGATTAGGACCCACCCTGATGACCTCACTTTAACTTGATTATTCATAAAAACCCTATTTCCTAATAAGGTACTGGGGGTTAGGACTCATGTGTGTACGTGTGTATATATATGTATGTATGTATTCCAACAAGTATATGCATACTTGGGGTGGGCAGGGAGGGCACAATTTAACCTATATAGGCTATAGTTCTTACTCTGGTCATATTCCTTGTCTGTATGGCTCCCTCTGGATAGGAGGGATGAATGTCAGGACAGCATCAAGTCTCCTGGTCTTTGGTCATAATGAATCGAAATGGCACCAAAGCCTTAACTCCCCTCCCCAAAACCTAGGGAAGGGTGTTTTGGGTGAAGGAGGTTTTAGCCAGCAGACCTGCTGATTTTTCACCCACAAGTGTCACTTCTGCACCAACTTGGCCCTCTTCCAACCAAAAGGTTGAACCCTGGCTCCTCTAGGCTCATTTCCCTGCCAGAACTCATTAACTCGTTCCTTCATTTATTTATTCATTTACTCAACCATTTTCTGAGCACGTACCCTGTAACAGGCCCAGTGTGAGAGCCAGGGACACGGCAACGAATAAGACGTGGACTCTGCCTTCAAGGGATCCCAGCCCAGCAGTGGGGGTAAACAGAAAAATGGAAAATTCCAAGGTGGGGTGATAAGATCTAAGATCTGGGAAGCCCAGGGGCTCTGGGAGCACAGAGGGGGTTCCTGGCCAGCAAGTGTGCAAGCAGAGAAGCCCTGTACTGCTCTTCTTCACACCAAATCCCTGGGATTTGGGATCACTGGAAGGACTAAATGAGATGACAGATGAGTATATAGCACATAAAACACTCTCCAAAACATTATAATTAACCTGCCTTCACAGTTGCACAGAAATTCATCATTTGCAGCATGCTCACATAGACTAACTCATTGGAGAGCCAGGGACTTCCCTGGTGGCCCAGTGGTAAAGAATTCGCCTTCCAGTGCAGGTGACGCGGGTTCGATCCCTGGTCAGGGAACTAAGACCCCACACGCCAAGGGACAACTAAGCCCACGCACCGCAACTACTGAGCCCACACACCGCAACTACTGAGCCCACACGCCACAACTACTGAGCCCACACGCCACAACTAAAGGGGTGCCTGCATGCAGCAACGAAAGATCTCACATGCTGCAACTAAGACCCAATGCAGCCAAAAATTAATTAATTATTTTTAAAAAAGAAAAGAAAAGAAATGAGAGTCCAGAGAAGCTCAATGACTTATCTGAAGACACACAGATAGTAAGTGGCCAAGTTGAGACACTAACCCAAAGCTTCCGATTGTCCTTTCAACGCTCTCTCCCCCTCAACGTGCTGCCCTTCCTCCTGTTGATTTTGTTTAGGTGTCTCCACCATCCTCAGTGACCGGTTATAGCGGTGCTCACGGAACCCATGCAGATGGAGAAGTGAGTTTATAGCTTTTCCCGCTCCTCCTTGGAGAAAGGTCCTCCTCCCTCCTCCTGCCTCCCCAGGGCCACGGCACCACTAATTCCATCTCCATCTTCCAGGCCCTTTGACCTCCCGAGCTTCGCCCTCATCCACCCAGAGGCTTCCCTGGCAGGGGTGGGCACTGCCTGAACTGAGGGGAGGAGGGGGGAGGGGCAGCGAGGGGAGGGAGTTACAAGGACTATGTTCCTGCAAAGTTATCCCGCACCCCCTCATACACACAGGTGACAAACGTTTAAAGGAAGGCTTTCATAACGTAGCGTGAAGGCATAAGAACCCCACAAGAAGTGACGTCCTCCCTCCTAGCCCTGATCTCCACCAGGATACAGGCACACCTCATTTTATTGCACTTTGCTTTATTTTCCTTCCCAGATATTGTGTTTTTCACAAATTGAAGGTTTGTGGCCACCCTGTATCGAGCAAGTCTATTGGCACCATTTTTCCAACAGCATTTGCTCAGCTCTGTGCCACATTTTGGTAAGTCTCATAATATTTCAAACTTTTCCATTATTATTATTATATTTCTTATGGTGATCTGTGATCAGTGACCTTTGATGTTACTGTGGCAAAAAGATTACGACTCACTGAAGGCTCAAATGGTGGTTAGCACTTTTTAGCAATAAAGTATTTTTAATTAAGGTATGTACATTGGGTTTTTTTAGACATAACACTATTGCACACTTTATAGGTCACAGTATAATGTAAACATAGCTTTTTTTCAATTTTTAATTGAAGTATATTTGATTTACAATGTTGTGTTAGTTTCAGGTGTACAGCCAAGTGATTCAGTTATACATATATTCTTTTCCAGATTCTTTTCCATTATAGGTTATTACAAGATACTGAATATCGTTTCTTGTGCTATACAGTAGGCCCCTGTCATTTATCGATTTTATATATAGTAGTGTGTACTGTTAATCCCAAACTCCTAAGTTATCCCTCCCCACCTTTCCCCTTTGGTAACCATAAGATTGTTGTCTATAAACATAACTTTTATAGGCACTGGGAAACTGAATAATTCGTATTACTCCCTTTACTGTGATATCTGCTTTATTGTGGTGGTCTGGAACTGAACCTCAGTGTCTTCGAGGTATGCCTGTATGTTCCCTCTAGACTGGCCCAGAGCAGATATTTCCTGGGGCAGGGAAGAGGAAGAAAAGGGGAGAATAACAGAGCCTTCTGGGTGCTGTGGACACAGGACACACTGAGCAGGCAGCACCCACAGTGTGGAGTCCATGGCACCCTGGGCACAACCAACGCTGTGGGGACAAGGCCACCTGTCCTGCCTGGAGCTCCCAGAGGGAGGGGTGGGGCATGGCAACGAGGTGCAGTGCTCAGAAACAGAGGGGAACTGTGGGGTCTTGCCGCAAAGTTCCCGTGTTCTTTCCACCTGTCCTTTTGTCCCGAACACTAAAGATTCAGAGAAGAGACAAAGTCTCAGAGTCTAATGGGAAGGCAGAGGCAAACCCCCAAACTCATCATTTACAAGGTAAAGCAAGAGAGACCAGGCCATGGCTACACTATGAATCAAGCCTGAAGGAAAATAAAGCTGCTTGGAACACACTGGGCCTCGGTAAATGTGACCTGCTGTGCATCTTTTCTGAGAAAGTTACTTGAAGATATACTTCAGTAAAACGAGGAAAGAATAAAAACGAACAAGGAAGGGGAAGATATAGAGTAAAATGATATAACAAACCCAGGGGTCAAATGGGAAAAAAAAAAGAAATTCAAGAGTCATGCAGCACACCTGGGCAGCAGCTAGTTTAATATAGAGCAGAAACGTGTGAGTTCCCAGAAAACAAGATGGAAGAAGAGAGCAGACATCCTAGGCAATGTTTGTCACATATGCAACAAAGAATGTAAAAACCTAGAATAAATGAAGAGCCCCAATAAATCAATAAGGAAATGAGAACTAGGCAGACGTTATGAAAAGGCGATCAACGTACGGTATGGGAAGCCATAAATGGCCCAGAGCACAGGATAAATTGCTCAATCTCGTTCGTAGTCAAAGAAATGCAACCTAAAGCAACAATAAGGTTCCAGTACTTGCCTATTTTAAAAGTAACAAAAAGCGCTGGTTGGAACAAGGTTCTACTGCAGAGCACAGGGAACTATATTCGATATCCTATAACAAACCACAATGGAAAAGAATATATACATGCGTTAAGAAATAGAGACACAGATGTAGAGAACAAACGAATGGACACCAAAGGTGGAAAGGGGTGGGGGGTCGGGTGGTGATGGTGGTGGGATGAATTGGGAGATTGGGAATGACCTGTGATTCACTAATATGTATAAAATAGATAACTAATAAGAACCTGCTATGTAAAAAATAAATAAGTAATAAGGGAAAAATATAATATATACATGTATAACTAAATCACTTTGCTGTACACCAGAAACTAACACAACATTGTAAATCAACTATACTTCAATTTAAATGTTTTTCAAAAAAGCACAGGCTGGGGTGTGGAGAAACAGGCGTTCCTCTCTGCAATGGTGGCAGGATAAATGGGTGCAGGCTTCTTTAAGGACAATCTGTCAACACCTAATAAAACTGTCAATGGCTTGGCCCCATCTTCCTCTCACATTCCCATCTCTGGCCAGTGGACCAACTTAGCTGGATGCCCATTGCAAGGATGCCTGGGAAACCAGTGTGCAGGGGTCAGCCACCCTGCCATGCAGAACAGGCCAGGGATGGGGAACAGATATGACAGCAGACCAGCAAATGACCAGCTCAGTTGTTTTCCCTTGTTTTTGTTTTCACGGATACCGCTCATTTGAACTGCTGGGCAGTAGTCGAGCATAGGAATGGTTATCCATTTTCCTGTGGACGAACATTTAGATTGGTTTCTAGCTTGATGCTATTTCAAGCAGTGTTGTGAAAACCCTGCTGTGTGTGATTCCCCGTGTACACATACACATTTCTCTCTCGAAGAGATGCCTAGAAATGGAATTGCTGGGCTGAGAAGATTGGAAAGGGAGAAAAAGGAAAAAGCAATGATATTTCTTCTTCACACCCTGCTGTGGGTGGAATCTCCAGAAAATGGCTGATGTCCTCTGCTTCGAGGCTCCAGCTTCTTCTACCAGGCTCGTCCACAGCCCCTGCTCCCACCGGGTGGTCCTGCCTCCTGGGCTCCGGTCCCACCACCTCCTCCCTCTGTCCCTGCAGCTCCAGGGCTGGCGGTGGTTCCATGCAGTGACTCATCTCTGGGTCACCTCAGCTTTCCCTGCCGCCCTGCCAGCCCTTCCTCCACCTTCAGAGCTCATTCCCTGTATTAAGGTCCCCTTATTAATATGCATCTGGCATGGATTTTGTTTTCCTGGCTGAACCCTAACTGATCTATAGACCGTGGACAGGAGTTTGGATTTTAGTCTAAGTGTCAAGAATTTTATGCAGAGGAGTGTCGTGATTTAGCGTCTGACCTAAAACCATTAAGTTGGCCACTGTGTGGAGGTTAACTTGAAGGAGGGCCGGAGGGGAAACACGGCGCTCCCGTGGCAGGCTGATCCGCTGGTGGCTTGTAGCGGGTGGGGCAGGGGCGTGGGGAGAAATGCAGGTCCCTGCAGAGTACTTTAGTGGTAGATGTATGAGAGAGAGAAGGAGAGGGGTCAGGAATAAAGCCCAGATTTCTGGCTTTACTGACTGGATGCCAATGCTGCCAATTACTATGGTGGGAAAAATAGGGTTTCCTCACCCATGGAGTCCCAAGACTATGAGAATCTTCCTTCACTAAGCACCTACCCTGCACTAGGTGCCCTCCTGCCTTATCTGTAGGGAGGTATTAATACTGCATCAGAAGGCACCTTTGTAAACCTCACGGAGCTTTTCTTAAAAGGAACAATGACAACACAGGGAAGCAGGTAGCACAGCAAGGGCATTTCTGGGGTCCAGCGTCTCCCTTCTCTGCTGCTCGAAGAGCAAGATTTCCAACACTAGTTGGCTCGGCTGCATGACAGCAAAAGCGATACCAGCCACCCCACTGCATGCCTACTGTGTATCAGGCCCTACGCCGGGTATTTCATATCCATTCCTTCACAGTTTCACCAAAGGCCAATCTGTCAGCAGGGCTGGAAGGGCTGAGTGACTTCCTAGAGACAGTTAATGATTGGCCTAGGGTTCACACCATGGCATTCCCTGTGATTTGGCTGGTGCCAAATCATGGTGTCACTGGGTAGAGACAGAAAGCAGTTTGTCATGTATAAATTTAACAGGCAATAATGCCGCCTACGAAACAGTGTATCATTCCTAATGATGCTGTCAGCCCCTGATCAGTCTAATTTATATTGTCAACATGATATAACAGTCCCACCCCGTGTGGGCCTTCAGAAAGGCACATCCAACAATGTGCGAGACCAAAGTGGATTTCCACTGGTTCTGACTCTGGAAATCACACGAAGATGGCTGATTCCCACTACAGAGCATCAGAAGGCTGGGAGCTACCTAGCAACAGCCAACAATATTTACACAGACCTTTACAGGTAACCAAATGCTTTTATAGGTGCAATTCATTTTTCATCTCTAAATAGCTCTTCATCGTGCCCATTTTACCGATAAGAAAACTGAGGCTCAGAGAGCCTCAGGCGACACGACCTAAGTCACACAATAGGGAGTGAGAAACCTGGGATTTGAACATGGACCTTCCCGATTTCAGAGCTCAACTAGCTCAACCTTCCCTTCCCTCACTCTGTGGACAGGTCTTCTGCTGACCACATCCTGGTTCTGCCTGACTCCACAGTACCCCCCCTAATGTAATGTCAGGCCCATGTGACAGCCTGGCCACATCCACGATGGTTTAATTTCTGCCATGTACGTGAACAGAAATTACTCACTAGAATTTAATTTGGTAAATTTCAATCTTTGTAAGCAGCTAATTCAATGAAGACACAGCCCAGCCCGTCAGCAGTAACTCTGGCTCTTTCCGTGCGGCCGGCCCCCCAGATAACAAAGAACGCTCCAGCATCCCAGCCTGTTTTACATTCACATTCCTTCATTATTATGTCAAGGAAAGTCATTATGTGACTGAAAAAAATGCTTCCTGTCTAGAAAAAGAAAATGGAATCTTGTGCGGCAGATTAGCATTTTCTGATGGGTATTGAATGGGGAGATTTAAGGAGCATGATATCTGAATTATGTGGTTTGATGATTATTTAACCACGTTGGCTGGGGATAACTGTTTATCGAGCCCGGAGCAATGCAGTTCAACAGACCCATCCTTATGTCCCATGGACCCCCTCAAGGCTTTTGCCAAGAACCGGACCCCTGGAATCCTCTGGGGTAGGGTGGAGAGTAAGGGGAGATGGAGGTAAGTTTCTTGAGTCAGCAGTGATGCCTAGAACATGAACAGATTTGCATGTATGGATCAGAAGTTAGCAGACTTCCTGAAACTGATGTGTGTATGTGTGTGTGAAAGAGAGACAGACAGATTCAATACAAACCTATTAACCCGTTTGTTTAAGCCACGGGGGCCATGAACTTTGGGGGGCAGGAACAATACTTATTCATCTTTGCATCTCCAGCACCTAGCACAGTGCCTGGAACTCACATATGACCACAGTTTTGAGACTGGTTGTCAGAAACACTAGTAAGGGAGCAGAGCCATACAATGGTAGATGCAGTGGGATATGGACTCTACCTGGATTAGTGTCTGTTGTATTCTTAGTTCCTGGACCACTGCCTGGAACAGATGGTACTCAACAAATACTTACTGAATCTTCATTAAGGTGTAGAGGTAAAGAGTCTCTAGGACAAAGAAACTAGGACCCATCTTGGGGAGGAGGCCAGGACAAAGGAGGTACCCTGGGATGATACAGAGAGTGGGAAAGTTGATGTTTAGCCTGAAAAGAAGCAGGTTCGACATCAAGATCACTGCCTTTGCACCCCCGAATGGCCACCCTGAGGCAGGACTGGCCCTATCCTGGGTAGCTCTGGGGGAAGGAAGGTTATGGCTGGTAGGAAGTTATTGCTGGTAGGTGAATTTTGAGGGAGAAAGTCTCCCTTTCTTAAGAATTTCTTTAAGAAATTCTTAAAATATCTGTCCAAGGAAGGAATGACTTTCCCTAAGAGTTGGTGAGCCCTCAGGTGTCAGAAGAGACTCAAGTTTGGGGAGAATATTGGAGAAGAACGAATAACCTCAGACAGAAGACTGAAGTAAAGGAGAGTCACAGACTCTCCTTTAAGGTCCCAGGAAAGTCTATGACTCATAATCCGTATTTGATTGACTTGCTTCTTCTGGTTCAGAGAAAGCTGGATCACATCTCCTGAGTCAAGGAGAGATGTTGAATTTGACCTTGAAGACCCTGAGATGGAGGTAACTACAGTCAGAACAGTTAAGATGGGGGACCAAGTGTGAAGAATCCCATGCTGCATTGCATGGTAGAGTAACACGTCACAGGCACACAGTGGGGGGCTCAGGGGACGAGGTTAAGGTGACCGGAGCTTGGAGAAGTGCGGAGCCATCAGGGAGACATCCCTGGAGGTGGTCAGGTTGAAAAGCTGAAGTATTCAGGAGACTGGGGAGGCGAGACCCACGGGCCGTGAGTAACTGAGCTGATGGGGTGGAACTGGGAGACTGGGGCTCTGACCAGCAGGGAAGGGGTTAAGGACAGTCCAGGAGGAGAAAAACCCAAGCAATCCAGGTCATTAGGAAGGGTAAGAACTGAGACTGGGGATGAGAGAGCAAGACAGCTATCCCAGGAGAAAGCAGCACCTGGTGGCATCATTTGAGCTGTGATGGACGCAACCATGAATTCTGACAGAGGTAGAAGGCGGGAATCAAGGTTTTAGAAGCAGACAGTCCTGGCCTGAAGTCCTGACTCTGCCATATCCCGCCCAGAAATCCTGACTCTACCACGTCCTGGATATGCGGTCTTGGACAAACGAACCTCTGGGTCTTAGTTTCCTTGGCTATAAAACTCGGCTAGAAAAAAATCTCTCCAGCCCTCTGAGGACTGGTGTGAGTATTAACTGGGGTCATGGATGTCAGCCCGATTTGTAAACTGTGAAGTGCTCGGCACTCACAGGGGCAGCCGCTGATGCCACGGTATTGCAGAGTCTCAGAACTGGAGAGTGACAGGGGCTGCCTTCTGAGGCTGGGGCTCTGAGTCAGGCCTTGAACTTACCACCAAATTGGAGCAAACTTTCTTCTTCACTTGAGGGGTTGGTCTGATGGGCCTGGCCATGGTCCCACATGTGAGTGACTGTCCTGGGGGCAAATTCATGCTAGGATGTTGACTCCCTTTCCATTCTACAAGTCGGTATCGGAGAAGTGTTGACACGTGCTGACCTGCAGCCTGACCACAGCTTGCTGGCAAACCCTCCCCCGATGGCTGCCACTTGGATGGCGCTTCTACCTCTCCCTGGACCCTGTCCCCAGCCTTCCCTGGCATCTCAAGGTGACATCACATCAATTCAGTGATTCCCCCGGGAGATAGCCACCTAGCTCTTCCAGTGATTTCTGGATTTGTACCTTCAGCCCTAACCCCACCCCTAAATTCCAAACTGATACATTATATATTCAACGGTTTACTTTGCTATTGCCATGTAGATACGGATCTCACACAAATACGACCCACGTGTAATTTCTGGATGCCCCCCTTCCCCAAACCTGTTTTTCCTCTAGTCATTTCCTGCAAGTCCCACCCCAGCCCCAGCTTCTCTGGCCTGCCCTCTAGACGTCTTCTGTCAGTCCGCTCTCCTTCCTTCACCCCCTCCATCCAATCCATCTGAACACGCTGCCAGCTCTATCTCCCAAACATATCCCCAATCTGTCCCCCTTTCACCAAGTCCCCACATCAGCATCCTCTCAGCTGGTAGCACAGCACGCTCCGGACTGGCCGTCCTGCTTCCTTTCTTGGCTTTTTCAAACCCCTTCCCTTCAAAGTAGCCAGAGGGATCTTTCTAAAGCGTAAATCAAGTTATGTTCATCTTCCTTTAAGACCCTCTGGTGGCTCCCAGCACAGGCAGAATAAAAACAAAACTCCTGAGTGGAAGCTAGATCACACTGGGTCGAGGTGTGAATAGCATTCTAGGGCATGAAGACAAAGGGTACAGAAACACTTGCTAGAAGCGTGGCCAGGAAAGGAAAGAGAGAGACAGAGCTGCAAATGGGCACACTGTCAAGAAAGTGCTTTTGGTACTTCAGAAGGGAATCACTTAAGCATGCTAAAAGCTAAAGGGAAGAGGGGAGGGGTGAGTGATTCATTTAGGTAACTGATGGCTCCTGTACTCAGAAGAGATTCGTCTCAGAGCTAACTTATATCATCCATGATGGCATTTCTGCCCCCAGATAAACCTACTTTTGTCAACTCTTTTCAAAACTAAAATAAAATTGAGGGCTTCCCTGGTGGCGCAGTGGTTGAGAATCCGCCTGCCGATGCAGGGGACACGGGTTCGTACCCTGGTCCGGGGAGATCCCACATGCCGCGGAGCAGCTAGGCCCGTGCGCCACAACTACTGAAGCCCATGAGCTTGGAGCCCGTACTCCGCGACAAGAGAGGCCACTGTAATGGGAAGTCCATGCACCGCAATGAAGACTGGCCCCTGCTCGCCGCAACTAGAGAAGGCCCGCGCAGCAACGAAGACCCAAGGCAGCCAAAAATAAATGTTAATTTATTTAAAAAAAAAAAAAAAAAGAATGATGGGGACATGTCAAAAGGACCCAAAGGCAGTTTGAATGGGCTCCCACTGGTCAAATATGAGATAATCTGAGTACTAATGGAACAATGGTGGTCATGGAGTATAATCCACTGAATAAAATATGGGAAACCATGAGTTCATATAGAGATCTACAGATAAATGAATAAATGGAAAATGTGATGAGGAATAAAATAATGACATAATTTCAAAATGCCATTCTGCAAAACACTTATTACAAAGAAGAGTAACTTTACAGTAGAGAAGCCCGGCAGACACCATCTTAAGTCATCAAAGCAATCGTCTCCACTAATGGGACAAATTGAAATCACATGCCACCAGCTAGGACGCAAGATGAAGACGGCAGTGTCACTTCTGTGCTATTCCTGCCAACGACGCATAAACTGAATTTAATCATGAGGAAGCATCAGACAGACCTAAAATAACTGTCCTGTAATCTTCAGAAGTGTCAAGGTCTCGAAAGTCAAGGGAAAATTGAGGACCTTTTCCAGACTCAAGGGACATGAGCACTAAATGCAGCACATGCTTCTGAAATAAATCTTTTTGCTTTAAAATACATTATTGGAACAACTGGGGAAATTTGAATGGGCTCTCAGAATTAGATGCATCTGTGCCTATCATTGCTAATCTCCTGATTTTGATGGCTGTATTGTGACTGTGTGGGAGAGCGTCCTTATTTATAGAAAATATACATTAAAGTATTGAGGGTGATGGGGCATCAGGTCATCAGTTTGCTTTCAAGTGGTTCAAAAAAATAGAAACTTTGATGTTATACTTCCTTTTCTGTACGTGTGATTATGCAAGAAAAAACAGTAAGGTTTACCAAAAACAGATTCCTGGACTCTGCCCCTAGGGATTCTGATTTAGCAGGTCTGGGATGGGACCGGGGCATTTGCATTTGAACCATTTCTCAGGTGATGCTCATGTTACTGGTCCACGACCCTATGCTGATCTTCTCTCTGTTCCTGAAGTCACCAACCCATCATCATCATAGGTCCTTTGCTCCATACCTTTTACCTGGAAAGCCCTTCCTCAGCTCCTTTGTGTCATTTAGGTCTGAACTCCAATGCCATGTTCTTGGGGTGGTGGTGGGGCTTTTCTTCTGGAAGCTCTAGGGGAGAATTTGTTTCCTTGCCCTTTCTGGATTCTAGAGGCTGTGAAATCTGCCCTGTGCACATTCCTTGGCTTGTAGCCCCTTCCCTCCATCTCCAAAGGCATCAGTGATGCGTCTCTCTGTGCCTTTCTACACACCATCCTCTAATGGACACTTCTATCTCCCTCCTCCACTTTTTTTAAAAAATAAATTTATTTATTTAATTTATTTCCTTTCGGCTGCTTTGGGTCTTCATTACTGTGCGAGGGCTTTCTCTAGTTGTGGCGAACGGCGGCTACTCTTCGTGGCAGTGCGCGGGCTTCTCACTGCGGTGGCTTCTCTTGTTGCGGAGCACAGGCTCTAGGCGCACGGGCTTCAGTAGCTGCGGCACGTGGGCTTAGCTGCTCCATGGCATGTGGGATCTTCCCGGACCAGGGATCAAACCCGTGTCCCCTGCATTGGTAGGCGGATTCTTAACCACTGTGCCACCAGGGAAGCCCCATCCTCCCCTTTTAAGGATCCTTGTGGCTACCTTGGGCCCACCCAGATATCCAGGATAAGCTCTTATCTCCAGGTCAGCTGATTACGAGCTTTAGTTCCACCTGCAACCTTAGCTGTCCTTCGGTGCATAACAATAGCTTCACAGATTCTGGGGATTAAGGTCTGCATCTTCAGGGGCCCATTATTCTGCCTACCACACCATCTAAACATCTATTACCACCTGAGATTGTTGCTTGCTGGAATAATCGTACTATGCCTACTTGCATAGTTGTTTATCAAACAAGTGTCTAGATGCACCAGCATCTAGGTTTAAATCTGGGTTTAAATCCTGGCTTTCGCACAGACTAAGGGTGTCACGTGGGATAGTCACCCTCTCTGAGGCTCAGTTTTCTCATCTATAGAATGAGAACAGTAATTGTGTCTTCCTTGTAGGGTTTCCTTGAGGATTAAAGGAAAGGGTATGTCTCCGGCATACTATCTGACACGTAGGATGTGCTAACTACATGTTAATTCATATAGTATTGACCTGGCTGAAATCCCTCTCATAGTAAAGGAGTGAGGTAGCATTGTCTCATTTGGCGACTGAGGGTCTCCTGTCACCGGTGACCTCCCTCTTTACTGAAAGAGGTTTTCTTCTAAAGATGAATCTCATACTTGACTGCTTCTGTGTTAGTTTCCCAGGGCTTCCGTAACAAACTGCAACAAACTTACTGGCTTAAAAGAACACAAATTTATCCCCTTGCAGTTCTGGAGGTCAGATCAGAAGTCTAAAATGAGCCTTTAGGGGCTAAAATCAAGGTCTCAGCAGGGCTTGTTCCACGTAAAGGCTCTGCGACAAAATCTGTGGCTTGCCTCTTCCAGCTTCTATGGGCTGCCTTGACTCCTGGCCGGATCACACCAATCTGTTTCCATCTCCACATCGCTTTCTTCCCCTGCTCAGTCTGATACCCTGTCTCTCTCTTAGAAGGACCCTTGAGATTACCCATCTCATCCAGGGTCATCTCCTCACCTCAAAATCCTTAACCTAATACCATCTGCAAATTCTCTTTTGCCATAGAAAATGACCTACTCACATGTTCCAGGGATTACTATGTGGGCATCTTTGGGGAAAGCGGGGGGCATTATTCAGCACCTTCCTTGAACCAGTCTTTCATGCATGGGAGGAAACTGGCATCTGGCTCAGCACTGCTCCTGGTACCTTTCTCCTAAGTCTGAAATGAGCTGTTTGTGGAAGAGCATCTTCCTTCATCCCTTCCATCTAAATTTCCTCATCTCTAAAATGGATAGAGCACCATCTACCCTGCAGCATTCTTTGGGACAAATGACAGAAGCAGTGAATGCGAAGCGTATGTGGCAAGGGCTAGAACACAGGGGAAGCACAGTACGTGTTCACACTTGCCCCTCCCTCCCTTGTGCTGTTAGGGGTCCAGGCCCCAAGCAGGGCTGGGCATGGCCTCTTCCACAGGCAGAGCCCCGGCCACTCACTACTCCTCATGCCCTCTCCCCGTGGCCTCCATGACAGTGAGGTTCTGTCCTCGGCTTTTCCGAGACACCTTGACCAAGAGACTATGATGGACTCGATAGCCATGCTCAGCTCTCACCCACCTCCAAATGGCCCACCTCCACATCCCACTACACACACAGAGACACACATTCACATCCTTCCGGGTCATCCCACCCAGGCAACCGGCTTTGACGGATGGGAGCTTTCCTTTGGAACGAAGCATGTGGAGGAAGCTTCTTCTTTCTAGAGCTCCAGAAAAAAGCTGACCTATCTGAGAAGACCTGTGAATAAATCACTCATCAACACTCCTCCACTCCACCACAACTACTTTTCTTCCTTTTGGATCTTATCCTAAGGGCCTTACCTATCTCCCTGTATGTGAGGGAAAATCAGACTAAGTATTATGTGAATGCTTTGCACTGCTGGGGTTCCACGTATGTCAGCCTCACCACCACCATTATTATCTGATCCAAACCAGGGCCCGTGCCCTCCTGGTCAGGAGCAAGCCCCGCTGAATGGCTTGGGGTTGCACCAGAGTAGCTCTGGACTCTATAGCCCTTGGAAATCTTGGTTTTCCTCCTCTTTTCCTGCATGGGAATCCCTGAACACCAGTGACTCACCCACACCCTACCAATCAAACCTATTCTTTTGTGCAAAGATACGCTACAAGCCGGGCGCAATTCTAGGTTCTAGGCATGTAACAGTAGGTAACGTAAACAGTCTTTCCCTCATATGGCTCACAGTGGAGCCCACCTCTTTGGCTTTTAAGGGGGGAAGCAGGGTGGGAATGTGGGTAGCAACTTTTGCCAGGAATGGCTGAATTCTCTAAATCTGTTCTCCTCTCTCTATCCTGTAGCTCTTAACTCATTTGAGAGTCACAGGACTGTCGAAGCGTCTGATGAAGTTATGTGCTTGCCTGCCTGAAACATGAACATGCACATTCACCCTTACACACACACACACACACACACACACACACCATTTTGCAAATAATCTCTGGGCATCGAGGAGCCACTGAAGCCTCTCGTGCGTCTCGGTTCAGAAACCACTTCTCTCCACAGTTCTGTTCAGTCCAGGCAAAACCCTAGCCTCTTCGAAACAGTCTCACTTTCCCAGAAGCCACAGAATTGATTACTTAAGAACTTTAGAGACTGCTGAATAACGGTTTCGTTTCACATCCAGCCCTATGGAGGCTCACAGGTGAAAAGGAAAATGACAAATGCTCACTCAGGCAGCCCAAAGGGAAAGAATGCCGCTTTTGGGTTGCCAGAGAAAGAAGGGTTGTAAAGCAAAGGCTGTTGGAAATAGCTACTATTTCTACTTCATGTAAAAAAAATTAATGTTCAAATGAGTTATAAGCTCAGTGAGTTGAGCATTTTCAACTGTACTTTCTGACTTTTAGACTCTAATGAGCAGCTTCCTTTTGTGAGGCCCCAGCTCCAAGCTGAGCCCAAGGGCTCTAGTGTCTGAGCTGGTGCATATACCCAAAATGATAATTAAAGCACATCATGGAAGAGAACATTTTCATCATATGATACAACTGGGGGCCCAAGGTTTGGCTCTTCCGTGCTTCAGAAACAACAATGTCTTTATGTTCAGGGGAAAATGCCTGCTAATTCTACCCAACTTTGAATCCCAGAGTCAACTTCTTAACAGCACCCTCATGCGCTAACCCATGAATAACTGAACACGCACACACTCTTCATTACAACCAGGTTCTGAAGGTCAGCTCTCCAGCCACTTCCCACTTTCTATCCCCTAGTGCCTTGGGATCTTAGGGCAGCTCCAACTCAGCAGCAGAAGTGGGTTAGCTGCTGGCCGTGGTGCTGAAAGAAGACCTGTTCTTCAGAGCTGCTTGTCTACTTTTCTCATTTCTGAACATTGTCTCCTTCACAGAATTACACTAGGTTGCACAAGGTGACTTATTCCCTGAAAGCAGATGTTTCCCAGAATATTCCCTTGGACTTCTGATCTACCCAGTCCTCTTCTCACTCTCCAACCCCCTTTCTAGCCACTCTCCAACAAGAATCGCGTGTTCCAGCCACACTGCACAACCTGTGGTTTCTCTCACACATCAAGCTGCCCCATGTGTGCTATTTAGTTAAATATTACACACACACACACACGCACACACACACACCATCCCTTCAATTTGCATAACTCCTACGGACTATTGGTTCTTCAAGACTCAGCCTAAGTGTCACCTTTAGGAAGACTTCTCTGATTACACATGAGTTGAGTTTCCTTTACTTGGAAAATTCTTACCTCTACTACTTCAAATGGAATTAATCATCCTCAACTCTATCTACATCCCCACAGTGTCTTGCGCTTCCCTCTATTACGTTGTGTACCACTCTCAATTATGATTTGCTTTTCCACATTGCTTTCTCCACTAGACTCTGATTGTCCTGAAGTCACGGATCCTGTTGATATAGCTCCCATACAAGCGCAGTGTCGGCCACATATCCAGAACTTACTGCTTGAGAAAAGTGTGGTATAACTCTGCACCTCCCCCTAGAATTACAGAAACTGAGGCCTCTGGGTATATTTCTGCCAAGGTTACACATTATTTTCAAGAAGGGTAAAATGGAGGGAAGAAACAATAAAAGTGATGATATATGTGAGAGAAGGGAGGATAAATGAAAAAAATATTTTACTGAAAGCCTGACTTGGAAATGGCAAGTGGGTTCTCAGATAAGGTAGAAAATAAAAGACGCTTAAAGAGAAAAAAATCCAAGGTATTTACAGTTACAGGGGAAAGACTTTTCCTGTCTCCTGATTCCCAGGTAGAGGGACTTTCTCTAAATGCACTTGGCCTCTTGAAAAGTCTTAACTCCACCCCCATGAAGGTACAGTGAACCACCAGTTTGGTGGCAGCTTTCATGTTCCACTGTTTCTCAATTAAATAAATCAAATACCCTGGAGGAGGAATTAACTCCCTTTTATCTTTGCCCCTCAACCCACACTAGCAGGAGACGGTGACCTGGTCCGCAGGTTTGATTTTTGCTCTCAGTTGGGTGGTCCCAAGTTCTAAGCCGGAGGTAGGGATTAACAAGCCCTCTTGACTTTCCTAGATTATGATCCTCTAGCTTGGTCATTTGGGGTGATATTTTGATGCTCCTTGTTCCAACTCTGTCCATTCTCTTTTAGTTCTGAACTCAGCTGAGGGAGAGAGGTACTATTTACCAGATTCCTCTCCAAAGCCCCAACAGATGCCAACAAGTTTAGTCATTCATCCCATGAATATGGGATGAGCATCTCTGTGCCAGGAACAGTGTTACACCCAAGGACTGAGAATTCCAGAAGAAGATGTAATATGTCCTCACTCCTCAAGGAGCTAGCAGACCACTGCGATAGACAGAACGAAGGGTAAACTACTGAAATACAATGTGAAAAGTGTTATAATTCAGTCTGAGCCAAGTGTTATGAGAACACAGAGATGAGATAGATTGATTCTGCCTGGAGGAGTACGGGACGGCTTTGACTGAGAGAGAACATTTGTGTCAGGTCTTGAAGAATAATTAGGGGCTTTCCATACAAATTAAAGGCTGAAGGCTATTCCAAGCAGTGCAAAAGTTCAGCCACTTTAAAGTGCACAGCATTGTGAAGGCATAACCAATATTTTGTGCAACTTCCTGGAATGCAGGGGAAGGGAGAAATGGTTAGAGATAAACATAGACAAGAGGCTGGAACCCGATGGAAGGAGTCTTCAATGCCAGGGTAAGTGATTTGGAATTTACCCTAGCATCTGCATGCAAAGTGGGCAAAGCCCAGGGGCAAGGAAGGCTCTGTAATTTATACAGATGCCACCTTCTCAGCATCTGACCCACTGCCCCAGCAATCAACTCCTTGTGGTCTCTCTGAGCTCCTCCTGTCACAAAAAGGAAAGGAGGAAAAACAGAAAGGTCTGAGAAGGCTGGTGACCTTGTACAATTATCCTTTTGACCGTGCTTTTTCTCAGAAGTGTTCTCTTAGCTGTGGCATGATTAATCTTTCTGCAACCATAATCTAGTATTTCATCAAAGCACAGATGGAGTGACAAGGGCCATGTACACTTCCCAGATCATAGGAACATGCTTAGGATGTTGAATACACCCCCATTAGATTTGGAGAAGATAGGATAGAAATGAGAGAAAAGATAACCTAATTGGCTAGAGAATATCATCTCTAAGAGGTTATCAATTCCTATAACTAAAACTCGAGTCCTTCCAATTCAAATGCCCTGTCTGTGTGGTGGGGACACCCAATCCTGGCCCCAGCTTTTGATGCTGGCCTCAGGCAAAGAGGAAGATACAGAGAAGGAATGAAGGGCTGCCCCAGGCATCTACCCCAACCAACTTGCTCATGTCCCCAGTACCCAGGACCCCCTCCCAGAGCTAGTTACCAGCAGGAAATGTCAGCTTCAGATAAAGGGAATATCCTTCCCTTGACCTCAGTGAGTGAGGGCTGCCTGGGCTTGACCGAGATCAGCCTCTCCGTCAGTCATCCAAAACCCCACATCCTTGAAGATGAAGTACAGTGTGCCCTACATCAGGGCCAGCTGTCAGAGGAAACCCAGGGAAAAACTCCAGGCCCAGCCTTGGGGAATTAAGAACAGAGACGAAGGACTTCCCTGGTGGCGCAGTGGTTGAGAGTCCGCCTGCCGATGCAGGGGACATGGGTTCGTGCCCCGGTCTGGGAAAATCCCACATGCCGCGGAGCGGCTGGGCCCGGGAGCCGTGGCACATGGTAGATACCCAATAATGAATGCCAAGACTGCAGAACGGTGCGTATATGTTTGACCCCTGAATCAGGCCCACTCAGTGGCTGGAGCACCAGGTGCTCCAATCCTTTCTTCCCAGCTCAGCCTTAAACACAACATCACCTTCTGTGTTACTTACGGAGATGCCACCTCAACTACGTTTATGCATCAGAGAACTGAAGTCCCGAGAATATCAGTGACATTACCCGTGACCCAAGAACATTTCCTCCAGTGAGCACAGGACTTCTTCTGTCAGAGAGGGAAAGAGCCACAGCAGAGTTGCCTGCGCCACAGAGCCGGTGGGAGTTGTTAAATGCCAGGGAAAGCAGCTGTTTGTTTAATTTTGTTATCTACTTTTCATTCCAAGAAACTGAAACTGGATACGCACAATGGGAAGATATTTTTAAATATTCAGATCCAACAGTGGCATTTGAATGAAAACTTTCCCTTGGAGACTTTACCAGTTCCATTTTGTGCCAAAAGAGACACTTGAGTTTTTTTAATTTTTTCTTTAGCTACATTTTTTTTTTTTTTTTTTTTTTTTTTTTTTTTGCGGTATGCGGTCCTCTCACTGTTGTGGCCTCTCCCGTTGCGGAGCGCAGGCTCCGGACGTGCAGGCTCAGCTGGGCCATGGCTCACGGGCCCAGCCGCTCCGCGGCACGTGGGATCTTCCTGGACCGGGGCACGAACCCGTGTCCCCTGCATCGGCAGGCGGACTCTCAACCACTGCGCCACCAGGGAAGCCCACTTTAGCTACTTTTATTCTTTAACTGCTGATTGACTTGGATATCCAGAAAGTTATGTGAACCGGTCCTTTGGGCACCAAGAAGACCACTGTGTGCACTTGGAGACACATCCCCAGGTCATTATCTCATTGTCATCATCACAGTCATCACCATCATTCTTGAGGTCATCATCACCATCAAGATCCCCCACTTACAAGAACTTCTCCAAGCCAGGCATTGTGATAGGTGACCTCTAATTCCTGCAACATCCCTACAGCCTAAGGACTGGCTTCTCCATCTTACAGGTGAGCACATGGGACTTGTGCTATTCAATGACTTGCCCAGGGTCACAGAGCTTGCAAGTGGTAACACTTGGATTTGAACCACTGCTTCTCCATATGACGTGTGTTGAGGACGATGCTTGGTTTGCTTCACAGGGGCCATTCTTGTTCGGGGTGGGCCATCCTTCCTCCTCACCCCACCTCCCAACTTCTGATCACAGCCTTGAATTTTCATCTGGGACCCACCATTCCCTCCGTCTCAGTTCCTGTGGTGGCTCTTAGCTCCAGCAGTGATGTGTGACAGGGTCATGACTAATTGGAACTCAAATTCCATGAGATTTCAGCTGAGGCTTCTGGGAGGGAAAAAAAAAATGTCCTTTTGCCCCAAAATTTCAAGATGAGAGGAAATAAAGTCTGGAGCTGCTGTCCTGGTCGTGCTGCCACTGAAGCCTATGGCGAAAAACAGCCCAGGAGAGGGCAGAGCTGAGTGCTGGGAAGGAACCAAGCCCTGGATGCAGCCATGCCTGAAGCCGTATCCAGCCTGGGCTGTGCAGTTACACAAGCCAGTGAATCACCTCCCCTGTCCCTTTTCTTGGGTTTGGAACAATCTGGGTTAGCTTTTTGGTCACACACAACAGAAAACGTCCTGCTGATGCCCTCTCCCTCTCAACCCTAAAGTTCTGGTTTTGCAGCCTACATTGTTTCCTATTGCTGTTGTAACAAATTACCACTCTCAGTGGCTTAAAATGACACAAGCTTATTCTCTCACAGTTCTGGGAACCAGAAGCCCTAAAATCAAGGTGTCAGCAGGGCTGTATTCCTTCTGGAGGCTCTAGGGGAAAATCCGTTTCCTTGCCTTTTCTGTCTGAAGACCACTTGCATTCCTGGGCTCATGGCCCCCTTTCTCCATCTTCAAAGTCAGCAGCACAATATATCCAAGTCTCTCCCTCTCTCTCCCTCTCTCCCTCTGTCTCTCTCTCTCCCTCTCTGTCTCTGTCTCTCTCTCTCCCTCTCTATCTCTGTCTCTGTCTCTCTCTCTCTCTCCTTCTCTCTCTCTGTCTCTGTCTCTGTCTCTGTCTCTCCCTCTCTCTTCCTCTCTCTCTCTGTCTCTGTCTCTCTCTCTCTCTCACACACACACACACACGCACACACACCCCTCTGCTTCCTTTGTCACATTTCCTTCTCTGACTCGGACCCCCCACCTTCTTCCCTCTTATAAGGACCCTTGTGATAACCTGGGGCCCATCTGCGTAATTCAGGAAAATCCCCCTTTATTAAGATCTTTAACTTAATCGTATCTGCAAAGTCCCTTTTGCCATATGAGGTAACCTATTCCCAGGTTTGGGGCATTAGGATGTGGACAACTCTGGGAGGGCTGTGATTCCGCCTATCATTGCCCCATCCAGCATCTCAGTGTGTGTATGTGTGGGTTGCTATTGAAGTCTCTCAAGATGAGGGCTGTCCCCAGGCCTTGGCATCCAGCCCTTTGTCCCTTACAGAGTCCAAGCAGAGGTTCTTAGTCACTGGACCTCACACTTGTCAGGACAGGCCCCTAGGAGATGCCGCAATCATCAGAGCTGTCAGCTCCATCTGTGTGACCCTGAGCAGTTAGTTCACTGCCCCCCTCTGGCCCTCAGTCTCCCTTTTGTTCCAGGAGGGACATGAACTTTGATGGTCTCAGAGACACATGCAGTTCAGACCTCCTACTTCCTAAGATCATTTGACTAACAGGCAGACAAAGGAAGGTCCAACCTTCCCCTCACCTGTTACTGGTGAGAACACCACACAGTTTCCAGAGACAAGTCGTGTGCCCAGGACCCAGTAGCAGGAACGATCAAGAAATCCCTCAGCTTCCATATTCTGATTAAATCAGCACAAATTTAATTTGGATGTAATTTTTAAAACATGACCCATAAGAATATCCACAAGTACTACCCTACTGGGCCTCCTGGAAGGAGAGACACCTCTGGGGGCCAGCGAGAGGCCTGTTTTGTGCTCTAGTCAATAGGCCTCACCAGGACACAACTGAAGGATTTGCAGTGAACTGTGTAGCTCAGGGAGGTGTTTCTAGGAAAGGTCACAGGACAAGGTGAAGTCGAGAAAACGCCACGCTTTCCTCCTTGACATTTCAAGGCAAAGGAAGGAAGGAGACAATGGTGGGAAAGGTCAACCTAAAGTGTGTAAAGATGACAATTCAAGGGGACCACAAGGTCAAGAGGATGCTTGCGGGGGGGGGGGGGGGGGTCAAGGAGCCAGGCCTTGGGCTTGAGGTCCCTTTAGCCACTTACACAGGGCAAGTCTTTAACCCAACTAAGCCTCAGTTTTCTTGTCTCTAGAACGGGGAATTCAGACACCAGCCTCACGCACTCATGGAGTGGTTCTATGACAAGGTTGGATGAAAGCCCCTAGGAAACCATGAAGCCCACTTCACAGGCGAGGCAGCATGAGGGCATCATCAGCTTTTTATTAGTGGGTGTTTTTTCAAAGAGGGCCTCATTCATGCCAGAAGCAGCCTACCGCAGTGGCCCAGGGTTGGCTAGGAATGGAGACTGCCTGGGTCAAAAGCCTGGCTCTGCCGCTTACCAGCGGAGGGGCCTGAGGCAAGTTACTTAACTTCTCTTTGCCTCAGTTTCCTCATCTGTAAAATGGAGATGACAGAAATGATACCCACCCCCTCGGGCTGTTGGGAGGATTTTACAAAGTAACACGTGTAAAGCGCTGAGCTCCAGGCCCTCCGGCAAAGCATGTGTGATGTATGTCTTGGCCGTTATTGTCATTTTGTCTGCTCGTCAGTTCTGTTTCTTTTTCTTGCCGGCGCTGCCCCAGTTCAGGCCACTTGTGCCCATCGATGCTCATCTGGACAAGAGTGACCTGCCCCGCTTCCTCAGGCCTCACCTCCGTCCCATCTTCCACACCGGCTACCGGGGGATGCTTCTAAGGCCGTCTGCTGCTTCCCTGGCCCTCCAGCACGGAGCCCACACTGTTGGGCGTGGCACCCAGAGCCCGTTAATAACCCAGCTCACACACATATCTCCAACCTCATCTCTTTTCCCGCCCATTCCACTTGCCAGCCACACAGAGCTTTCTCCTCCCTAAACCCCATGCCCACAACACGGAATGTCTCTCTCCACCACCCCCATCACCCTGAAAACCCCAATGGATCCTTCCAGCTCGATGCTTCTGCCTGCCACCTCGTTCTCCCCGCGAGCGTGCCCCAGCCTTATTTTCCTGCCATGGTCCCCTTCTCTCCGGCTTGTGCATTACGTCCTGGTAACGCCAGATGCTCACAGGCCTCCAGGACTTGGGCGGATGAGCAAGCGCTGCTGTGAGTGGAGTTTCCTGGGGAGGGAACCCCAAGGGACATGGGCCCCTCGGTTCACCCCCCTTTAGCCCTAGAGACTTGGCAAATTGGAACCAAAAGCCCGAATTACCCTTCTCCTACCAAAGCGTCCTTCCTGGTTTATTTCAATGCGTAGGTTTCCATTTTTTAATTGAAGTAAGTCAGAAAGAGAAAGACAAATACCGTGTGCTAACACATATACGTGGAATTTAAGAAAAAAAAATGTCATGAAGAACCTAGGGGTAAGACAGGAATAAAGACACAGACCTAGTAGAGAATGGACTTGAGGATATGGGGAGGGGGAAGGGTGAGCTGTGACAAAGCGAGAGAGAGGCATGGACATATATACACTACCAAACGTAAGGTAGATAGCTAGTGGGAAGCAGCCGCATAGCACAGGGAGATCAGCTTGGTGCTTTGTGACCGCCTGGAGGGATGTGATAGGGAGGGTGGGAGGGAGGGAGACGCAAGAGGGAAGAGATATGGGAACATATGTATATGTATAACTGATTCACTCAGTTATAAAGCAGAAACTAACACACCATTGTAAAGCAATTATACTCCAATAAAGATGTTAAAAAAGAAAAAAATGTAAAGCAGGAAAAACAAACAACCAGCACGCATATATACTTACTTATCCATCACCCAGAACTGACAATTTGTTAATGGTATTTGCTTTGTCTCCTTTTATTAAAAAAATAGATATATTTATCTACATCTACATCTATGCTACTCTGCAGTTAGATTCCAAGTCCCTTCTCTCCTCATTCCCAATTCTGTTTCCTTTCCTCCTGCCAAGGCAACCACTATCATGAACTGATGTGCACCTTTCCAGTTCAATTGTTAAATTTTTATGTGGACGTAAGAATCCATGATGGTGTGTAGCGTCGCTGTGTGTGTGCTGATTTGCATCGGGGTAGAACAGTCCACTTACCCATTCTTCAATGTTTTCTGCAACTCACTTTCTCATTCAATATGATGATTTTGAGATTTACCCACATCGCCGCATGAATCTAGTTCATTGCATTTAATTGCTTTTAATCTCATTATATGAATATACTACACTTTACTCACCCTCCCCTCTCTAGTCTGAAAGTTAGGTTGTTTCCAATCACTTGTCATGATCCTTGATGCTGCAGTCGACAGCCCTGCACACACATGAGGCTTTCCCCAGGGAAGAAACCACCACGTGGAACTGGTGGGTCTTGGGTTAGGCTTCATTTTCAGTTCTGCTGGATGTGGCCAAATTAATTGCTCTCGGAAGAGGTCATGGTAATTCTCACCATCACCACCAATGTCTGGTTGTGCCCATTTCTGGGAGGCCCTCATTTCACAGGTGAGGAAACTGAGACCCAGACCAGAAATGGAACCGTCCAAGACCCTGCCTGCAGCCAATCACTGCTGGAGCGCAAATTAGGATTCAGGCTCTGGACACATGACCAGGTCTCTGGTGAGCACACTAATGCATTCCCAGGAGTCCCCTCGCTCTGCTCAGCCAGGGATAAACTCTAGTGACAAACCTCCCCTTGACCTCTCTCTGACCATTCTTTTCCCAACCTTGGAAAACACTCACTGGTTTCTACATTGCTAGGGGGAAAAATCCTCATAATAAAAGTTACTGGCTAGGGCTTCCCTGGTGGCGCAGTGGTTGAGAGTCCGCCTGCCGATGCAGGAGACACGGGTTCGTGCCCCGGTCTGGGAGGATCCCACATGCTGCGGAGCGGCTGGGCCCGTGAGCCATGGCCGCTGAGCCTGCGCGTCCGGAGCCTGTGCTCCGCAACGGGAGAGGCCACAACAGTGAGAGGCCCGCGTACCGCAAAAAAAAAAAAAAAGTTACTGGCTAATAACAAGCATCTTGTATCATGGAAGTTTTGTATACATTTTTTTTTTTTTTCTTTGCGGTATGCAGGCCTCTCACTGTTGTGGCCTCTCCCGTTGCGGAGCACAGGCTCCGGACGCGCAGGCTCAGCGGCCATGGCTCACGGGCCCAGCCGCTCCGCAGCATGTGGGATCCTCCCAGACCAGGGCACGAACCCGTGTCTCCTGCATCGGCAGGCGGACTCTCAACCACTGCGCCACCAGGGAAGCCCTGTATACATTTTTTAACAATAAAAATGAACACGTGTTTTTCTTTACTAAGAGGATTTCTGCACTTATCACCCCTGGGAAGAAAATCTGATGTACCTTGACTCTATTTTATGGCCATCCTGGAGAACTGAGATGCTGTCAACAGAAGCATGAAGATACTATAGGGATAAAAATTAGAGACAGAGACAGTGATATTCAAATAAATGTTCTTATTTGAAATTGGATTTTGTGGCAACAGTAACAGCAGGCATCACTGAGAGCGTGAAGGTCAGACCTTCAGATACTGAGGTCACATCAAACCCCGGTGCCAGAAAACCCAGCTTCCAAAGATCTAGTGCTGCCTGGATCCTCCTCACGGTTGCCTTTATCTAGTAACTGATTCGTCCACACGTGCAACACCCTAGGCCCCCGGATCTGGGGATCTGGAAGGTGGGAGAGGAGGGGAGGGAGAGAAGGGGAGGCGTGCAAGGAGGGGCGGGAAGCAGGGGTACGTGGGGCTTCCCTGGCTCTTCCCATGCCTGTGGCAGAGGGAATTATGTCAGGGGATGAGGGCTAGGGCTTCTCAGCAACTCAACGGTATGAATTACTGTTTATTGAGCACCTGCTGTATGCCAGACCCTTCCTCCAGGCCCTTTCGAGCCATCATTTCTAATCCTTAGAATTCCAAAGAGCAGATCCACCCCCCATTTCACAAACCTGGGCGCCAGGGCTCAGGAAGGTCAGCTAACGTGCTCAAGGTCACAGAGGTGACACGAAGGGGGGCTGGGTTCGAGCCCAGTTCTGCTAGACCCTAGAGCCTGCATTGAGTCCACCCTGGAGGCAGAGGAGATTGTAGGGCAGGGTAGACTCAGAAGCCAGACCACCTGCGCTTGAAGCCCGAATCTGCTGTTTACTGCGTGTGTGACCTCAGGCCTTTCTCCTCTGTGCCTCCCTCTCATCTGTAAAATGGGGAGAATGAGAATTCTCACCTCATAAGGGATTCAATGAGTCGGTACATGTACAGTATTGAAAACAGTGCCAGGCATGACACAAGCATGGCCCGTCATTGCTGTCGCCCAAAGGGGGTTCCCATTCTGACACAGCTCCTACAAGGACTGGGGCTCTTTCCTGAACACCACGGAAGTGTTTCTAGGCTGGGAGTTCTCCAAGTTTGGTTCCCTGGGCAACCCTATCGCACCACCTGGGAAAAGCAAATCCTCAGTCCCCACCCCAGACCCGCTGAATCAGAAACTAGGGGTGGGCCCAGCCGTCTGTGTCTTCGTGGTCTCTCCGGGCAACTCAGACGCATGATCCTGTTTGAGAACTGCTGGTCTAGGCAACAGGATTAGCTTGGGTTTCTGAGTTGGGCTCGTGTAAGTTCAAACCTGGACCAAGATCTATTCCAGTGTGACTCGGGTAAGGTCTGAACCTTTCTGCTTCATCGTTATCTTAGAGATAACACAAAGATCATAATCTTACTCTGAAGATTCTGGTGAGGACAAAAGAGTGTTAAAGTGCTCTTGAACCTGCCACCAAAGGTTATGGGGAGTCACACTCCCCTCTGTGCAGCCCACCTTCCCAGGATGCCCCTACCTGGAAGGATGTCCAGCCATTTGGGGAGATGTAAGAGGCAAGGTAACAGATACACATACACATCTCTGCCCCACCCCTCATCAACCAGCCTCCAGTGAAGGATCACCTGGATCACAGCCTATCGGAAAGCAGAGTTAGAGCAAGAAGCCTCCGGACCCACCTGGGGGTTAACAGGAGGCCACAGCCCCAGCGCCAGGCAGGAGCGCCCATCTAAACCTCGGCACTGAGGCCTGGGGAGTCTGGGGAATCTGAGCTGAGGCAGCACAACCCCTGGCCCCCAACCCTGGCCACATTCAGCAGCCTCCCTCCAACCCTGGGCTGGCCCTGGCCTGGCCCATGACTCTGGGTCCAGGGCTCCGGAAATGGGCCCTACTTGAAGACAGTTTCTGAGTCCTGAGTCCCGACACAGTGTGCCAGGTGGGGATGGTGGGAGTGGAGCAGGGCCCTAGGTCAGGCTGCTGGAACCAGCCAGAGCTCTCCCTCCAGCTAGAGCTGGCAGGTCTGGGAAGGCTGCTGGCTGCTGGCCAGAAGCCACGACTTCTCCCTGCCCTCAACAGCTCTGTCTGTCCAGCAAGCAGATCACTTTTGCAAGACTCCATCCACCGTCTCAGGAATCCGCTGCAGGCTTCCCAGGTGAACTTTTCTGTTTCTCTCCGCCTGGACGGTTTTACCAGCCCTGCCTCCTGCCTAGGAGAGGCTCTGAACGGTTGAGGCTCCAAGTAAAGATGGAGCCCCCAGGCAGAGCCTCACTCCCCGTGTGGCGGGGAAAGAGGAAGCTGTCTCCCGCCTTCTGCTGCTGCTGCTTTGAAGCCCTGACACCGAGGGGCTGCTCCCAGGGCCAGGCCAGGCCTGGCAGCCGAAGGCTGTGGGTCAGAGCGTTCCCAGCTCACTCGGCCCTCCAGAGAAGCAACCCTACCTGCGCAGCTCGAGGCCTGTGCACTCGAATGCAGTTCTCTTCTGATGCTCAAGGCCTGCCCTCGTCATTCTACGGTTTGTTGCCTCACAAAGCCAGCTGCCAGTCTACCATGGACAGTTCTGCCCAGGGCGGCTTCTTGAGCCTACAACCTGTGCAACTGCATGGGGGCCGCACTCAGAAGGGGTGTGCTTGGTTGAACGTCATCTTGCAATTAATAATTAAGGGGGCACCTGTGCCTGTGGAAGGGAGGGGAAGGAAGTGGGGCTGGACAGAGGGAGGAGCTGAGCCGCAGCACCATCTTCAGCGATGGCCTCAGCCAGCCCACAGCCGGGATAACCCTTTACGGCTGTGTCACATTGGAGCCAGAAGGCCAGATCTTTTCACCTGTGCTGATCATTGGATGTGGACTGTTCCAGAAAGGGGCATAATCTTGGGTGAAGCAGCTCTGTGCAGCTGGGCAATATCTGAATGACAGGTGAGGCCTCTCGGCCCGCAGATACTTCCAGCAACCAGGAAGACATCCTTCATTTCTTTTTTTTTTGTTTTTGTTTTTTTTGTTTTTGCGGTACGCGGGCCTCTCACTGCTGTGGCCTCTCCCGTTGCGGAGCACAGGCGCCGGACGCGCAGGCTCAGCGGCCATGGCTTACGGGCCCAACCGCTCCGCGGCATGTGGGATCCTCCCGGACCGGGGCACGAACCCGCGTCCCCTGCATCGGCAGGGGGACTCCCAACCACTGCGCCACCAGGGAAGCCCCATCCTTCATTTCTGAAGGGGGCTCTGGGCGATGCTTCACAGCATCCACCACAGGGCCCCAGAAGAAGGCTAGGGGGTGGGTAGTGGGAGCCTTTATCTTCCTAAGCGGTTCTTGGAGTAACAAGAGGGGCTGGAGGAGACCCAGTGGGTGACCTTTCTCAATACCCCATTGTGGAGAAAGTGACTTATACTGCGAGTATATTTCAAACAACCACAGGGAAAATTTTTGAACATACCCAAAGCAAAGCTATTCCAAGCAGTTATGACTTGTCAGTGACATTTCTAAGAGGAAACCATCTCAGAGTTCCAGCCTTATTCTTGTCCACATCACAAATCATTCCTAGGCTGGGGTGATGTCTGCAGACCCCCTCGATCATCTGCCAGTGTCTCTGAACGTGGCAGCCTTGAGGCACAGGACTTAGGGAGACACTGGTGAAGTGTCTCTTGGTACGTGGAAGGTACATGGGCTTTGAAGCCACGGTCTCAACTTTAAATCCTGGCTCCACCGCTTGCTAGCTGTGTGATGTCGGGCAAGTTACTTGCCTTCTCTGAACTTCAATTTCCTCCCCAATAAAATTAGGGTCATAATACCTACTCATAGGGCTGTTGGGAGGGTTAAGTGAGATGTGCTTGGCACAGGATGGGTGCTCAGAACATGTTAGTTGCCCTGTTATTACATCTCATGAAAAGGGTTAACTGTAGTTAATTGAAAAGGATTCTCTCTCTCTCTCTCTCTCTCTCTCTCTCATTTTGTTATGGTGTTTGCTGGGCACTTACTGTGTTCCCAGCCCTATCCTAATAGCTCTCCTGGGGAGTGAAGAGGGATGAGAATAATGATTTCATTCTCAAAGACCTTTCAGTGTAGTCAATATAAAGTAATACCCTGATGAAATATTAATAATAATTATTATCATCTCTTTCCCATTTCTGATTTAACTTAATCTCACAGCAACCTTGTGCAGAAAGTATTTTTAACCCCTTTTATAGTTTTCCAAATGGGAAAACTGAGGCTCAGAGAAGGACAGAGACTTGCCTGAGGTCACACAACAGATCAGTGGTAATGGAACAGGAACTAGAACTCAGGTCTCTCTGGCCTCAAACCCCGTGACCTTCTCAGGGGCACAGGGGGTGCTGAAGGCCCTGGGCTTGTCAATTACCACTGAGTACTCCTTGCAGAGTGAAACTGTCATTGCCGAGGAAGAGACTTGAGTGAGTGAAGGAGTCAGGTGGGCTAATCAGGGGCAGCTGCCTGGACCAGCTGAGGGAAGGAGGGGCCCAGGAGTGATCTGCGGGAAGCCATAGGAGCTGGGCACCGTCAAACTGGTGGGTGACCTTGGGCACGTCCTTGCCCTCCTCTGAGCCTGGGCCTCCATATTCTACAGCGAGAAGATAGGAATAGGCCATGTGGGAGGCTCCTTCTTCTGCCTTTCTGGGCCTCTGGGGTTCTGATGTGCCCCTGCTCTGAGAAGAGGGCCTCCAGAGCTCTCTGTGGGGCTGGCAGAGGAAGACAGCACTGCGGCTGTCCCTCTGCCCCATCCCACCTCCTTCTCCTCACTTCCCTAGACGTAGATTCCCTAAAACCCCTCCTAATTAACAGTGTGCATTAACAGTCCCCCTCCTGGGGAACTCAGCCTGCTACAGCCCCTCCCAGAAGCACTGTGTATTGCCGGAGCTGTCCCCCGAAGGAAACAGATGTCCCGTCTGCCTGGTGGCACCTGCCTGAGCTCAACTCTTAGCCCCCTGAAGCTGAGAAATGAGCAATGGGTTTGAGGCAGCTGGTCCCACCTCCCCCTCTCACCAGCTGTGAGGCTCAGGCCAGTCAACACCCACCTTGCCTTTCCTATCTGGCGGCACCCTCCCTGCGCATCTCCCAGGGCTCTCGCCAGGATCTGCAGAGGAGGCAACAGAACACCTTGCAGGCTGGAAAAGGCTGAGCCGACGGGAAAGGCTGTTGGAATGAATTAACACCAGCTCCTCCGCCAAGCCGGTCCTGCGCTCCCTCCTCTGCCTCCAATTTCTTTCCCCATCATGTTGCCAGAAGCCCTGCATGCCTATTTTCACCCCAAAACACCAGCTGCCTGGCAAAGCCCTATTCCTGACTGCAGGGGAAGTGGCCAGGATTCTCAAATGCAGCAGAAGTTTGGTTCTGAGTAGCCTGTGACTTAATGCTGGAGCTCAGCTGGCTCTCAGCAGAGACTTGCCCCCTCCCTCTCCCTGCCCACAGCGACCCCCAAGTCAGCTCCCCATCATTCCCGACAGACTCCTGTTAACAGCCTGTCCAATGGAGACAGTGTGGCCCAGACTTTGGTTCTTACCTGGTGGCTGGAAAGCTCAGCATTTAGATGCTGAGATTAATTTCCTGTAACAAGCGACCTCAAACTTGGTGGCTTAAAGCAAGAAAGGTACTCTCTTACAGCTCTGGAGTCTAAAATCAAGGCATCAGCAGGGCCACACTCCCTCTGAGGGCTCTAGAAGCTGACCTGTTCCTTGCCTCTTCCAACTTCTGGTGCCTTCCCCGGAGTTCCTGGACCTGCGACTACATCACTCCAATCTCCACCTCCATCTTCACGGCACCTTCTCTGTGCGTCTGTATAAAATCTCTATCTGCATCTCTTTTATATGAATCCGTGTGATGGCATTTAGGGTCCCCCAGATAATCCAAGATAGACTCCTCCTTTCAAGACCCTTAACTTTGCTTTATCAGGTAATATTCACAGATTCTTGGCATTAGGGCACGGCATATCTTTTGGGGGGCAACCATTTGACCTACTGCAGGTGCTCTTAGCAGATCCTAGAGGACTGAAAGAGAGAAGTCATGCAGGCAGCCTCTCTGTAGGGAGGACCGTGGTCTGGCCTCTGTTTTGAGATCTGTAAAAGGTTAGCGGCCCATGGAGGTCACTGCACAGGCAAGGTAGCAGGATACAAGATTAACATACAGAAATCTGTTGCATTTCTTTACACTAACAATGAAATATCAGAAAGGGAAATTTTTAAAAATCCCTTTTAAAATCACATCAAAAAAACAAAATACTTAGGAATAAACCTGACCAAGGAGGTGAAAGACTTACATGTTGAGAACTATAAAACATTGGTAAAGGAAACTGAAGATGATTCAAAGAAATGGAAGATATCCCATGCTCTTGGATTGGAAGAATTAATATTGTTAAAATGACCATACAACCCGAAGCAATCTACAAATTTAATGCAATCGCTATCAAATTACCCATGACATTTTTCACAGAACTAGAACAAATAAACCTAAAATTTATATGGAGCTATTGATATAAAAAGACCCAGAATTGCTAAAGCAATCCTGAGGAAAAAGAACAAAGCTGGAGGCATAATTCTCCCAGACTTCAGAAAATACTACAAAGCTACAGTAATCAAAACAACATGGTATTGGCACAAAAACTGACATATGGATCAATGGAATAGAATAGCCCAGAAATAAACCCACACACCTACTGTCAATTAATCTTTGACAAAGGAAGCAAGAATATACAATGGAGAAAAGATAGTCTCTTCAGCAAGTGGTGTTGGGAAAGCTGGATGGCCACATGTAAATCAATGAAGTTAGAACATTCCCTCACACCATACACAAAAATAAACTCAAAATGCCTTCAAGACTTAAATATAAGACGTGACACCATAAAACTCCTAGAAGAGAACATAGGCAAACATTCTCTAACATAAATCACACCAATGTCTTTTTATGTCACTCTTCCAAGGCAATAGAAATAAAAGCAAAAATAACCAATTGGGACCTGATCAAACTTATAAGCTTATGCACAGCAAAGGAAACCATAAACAAAACAAAAAGACAACCTACGGAATGGGAGAAAATATTTGCAAATGATGTGACCAACAAGTGCTTAATTTCCAAAATATACAAACAGCTCATACAATTCAATAACAAAACCCAACCAAAACACCCAATCAAAAAATGGGCAGAAGGTCTAAATAAACATTTTTCCCCTGTGCTTTTTTAGTGTGTGTCCTGTTTGTAATTAAACACACATATGTATAATCATGTGTTTAAGCGTAAGACTTCCTCACTAGACTCTTGAGATCGACGAAGGTAGAGACCATACCTATCTTATTCACCACTCTATCCTGAGTGAATAAATAGAAGATGGTCTTCTGATATTTGCTTAAATCCTTCTGGGAATGAAGAACTCACTACCTCATGAAAAAGCCCATCCATCTGTGCTCAGCTCTGACTATGGAGAAAGTCACCCCAATTCCATTTTTCTAAGCTGCCCTCGTCTGGCCATAGTCCAATCCTTTCATCTGTATGTCTGAAGTAGCACCAGATACTACCAGGAGCCCTCATGTGGCCTGAAGAATGATCTAGAAGACATGCCCAATCTTCTGCAAGCTCTTTGACCTTCTGGAAGGTCTTCACCTTCTGTCTTTACATGCAATCCCAACTCAAGTCATCTGCAAAAACAATGCATCAATGCAAAGATAATAGAGCACAATTTAGGACTAAAGCAAAAGCTCATTAATTTTCAGGGAAATGCAAATGAAAACAAAAATGTGATCCTACTTCTCAGCCTCCAAATTAACAAAGATTGATAACACCTAATGCTGGCAAGGGTGTGAGGAAAAGGGCGCTCACAAACCCTGCTGGAAGTGTAAATTATTTCAACCGTTTTAGAAATTAATCTGGCAGGATTTATTAAAGTTAAAGATATGGACTCCCTCTGACCCAAGAGCAATGCTGCTTCTGGGAATCTCTCCAACTGAAAGAAAAGCACCCGTCCAAAAGCTGTATAAGCAAGAATGTTTACTGTACAATTATTCATCCTAAAAAAAGGAAACTGGAAACTTCATGTTCTATGGAATACTACACAGCTATTACAAAGAATGAAGCTGATCTATATGTATGGACTTGCAAAGAGATGTACAAAATACTCCATAGGGAAAAAGAATAACGTATATAGCATGTTTCTGTCCTATTTTTTAAAAGCAATTATAAACGGAGCCACATAAGTCTGCCACATTTGGAGACAAGGGTAAGGCTGGGACCCCAGCAGATCAGCACCACAGTTGGCTCTGGGGTACCTGGTTGGTGACTTGTCACACAAAGTCCACTGGCTGCCAACTGCTACCTGTGGGCAGAGCTCACCAGTCTCAGCCTCCAATCAAGGAGATTAAAGCTGAGATTAAATCTCACGTTGGCTGAGATGAAAGCTCACCTCCTCACAAGAGCCCCCCCAAAAGGCACGGAGGTCTCCCCTCAGGACAAGCTGTTCTTAGTCTTTGGGCTGAGGGGTTTAGTCACCACAAAGGTCATTCCAGACTCTGTGGACATGGCCCTTCGGCACATCTTGGATGAAAGCCAGTTGCAGCCCAAGAGAAGAAGTTCTTTCCCAAAATTCTACCTCAGTCGATTGCACACACACACACACACACACACACACACACACACATGCACACACGCACACCAAAAACTTAAGTCAACCAGTCACAGGTCATAAGCAGATAAAATGAGGTGAACTGACAGAATTTCTTTAGCAAACTGTGCAAGAGCCTGAGGCCAGGATGAAAAGATTTGAAGCTTAATTAACATGCAAATACAATTTCCAGCCTCACGGCTTGTAACTCACAATCAATGTCTTTGTGAAAGGGAATGTGACAGGCACTTCCTGGCCCCTCCACCCAGCCCGCAGCCTTTGTCACTTGTGCCCCTAACACAGCCCAGAGGCTCCAGGCTCTGCGGGGCTGACTCACATCTGCATAGAACTGTACAGACCAGTTCTTTGAAGTCTGAATTCGGCGTCCACCCAGTCTTCTAGTATTTAAATTCTGGAGTTCACTGGTAAAGTTCACAATTTTTAACATGGAGTTATTATAATAAAAGCTATGGAGGGGACATCCCCACAGTGTTCACAGTTGTTGCCCGTGGCACACAGAATCAGAAGAGAAGGAGCTTTGAGTTCTGCATACTTCGGTGTCCATTGCTATTTATAATCAGCATGTATTACTTTCGTAATTTAAAAAATTATGAAAAGACTAGATGTTCTCTGGATATGATGATTTGGGTTGTTTTTGTTTTACTGTATCTTGATATTTAAAGAATCACCAACTAGTGAAAACAGGGAGGGAGCATAAAAGCTCATCTGGCCTCATTTCCTCACAATTCAAGAAAAGCCCAGGGATGGGAGAGCGGGGAAGAAAGCAGTTTTGACCAGTTTCAAAGCAAGTTACTGTTAGCTCTGGGGCAGATTGCCCTGGTCTCCTGACACCCAGACACTGTTCTTTCCCTACGAGAACTGCAGGCCCCAGCTCTGGCTCTGTCACCCACCACCTCCTCTGCACACTTAGGAAATGGGTAAGGACTAAACCCAGCATGCATCACCCTGAAGGTCAGCTCTGGTTCAGAACTTGACCTACATCTCAGCCACCTGTGCTTTCCAGCCACCACCTCGACTCCTGCTACTATCCAGACACAGCCTGTCTTCTCTAGGATAGGAATAATAATCACAATGAGCTGGTTACTGTCACTCTCTCATCAGCTCTTCCCCAAGATACAGAGAAGATGTGGGATACCAGAGGAGACCCCTCTTGGGAACCACTGCAGCTGGGTCTGCAGAGTGCCATCCCCACCGTGACTTAGCCAGTGTCACCAGCATCAGCCCTCCCCCCTCCCTGCTTTGCACCCGGCATTTCAGACATAGGGCATAACTAATAGAACAAACACCTATCCCGTGGTACTAGCACGGTGCTTCTCAACTGGAATTAAAAAAGAAAAAATACAAGTGTCTGGGCTCAGGCACCAGCATTTTCTAAACCTCCTCAAGGGGTTCTGATGTTATGTGGATGTTGGGATTCTCCATGTGCCTGAACTACCTGACTTTCCTCAAACTACGATTCTGGAGCAGGGCCTTGCCTGTAACTGACAACAGTGAATTACACTCAGGTGCACCGCTGTCGGATTGAATTGCTTCAAGGTGGCTAGCTTGGGAAGGGTGTGCGGGCTCCTGCTTCCTCTTGGCAAGCTCCAGAGTCTGGGGTGAGAAGTCCCTGGTCCGCATTGGATGTGGAAGTGGGTGATTGATTGGTTTGGGCAGAAGGAAAACACCACGCATTGATTCAACTACGTCACTCAAACCCACAGGCAATTCCAATCATGAGCAGCCGACCCTGCAAAAGGATGGAAGGCAAGAGGTTCAAACTCCTTCACATTTCTCTGATAATGTCAAACTGGCTGCCAGGCCACTCTGACCAGCCATTCCCCCTCCTCTAGGCTTCTGGAATGGCTCCTCCTGGTAAACCTTTAGTGGAAGTTCACAGTGAATGGCAACTTGGCCACAGTTGACTTTCCAGCACCCAGGACAGCGTCTGGCACTAGGTGTTGTTCTTGCTTAAGGTGACCTGTTGTCCTACACAGCTTTAGCACCCTCCAGCAACGGGGAGCTCAACCTCTGGCTTCCAGAGCTGCATGCGGAAGGCCACCAAACTTACCCAGACCCCAGAAACCAGGGCCAAGAATTGTGGAAGGAGATTCCTTTAGAACCACCTTTGGCCTTGGACGTTCATTTAGACCTGGGCACTGTGCAAGCAAGGCCCTAGTAATCAGAGCAGACTGAGGACACCCCAGTCAGTTCCCTCCATTCAGGATGGCCCATCAGTACAGATCGGCATAAAGTGAATACAGACAGACTTATGCTATGCTGTCCCCACTGCCTGCAGATACAGGTAGGAAGAAAGATGCAAAATTAACACATTTTTCATACTATCCTTACCTATTTTATTGTATTTTCAATGACAAAAATAATGCATACTAAAATCAAACGGTAAAGAAGTATAGAAAGAAAAAGTAAATATCCCTCCCTACCCCAGTAACATCTCCACAGCTACCATTGCCATCCCTCAGGATGACCGTCAACAACTTGCTGTATATCCCTTCACATCCTCCTCTAAGCTCATAAACACGGAGACACACATAAACATGTACACAGATACGTGTTCCAATTTTCTTTGTCTCTCAAAATGTAATCACGTACTTAGTAAAATTTGTTTTTTAATGAATATCTTTCTAGGTCAAAATACCCAGTTCTGAATTGTTCTTTTTAAGAATTGCATATTATTCCACATGGATGAACCATATACTACTAAAACAGCCTCCTATGCATAGGTGTTTTAGTCAGGGTTCCTCAGAGAAACAGCCAACAAGATGTGCAGAGAGAGAAAAAGAGAGAGTGAGAAGTTTATATTAAGGAATGGGTTTGTGCAATTGCAGAGGCTGGTGAGTCCAAAATCTGGCAGGTTGGGCCGGCAGGCAGGAGACCCAGGAAAAGTTTCAGTTTGAATCTGAAAGCAGTCTGCTAGCAGAATTCCTTCTTCTTCTGGGAAGGCTGGTCTATTTCTGTTAAGGCCTTCAACTGATTGGACAAGGCCCATCCTCATCATGGAAGGTAATCAATCTGTTTTACTTAAAGTGTATTGACTTAAATGTCAATACCTTCAAAAATACCTTCGCAGAAACATCTAGAACAATTTTGACCGAATATCAGGGCGCCATGGCCTAGCCAAGTTGACACATAAAATTAACCATCACGATAGGTATTCAAACACGTACTGAATTATTACTAAATGGCAAACTCTAGGCTGGTAGATTTTTGTTCACATAATTTTATTTAATCTTCACAATAACCCTATGAGGTACATAGAATTACCTGAATCATCAACCATGATGAACTGAGGGTCAGAATTCAGGGTTGGCTAGCTATAAGTCTTGAATGCTAACTCACCCTCACCAGCTATGTGAGCCTAAGCTCCCTCAGCATTCCTGTCTGTAAAATGGGTTTAATAACTGCATCTACGTACAGGGTTGCTATGAAGATTGAATGGGAAAGCAGGGTAAAGTGCCTGAGAGTGCATGGTGCCTGGCAGATTATAAATGTTCAGTGAAGACGTATTATTTCCACCATTATTCTGGTGAAGGAGGCTGGGACCCCCTTGGACGAAGTCCTCAGCACGTGGACACAGCAGGTGCCTAAACCATTTACAAACCACTCCCATCACCCGCAAGCTTCAGAGGCTCCTTAATTAAGAAGCAGCCTGTCCCACCACCTGGCGGTGTGTTTCCATTTCCTGGCCTGAGCTACAGTGTTGCCACAGTTGGGCTTCACAGAGGAGATCTGAGAAACATTAGCACTCTCTGAGGCCCACGCTCCAGACCCACTGGGGAGTCCACCTCTCCATCTGTCCTGGGCCCCAAACCAAGCACGCAGCAAACAGCCCCGGTGCGGGAGTAATTAAAATGCCGTGTTTAGAACACACTTTCAGTGACCGAGGCGAGGCCGTTCAGCTCCAGATGGAGCGTGTTCCCAGTGAAAACCTCTTGGTCAGGGCCCCAGGCCGCTTCTGGGCAGCAGGATAGAGCCTTCATGACAGGATCATCTGGTGGCCGCTCTGCCCCTGCTCTCCCTGTGGCTGGACTCACCTCGGGGACCCAGGATGCTGAGAAGCCACTGCCATCTGTTCAAACCTGCCACCTTCAAGCCACCGGGGGCTGGAGGATGATGTATGTGGAGTAAAAGCCTGGGACATCGAACAGGACAAACTGCCCTGTTGTCAGCCCCACACGCACACCAAGACCACCCTCATTTGGACGTGAGCACTTAAGTCACAATTTGCTCCAAAGTGTGAATGGCTGGGACCAGCAAAGTCACCAATTTCCCTCTGGACTTCGGAGGAAGAGAGACAATGGGATGCGAGTCTTGAGAGTTGATGGATTCAGGCAGAACTGGTTTACCAGCCGCCTGTTCTTCCCCTGTGCTACGTAAAAACGCTCCACACTAATGGAAGGGAGAAGAGTTGGACGGAAAAGAAGTGAATCTGACAGACGGCAGCTAAGTCTACTGCCCCTCCCCGCCAGGGCAGGAAGAGGGGATGGAAAGATACAGGAGGGTTCCAGCTGAAATGGCGGGGGGCCAGCATCTGAGAAGAGAGGAGCCCTATGCACTGTTAGCTGGATAAAGTTTGGGGGTTGGAAACCCACAGACGCTTCCTGCACCTGCCTGCCAGGGAAGGCATGATGAGAGGCTTGAGACGGAGCCAGGTGCTCAGGGATGCAGGAGACAGGACCAAACATCCCCGGGTCCCCAAGTCAGAGACTCAGAGAGCGGCCGACAGTGGGGACTCAGAGGATGAAATACGGCTCACTGGAGAAATGCAGACAGAGTGCCAAAGGAAAGAGGAGCCACTGGCAATACCAAGGGCACCGAACAAGGAGCCCAAGACTGGCCTGGTACCCCCAGCGACGGCCAGCCACAAAGCAGGCACCTCGAGGAAGTCACATCCCCGCACCCTCCACCATACTGCCATCCTAAGCAGGCCTTGTCTCACATCTCTCCCTGGGGCCAGAGGAGGAGAAGGAAGGCCTGGAGTAAGTATAATTGAGCTAGCCGTCCCAAGTACAACCCCCAAAGAAATGGACAGGCTAAGAACTTTGGACTGGAAGAAATGAAGTCACCTGCACTTTATCAGCTGGGTGCTTGGAGTCAGAAAATATATCCAGCTCTAGAAATCAGTAACATCACACTTTTCCCACAACCGATCCTGTCACCATTAAAATTCCATACCCATTACATATACAAATACCAAAAATAACTACATGACTCCTCGTGATAGATTTTCCTTGATGGAGCATTGAGAGCAACGCTTTACCTGCGGCTAGGAAAGGCAGCAGCCTGTTTCTTTTCTAATTATTTATTTATTTATTTACTTTTGGCTGTGTTGGGTCTTCGTTGCTGCGCACGGGCTTTCTCTAGTTGCGGCGAGCGGGGACTACTCTGTCGCAGTGCGTGGGCTTCTCATTGTGGTGGCTTCTCTTGCTGTGGAGCACAGGCTCCGGGCGTGCGGGCTTGGCAGTTGTGGTTTGCAGGCTCTAGAGCACAGACTCAGTAGTTGTGGCGCACGGGCTTACTTGCTCCGTGGCACGTGGGATCTTCCCAGACCAGGGCTCGAACCCGTGTCCCCTGCATTGGCAGGCGGATTCTTTTTTTTTTTTTTTTTGCGGTAAGCGGGCCTCTCACTGTTGCGGCCTCTCTCGTTGCGGAGCACAGCCTCCGGACACGCAGGCTCAGCGGCCATGGCTCACGGGCCCAGCTGCTCCGCGGCATGTGGGATCTTCCCGGACCGGGGCACGAACCCGTGTCCCCTGCATCGGCAGGTGGACTCTCAACCACTGCGCCACCAGGGAAGCCCCTGGCAGGCGGATTCTTAACCACTGCGCCACCAGGGAAGTCCCAGCAGCCTATTTTAGAATTGTCAGAATGCCCATGGGACCATCATGCTAAGAATTTAGCTAAGAAGCGGCAGTGTTATTTCCAGCTCTCTTGCTGGAAAAATCTTAGCTCCTCTCATACGCAGTCACGGAGGGGTTTATTTCCCCCATAAGCCTTCTGTGGTTATCTTAGTCTGGGTTCCCCCAGAAGCAGATTCTCAGGTAAAGGTTTGAGAGCAGGTGGTCTATTTGGGAAGTGATATTAGGAAGCTCTGCAGGGAGTGGGGAAGTGAGCAAGGGGAGGCAAAATATTCAATACGAGATGCTTTAATGAGCAGGTCAGCACTCTGGGCAGCTGGTCCTGAGCATCCTCCCATCACCACCACCAGGGGTGAGGAAAGTGGGTTCTTTGTTTGCCCATTTCTTTTTGTCATTGGCCAAAGGCTGCCCTTGATAGCATTAACTGCGGGCATGCAGCCGGGTCTGCACCTAGGCTGAGCAGAGCATCACAGATGCCTGCAATGGCACACTGGCTTGTGCAGAAATGGTGAGGGCTGAGGGGGCACGTGCAGGACACACATCTGCTACACTGGGCATGCTTGTGTCTTGCTATAGCAAAAGCCTTGTCTAATCTCCTAAATCATAAACCAAATAACTAAAATGTCATGCCTGAACAGTCTATGAAATAAAAGTGATAGCCTTAAAATTGGGAAGGATCATCTATGCCATTTGGTGAGACATCCCACCCAACACAGGAAATCCTGCTGAACCATCATTCCAAGTGAAAATCATTCTCCTCTCGACTGATCCAAAGAGAGAAGGACCACTCCCTCCTAAGCCCACCTCTCTTGCTGTAGAAAGTCCAGACTGTGAGACAGTGTTACTTCGTCTTAGTTCAAAGTGTCTCCCCTTGTAGCTTTCCCCTTGTAGCTTACACCTGTTAGCCCAGGTTCTGTCCTCTGTAACCACACAGAAGAAAATAAAACCAAACAAAACACTTGGCCATCTGTGGTAAGCAGATTAATAACCCCCCAAAGATGTCCACAACCTAATCCCCAGAACCTGTGAATGTTACCTTACATGGCAAAAGGAACTTTGCAGGAGTGATTAAATGAAGGACCTTGAGATGGGGAAATGACCCTGGGTTATTCAGAAGTGCCCAATGTCATCACGAGGAAGCTTATAAGGGAAAGAAGAAAGCAGGAGGGTGAGAGAAGATGTGAAGATGAAAGCAGAGGTCAGAGGGTTAAGATTGCTGCTTTGCATGGTAAATATATACAATGGAATATTACTCAGCCATAAAAAAGAATGAAATAATGCCATTTGCAGCAACATGGATGGGCCTAGAGATTATCATACTGAGTGAAATGAGTCAGACAGAGAAAGACAAATACCATATTACATCACTTATATGTGGAATCTAAATTTTAAAAATGATACAAATGAGACGGAAACAGACTCACAGACTTCGAAAACAAACTTACGGTTAACAAAGGGGAAACACGGGAGGGGAGGGATAAATTAGGAGTTTGGGATTGGCATATACACATCACTGTATATAAAACAGATAATCAACAAGGATCTACTGTATAGCACAGGGAACTCTACTCAATATTCTGTAATAACCTATATGAGAAAAGAATCTGGAACTTCCCTGGTGGCGCAGTGGTTAAGAATCCGCCTGCCAATGCAGGGCACACGGGTTCAAGCCCTGGTCCGGGAAGATCCCACATACTGCGGAGCGACTAGGCCCATGCGCCACAACTACTGAGCCTGCGCTCTAGAGCCCGCGAGCCACAACTACTGAAGCCCGGGCACCTAGAGCCCATGCTCTGCAACAAGAGAAGCCACCGCAATGAGAAGGCCGCGCACTGCAACGAAGACCAACACAGCCAAAAAGAAATTAAATAAATAAAAGAATCTGAAAAAGAATGGAGATATATATATATATATATATATATATATGTATGACTGAATCACTTAGCTGTACACCTGAAACTAACACAACATTGTAAATCAACTATACTCCAATATAAAATAAAAATTAAATGAAAAGAATAAAATGTTACTTCCCCCTCAAAAAAAAAAAAAAAAAAATTGTCACTTTGCAGACAGAATAGGGAAGAAGCCAACGAAAGCCCCTAGAAGCTGGAAAAGATGGGAACAGATTCTCCCCCAGAGCCTCCAGAAGCAGCACCACTCTGCCGATCGACCCCTTGATTTTAGCCCAGTGAGACTTCTGACCTCTAGAACGGAATGAAAAACTGATGTTGTTACAAGCCACTAGGTTTGGGGTCATTTGTTATAGCACCAATAGGAAGCTAATACACCATCTTCATGGCAGTCCCTGATGGAGGTGAAGCCAATGGCTACGCACCCTCCCTCCCCACCCACCCACCCCCGGCAACAATTCTCCTTTCCAAACGAAATGCTGTTTTCAACCACCTCTCGTAAGACATGATTTCCAGGTTTTTTCCATCCTTGCCATCCTACTCTGTAATCTTTCTAGTGCCCCATGTCTAATATATGCCTTTACATGGTGGCCCCAAGTAATGGATATATGACTCCATGTGAGACCAGCTCAAGCCCAGCAAGGACCAGGATCCTGGCCTCCCCTGATCCGGATAATCTGCCTCTCCATGACATTCGAGTGTCGACAGCTTTATCATGCCAACAAGCAAAACCCTGAGTCCTCTTCACGTGAAATGTTTCAAGCTTGTTCTCCCTCATATCTGTAGGCAGTTGAGTTTTATGATGCAAGTGTAGGAGTTTACGTTTCTTCTTCTCACCCCTTGAACTTGTACTTTTCTTCCTTAATTTCAACCCACTGTTCCAACCCATCTAAGTTAACCTGAGTACTAGTTAAGGAACCAAAACACAGTCCCCTGCAGTTGTTTCCTTCCAGGCTCTCCCTCAGCCTGCTGCAGCCGGAAAACCAGCCTCAGCAGCTACCCCTTTCCTTGATATCCCCAAAGACAGGCACAGGTCCTTCGCAGTTCAAGAGTTTTGCTAGTGATCACTGAGAGGAAACCGAGAGGGAGCAAGAAAGCAATGAATATGGGGAAATTAAAGTGGTTCCAGAATCTTACGAAGTCCTTCATCTTCCCCAAATTGCACTGAAATGACCAAAGTAATAGAAAAATTAGAGATTGTCTTAGCTCAGGCTGCTATAATGAAAATACCATAGACTGGGTGACTAAAACACAGCAGGAACTTATTGGTCACAATTCCGGAGGCTGAGAAGTCCAAGATTAAGGCACCGGCAGATTTGGAGTCTGATAAAAGCCTGCTTCCTGGTTCATCGTGGGCTATCTTATTACTGTGTCCTCTCATGGCAGAAGGTTTGAGGGAGCTCTCTGGGGTCTCTTTTATAAGAGCACTAATGCCATGCATGATGGCACAGGCCTCGTGACCCAAGCACCCCCCCAAAGGCCCGATCTCCAAATACCATCACACTGGGGTTAGGTTTCAACATATGGATTTGGGGGAAACATAAGCATTCAGGCTCTAGCAGAGCTTTGCAACAGACAGTGATGCCACCAGTAGACAGAAACGTGGGAGGTGTGGAGCCTCCTCCTGGAATGGAAGGAGGGGAAAATGGTCAGTGAAAGAACAGATCATGATCCAAAGATCGGCCCATCTGAGAAGTAGGCGAGAACTTTTCTCAACAGAGCCCAGGAAAATCTCTTAAGCTCAAAGCAACAGAGACCTGGAGCAAGGAAGTGGTGATCAGGAAGGTGGCGTGCCAGCTGGCAGCCGGGGCAAGTGCATGTGTGAACTGCAGGCAGAACAAGGGGCCGGGATTGTTCCAACGATCGCTTGGCATGGCCTGAACTGGGTGAGTGGAGAGGGGGGTTACTGAAACAGGATACTGGTGTGGCAATAAGGCTAGATAGAGGCAGGCCAACTGTATGTTGCCTCACCAAGCATGATTTCAAAAGTCAGAGCCCCAAACCCTTAGCACAATACCAGTAGCCCTAATTCACTGGATTTCAATTATTTTTATAAAACCCAAAGTAAGAAATACATTTACAGCATGACCCGGCATGTGCATACATACATGTTTCATTTAAAAAAAGACTTATTCTTACTACTTGTGTTGCATTTTGATATTTTCTATCCTGGTCTAGTCTGTTTTATTAAAAAAAAAAAAAAAGATGCGGGCCACAGCCCACTAATGTGATTTAATGTGGCTTAGGTCTCCATGGTACCTCCACCACTCTCCATACACAGATACCCTAAGATCCTAAGACACTCCTAAGAGGCTAGAAGAGGGGGTAGAGGCAGGGAAGAGTCAGAAAGAAGAAAATGTATAGGTTTCAGGGACTCTTCCAGAGCCCCAAGAATTCCTGGCACCCCTCAGTGGAGAAGACATGACACAGACATGGGCTTTGTCACACATCTGCTAAGGGGGAGGTGCCTACCTCATGTGGTCCCAACAGATGTGTAAAGAGCTTTGTGCAAATCAAAAAGAAAAACACAGGGGCTTCCCTGGTGGCGCAGTGGTTGAGAGTCCGCCTGCCGATGCAGGGGACACGGGTTCGTGCCCCGGTCCAGGAAGATCCCACATGCTGCGGAGCGGCTGGGCCCGTGAGCCATGGCCCAGCTGAGCCTGCGCGTCCGGAGCCTGTGCTCCGCACAGGAGAGGCCACAACGGTGAGAGGCCCGCGTACCGCAAAAAAAAAAAAAAAAGAAAAGAAAAACACAAATGCCACAATCGGAATGAGGGCCAGAGGCATGAACTGGCAATTCACAAAAAAAGTGAACTATGTGTGACAAGGACATAGCTTATTAACTTGAATATTGTCCTACTTCCAGCCCTCTAGAATCACTTCTGTCTGCAGGGGTGAGAGAAGTGGGGAGGAAATCGCTTTTGAGCAGTCTCTTTAAGTTATGAATTAGAACCCCTTTTATGTTCTTTGAGAGATACAAGTAAAGCCTGATTCCTTTTTAATTACTTTGGGCTACTTGTCTGTGCTTCTCTGATTAAGCTCCCCCCTGCTGGGCCACAAGACCTTGGCTTTCACATGGGTTACACAGATGAAGCGATGTTTTAACCTCCCCTGAGATTAAAGGAATGCAGAGTAACAGGACAGCACGAAGTCATTTGAACCCACCAGACTGGAAAAGATTTATCATCATGCCAGGGTTGGCAGGGTTGTAAATGGCATCAACTTCCCAAAGTATGACCTGTTGCTATATATCAAAATTTAAATTGCACATGCTCTCTGATTCAGCAGTTGCACGCATACAAATTTACTGAAGGAAATCATTGGAAAGGTGTGAACATATACTTACCAGAAGGTAGAAAGCTGAAAACAAGCTAAATGGCCACCACTAACATTTACCTACCACTCACCGAGTACCAGACACAAACAGATCGTTTAAAGGCTTCATTTTAGTTAATCCTTGTGTCGACTCTACAGGATATGTGTTGTTACCGACACTGCAGAGCTGAAAAAATTAAGACTCAGGAAGTTTAAACAACATGTCCAGAGCTTGTTTTTTTTGTTACAGAGCATAACCCTACAATGACCTACTACAGAGATGTTTAAAAGCATTCGTTTACGCAACAAGTCTTTATTGAGTTCCTACTATGTGCCAGGTGCTGTTGTAGATGCTGAGGACACAGAGGGAAATCCTTGCCCTCAAGTTGCCTGCAGCTATCTGCACTCACCTGGGAAGATGGCTACGAAACCGTGATAAATGGGAAAGCAGGTTATATAGTAGTACTGTTGTGTATAATACGACCTATTCATTCTTTCATTCAGCCATTAATTTCTGAGCAGCTCTTCTTTGCCAGGCATTTGCTGGGCCGTTCTCTGGACTGTAAGACTCTCACTGCCAGCAACTGGTTCTTTCAGTGTCCTTATTCATCGTGGAGCCCAGGGCAGACACAGAGCAGGTACATTAGTAATGTTTGTTGACTGAATGAGTGAACAAAAGAAAGTAGGGGACATAAAAGGCACCAGGCTTCAGAATAAGATACTTCCTTTTTCCCAAAAATGGGAGTATTCTTTTAATTTTTATTACAAAAGTAATATTCTTGAAAGAAAAACTGAAACAGTTTAGGAGTATACAAAAGTGAAACTCCTCCTACCAAATAATCCCATCCTTTAGAACAAATTCTTGATTCTTTCACGTACAATTTTCAGACTCCCAGTGTTGCCCCCCCAAAAAAGGTTTCCCTCGTTATTCTCTGTCATAGCACCCTATCGATTCATTTTATGCACTTATCAACTTGTACAATTACTTTATTTTTTATTGGATTACTTGTTCATGATCTGTATTACCCCACACTGAATATATAAGAGCAAAGGAAAAATAACCTTCACACTGAAACTAAAGAACAAAAAAAATGAGCTTCACTCCGTATAGTTAACAACTAAGTTTGGAGACAACTATAGATTTTTTTTTTCAACTAAGAAGCAACAAGGACTTCCCTGGTGGCGCAGTGGTTAAGACCCTGTGCTCCCAACGCAGGGGGCCCAGGTTCGATCTCTGGGCAGGGAACTAGATCCCACATGCATGCTGCAACTGAGAGTTCACATGCCACACACAACTAGGGAGCCTGCGAGCTGCAACTAAGACCCAGCACAACCAAATAAATAAATAAAATTTTTTTAAAAAAAGAAGTAACAAAAGGTATTTCTAGCTCCATCCTTCCTCCCCGCCTCCCCCAAGTCTGCTCCTTAAAAACTCTGGATCTTGGGCTTCCCTGGTGGCGCAGTGGTTGAGAGTCCGCCTGCCGATGCAGGGGACGCGGGTTCGTGCCCCAGTCCGGGAAGATCCCACATGCCGCGGAGCGGCTGGGCCCGTGAGCCATGGCCGCTGAGCCTGCGCGTCCGGAGCCTGTGCTCCGCAACGGGAGAGGCCACAGCAGTGAGAGGCCCGCGTACCGCAAAAAAAAAAAACCAAAAAAAACAAAAAAAAACTCTGGCTCTTTTGTGATCTTGGTTTTTTTTAAGTTCTAGCCCAGGAGATCCCATTTTTTTAAGTAACTCAAGAGTCCATGGATCAGACTTTCTGTCCCTAGAATTGTAGCGTGGTCTGAAGGTTAGCAAAAGGATTCATGGAGGACTGGGGTCTTTGCCCTACAGCATCCCTGTCTAAGACATTCCGCAGAGTGACAGAGTTGCAGATAACAGATAACTGTGACTCCACGAGATGCGGGGATATGTGTTTGCTGAAGATGTGAGAGCAAAAGCAATGAAAAAGGCATCAGTTGTGTTTTGTCAACTTATGTTCTTAAAACCAATTATTTGTTCATTAAGGTTCCCAGCCTTCATCAGAGGTTTTGTCACATGGAAGTAGCTGGCAAACTTGACTTGTAGGTGTGAGATAAAAGGCTTAGCAGAAGCAAACTATGCCATGGTTTCTGAGGTAATCAGGACCAACCCTCTTATTAAGACCTGTAAACTCGGGGGTTAGAAATGAAAACACATAATTCATGGTTCTATTATCAGCTCTTTGTGATGTGAGAATTAGCCAGGAGCCTTATCATCTTGATTTTTACATGAATCTTCTTGATATGCTTCCAATTTTAAAGCTTTGGGTAGTCTACAAAGGTGGCATCAAAAATTGTATATTGGGACTTCCCTGGTGGCACAGTGGTTAAGAATCTGCCTGCCAATGCAGGGGACACGGGTTCGAGCCCTGGTCTGGGAAGATCCCACATGCCGCCAAGCAACAAAGCCCGCGAGCCACAACTACTGAGCCTGCGCTCTAGAGCCCACGAGCCATGACTACTGAGCCCACGTGCCACAACTACTGAAGCCCGCGCGCCTAGAGCCCGTGCTCCACAACAAGAGAAGCCACCGCAATGAGAAGCCTACGCACCGCAACGAAGAGTAGCCCCTGCTCGCCGCAACCAGAGAAAGCCCGTGCACGGCAACCAAGACCCAATGCAGCCAGAAAAAAATAAATAAATAAATTTATTTTTAAAAATTTTATGTTAATCACAGTTATTCATTTCCATTAAAATTAAAGTGGAAAATCTATAAAAGTTATAAATCCACATCAATAAATACAACAGGAGGTGAGCAGCAGGAGACAAGAGATAAAAATAAATTTCTGGAATCTGGAAAGTGGGAAGACGTGGGTAACAGGTGAAGCAATGTGGGAGACCCCACACCTAAGGGTACGCATGGAAATGGACACAGCCCAGGAAACCATCTGCCCTCTAGAACCCTGTAGTTGGAACTCAGAAATTTCACAAATAAATGGAAATGAGATATAGAACCAAAAGCAGGGTGGATGAGTTGATTATCTATATAGAGAAAATCTGAACTCACTCTTGAAACAAAACTTAGCAGCCAGGTACATATATCTAGGTAAAATATCGGAGAGTCAATCTCAAGGAAAATTGATAGTCCATGTATTGGTTATCTATTGCTGCATAACAAATGACCCCAAAGCTTAGCCACTTATTTATTATTTATTATAAATATAAATAAATATATTTATTATCTTTCAGTTTCTTCAGATTAGGAATTTAAGAGTAGCTTAGCAGTTCTGGCTTAGGGTCTCTCATAAGGTTGCCGTTGAGATGATACCAGGGCCATAGTCACCTCAAGCCTTAACTGGCGCTGAAGGATCTGCCTCCAAGATGACTCACTCTCCTGGCTATTGGTTGGAAGCCTCAGTTCCTCACCACCTGGACCTCTCCATAGGCTGCTTGAGTGTCCTCATGACATGGCAGCTGGTTTCCCCAAACAGAGAGAACAAAGAGGAAACTGAAATGCCTTTTATGACCTAACATTAAAAGTCACATGTAGTCACTTTTGCCATATTCTATTCATTAGATTCAATTCACTAGGCCCAACCCACACTCAAGGAGAATGGAATTAAGTTCCAACTTTTGAAGCACGGTATGCCAAAAAATTTGTCAACATATTGTAAAGCCACCACACCCCAGGAAAATAGACCTCCACATCTGGCATTTAGGGTGTCTCCCAGCTCCAAAGCCAACTCCTTGGTCAATATCTTTAAAGCAAATTCCAGGGACTTCTCTGGTGGTCCAGTGGTTAAGAATCCGCCTTCCAGTGCAGGGGGCGTGGGTTCGATCCCTGGCTGGGGAACTAAGATTCCACTTGCCTCAGGGCAACAAAGCCATTGCACCACAGCTACTGAGCCCGCACGCTCTGAAGCCCACGCACCACAACTAGAGAGAAGCCCGCATGCTGCAACAAAGACCCGACACAGCCAAAGTAAGTAAATAAATATTTAAAAAATAATAATAATTTCATAAAAAAAGCATATTCCACCATTTAACATGCCTTCTTCATGTTTATAGAGCACCTAAGCAACTGTATATAGCTTATTAACTGTATATAGCCCTCTAAACATTAATTGTCTTATAAATCTAAATTGTCAACCAGAACATCAGATACTTAAGGAAAAAAACTTGTAAAAGAGAAGGATTCAACAATATTAAAAAGAAAAACTGATCCCTAGGGATTGGAAATAATTCAGGAAATAGAAGATAAATTAAAAAACAAAACTCTAGTACATTCAGGGAGAATACAGAAGATTGCATCTATTATAAAATAAAATGATTCTACAAAATTTAAACAATCAGAAAACAAAAAAGAACACTTTGAAATTAAAAATATATCACCAAAGTATTTTTTAAATATGTAAAAGGACTGTTTTTAAAAGTCAAATCTGATAACCCTGAAAATATAACCTAAAAAAGAGACAGAAAAGATGAAAGAAAAAATAAGAGGCATACTGAAGAAATCTGGGAAGCCCAACAGATACCGGGAAAACTAGGGAATTTATCAGATCTGAAGGACATGAATATCAGAATTAAAATATTCACCAGATGGTCAAGCATAATCAATGAAAAAAAGAAGTCTATAGATAGTTCATTAGGAAATTTCAAAATGTCAAGGATAAAAAGAATGCTTTTTTGACCTTCTAAAGCAGAAACTGGCAAACTACAGCTCATGTACCAAATCTGACCCGCCACTTGTTTTTGTAAATAAAGTTTTATTGGAACATAGCCATGCCCATTCATTTGTGTATTGTCTGTGCTTGCTTTCATGCTACAACGGCAGAACTGAGCAATTGCAACAGAAACCATACGGCCCACAGTCTAAAATATTTACTATCTGGCCCTTAACAGAAAAAAAATTTTTTTTACTAACTTTTGTTCTGGAGAGAAAGGTTCCAGAAAAAGAGAAAGAGAGGGACAAAAGTTCACTCACAAAAGAACAAAATCAACCCGGCATCAGAAACTTTTTATCAGCATCATCAAATGTGAGAAGACAACGGGGAAAATGCCATCCAGGTGCTGAAGGGAAATAATTTATATCCTAAAATTCAACACTCAGCTAAAGTAGCTATCAGATGCAAGAAGAGTGTAAAGGCCTCTTCAGATATTCAAGGACTCAGAAGATTTACCTCCCATGTATCCTTTCTTAGGAAGTTATTTGAGGATGTGCTCAGGATAAATGAGGGCGTAAATCATGAAACAGGAAGAGATCCAGGAGACAGTCCTTGGATGGCAGCTGTGCAGTATACCTAGAAAGCATTAGTCAAGGTTGGGGCAAGAAGGTGGAAATGTGGGGAGGGGGAAGAATTTAAAGATTTCATTCTAGCTTTGAGAATTCGGGAAAAAATGAAGGAGGTGATATGGTGGGGGGATGGGGGTGGAAAAGGCAGAGGCAACTGCTGTCTGTGGAGCTTATGGATCCAAGAGGCCTTGACCCTAAGCTTGTCTGCTGCTGAGGGGACTTGAGACCCCTTGAGTTATGGACTGAAAAAGAAGTCCACTTCCCCAGGAGGGAGGACCCCGGACAGAGTCTGGAATGTTCTTTTACCAGGAAAATTTGGTGGTCCAACCACCAAAGGGACTTGCCTCTTGGCTAAAGTTCATTTCTCTTCACTGAAGGGGCTAGGCTTGGCCCATCTGGGACTGGAAGCTTGCCAAGGATGGTGGAGCTAAGGCTGAGGGTTTCTGCTTTCCTGGCAAAGGCCCAACCTAGAACCACCCCATTTGTGCTTGAGAGAAAAGGATGTGCAAATCTTCTGAGAGCTGGTGGCTTCTAGGTGCTGGGTTCTGAGCTCTGTGAGAGCAACATTAGAGAAAGAAACCAGAAGATGCTCTTCAGAAGCCCTAGCTTGCCCCATCTTCCGCAGCTCCTCTCCCCTCGCTCCCATAAGGAGCATCCCCTCTCCTAAGCCCATGCCTTCTAGAAACGCTAATATTCTCAGCTCATGAAGCAGGACAAAGCAAGTTTCCTTCTCTTGGTCTGTGAATGTCTGGTCATATCCTCAAGCACATGTTTTCAAAACCTATGACTTCATTAATATTTTTTAGCCAACATCTACTTATCCTAGAGACAAATTTCACAACCAGCACGAGTGGCCTATGACAGTTGTTGAAATAACAGGTTTTTTTCTCTTTACCAGAGATCCATTTTCCAGGGGAGGAAACTGAAATCAGAGAGGTTATGTCACACGCTCAAGGTCACAAGGTTGGGATCAGACCCAGGAGTCAGAGCCAGGATTCAAACCCAGAAATGTGTGGCTCCAAAGCCTGGTTCCAGGTTTTCCCCTCTCCTCCTTTTATTCCAGAAAAGAGGGGAACATCACTGGACTGTCCTCCCCAAGTGCCATTCAAGGCCAAGGGCTCCTAATTTCTGCGTGCCTTGGTTCACAAGTCCCAATTTCTGGTAAAGAGAATCTGATTGGCCAGATCAATTGTACCTTCTTGGAGGTACAACCAGCTCGGTCCAGGGGCAGCAGAGGCTGCCGGGGAACCACTGAGTCAGGAGGGCAGCTCCTAGGGAAGACGAAAAATGTGGGAGCTGGAAGGCCATCCCAAGGGGGGCATGATTCTGATGAGTAAATTTTTTTTAATAAACTTATTTATTTATTTGTTTATTTATTTATGGCTGTGTTGGGTCTTCGTTGCTGCGCGCAGGCTTTCATTTTAGTTGCAGCGAGCGGGGGCTACTCTTCGTTGCAGTGCGTGGGCTTCTCATTGCAGTGGCTTCTCTTGACGCGGAGCACGGGCTCTAGGCGCGGGGGCTTCAGTAGTTGCGGCATGCGGGGTCAGCAGTTGTAGCTCGCGGGCTCTAGAGCGCAGGCTCTGTAGTTGTGGCGCACGGGCTTAGTTGCTCCGCGGCATGTGGGATCTTCCCAGACCAGGGCTCGAACCCGTGTCCCCTGCACTGGCAGGCGGATTCTCAACCACTGCACCACCAGGGAAGCCCATGAGTAAATCTTATTAGGCAGAATTGGTTGCCTTCATATCTCTGTATACACTAACATCTATAGCCATAAAGAACTGTCATCATTTTTCACCAAATGCACTCTGCTTCTCCACCCTGAACAAGCTCTTCTGGCTCAAGAGCAGAAAACAGAAATGCATTTCCTCTTTCTCTGGGCTCCCGCATGAGGTGATTACTTGGCAAATAGCCTTGTCACTTTTGGTCATCTTGGACATTTTTTCTACCCAGCAGCTCCTCTTCCCAAACAGACCCAGAGACATTTCTCAAAATGTTCTGCTCAAACAAGCATGTGACAAAACAGCTTGTCAGTTTGTCTCTTTCTTGCCGAAATGAGACCATGATGTCAAGACCCAGTCCTTTATTCATTTAGAAATGATCAGATAATGGAGCACTGGTTTAATTTTCCAGGGAAAATAAGATGCTTCTTGACTAGCAAAGCTCCCTATAACCCTGGGAAGAGGCGTAATTATCTTCTTCAGAGTCAATCCCTTGTGGATCTACTAATTAATTGTAAAATATAGATGAGGGCTGTTCAAAAAGTAAGCTTACAGGGTTAACGACTGCTGTATTATGCATGGTATGATCATTGTGTTGGTTGGACAATTTTGTTGGGCACATCTAATAGAATAACTGATGACAGTCTCCAAGTCCCTCCTCTGTCAAGTGCATGAGTTGAGAGGAGTGACTGCAAATTCCTTCCACCTTTGACAGACTAGTTTTCAAGGTGCACCAGTGTTATCGAGGGAAATCAGCCCTGTCTGTGGCAGGCCCTTGGCTGAAAATGACTAACTATGTACTCCTATACCTACAAGGCCATGCACACACACACAATCACACTTGCGTGTATGCACACATACAAGTGTCTGTATACATATGCATGTGCACACACACGTGCATATATGAACGCCGGCATGTGCGCACACACGTGCATGCATATGCATCACACACACACACACACACACACACACAAGCAGATGTTACACAAAGAACATCAGCGTCAAAGTCCAGAAAACTGGTTTTGAACCTCAGACCTCAAACCTTGGGCATTTTCTTACTTGAAGACAGAGCCACCTGAGGACATTTTGCATATTTACAGCCTCCTATTGGGGTCAGGAACATTAATATGGGTAGATCCTTCAATGTTCATCTTTTTATTTTCTTTTTTATTTTTTTATTATTATTTTTTTAACATCTTTATTGGGGTATAATTGCTTTACAATGGTGTGTTAGTTTCTGCTTTATAACAAAGTGAATCAGTTATACATATACGTATGTTCCCATCTCTTTTCCCTCTTGCATCTCCCTCCCTCCCACCCTCCCTATCCCATCCCTCCAGGCGGTCACAAAGCACCGAGCTGATCTCCCTGTCAATGTTCATCTTTGTGGCAAAGACAGACATACTTATTTGGAGGTTGTCTTGTCCTCACGTCGGGGTGAATGCATGTGGGAGCACATAAGGACTGGTTTGCTATTAACAGTCAGATGTTTTATCACCAAATATGCCAGGAGCCTATCAGAATACAAGAGCACCAGATAGGATTCCAAAAGAAAACCTTACTTTTCCTTCCTTTCCTGATAAAGACCCTAATGGCTTGGTGAGGAATGAGGGTTGCTATGAGAACGAGCTGTAACCAAATCAGGTAGATAAAGGCAAGGGTATTGCAACTCGAGAGAAAAGGGAAAAGTTTGCTTCTTGGCTTGGGCTTGAATTATTAGGCTACTGCTTAAGAAGAGGGACATTTTCTCCTCCTTTTCCCAAATTCCTGCCTCTGCATGCCCGCTTCCTAGCCCTCTCCAAGCATGGAGATGTTGGTCTGGCTGATCAGAGCCCAAGTCCCACTAGCGGGCAGGGCTGCTGCACCTGAAGAGTAGAACAGCAGGCTCTCTGCTCCCTCTTCCCCTTCCTGCCTCACACTGCGGGAAGCACAACTGGATAACTATACCCCAGAGGGCGTGTCTGAACCCCCAGGTATGGACCGAGTCCATGCGAAGAACACAGGAGAAAAAGCCTGTGCCTCTGTCCATGGTGGTCCGGAAGCACTTACACGGAGCTGCCCCTTAGAGTAAGAGTTGCTGCCCTGGGAGAAGAACAGAAAGTTGCAGACAGGTCAGAGCGTGAGCAGATGTGGAAGCATTAAAGACAGGACGTGTCGGGGACTGCTGAGTCGTTTGACAGTGCTGGGCGGCACTGGGGCTGGACAGGTAAGAAGGACTGGAAGTGTCAAGGTGAAGAATGTGGACTTTACCCTGTAGGCAATGGAAGGTTTTCGAGCGTAGGAGTGACATAATTTGTGCTTGGGGAATTTCAGAGCGGTAACAAGTGTGGGAAAAGACTGGGGCAGGGAGTTCTACGTGGAGACTGAGGCAGCGATCGGCAACGGTGGTGTCCTGTCTAAGGCAATGACAGCGAGGGTGGAGAACAGGAGATGACGCAGGGAAAAGGAATGAGGAACCGAGATGTTCCAGGGCTCCGCGGGAACTGACTGTTCATGAAAAGGGATGGAGAGCAAGAGGTTAAGACGGCTCTGGGTTGAACTAGTGAGGCCTGGGTGGATGGCGATGCACCTACAGGAGGGGACACAGATGGCGGTGTGCAAGGGCACACACGCACACGAACGCATGCACTCCTCAACCAATGGTTATCAGACCCCCATTCTCTGGAGTTCTCTCCCTTTACACCTCCCATCTATGACAACTAACAAAGTAATGAAAATATTAAATAGGGTCGCACACTGTTTATAAACATTTAATAAGAAATTTCCAGGGCTTCCCTGGTGGCGCAGTGGTTGAGAGTCCGCCTGCCGATGCAGGGGACACGGGTTCGTGTCCCAGTCTGGGAAGACCCCACATGCCGCAGAGTGGCTGGGCCCGTGAGCCATGGCCACTGAGCCTGCGCGTCTGGAGCCTGTGCTCCGCAACGGGAGAGGCCACAACAGTGAGAGGCTCATGTACCACACAAAAAAAAAAAAAAAAGAGAGAAATTTCCATACCTAAACAGCTCCATGAGGTAGGCCAACGGAGGCTCAGAGAGGGCAAGCCACTAGCCTAATGTCACACAGCCAAAAAGTGAGAAAGTGCAGTCTTGACCTCTGACTCACAGTCTCACGCTCCTGCTATGCCCCAGTCAGGCTAGAAAGAAACTTGGAGATCAGTTTGTCCAGCCCTCTCATTACCGTTCTTTACGACACTTTGTGCTGTAGTAAGGAAACTCCTTTTAATCTTTCTTTTTACCACCACTGTTCTATTTCCTCCAGAAAGGAGCGCAGCCAGAGAGATTATTTTGACACATTTCCTGAAGATGCTGTTTCTAGAGCGCTCGCCTGATAAAAATGATGTATTTATTTGGGAGGGCCAAGAGCTTGCCGAAATGAGGAATTTATCTGCATAGCTTTTGTTATTAAAGTGATTCTTCTTGTTTATTTCCTTCTAAGCTACTGATTCCATCTATAATACATGAATTTCAGGTAATAGAAATTTTTCATGCAAGTAAATATTTTAATAACAACATTATGGTCTTGATTTGGAGTGTTCCAGGCAATAGCTTGGAGTATTGAACAGGCACTGCACTGGAGCCCAGGGACCTGGGTTTTGTCCCTGCTCAGCATCTGTGACCTTGGACAAAATCCAGCCCTCTCTGGGCCTCAGTTTCCCTATCTGCAAAATGTGGTGGCTGCCACGTGCCCTCCCTGACTCTCAGTTAAGATCAGATGAGGGGACAGCTCTGAAGGTTCTTGTGGGGAGGCTGCAGGCTTCACCGTGTACTGGCATAGGGAGCATGGGGTACTCACTAGGGTACAGACCTGCCACGATAACAAGACACTTGGCAATGCGGTAGCTTAAATAAAGTACTTTATTTCTCTCACAAAGGCAGGTGGGAGTCCAGAAAGGATAAATGGCTCCACCCTCCAGGGTCATTCAGGCACTCAGGTAGGGTGTTCAGTGCCACCATTCTCAACATGGAACTTCTATCTCTGCATCCAAGGTGTCTGCTCCCACCACTGTCATCTCTTAACAAGCAAAATGTGGCAAAAGAGAATTCAGAACAAGTGGCTCTGCCTTTAAGGCGATGACCTAGACACCTAGACACCTAGACGGTACACCCAGCACTTCCACTCACATCCTATTGGCCCAAAGTTAGTCGCATAGGTCACTTGGCTCCCCTAGTCGCAAGGAGGGCTGAGAAATGTAGTTTCTAGCTCGGTGGCTGTGTTCCCAGAAGGAGAGAATGGATACAAGGGGACACTCAGCATGATGGAGCATGTGACCACTCAGGAAAATGGTCACAAGTATGAAACAGCCCACGGGATCTTCAGGAAAAGCAAACAAACGAACAGGTGCACAACAGGCCTGCCTTGCATACTCATATATGCGTGTACTCATACATGCATACCTGCAAACAGAGACTGGCTCAGCTGAGCAAAACAATGAGTGAAAATCAGCATATCTCCTGGCTTTCAAGATACGCAGTGATCCAAGAGAGAGGCGATGGTGATGTGGTTGAAGGTGGGGTAATCAGGTTGGAGAGAGGTGATGATGCCTTCCCTACCCTGGAAGAGGAAGGCCATGCTGAGGACAGTCTGAGGCTCACAGAGCAGGAGAACTCTAACAGGCTGGCCCTGGGAGGGTCACAGACTTGAGGACAGACCTCATATCAGATACAGTGCAAATTTTCCTTGCTCCCTCAGGCTGGCAGTCATTCACTGGTCTTTCCCCAAACAGGGCTGTCTTCCCTTCCTTGACCCCCACCAAAGTATGCTAACACATTCTTTGGCTGAAGGCTATACCCTCCAGCCACATGCATGTCTGGGCTATGACTTATGTCCCAAACAAGCTGACCCTTGGTCCAGACTAAGTCCCAAGCTCTGACCACACCCAGGAGTCTCCCAAACGTTCTCCAGGATCTCTGCTAGGAACCCAGAAGAGAGCGTGGCCTGTTGGTGCAGCACACATCACACTCCTGCCCTAACCCCAGCCCCAGCCCCCAGCCCCTGGCACAGGTCAGAAGACTCCCCAGGGCAGCAAGAAATGTCTAGTCTGAAGCGATCACATGGGGGAGAGTTCACTCATGTGAGTGTCACAGTAGACAAGACAGGCTGTGCCTTCAACAGACAGGAGACCATCAGAAGAGCCTCCCTATTTACCCTTCACATACTCCTCAACTTACAGTAACAGCTCCTGTGTATTCATACCAGTTCATCCATGATTGTTTGTCAGAACCACTTGTCCCCTCATTATCTCCTGCTGAGGGTGTGAGATTATACAAATGTCTGTTGTAGCTGTCACAGAACCCAACAGCATCACAAAGGAAGAGAAATTAACCCCCTACCTATTAGGAAATTTTTAGTTCGACTCTCTAGGAGGAAGTAATTTATTAGATTATGTTTTTGAAATTGCATGAAGACACTGGTCTTGTGGCATGCCATACCAGAGTGGCATTATCTGCTGTTTTACTACAGGGGACCTGGTACCAACAGCCAGATTAACTTCTAGTTAAAATATATTTGCTGATTAACTTCTAGCTAAAATTCAGGTGTCCGGCTGACTGATTCTGGCCAGAGCCAGAGCCTGGGATCCACATTTCTGTTGCCTGGGAGACTTGGGTTCTTGGTAAATAATAACACTTATTGAGCACTTTCAGTTCCAGGTGACAGGTGCTGTGCTGTGCTCAGAAACTTACGCACAAGCAAGCATCATTCCTCACCTGGATTGTGGTCATTCTTTCCTTCATCTGTACCAGCCCCATCCCACCCCACTTGTCTTTCAGGGTACACCCAGAATGATCCTTCAAAACCCAGATCTGATCTTGTCCTTCTCTCCCACCACAGGGCCTTTGCACAAGCTCTTCACTCTGCCTGGAATTCTCTTTCTACCCCTCTTCACCTTCCTACTCTGTAGACCCCAAAGTAGACCCCAGACCAAGTGGCTTAGTACAGAATTCCTGATCTGTCCTTGTCGGTCCCCACCATGCTGGGAAAGTAATGCCCCAAGTCACAGAGATGCCACTTCAAATATCTGCCTCCACGGGTGACAACCTGAGCAACTCAGCCAGGTAGTAAGAGGAGCCAGGTGGCCCCACGGGGACAGAGAGTCCTCCAGCTTGGGAGAAGCCCTGGAGTCCTCCATGCCCAAACGAACTGACCCCTTTGTAGTAATCAGAATTATTTCCTTTGGAAGCATCAGAAACCCAACTCAAACAAGCATAAATCAAAAAAGCAAGGCTGGGGTAGGAATCTATGACGCATGTATCTGGAAGTTCCAGGATTTTCACCTGGTTGTAGGCATGGCTGAGCCCAAGGGATCCAACATTGTCACGGGATGTTTTCACCCTGTGCTCACTGTGCCCCCAGTGCCAGCACTAGGCTTATGTCGTCCTCAGTGGTAGACATACCAGGGAGAGGAGAGAATCTCTTTTTCAAGAGTTTCAGCAAAAAATCCCAGAGAAGGACCTCATTCACGCAGCTTAGGTCACATGTCCATATCTGAACCAATCGCTGAGGTGCAGGATATGAAATACTCTGACTGGTCAGCTTGGGTCACATGCTCAGTCTTGGATCTCAGGTGATGGAATCACCCAAATCATAAGGTCACCCCAAGCAATGTTGAGTAGTCAAAAAATTATACATGTGTTTGGGACATTAATCCAATAGGAGGACTCTGTGTTGCACTACCCGACATCAGCTCTACAGAGCTCTGAAGTAGGTACTTAGGACTTGATGTTGTCACCGTTTCTATGTGACCATGAACAAGACATTTTCCTTCACAGAAGCTTAGACTTCTCAAATGTGATAGGAGGATAAAGAGCCCTACCAGACTCCAGGGAGTACTGTGGGGATGAAATGAGATCGTGGAGGGACTGTTGTTCTCTGCCAGAGAGGGTCAAGGTGTCCATCACTGGGAGAAGGGGGCGGGGCTTTCCATCTTTCTGAACCACATCTCCAAGCTCCAGCTGGATCTGTGCTGGAGCATGGGTTTCTTTTCCACTTATCACTCAATGAAAAACAACTTCACTTCCCATTTATTTGCTCTTTGAATGCTGCCTCTCTCTCTCCCACTACCTCCACCCCATAGCCAAGAGGCACCTTCTCTGAGCCCAAAGGAGGGGAGATTCATCACTCCCATACAGAGTGCACCATGCAGCCATGACCTGAACAACACAACCACAATTAGCTAATGTGGATCATTTTCAGCAGAAAATGAAGCATGAAATATGCAAAAATAATGAGCCCTTCACTGAAATTCCAGTAGCTGCTACAGGGTAACCAATTTGAAAAGCAGTTGCAATTCCTAGGGAGAAAAGCCATTAACAAGGACAACGTTGAAATCATGTATGGACCCCGGAACTCACTTGATAATTAATTCGGTCGATAAACATGGTATTAATCCTCCCATGGTGTGTAACTTAAATGAGGCTTTTTTGAAATACTGGGTCCAGTTTTAGACTTTGAAGCTAAAGCAAATGGGGACATTGGCAATGGCAGGGAGGCCAACACAAGAGCCAAGCTGAATGAGAAGAAAGAGCCTGCCTCATGGCCCAGAGAAGATGCCATATCACCAGGGATCTCAATGTGAGTCCCAGTATCGGACACTGGCTCAGATGGCCTGTGCCAAGCGTGTGCCAAGCTTCCAAATGGCTCTCCTTACAGGTCATGAGCTAGTTGTTGACTTTCCCAAACTTATCTGTGGGCAAGCAGTGGCAACCACAGGTGCTTTCAGAGCCTGCTCTGTATTTTCCTCCCAGCTTGCCTGAGACCTCCTTTAGATGGAAGAAGGGAGAGATGGAAAGCATCAATCTTGGGGGTCAGACCCAGGTCCAAATCTAGGCTCAGCCACTTAACAGCTCTTGGACCTTTAATTTCCCTTTCCTAGCCTGTAAATAATAAAAGTGCCTACCTTTTAGGGTTTGGGGGAAGAATAAAACATAATGGGTTGTAGACCTAAGAATTTATAAGAACAAATAACATAGTGTGTCAGGGTGTTAAGTACTCTACCATGTGTCTAGCTCAGAACGAGAGCTCACTAAACGGGACCTCTTGTTATCCATTTCTTTCATCAAGGCTGGAGCCCCTGGCTCTCAGAGACATGCCTCCCGTGCAGGTAATCAGTTGCTCTGCACACAAGTCAGTTTCTCATGCACTCTTCAACATCAAGGCTGGGGTTTACTCCTCGGGGATACCAGGGGGACCCTGGATCCCAGGAAGCATTAAGCCTCCTGAGATCTCATGCCCATGGCATTCAGGTTGTACTAAAAGGTCCATCTGATGAGATACTGCCCATGCATTGACAACTGTTGAACATGAGTGATGGTATACAGGGGTCCGTTCTACTGTTCTCTCTAGTTTTGTATATGATTTCATTGGTTGGGTTTTTTTAAAGACCTATCTAAAATGGGTTGAATCGGGTTTCTAACTTCCATAGCTAGGAGCAATATTGTCAGGCTCACAAACTGGCATCCCTCCGGCCCTTCTGCTGGGGAGGCTACTCATCTTCTGGTTTAGCATAGGTCCCTATTGTGACTGGTAATAAGATAAAGGAGACCCAAACACCCTTATTTTTTGTTTTGTTTTGTTTTGTTTTTTCCGGTAAGCGGGCCTCTCACTGTTGTGGCCTCTCCCGTTGCGGAGCACAGGCTCCGGACGCGCAGGCTCAGCAGCTGTGGCTCACGGGCCCAGCCGCTCCGCGGCATGTGGGATCCTCCTGGACCGGGGCACGAACCCGTGTTCCCTGCATCGGCAGGCGGACTCTCAACCACTGCGCCACCAGGGAAGCCCACCATTTATTATTTTTTAAGAGCACCGAGGATCATAAGTAATCCAAGCAGAACTTCTTAAATCCAAGAAACAAATTATTAACTGTGACAGCTGAAATGTAATGAGATTGTAATGGACACATTTCCTAATTGTTCACAGGCAGAGTGAGTGATATAATTAGGAATAAGACTCAAGTTTTCTTCTTCTAAACCTGGTACTTTTTCTACTAAAACCATGCATGACAACAATAATAATTACTGCAGCAAAAAGAATAGTAGCTAACATTTATTAGGGTTCCCTCTCTGCCATGACCTCCACTAAGCCCTCTCATTTAATTCTATCAATCAATCAAACTTTTGAGGAAGGTAATAGTATTATCCCCACTTTACAGATGAGGGAAGTTAGGCTTAGAGTCGTTATGTAACTTGCCTAAGGACATCTAGCCTGGGAATGGCAAGACTTGGATTCAACCCGGATTTATCTCATATACATCTACAGGCGCCTGCTTGCTACTACGATTCCATAGTTTAGTCATCTCTATTGTCAGGCATTTGGGTTCTTTCCAATTTCTTCATTCTCACAAACGATGCTGCATCTTTGGACATCTTTGTACAGGGCTTTGCTTTGGACATCTTTGTACAGGGCTTTGCTCTTACACCTGTCTTACTCTGTTTAAGTAAAACAGCTGCCCAAGGGAGTTTTGCCCAGTTTGTTCACTTCTGTATCTCCAGTGCCTCGAACAGAGATTGGCACAATGTAGGCTCAATAAATATTTGTTGAGTGAATGATGGATGGTAGTAGGAATGGATGGATGGATGGATGGATGGATGGATGGATGGATGGACAGGTGGATGGATGGGTGTGGGAATACTTCTCTAGCATAGAGGAACACTGAAATATCCAGAAGTCTCCAGTTGTCTCCCCCCAAAACCATACAGTTTAACACAGTGGTTCTCAACCGTGGTTACATATTAGAATCTCCTGGAGAACTTTTTAAAAATACTGATGCCTGAATCCCACCTGTAGACATTCAGATGTGAATGGGATGTGGCCTGGGCATTGAAACATTTAAAATCTCTCCAAATAATTCGAACGAGTAGCACTACTAGTTTAGGCAAAATCTGAGGACCCCCCTCATCAGAATTGCAGGGAACACTTGTTAAAAATGCCAACTATTGGGCTTCCCTGGTGGCGCAGTGGTTGGGAGTCCGCCTGCCGATGCAGGGGACACGGGTTCGTGCCCCGGTCTGGGAGGATACCACATGCCGCGGAGCGGCTGGGCCCGTGAGCCGTGGCTGCTGAGCCTGCGTGTCCGGAGCCTGTGCTCCGAGACGGGAGAGGCCACAACAGTGAGAGGCCCGTGTACCGCAAAAAAAAAAAAAAAAAAAAAAAAAGATGCCAACTATTGTGTCCCAGCCCCCAGACCTATGGAATCCGAATCTCTGGGGACAGAACCCAGAAATCTGCATCTTTAGTAAGCATTCCCAGTGATTCTGACGCACAGTAAAGTTAGGAGAACACTAATCTGTGTAAATAAGGGAAGAGAGATTAATTCTGACACAGTGAGTCAATCTGAACTTTCATTCGTAACTCAAGTGTCCAAGAAATATCACATTTCTTTATGAAGTCCCACTGCATGACCCCACCCCACCACTGTAGCAGAAATGCCACAGGTCATGATTGGGGCTACCCTCCCAGGGCCTAAAGGTCCCTCTGCCAACCTCCGCCCCCTTCCAGGTTGGGGCACTCACTCTCCCCTCCCCTCAGGGACATCACCCAGACACCACAAGTGACAGAGAGGAGTGGTCTTCAGACAGCTTCTGCTTTCAGTCCTACAGAAGCTCTAAATCCAAGAAATCAAACAGCCTGGCGGCCTTCTTGGAATGGGAAGAGGGGAAATCTTAGTTATCTTGCCTGCGTAACTTGGCATTTTTCAGACCAGTCCCGTAGTGTGAATTCAGGCTTCCCAAGAAGAGTCAACTTGTGTTGATTAATGCCCAGGGGAAATTTTTTTTCCTCCTCCACTTAGTGCCACATTTAAAGATAGGTGAGTTTCCTTACAGTAAGGATCCCTTACGACGAGAATGAGGGTTTCCCAGCAGACTCCACCTGGCCCTGGTCCTTGCCTCCTGGTCTAAATCCAAGGTCAGGTGTATTCAGATCAGCAAATGCCCTCAGGACAAAATCCAACGAATTGGAGGGGCACCTGCCTTCACTAAGCTTTTGACATCATTGTTTCTTTCTTCCCAGTTTATTAATGCATTTCAGAGAAAACAATTGTATTTTCTCCAGCACTGTTTTCAGAGGGAGGGGAGGTCACAGTATTTAGTGTGCCAGACTGGAGAAGCAGAAGCCTGGGCTGGATAATTTCTATCTTTTGGAAGTTGTTGAGATTTCCACTGTAGCTCACGCATGTCAGTTTTTGTGTATATTTAATGTTTCATGTGTGCTTGAAAATAAGATCTAGTCACTGACTAACACTTTATATATATGCACATATATATGCACAAATATATATGATCAGCTAATAACTTTGTTGTTAAAATTTTCTATATGCTTTACTTATTTTTATCTCCTTGTTCTGTTGATTTCAGAGATAAGGAGCTCCATGCTGATTACAGATGTATCAACTTGGTCCTGTATTTTCACCCATCAGTCTTGTTTACTGTATTTTGAAGCCATGGTATTAGGTAACTGAAGGTTCATGATTGCTATGTCTTCTTCAGTTGATTGTACCTCCTATCAATACCACCCCTCTTTATCCCTTTAGTACTTTTTATCTTGAATTATGTTATCTAATGGCAACATAGAAACATCTGCTTTTTGTCGTTGTTAGTATTTTCCCAGCATATCTACTCATATATTTTTATTTTCCACATCCCCCTGTCATTTTTGTTCTATATGTGCATCTTGGAAATAGCATAGAGCTAAATTTTGAGACCTAACCCGGTATTTCTCTTGGTAGGTATATTTGGGTCGCTCACAGTGACTTTGGACTGATGCTTGCCATTTTATCTTGTTTTCTACTTACTCTGCTTTTTCCTTCCTTCATCCACACCCCACTTCCTACCTGTTATCAAATGAACCAAGTATCTTTATCACACTGTCCCTGCCTAATGTATATTTCCCTTTCTAACATTTTTTTTCTGTTCTTCCAGAGAATACCCTTAAATACTGTGTCCGTATTTAAACTTATATGAACTATCAACATCTAGAAGGAATGTCTCTACACCTTCCCCTTGAACAGAAAAAAAAATTGAGTATGCTTTGCTCCCTTCTACTCCCTCCCTACCCCTTTCCTACCCCTTCCCTGTCTCTCCCCACATTTATATCCTCTGGGATTTCAATTCTAGATTGCCATTATTTTTTAACAATCAAAGAGTTTTTATCTTTCACTCTTAAGTCTTACTAGCTTTCCACCTACCATTACACTTTTCATCCCAACATTGCCTTCAACTCGCCTTTCATTTCTCTATTAATTTTTTCAGATGGCTTATGAAAGGCAATCTTTCTAGATCTTTGCCTAACTGAAAATATCTTTGCCTTCTAGGGCATTTTAGGCAAGGTATGTAATTCTGCCTTTAAATTATTTTCCCTTGGAGCTTGGAATACATGGCTCCTTGTAGGCTTGTATCCAGGTGACCCATCCTTGTTATTTTACAGAGACTCGGTTTCTCTTTTGATCTTTTGCTCTTTCTGAAAGGTTTTATGATACTTCTCTTTATCCCTGGTGCTAGGAAATTTCTCTATGACTGTCTAGAGTTTCAAGAATTTTTTTTTTTTTCGGTTGCACCGGGTCTTAGTTGCAATAGGCGGGCTCCTTAGTTGTGGCATGCGAACTCTTAGTTGCGACATGCATGTGGGATCTAGTTTCCTGACCAGGGATCGAACCCAGGCCCCCTGCATTGGGAGCGCGGAGTCTTATCCACTTTGCCACCAGGAAGGTCCCTCAAGCATTTTTTATTCAACGTGCTTGGCCCTTTGGCATCTTTCAGCAATGATAATAACAATTATAGTGTTAATAGCTGGCATGGAGTTTTACCACATGGCCAGCCTGCTAATACTTTCCACAACCCCATGCTAGATAGTATCATTATACCCATTTTACAGAAGAGGAAATTGAGCCACACACACACACACACACACACACACACACACTCTTTCTCCAGCCCTGGAAATTATTTTACTGTTACTTCTTTTAGAAGTTCCTCCATTTTTTTCTGCCAACTCCTGTTTGTCAAGTATTGGGATCTAGAGTCAATCTCAATGTCTAATTCTTTGTCCTGGGCACCATGTTTTGGGACATTTGCTCAGTTTGATTGCTGGCCTCACTGAACCCCACTTCAGCTGTGCCCCTTCCAAGACTGAGCCCATCTATGGAGGTCCTGCCTCTTAAGTCCAAACAACCTCACCATCACTCCCCACCTGGAGACGGGTGATCAAGGGAGGACCAAACCACCTGTCCACTCTGCACCCAATATTCACGCTGATGGTTGCCCCACCCCATCAGGGGTGGGCTCCTGACCCAAGCTGAGCTAATCAAATTCACTCTCCTCTCCTGGGAATTTGAAACTTAGAAGAAAACCCTTAACTAATACAGACTTGGTCACAGGACTAAGCTCCAACCTGGTCAGAGATTGCTCTATGCCCAGATCAAAGCTGAACTCTGACCCCAGCAGCATACCTGACCCCCTCTGGTCATCTCAGGAACACATGCTATTGTCACAGTGGCCCTGGCATGAGAGGTTTCCCTCCACATGACTGGGGGACACGTCTTGTTTCCCTCCACATGACTGGGGGACATGTCTTGTTTCCCATCACAGCAGCCAGCTCAGGCCTCCTCCCCATGCACTGAGCAGGGCTAATCCCTGGGACTGTTGGTTTCACCAACACCTGGGCCCAAAGCCTACCCATGGAGTGTCATCCTGGGCACATTCTCTCACCGTGGGACCCAATGCCCAGAACAACTGCCACAATCTGTTCTTTGACCTGAAGGAATCAGGCACTGCTCCAATTCACACAGTCTCTCTGCACGAAAATCTAAGCAGATGCCACTGGTCAGAATCTCCTAAAAAAGACCTGATGGTTATTTGGTCAGCTGGAAGCCGCGCAGAGGCATCCTCTCTTCCGAATACCAACATGCTCTGAAGATCTGTGGACTCAGGCCCCCAAGTGTGTCTGCTGTGAATTCCTTCTCTCCATCCTCCCTTCACGCAAGCCCGTACCCACAGCCTCCTTCCTGCCTGGGATTCCCACCCCCAGGCTCATCGTCTCCCACCCCACCCCCAATCCATCACTCTCTGACAACCAGAGCGAACTTTCAAAAGATCAAATACGACCACATCCCTTCCTGCTTACAACTCAGCCATGGCTTCCCATAGCCCCCCAGATAGAGCCCAACCTCCTGACGTGGCATTCCAGGCCCTACGTGATCTGGCCTCACCAGGCTTCACCGATGGAGGAAGAGAATTTATTTCTCATGTAGACGATTTCCCCCAAATTCTCATGGGCCTCCATTCAAACCCTTCTGTGGGGGAAACGATGGCTTTATTTCTTTAGAGATTGTCACTTCACACAGTGGAGAGTTGGGGGGGGGGGGTTACAATTATATATTGCAAATTGAAGCTGTTATCAATCAAAGCGTCCCTGAAAATGTCCAAAAACTTAACGTGACATCTTACAGCCCCTCTCCCGCTGGCTCCAGTGCACATCCAGAAGGAAGCTGACCTTTTCCACAGCCAAATCATAAATGTCAGAATTGCACGGCGTCGTCCTTCAATTACTGTCACCTGGAAAGGGAAGAATGCTGGAGGCCTCACGCTTAAGTATTTTCAATCACAGATATATTTCAAACAGTCTGTCTCCTTGAGAGAGGAGTGCTGGGTTCTAAAAAGCTGGTGTAGCCCTCACTGTGGTTTCTGCGCCACGTGTCGTGACCCAGAAAGTCAGCAACTTAAAAGATGATTTGGGGGTTGATCAGAGCTGCACATCTGATCTCCTCCTGTTCCAACAAACTAAAGGTTTAATTTTTCTTCAATTTCTATTTCCAGAAGCATCATGGTACAAAGATGCTTCCATTGCCTATCTCCTAAATACAGGTAATTGTAGTCTGATTTTCCTTTTACTAAATCATGTTTTTATTCTGCAGCTTTAAATAAGAAATTGAAAAAAAAAAACTTTCCTTCTGGTCATATATCTATTCTTCATTCAAAGTCTCCATTCAATAAGAAGACAGAAAGGGTTGAGTCCAATAAGTAGAGAAAAGCTATTCCACACTCTAGGCTGATGCGATGCTATGGTATTTATAGTACAAACATGTTGAATTAGTATCTTTACATGTTACAATATAATTTCTTCCTCTGTCTCCTGTAACCATATTTACAGTGGGGATTTTTCTCCTTCTGCACTAAATTAACAAGGTATATTATTGGATTTTAGTTATTATAAAACATGGGCAATCGATATCATTCTCTCTCTTTTTCACAGAACATCCTGGGTCTGATTTGAGCTGGGAAGTCTGGCCCCATCACAAAGAGAAGAGTTATGAATTCAGTGGGCTTTGCCAGGGAGCTTTGCTTCACTGTGTCTGTTCTCTGCAGACATCCTGTCTGCTTGCAGGTTCAGTGGCGCCAGAACCTTGTGGTCAACAGGATGGTCAGAGCCAAGGGCAGCTGACCCCTGAGCCTCACCAGCTGGTGGTTGGCCTATACACTGGCCCATTACACTTGGACACGTGGCAGAACCTGTCCCCTCCTTGGGATCCCAGTGTCTCTGATTCTCCACCTCCACCCCGGAAAGTGGGGCACAAGCGTAGCTGGATAGAAGGATGTTTTTTAGGTGAAGCAGTCACTGATCCTAAACCAACATTTCAAAAGTAATATACTGATGTAGCAATTGTCCAGAGTGCAATGAAAAAACTTTATAGGAAACAAGACCATGAACCACAGAGGTGGGTAGAAGGCAGGGTGACCAACTGTCCCACTTTACCTAAGACTGAGGAATTTCTCAGGACGTGAGGCTCTCAGCTTTAAAACCAGGACAATCCCAGGTGAACCAGGGTGGTTGGTCACTCTAGAAGATGGTAAAGTTTCTTACGTGCCCCTCCCTAGTCCCACTCACCCAGATGTTAGAACCAGGCCTAGCCTTTGAGTGGGAGGCCAGGAGAATGCCCAGGGCCTATTGATGGGACACCAGCAACACCCCTGGGAAGATAAGCTTTGGTGGGACACCCACGCTGCCCCAAGAGCGGGTACAGGGTGGAATCACTAGACACACTATGCCAGTAGAGGCTTCGCCATAGCCCGCTCCAAAACTCAACTCGGGAGCCAAACCAGAGTCGGTCTCAGAGACCAGCAAAACAAGGATTTGGAAGACCGGGCTGGTCCTTGTGTCTCTTCTGGGGCTTGGTCCCAACTTGTGGCCCAGGCTGTAACTGGAGGCCACTTTCATCCCCCCGCAACTCTGTGTAGCTCTGGATCCCCCGCACTCTCCGTCTCCCCTGGCCCCACCCCCCCATTACCAATGAACTACAGCAATGCTCCTCCCTCCTCCCCATCTCCTTCACTCTTCCTCCTCCATCCCCCATCCCAAGAAACAGCAACGCTACCAGTTACTCAACCCAAAACCTTGCAGTCACCTTGACTCTTCTCCTCTCCCACCTCACGTCCACGCTACAAGCAAATCCTGTTGGTCCTACCTTGGTAATGTACCAAGAATCCAACGACATCTAAACACATTCCTGAGAGACTACCCAGCTCTGAGTACAGAAACCAGATGAGACTGCATCTCCGGATGGCACTGCTGTGTGCCCGGGCAGCATTTCAGCTTCCTCACCAGCCCATGTCAGGGAACCCACAAGTGTTGCGGTGCATGTGACCCACCTAACACAGTGGCAAAGCCAAGAAGGCATCTTGGAAGGGGGTTTACCGCCGCCTCTAATGACCATCAGCCCTCCCACCCTCCCCAAATATAAACCATAATCATTTTTGTCTTTTTTTGAGATAGACGGCTGATATTTTCTCAATCTTATGCGAAACATGAATGAAAACATTTGGAAAATTATTCTTATTTATCTCAATCATATACTATCTTTTTTTAAGTGTGTCTGTTTTGCAAAGAAAGCCATACGATGAGTCCCAGCACTACCTTCCCACCAGAAGGATGGGAGGCACCACAAACAGCAGTGGACAGGACGCGGTTAAACAGCAAACATTCCCCTACACGTGCGCGCACACGCGTGCGCGCACACACACGCATGTTGCTGCCCTAGAAGAGGATGTTCACTGTGATAAACTGGAGGGGACCGCATCGTGGATTCAATGAGAAACTGAAGCAGGACAAAGTCCCTTCAATCACAGCTAAAATCCAGGTCAGGGAAATGCAGACCCAGAACAGAACAGAGGAATGTGTGGCCAAAACAGCGCAGACCACTAAGGTCCAGGAAAGTGAGGAGAGCTCGTCCAGGGGTAAAATGGGTGGCAGGGGCTTTGCAGAGGGGAGGGTTTGAGAGGCAGAGGGATGCGCCTGGGGGCTGCCCTGATGACAGCAGAGATGCTGAACCATGGAAACACAACCGATGCAAGCTGTGCCTGGAGCCCGAACTTGAAACCGTCACCGACACACTAAGAATTTCAGTTCAGTTCAGTCCAGTGAATATTCATTGGGCATCTACTCCGTGCCAGGCGCTAGGGGCAGCCCACCAAGATACTTGTGAATGTCTCCAGCCTCCAACAGCTCCTGGTGGAGAACACAAGGCAACAGTGCAGTGGGGCTGGGCTCTGATGCACCCAGTACACAGGGGTGCTTCCTGCCTCTCCAGGGCAGTCTGGAGTAGGGCACGGGAAGAGGATTAGCAAACACAGTGGCAGCTGGGTGCCTGAGATGGCCCCGAGGAGCCGCCTTCCTCAGGAAGGGGTTCTTCTAACTTCTTATGGACAATGGCAGGCCTCGGGGTCTACGACCTGTAGCTGAATCTGTGGATGAGTATGCTAGCTGTCGAGTAAACTGTTTCCTGGCATGGACTCGGGGCTTCAGTCTCTGGTAATCCTTTTGTCCACCAGGTCAGTGTCGGGCAGGGTAGGCCCGTCAGACAGCAGCCAACCCGGCTGGGTCTGGGAGCTGGCAGAATGTACCAGAATTTCTAGGAGGGAGGAGATGGGGTTAGAGGTGGCAAATGGTGATGATAATGAGTATCCTCCAAGACCCCTCTCTTCGAAACCCCTGCCCAGGGGCAGGGAGGTCACATCTCCAGCACCCAAGGCCAGAGGAGGAAGTTCTCCTGAGTGTGCTCCTCGGTGGACCAGGAACTAGCGGGGATGGGGAAGCCCGTCCCTTGTGCCCCTTCTGTCCATCCCCACTGCCACCCCCTTGGCCCACAGCCTTGACCCCTCCTTTAGACAGCTGTCTTCGCCTCCTGCCTCTTCTCCTGCAGTCCTCTCCCCATACTCCCAGAGAGATGGAACTGGCCCACTGATCAGATGGGGTCAGTCCTAGCTTAGAAAACTGAGGGGCTCTGCCTTGACTGTCAGAGACACCCCTAGTCCCTCTGCCTGGCCGTCGCCGTCCTCCACGGCTCAACTCTATTACCAGTTCTATTGCCCCTGTGCCCTTGCACGCCTGACCTCTCCCTCCTAAGCCAGACTCCAGCCCCTACCTTCTCAGGATTTCTTGAAGTCACCTCATCGAGGCTCTCCTCTCCCATCTCCACCCCACCCCCCAGATCCTACCCACCCCTCAGAGGCCACCTCCTCTTAGAAGCCTGCCTAGATTCTGTCCCTAGATGAGCTGGAGTAACCTCCTCCCTCTTGTAGAGGACCTATCACATTTTCCTCTTGTACTGCAGTGGTCTATACACGGGATTTCTCTTTCTCCTTGGATTCCTTGATATTGTTTACACTCCACACCTCATACAGGGACATGGTATATAAATTCTTGTTAATTAAATAAACCTTTTTTTGTAGTTGTTGCTTTGCCTGTGATGCTACTGGTGCAAGCTGAATTCTCTGGGCTTCATCTTCCCTGAGAAGTGACCTGGTCTGAAAGCCATCCTGTTGCATTTTGGGAAAAGGACCCAGGAGTGCGTGACAGCAGCAGGCCGGAGTCCCACAGGGCAGGCTGCCCCTCCCCTTCCAGGCAGCATCCTCTTCCCGTCTCTCCTCCAGGGCCAGAGCCCCGGAGGGAGGTGCATCGTCTTGGATGGAGCCAGAGTTCCCAAACCCAGTGACACACAGTCTACACCCCTCAAGTCCTCCATGGCCAGCTCTGCCCTCAAAGACCTCCTGTTGGCTCCTTGATCGTCCATGTCTCTCTGACCTCTCCCTCTCAGGCCAGGGGTCAGCACTCCTGTGCTGCAGCCCAGATCACATCACGTGGTTTGCTGTTCCGTTGGCAGATGGTTCCGTGAGTGAGTCTGGTTTTCTCCATTAGCTCCATAAGGCCAGGACCGGCCTGTCTCTGGTGTTCGTTACTTCCTCCTGAGTACTTGGGGTTGGGGGGGCGGTGTGTGGCTTAAAAATAGCTTTCCAGCTTTCAGGGACCACATTCGATTTTATTTTTGTTAATTATGGCCAGCTAAGAAGAAGAGGACAGAAGTGTGCGTGCTCTATAGAGGATGCATTTGGGACAAGGCCAAAGATGTCCTTTCCATGGAGCTGTAACAGAGGAGAGTGGGAAACATCTCCCGCAAGCCTGCCAGGCTCCCAAGAGCTGCACCACCCACTCAGGCCCCTGCTCGCAGGGAGCGCAGTGATTTAGCTTTGATGAAACTACATCCCATTAAATTAACGTCGTTAATTAGAATTTTACTGATTTCATAGTTTGCTGTTCTATAATTTGCCCATTTGTTTTGTTTTTATAGTCATACGAGAGCCATAAGCAGAAGGCTTGTACTCCTGCCTTCATGGTGGTACATATTTAAGTAACATGATAGAAATCGCTTGAGTCAACAAAAGTGCGGGAGGGTTCTTTGAAAATATTTTTATTTTAAAAGGGGATCCAGGGGACTTCCCTGGTGGCACAGTGGTTAAGAATCCGCCTGCCAGTGCAGGGGACACGGGTTGGAGCCCTGGCCCGGAAGGATCCCACATGCTACAGAGCAACTAAGCCCGCGAGCCGCAACTACTAGAGCCCGCGGGCCTGGAGTCAGTGCTCCGCAGCAATGACCAGCAAACCGCCGCAATGGGAAGCCCGCGCACCACAGCGAGGAGCGGCTCCTGCTCGCCGCAACTACGGACAGCCCGCGTGCAGCAACGAAGACCCAATGCAGCCAAAAATAAATAAATAAATAAATTTATTTTTAAAAAATAGGGGGATCCAAGCATTGCTTGGGTGTGAGAAATATTTTATTTGACATCTCTAGATTCCTCCCAAGCCCAGGTGATTTCTTCATGGGAAATCTGGGGCGGGGACGGATTTTCTCGGGAGGCAGCTCTGCCCCCACGTACAATTCAGAGATTACAAAGGAGCATGTAGTGGGTTGTAGGGGGCAGAGAATGTTGCTCTCTGAATTGTCCAACCAGAAATATCTGCGCCCCAGTTACAAATCTGAGAGAGAGAAACACTTTGAGGCGATCTTTATGTTCATCACTCTGGGAAAAGAAGAGATGTGAAATATCACAGGACAGACCCCTTCACGCAGAGAAGCCGCCCCTAAATGATTGATCCTGGAGGGTACCTGATGGTAACAAATGCAACCATGCCAAGAGATGGTTTTTTCTTTCTTTTACCCCCAGAAGATATTGAGACGCTGTGAATTTATTAAATCTCTTAAGCAAAGCAGCCAGTTCATAAGCAAATACCCCACATCACATTTATTGTGCACTCTGCTAGATTTTTCATATTCTAATTGGCATACAGGGCGGAGTGTAAAGCCGACAGGAAAATCACAGCAAATCATACACACTACTGTAAGCTGCGAGCCTAGAAAGTCAGGTAACCTTGAGCCACAATGCATACCCGATCATCTGTTTCCCACACCTCCCTCTGCAGCCTCATCTCTGGCTTCTCCCAGCTCACATCCTACATCCCAGCCCCAATCTCGAGCTCACTGTGAGCCTTCTGTGCTGCTGCCCTTTCTGCCCAGAACTTTCGCCACCTGCTGTGGACTGGGTGAATTAAGCTTGTCCTCTCGTGCCCAGCTGAGAAGTTGCTTCCTCCAGGAAGCCTTCCCTGACCCACGCCAAGACGGGAGTTAATAACACCCCTCCTCCATGCCCCACTGCACCCTGCATGTGCCCCTACTCAGCAGTCACCACACCACAGTGCCCTGTGGCCTGAATGTCCGTCTCCCCACTAGACTGTGGGCTCCCGGGGGCAGGGCCTCAGGCCCTTCATATCCCCAGGGCCTGGCAAAATGGCAGTACATGGAGGCATTCCATTTGGGGTTTTGAATGGGCGGACGGATGAGGTTTCAGAGGAAACCCACTATCACTAGAGAAAGAAAACAACAGGGACCCTATGGTGGCAGCTGTCCCCTTCCCTCCCCACCTCTTCTCCCCGATTCCCAACTGCAGGGTGCTCTCAGCTTCCTGCTGTGGGTTTTGGCTTCTCATTCCCTGAGCAAGTGGGACCTTCAGGCAACAGGCACTAAAGCAGGTTCCCTCTCCCGACCTGTCAGACCCCCTATCACAGGCCCCAGACCCTCCCCGTTGACCTAACGCAAGATCCAGAGCCTCCACCTCTACCCACGGGCTCTCGAGGGATCTGGATGGGGGGGGGTTGTGGGGTGCTCGGGAGGAGGACCTGGGGCCCAGGTCCACTGCCGAGTGCCACCGAGTCTGCAGAGGTGGCCTTCTTGGTTCCTTCTCTGATCACTACCCATTTACACCCCAGTGCCTCAGGAATGGGGCCTAAACATGGTTTTGTCTGCCCCAGCTCTGCCAAGACCCACCTGGAGAACCTGGCAGCCTCACGGACAGCTACCAGGACGGCCGGGCCTTCCTGTCCCCAGATTCCATATCACCCTCCCCACTCCAGCTGCCACCTCCTACATCTCGGAATCTTATCTGGTGAAGTAAGAAATTCTCCCATCCTTCCGCTACCAGGCCCTCTGAGGCTAGCTGAACCCCAAAGATAAATCCTTAAGGCTATCAGTCAGCAAAACCCACACTGCCCAAGGGGCAGGTGGAGGCCAGGTCAGGGCCTCACTGGCTAGCCTTCTCCTCCCCGTTGTTTTTCCATGAATGCCCAGCCTTGCCTCCCAGGTCCCAATCTGTGATAGTGTAGATAACCTTCAATTCAAACTAGAAAAGTTGGTTTTCCTCTGCCTCTAACATTCTGCTAGAAAATGAACTATAATTTGAAACACACAGTAAAATGTAATCTTTCCTTTTTAGCACTCAAGCGCCTTCATTTTCAAAGAAAGCCAACGGCTGGTGGTGGATTGGATTTTGTTTTTTGCCAATTATACATTTTGCCCCCAAAGCTGCGTAAAGTACAAAAAAGAAGTGAGGGCGTTCACACTCTGAAGATGAATCATCTTCAAAGCTGGCATCAGAACCCCCCATGTTCATAACCCCAGCCTTGAGACAAAGGCTCTAGTCGTTAACAAGAGTGTATACGAGAGGCTAAAGTTATTATGACCAGCGTTTGCAAATTCACTGCAGTAAAGAATGTCTTCTATTAATGACAACAGCTGTCGGTTTAATAACCCCAGAAAAGATCATTAAATTCCTTCACATTTCCCAGAAACAGATGGAAGAATTGCAGAAAGGTTCAAACATATGGGAAAACATATTGGATTGCAGGAGCTCCACAGATCGGCCAGAAACCCGATACTCTGATGGACTGTTCCGCACGCTATTGCCTGTAGGTACCCATTGGGAGCAGGTGTGCTCCATGCCTTGTGGGGGGCATGGAAACATGGTGAGGAGTGGTGTTGAAACAGGCGAGCCCTTGGTGTGCTAGGCTGGACTGGAAAGATGGCTGCCTGAGTGGGCAGGTTCTTGTGAAGGCTAAGAGGGTAGCTAGTGTCAGCGGCCCTCATCCCCACTTTGCTGCCTCAGTGATTGCTGGAAGTACCATCCATTCGTAGAGTATGACACACTCAGTCTCCCATGCATGCTCCCTCTGATCACTGCACACTTCCTCCAACACACACAGATGTATCTTGGTCAGCAACAGCCAGGCCAGTGCCTTTGCAGGTGAACTCCTGATACCTTGCATCAACAAACTTATTCTGCTGAGGGAACTGCCCACATCAGGGCCCATCAGCTTGATCTCAAGTCCATTCTCTGAGTTCAGGGTCAGGGGTACCTGTGCACCTTTTGTGTATCCAGGTGCAGGAGGGCATTTTAAGAGTTCTGAGTCTGGTGTTCAAATGACTCAGATCTGAATCTGTCTACTTTGAGAGAAGGAGAAGTAGCCATGTAGGAATTGTAGAGTTGTCAAAAAATTATCTACCAAAAAAAAGGCCACAGGACCTGGTGGTTTTATTGGTGAATTCTTTCAGACTTTCCAGGAAGCATTAATTCCCATGCTATATAAACTGCTCTCACCATGTAGACAAATATGGAAAAAAAAGTTATTCATTCTATGGAGGAAGCGCAGTCTTGGTAACACTTAACATAGCATAAAAAGAAAGAAAACTAAAGACTGAGCTTGCTTAGGAAGGTAGATATAAATTCCTATGGAAATAGTGGCAAGACAAATTTAAAATTATATTGGTGGGCACAGCAAAGGAAACCATAAACAAGACGAAAAGACAACCTTCAGAATGGGAGAAAATATTTGCAAATGAAGCAACTGACAAAGGATTAATCTCCAAAATATACAAACAGCTCATGCAGCTCAATATCAAAAAAAAACAAACAACCCAATCAAAACGTGGGTGGAAGACCTGAATAGACATTTCTCCAAAGAAGACATACAGATGGCCAACAAACACATGAAAAGATGCTCAACATCATTAATTATTAGAGAAATGCAAATCAAAACTACAATGAGGGCTTCCCTGGTGGCTCAGTGGTTAAGAATCCACCTGCCAATGCAGGGGACACGGGTTCGAGCCCTGGTCTGGGAAGATCCCACATGCCGCATTGCAACTAAGCCCATGTGCCAGAACTACTGAGCCTGCGCTCTAGAGCCTGCATGCTAGAACTACTGAAGCCCACGCACCTAGAGCCCATGCTCTGCCACAAGAGAAGGCATCGCAATGAGAAGCCCGTGCACCGCAACAAAGAGTAGCCCCCGATCGCCACAATTAGAGAAAGCCCGCATGCAGCAACAAAGACCCAATGCAGCCAAAAATAAATAAATAAAAATAAATAAATAAATTTATTTTTTTAAAAAAACTACAATGAGGTATCAACTCACACCCGTCAGAATGGCCATCATTAAAAAATCTACAAACGATAAATGTTGGAGAGGGTGTGGAGAAAAGGGAACCCTCTTGCACTGTTGGTGGGAATGTAAATTGATACAGCCACTATGGAGAACAGTATGGAGGTTCCTTAAAAAAACAAAAATAGAGCTATCATATAACACAGCAATCCCACTACTGGGCATATACCCAGAGAAAACCATACTTCAAAAAGACACATGCACCCCAATGTTCACTGCAGCACTATTTACAATAGCCAGAACACAGAAGCAACCTAAATGTCCATCAACAGAGGAATGGATAAAGAAGATGTGGTACATATATACAATGGAATATTACTCAGCCATTAAAAGGAATGAAACTGGGTCATTTGTAGAGACATGGATGGACATAGAGACTGTCATACAGAGTGAAGTTAAGTCAGAAAGGGAAAAACAAATATTGTATATTAACACATATATGTGGAATCTAGAAAAATGGTATAGATGATCTTATTTGCAAAACAGAAATAGAGACATAGAGAACAAACATATGGACACCAAGGGGGGAAGGGGGGTGGGATGAATTGGGAGATTGGGATTGATATATATACACTACTGACACTGTGTATAAAATAGATAACTAATGAGAACCCACTGTATAGCTCAGGGAACTCTACTCGGTGCTCTGGGGTGACCTAAATGGGAAGGAAATCCAAAAAAGAGGGGATATATGTATATGTATAGCTGATTCACTTTGCTGTACAGTAGAAACTAACACAACATTGTAAAGTAACTATATTCCAATAAAAATTAAGTATAAGAAATTATATTGATGGATACAGAGGGATTAACCAGGTTTACAAGGATAATTTGATGTTACAAAATTAATATAGAACACATATATAATATTGTTGGATGGAAATATTCAATATTGAAAAGATTTCTATTTCTAGTCTGTTCAGTGCTCCCAGGTGGTCTAGCAGTTAGGATTTGGTGCTCTCTATTTCTAGTCTATTTAATTTGTACTCGTCTCAAATTTATTTGTGTCATGGGTTGAATTGTGTCCTGCCTGAAAAGACATGATAAAGTCCTAACCTCAGAACCTCAGAATGTGACCTTATTTGGAAAAAGGGATGTTGAAGATATAATTAGTTAAGATGAGGTCATATTGGTCACTAATCCAATCAGACTAGTGTCCTTATAAGAAGACAGCCGTGTGAAGACAAGAGACACACAGGAAAGGTGCCACGTGACAACAGAAGCAGAGATCGGAGTCATGCGGCTACAAGCTAAGGAACAGCAAAGATTGCCAGCAAAACACCAGAAGCCAGGAAGAGGCAAAGAACGATTGACTGACAAGTTGTGGAGGGAGCACAGGCCTGCCGACACACGAATTTCAGCCTTCTGTCATCTAGAACGGTAGGACAATAAATTTCTGTGGTTTTAAGCCACCCAGTTCATGATACTTTGTTACAGCAGCCGCAGCAAACTCATCCAATTGGTTTAAGTCAGGAGTCAGCAAACTATAGCGTACAGGCCAAATCCCGCCCACAACCTGTTTCTCTACAGGCCTTGAATTGTGGTTTTTGTATTTCACATCTGTAAAAAGAAATTAATTTAAAAAAAATATAAAGAGGAAGAAGAGGAACTATAGATTATATGTGGCCCACAAAGCCTAAAATATTTAGTATTTGGTCCATTACAAACAAAAACAAAAAAAGTGTGCTAACTCCTGGTTTAATGCAACCCTAATAAAAAAAATTCCCAGTGCATAAGCAAGCTTATCTGAAAGAAGAAACCAGTGAAATTTTTAGCTAAGAAAACTTTGGTTGAGAAAGAGTATGGAGAGATTGCACTCTGAGATATTTAAGTATCTTAAGTATATAAATCTACAATAACTAAAATAGGGAACATACTGGCATAGAGATCAATGAAATAGGATATGTCAACCTTAAATGGGCCTAGTTGATAATAAGAAGAGATTAATACATGCTATGGGAAATATCAGAAGCTTATTTATAGGCATACATATAATTTTTAAATATTGGGGATAACTGGGACATGGGGGAAATTAATTATTAGATCATCACATCACACTATTCATCAAAATACATTCAAGACTAAGTTTTAAATTAAATATAAAACAACCTTTTCAAACTTCTGTACCTCAAAAGAACCATAAACAAAACTGAAAAGCAAATGATAAGCTGAGAAAAATATTTGACATAATTACGACAGAAAAAGGATTAAAAATCTTCATATATGAAGAAAGATCAATACGAAAAATACGAACACCCCGATAGAAAAACGGGAATCAGGCCCTCACAGTTCACAGAGGACATACAACTGGCTAAGGAACATATGAAAATAGTCCATTTTTCTGGTCATTAAAAAATGCACATTTTAAAATGAGATCCCACGTTTAATCTATCAAATTGGCAAAACTTAAAAGGGTGCAAATCCTCAGTGTTGGGTAGACTCCCACTAAGGACTTTTACACAGTAACAGTGGATGTATATTGTACCACCTTTCTGGGCTGCAATCTTGCAATCCAGCCTGTTTGCTGCAGCATATACTTCTTTAATGAGAATAAGGTCAGATGCAATTGGCAGAAAAAGTAAGGATGTGAATAGAAGCCAGAGGTTGCATTGGTTCATATGCAATTCTTCCCAGAAGGTTATGTTTTAAGCCCCCAAGAACCAGCAGCTGAACCCAAAGGCCGCTATCACAGCTGAGCTCAGGAAGCCTGAGTGGGGTGTAGTTCATGCCCACTCACCCGTGCTCTTCCTTGTGGCTGGGTCTGGCTTCCTGTTCTGCCTTGAAAGAGCTTATTACGTGGTGCTGCTGCGTCTTTATGCATTTTGTCCTTGTCCCCTTAATTTATCATCTCATCTCCCATCCATCCTTACACCCCTTTCCAGCCAGCAACTTTTCAAGGTAACACCATTGTTGCTCTATTTATTGGAAACTTAATTAATTTTTAAAGAACATTTTTATTAAGATTGTTATTTTTTGTTAGTGTTGCAGTTACAATGTAACATAAATTTTGAGTGATCTGCCTTAGCCATGGTTTTCCCAGAAGTCATGTCATTTTTAGGGCACGATTTTGCAGAACACAATATTTTCTGGCATTTGATGTCACCTATGTACAAATAAATATCACGTTATTGTACAACAGCCTGCATGATTATCAAAGGCCTCAAAAAAATTAACTGGCAACTCCACTTACAGCAATATATGCATAGGAAAAAAATCAGAGACACACATAAAAATTTATGCATAAGGAGGTCCCTCAAGGAATTATTTACAACACTGAAAACTTAGAAAACATTCAAATGCAGAATACTTGATTAATGGGCCATTCAAAATAATCTTTTCGAAGAATGCTTGGAGTGATAACAATTTTTCATAATAGAGCACGTGGGGAAAAAAGCAGTCTATAAAATAATGCTGCAGAGTATCATCTAATTTTATAACATAAATTTAAATTTTATAAGTTTTTAAATTATGTATTTATTATTTATATGTGGTAAATATATACAGCAAAGTATAAATAACAGTTGGGGGGTAAACATTAATTACCTCCTTGTACTTTTCTACATTTTCTATAATGAACATATATTACTTTTTTTTTTTTTGGCTATGCCGTGCGGCATGCAGGATGATAGTTCACTGACCAGGGATCGAACCAGCAGAAGCATGGAGTACCAACCACTGGACCACTAGGGAATTCCCCATATATTAGTTTTATTTTTAAAAAAAATGAACATGATTTTTAAGTAAATAAAAATTTAATGGATGTTTTAAGATAAAGGAAGGTAGCAAGGAAAGGACAGAGAGAAGGGGAGGGAAGGGGAAAGAGGAACGAGGGCGAAGAGAATGAGGCCACCCAAAATTTAAATCCTGGGTCCATCTTTGAAGAGACCCAGAGAATGATAGAAGGAGCCTCCTCCCCACGCCTACAAACATCCTCAGTTACTGCAGACTCCACGATCACTTTCCTGCGCCAGCAACACCTGATTCTTCAGCACAGCCCGCCTCCGTTGCCCCAGGCCACAGGCTGGACTCTCTGATCCCCAGACTTGGCTCTCTCACCAGGTTCCTGGACCTTCACGTCAAGCCCTAAACCCTTCAAAGCCTGTCTCAGCTCAGCTGCAGGCCCACAGCAGACTGTCCCCCCATCCACGTCATCCCCTAGAATTCCCTGGTGGCGCAGTGGTTGAGAGTCTGCCTGCCGATGCAGGGGACACGGGTTCGTGCCCCGGTCCGGGAAGATCCCACACGCCACGGAGCGGCTGGGCCCGTGAGCCATGGCCGCTGAGCCTGCGCGTCCGGAGCCTGTGCTCCGCAACGGGAGAGGCCACAACAGTGAGAGGCCCGCGTACCACAAAAAAAAAAAAAAAGGTGATCAGTGCCGGGCCCTGTATCAGTCAGTAGACGAGCAACCCCAAACTGTACTCCTGCTGCCCACACTGCCACACCGGAATGTGTGCTTTTCTGTGACCCCGGGCCCTGGCAGGGTGCTGGTACAGACCCCTAGAGAGACACAAAACTACTGGCAAGAGTCACCAGACCTGAAATTGCCCCGTGGCCTGAGGGATGGCTCAGTGGTCATTCAGGTGGACTGTGTTCCCCTGTGTCTGTCTGGGGAAAGGAGACTGGGTTCAGGAACACCCTGCTCCATACCCACACGCTGGTGCTACAGAGCCCCTCCCTCCCAGCCAAGGGGGAAAAGAAAAAGGGAAACGTGAAGTGACAAAGTCGATGGTGGTTTTAATCAGAAATTAACTTGAGTTGAGAACGAATAACCTGGTGGCTTGTTTCCAACAGCAGTACAGATCTGATTTCCCTGAAGCACCCTCCCAAGTGAAACGACCAAATGGGTGGAAAAAAAAATTTAATCTATTTAAATGCCTTACTGAGCTGGCACAAAAGTAAGAAATCTGCAAAGCCCTAAAACAAACGGAAATAAGAAGTCGGGAAAGAAAATGAGTGTTAAAATCAGCTTTCTCCCTGAGGGTTTCTGCTAAACCCCGGAGACTTTGAAGTTTTTCACTGAAGACCACAGGAGGTTGGAGGGGAGAGGAGATAAAACCCAACCACAGGCCAAGGCAGGAGTTCTGATTTGAAACCCCTACTTAAAGCTGAGATCCCAAAGGGCTTACACACTCAGAAAGTGAGTAAGAAATACAGCAGGATCTCCACAAAGAGACAGCCAGGAAACTCATCTATCTTGACCCTGGCACTGGTTGAGGGGGAGAACTTATTAACACAAGCTACCTCTTCCACAACTTTGAGATCCAAAATTGCACTACCTGTGAGGTCCCAGAAACCTCAAGTAGTGCTCCCAGGTACTGTAAAAGCAAATAGAAATTCTCTCCAGAGAAACTTAAACTCAAATGAGGACTCAAGAATCCTCACAAATAAATGTTGATGGACAGTGGAGGTCCCTTGCCTGGTGGAGCTCATGTTGTATCAGGGACCCCTGATATAGCTATTAAACCTACGTACAAACAGCTACGTAAAAAGAACTGCAGGGTGTAGTAAGTGCCAAGAAGGAACTAAATATCAGAGAGAAAAAGGTGGAGATCCAATTAGAGAAGGTGGTCTGGAAAGTCACATATAAACTCAAACTCTAAGAGAGAGACCCCACTGCCACCAGCACCCACAGAGCAAATTCATGGGAGTAACGTTGCCAAACTTTTTTTTAATTACAGAATGCCCAATGAGTTGAATTTCTGATAAACAATAAGCTGTTTTCTAGTATAAATATGCCCCATGCACTATTGGTGACACACTTTTTTTAAAAGAAATATTTGTTTCCTGTGTGAAATTCAAAGTTCATTGGGCATATTGTATTTTATCTGGCCATCCCATAGAGGAGATATCTGATTGATCCTGCTTCAGTCACATGCCCTCTCTTTGGACCAATCCCTGTGGGCAGAGTTGTACAGGAAGCACTGGGATTGACAGTCCCACCAGAACTGCATGGGATGCAGGAAGAGCAGTTCCCCAGTGAAGATAAAAGTCTTTGGCAGATTAAAAACAAGAGACACCTACTCCAGTAAAGGATGGTGGTAGCGGTGGTGGTGGCGTCACACATTTATCATGATTTTATTTGCTTCCCTCTTTTGCTGCCACTAGATTCCTCCCAGGTACCTGGTCGGCCTGGTCATGCTAAGTCCATCCAGTACGATGAGTCTGAGAATAACACAACAGGTGAGGAACTTCACTGGCCAACAGGGCCAGCGTGGCAAGGAGTGTTTCAGTCTAACTTAGGGGGTCCCGTCCTTGGCTGCATTAGACTCACCTGGGGAACATCATTGATGCCTGGGTACCACCCAGAATTTCTGATTTAATCGGTATGAGTGGGTCCTGGATGTTTTAAAGCCTGCCAGGGGAGTGTACTCTGCAGCCTAGGATGAAACTTCCTGGTCTAAGGGAATGAATCATAAATAGAGGACTACCAGGCATTGAGGGCATCTCCTGAGGGCACATAATTGGAGAGAAAGTAGTTTAAATTATCAATAATATGGAAGAAGGTATGGGGCATTTGGGGCGAATTAAAAAAAAGGATATAAAATTGTGTATGAAATATGAATTCAAGAATGTGAAAAATCTACAGAAAAAAAGACAAAGGAAACAAGGCTAACAAAGTTGCTTCTGGATGGCAAAATAATGGGTTACTAATTTCTACTTTGTTTCTGAAGTTTCAAGATTTTCTATGATAGACATGTATTATCCTCATAATTCAAAAAATTAAAGTTAAAAAAACTGGGGGAAAGTTACAGATCCCTTAGATTACATCCAGGGCTTCTATGATGGGGCCCCTACCCGTACCTCGACTATTCCTTTGCCCCCCGCACGCAACGATCCTGCCCTTGACATTTCCAAACTTCACAATGGCTGATCCCGGTCCCTCCAGCTAGAATCTCCCCGTAGCTGCGGAAATGGTTTCTGATCTTCAAACTAGGTCATGCCTCCTCTCGCCTAAGCCCAGACAGAAGTCTCCTTATCATACCCTCCATCAGCTTACAGGCTGCTAAAAGTGATCCCCACAGAGAAGCGACACGCCCCCATCCCAGAGGCAAAGGTCTTGTCAAGGGCCCTGGGTGAAGCGCCATTGTCCATCCCCCACGCGGGGCTTTGTCACCATCCCCTCCTGAGCGGAGCACATGGGCACCTTCCGTACCTGCTGGACCTCACCCCGCCAGAGGCAGCAGGAAGTCTGAGCGTTTGCACCAGTCCATTTAGATCTTAGCAGAGCATAAAATGAACTCTCTGGGAAATTATAAAAACATGCATTCTGCAGATCTATCCATAATAAACAGTGTCTGCCTCTCAACACAGAAGCCCCTGAGTATCAGTGTGCAGGCAGTGGCTCCCAGACCTCTTCTCCTTGGTTTGTATAAGGGTCTCTGGAGCGACTCACAACCAGGGGAGCCTTTGAGACCAGCAGAAGTGAGGGGCACACCAGATTCAGGCAGGAACAACTCTTCCTCCAGAAATAATGCACCTTAATTAAAACAGGGAAAACAAGGAATGGCATCTCCAGACCCCGGCTAAGATGGGACCAGCTGCAGCTTTCCAGGGCCATCTTCAACCAGGTAACAGGAGCCTGCGTCTCCCTTCCACCTGGACACTCGCCTGCAGGTGCTCACCTCACGCTGGCATCACGGGGGCGCAGAGACAGACCCTGGTTCTTCTCCTCAGCTCAGACACAGCTCAATTTCCCGAGCACAGCAGCCATTATTCGCTTAAGGTGTGTTCCTCTGCTGGACTGTCAGCTCCATGAAGGCAGGGCCCATATCTGTCTCACTCATCTCAGTGTCCTAAATACCCAGCCTGCAGTCTAACGCCAAGTGTACACTCTAAATACTTGTTGGGTGGTTGGATAAAATGCTTCCAGCAGGACTGGCCAAAGCTCCCCGTCTAACTTCACCACTGTGTCCTGCTGCCACGCACGTGAAGCCTACCTACTCCTGTCTCACTCCGCTTTCTCCAAGACTGGGAGAGATGAAGACAAACAACAAGCTCAGCAGAACTGACTAGGTGCCGGGGCAGCTGGAAAGGATGGAGGCCTTCAAGATCTCGGAGACTCATTCCTTCCACCCACAGGGAGCACTTCCTCAAGAAGGCTCATTTGGGGTGAGCCTCAAGGGATGAATAGAGGTTCTCCAATCGCAAAAGGGGGGAGGGGAGGGACTTCCCTGGTGGGGCAGTGGTTGAGAGTCCGCCTGCCGATGCAGGGGACACGGGTTCGTGCACCGGTCTGGGAAGATCCCACATGCCGCGGAGTGGCTGGGCCCGTGAGCCATGGCCGCTGAGCCTGCGCGTCCGGAGCCTGTGCTCTGCAACGGGAGAGGCCACCAGTGAGAGGCCCGCATACCGCAAAAAAAAAAAAAAAAGCTCCTACCATGATGCCTGGTGTTCAATAAGCAGTATCCTTGCTTGGGATTATCCACAAGTTTCTCATTTCCCTGTAGGCCCCCTCCTCCAGGAAGCATTCCCTGACCACCCAGCCCAGCACATCAATTCTCCCTCTCTTGGTTCTGACAGTCCTTGCCATCTGCTCCCACCAATCTAACACCAGACTCCTTACTCTCTTGTGAGGGCACCGATTCTGCTCCGTAAGCTGCTCTTGTCTCCCTTAATGCCCAGAAAATTCTCTGAGAGCAGAGGTACCTCCCCTCCCTCTCCTGCCTCCCCCACAGTGCAGGGCTAGGCACACAGTAGGTGCTCCAGGTAGGCCGGCAGGATGGAGCCAGTTCACTGCGAGGTGGAAGTTTGGCTTTCATGACAAAGGCAATAGGGAGCTAGTGAAGGCTCTGGAGGAAGGGAGATGATGGAAGGGGTCACTTGGGTGAGGCGCTGAGCAGCAGATCCACAATATTCCCAATCTGTTGCCTTCCTTCCTTCCTGCGCATTATTAATCGCGTTAAAAGCAAACATTCATCTTGGGGCAGGATTTTTACTTTTCTCCTCTAATAACGGAGTAAAGCACCCAAACGTTAATGGGCCCGATAATTTACGTTTTGCTTAAGCAGAAAAAACAAACCGTCAGGCCCTCACGGCAACACCGCTTTCTGACAGATTGAGAGAGAGGCTGAATAAACTGCTGGAACTAAAACATGCACGTACACACGCTCACTGCCGATACATGACAGCTCGCAAATATTTTGCAACAAGAACAATATGATTTCTGTACACAGACAACTACCCATTCCCCCTAAAGGATTTTCCTCTCCTCCTTGCCTTCTCAGTCACCTGAGGCAATTAAGCCAAAAATCTCTGGGTAGCATTCCCCTCAGCTCCTGTTCCCAAACTGTGACCTCAGCCCTGAATAAATCAGTCCTGAGAGGAAACAATTCATGGGAGTTCTAGCACCACCAAGAGACAGCAAGATGATCACTGCCATTCCCCCCTCTTCCCACCTGCTCTCCTAATGGGGATCTTGGAAGAAAAGAGAGAACGTTTCCTGAAAAGAGAAGCCAGAGGAAAACTGTATCTTGATCCCCTTTGTTCAAACACCCACAGAAAATCAGCCATGGTGGATTGTCTCAGGTTCCAGCCCATGGCCGAAACACTGCAGTAGGCCGTGCCCTGGAGAGGAGACAAGAAATCTGAATACTTATTCCTGCATTGGCACCAACTTACGGTGTGACCTTCACCAATTCCCCGTCATTCTTTGGTCTTCAGGTTCCCCATCTGAACAACGAATGCTTGGTGTTGATAACTCTAAACTCTGCCATTTTGTGGCAACAAAATTTTAACAACTCCTGAACTCCAACAATCACACAGGACAAGAACATCAAGTATTAGAGCCTAACAGGTTTTTAAAAAGGCATGCACGTTCACTGCCCACTGAGCATGCTCAGTCCCCGGGTGAACTGCCCACTGGGCATGCTCAGTGCCAAGGCGATCGAGTCCCTCATCTAAGAGCAGATCCTGCCTCACTGAGCATGCTCAGTTCTAAAAGAAGGGGACACTGGGTTGCTTAATCAAAGGGCAGTCTTGACTCTTGATGAAAGCTTACCCTCTCTCCCTGAGCTCCCCAAAGATAGGATAGACGTACAATGTAGCAAGTAGTTGAATTAAACAAATCAAGCACTCTCAGTCCAGGCTCACTCTGGTCATCTGCTGGTTTAGATTAACTCTGATTGTGACATACATGAGTTTTGAGTACGAGTGTTACACCAAAACTCAATTCCTTGCAAATAAATCCCTACCAGCTAATCCCACCAAAACAGCATGTCCTCCTAATCCATTCTCACACTCATCATACCTGTAAGAATACAGATCTGAACAATAACCAACTCGACCTCATTGACATTTAGAGATCACTCCAGCTAACAACACGATTCACATTCTTTTCAAGTATACAAGAAATATCCAGAGATGGGCCACATACTTGGCCATAAAGCATGTCTCAAAATTTTTTTAAAGGTTGAAAGCCTGAAAGTTTATTCTATGATGTGATGAAGTTGAATTTAAAAGTAGTAACAGTAAGCCATCCAGAAAACCACCAAATATTGGTAAATTAAACGAAACACTTTTAAATAGCCTTAGGTCAGTGAAGAAATAACAATTTCAAACTGAATGATAATGAAAGCAAACTCTTCAAAATTGGGGGGATACAGCTAAGGCAGAGGTTAAACAGAGCAGAAGAAAAGTTAGACCTTGAAATGCCTATATTAATAGAGAAAAAAGGCACAAACTCAGTGATCTAAGCTTCTATAGATGCAAACAAAGAAGAGCAAATGAAACCCAACGTAAGCAGAATACAGGAAACAAGAAGAGAGAAAATCAATGATACAAAAATTGGACAATAGTGAAAATAAGCAGAGTCAAACCTCCCAGAGAAGACTAATAAAAAAAAAAAAAGAGGAGAGAAAACACGTATTACCAGTATCAGGAATTAAAGAGGGGATACCACCACAGATGCTCTTGAATCTGTGATCTGTAAAAGAACCATAGGGAATATTATGAACAACTTTATGACAGTAAATTTACAGGTGAAATAGACAAACTTCTTGAAAAAGATACTCACCAAAACTAACATAACATGAAAGCATAAATCTAAAAAACCCTATATATACTAAGTAAGTTTAACTTATATCAAAAACTTTCCCACAAAGAAACTCCAAGTCCAAATACATTTACCAGTGAACTTTATCAAACAGTTAAGGAAGGAATAATAACAATATTAAGCAAACTCCTTCAGAAAATCAAGGAGAAGAGAATATTTTCAACTCATTTAAGGAAGGCAGAATAGTCCTAACACCAAAAATTGGCAAAGATATTATTTTAAAAAAGAATTGCTATAGATGACCAGTATTTCTCATGATTAGGGAGAGTAAAACCCCTATAAAGCTATTAAATATATATATAAACTATATATATATAAATATACATCAAACTATTAAAGGAACTTCCCTGGTGGCGCAGTGGTTAACAATCTGCTGCCGATGCAGGGGACACAGGTTCAATCCCTGGTCCGGGAAGATCCCACATGCCTCAGAGCAACTGAGCCCGTGCGCCACAACTACTGAGCCTGCGCTCTAGAGCCAGCAAGCCACAACTACTGACCCTGCGTGCCACAACTACTGAAGCCCACGTGCCTAGAGCCTGTGCTCTGCAACAAGAGAAGCAACCACAGTGAGAAGCCCACGCACTGCAAGGAGAAGTAGCCCCCGCTCGCCGCAACTAGAGAAAGCCTGCACAGCAAGGAAGACCCAACGCGGCCAAAAAAAAAAAAGAAAGAAAAAAAAAGAAGTAATCTTTAAAAAAAACTATTAAAAAAAATATATATATATGTAGTGTGTGCGTGTAACACATCACAACCAAGTAGTGTTTATCACAGGAATGCAAGGTTAATTTAACATGTGGAAAACGTCTGAAAAAAATCAAGTTGAAAAAACTCAGTGAAATTCACAAAATTAACAGAATAAAGGAGAAAAATATAATTCACAGCATTGATCACATAAAGGGGGAAAATCATATGCTATATGGTTCACATAAAGTATTAGACAAAATTTAACACCCATTACGTTATTTTTTTAAAGGAAACAATGAAAGAATTTCCTTAATCTGAGAAAGGCATCTTTTAAATTAAAGCTAACTACATTCTACCTAATAGCGAAACACTGAATGTTCTTCCTGTAAGATCAATAGCAAAGGTATTAGATAATTATCGTCAACATTGTACTGGAAACTTTAGATAGTGTAATAGGAAAGGAAAATAAACAAAACCCATAAATATTGGAAATTAAGAAGTAAAACTAGCATTATTCAGAAAGGCTGTGTGTATACATAGAATACACTACAGAATCTACCAAAAAATACTAGAATAATTGAGTTTCTTGACATTGCAGCACATAATGTCACTATATAAAAAGTCAATTATTGTTCTATGTACGAGCAACAAAAAATGGAAAATGAGAACATTTTAAAATACCATTTGCAATAGAATTAATAAAAGCAAATACCTAGGAACGAATCTAATGATCAAGGTGCAACCACTATACTGAAAACCACAAAACATTGCTGAGAGAAATTAAAGATCTAAATACATGTAAAGATATGCCATGTTCATGGACTGGACAATTTGATGTTATTAAGGTGTCAGCTCTCCCCAGACTGATCGATAGATCACAATCCTAAATTCCAAGAGGAGTTTTTGAAGAAACTGACAAGTTGATCCTAAAATTTATATGACAATTCAAGGTACCTAGAATAACCAAAATAGTACTGAAAAAGAACAAAGTTGGAGAATATAAACGTATTTCAAGACTTTCTATTAAGCAACAGTGATCAATTCAGTATGGTTTTGGTTTAAGGACAAACGAATAGGTGAATAGAACAGGGTAGGAAGCCCAAAACAACAGACCCACATTTACGGTCAGTTAATAAGGGAACGGAAACTCGTTATTGAATGGTGTGAGAATAACTGACTATCCATATTAAAAAAAAAAACGGGGCTTCCCCGGTGGCGCAGTGGTTGAGAGGCCGCCTGCCGACGCAGGGGACGCGGGTTCGTGCCCCGGTCCAGGAAGATCCCACATGCCGCGGAGCGGCTGGGCCCGTGAGCCATGGCCGCTGAGCCTGCGCGTCCGGAGCCTGTGCTCCGCAGCGGGAGAGGCCACAACAGTGAGAGGCCCGCGTACCGCAAAAAAAAATAAAAATTAAAATAACACACTGTCCAGTGGGGAGTAAGATGCAACCCCACCTAAGAAACTTGATAATAGCACAGCAGGCAGAGCTGGAAGACAGCCTCCAGAGATGAGAGCCAATGGGTATCCACACGGACTCCAGGGAGAGCTGCTGGGAATGGGGGACCAGACAGTGAGGAAGAGGATAACGGGTTGGGTGAAGGCCACGGCATCTCCACTTTGGGTGTACAAGACAGTGAAGCAACACCACACCCGATCTGTCCCCACCTCGCTCAGCTCAATACCATCTAGGTACCACACCTTAACGCTTCAGTGAAGATGTGTGCAAATCTTCCTTTGAGCTCATCATCTGGCCTGTTTGGAGAGGTAAATGAGGACATTTAGGAACAGAGAGGAGTGTTGAGTGGTGGTGGCCCTTTCATCATTGGCAGTACCTTCACTGGGGATTACTTGGCTAAGCACCGTATCTGCACAGCTGGAGAAATACAAGTTCCTGGCAGGCCGACGTACCATAGCAAACAGATTCACAATGTTAACGGTGCAAACACAACAGGCATTGCTTCCTGCCTTCTGTGCCGAGTCCGAGGAAGGTGGTCCCACTGGGGACTCTCCTTCATGCAGTGATTAGATCCCAAACTCTTTTCATCTCACGGCTTCTCCATCTTCCTAGGTCCTTGTCATCTGCTTCCAGGAAAGGGAAGAGGAGGAAGGAGGCAGGAAAGACACATCTATTTTTTTTAAGTTTTTGGTCCAGCGACCTTGGGACAAAGATTTCTTAGCTAGGATAGTAAAGAACAAACCATCAAAGAGAAAAACTGACAAACCAATTAATTGGTCTGCATTAAAATGCAAATTTTCTCCTTTTCAAAAGACGCTATTAACAAAACGAAGAGACAAGCCACAAAGAGATCATTTTTGTAGTCCATATATGTGACAAAGGGCTTGCATCGAGACTATACAAAGGACGCTTATAATTCAATAAGAAGACATTTTTAAATGGGGAAAAGTTTTCAAAACATTCACAAAAGGAGATATACAAATGACCAAGAAGTACATCAAAAGAATGCTTGATAGCTGTAGTCAAGGAAATGCAAATTAAAACTACAGTGAGATACCATGACACACCCACCAGAATGTTTAAAATTAATGGGACTGGGCTTCCCTGGCAGCGCAGTGGTTAAGAATCGGCCTGCCAATGCAGGGGACACAGGTTCAAGCCCTGGTCCAGGAAGATCCCACATGCCGCGGAGCAACTAAGCCCGTGCGCCGCAACTACCAAGCCTGCGCTCTAGAGCCCGTGAGCCACAACTACTGAGCCCACATGCCACAACTACTGAAGCCCACGCACCTAGAGCCCGTGCTCTCCAACAAGAGAAGCCACCGCAATGAGAAGCCCACGCACCGCAACTAGAGAGGAAGCCCGTGCACAGCAACGAAAATGCAGCTAAAAATAAATAAATGTTTTAAATAAAATTAACGGGACTGACCGTATCAAGTGTTGGTGAGGGTGTGGAATAGCAGCTCTCATATACAGTATTGCCGAATGTAGAGTGGTACAACCACAGCGGAAAACAGTTCGGCGGTCTCTGGTAGTTAAACAAGTAGTCATATGACTCAGCAATTCCACTACGAGTCATGTAGCCAAGAGAACAGAAAACACGTTTACCTGGAGACTGATACAAATGTGCATAGCAGCCTGATCCACCACAGCCCTAAACTACCAACAACCCAAATGCCCACAAGCAGGTGAACGTGGGTAAACAAACTGTGGCAGCTTCATACAGTGCAAACCTACTCGGCATAAAAACAACAAACAAACCAACCACACACACACACTATTGCTACACGCAACACGGATGGATTTCAAAGCAAAAGGAGCCCGCCCGGACGATTTCATGTTGTGTGATTCCATTTATATGAAATCTTAGACTAGGCAACCAATCTAGGGTAACGTAAAGCAGATCTGTGGTCGGGCAGGGGCTGGGGGGGGGGGGAGGGGAGGGAGGGGCATCCTACCACCAAGGCGCACGAGAAAACCTTTGGGATGATGGAAATGTTCTATAACTTGATTGTGGTGACGGTGGCCTACATCAATCTGGGAGCGGGGACATCCATAAAATGGCATACTTTTAAAGGGTGCATTTCATTGTATGTGAACTATGCCTTCATAACATTGATTAAAAAAAAGAAAGTCTTAGTCGAGAAAATGCACACACATCTCCTGTCACATTCCAGGGGTCAGAACCATTGATCACAAGGGCAATGCAGCCTCAAGGGAAGCGGGGAAATGTAGTCCAGCTGTGTGGCCAGGAGAAAGAGGAAAATTAGTTTGGGTGAACAGCAACACATCCCACTGTCTGTGGCCCAGAAGGTTCCTAGACACCTCTTCCAAGGCAGATAAGGCAGGGCTGGCCAAAGTTCACAGCAAGACAGTAGATGAGGCCTGGGACAGGGACCTGAGCATGGAGCTACGGGGGCAAAGAGAAAAAGGCTGTCTTCCCAGAGAAGAGGGGTTGGTCAACAGGCTGATCCCAGAAGAATCAAGCAAGAGGAAAAGGAATCAACGACAGCATGGGAACAGGGAAGCAGATGCTGGAGAACTGGTGAGAAGTTCTGCGCAGCTGGGCAGCGTGCCTGGGGAAGAGGAGTGGGTGGTGGGGCTTCCTGGGTCTATGGTGAGGGGCTAAGCAGTACGGGTTCCATCGTGCACACGCTGAAAAGCCTGGAAGGGTCTGAGGGAAGCTCTGGCTCTGACAGCCCCCAGGCTGTTCCCATCCTTCATCCCGGAGCTGCTGTGCTCAGAACACCCGGCAGCTGCACTGCCCTCTCCCACGCAGTCCCAGCACCTAGGAGTGGGGGCAGGTCCCCGCGTGGGACACAGGCCCCAAGCAAGACGGGCTGGAGGCAGCCCCCTCCGCTGGAGGAGAAGCTCCAGCTGTGACTCAGGCTGCTCGCCTCAAATCCGGAGTCAGCGTCACAGGCAGGAAGTCCTGCGTGGCCGGAGCCCACTCGCAAGGCCCACACCCATCTGAGTCACGGCACACGGAGAAGGCACCCGTTGCTCAGGCAACCGAGGCCCCAGCTCTGGGCATGGATTCCGGCCTGGTTAACCCCTCACCTGCCAAGTAGGGGGCATCTGGCCCCCAGCTTCTATAAGTCAAAACTCCAGACTCACCTGGATTGGCTCTACCTGCCATCCAGCCTGTCCCCCAAAAGGCGTCTCAGAATGGAGGATGCAGAATCTGCTTCACTCTGCTCCTCGCTGTTCCACTGAGGAAAAGAAGGCTCAGAAGGGGCCAGGTCCTCACCCAAGGTGACCAGCTAACCAGCGGCAGAACTGAGGTGGGAACCCCAAGTGTCCCGGCTTCTGCCTACGAGGTCATCTCATCCACCAGGTGTGATGGGGGAGAGCCTAGAGCCTATGAAAATACTTAAGGCCTAGAGAAGAATGATTGGTTCCAAAATACAAAAAGAAAACTGCGGAATCAAATTTAATAAAATGTTTAATGTTTATAGAACAGAACTTGGAGGTCGGCTTCATTAATGGCTACATTTAGAATGTGTAAAATGTTTCCTTACATTTGAAAACAATGTCTAGATTAGCTTCCGTCACCTTGCAAGAATTCCCAAGTATCCAAGACGATGTCTGAAGAAGCTTGACCAACACTGAATTAGTTACCTGTGACCCGATAATTTCAAAAGCAAAATGTAAATGTCTTTTCAATTTATTTACAGTAAGAAAAAAATCTATATTTCATATGTGATCTGTGTTATTTATGAGGAGAGAAGCTTCCAGAAATAAGGAGGCAAAAGCCCAGTGGAACCTCTATGTGCCTCTGACTGTACCACCTTCCCTACCTAAGGCTAAAAGTGGGGAAGAAAGAGGGCCCAGCCTGGGGATGCAGCTCCCGCCCTCACCTCAGTGCAGCAGGATGGGAAGGTGCCCTGCCTCAGAGTGAAATGGACCTGGAGGATTTTCCCCTCCTGAACAGCGACGCTTCTCCTCTTCCGGCGGGACTGGCAGCTGGCTGAGCTGCAGCCGCAGTCACAGCATCCTCCCAGCCACGCTGAGTGTGCACACTGCGGCCTCCCGCACCCACCGAAAGGACCGATCCTATTAGATAAGGTGCTTCCCGCACCCACTGAAAGGAGCGATCCCATTAGATAAGGTGCCGGGGAGAAGTCTGATTTCATGTTCCACGTAGGTTATGCTGATGGAAACAAGATAAAGGCTTCGTGCCTGGATCTTAGTTGTATCAGGAGTCCTGGGAAATGCTTTCCTCCAGTAAATGGTACATTATTTGCTCTCTGGGGTAATTAGACATTCACAGACCTGCAGTCTCTCCTGCGAGGATCCACAGATGATTCTAAAGTGGCTGGCCAGGGAGTCAGCCCTCCCAGGGCATGGGAGGTAGGCATGGGGAAGAGAGCAGAGCTCAGGACCTGAACACATGGGCTCAAATCGTGAATACAGTTACTAACTAGCCAATCCTTCGCCATTCCCGGTGGTTCACCATTGCTGGCCTCAGTTTCTTCATCTGTAGGATGTAAGGAGGGGACGAGATTTTCATCTCAGTTTCCCTTCAGCTCCAAAAGTTCAAGAGCTTTAGCTGTTCTCTGTGGCCATGTGGCTCCTGCCCTGAGTCTTTTAGTCCTAGTGACCCCAAAGGTCTACCCTAAGCCCAAGGACCACCTCGGTCCCAGGCAGAACATCTGCTATAGGGGCCTCCTGGCCCCCTGCCCTGTCTTCCCGTTCCCTCCACAGATGGGGCTGCCTGCCCTGTGCTGGTGCCCATCACTCAGACTGGGACACCAGCAAACCTGGGGTACCCAAAGTATCTTTGTAACGTAAGCACCTTACAACAATAAAATTACATTTGCCCACCCCATCTTTTGCGCGGTTGTCATTTTTTTCCATTTTCATACATTACAAACCCTATGATACAATGCTATACTCTTTCCTTGAAGCAGTCATTTGTCCTTTAAAAACAACAAAAGAGGGCTTCCCTGGTGGCGCAGTGGTTGAGAGTCCGCCTGCCGATGCAGGGGACACGGGTTCGTGCCCCAGTCCGGGAGGATCCCACATGCCGCGGAGCGGCTGGGCCCGTGAGCCACGGCCGCTGAGCCTGCGCGTCCGGAGCCTGTGCTCCGCAACGGGAGAGACCACAACAGTGAGAGGCCCGCGTACCACAAAAAACAAACAAACAAGCAAACAAAAACAACAAAAGAAGGGAAAATGGTTTTTTTATATTTACTGACACTTCGCCATTATCAGTGCTTTTCATTCTTTCTTTTATATCTGAGTTTCCATATGGTGCCGTTTCCCTACATTTGAAAAACCTCCTCTAGCATTTTGTGAAATGCAGGTCTGCTCATCTTTGGTTTAGCTGAAAATGACTTTCTATTGCCGTCATGTTTTTGAAAAGGATAGTTTTCACTGGATATAGAATTTTCAGTTGACTTTAAAGATGCATTCCATCGTCATATGATCCCCATTGTTTTTGATGAGAAGTTTGTTCTCATTTGTATCATTGTTCCCCAGGATGTAAAGTAGTTTTTGTCTCTGATTTCAAGTTTTTTCCCTTTCTTTGGTTCTCAGTAGTTGGATGATAACATGCCTAGGTAGCAGTTTTCTTTGTATTTATCCAGCTGTGGGGTTAGCTGAGTTTCCTCGATCTGTAAGTTTATGTTTTCGTAAAATTTGTGGAAATCTACATTGTTTTTTCCATATGTTATTTTCTGCCCGATCTTCTCTTTCTCCTCCTTCTAGGACTCCAATCACACATGAAATAGGCCACTCAATATTGTCTCACAGGCCAAGGAGACCATGTTCAATCTTACTTCAGTTAATTTTTTTCCTCTATTCTTCAGATTGGGTCATTTCTTTTGATCTGTCTTCAGTTTCACTCACCCTTTCTTCTGGCATCTCCAATTTGCTATTAAGTCCATTAATAAATTTTTCGTTTCAGATATTTTAGTTCCCAATTCTGGAATTTCCATTTCATTCTTGCTTTTATCTTCTTTCTCCCATCTGCTCATCATTATGATCGAGTCTTTGTATATTTTAATAGCTTCTTTTTTAAAGACCTGTCAGCTACTTCCAACATCTGGGTCATTTTGAGGTCCATTTCTATTGACTGTTTTTCTTTTGACTGTTGATCATGTTTTATGTTTCTCTGTGTCTAGCAAATTTTAAGTGTCTACCGGTCATCGCATACAATATGTTGTAGAGACTCTGGGTTCTGAATTTTTTTTCCATGATGGCTTTGCTCACACGTCTGGCAATTGGACTGGCTGTCAGCTAGGACACCTCAGTTCACCTCCATCCTCCTGTAGGCTACACCAGCTTCGTGGCCTAGTGGTCTCAGGATGGTATTCCAAGAGGCTGACACCAGAAACTGCAAAGCAGCTTAAGGTCTAGCCTTGAAAGTCATATAATATCCCTTCTACATAGTCTGTTGATCAAAGCAAGTCCCAAGGCCAGCCCAGATTCCAGGAAATGGGGAAATAGACTTCTTCTGTGAAGAGTGGCAGAGTCTCATTGCAAAGGGACATACATACTTGGATGCAGGAGTTTTGTGGCCATAAACAGTCTACCATAGCACCCTTTACTATCCTTAGAATGAAAGCATAGAAAATAGAACCAACCTCAAATTTTTTAAAACTCAAAATAATTCAGTAACCATAGTATAAGGGAGGTATGAGAGGAAAATAAATTATAATAAAACAATGTATATTTCAATATGTAAAAGTGGGGAATAATTGCCCTAGAAGACATAATGAAGTAATCAGCTTCTAATATTTATATGCAGATCTACACATGCAGAGGCGCACAGGAGTATTATATTGGTGACTCAGCTATCATGAGCATCATTACCATCACTAATGATTTCCAAAATGGTGAACAACTGTTGGTCATGTTCAGAACAAAACAAAATTCCCTTGATTTACACCCCAGTTGCATTCCTGGACTATTCGGTGTAGATTAAAAGCCGTGCAAAGAAGTACTTATGTTCTAGGTTCAGATACATGTGAACAAGTCTGGCCCCTACAGGAATGTCTACAGGACATTCAAAGTCCAACAGGACAAGAGACAATTTGTTGAGAACATTCCAGGATAACTAGGTACCTCCTTCATCTTTGGTCCAACCAAAACCGCACTCTAGGGTTTGAGGTGTCCCAGGGGAGTGGTACTGCTGGTTGAAAACCATCAGATTGGGGGCTATTAAAACAGGGCTATGGACCAGAAATGCACACTATGGAAAGTCTCCTGGTGCACTGTCAGAGGCAAAGCAATGCCCAAGAGGACTACCAGTGAGGCTCTGGAGAGAAAAGGAAGAAAACAGAAGAGGTGCCCAAGAGGGTGTGATCAAAGCAGGTACGGCTCCCAGCAGATCATGAAGTAAGTAGCTCCGCGTTTCCCACCCACATCAGAATCAGGAAAGACCCAGTGATGCAGCCCCTTTGGGGGAGGGCAGGCCGAGCAGCCCACCATACCCGTCTGGCTCGTAGCCTCCATCCTGAGCACAGGAAGGCAGCGGACCGGCAGTCGTCTGCCCTGCTCCAACATCTGAAGCTGACCCTACGGACTTACTTCTGTTGAACTTTAAGGAGGAACAGGGACTTCCCTGGTGGTCCAGTGGTTAAGACTCCGTGCTCCCAATGCAGAGGGCCCGGGTTCGATCCCTGGTCTGAGAACTAGATCCTGCACGTCACAACTAAGCGTTCGCATGCTGCAACGAAGATGCCGCGTGCTGCAACTAAGACCCAGCACAGCCACATAAATAAATAAATATTTTTTAAAAAATAAAGAGGAACAACTTCAGTGCCTCTGGGCGTGGATTCTGGCGGAGGGGGATACCTCGAGATTTTGTGTTTAAGGCTGTGCCCACACCCTGCCAAAGTTTTTCTTGAGGAATGAGAGAAGATCACAGCTTGATTTGATAGCAGTGGGCGAGTCCCCAGAGGCAAAGGGAGCCAGCCAAGAGCTTCCGTGTGTCTGCATGTGGCACAGGCGTTGAGAGTGTGATCTACGGGTTATGGAGTCATTTCTGTTAATTAAACTCCTTAATGTAATTTTGAGGTAAGAGTGCTTGGCCTGTATTTCCGACAGTCCCTGGAGGACCAGGAAAGTGGGAGAATATGCCATCTGGCAGAGCACCATGAAACTTAATCACCGGGGGGAATTCGTGGAAAACTGTACTGATGGGGGAGAGGTACACAGATGGACAAATTGACACACAGAATCTGTACTCCTTTACCAATGATCAAGGTTGACAGCAGGGTTTTGTTTCCCCTCCATGGCCAACCCCCCACCCACCCAGCCTCCAGTAACATCTGCATCCCCCCAGAGGCCAGCCCACTCCCTCCTCCAAAGTCCTGTGGTGGCTGTTCTCACTCCTGTGTCGTGACAGGCCCTCCCCTCCCCACCTCAGAGTCCGGATCCTCTGATTTCCCCCCAAAATCGAACCCTCTTGCTCCTCAGGTTGTGTTTATGTAGGGCCATAAAAGTGCCGTGTTAACTCAAGGCCGTGCGTCTTTGGAAGGAAATCAATACGTAATTATGTGTTCTGTCTGGGCAGCAATGGCCCAGAACCAGGCTGACTGGGAATTAGATAAAGTAGAAAACAGAGTGGTCAAGGCTGGCCAAGCTGACCGGCGATGCACGTTGGCTGGGAAGGGTGTGGAGGCTCTGGCCACCTCTTGGGTCTCAGAGCCTTTACTCGTGAAGCTGCCATGTCCTGGGATGAGTTCAGACCAGCAGGTGGAGGGGTGGGGTGGGGGGGTGACTGGCTCCTTGGCTTCTCCCTGTGGAGGATTCACTGCTGTGTCTACGGAGGGCAGGACTCTGGGGCAGCCTCCAGGCCTCCACACTCTCCCTCTCAAATCCATCCCACATGGGTGCCCGCAGCCCAGATGATCTTCCTAAGTGTAGATATGACCACTTCATTTCTCTGCTTAAAGCCGTTCTTGGGAAGCAGCATGGGGGTTAAATCATCCTCCATGAAATCAGAAAGGCCTAAGTTTGCATCTTTCCTGGGCCCCCGTAAGTCACGGAACCCCTCTGTCAAACAGACAAGGAGGTGGAGCCTACAGAGTTGTAAGGGTTCTATGAAATCACACGGGCAAAACATGTAACCCAGTGCCCAGCACATAGTAAGTACTGGCCTTCATCACCATCATCATCATCATCATCGTTGTCATCACTTTTTTATGGCTTCCCAGAGGCAGTGCCTGATGATCTAAGCCAAATGAAGAGCCTGTAGCCAAGAACGGGTGGGGGAGGGGTCTTAGTCCGTTAGGGCTGCTGCAATAAGGTGCCATAGATACCAGTGGCTGAAACAACAAACATTGATTTCTCCCAGTTCTGGAGGCTGCGTAGTCCCAGATCCAGGTCCCTGCAGGTTAAGGGTCTGGTGAGAGCCCTCTTTCTGGTTTGCAGATGGCTGTCTGCTTGCTGTGTCCTCATGTGGTGAAGAGAGAGAGAGCTCTGTGTCTTGTCCTTTTTTCAGAAGGGAACTAATCCCATCCTTAGGGCCCCACCCTCATGACCTCATCTAACTCTAATCACCTCCCAAAGGTCCCACCTCCAAATACCATCACACTGAGGATGAGAATTTCAACATATGAACTTGGGGTGGGGGATACACATTAGGTCCACAGCAGTGGGGGAGGTGAGAGGAAGCTGTGGCATCTTCAAAGGGACAGTTGCTGAGCAGATGGTGGGTCCAGCTGGTGTTTGGGTAAAATGCTCACTTTCTTCATCTTCCCCAGGCCTCCTTCCACATGTTTGAGCAACAGCACTTATGATTTGGAAGAGCTTCAGTCATCTTTCCTCCACTTGTGGGAGGCTCCGAGCCTCGTGGGTGCAGGACCTGGATGAAAGTCACGTCCCAACGGGCTTCCCTGTGATGCTGGCATGTGCTTGTGACAATGGAGGGGCTGGGCTTGGCTATGGCCGGCTCACAGCACTGACCACGCAAAGATCCAAGCTCATTCTGGGACTAGTGTTCAGACCTCAGTCTTGGGCTGGGGCCAGAGCTCAGTCTGGAATTGGGGTCAGAGCTCAGCCCAGGGCTGGCATCAGTCCTCAGCTTGTAGCCAGAATCAGGGCTCACATGAGCTACAGGTGAGACTCAGCCTGAGGACAAGGAACAGAATTTCTTGCTGTGAAGCTTGAAGATTTCTATGAACATAACCCACGGCCAAAGCTTTGCGGGCATCAGGCTCTAACCACACCACTGATGTTCCAGGGGCTGAAATGCATCATTTCCCTCCATGGCTTTAATGCATCTTCCGGCCCACAGGCAACATTAATGCAGACATTTTTAAAGACAAAAATATGAACATTAGTGATTTATCTTCTGCAGCCAACACGCCTGCCATAACCATTCTGCCTCTTGATACCAAAAAGGACCCTCAACAGGCAGAAGAAAAGCAAAAGTAAACCTCCCTTGAATATTTCCAAAGACCCAGGTATTCGGGCCCTCTGTAGCCAATACCCCTCCCATGGCAAGAAGGGAGCCCACCGGGCCAGAAGGACAGAGTGTACGGTGCTAGTGGCCGCAGTGCATGGGCTGGAGAGCGTCCACCAGGAGAAGAGGGGAGTTGGACATAGACCAGAGAGCACAGAAGAGGATCCGGGGATCCCTGAGTGAGAACAGGCCTGAGGACAAGGAGATGGGAAGGGACTTAGCAGGGGGGGCCAGCGTCTCTGCCTTGGATTCCATACTGCCCTTCACCAGCAACAGAAGCCCCTGAGGGGAGCCCGTCCTCTCTCCCTCAGGATAAGGAGCACGTGGGTGCAGCACCCATGGTCCCCGCTCCATGTGGCCCAAATGCCACGTCCTCCCTCCAAGCTCTTTCCCTATGGGGACAGCAGACCTGCCCACGTCCAGCCTTCTCTGTGTCTCCCTCCCCGGCCTTGATGTCCCCCAGCCCTCTGTAGACTCAAATCTCTATTTCATCCCCCAATTCCTCAACTGAGATGACTCCAGAGGGCAAACTCTTCCACAGCATTAAAAAATAATTTACAGAAATAATGTTCCTTTAATAAAAGCCGCCTAGAATGATACAATTTTTATAGCGCGTGCCAGAATAAGAAAGGTCCGAGCTCTCGGAGAAAAATGAATCTCTCCCGCTCCAGTATACTCCAAACGATACAACCTCCTTGGGTGAATATAATATATGGACTTGGAAAGTTTAACTTGTAAGGTAATTGGGCCAAGATGGCCACTTATTCTACACCAGAGTCCTCCAAAGACAAGCTCTTTCAGCCCGGCTCATAAATATAAGGACAGGAAGAACAAGCTCGCTTCTGCTGCTTCTTTGTCTTTTTTTTTAATATAATTAAACAGTTAGTGGCTAAATTGCATTGTAATTGATCGCAAAATTGCTTTTTTAATGAGATTTAGACACTAGGAAATAGCTTTTTTTTCTTCAATACGCCCAAAGTGAACTTGGTCATTTTGACAACAAACTGTGTCCTTGGCTGTCTCCTCGGCTGGTGTGACCCTGAGATTTAGCACAGAGGAAGGTACGGGGCCAAGCCAGCAGACCCTCCTGCCTCCAGCAAGGACAGTACTTTTATAACACCCTCCTCCCAGGACGCTCAGAGCAACTTCACGCCCTTCCCCGCTCCACCCAATATGCCTGGAGTGTCAGAGCTGGAGTCCCGAGATTATCCTGTCCGCCCTCCTCATTTTCCAGTGCCTTTTTTTTTTTTTTTTCTTGCGTGCTGTCAGTAGAAGGAGCAGGGTGTGCAGGGACCCTGGAGGAAGGCGGGGGAGGGGGTCACGGCAACCCCACAGAACTGAGGGAATTCAGGCATCAGGAGGATGGAGACAGAGGACGGCGGAGCCGGCGGCCATCGGGAAGCAGCTTTGTCTGCCTTAAGATGGCAATAACATGAACAGGTCTGCACCTAGAAGAGACCTCACTCTGGCTTTTGTCAAGAGAAGAGATCTGAGGGAGGCCATGGGATGTCGTGAAGACAGGCAGGAGGGTTTACCAAGCGTCCAGACAGGAAGAGAGAGCAGCTGCGACCAGGTGGAGGTGATGGAGGCGCCAGAGAGAAATGGACAGATCTGAGAGATATTTTGGAGGTAAAACGGACAGGACACAATGTGATTAGATAAGGGCGGGTGACGAACAGGAGGGAGTGAAGCATGGATCTGCCTCGGGCCACTGGAGGAGCAGTTGCACCACCGGCTGGGCAGTGGCCCCCCCTGCTCCAGACTCCGCGTCCCCTCTGCGCACCTAGGGCCCACCCCCAGCACTAGCACCCTAACCATGCCAAGCTCCTTAGCAGCAGAAGTCATTTATTCCTCATAACAACTTAGGTCTGTTATTACTCCCATTTAAGAGACGGGGATACAGGCTCAGAGACACGAAGGAACTTGCCAAGGTCACCCAGCCAGTAAGTGGCAGGCGCAGGGTTCAAACCCGGGCCATCTCAATCCACAGCCCATGTTGTCACCCACCTCACACACTGTCCTGGGTTCAGTTCCAGGTCCCAGGAGGCCTCCCCCTTCTGCCCGTCTCGTCCCTGGGTTGCTGTACGATCCCTGTCTCTCCTGTGCGCGTGGGCGTCCTTTCAATGACCCTCCCCACAACAGTTGAGGCACGTTAGTTTTGTCTCTGTCCCTTGCCACTCTGTGGCTGCGTCAGTGACCTTGGGAAATCAATCCTGCACAGATTCAAATACAAATTCATCAAGAAGTCTGGAAGCAGTCGCCCACCCAGCACACTTCTGATATGGCCTGCGGATCAATTAGAATAATGCTAGCTCCTGCTGGATAAACATCAGAAATTTAAGATCTTGACACAATGAAAGATCACCTCTCACTCACCTAAGAGTCCAGGGTGAGTGGGTGTTCCTGGCTGGCAAACAAATTTCCTCCCCTTAAGGATTCAGAGACGCTGGTTCTCTCCATCTTGTGTCTACAGCATCCTCCAGGGCAAGGCTCTGCAAACTTTTTCTGTAAAGGGCCAGAGTGTAAATATTTTAGGCTTTGTGGGCCAGACCACATCTGTCACAACTACTGAACTCTGCCATTGTAGGGAGAAAGTGGGCATTGATGATATTAAACGAATGGGCATGGCTGTGTTCTAATAAAACTTTATTTACAAAAACAAGTAGCAAATTTCAATAAAACTTTATTTACAAGAACATGCAGCAGGCCAGATTTGGCCCATGGGCTATAGTTTGACTCCTACTTCCAACTGGCAAAGGGGATAAGGGGCTGATAAAGGAATACCTACTTCCTAAGTTCCTTCAGCCAGAAATGTCACACATCACTTTCACGTACATCCATGTGTCCCTACTTAGATGGAAATGTAGTCCCTGGCTGGGCAATCACTTCCCAGCAACAATGCTACACTGCGGGACGGAAAGCACGTATGGGTCTTCAGCAACTGGCTAGCCAGCCATCTCTGGGAATTTAGTTACATTCTACTAATACCCAGCCTCTACTATGTGGCAGGCTCTGTGCTCCATCTGGGGACACAGAGGGGTCCACAAGACATGGCTCCGGCCCTAGAAGGATCAGAGTCTAGTTTAAACTGAAAATGCAGCTGTTTTTAAGATAAGACTTCACGTCTCTTTCTGAGGCTTTCTAAAAGGTACCCCAGGGCTTCCCTGGTGGGGCAGTGGTTAAGAATCCTCCTGCCAATGCAGGGGACACGGGTTTGAGCCCTGATCTGGGAAGGTCCCACATGCTGCGGAGCAACTAAGCCCGTGCACCACAACTACTGAGCCTGCGCTCTAGAGTCTGCGAGCCACAACTACTGAGCCCATGTGCCACAACTACTGAAGCCCACTCACCTAGAGCCCGTGCTCCGCAACAGGAGACGCCACCTCAATGAGAAGCCCACACGCCGCAACGAAGAGTAGGCCCCGCTCGCTGCAACTAGAGAAAGACCAGGCATAGCAATGAAGGCTCAACACAGCCAAAAATAAATATAAATAAAATAAATTAATTTAAAAAGAAAAGCCGGAAGAAACGCCAGGTCATTAAAAAAAAACAAGGTACCTCAAATACCAGGCTGAAAACCGTGGTCCTACCAGGGAGCTGATGGGAAAGGCAGAGAATTGATGGAAGCTTCACAAAGCAGGGACCATTGTATGTATTTACCATTGACTCCTGGAGCTCAGCACAGGGCCTGGCACATAGTACATGTTGAATGAATGAATGAATGAACACCTAGATCACCTGTAGAGTTAGACCCTGGAGGTTTGGAGGTGGGTGGGTAACCTGAACATGCTTGATTGGCTTATCATCTACACCAGAGAATCTTAGATTAATGCAATGTCAAAATATCAAAGGGGAGTAATTTTCATCCAAACAAAAAGAGTAAAAACTTAGATTCACCACGTAGACATTTGGCCTAGAAAAGAAATTCTAGTCCTAGTGAAACCAGGAGACCTAACTCTAAGAATCTGTAACAATAACAGCCATAGGGGATGTATGTATATGTATAGCTGATTCACTTTGTTATAAAGCAGAAACTAACACACCATTGTAAAGCAATTATACTCCAATAAAGATGTTAAAAAAATTAATTGTAAAAAAATAAATGAAATAACAGCCACAATTCAATACAATTCTTTACACCTGATAAAATGCATCCACAGCCATGAACTCATGGGAAGCCTCATAAATACTGTGAGGTCGACAAGGCAAGCTCCATTCTCCCCATTTTACAGAAAAGGATACAGAGGGCCCAAGAGGTGAAGTGGATCCCCCAAGGTCACACAGCTAGAAGATTCCCAGAACCAGGCCCAGAGGTCAAGGCTGATTTTGAAATCAGTGAGGGTCTATCCCTTCCCCTAGCCTGTGGCTCTGGGTTGAGAACATAATATCAACAAAGTACCAATTTCTAGAATTAAACTCATTTTTTTTTAAAATGTTATTCCAACTTGCATCTTACCTAAGAAAAGTGATCTAAAGTATGTATGTAGTTCAAATACAAAGTAGTTTTAATTTTGTAAAGTTTATGAAATAAAGTACCCTGGGTGCATGCCCCGCAAACGAGATTAGATTTACACAGAACCAAGAGACAGGAGCTGGGAGACCCTCTCTTATTACGTGACCTCTGGCAAGTCAATTCCTCACTCGGAGTTTATTCTCAGTTGTTACCACAGGGTGGGATCAGACATTCTCCGGAGTCTCCTTACTCAAAGAAAAATGCTATAATCAATTATCTCCAGGCATTAGGCCAACATTTTCACAATCTCCCAATAACCCATTCTGTAAGCATAAGGGGGAGACAAAGGCATCGGGGGTTCACTTGAAGGAGGCTAGGGTGATGTCCCTCCAGGCAGCCTCTGGATTTGAGCATCCGGCCAAAGAGATCTGGGGGATTGGGCAAGGCGGGTTGGGTGCAGCTGAGTCCCTGCAGGCACCCATGAGCCGGGACATGTCATAAACCTCTCAGATGCAGATGCAAGCGACCTGTTCTTCCCCACCCATCACTCTGCAAGGACTCTGACCTTGGACAACATCTCTCTCTTCATCTTCAGAAAGCGGTAAGTAAGGTGATTATGAGCCATTGACATAATAATAATGAGCTTGGAATGGAGTGCCACAGGCAGCAGTAAGGGAAGCCAGGTGGCAAATCTTCACCCAGACTCCTCTGGGCAGCGGGTGACGGTCCTCTGCACACAACCTCTGCAGATCCACCTGGCTGAGAGGGGCAGAAAGGAAGCAGGCCGGGAGCTGGGCTGCTGGGAATTTCCAAACCAGAGCCTGTGCACCGGGAAGGAAGCGTTTGACAGAACTTCTCAGGGGTTTGCTCTGAATAGTAATGAGTGGCATGCCGAAGTCAGGATTTGTATTTCTTATTTTTCAAAAGCCATATTGATGGGAGCGAGCTCACAATACAAACAGTGGTGATTGCAATCACTTGCCGTTCCCATGGCAACAGACCAGATTAAAAGGGCAAACAACGGAGCTGAAACTCTCTTCAGATTACTCTTCCGATTTTAATTGCCAGGCATCACGCTAACACATGGAGTCCCCGGCTCACTGTTTAACAGAATGAAAACCTCTCCTCAGTAACTGACTGGGGACCCTCCAGGCCAACCACCCTGGCCCTCATTACTCCCATCCAGGGCATAAAGCCCAACAAAAGTCATCTGGTTGGGGCTTCCCTGGTGGCGCAGCGGTTGAGAATCTGCCTGCTAATGCAGGGGACACGGGTTCAAGCCCTGGTCTGGGAGGATCCCACATGCCGCGGAGCAACTAGGTCTGTGAGCCACAACTACTGAGCCTGCACGTCTGGAGCCTGTGCTCCGCAACAAGAGAGGCCGTGATAGTGAGAGGCCTGCGCACTGCGATGAAGAGTGGCCCCCGCTTGCCACAACTAGAGAAAGCCCTTGCACAGAAACGAAGAACCAACACAGTAAAAATTAATTAATTAATTAATAAACTCCTACCCCCAACATCTAAAAAAAAAAGTCATCTGGTAGCTTCTTGATTACCTCCAGTGATGGGGAGCTCATTCCACCACTGGCTGGATATGGTGCCCTTTATTGGGCACCCTCTTAGCAGCCAAAGGCCTGGGCTCAGGCCATTGAAACAAGTATGAAAACAACAGTCGACAACAGCATCAATTTTAATCAAAGCCAACATTACACACTGTGCTCATCACTCCTTATTTGTGACCCCTCTAATCCTCACAGCGGTCTGCAATGAGCATTATTATCATCCCTACTTTGCGGATACGGAGACTATGGCTTGGGGAGATGAAGGCCAAGGTCACACAGCTAGAAGTAGCAAAGCCAAGACTGAAACTCAGACCCATCTGACCCCAGAGACCATGCCTTTACCCCCACTGTGCCCCGGAAGGAAGGAATCAGCTGGATTTGGAGACAGCTGCCTGGTAGGGGTAGGCAGGGCTGAGAAAGTGAGGACTCAGGGACAGCTGGGGTAGAAGGCACCAGCCCCACTTGCACTGCCAAGCTGCTGTCTCTGAGCCCCAGGCGCCCCCTGAGAGAGGAACGCGGTCCTGGGGCTGCGGGCTCAGCCGTCTCTCTGGCTGTGGTGTCGTGACTGTTGCATTCTTTGGGATTTGGTCTGTGGTTTCCAGGGCTCCACCTTTGCCTATCTCCAGCTTCCTTCTCCCCTGGCCCTGTGTTCCCTCCTCACACAGCTGGCCAGCATTTGATCGGCCTGGTTCAAAGCAATCTCTGCAGGCCCAGGGAGAAGCAGATTTTTGGGGAAAAAAACAACACTGAAATAAAACAATAATGAATTCACAAAGAAAATGACAATTAAATAAGCCACCCCGGGGCATCTGGTGTTGAGCCACAGATAAACAAGGTCTGTTCCCAAACTCAGGCATTCCATCATTGATTTACCTCTCAGCTGTTTATTGTGTACCTACTATGTGCCGGGCACTGCTCGAGGTGCTGGAGATTCAAAACGGTTGAGACCTAGGTCATCCAGAGAGAGATCAGGGTGGGGAGAGCTGGCAGGCATGGCCACAAACCACAGAGAGCAAGGTAAAAAGAGACAAATGCGGGCTTCCCTTGTGGCGCAGTGGTTAAGAATCCGCCTGCCAATGCAGGGGATACGGGTTCGAGCCCTGGTCTGGGAAGATCCCACATGCCGTGGAGCAATTAAGCCCGTGCACCACAACTACTGAGCCTGTGCTCTAGGGCCCACGAGTCACAACTACTGAAGCCCGCATGCCGCAACTACTGAAGCCCACGCGCCTAGAGCCCGTGCTTCACAACAAGAGGAGCCGTTGCAATGAGAAGCCCGCGCACCGCAACGAAGAGTAGCCCCCGCTCACCACAACTAGAGAAAGCCAGTGCGCAGCAACAAAGACCCAACACAGCCAAAAATAAATAAATAAAATTAATTAATTAACTAAAAGAGACAAACGCTACAAGATGGCATGGGCCATTGCCACTGATGCTGAGAGAGAAGAGAGGCTGCTCTCCTGGAAGACCCTGGAAGGCCTCTTGGAGGAGAGGGTCTTTTCAGTCATTCATTCGCTCCATCATTGAAGCAATGTTTCCTGGGTCCCCAAAGACCCTCTGCTAGGGTCTGGGGATAAGAGGATGGGCACTAGACCCATCCCTGAAGATGGAACCAGAGTTTAGCAAAAAAGAAGACAGCAGATGATTAAACTATCAAAAAGTACCCCGAAGGATGAAAAGAGGGCTCTAGGAATGAGTAAAACATTACACTGTTCAGGTGAAGCTTCCTAAAGGGAGTGACATTTGGGCTGAGGTCAGAATGATGAGTGGGCACTAGAAGGATGGGGTGAAGGAGGCTGATCAGTGGGGCCTCAGCTAGAAACACATGGTCCTCTCACTGGAACAATGCAGCAGCCTGTGATGAGAGCACCCATTTACAAAAGTGTGGGCAGGGTTAAGGGAAATCAAGAGGTAGAGAGAGAGTGGTACCCAGGGCTGGTAACAGTGAGAGGCCTATCTCTGGACCTGAAGGGGAGGAAACAGTCACCAGCATCTGGAGAGAATAACTGCAGAGAGGGCATCATGATAGGACCTGCCACCTTCAGCCACGACACAACCAACCCCCTGACCTCACTCTTTTCCTACCATTTGATCTCCTGCCAAGGCCTCCCACTGGCCAAACCCAAGCACAAGCCAGAAAGCAAGGGATCCTCTTGATTTGGCCCCTGTGGTCAACCTCCGAGGGCATGGAGAGAACTAGACAAGGGCCAGAGTGGATCCAAAGGGACAATGGGAACATCTTATCTTTTAAAAGAATCACTCCAAACGCTGTGTTGAAATAGATTGTCAGAGAACAACGGTGGAAGCAGAGAGACCAATTACGGGGCATACTGTAAGAATCTGACTGGGAGGAGCTAAAGGTGGCTCGGACAGGACACTGGCAGACAGAGGTGGTGAGAAACAGATTCTGCGTGTATTTTGCAGGTACAGGTGACAGAATTTGCTGAGATTGGATGTGGAGTTTGAGAGACAGAGGAGCATCAGAAGGGGTCCAAAGTTCTTAGCCTGAGCTATTGGAAGGATGGAGTGTCTGCTCACCAGGACAGGGGAGAATACAGGTGAATGTAGGGGGAAGGGAGCGGAGGAGGAGAGATAAGAGGTTGTGTTTTAGACACATTAAGGTTGAGAGTTTATTGGACGTCCAAGTGGAGATGTTGAGAAAGTGACTGGATATAGAGGTCTGAAGTTCAAGGTAGAGGTCTGGGCTAGGGACAGGAATGTGACAGTCATCAGTATATTCCTGATGGTCAAAGCCATGGGGACCAGATGAGATTCAACAAAATACAATGAAAGCAAAAAGCCAATCAAGGACGTGAAAGGAAGCATCATCAGGTCATACCTCTGGCTTGGCAGTGAAAACATTTATACAGTCATAATAATACAAACACAAAGCACTGACTTAGCCAAAATTGTGATTTAACTGTGTTGGGAAGCTGGAAGAAGTAAAGAAAGAGCTGGCAAGTGGGATCTACAAGCGCTTAAGCCTCGGACAAGGATAACGTCTGAAATCTAGAAATTCAGACTTGATCATAAAAGGTATCCCTGGTCCAGAGTAGTCTGGGAATTGCCCTAAAAGGAGTGCCATTCTCCCTCCCCACAGCAGCCCTGTTCAGACGCTTGTCTGGCCAGAGCCTGGGGAAGGAAGGGCAGGAGAGCTCCAACTGAATGAACGGCACATTTCTGGAAAAGGGACTGCGTATGCCCAGTAATCACTCAACAAAGGCAGCTTTCAGCATCCGTGTCAAGATGCTGTGTTTGTTCAATAACCTGATACCACTATTGGACACGTAGCTTAAGTAATTAAACTGGAATGAAGGTTTGAGTAGGCGTGATTGCCAGGAAGTTCATTCCTGAAAGCAGCACAGTTTCCGCCCCCCCCACCCCCACAGCTGGTAATTTGGTGCCTTTTTCAATGCTTGAGCCAACAAACAATGGGGGGAGGGGGGACTTCAGAACTATCTGATACAAAACGTTATTATGAACTGGACTCTCATGAAGATGAAAGGATGATGTGTGGTTTCAGGTTTTATTATTTTAAACCATTTGTTGGATGGTTCTTTTTTCCCTTGGAAGACAGGAGGCTGTGACTCAGTAAGCCCACAGCTATAATGAACAAGCGACAGATAACTCAATTCCTTCAGATCTGTCTTCCAGCTTCACGTGTCTCTTTAGATCGTTTGTGTTTTATTTAGTAATTTCACTTTTTCTTTACTCAAAACCAGGGTGGGTGTTTCTTTCCTGAGAAGATTTTAATGCAGCAGCTGAAGGTTGCAGGAAAAAAAAAACAAAAAAAAAAAACAACCCACTGGTGAAAGATGCTGCATTAAAGTAAGATTGAAGCCAAAATTGAAAATTGAGAGCTAATCTTTGCTTATCTTTCGAATGGAAGTATTTTTAAATTGGCAATTTTAAAAAGAATAGGGCTTCCCTGGTGGCGCAGTGGTTGAGAATCCGCCTGCCAGTGCAGGGGACACGGGTTCGAGCCCTGGTCCAGGAAGATGCCACAGAGTAACTAAGCCCGTGCGCCACCACTACTGAGCCTACACTCTAGAGCCCGCTACCCACAACTACCGAGCCCTCACACCACAACTACTGAAGCCCGCATGCCTAGAGCTCATTCTCTGCAACAAGAGAAGCCACAGCAATGAGAAGCCCGTGCACCGCAACAAAGAGTAGACCCCACTCACTGCAACTAGAGACAGCCTGCACGTAGCAACGAAGACCCAATGCAGCCAAAAAATAATAAATAAATAAATAAAATAAAAAAGAATAAAATTGGTTGGAATACTACAGTGCAAGTTGGGCAGTATCATTATAATTCTAATTAGATGCATTCCCCTGTTTGAGATTTACTCACAGAACCATCTCAGTTTTAGCGGGAAGAAATCCTTACTGACAAATCTGATTATGACCGTGGAATTTTACTTGCCTTGTGGTGGGCTACAACGACAAGCCCCATAAAATGTGGACTTGGAGACGAAGACATAGTCATCCTTCCTTGCTAGTGACTTGAACTCTTGTGCTCAGAACACAATGGAATTTACTGAGAGATATTAAGTATCTGTGCTTTCTGTTTCTTTATTTCAAAGATAACCAGGAATTAATTTTTCACAATATTGAGGAACCATCTGGATTTGCAGCTAGAGGCAGTGTTATCAGCTCTCCCATAACTTCATCTCCATCCTAGGAGAATGGGTCCTCCATTTGGAATTTTACTGGCTTTGCTGATCCCATTCTTGGCAGTGTGGGTAGGGATAGATGGATTCCCCAGAAAGTGTCAGTACTGAATAGTTTGAAAGTCAGGAATCTCATACCTAATGGGTAAAATATTTTACAGAAGGCAACTGAGAAGCGGAAGGCCAAGGATAAAGAAAGAGAAGGGAAGGATGTGAGGAAAAGGCAAAGAGACGGCAAGTGAGGAGAAGCATCCTGGTTACATGGTCCACGAAGCATGCGGCTTCAGTGACACCTGGGCACCATCATTCGGCAGATAGGAAGGCGATCATGCAAGGGTTTTAGGTGCCAAGCTCAGAAGCGGTGTGCATCACCTCCACCCCCATTCCGCTGGCCAGAGCTCAGGCGCATGGACCCATCTAACTGCAGGCGGAACTGGGAAGCAGGCCAGTCGTGTGTCCAGGGATAGAAGGAAAAGGCTTTGGTGACCACCCATCTGGTCTGTCACAAGACTCCTTCTATCATAGTTCTAGGCTCTCAAGCCGCTTCTAACTCTCCCCAGGAATAACCAAGTTACTCATCCTGAAAGATGGGGGCTCCTCACGAAGGGAAGAAAGCAGTGAAGTGGCACTCTGATGATCCCCGGCTCTAAATCCCCAGCTAACCTGCCGATCCCACGCCAGCAGCCTTCCTGGGAAGCTGGCTTCTGCACACCGCCAGAAATCGGTTCCCACTGAGGGCAGCTGTTCTTAAATTAACCAAAACAAGGCACAGAGGGGAAGGAGCATTTGGAGAGACAGCTGATGGCTTCACTGAATCAGAGGAAGCCTCTCTGCTGCCACTACCCCATTGCCAAGCTTCCCCTCCAGGTGGGCCAAAGAATGTTTTTCATGTTCCTTCCCCACATCTGAACTCAGGGCCATTGACAAGCCCCGGACGGAGATGAGGCCTTCTGATGCCAGCCCCAGGAGCTGACAGGGCAGCCGTGAGGGGCCAGCCAGAGATGCAAAGTCCCAGGAAAGGAAAAGGCATTTCTAAGAGACACATGCAACGCAGTCAGCAGGATGAATACAAAGTTTTGAGATTGGTGTCACTCTTCTTCCGAAGAATTCCCCAGAGGGGTCCTGAAAAGTAGCTGTGAAAGAACTGAAGATTCAGTGTTGGCCGTCTGCAATATTTATTACAAAAAAGGGATGTCCGTGAAAGGCTGCACCATTCACATTGGCACAAAACATGCAGCAGTCTCCCCGAGGCTGGGTATCCCTCACTACCACACTGGCAGGAGCTGTCAGGGCTACAGGATGGCTGTGAAAATTCACTCTCACCTAGAGCCAGGCAGTGGGGGTCCTGCCAAAATACAGAGGGCACCTGAACAAAGGGCTTTCTGAAGGCAAACGTAAGGCTGGGACTGCTAGGGTGCGGCCGCAGTGCGTGTAGGGGTGACCCTGAGGTGACAGCATGCAGAGTGATCGTAATAATAAAAGCCGCCGACATGGTCACTCACTGTCATGGCCAACGAGTACATTTCTAAGTAATTCAGAATGCTCATTAACAAATTCAGGCCTCCCAACTACCATATAAGGTAGCCACAATCATCACCTCCATTGTACAAGTGAGGAAACTACGGCTCAGAGAGGTTAAGTAACTTGCACAACATCACACAGCTGGTAAATGGTCACACCGGGTTAGGAATCCAAGCCTGTCCAATTCCAGAGCCCTTGCTCTTAACCGTCATTCTATGCTGACCTCTGATGTGGCCCTGGAGATAGCAGGACGGGTGTCACTGAGATGATCTCTGAAGGACCCCAGGGAATCATTACAGCAAGTGGACAGTAATGGTCAGCTTTACTTGGACAACCAAACTGAGAGCAGCAATGTCCCAATGTTCCAATGCAAGGGGACAGCCAAGAGGACCACCGAGGAACAGCCACTTGTATTTTACGAAAATCACTACCATGTCAGCAGTCAGAGAGTGAATGCCTAATGGATGGAAAAATTCCAGTCCAGGCTATAAGAGTCAGTGACAGCAGGAGGGAGAGCTCTGCTCTGGGGTCAGAGTTAGTTCCGGTTCAAATCCCAGTTCTGCCGTGACCTACCCATGCAACCTTGGACAAGTTACGTAACCCCCCTCCAGCCCCCAAATTCCTCAAAGATAAAATGGGCCTTTGGGGAGGAAGGGGGAGAGTGAAAAATCCACCTCAAAGATTGTTGGAAAGACTACATTAACTGGGTAGGTGTAACAGCCAAGCTTCAGCAGGAATCTGAATAGCAGGGGTCCAATAGCACCGTCGCTTTGGGTAATTTGAGGGAAGTTTTGAAAGGGGTCTTTATAAAAGCGAGGGCAGGATACAGTGAAACCACGTGTAACAGTGCAGTGCCCCAGACCAGGAAAAGCCACGCCCCATTAGTACTCTAGGAAGCAGGGGAGGGTGTGGCAACCAGAACTCTGACATAAAGTATGGTCAGCAGAATAACAGTCCCCCAAAGATGTCCAGGTCCTAATAAATCCCAAAGCCTGGGAATGAGTTACCCTACACGGAAAAAGGGGACTTTGCAAATGTGATCTTGAGGTGGGGAGATGATCCAGAGTGATTGGGGTGGGCCCAGTGTAATCACAAAGGTCCTTATAAGAGAGAGAAGAGAATCGGAGAAGATGTGATGACGGAAGCAGGGATGGAGGGCTGTGGAGCCACGAGCCAAGGAAGGCAGGCAGGCGGAGAAGCCGGAAGACGGAAGGAAGGAATTCTGCCCCCAGAGCTTCCGGAAGGCACACAATCCTGCTGACACCTTGCCTTTAGTTCCCTGAGACTCATTTCAGACCTCTGACCTCGAGAACTGTAAGATTTGTGTCGTTTTAAGCCACCAGATGTGTGGCGATTTCCTACAGCAGCCGTGGGCGACTAATACAGTGGGGGATGGGTGCAGAGGCCGTGGGCGACTAATACAGTGGGGGATGAGTGCAGAGGGCTGCCCTGAAGAAGGTGCGACCTTTAATCAGCCAGGCCAGGAGATCCCCGCAGAAAGCAGAGGAAACAAAACCCTGACCTCACTCTCCTCTGGAGAAGAAGTTGCCAAGAACCCAACTGAAGCCAGAGGGAGCCACGTCCATACAGATCAGCTTCTGGGGCGGAGCGCAGGCAGCAGAGGTGGGGACAGACCGGAAAAGACAGAGAGGTTCTGCGGCGCCACAGGGAGACCTGGAGAAAATCGATGTCGGCTCACACACTGTACAAGAGGCGGGGGCCGCGCCTGAGTCCTGAGATAGAGCAGGACGCCTGCAGTGCGGTGGGAAAATGAGACTCACCCTTAACCCTCAGATCAGAACCCCAGCAAGACAGACTCGGATCTGGGGCATGGAGGTTGGAAATCCTTCCAGAGCTTGCTGCGGGGGGTGGGGGGGTGGGGGGGATGCCTTGAATGATCTAATAGGAGCCAGTCTGCAGAGGCGATCAACTCAGAGGCCACCACCCCTCCTCCTGTCTTAACCACCAATCCCAGCCCTGGCTATGCACCCCACACACACCACACCCTTCAAGGATGAGATTGTGCTGGTTGGAGAAGAAAGCCCAAGGTCCCAGGCATCGGCTGCCCCTCCTAGCTTGGCTCTGGCCAACTGCTACTGCCCATAGTACCAGCTGGGGACATGCTCAGGCCCTGCCCTCAGAAACTAACATTCACAGGCCAACTTAGCTGAAACATGCAGCCTGGCCCTGGCCAAGAAGGCAACTGTGCAGATTAAGAAAAGCTACACTTTCCTTAAGACATTTTCCTGCCATCTACTGGGGATCTCCAATAACTGCACATAGCCAAGATGACAGTGAGGAAAACAGGGGCCCCCTGGAATTGTGCAATGCACAACCTGCACAACTGTAAGTGGCAGCCCCTCAGCCTGTCATAGAGCCCTCCCAGCCCCCACCGAAATTACCATCGGTGCCCCCGGCCAAAACCTCCCGGAACACGCCTCTAGATGAAGGCACTGGGCTGTGCACTGTTGCAGTGAGAGAACGCAGGGGAGAATATACTGTTGGGTCATGTTTCTATGAAGCTCAAGAATGGGTAAAATGAATTTACGGTGTCCAGGGTCAGAACAGGAGGGGGTGTATATTCACTGTCAATACAGTAGCCACTATGCCCTGTGATGACTGAGCACCTGGAGTTCAGCTGGTCTGAACTGGGACGTGCTGGACGCATCAACTATACTTCAAAGACTTAGTGTGAGAATCAGAGTGCAAAGTGTCTCATGAATGGTAATATGATAACATCCTTGACAGACTGGGTTAAAATTAACGCCACCTATTTCCTTTTTTATTTTTTTTAAGATGGCTACTAGAAAATCCTAAGCTACCTTTGTGACCGGTACTATCTTCCTATTGGACAGAGCTACCCTCACCCCTTCCTGCCTGCGCCCAGAGGGGAAGGGAAGCCTGTGCCTCGGACTCAAGGTCATTCTGCACCAGACCTCAGTGAACTGGGCATTTGTCTGCCGGCTGATCCCATCCAACTCTTCCTTTAGGAGGGCCTAGTTAAGGCGTTTTGACAGCTTCTGCAGAAGGTCTGACTTATTATTAGGGTGCATGGGTGTTGCACACGGGGAATCAGATCTTAAAAATTCTCTCTTCTTCCTCCTTTTTTCTCCCTCTTCCTCTCCCTCTTATCTTCCTACTCTTCCTTTCTCCCCCTCTCTCTCCTCTCTATACATCTGTCTCATGCCTCTCTCCCTCACCAACTTGCTTCCCTACTTCTCAGGCCACAAGGGGGGCAACAGGCTGCCAACTGGTCCCCAGTTATACTGCTTACCTGTAACCACCTGGAGAGAGATCCCTCTGCCTCTGTCTCTGGGTGTCTCTCTCCTAACTCATCAAGGAGCTGGCAGTCTGGTTGTGGTCGCAGCCCGCCCTGGGCAACCAGCTCTGCAGAACGTAGGTCTCCGTCCTTCCTTCCTAATGCAGGCTGGGGAGGTGAGACCCACGGGCAGCCCCAGCTGGGGGCTGGGATAGCTGAGCCTGTCAGCCAGGAGGCAGGCAAACCAGGGGCCTCGTAAGACATTCAGAAGAACAGAGCGTGGGTGGAGGTTTAAAAAGGGGCGGGGGGGGGGATCCCATCATGCCACCAAAGAGTAGAGAAAAAAAAAATTGGTGACACAGAAGGAAAATGCTGGCATGCAAACAGAGCCACAGATTGTAAGTGGACTGGTGGAGAAAACGCTGGCCACACATTTCATCCCAGCCCTGGATCTGTCATAAGCTCACTGTTGTGACTTTGGACGTGTCCCTTCTCATCTCTGGCCCTCAGTTTCTCCATCTGCAAAATAGGCTGTTGGATACTTTCTGAGGGTCCTCACACATGTAGGAATCAAGACGTGTTTTTCATAAAGAAATGGACTATGTTGGGTCATGACCAGCAGGTATTTCTGAACCCGTGGTATGGGGCAGGCATTATTCTAGCTACGGGGGCCGTGGCAGAGAACGAAGCGGAAGAAATTCTCTGCCCTCCAGAGACTGTCACACTCAGTAAAAGCTTCCAGCCTCAAGACTGCTGAGGAGAGACAAATGCTCCATTACATCTTCAAATGATATTTTTATTGGAGGCAGGAGGAAAGGCGAGATTCTTCGTTCGTCGGATTCTCACGCTAATGAGAATACCTGAAGTAATGGAGCCATTGTAATTAGGCCAGGAACTCTGCACACGTGAAATGGCCATACAGAAGCATGGGGCCGTACCTAACCTGTCCTTGAAAGCCCTGAGAGGGAGGGATGGGGGAGAAGGCTGTGCGGGGGTGGGGCAGCCTCCCCAAAAACAGCAGGTACTTGGAGGCCGCCACGGTGGTCCCTCATTCGCAGGCCAATCAATCAAGGTGAAGTTCAAGACAGAGTCTCTGGTACAAGACATGGGAAACCCAGGGAGGAGGAGGGAAAAGCAGGCAACCAGAGGGTGGCTATCCGAGGACTCAAACCTGGGCTGCCTGGCCGTCATCACGCAGACAGTGGTCGCGGGGAAGCCAGGGCTCCAGCACTTTCCATGAAGCATCTATTATTCAGGGGAAATCAGGAGCCAGGGAACGCCCAGGTGGCCCCTCACTCCCCAGCTCTCTCTACTCTCACCTGCTGCCCGGACCCCCTAGGAGCAATAGCCTTGCAGGAAATTAAAAGAAATGCCAGCCCCGCTCTTTAGTCTGGGTTATCCTCACCACTGCCACTTACTGAGTCCAGCTGTGTGACCCGGGCAAGCAGCATCCTCCCCAGAGCTGAGGCTCGTCTGCCACGTGGCACCTACGCTGCCCAACGTGAAGCAAGGGAAAAGGCACTCAAAGAGGGGCGCTGATTCGTCCCCGGGCTCACGCCAAGCCTCCAGCGGAGCCCGCGCTAGTGAAGGTTGAACTGTTGGCTAAACGCATCTGACTGAGGTTGCCTGGCCATGTCTCATGGACGAGGAGGTGGTTTGGCCTGGGACAAGCAGTAACTGGGCACGCGCTATAGCCCTCTGCCATGCCATCAGCTTCGGGACACGCACCAAACCCTTAGGTGCCCCTTCTAGCTGAGCCCCTCTCATGGCGAGGGTTCTGCCACTGAAGGGGTCCTCACCTCCTGAGAGGGGGCCCTGCCCGGTGGGGCAGTAAAATGCTGACTCTAGTCCCCATTCATCTGGGTCGGAATTCAAATCCCACCCCTGCCCCTGACTAGCTGGGTGACACTGCACAGGCTTCTCTACCTCTCAGCTTCCCTCCTCTCCTTCCATTCTGGAGGAGACGTGACGCCTGTTCAGCAGCATCTGGGCAGAGAACAGGGGGCCCAGTTGAAGGTGCCACTGCAGAGAGCTGCATGAAGGTGCAGGTGGGGTTGGGGGAACCAGCAAAGAATGAGGGGCACCTTAGGGGACGGGTGGGGCTGAAGGACCAGGGGAGGGGCTGCTGCTCTAGGGAGCAGTGAGAGCTGTGGCCTAGAAGGGCTCCCTGACCCCAGCTGTGACCACAGAACAAAGAGCATAGACACAGCAAAACCACAACCCAGCCAGAAGGGAGTGGGAGAAACAGAGACCCAGCCTCACTCTCCTCCCACACAGATCTCCTGCTGGTACCTCCTGTTGGCCAAACCCAACTGGAAGCTGGAGGGCCAGGGAGCTTGGACACATCACCATGTTGAGCCTCTCAGGGGACAGAGCAGGCCAGAGAACAGATCTGGGGACAAAAAGAAACCAGCTGGCTGTGGTAGGCTCTATAATGGCCCCCAAAGGTGCCCACATTCTAATCTCCAGAACCTGTGAATAGGTTACCTTTGTGGTAGCAGGGACTTTGCACGTGTGCTTAAGGGTCTGGAGATGGGGAGATCATCTTGCATTATCCAGGTGGGCCCAATGTATCCACAAGGGTGCTTGTAAGAGGGAGGCAAGGGGGTCACCACAGAGGGGATGTGATGACGGAAGGAGAGGAACACAGACGCAGTGGAAGATGCTGCTCCGCTGGCTTTGGAGACAGAGGATGGGGCCACAAGCCAAGGCATGCAAGGGCTTCTAGAAGCTGGAATAAGTAAGGAAACAGATTCTCTCCTGGAGCCTCCAAAAAGAAAACAAGCCTAGTGACCCATTTGGGGACTTCTGACCTCCAGAATTGTAATGGAATAAATTTGTGCTGTTTTAAGCCATTACGTTTGTGGTAATTAGCTACAGCAACACTAGAAGCCTAATGCACCTGCACAGTACCCAAGGGGGTCCCTCTGCCTGGTCCCCAGCCCCCTGCCACCCTCCCAAATCACTCTCTGGTGTTGCGTCATGTAAACCCCACTAGACAGAGGTCAGGAGGGTGACTCAGACGTGGGAACAAATGCCTTGGTTAAGCAGTAATGATTCTCAGAGGGGGCAGGCCAGAGAGGGAGTCATAGGGAAGAACAATTGGTACTAGATGTTTCTTTCACTTTAACCTTTGTGTTCTATTGCCTTTGCTCCCAGCTAAGAATGTTGCCTATAGCCTGAAATATACAGGATAGCCCATTCTCAAGGCTCTGACCCTTAAGGGTATAACACTTTTCCATTCATATAGAAATAAAAAGTTGCAGAACAGAGAATAACACTCATCTGGTTGGAGGTTTACAGGAACACGGCAACCTGACCTAAGGAGACAGCTGGAACAACAGAGGGTTCTGGCAGCAAGAAGTTTGCAGCGAGCAAGTACACCCCTCCGTCACCTTGCCTTTAAAAATGCTTTGCTGAAACCCTTTGGGGAGTTTGGGGTTTTTTGGGAGGATGAGCCACCCGACTCCTTCCACGGCTCTGCAATAAATCTTTCTCTGCTCCAAACTCCAACGTTTCGGTTTGTTTGGCCTCCCTGTGTGTCGGGCACAAGAACTCATCCAGTAACGGGCTGTGAGGCCCACACGAGCCCCGCTCACGTTTACCCCTCCAACTGCTCCCAAACTAAGCCTATAACATGCTCTGGGTTGCTCTCTAATAGAAGTTTCATATTTTTCTCCTTTCGTTTTTTCAAAAAACATCATACCCGTGTATGGACTGTCTGGTGAGAAAGGCCCAGCCCAGAATCCTGGAAACCTGGATGCTAATCTCCGTCTACACCAGCTTTGGAGTGGCATCTAGAAGGTTACTGGCATTCTCTGAGCCTCAGTTTCCCCATCTGTACAAGGGGATGAGACTGAGGCCCTAGTCGGCTGGCATGCTGATTCCAGGGTTCTAAACACCTCCCGCCTGTTGCCAGTCAGCCTGACCCTGTAGGAGTAGGGGCGGTCAGGGCCCCTGGGGAGCCGCCACCTCCAGAGCCCCAAGTTTTCCCGGCCAAGTCCAGCTCCTGGACCGGGAACTACAATCTGCTTGTTCTCTGCTGCCCCCTGCTGGCCTCTCAAAAACAAAGGCTTCCAGCTAGATCCCTTGGAAACAGTCAAAAGGGACCCTCAGGAGTTGCCCCTGCTACTTCCTGCATGCACCGGCCTAGACATGGCCAGCCAAGACCTCCTTGGAGACACAAGGAAGCCAGTGCAAGGACCAGAGGCCTGGCTGGAGAGGCTGCCTGCTATGGGGCCCGGAGTCAGCTCTCCCCATCTCTGCATTCCACCTCCCCAGGCACTAGTGAGATGAAGTATGAGATGCCGTGAATTCTGAAAAGTGGTGATGTTGTCCCATTCGCTGCCTTTGGAGGACAGTAACAAGAGGATGGTGTGTCCCTGCTCTCTCTCTCTCTCTCTCTCTCTCACGCACACACACACACGAATTCACACAAGAGAAGCACACAAAAAGCGTGCTTGACAAGGCAAAAATTAGCAGGAGGGAGTCCACTGAGAAGACCAAGAGAGCTGGACCAGGAAAGCAAAGAGAGACCATGCAAAAACCATGATTAAGAAGCTGAGGGTATGTCAAAGGCACGTTATGATTTGTGTCCCCCATTTAAAAAGAAAAGACAGGCAATTAGAAATGCTGGGTGCAGACGAGGCTGGGGGAAAGCTGGCCTAGAAAGTCATGAACCAAAATGTGGCTTGATTTTAATCCACTGTTTGCCATGTGAGAAAGAATTCCCAGGGCTTTTGTAACAGAAATGTCTCAAATGGCTGCTGCAGTTTGGTGGGGCGGGGGGGGGGGGGGTGTCTCCAGTTGTTTGAGTTCAACACCTCAACTACTAATGCCAGGGTGTCTCCCGCCACACTTCACGGGGGTCCTGGCCCCTACCCCTCTTTGTTCTTGGGTTTGCAAATGTCCTGGGGCATCAGGAGGGGAGCCTTCCACCCAGGATGCACTGGACAGGACCACACAGGGTCCTGGGATACAGTCAGGCATCAATCCCGCTGTGGGGACCACAAATGAAGTGAGATATTCACTGTCCCCAGGAAAAGGGGAAGTAGTGGGGACGCTGCACACACAATATGGACAGGGCAGTGGAGGCTGGGAAGCTTGCAGACCACAGTTCCTGTCCTCAAATAATGCCATTTGCCGGGCTCTTCATCTGATTCTGAGCTGCCCCTGAGACTCTGCCTGTCCAGACACCACCCAGGCCTTTCTTCAGGGCAGCCGGGAGCAGGTGAAGGTCCCCTCCACTCTCATCCCACAGCCTCCACCCTGCTCCTTCTCTAGCTCAGAGCCTTCTTTCCGGCCTCAGGACATTCCTCCCTTCCGTCTTCTGCAGGTCATAATGACCCCTTCCTTGGACTTCCTTTAAAATCTCCACCTGGTTCTCTGACAGCATACCTGGCAGCCCATCAGACACCGAGCCTGATTCAACCAAAAATTAACCCTCTTTCCTCCACGGTCGGAGGACTTAAACCTCAAATCTCCTAGTGCCACAAAAGGGAAGAAGAAGGCGGCGGGGGGGGGGGGGGGGGGGTGGGAATCCCATGTTAAAATAGACGCTGCCACTCCAGTCGCCAGGAACATCCTCATTCTGGTGGTCCAGGGGTCATGAATTTGGAACCACAGAAAATTGCAATCATACTACCCGGCCATATTCAGGTAAATGATGTCTATTGATTTTTTCAGATTTTAGAGTCAACCGATGAACAAAGCATAGAAGACTTCATTTTGGCGACAGACAGAACACAGACGTTAACAGCCAGGATGATGGGAGAGTAAAGGTACATCAAACCGGTTAGGGAGGAAGAAGTGGGAGACGAGAGGGGAGGTCCCAATGCTGCCACCCTCATCCTACACAAAAGAGAGTCCCTGCGGCCCAGCAGAGAGTTTTGGGTGAAGAATAAATACCAAGTTACAAAAATAACCAAGCAAAGAACCAGCAATGTAACTATCCGAAATTAGGAGAAGGGGAGGGAAGGAAGGGATCAGAAAGCATCAAAGCATTCAATTCTCACTTTTCATTGACGTGGGGTAAAAAGCAGAGTCCGCCTGCCGATGCAGGGGACACGGGTTCGTGCCCCGGTCCGGGAAGATCCCACATGCCGCGGAGCGGCTGGGCCCGTGAGCCATGGCCGCTGAACCTGCGCGTCCGGAGCCTGTGCTCCGCAACAGGAGAGGCCACAACAGTGAGAGGCCCGCGTACCGCAAAAAAAAAAACAAAAAAAACCCACACACGTGGGGAAGCTGATTTAAACATATGGAGATAGAGAAAACTACCAAAAGAGTAAAACACAGGGTCCATTAAAACTGCTAGCTCGGGGCTTCCCTGGTGGCGCAGTGGTAGAGTCCGCCTGCCGATGCAGGGGACACGGGTTCGTGCCCCGGTCCGGGAAGCTCCCACATGCCGCGGAGCGGCTGGGCCCGTGAGCCATGGCCGCTGAGCCTGCGCGTTGGGAGCCTGTGCTCCGCAGCGGAAGAGGCCGCGGCGGTGAGAGGCCTGCGTACCTCAAAAAAACAAAACAAGAAAAAAACCCGGCTACCTCTAGGCTAAGGGATGGGAGAGATAGGGCAGGAAACTTCATTTTTATCCATAAGCTCTTCTGTGCCCTTTGGGGTTTTGGGGGGTTTTTTTTGTTAACCCTGGCATGTATCGATAAAAAATGTTGCTTGCCACGTTAGCAAACAAAGGATGTTGCAGCCACCCACAATGTGCACCCTGAGAGGATTCAGGATGGAGAAAAGGAGGATGCTGAGTCTACATATAATAATTAAGGTGTATCTCAAAGGAATGTTTTCAAGGAGCCCAGACTCTCGCATCTTCCCGGACCGAGAAAAGTGCTAACCTCATTAACTTGAGATGTCTGATTTTCTTTCATTAATGGTAATCTTTTGAAGTTCCGACTATCTGGTCTTTGTTGCAAAAACTCCTATACATCCTGGCTCCTCCCTTACCTCTTCGGAGCAGTCCCTCAGGGCTATCTGAGAGGCTGTCTTCTGGGGCGGGAGTCCTCAGAAAGTCCGCTGAATAAAACATAATTCTCAACCTCTAGGTTGTGCATTACTTTTTCAGTCGACACATGAATTATTTTGACTTTTAAAATTAAAAGTTTAAAAAGTGACACTGCTGTCCGGCTCGGGCGGAAGGGTCAGTGTGCGGCGAAGGGGCGGCGGGCTGGGGCGGGTTGAGGGAGGGGCCAATGGAGGCGGGAGCCGGAGGCGGGAGGTCTGGCGCCTGCGCACTAGCGCAGCATGTTCCTGCAGCGCAGCCGCTCCTCCTCGCGTTTCTCCTCCATGCGGTTCTCCAGCAGACTCAGCTCCCTGCGCACCACCTTCCGCATGGACGGCTCCAGCTCCAGCACTTTCTCCAGGTCAGCCTTGGCCTCTGCCTCATTCCACACCTCGGCGTGAGCCCGGGCCCGCACGTAGTAGGCCTTCGCGATGCCTGCGGGGAAGACCCAGCTGGACCCGCCACCCAGACCCAGAGGCAGCACCGACCCCGCGCCCGGCGGGGCTTGACCAGCTTACACAACCCTTAACCTTGACCCTGAGCCTTAACCTCTCTGTACCTCCAGAGCCCGTCTCCTCCACTATAAAGTACGGACGATAATAATCGCAGTACCTACTTCCCGCCCTTCCGCGGACCCTTCCAAGGCCCTGCAACTTAATTTACATTCACAACTTTCTATTCTTTTCTTACAGAAGAGCCCCAAATGGTGCAAGCTCCAGGCCCAATCCCTGCACCTGTCCCTTATGGTCACTATAAGGATTAATTGAAATGATAGATGCAGAGAATTTAGCGTGTGACGCAGAGTAAGTGATCTTGTAACATTCCTCAAACATCGTCTTCACAAGTATCGCCATATCCGCGCATCACGGATGCTAGAATTTACTTAATATTGTTCTCTGTATTGATTGCCCCCGTTTTTAAAACCCGTTTACTGCTCCAGACAGGTTTGGTGAGCTGCTTATATTTTGCCCCAATGCACCTTAAAATAAAATACCTCCCACAATAAGCACAGCTCATCCATCATCTGTGATATCGTTATAGGCTTGGGAAAACCCTGCTGCGTGGAGGCGAGTTTTGATGCCCTGACAGGGTCAGAAGAGGCCACCCGAGGTCTGTGCACGTGACTCTGGGCCCCTGGGCGGGATTGGACACCCTCCCCCCCCCCAACCCCGGACCCGCTTCACGCCACCCACCTGGGTGGTGCCGGAGGATGTCACTGGTGTGCTCCAGCACCTCATAGTATTCCTCCTTCTTCAGCAGACACTGGCAGTAGTTCAGGATCAGGGTGTTGATCATCTTCTCCAGCTTCAGCCACTGCACCTCCCAGGGTTTCTCCTGCCCGGTGAAGAAAGGTCTGCTGCTGCCCTGCCCCCACCCCTCTCCCCCGCGGCCAGGGCCAGTGCAGGGCTGCTCCCCCTACATGCGCCCCACTTCCCAACCCCCTGGCGGGCAGCCTCCCACCTTGATCTGCAGGTTCCTCAGGCAGACGATGGCTTCCTGGTACTTGGTAGAAGCGTCCTCGTAGCGGCCCAGCTTGAAGAGCCGGTTTCCTTCTCCATGGAGAATGGGCACCGCCTGCATCTTCTCATCTTTACTCAGGTTCCAGGTCTCCCTCTGGTACTCGCTGGGGGCCTCCACCTGCCCCAAGAGCTGCAGGTCAGTAAGGCAGGGACCCCGAGTGCTCGAAGCCCAGCAGGGCAGTCCCTTTCCCTTGCAGGGTACCAGAGAAAGTGGACCCAGCACATCTTGCTGAAATCAGCTCTTCATTTTCCACAGTGAAGATTGTGGGCAGAATCATGCTTGCTGGCCAAACACATACAAACAGGGGAAGGAAGCAACAAGCCCCCCACCCAGGGCCTTACCCTAGATCAGAGCCTTTGTGCAAATTAAGAAAAGGTACTCCTTTGTCAACACACTTTACTTCTAATATTCAGAAAATTGCCATGATACTCGTTTCATTAGAACAGGACACTTTATTGCCATCTGTTGGAAAAACATTATTATAAAAGCACAAGTATATAATGTCTCTAATGAGCACCTTAGAGGGGATGCCCTCTTGCAGTGCACGAGCCGCACGGCTGTTCAAGCAGACCCCTTGGTGACACAGTTCTTATTTATTTGCACTCAGCCTTGTAACCCTCAGGCTGAGCCTCAGCCTTGGCCATTAGCTGAGTCCTGCCCTGGTTTGAGCCTCTCCCACCGCCCCCCAGACAAGGGCCATCAATCATTCTGGGGTCTGGGGGAGAGACTGTGGAAGGTTCCATGCAGCCTCTCCCACTATTGGAGAATGAGATCGGAACCCACAAACCATAGGGACTGGGGCTGAGGATGTAATTCTAGACTTTTGGGAAAAAATGGAAGTAGATAACCAATAGAAATAAAGAAGAAAATAAGAAAGAAGAAAATAACATTTTTAAAAATTAGTCCCAAAAGGGCTTTTCCCTTGGAAAAGGCAAAGTACCGTTTTTTGGGGGGGGAGGGGTCCAATTCCAGTTCCCTGTGGTGTATGAACCCTTTATCATTCTCTGAAGAGGAACTGGGTGATGTCCAGTGACCCGTGGGGCTGGGCTCCCCTTGATGCCCACTGACCCCTGTTGCTCTTTGATGCTGGGACAGTACCTACCCCACCTCCCATGCCCCAGGGTCACACCTGCAGCAGCTCTATTACGAAAATCAGTGGCTGCGGCTCCTTCTGCAGCTCATCCAGGTCCTCGTAGCCCAGCGTGTGGTAGGCGAACATGTTGGCCAACCCGCACGTGTGCACGTGCCACTCAGTGGGGTCCTTGCCCTCCGCCATCTGCCGCAGGCTCCGGGACAGGATGGGGTAGACCCCTGTGTGCTGTGGGGAAAATGGGGCGGATGGCATCAGGCTGCCTGCTCAGAGCCAGCTGGGCCACAGAGAGCCCCACTCTGGGGCCCCCCAGAGCAGGACTTCTGCTCTCTCCCTACCCCTGCCCCATGGCTGTTACTACTCGTCACCCCAGCGTACCCCCACTAATCACTGTGGTTACCTGTGTGCCAGGGAGAGCGCGCTACACCTGTTAGCTCCTTTAATCCTTAAGGTGACCCTACGAGGGAGGCCCTACTATTCTCCCCATTTTAGAGATGTGGGAACTAGAGCCCAGAGAGGTCAAGTGATTTGCTTAAGGTCACACAGCTAGGAAATGAGAGTCAGCATTCAAACCCAGCTCCGGGGACCATGCTTTAGCCGCAATGCTATGCTGCCTCTTGCTGGCCCTTGTGGTCGACTCAAACGGGTTTCTCTCCCAAGGAGACCCCTCAGTCCGTGAAGCCTGTGACCCGCAGGGATGGGAGCATGGAGAGCTGTGGAAGGAGCAGGGCTCTGGGCCCAAGAGGGCCAGGTTGGTGTCCTGATGGTGCAGCTGACTGACAGTGAGTCCAGGTCACTGCAGCTCCCTGAGCTCCCATCCCCTGGATTGCAGCTATCTGATAGTGAGGCTGGTGTAGGGGTTAAATAAATGAGATGGCACGGATATAGGCCAGCTCATCACAGCTTCACCCAGCACCAGGAGCTGGGGTGGCCACCCTCGGGGTGGAAGAAGGCTAGGAAAATCAGCTGCTGGCCTCAGCTGAAAGGCCTGTGGCATTTTAGGCCATCTTGGCCTCAGCTGCCCCATCTGTGAGCTGGGATGCCCCACAGACGAGCTCCGAGAACCGCTCTCCAGGGGCTGGGTCCTGAGATGGCCCATCTCAGGCTCCTGCACCGCAACTCCAGTAAAGACACACCACTGGGAAAGTGAAGGGGCAGGAATGGTCCAGCTTGGTCTCCAAGTCACCAGCAAGGGGATGAAGGTCACCCCCTCCCTACCTCCACCAGCCAGGATTAGCCCGGAGTACCTTCAGCTGCTCTGTGAGCTGGGTGACCAGATGGCCGTTAAGCCTGTTGAGATTAAAGCTGGATGAAGGGAGGGAGGGGCCCCCCGGGAACAGCTTGCCGCGGGGAGGGCGCACTCCTGGCCCTCACACAGCAGCCCCAGCTCGCAGCCCCCTGCCTCCCAGAAAGTCAGTGCTCAGCTGCTGACCCCAGGAACGGGAGGCTGCTTGGACATGACCTCAGACCAAGGCCTTGTCCCATTAGCCACCTGCCACCCTAGCACAACCAGGGATGCTGGTTGGCACAGTGGACTGTAGGATGCCACCGGGAGTGGGCAGACATCCCAAGAAGAAGAATACAGGCCAGAAGAAGGAGCAGAACTCCAGGGCCCTGCAGCCACCTCTGCAGCATCTCCGCTGAGACTGGGCAGGGGGACCCCGGGACCACTGCCCCTCTCTGGGGCTTCAAGGCCACAGCCTGTTTCTGTCTGAGGGGCTCTATCTATCTGGAAATTGCAAACTGGCATCCTGGAGGCCACCATTCAGCTCCCAGATTCGTTTTGTTTTATCCTTCACGTAATTAGTTGCCAACACTTAAGCACTGAGAGAATTCATGGACTAATGAAAATCTCTGGTTTGTCTATAAAACTCAGACTATCCAGCCACACCAGACCTGCCCCTTTCACACAGCAGCCATCCCGTTGGAGCTCAGGAGCAGCTGCCCACTGTGAATGGAGCAGATGACCTTCAGTCACCCAGGGGCCCTGGCCCTTGTGGTATTTGAGTTTGCAACCCCTGGCATCACCAGACTGGGCACCAGCAGAAAATTCCTCATAGAGACCAGTGTGCTCCCTGGGTAGAGGGGGTGGTAGTACATTTCAGGGCAGAAGCTCCCAGAGCCCCTGACGGCCCCTGCCTCTTCACACTCCCTGGCCTGGATGCTAACTCTCTTCCCACTTCTAGGCCTGGTGAACTCCTATTCATCCTTCAATACCCAGCTCAATGTCATCTTCCTGAAAAAATTCCTCCTATGATCCTCAAGCAGTTAGTTGCTCCCCTTCTGTGGCTGTAAACCACTCTGTCCTCACTCATGTATATCGTGGTGCTACCTGCCCTGCATTGTAATTGCTTAGGTGTCTGCTCCTCCCCCAGAATTCAAGTTCCTTGAGGGATGGGGACTTTGCCTGTTTAGTCTCTAACACCTAGCACAGGCCAAACCTGGTGCACTGAATGTTTTTAGATAGACCTACAGATAGATGATGGGTGGATGCAGAGTGATGGAAGAATGGATTATGAATAATTCTGGTTGAAGGGAAGGATGGGTGAATTGATGCCTAAGTGTGTGGATAGAAGGATGGATAAAACATGGATGTATAGATGGGTAAATGACTCTGGAAAGAAGTGTGTGTATGTGTGTCTGTCTGTGTGTGTGTGTGTGTGTCTGTGTGTGTGTGTGTGTGTGTGTGTGTGCATGTGCAATCACAGCAGCTGTGAGCTGAGGGGAGATGAGGGGGACTATTGGAAAAACCAGTAATCGTCGTGGCATAAAAATTACCAGCCTGGGCTTCCCTGGTGGCGCAGTGGTTGAGAGTCTGCCTGCCGATGCAGGGGACACGGGTTCGTGCCCCGGTCCGGGAAGATCCCACATGCCGCGGAGCGGCTGGGCCCGTGAGCCATGGCCGCTGAGCCTGCACATCTGGAGCCTGTGCTCCGCAATGGGAGAGGCCACAACAGTGAGAGGCCCGTGTACCGCAAAAAAAAAAAAAAAAAAATGTCAGTGGCCCCTGGTGAAATAATGGATCTGGCCGTCCACCAATGGCTGCTAAAGCCACTGCTTGATATCAAGAGGGAGCTTGGCTATTCACAATCACCAGGACATGGAAGCAACCTAAGTGTCCATCATCGGATGAATGGATAAAGAAGATGTGGCACATATACACAATGGAATATTACTCAGCCATAAAAAGAAACGAAATTGAGCTATTTGTAATGAGGTGGATGGACCTAGAGTCTGTCATACAGAGTGAAGTAAGTCAGAAAGAGAAAGACAAATACCGTATGCTAACACATATATATGGAATCTAAAAAAAAAAGGTCATGAAGAACCTAGGGGTAAGACGGGAATAAAGACACAGACCTACTAGAGAATGGACTTGAGGACATGGGGAGGGGGAAGGGTAAGCTGAGACAAAGTGAGAAAGTGGCATGGACATATATACACTACCAAACGTAAAATAGATAGCTAGTGGGAAGCAGCTGCATAGCACAGGGAGATCAGCTCAGTGCTTTGTGACCGCCTGGAGGGGTGTGATAGGGAGGGTGGGAGGGAGGGAGACGCAAGAGGGAAGAGATATGGGAACATATGTATATGTATAACTGATTCATTTTGTTATAAAGCAGAAACTAACACACCATTGTAAAGCAATTATACTCCAATAAAGATAAAATTAAAAAAAAAAAAAAAAGAAGGAGCTTGGTAATGGCTGGGTCAGGCTGTCAACACCTGAGCCCACCAACCAATCTTAACATCACAGTAAGAGAGGTAAGCAGATGTGGAGGTACACAGGTTATAGAAAATACTGGGGATCGAGGAATGTGTTTGACAAGTCCACGGCAAAGCAACCAGCAAAATCAGAACATGGGAACTTCAAGACAAGTTACCCAGTTTCTTCAACAAATCCACGTCCAGGGAAAAAAAGAGAGAGGAGAACCCATAAACGAAAGGAGACTTAAGAGATGTATTAACAAAGCTCTGGGCATGGACTTTGTTTTGATCCTGATTTCAGCAAACCAACCAGCAGGAGTGAATGAGGAGACAACTGGAGAAATTTGAGCAGTGACCGGATACTAGCTGGCATTAAGGAATTATAGGGGTTTTTTTTAATGTAATAAGGATATTGAGGTCATGTTTTTTAATATCCTTTTTAGAGATACAAATTGCAGTATTTACAGATGAAATGCTACGGCGTCTGGAATGTGCTTTAACCACAGGGGATGAGGAAGGAAAGTGGATGGGTTTAGATGAAACAAGACTGGCCGTGGAGTGATGGCGCCTGGCATAGGGTGATGGGTATTTGGAAGTTGATTATGCCTTTTTGCCGACTTTTGTATAAGTTTGAAAGTTTCCATAAGAAATGTTTGTTTAAAGGTCAGTGAGTTTTGCCCTTTCTATCTGGACCACCCAGGAGAATGCCTTGTCTGGATGACTGCTAAGGGTGCTATAAATGAGAAGACAATTTTGCAGTGTTGGTAGGAGTGGGGAGAAGGGCAGAAGATGACCAGCGGCCAAAAGTCTCCAGGATCCAATAATCCTGCCCAAAAGTGAGGGCTGTGAGGTGGGCCCTGCACCCACATCCCACCAGCCAGCCTTGACACCAATTGTCACTCTAGCAGCTCCTATTCTTTTGGGGGAATCCCTCTTCGCCGCTACCGTAGCTGAGAAGGAGCGGGCAGGGTTCTCTCTCCAGAGTTTTGTTTTACCCTCACTTTCCTGAAACACAGCAGCCCTGCAAAGCAGATGGGCGGGGCCTACTCACGATGGTGTCACACCAGAACTCGGCCACCTCGCTGAACCGCATGGACGTCAGCAGGATCTCCCAGACCTCCAGCTTGAACATGTTCCCGATGATGATGTGCATGGGATGGCCCACCTGCTTGCTATCATCTATCACCGTCCGCTCATCATCACATTTCAGGGTTCGGAAATGAAAGGTCACCTGGTCACCAAGAGAGCAGACCCTGGTCTAGACATAGCTCCCGAGGCCCAGCAGAAGCCATCCCTATCACCGACTCCCTGGGCTGTCCTCTCCCAACCCCCATCAGACCTTAGAGCATCCCCGCCCACCAGCCTGCCCTCCCCAACTCCCTCCTAAAGGACCCCATCCCACGCTCGACAGCTCTGCAGGTCAGGAAGTCCTGCCTTAAACACGCCCTAGATCTGAGGCCGCAGACCCAGACACATCCGTCGTCCGTCTAGGAGCCCACCAGAGATCCCCGGACAAACACCCCGAGCCCTGAAGGCCCCTCCTTCTCCCTCAGCATTTGGGACTTCAGAAAATTCCCAAAGCCCCACCCGCATTCCACGCTGAAGTTTAATTTGCAAAGTATCAAAAAAAAACCCGTGAATGGGCACCACTTCAGAGCTACCCAGATGCCTGGGGCAGAGGCAAGGGGAGGGGCGGTTGATAATTCCAGCAAGGACCTCCTGGCCATTTGTTGGCAAAGCTGACGAAGGCTGTTTGCAGTGCCCTGTGGCCAAGCTGGAATGCAGAAGGCTGCCATGGGGGCTTTTCACTGGTCTGGGGGGCGGGCCGCACTCACTCGGGCTCCGGTGATGAAGTTTGGGAGCTCCCCCGTGCCCCCATGCAGAATGGTTTTCTTGATCCCTTCCACGTTGAGGAGCAGAGCGGCATCCATGGCTCCAGGTGCAGGGTGATGTCCAGCCCAGCTGAGATAATCTGCCTAGAGGAAGGCACTTAGGTGGCTGAGCGGGGGAAGGGCGGGGGGGGGGGGGGGGCGGGGGTTGGGTATGAATGAAAGGAATAGGGTGGAGCCACTCCCGGCAGCCTGGCCGCCGTCCCATCCTCTGCTTCTAGCAGTGACGCAGGGACCCTGCCTGACATCCACTGTTACTGCCTCAGCTTCTGTTCCATCCCACCCTAAGAAGGAGGGAAGACAGCTGGAGCTTTCTTAAAGAAGACAGGAGGGGACTTCCCTGGTGGTCCGGTGGTTAAGACTCCACGCTCCCAATGCAGGGGGCCCGGGTTCGATCCCTGGTCTGGGAACTAGGTCATGCACACCGCAGAGAACATCCCACACGCGGCAACAAAGTTCCGCGTGCTGCAACTAAGACTCCGTGCAGCCAAATAAATAAATATTTTTTTTAAAAAAAGGCAGGGGATCAGGAGTGACCAGCAGCAGAGAGGACTCAGGCCACTGAAGGAGGAAAGGAGGGGGCACTGCAAGCCCCCTTTGCCCTGCCTGGTCCTGGGGCGTTGGTCCTGGTCTCAGACTCTTTGTCCCTTTGGAGCCTCGGCCGGGGTGCAGTCCCGCTTCCCTCTTTCCTATGTCCCGCTATCTCCTCCCCAAGATCTGCCCGCAACCTGGCTTGGGAGAGCACTAAGACGGAGTAAGAGAAGGGGAGCAGGTTTGGAGAAAGTTGAGGAACCCCCACCAGCCCTGCTCCTGTCTCCCCTACAAGGTCTGGCTGAGGACAGTGAGCTCTCCCGTCCCCTTTGCAGGGTCTCATCCCTGTGCCCTGGCCCCCCGGGCAGAACTTATTCTGGGCATTTGGGGTTTAAAAGTGAAAAATGATGTGAAGACGTGGTGTTTGGCGCCACCTTGTGGCCAATTCAAGTTCTCATGCCTGGTCTGCGCCAGGCCTTGAGAGGCTATGTTACAGGGAGCAGGGACACAGGACCCTGCCACAGGGAGAGACGAGAACACGGCACCAGGAGCCCAAGAGAGCTGCGTTCAAACGGCTGATCCCACCTCTTATTTCCTGACCTTGTGGCTTTGGGTATCTCCCACCCCATCTCTATTTTCCCAACTGCAATGGGAAAATCGACCTCTCCTGCCTCCCTCTCTATGAAATTGAGAAGCTTCCCTGAAAAGTGAGTGGGACCCCAAAACCCAGCATCCCTAAAAGTTTTGACTCCCATGAGGAACCATTGGCATACAGCAGGGCCAAGCCTGGGCCAACTGGTCTGGGTCACAAACCCAGACTGGAGCAGCCCAATCACCCCTCCAGGACCCCTCCCTGAGTGCTCAGAACCTCCCCACTGTGGGCCCAGCTCCATCTCTCTCTGAAGACAGGGGATAAGGTGGAGGGGGGTTGTGAGGTCCTTCTTTTCTGTTCCATTCTTTCTGCAGCCACATAGCAACCTAGAGCAGTCTGCATGCGTAGGAGGCAAGATGGTAAAACTACAAAGAAAAATCAGAGAGATTCCCATAGAAGTCAAGCGAGGGGGGACACAGAGCAGGGGCAGTGGTTGCTTCTGGGGTCCTGGCAATATTCTGTTTCTTCACCCAGGTGATGGTTACATGGGTGTTGGCTTTATAAGTATTCATGCTACTAGCCTTTACGTTTTAGGCATTTTTCTGTCCATGATGTCATTCACAAGGGAAGAAAAAGTTCTAACTGGGTCTCACGTTGCTCAAAACTCTCCCTCTGTTTCAATTGCTTCCCTTTGCAGAGAGTCGAAAGGCACACCTGAGGACTTCCCTGCGGTCCAGTGGTTAGGACCCCATGCTCCCACTGTAGGGGACGTGGGTTCAATCCCTGGTCAGGGATATAAGATCCCGCATGCCACATGGTGTGGCCGGAAAAAAAAAGAAAAAAAGAAAGAAAGGCGCACATGGATTGCAGAAATACCTAGAGGTTGAACTGACAAATTTGGCCCATGGTTGGCGAGGGTGAGGGATACAAGCAGAAGGGGGTGTTGAAGCTGATGCCGGAAGTTTCAGTTTCACTGCTGAGAAAAATGAGGTGCTCAGGCCACAGCCTCTAGAGGGAGCCCCAGCCACTGTTTGGCCCACAAAATAACTTCCTAATGGACTTCATAAAAATGCAACTCTAATAACCTCAGTCCCCTCTGAAAATTCAACAAAGGCTTCCCACCACCAACAGGATAATAAATTCTAACCTCTTCCCCTGGCTGATGGGGTCCTTCAAGCCCTGCCTCTTGCCATCCGGCTCCTGGCCTCTCCATCTTGCTCAGGCTTCCTCTGCTCCTGGAACTTGATGGAGATCTGGCGTCCCAACATCAGCCTTTGCAGATCCCTCTACTGGAAATCCTCTTCGGCTTTGTCTCCCTAACTCATCAGCTAAAGCATCATATGTTAAGGGAGGCCTGCCCCGACCCCCCAGCTCCAGTGGGTTCCCCATTCCTTTTACACCCTCTCATCATCCCCTAGCACCTCACATTCATGACATTTTGCACAGTTTAATGTCTGCTTCTTCCATCACACGGGCACTTCCATGAGGTCAGGGTAACTGGTGGAAGTTTTCCGTTTGACAGGGAGCCTTCAGGGCAGGGCAGGGCTGGAGCTCCTTCTCCTTCTCCAACCCCCTCCCCAACAGAGGCAAGGATGGAGCTGGACCCAGAAAGCCTCAGCCTGGAACCACGGACTGGTTTTTCCTCCTTACAAGGAGGGCCAGGAGCCCCTGTACCCACCACCTCTCCGCTGGGAGCCTGCTGGCCTCCGTACATTTTCCTTCCCACCACCTTGCTCCACCCTCCACAGGAGGCCAATAGAGAGGCTCCTCATTCAGAAGAAATTGTTTCTTCCTCCTCTTGTTGCCATGGAGACCATTCTCCTTCACCTGCCCTTCCAGTCACAGAGCTGAGGGAGGCGGGCTGAAAGCTTCAAGCAGGGAGGGCCTCAGCGTGCGTTCAGCCCCTCGTTCCTGATGCTTGATGAGGCCGTGGAATCTAAGGTTAAGAATTCAGGTTTCAGAGTCAGACCTTCAGGGTTTAAGTTCCAGCTCCGGCTCTCTGTTCCATCTTGGGCGAGACACCTCACCCGTCTGAATCTCAGTTTTGTCATCTGTAATGGGAATAAAAATAGTACCTGCTTCATAGCGTTGCTGTGAGGATTAAGGAAGATGAAAGAAAGGAAATGCACTTAGACACATAGTAAGGGCTTCACACATATAAGCTATCGTATAGATGCCTGTGACGTACGAGCCAGGCACTGCGACAGGCAGACAGGCACGGATGGACAATGGCAGCGCGACGACCGATTTGGGAGGATTTGTTTCTACATGTGTCACCTTCCCTGAGTCTTTCCCACATGTTCAACTTAGTTTCCAGAAAAATGATAACTCCTGCTCCCCCCCCCCCATATTTCATTGGTAGAGGACACGAAGTAAATTCCCTAATTACAATAATAAATCCAACAAGCATAGAAGAAGTGTGGGAACGCACACTTCCGACGCTTGGGAAACAACTCGGCTAGGGGAAGAAGTCGAGCAGGCAACACCGAGCAGCGTTTTTCAAACCGCAGCTCACAACGCTTAGAGAGCCATTGTAACATAAACTTAGCGAGCTGTCACCGCGACTTTTTTTTTTTTAAGGAAATAGAAAATATGTCAAAGCACCTCACACATAGTCAAGTATTGTTTCAGGAAACGTTTGTTTTAGTTACACATATGTGTGTGTGCTGGGGGTCTCACCTGGGTCCTGGGCCCCCAAACATGATGTTCCTTGTGCAAGAAGAACACCTCCTCCCCTGCCTCCCACTTCCCCACATACACACTCAAACACACACATTCTTTGCTTGGTGAACTCATTTTCTAGGTCTCAGCTTTAAGTGACATCATTTTGGTGTCATAATTTTCTTTGACGAATCGATTACTGGTTATTTAATTTATTCATGTCCGTTTCTCCCCACACACTAGATCTGAGCTCCTGGAGGTAAGGAATGCATCCGTTTTGTTGACCTTTGTGGACCATTGTTAGCACAGTGCTGAATCTATCAAGACACAAGTAGGTATTTGGAAAGACACATGAGGGGACATGGGGAAGGAGGAGAAGGGGGGCTGGGAGAGACCAGGGTTGGATACACCTGCCAGGGAGAGGTGCAGGCTGAGGAGATGCAGTGTGAGGCGCTAGTGAGGCTCATGGACCCTGGTCCCAGACTAAGTCTGAATCCTTGCTGCATACTAACCGGGGGAAATTGGGGCCCCACCAGACCTCCCTACACCTCCGTTTCTTCATCTAGTCCTTGGCTGCAATGAGGGGCTCATGAGTTCCTCCTGTAAAGTGCTTGCAACACCAGTACCTGGTGTATAGTAAGTACCTCGTATTAATCGTTCTCCTCCCATGGGGAGGGTCCCTTCGCAAGGGTGTGGGTGAGATCACCCAGAGGTGAAGAATGGGGTTAAGGACTGAGCTTCAAGGTGCCCATCAGTCGAAACTCGGGGTGGGGGGGTGGAGGGTTTTAGGTGAGGACGGCAGCAAGGAAACGGAAGGGGGAACATGGCCAGTGCTGCCTTGAGGTGGAGGGGGGACGGGGCTTTCTAAATGGTGGATTTTTTAGTTTGGATGCTAAAGGGAGGGAGGGAGGGAGGCACTCAGCTGGATAGAGGGGACGGGGCGGGGGGGGGGCGGGGAGCGTACTTGGAGGAGGAGGGGAGGTGCACCCAATCTGTCCCCTCTTCCAGGATGGACTTTCCTGGGGGTCAACGCGGGTGGCAAGTTTGGGGGACAGAGGGTCAGTCTCAGGAAGGCACAGGGTCACGAGGGAAGTTTGAAACAAAACTTCCACAGGAACCCAAGGCTCCGAGCTCCCCCAGCCCAGGCTCTTTCTGACAAAACCACTGAGACCTCCAAGCAGGATGGGAGGGGCCCCTAGGAGCTCGGGACCCCGCCTCCGCCCCGCCCAGTCAGACCAGCCAGAACACTTTGTACTTAAGGAGGGAGCCCAGCGACCGGGGGGCCGAGCTTCAGGAGGTGGCGCCGGGGCTGAGCCGGCGCGGGGGAAGGATTCCGCAGGCTGAGCGGGCGGGACCCGAGAATACAAAGAGGCCTCAACGCGCAGCTCCCGGCCCGCCAGACACACAGAGGAATGAATGGGGACGGCAGGGCCAATCCGAGAGCAAGATTCACAGCCGCGGGCGCAGGGGCCAATCGGATCCCCGACGAGGCAGCGAGGCAGGGACGGAGCCAATCAGCTGTGAGGACAGGGCCAGGGGGCGGATCCGCGCGGTGTTTCAAATCCTCTGGATGGGTGAGGAGCAGCTGTGCTCGGCGTCTGGTGAGCGTTGGGCGCTGTTGGGTGAGTGCGGGCCGGGGCGTGGTACGGCCTCTGTTAAGAAGGGACGGGAGGGGGGACCTCCCGTTAGGACGGACACATGTGGGGCTTCTGGGTATAGCCGGATGGACATTGGGGTGTCTGGTCAGCCCGCCAGAGCGCGTTGGGTCAGGGCGAACCCGTGAAAGAGCCGCTGGTCCTGCCCTGGACCAAGTGCTGAGGCTCGGTGACGGCCGGCCAGTCCTGACTGCCTCCCTCTCCGCCTGAGGCAGATAACGGAAAAGAGGCTGGGATGAAAAGACAGCTTGTTTCAGACACTTGCAGCACGGGACACATTGCTGACCGGCCTTGTTCAGCCGCTACCCTCTTCTGGTCCTCGCTGACCCCTCTTCCAGGAAGCATCCTCCTTCCTGCACCCACAGTTTCCAAGTGCCCCACCCCACGGGCCCCCATCGCATCTCTTTCCCCGGTACTCAGGGTGTCTCTGAAGCCTGGGAATGGGACAGTGGGGGGATGCCTTGCTGACCTCCCTTTGATCTCCTCTCCAGGGTCTGCTGGGCAGAACAGACTCTCGGCAGGGCAGATGGCTTCTCGGTGGCCAGCCGTGGGGGCCTCCATGCGTCGGAGGTCCCTACAGAACCAGGGGCAGCTGGAGGAGAGCGAGGCCCTACAGCCTGCAGTTGGCCACCCAGACACCTCCAGCGGGGCCCTGGATTCCCTGTGCAGACAGTTCCAAAGGAGGCTGCCCCTGAGAGCAGTCAGCCTCAACCTCAGGGCGGGCCCCTCCTGGAAGCCCCTGGAAACCCCACAGCCAGGACAGCAGGGCCTCCAGGCTGCAGCTCGCTCAGCTAAGAACGCCTTGGGTGCCGTGTCCCAGGTAATATCGAACATGTCCAGGTGTGGAGGGCCTTCTTGATGCTGGATAATAGCTGCCCCTGAGGAGCCCCCAAGAATATAGATTCTGTGAAGACAGGGCCTTTGATTTGTTCATTGCTGTGTCCCCAGCACTCCGAATAATTGCTGGCACGTAGCAGGTGCTCAACAGATAGCTGAATGAGTGAATGAAAGCAGTGTTGTGAGGAAACAGAGCCTCATAAGACAAGATGATAGAGCTGTATTGTGATAGGAAATTGCATTCAAGGGGCTAATGGTGGGGGAACACCAAAAAGAAGCTTAGTCAGTGAAGGCTTCCCGGAGGAGGTGATTCCGTGGAATTCACCCAGGAAAAGGGGGAAGTATGAGGAGTGTACAAGGCAGGTGAAATAGTCCAGACCCAGGGCTGAGGGAGGGCAAGATGCTGAAGAGAACTGGCAGGAACTTAGTCTATGTATGGCCGGAGGACAGAGCGCAGCGTGGGACGTGAGAGGGGCTCGGTGCGCCGAACATGTTTAGATGCTCCCAAGGGCGACTGGGAGCCCTGGGAACCAGTGGGAAGAATTTGCAACATGGTGGGAATTGGGTCCGATTAGCATTAGAACTTGTTCTTTTAGCTACTTGATGAAAAGGGGGTTAGAAGAAGATTCGCCTCTGAGGGGGTCTGGGGGTCTGGCCTTGCAGAGGAGTGAGCAACTTCAAGAACTGCTCAGAAGATAGCTTTGAGAGGATTTGGTATCAGATGAGAGGTGTGGGCAGGAAGAGGCCACGTGTGCTGGGGCTGACGGGTCCGTGGGCCTCCCAAGTGGCTGTGTCTCCAAACCTAGAGCTGGAGGTGTGGGGAGGTGTCACCTAGGAAAGACAGGAGCTGTGAGAGTGGACAGGCCTCCAGGGAGAGACCTGGGGGTGGGCAGGGCATCTCCTTGCTGAGTGGGAATCTGAAGGTTTGGGAGAGGGAAGCATTTCTGGACCCTCTGAGGAGAAGTCTCTGAGCCAAATGTCAGTCCCTGAGAAGGATCTCTGTGCAGCAATGTGGACGGTAGATTAGAGTGAGGGAGACCAGAAGCCGGCAGAGAAATTATTTCACAGTATCCTGTGGGTAGGCCTGCTCTCCTCTGGGTCTCCCCTTTGAGTCTGGGTCAGTCTGTCCCGAAAGAGGGTTTGGACTTAGACCAAATGCAGACTCCATGAGCCAGCGTGGTTCTGCTACTGGCCACGCGCTCATCCCCGGGGGCCCTGAGCTGGGTCCTTGCCGTGGACCCATTCCACACGGACTCACCTGCAACCCTCACCTTGAGAGTAAAAGCTGCCTGGATTTGTAGGACCGGCTGGTGGGCCGAAGTGTTGGGGGTACGGCCTGGGGACGCTGGGGTAGCTCACTCTTGGCTTGTCCGTGCTGACCTTTCCGTGTGCCTGTCACAGAGAATCCAGGAGTCCTGCCAGAGTGGCACCAAGTGGCTGGTGGAAACCCAGGTGAAAGCCAGGAGGAGGAAGAGGGGGGCACAGAAGGGCAGTGGCCCCCCAGCTCGCAGCCCGAGCCACAGGAGCACCCGGCTATCAGTGGCCGCCCCTGCCCGCTCAACCCTGGACCCCCGGGAGAGGGCGAATCGCCGCCTCTCCACCCAGATGGGCCCGCATGCCCACCCTCGGCGGCGGTCCAGGAGGGAGGCTGCCTTCCGGAGCCCCTACTCCTCAGCAGAGCCCCTCTGCTCCCCCAGGTACGTGCAGTAGTGCCTGCCCCGCAAACACTAACTGGGCCCTGGGGGCTGCTGAGCCCCTCCCAGGGCTACCTGGAGCCAGGGACACCCTGAGCGGAGCCACATCTGTGATCTGGCCCAGCTCTGCGCCCTGCTGGTGGGGGATCTGGGGAGGTCCTTCAGGGTCTTAGTTTCCCCATCTGCCAAAGGAAGAGGCAAGCTTAACTCTGGGAGTATCACAGTCACCCAAGCCTCCTGGGGAGCCCAAAAGCAAGTTCTGAAGCCATCTGGAGGGCTGAGGCTCACCTGTCTACAAGATCACCTGCCCTTGACCTTGTGGGCCTTGATCCAGCTTCTCTGTGCCATCTGCTCCAAGCTGCTCTGATGTCACTTCCTGGAATGGGAGTCTACGGTGACACGTTACCAGGCCGTGTGGGTCATCTGGGCCCATACACCAGGCCCGGTGCTGGATGGGAAGGGCTCCTGTCACAGGTTTCCAACTAATGACTGATATGTGTGGCTCTTCCTTCCGTTCAGCGAGTCTGACAGTGACCTAGAGCCCGTGGGGGCAGGCATCCAGCATCTCCAGAAGCTGTCCCAAGAGCTGGATGAGGCCATCATAGCCGAGGAGAGGTAAGCTGGCATACCGTGCTTCAGAGGGCCGTGGCCGGGAGGGTCCGCCTTGAGCAGCCACTTTTTTTTAGGCGGGCTCTGGCTCTGCCCTGCTGTGTGACCCTGGTCGTCCCTCTCCCTATCTGAGCCTCTGTCTCCTCTGCAACATGCCTCGGTCTCCTCCTTGATGAAAGACCTAGATTGGGGTGGTGGTTAAGGACATACCCTGCATGTATGTGGCCCCCTGGGCCTTGGTTCCCCACATTTGTCCATCACATGTGGCCGGGTCCCTGGTTCCTGAAAAACCCGCCCTTCCTCTGCCACTCCCCATGGCTCCTCTGGGCCCTGCCCGCCCACAGAACTGGGAAAAGCATCCTGGCTGCTGTGAAATGCCTGGTCTGTCTGCTTAGGACAGCGTCCCGGGGGCAGGGCCTGGGCCTGGAGCTGCCCTAACTGGGGGCCGTTTGTACGTGGCTGTGACGGCCTCTGAGGCGGGGCCCTGCCGGCTCTGACTACATGCTGAGTGGGCCATGTCCCCGCCACGTTGCCAGGTCTGCTCTTGTCTAGCTCAGGCGGGGAGGGTCCCTCAAAGCCTGCGGCACCCAGCGGCATCTGTCCCTCCTGCTTTCCCACCTCTAGTGGCGACATGACTGTTTCTCTCATTCATGACTGAGGACAGCATCCTTCAGGTAATGCCCTCCTCCTAAGCATCTTTCCCTGTGTCTTCCCCCTCCCCCACCTCCTCCTCTTGCACGAGCCCGCAGACATACTTGGAGGTATGTTAAAGAACTGAGTCTTTTCTGGAAAAAGCCACAGAGCCGATGGGCCTCACAGAGCAGGAAGGTGCGAGTCTTCTGAGCTGCTCGGAGCCGGAGCTCCTGACCTCACTGGGCCCATCACTGATGGAGCAGAGCATACCGGGGCCCCAGGCAGCCGCAGCCACCTTCTAGCACCTCATTTCGGGGGGGCAGTCTATGGTGTCCCCGCCTCCCCTGGCTTCAGCACTGTGAGGGGCATGAAGGGAGCTCTGTCTTGCAGGAAGCAAGCCATAGCTGACCACCATGCCCTCACACCCAGGGTCCGCGCCTCCCAGGAGTTCCTGGAGGACCCAGGAGCTGGCAGTGCCCCTGGGCCGCGGCAAACAGGGACCGGACTAACAAGGGCCCAGGTGGAGGCTGCTCGGGGGTCTCTGCCCTTCTGCTCCAGCCACTTCCCCGCCCGCCAGTGACCACTTGCCGCAGTCTGCGAGTGACTCGGGGAGCCCTCGGAGAGGCGGGGGCGACTGCTCATTCTACTCCCCTTTGGGGCTTAGAAACTCATCCCACACGTGAGCTTTACAGTTGCTTCACTTGTAAAGTGCAGGGCAAGCACAAGGTAATATCTGAGAGCTCTGAGCTGCGTACCCAGGAGTAGGGTCTGCAAAGAGTCATCTCCTGTGTCACCAGCGCAGGGGCTCTTGGGAACCCAGATTCTAGCCCTGTTGCCCACAGCAGAGCCCCGGAAGAAGGGATGGGAGAGAGTTCCAGGCCCCAAGACCCTGAGTCCACAGACACCTACTTACATTCTCAGCACAGGGCACCCACCGTGGGAGTACAGGGAGAGGTAGCCCTGTTCAATAGCAATCTCTGCCCTTTGTAAATTATTTAAGAAATCTGCTTTGTCATTTTATTCGAAAGAAACCAGTGTAGGAGTTTCCTAGACAACACTGCTTTTTCATAATAAAGACTCTCTGTATCTGACATCTCTTCGTTGTCACCCTACCCCCTGCGCCGCTCCGAGCAACAGGTCTGTGGTCTAGGGCCCGGCTTTGTCGCCCTCCTCCACCCCGACTCCAAGCCAGCCTGCGCCCAGCTCAGGCGGAACGTGAGCAACGGGAAGGGTCTCTCGGCTTAGTTCAGAGCAAAGCACGTTTTAAAGGCAAATAAGGTTTTTATTTAAGTGACAACATTTGAGAGTTAAAAACCAGCTCACATCAAAATCAAGACCAGTTGTAAAAATCTTTTAACTCTGTAATGCTGTTTTTGTCTTGTTAGAAATCTGGTATTTTACATTTTCTTTTCTAACGGATTTTGTACAAGGCAGCCATGAGAAATAGATTAAACCTTTTTCACCACAGAACCGTCCACCACAAATAATACTGAGAGTTACATACTTAGGAACAGTCAGACGGACACGGTCAGACCGGCTGCCACCGCCGAGGAGACAAATAGAAAAGGACAGCGGGGTCTGGGGGTGGGAGTCCCGACGAGCAAGCCACCCTACCGTCCCACCCCTCCTGGTGTCACCTGCCTCTCCTTGTGCCCGTGAGGGTGGCGGCCAAATTCCTGATTCTTTTTTTCCCATCCACCCTGTTGATTTCTCAGCAAGGAGACAAGGACCCAGGCCAGGCCTCGCTGCTTGGACTTAACCCTACTTGGGGGGGGGGGGGGGGGAGGTTTCTTCTGGCTGAGCCAAAGAGAATAGGTTTCCAGAGCACTGGGCACCCAAACCCCCGGGGATTCGGCAGGAACGTTGGTTATTTAAGGCGGGGTCAAGCTGAGGCTCCGCAGGCAGGGCGCCCCTCCCGGGCAGGGCTGCACCTGGGCTGGGTGGGCGAGTGTCCCCCACAAATCCGGCGCCACCTCGGGACCCATTCCCACCTGCCTCGGGGTCCGCCTTTCATTTAACAATCGGCGCCCCGTTTTGTCGGCAGGGCACTTCCAGGGCGCGGGTCTGAGCTCCAAAGCCGTCAAAGTACGGTTTAAAACCCATGAGTTCCAGCTTCCCCTCTTTCAGGGAGCCCACCCCACCCCACCCCAGTAATGTCTGGAATCCTGGGGTCCAAATACGTTGGTTTTCTGTGGCCCAGCACCCAGACTGGAGGGCCCTTTATCCAAATGCATGAGTCTTACTTTTTTTTTTTTTAATGTATCTGTTGCGGAGCCTAAGAGAGGAGTTGCCGAGGCCGGAAGAGCAGGCCCTGGCTACAGATGCACCCTGAACCCCCAACAGGGCGAAGGCAGGGGAGGCTGCAGGCAGGCCCTCTGTCGGGACAGCCGCCCCCCCACCCCAAACTAGGAAGAACAAACATGCCACGCAAGGAACAAGGAGCTTTGGTCAGGCGGGAAGACGTGTTCCAGCCCCTGGAGAGCAGGCACACGGAGCTGGAAGGATTCTCTAGAAAACAGCCAGACTGGGGGTCACACAAGTACTCCAGGAGAGGCAGTGGCACCCCCTCCGGAGAACGACACAAGTTGCTTCTTTGTTTTTCTCCAACTTAACTGGAAGGACAAGATCAAACAAACCACTAGCAGAGAAAGTGCACGTTGGTTACAGAGTTGCTGTGAAAGCAGTACTGAAACAAGTCGAATCTGATCACTATACAGGGCTCCAAGTACACACATTCACACACACCCACCGAAGCTCCCAGGACGCTGTGTTCACCACATCTCACTGTACACCTTCAGCATCTGAGGTGCACTTTGTCAGAGCCCCAAACTGGAGCTCCAGAAGGGAAGGGGTGCGGGCCCTACTGCTGGGGCCCACGTCCCGGCTCCGATCTCCACAAGCACAGAACCCTGCTCCCGCGGACTCCAAACTCCTCAGGGTCCCTGCTCTCTCTTGCTCCCAGCCTGGGGTTCTCAGAAAAAAGGGCAGAGGGACTCTAACTGGGGGAGAAGTATCTCACGCTAATTATTTCATCACTTGAGAGCCACACATCAGTGGCTTCTGCAAAAAGGAGATGGAATTTCAGAGAAGCAGACCAACTCCGCCCGAGTGTAACGCAGCGTCTGCTTTGGAAAGGAGGGGAAGGACTGGAGTTGACGAGCTGCTGCTCGATGGACAGCCAAGAAGGATGAAATGTTAAAGGCGGGATGGGCCCGCTGCGAACCGCCAGGAGGCAGGACCAGAGAGGAAGCTGGGAGTGATCACCCCTCCCCAGCAGACTTGCCAGCAGCTCTGGGCCTGGGCGCAGAGGCGGCGCTGGAAGTGGAACGGGAGCTGGCAGGCTGGAGAAGACAGAGTTCCAGTGGAGAGCAGGGGTGGGGGCTGGGAGCCCGGAGCCGTCCAGCCCCAGCGGCGCGTCCAGTTTACCGGGTGATTCACAACAGCAGTGCCAGCAGCCCCCACCAGCAGCCGCCACTGGGGAGGACACTGGCCACATGGGACCTGCAAGAGGTAGACAGCAGAAGCGACACTGAGCTGACACAGGTGCCTGCTGGGTATACAGACATCTGGGCCTGGGCAGCCTGGCCCGTGACCCAGAGCCTCGGCTGCAAGAGCTGGATCAGCCTCAGTGACGGCCCGAAGGGCTCAGAGGCAGCCCGGGTAGCCCAACACAGCAGGTGTGGGTCTGGGCCAGGGAGCAGGGGAAGTGCAGGAGACCAACGCCTGGGCCAGGGGCTCAGCAGGAGGAAGGCCTGGGCAGAATCTGAGGGGCCCTAGGAGAGCCAAGCCCTGCCAACCTCAGGGGATGACCCAAGAGGAGGTTACGGGCACCAAACCAAGCTGAGTGGCAGGGGGAAGGGAAGAGAACACAACAGTTTGAGCCAAAATTACATGAACCCCCGCAGCTCTGGGACCTCAGCTGTTACGCCTTCCAGGAGCCAAAGGGAGAAATCACTCTGAGCAGAGCTGGGGAGGGGGAGCCCGACCAGTGCCCTTTGGGGAATGTCTCTGTCCCTGGGACACCAGGTTTGGACCTCAGTGCAAAGCAAACCTCTCTATGGAGCAGGGACCCCTTCCCAGCGACCACCCAGAGGGGCTTCCTTTGAAGTGGTGGGGCAACGGTGGCTCCCTCCTGCCCACCCCCTGCCCCAGCCCCTCTCTTAGTCTGCAAGGAAGGTATAGATCACTGGGCACTCTGAGGGGCTCTGAGGGGCTCTTAGGCCTGAAAAGCCTCAGGAGGCAGAAGTGCAGGACAACCTAGGAGTCAAAAACTCCCACCAATCTCAGCTCGGGAGACCCCTCCAGTTACAGAAGGAAGGCAGGGCCCAGAGAGGGCAAGCAACAGGCTCAAGGCTCACAGCCAGCCCGGCTAGGCCAGAACCGGGGCCACAGCCTCACAGGGGAGGGCACCAGGCAGGACTCCGGGAAGAGGCATAACTGTCCTCAAGGGCCACGGGAGAAAGGTGAGGAGACAAGAAAGGGGACAATGGACAGCTGCAGGAGGACAGACCGTCAGCACCAGACCCCGCCCCCCAAGGGCCGTGGGCAAACGACTCAAACAGAGGATGAGCCCAGGGGACATCCTCTCGCTCCCAGAACGTGGCCACTTTGCCACAGGAGAGCCAGGCCCAAGATGGTGACCCGGGACGCCACACGGAGGGCAGGCACAAATGCCACTCGACCCTCCAGCAGGCGGCCAGGAAGCTGTACCTGCCAGCGGCATTTGGTCCCTGGTCTGGGGGCTGCTCCCGTTAGGGCCTGCTTAGCATCACTGTGGAAGCCTCAGGAACTCAGGAAGATGGTCGACTTTGTCAAACCCTCCGGCTCCAGGCAGGCCTGCCCCCGGGATTACACAAACATCCACCCTAGCTGGGGCTTGCGCTACAGGCATGATGGGGCAGCAGCAACCGCACTGAGACCCCTGGATCTCACCCCTTCGCAGCCCAGGGAGCCCCCCGAGGCCAGGCAGGGTCCTGCCCCCCTCGCTGGTCGGACACTGCTGGACAGACACGGGAGGGAAAAAGCAGGAAAAGGCCTGTGTCTGCCGGGGAGAAGGCAGCCCGCTGGGGCCCCCCTGCTCTGCGCGCAGCCTGGCCCTCAGGGCACCGACTCGAACTTGGGGGGCCCGCGCGCCCAGCTGAGCGCGGGCAGGGGCCGCTCGTGGTCCTTGTCGGACTCGGGCTGGCTCTGGGCCCGCTCGGGCTTGGGGTTGGCGGGCGGGTCGGGCTGCTGCACCGACATGGTCCGGCGCAGGTGGTTGCGCTTCCGCAGGAACTCGGGCTGCGCGTGGAGGCCGAAGCTGCCCTTGCGCAGGATCATACGCGAGCTGTTCTTCTTGGGGCGCGAGCGGTGGCCGGCCTCCAGCGCGGCCAAGTGCGCGGCGTAGCCCTCGCTCAGGAACTGCGGAGGGGACAGGCGTCAGGCCAGAGGGGCAGGCGGGCCGTGGTCCTGCCCTTCCCCACACCCCAACATCGCCCTCTCCCCGGAACACCCAGCTGCTCCAGGACCTGGGGAGCTCATGACCGGTTAATGCTCCCTGCCCGGCTTTGGGCAACTGAGCGCTTCTGTCTGTACCCCCGGGTCACGCCAGAGTTCCCTGGATTCCTGATGGGGTGAAGCTCCCATCCTTGTCACTTTCACTAAAATCCCCCAAAGGTAGTCTCTCTCTCCCCTCCTCCAGCTTCTGCTGCATGGAACCTCGTTATTTTCTGGCCCCCGCAGCTGCCCTTCCTGCCCATCTCTCTCCCTAGGTCCTCAGAGCCTTTGCTACTCAAAGTGTGGGCCGTGGATCACAGCCGCAGCAGCACGACCTGGACCCTTGACGGGCAGGATGTCAGGCCCCAGCCCAGGCCTAGGAATCTGCATTTAAACGAGGTCTCCAGGTGACCTGTGCGCACCTTAGAGTTGAGAAGCCCTGCTCTAACGGTCCCCACTCTGAGGTCCCACCATCTCTGCCCCTCCACCTGCCGGTCACTTTCAGGCACCTCCCACTCAACGTGGCCCAAAGAGATCATCGCCTTCCATTCAGTCGCCTGCTTTTCAACCCCAGTAATGGGACCACCTACCTGGTCACCCAGGTCAGAAACCGGGCGTCATCTTTGACTTTCCCTTTCTCTCGACTCATGCATCCGATCCCTTCGTTACCAAATCCAATCCATCCTGCCTCAGAAGCGCCTCTCAGGCCCTTGGCCTTCTCTGCCCTGCCACTGCTTCCCTCCCCTCTCCCCTTCCTCTGATCCGCCTTCCACCTGCAGCCTGACGGACCTCTCTGAATCACAAACTCATCACAAACTCACTCCAGAGCCGTAGAGTCCCAGCTTGGCAAGACACACAGGCCGTCCAGGACCCGCTGCTCCAGCCCCCTCTCCCCTTCCCTCCCACATCACACTCAGACAAGCTGAGTCACTTGCAGTTCCCATAATACACATGTGCTCTGCCGTCTCCTGACCGTGGCTTTTGCTGCTGCCTCTGTCACAAAGGCTCCTCCAACCTCAGGCCCTTCCTGGATAATTCCTTCAAACTCCCAGAAAACAACCTTGTCCCTGAGTCCGGCTTAGCTGCTCCTCTCTGGGACCCCACAGTTCTCTGTGCTCCCTGTCATTCATTATGGCTCCTGCCACACTGCACTGTCATTGTCTGCTAATTTTTCCATCTCCCCCACTAGACTGGATGACATGACATCCGATTCCACCGTGGATCTCCCCTGTACCCAGCGCAGGGCCTGGCCCAAAGCAGGCACCCAGTCGTGTTTGTGGAAGGAAGGAAGGAAAGAAGGAAGGAAGGAAGGAAGGAAAGAACAAATGACTGAGGAGCAAACAATGGAATAAACCTCCTCCTCCCCTCTCCCCTTTTGTTGGTTCCACCCCCCTCACCCCCCAACCCCCAGCCCCACCTCTACCCACCTGGCACTGGGTTTGGTACTTCTTGGTGGGCCGGCCCACGATGAAGATCTGGGAGGGCGGCAGGCCTAGCGCACTGTAGACGGAGATGTCCTTCGTGGAGCCGTAGGCCGCACTGATTTTGATGAAGCACTGAAACACAGGGCAGCTGATGGAGGGAGAGGGGGCCCAGCGCATCCCCACAGAGGACTCCTAGATGTCCCCCCAGGGAGCACTGCTGGGGGACCCTTTATCTGCACACTGATAGACTCCAAGTCATGGGACCACCCTGCATCAGGAACCACCCCCTGCAGTGGCCTCCCCTCCCGCCCCACCCTCTGCACCAAAAGCCTGATATGGGCTCCACCTGTGAATCACAGCCCCACCATTTGCTGACCCCACGTGAGGAACATGACCCGTAGGTTACGAACAGTGGGGCAAAGTGCTCCTCTGTGGACAGGAAATTGAGTGCCAGGTTGACACAATGCAGGGCCAGGACTGGAGGCCGGTTCTGTCCTGCCAATTCTGCCCTCTGGTTCTCCTGCCTGTCCGTGCCTTTCTCTCCATTCCACGACTACCACCTGGATTCTGGTCTTCTGTCTCTTCCTTGGGCAACAGCCTCCCAACTGGCCTCCCTGCCCCTCGTTTCTCCCGCCAATCTGTTCTCCATACAGCTGCCAAAACGATCTTTCTACCCAAATTAGACACTGCCACTCCCCTGCCTGAAGCTTTTCCATGGCTCACCATTACCCTCAGCAGAGAGTTCACGGTCTTGCCCAGTTTCTAAGGTTTTCAAGGCCTGCCCAGCACAGGCCCCTGATCACTTCTGGGACCTCAGCTCCCACTGGACCTGAATCGGATCCAGCACATACCCCCATCCTGAATACCTGCAGCTCTGAGAACATCCCAGGCTCTTTCCTACCTCAGTGCCTTTGCACATGCTGTTTCTCTGGTCACAGGACAAACTCATACTCATGCTTCAAGACTCAGCTCAGAAGTTGCCACCGCCTAGAAGCCTTCCCTGGCCTCTCTAGACAAAGTTAGGTCCTTTCTCCTCTGTTTTCCCAAAGGGTCTTTTCTAGTCACCCACCGGTTAACTGTCAATTTCCATGTTTTTCTTCCTGTAGATCAGGGATTGGCAGACTCTTTTGGTGAAAGACCAGATACTAAATATTTTAGGCTTTGCACTCTGTTGCAACTACTCAACTATTCCATTGTAGCTGAAAAGCAGCCATGAACAGCCCGTAAGCAAATGAGCACGGCTGTGTTCCAGTAATACTTTGTTTATGGACATGGAAATGTGAGTTTCATATAATTTTCACATGTCATGAAACCTTATTCTTCTTTTGATTTTTTTCCCCCAACCATGTAAGAGAATTAAAACCATTCTTAGCTCACAAGTCATATAAAAACCATGGGCCGGATTCAGCCCCTGGGCCATGATTTGTCAACCCCGGCTCTAGATCGGCAGTTCTCAAAATTTTGTAAACATCAGAATCCCCTGGTGGGCTTGTTAAAATACAGATTGCCGGGCCCCCTTCCCAGAGTTTCAGATTCAGTAGGTCTCCAAGGGGGGGCCAGAGACTCTGCATGTCTAATGAGGTCCCGGGGAACCCTGTGCCATGGGGCACGCAGTGAAAATCACAGCTCTAGGACATCCCGAGTTCTGTTTGCCTCTGTGCATCCCCAACGCCCAGGACAGGGGAGGGAACACACTAGGCACTTCAGTGTCTGCTGAAGGTGTAACCAGATGCAGAGACAAGAGTTTAGGCTTTCGGGTCAGAAGATAAAGGATGAAAGGGTGACTCTGAGATCCTGGGCACATCCCTAAGCCTCACCTTTCTCACTTGCCTGTAGGGATAATAAGACACACCTCGCTGGGCAGTAAAAGGACCCATGAGGTGCACGTGAATGTGCTTTGCAAACTGGGCATCCGCTTGGACAATCGGAGGATGTGGGGTAAAGGAGGAGGCCCTCCCACCCCGGGTTGAGGGAGGAGGGGAGGGGTGATGGGGAGGGCGGTGGAGGAAGCCCTGCCCAGCCAGGACACTCACCTCCTGCATGAGGTTGCGCAGGAAGATGGCCTTCTGCCGCAGCGGGTCGTGCACCAGCCCGTCCGAGAAGAAGATCATGCCCTGTGGGAAGTTGTGCTGGGACAGCCACGACACCACCCGCTGCTTCTGCATGTCCGGCCGCCCCGTGATGTAGAGGATCATGTAGCCCAGGTCCTGCCAGTGCCTGGCGAGACGGCATTGCAGGGTCCAGCCCCGCCCTGCGTGGGCCACCCCCTGCCCGGCAGCCCGCCCCACTCCCCACTTCCCCCTGCCCCGAGAAGCCGGAGGGGCTGTTCCCAGGAGCACTAGGGGAAAACAAGGGGGCACCCTGAAGTCCGCACCCCCAGTTGAGCCCCGTGAGTCCTGGCCATCTCCCCCGGATGGCCCACAGGCACCAACCACATGCCCACAGCACAAATGATCCCCCCACTCCCGGCCCCTCTGCTTGGGTCCCCTTCTCTGTGATGCACCACCAACACTCAAGCTTCTGGAGCCAGAGAGAAGCGCCTTTGATCCCTCCCTTTCCTTCGGTCTCCCGTCCTTCCTCCTCCAATCAAGGAGCCTTTGATTCTACCCGGCAGGATCTTCACTCCATCCTCTCAGTTTAACTCCACTTCTTAGCCTTAGCTCAGGACCCATCGCTCTCCTGGGCCACTACAAAACCCTCCTGGGAGGCCCCTTTCCCTCCAGTGCCCCCAATTGCAATCCAACCTGGGCCGTGCAACTTCGAGCAGGTTACTTAACGCCCCCAGGATTTCAGTTTCCCCTTCTGTAAAATGGGGCTAATAACAACAATTACCACCTAGGGTTTTCTGAAGGATGAAATACATTCATCCCAAACAAGCCTGGCAGTGAGTTTATTGTTATCCTTGGTACTGTTTCCATGGTGATTTCTGTAAATTGCACATCTAACCCCACTACTCCTTTGCCTAAAGCCATTCCTGGCTCCCCGGTGCCCTGAGGTCGCAAGGCCCCCCTGCACTGGTGGTCCCCCACACTCTGCCCTTGAGCATGGCAGCTCCCCAGCCACACGGAGCTGCTTTGCTGCCCCAGACAAGCCCTGTGCTCTTCTGCTGCAGACCCCTGCCCTAGAGAGGCTTTGTGCTCCATCTCCTTATGTTCCCATCCCCCCATCTTTCAAGGCCACCTCCTCCAGGAAGCCTTCCCTGCTTTCCGAGCAGGATCTGCCTCTCTCTTCTCTGTGCTCTCACAGTGGGCAAGTGCTCTCCGCTGACATGGAATCCTGTCTGTAAGATGTCAGATGAGCCCAGGCCTGATTGCAGGCTTTTGTGGCGCTAGCCACTGACTGGCCACCATAGATTGGGGGTTTCCAAACCTGGAAGATGCTCTGAGAGATTTGGGGAGGTTTTGTAAGAATGCACAGGCTCAGGTGTCACCTCCAGAGTTCTGGTTAATTCTGACGGGGTACCCAGTGATCTGTGATTATAGAAAGCAGCTTCTGATGCTTAGCAAGGTTTGGAGAGCACCGCAGCGGCCCCAGGAGCCCATGTGAAGAGATGAGAGCACCAGATGGACTGCCCCCCAGAGAGGAAGGACCACAGCCTCCCCTTCCCAGGTGTGGGAGGGGGACACTGACTTGGGAGGGGCTTGGAGAAGATATAATGGGAATAAAGGACGCAGGCTTATAAGGAGGAGGTCGACCCCTGAAATGAGCAGGTCCAGGGCCTGTTTCCACAAGGCCAGTGGGCATCTTGAGGTGAGCAGTCTCGTAGGAGTCCTTGAGCCAGACTAGTTTTCTCTCCCCAGAGTAACCACTGCTGCTGGGGTGGTGCAGGGCAGTCCCCTGACCCAGTCCCCAAGAACTCCCAGGACCCGGGATCGGTCCCACTCTTGGTGTTCTGATCCCTTGGAGTCCTGGAGTACAGTTTCTCATGCCCATGACTTGTTTTCTCCACTGGACTGTGAATTTCCTCTAACTAGGATCTCTTTCTGCATCAGTGCCCAGCCTAGAGCCTGGCCCAGAGCCAGCCTCAGAAAAGAGTGGAGGGAGAGAGGGAGAGACTAAAGTGGTACCTCTTTTGCTTTTCTAGTGGAAAATCCGTTTGCACCTCTCTCCGCAGTACAATAGCCCTAGGAAGCTGTGCTTCCTGCCGCACCTCCTGCCCTGTCCCAATCTGGCCCCCAACATCCAATGGCCCTAAACTTGCCCCACCTCTTCCCCACACGTGCTCTGTTCTTCCCTGTCACCTTCTTGGCCTATCAAAACCAGTTTTGTGGGCTTCCCTGCTGGCGCAGTGGTTGAGAGTCCGCCTGCCGATGCAGGGGACACGGGTTCGTGCCCCGGTCTGGGAAGATCCCACATGCCGTGGAGCGGCTGGGCCCGTGAGCCATGGCCGCTGAGCCTGCGCGTCCGGAGCCTGTGCTCCGAGACAGGAGAGGCCACAACAGTGAGAGGCCCGCATACCGCAAAAAAAAAAAAAAAAGAGTTTTGTATTTTCTTCTTTTTGTCTTTCTGCATGTGCTAATATTTGTACAATGGCATGGACTGCAATATATATATATATATATCCGTCCTTCAGGAGTTGCCTCAAATGTCACCTGCCCCAGGAAGTCTGCTCTGCTTTCTCCAATCAGCTGTAATAGCTGCAATCTCTCGATTAGCACTGTGTTAGCTAGTCTTGAAAGAGGGCCTCCCAGTGAGCCACGTGTCCCAGTATTCACACCTTTATGTGGTCCCTTCCCCTTGAATCTGGTTCGATCCTGCGCCTCACTTATAACCAATAGAACGTAGTGGAAAGGACACTGAATTCCGAGGCTGGGTCCTAAGAACACTTGTAGCTTCCAGCTGGGTCTCTAGGAACCAGAGGAGGCCGGTCACCATGGTGGAAGTCAGCCACCAGGTACAAAGTCTGGCTGGTCTGAGACCACCTGGCTGGTCACATGGAACAGCCACATGGAGAGAGAGAAAGAGGCGCCCCAGCCGAGGAACAAGACACATGAGCTCATCATCCATCCTGAACATCTTGAACCTCCAGCCCAGTGGAGCCCTCAGATGACCCCCCGCCTGGACCGCCACCTGACTGCCATTGCTGGAGAAACTCCCAGCAGAAGCCAGTCAATGATGTGATAGAATAATAAAGTACGATCTTCAGTTGCTAAGTGCGGAGCATTTGCTCCACGGCAACCGGTAATCAGAACACACCAATTTTATCCTGACTGGGATCTGAATGCAAGAGACCGGGCCTGATTCACTGCACAGAATGCTCAGACAGTGTTAGAATAAACAGAGGGAGGAAGATAGGGAGGGAGGGAGGGCATCTGAGATTCTCAAGGGCCTCAGTAAATTACTGCTGGAGGTGAAGCCAGGACTCCCGGCTCCTGGCCCATATCCCCCAGGGCTGCTGGCCCCTGCCCCGGGGGGACACATCCCCTGCAGGGAGGGTGCACTCACCGGACAACGTCCACTGCCCCTGGCCGGACCTTGGGGTCGCTTCCCATGATGGACACGCTGGCCGCGAAGGAGCCGTCGATGCTGAAGACCACGCACTCCATGCCCCGGGGCAGCACTGTGAGGTAGCTCATCGCGCAGGTCTGGTCGCCCCTGAAAGGTATGGCCAGCCGTGCGCTCAAGGTCAGGTGTCAGCCTGAGGCCAAGGTCAGCCCACAGCCGGGGTCAGAGCTCAGTCAGGGCCAGGTTGAGAGAGAACCTGGGCGGCATCTCCTGATGCTACAGCTGCGACCGCATCCCATTTTCCTCTCTCCCTGCAGACAAGGACAGGGTCCCGAAGACAGTACCTCGAGGCCCCCATCTTCTGGACAGGCCTGGCTGGCAGGGCCATGGAACCGGGTGAAAGCACCGTGAGAGTGTCACCTGGGTCTTACCTGACGACCATCTTCACAGGGTAGACGCCGAGCCCCAGGCGCCGGGGCCGCGGCACGCTGTACGTGATCCGGCCGCTGCTGTTCGTGATCTCCGTGTCCAAGTGCACCCAGCGGCCGGAGGAAGGCTCTGCCATCACCAGGATGTCCACCTGCAGGCAGTGAGGGGCCCAGGGGAACCGCTGAAGGCTGGGGCGCTGGGGCTGGGCTTGGGAGCTCTTCTCTGCCAAGACAGCAGGGCTTGGGGTCCCGTCCGACGCTAGCTCCTGGCTCCCACCACCTTTCCTCTTTCTACTGCAGCCACACCAGCTTCTCCGAGGCACCCGGTCCATCCCTCACTCCCGCTCTCCCTCCCTGACCTGCATGAGCATCTCCCACCTCGTGCAGCCAGGCCTTCCGCAGCCCTCACCGCACGTGCCACGTGGTACCCAGGAGAGGATGGCCCAGCCTCTGTACCTTCTCCCCGGTCAGGGCCACCATGTCGAGGGGCCCGTACATGAACCGCCCCACCAGGACCTGGGGGCCGTCTTCGGCAGCAATCACGTCGTTGGCCCGGTGGTTGGCGGTGACATTCTGGAAGGACAGAAACCAGCTCAGCTTCTGCAAGGGGACTTGACCTGGCTTTTTCCTTACGTCAGCCACTGGATCAGCTGGAGGGGTGCACACCCGCCGGATATTGCCTTCCTTCCTATTAACCTCGTTAGAGCTTCCGAGATGTGTCCCCATGGAGTCCACGAGGGAAACAGACCCTTAGACCCTCACGTGGTCTCCAAGGAGCCCCGGGCTCCTGCAGACCAGCATCCTCCGCTCTTGATTCTCCGCATGGCCCGGAGGTAACAACCAGTCCTCAGAGCCTGGCATCCTTCTAGATCCCCAGGCTGGAAACTGAGGGTCACCTTCACTTCCTCCTTCCTCATCACGGCTCACATCCTACAGTAGCCGTTTACCATCCGTCTTTGCTTCGTGGGCGATTTAAATGTCAAGAGTAGAGAAAACAGCGTAGGAAGTCTCGTGTGGCCGGAAACCAGTCGCGGCCGTTCTGGCTCTGCTCTTCCCTGGCTGGATGCCCCCACCCCGCTCCAGATCATTCTGGAGCAATGCTGGACGTCGCGTCACTTGTCTGTAACTATCCCAGCATCCCCATCCTTCTTCACGTCTGGTTTCAATTCATTCCGTAGCCCTACATTGGCCCCAGCTGCCCACCACTCCCAGCCTGGCTTCAAGACCCAAACCACTCCATCTTTACAGAACCACCCACATCTGTGTCTTTTCCCACACCCAGGTACCTCTCCCCTGGGCTCTGCTAGTAGCATCTTAAAGGAGCCCCCTTACTCAAAAACATTCCCCGTGGCAGATCGACCGTCTTTACAAAGCACAGAGCTTTTAACCCCCCGGGGCCCTCGGGATGAAGTACAAATCCTGAGCCTGGCATCAAAACTTTGCTGGGCAATCTTTTCAGTCCCATCTCCTGCTGCTGCCCTTCGAAGCCCCACTGGTTCTTTCAGGTCAGGCTCTGCAGAGGCCTCTGGGCCTTTGCTCACACTGGTCCCCCCACTTTCTATGGCATCCCTGGTCCCCTGCCTCCTTCTTCCAGCCCATCCACTAAGACCTGACTCAACTTCGTCCTCTCCAAGAAGCACTGGTGGACTCCCCAGAGATGGTCTCTGCCTCCTCTCAATTCCATGGTATTTCAATTCAAATCAACAAACATCTGTAGGCACCTCATCTGCACTGGTCCCAGAGCTGGGCTCTGGGGATGCAGAGAGGAACCAGTCATGGACCCTGACCCGGAAACCCTCAGTCAAGTGGGAGATGCAGGCCTGCTGACAAGAATACCGATAAGGGAAGAGCTCATTCATGGAAATAAACACATGGAAAGATGCCATAAAAAGGAATTAAGTACTGACACAAACCACAATGCGGATGAACCTTGAGAAAGGTGCTCAGTGAAAGAAGCCAGACACAAGGAACCACCTATGGTATGATTCCATTCTATGAAATGTCCAGAACAGGCAAAGCCATAGAGACAGAAAGTAGATGAGTGGTCGCTTAAGGTTAGGGGTGGCAGTGGGGCTGGGGGAGCGGAGTGGTAGCTAAAGGGTAAGGGGTTTCTTTCGGAGGTGATGGAAATGATCTAAAATTAACCATGATGATGGTTGCACACATCGGTGAATATACTAAGATACATTGAATTGCACACTTTAAGTGGGTGAATTGTATAAAATGTGGTTATAGCTCAATAAATATGTTTACCAAAAAAAGAGTTGATTCATGGATCACTGATCACCTTGTACCATTTAGGACTGTTCTTGGGGTCCATGTCTGATGTTCCCACAGGACTGGAAGTGCCCACAACAGTGGCTGTGCTTGTAAATCCCTGTGCCCCACTGCCTGGCAAAGGGTCTGGGACACAGTGGGTATTGACCGTCGTTTGCTGAGTAAATGAATGTATGCCTACTGAACTCCTATTCATACGTCAATACCTTGCAGAGATGATGCTTCTTCAGGGAAGCGCCGCACGGCCTGCCCTGACAATCCTTCTCTTCATCTTCTTCCTAATCTGTGCCTCCCTCTATATGATGACAAACGCCACACCGGGCTGTGGTTGTGTGCAAGACTCTTTCGGACCCCTGGGTACGTCTACAGAGGCCTGGCATATAGCAATTGCTCCACAACTGGCATCTCCTCACCATCCCCAGCGCCCTGGAGCCCCACCCGTGGTGCTCCTGTGGAGCCAGGCCACGGGCAGCCAGCTCCCCATCCCACCAATCCCCCCTCCCCCTCCACTGCAGCCCTGGGGGCCTCGTCTAAGCCCGAATCCCAGCATGTATGAGCACGGAGATCTGAGGAGCGAACCAAAGCCCTTCCCCGCCGTGTGGATGCCCCAGCCCCCGGGGGCAGCCCCACCTCCCCGAGACCACAGCCTCAGCCCGTAGGCACCTCCAACAAGCACATACCCGCAGCTTGACCTGGGTCCTCTTACGAAGCCACTTCTCGCGGGGGTTGGTGGGGCTCAGTGCCGCGGGGTCCAAGCCAGCGCTCTCCTTGACGTTCACGCTCTCGTAGCGCATCACCTGATGAGCCCAGCAGGACTCCGGGTCAGGCCATCTGGGCCCCTCTCCCTCCTCCCCATGGTGTCAGGGCCCTCCAGCTTGCGGCCAGTCAGGCCCTCCCCCAGGCCTCCCCACCTCCCAGCCTGGGACCCTCAGGAGGCCGGGAGCCCCCAGCACCTACCACTCTGCCCACCTGTCCTGACAGCTGGGGCCAGACCACTGTCTCTCAAATGCTCTGGCCTGGACCAGCCTCTGCTCTCGACACCCAAACCTAGCAGCCACCTGCGTCTGTACCCATTCTCTGCCTTCCCCCGTTACGGTGGGTGACCTGGTCCCACCCAGCCCCACCCACCTCCTCAAGAACATAATGGAGCCAGCTCCCCTCTCAACCCTACATCAATGGCTAGTCCCTCACTACTGGATCATTCTCCTCAGCATCTAAATATGCCGTCATACTGCCTCTCCCTAGGACCCCTCTCAACAACCATGACATGTTCCTGCTCTCCCTGACAGCAGAAGTCCGCAGAAGACTCGCCCTGCACTGTCTCCACTACCCCCCACCCCCGCCTTCTCCCCTCCCTCACCCCAGGCAGCTTCTGATCCTGTGTCTCCCCTGAAGCCATTCTTGTCAAGGCCCCGTGACCTCCATCCTGCCCAACGCAGCGGCCCCCTCCCGTCTATCCGCTCCAGGACTCCTCCCTGAACTTCTCCGTCTACAGTAACTCCCTCGGTATCTGTGATGTTGGGATTTATAAGAAGAAGTAGATATTTGGTCTTTGTCCAATTTCTGGCACAAAGCTTCTCAAATCCTTGCAACGTCCTAAGTGAGAGGGACAAAGGTGTCTTTCGTTATGTTAACGAGGTGACTTGAACCGCATCTAAGGATGGGGCTGGTTGCCAGGAGAACCAACCTTGTGATCAGAGGGTTGGAACTTTCAGTCCCGCCCCAGCCCCACATCACCACCTCGGGAGAGGGGAGAGGGGCTGGAGGTTGGAGTTCAATCACAGATGGCCAGTGATTTAATCCATCATGTCTATGTAATGAAGCCTCCACAAAAACCCAAAAGGATGGGGTTTGGAGATCTTCCAGGTTGGTGAACACATGGGAATTTGGGGACAGTGGTGCCCTAGAGAGGGCATGGAAGCTCCAACCCCTTTCCCCATACCCTGCCCTTTGCATCTCTTCCATCTGGCTGTTCCTTTTTATAAAATCCTTTTATAATTAACCAGTAATCTAGTAAATAAACTGAGTTCTGTGAGCCACTCTAGCAAATTAACTGAAACCAAGGAGAGGATCTTTGGAACCTCCATTCTATAGCCTGTGAGTCAGAAAACCCAGGTGAGGGACTTCCCTGGTGGTCCAGTGGTAGAGAATCCACCTTCCAATGCAGGGGACGTGGGTTCAATCCCTGGTCGGGGAACTAAGATCCCACATGCTGCGGGGCAACTAAAACCCACGCGCCGCAACTACTGAGCTCACACGCCTCAACAAGAGAGCCCGCGTGCCGCAAACTACAGAGCCCGCACGCCACAACTAGAGAGAGAAAAACCTGCATGCCACAACTAGAGAGAAGCCCATGCGCAGCAACGGAGAGCCCACGCGCTGCAACGAAAGGACCCACATGCCTCGATGAAGATCTCATGTGCACCAACTAAGACCCGACGCAGCCAAACAAAAATAAAGAAAAAAATTTTTCATGATGTTTAAAAAAAAAAAGAGAGGGAAACCCAGGTGACAACCTGAAGATTGACATCTGATGGGGGCGGGGCGGGCAGCTGTAGGGCTGAGCCCTTAACCTGCGGGATCTGACCCTATCTCTAGATAGATAATGTCCAAACTGAGTGAAATTGTAGGACACCCCGCTGAGGTCAGAGACTTGCCTGCTGTGGGGAAAAAACTCACACGCGGGAATTGGTGTGAGAAGCAGGGCAACCCATCACTGGCTTTAAATGCCATCCAGGCTCTGATGACGCCACATTTTTACCTCCAAGCCAGCTAAGCTCCAGACTCTCCACTCACCTTCCCTCCCAACATCTAACAGGCGTCTCACCTTCCCAGGTCCACACCCAAGACTCAGCATCCCCTCCCGCCCAGCCCCGCTCTTCCCCAGCCCTAGGGCATGGTGTCACCATAGTTAATCGAGTGGAAACCAGGATTCGTGGGACCCCCCCCCTTTCCCTCGCAGCCCGAATGTCAGCAGGTCCTGTCACCACACCTCAAACCCGGCAGCCCCTCGGCACCTCTGCCACCAGCTTCCTAGCTCAAGCCGCCACCTCAAGGTTGGGATCCCACGCTTGCTCTCCTGCCCTCCAAGCAGCAGCCACAGGACTTCCTTCTAAAATATCAATCTCTCTCCCTTACTCAAAACTCTGCAGTGGCTTCTCATCGGACCCAGTATAAAATCCCCCTCTGACCTTGGCTGTGGAGGGTGCATGTGATCTGACCCTCACCTGCCAGCCTCTACCCACCCCCAGGCTCTCCCTCAGTCCCTGGCCTCTCTCTCCACCTATTTTAGAGACGAGGACCTTGAGACCCACAGGGGAACAGCCATGATGACTCCAGTCTCCAAGTTGAACCATAGGTACATTCTCCTACGTGGTGTCTATTTAATTTTCTAGAAAGTACCACGCCATTGGCCAGAAGCCAGCCTTCCTCAGGAAAACCGTTGTCTGTCCAGGTCACCCCCCGACTCGCCGCGCTTCGGTGCCTTCCCAGTGTCCAGCGTGGCCCGCGAGGTCAGCCTCTTCTCCCCAGAAGGACGGGCCCTCCCAAGAAGGGGCGGCAGTACCTGTCTCAGGATGAAGGCCACCACGTCCGTGGACTCCCAGTAGCTGGCGTGGAAGAGGTGGGGCAGGGCCACGGTGGGGAAGGCGGTGAGGACGTCGGGGCAGTACAGGGCGTAGTCGATGCGCTTGCTGCCCCACCACTTGGCTGTGACTGCGGGGCCAAGAGGGGGGCAAGGTCAGAGCAGCCTGCCCGGGGCTCTGACCCAAGGGGCAGCGTGGGACCCTGGGGCCCGGATCCAGGGGTGGATGTGCCACTCGGGGCACAAGTTTGGGGCCAGAGCGCTCGGCTCAGAATGAGCTCTCCTCCGCCTTCAACGACCCCCCACCCCCTCGCGTACCCACCCCTCCCCCAGGGCGCGTGCTGCAAACTGGTCCCCAGGATGGGGGCCTGACCCACGGAGACGTGCACAGTCTCATCCCAGGGCTGTTGGTCACAGGGACTCCCAGGGGGAAAACTGAACATTGGGATTAAGTCGAGGCCTGGCAAGGTCACGGCTCAGTCCACGGTCAGAGGTCAGGGCCCCTGTCCAGGGTCAGAGGTCACAGTTCTCTCTGAGGTCAGAGCTGGGTCTGGATTCCCTTGTCCCCTCCTCCCCTGCCCTCGGCAGCCCCGGCAGGGGGCCAGCGGCCACCCGGAGGAGGGTTCCCCCTCCCGCGAATCCAGGCAGGGCCCGGGAGACCCTCACTCACTGCGGGAGGTGCCCACGGGGGCCAGGCTGTCCGAGGACTCCGAGCTCTCACTGTGGGAGCTGCCCTGGCTTATCCTCCGCCCCGGGCGCTGGGACCTCGGGGCGTGAGGGGGTGAGGCCGGGGCCTCCAGAAGCGGCGGGCTGCCCCGGGGGTTGCCCTCCAGGAAGAGGGAGCTGTGGCTGTGCAGGGCGTCAGCTGGAGGGGGAATTTCACAGTCAAGGCCGAGTGGTGGGCCTCAGATGAAGCTGCCCGTGTGCGCCAGCCCCGTGCTGGGCGGGAGGCTGAGCCCGGCCTGCTCCCTCACCTGCCCAGCGGGCAGCCCGCACCTCTTACCCCAGAGCCTGACGGGACCCCCTCACCGTAGTATGCAGTCAGATTTCACCTCCGCCAAGCCACGGGTTACGCAGGCACGAGTCAGGGTCCCGACCATCACATCCAGCCCCAGTAGAGCGGCCGAGGGCACGTCTGGGACACTGCCCCCAAAGCACCAGCTGAGGTCACAGGTGGCACGTTACCATGTGACTCCTCCCTGAGCCACAGAGGGCTGTGGAGGAGCTTGGAAATGAATGGGGCCTCCATCCTGGGAGCGAGGGCGCCCCCTGGGGGCAGGGGGATGCCCTGAGCAGAGAGTGACATTTTAAGATGTGGGAAGGTTTTAGAGCCCCTTCTATCTACGGAAGCTCCTGACAAAAGAGGACTTTGGAAATTAAGTTTCCATTGACATGGGGCAAGGGGGGGTCAATTGGATTTTAAGCCTGAATGAGCCATGTGCACAGCAGCCCCCGCCCCCAATCTGGCCCAAATCTCTGAACCGGCTTGGCTAAACTTCCTGAACTGTGGTACGGAGACAAGGCTCTGATCTCCAAGCCCCTGACTGTCCAGTAGAGGCCTCCCCTTGGCCTCACCCCAGTCCATGCCTGGCTCACCCCACTTAAGCCCTGGAGGCCACGCCCCCCCAACCCACCTGTCCTTGCTCCTGATGTTCCCTCCACCCAGAAGATCTCTCCAACCCCCATCCTCCAGCTCTTCTCCACCTGTCCGATGCCTTGGTTGAAGGCCCCCTCTTCCATGAAGCCCTCCAGGGTGACCCACTCCGTGCCCTGCCCCTCCAGAGTCCAGGCTGGGCTCTAGGCATGGCACTCAGCATGGATCCCCGGACTTACAATCAGGTCTGACAACTCAAGTATTATGCTGGTCCCGGCCATGGGAGCTGGTCACGGGGCAGAGCCCAAAGATGCCTCCTGCAGAACAGGTGCTCACACAGGTGGGCTGCTTGGAAGGCAGGTGAGTCAGCTGTCTTCCTGTCCCCCCCGCACAGAGCACATAGTCCTTGTTCAGGTGAGTCTAGTCACTCTGACAGCTGACTAGCTTGGAGGGGCTGGACCAGAGAGGGTGGCCCTGGGGCACCTCCTAGCTGGGGCCCAGCCTCCGGCTCAGCACACTCTTATACTCCTGAGGGCCTACCAAGGAGGAGGGACTGTCCGTCACCCAGCGGGAACCTCTGGTAGCGGGGAACGCTGACGGGCGACACCAGGTGGAACTTGGGATCCAGCAGTGGTTCAAGCCGGGAGGCAGAGGGGTCTGCACAGTGGAAAAAGCTGTAGACCTGACTGCAGGCAGGACGTACCTGGAAACCTGGGTGGGGGTGGGAAGTGGGAGGATACATGGGGGAAGTCCCTTGAGCACCTGCTCCCTTGGCCCTAGGAGGCTCCCTTCACTGCAGCTTTGAGTAACCTATTCCTCTGCTCAAGAACCTGCCATGGCTCCCTGCTACCGACAGGATCAAAGCCATCAGGTTCAGCTTGGCCTTCAATGCCTTGCCAACCTGCCCCACCTAGAAGCACCGCTGTAGGCGCCCAGGACTACAGCCACGGTGGACGTCGGTGACTCCCCAGCCAGGCTTGCTGCTTTCCTTTCTCTGCGCTTCTGCTCAAGCTGCCCCTCCTCCTAGCAGGACGCCCTCCACTATTTCCACTGGTCAAACTCCTTTAAATTCTTCTAGCTGTCACTTAGTTGCCACCTGAACTATGAAGCGGACCTAGGATCTTTCAGTCAGAATCAGCAGCCCTTCCTTCGGCCCGCTCAATTCCCAGGCCCGGTAGTAAGTAGACTTCTTAGTTTGCCAGAGCCGACAGAACACTTCTCCCATTGACCAGCAGGTGTCTCCACTGAGGCTTCAGCTCATCAACGTGCCTCACTGTCCCTCTTAGAGGACTGGACGGTCCAGCATCCAGGGAGCCCTAGGTTTCCTTAGCAACGTTAAGGACAGCCGTGGGATTCTGCCTCCTCTCCCCACTTCTAGCAGACACCCCCCCGCCACTTTTTATCTGTTCCATAGTGCAGGCTGTTGGTAAACTTGGGTGCTAAGGAAATTCGAGAATCCCTGATCCACTGTTCTCCGAGGTGCCTCCAGCCTCTTACATCCGCAGAGCCATTGCTAAGCCATCTGCTGGTGCAAACCACCTCCGTGTGGATCTTAGAGGGATGGGGAGAAGGCACTGAAGGCCGCAGGGACCGCGAGAACAAAAGCACTGAGGTGAGCAGGGCATCTGCAGGGGGCAGTAAGACCAACCTGGCTGCAGAGGGCCTGCCTGGGCGCTGGGGATGGAGGGGGTGGGTGCAATAGGGCTTCTCTTCCCTGACAGCATGACAGCTGGACAATGGGGGCACAAATCAGTCTGGGGCATGTGACAGGGACAGCGAAATCCACCAGGAGCTGCCTCACCTTTGCCCATCTAGGGAAACTGCCCCACTCTCCTCCCCCCCCCCGACCCCTTCTTCTTCTTCCTCGCCTCTCTCTTCATCTACCCCAACTCCATGGCCCTCCCTGCCCCGCTCTCCCCAATTCCAGGCCCTCACACAGTGGCCTAGTGACCCAAAGGCATCTTGAACCCCAGCCCGCGCCATACCCACCATCCAGTCCGGGCAGCACCGTCCTCCGCATGGCCAGGACCAGGCCCAGGGGCGAGCCAAAGAGGAAGAAGTCGGACACCTCAAAATCCAAGCGGCCCAGGCTGACCTCGGGGAGCTGGGGCCCCCCGGCCACAGGGGGCTCAGCCTCATCCTTCAGCACGCTCGAGTGGATGCTGGCCGAGGGAGGAAGACAGGGGAGCGCAGGTTAGGGGAGGACCAAGCGCAGGGGGCGAGCACTTAGCAGAGCGGCCTGAGGTCCGGGGTGCAGCGCCCAGCCCTCCGTCTCTGGGGCGGGGCTCAGACCCGGAGTCCACTTGATGGACCACCGACACGAGATGGCGACCATCTCAGCATCCAACACCAAGGCCTGGCCAACATTTGGGTAAGGCAGCCATCAGCCAACTTTTCCTGTAAAGGTCCAGATGGTAAATATTTCAGACTTCGGGGGCCATATGGCCTCCATCACATCCACTTAACTCAACTCTGCCGCGTGGCACGCGGGCAGCCACAGACGCTACTTGAACAAACACGCGTGGCCATGATCCAATCAAACTTTCTTCACTAAAATAGACCGAGCACCTGAAAACCTAAGCCCCCTGCGCATTGGCAGGTCTGCCCCATCGTACTGGTCTTGTGATGGCCACACTGTGAATTCCTGCCCTGTCCAGCAGGGAAGCCCGGCCTGGCCAGACAGCTGGGTGACATCAGTTCTGCCAGGAGGAGGGCTTTCATGGTAACTCATGTTCCAGGCAACTCGCAGACACAGATGCAAACAGCTTGGTCTTCCCTCCCCTCTAGCCCACAAAGGAAGCTGAGCTTAAAGAGAAAAACACGAGACACCCAGAATTCCAGCCGTTCCCCTCCCAGGTGCCCGTTGCCCCAAAGACTTCAAGTGGATGTTTAGTCCCAGACCCAGAGTGGGCTGCTGAGAATGGGCAGAAAACTGGGGACCTCCCTGACCTTCCAGCTGCATTTAGGTACTGGTCGGGGTTTAAGAAAGTGCAGCAGGATCGCGTGATCTATGAATCCATTAACGGAATGCAAATTCTACTAAAATACTCAAGTGGGAGGAGAAAGGGAATCTTAGAAATAACCATCGAAATCATGTGTGCCAGTCCGCCATCCCCTGTGGGCGAGGGTCCGGGCAGTTGGATCTGAATCCCCACACACCCGCCGCCTCTCGCAGTGTGAGCATCTTGCAGTGAGGATGACCACCCTGGTGTTTAACGATTCGTATTTCATGTACAGCGTGGTCCCTAAACACACACCAACTACTTAACTGCCAGAGAAACAGCCATCTGTCCCTGCACCAGAAGGAAGAGCTGGCTGTGTTGGACCAGCTCTCGAGAGCCTCCAACTTCACGTCACTCTCCAAATTTGGGGCTTTCTTAAAGGATTTTTCAAGGATGAACCAGAAATGGTACGATTTTACCTTGCAACCTGACTTGAAATGTAGCTGCTTTTCTAAAGAATAATCTTTCAGAGGGGCTTTAAATATGATTTGAGTATGCAGAGCCTTTGACCTAATAATTCTTCCTCCAAGAATCCATCTGAATGAAATAACCCCTATATATATATATATATATATATATATATATATATATATTTATGCACAAAGATGTTTCTGGAGTGCTGTTTATAATTGCAAAGAACTGGAAAAAGCCAAAGTATCTAGTTACTGGGACTAAGTAAGATGTCATCCATTCACTCAAAAAAATATTTTTAAGAATATTTACCAAGACTTTTTAATTATATGGGGAAAAGAACACAATATGAGGGTTTTTTTAAAGTAAAACTATAGGCAAAGCAAGTAAAAAATATACTGCAAGGAACACTCCAAGGTCAGCAATGGTGAGAGGATCCATCTTCCAAATGCTGTGATGACCTCCTGCTACTTATCATTTGGGTGGAAAAGAAGGAGGGGGGATGGGAGGAGAGAAGCGAGGAGAAAGGGAAGAAGCAAAGAGGCGTTCCTTCCCATGTGGATCTATGTTCAATACCCATTTGAATCCTGAATAAATGTACAGATAATTCATTTAGCCAGTGTCTGTTAACATGCCTCTTCTAGAAAGTTAAAGGGTGGGCAGTTCCATGGAGGGACCCGGCTGGCCTTCGAATGAGAGTGCATTGGGTGCTGGGCACTGGGACACCAAAATGCTGACCCCAACTCTCCAGTAACTGGCTGTGTGGTCCCTGGAAAGTTCCTAACCTCCTTGGCCTCTGCTGCCCCATCTGAGAGATACCAAGAACACAATACTAAGAAATACAAAACACACCTACGTCTGTTCTTTCACCAGATTCTTGAGACCGTCAGTGAAGTAGGCTGCAGGGCAGCGTCTACTCTCTTGGTGAGATCGATTGCCCCCAGCTCTCTGCAAGCTGGGGAGTGGGGCGGACGCAGCGTGCAGAGTCCCGGGTCTTGGCGCAGGGTCCGTGGGGAATGGCCTTGGTCCCAGCATTTCAGTGCTCGTCCCTTCCCCCCTACCCCGATGCAAGGGCCTGGGAGTCACAGGCCTCCCAGATGACCCTGGGCCGAGGTTCTGTCCCTCTGGACGCTTTGCTGGAAGGCAGCAGGCACAGGGAGCGGTTACCTCGATAGGAAGGCGTGATGCTGGGTGATGGCCTCGCAGTCATAGGTGGAGGAGTCGCTCTGCTTCCGGGGCAGTGGCCTCTTGGGCTCTTCATCCTCCAACGCGCTGGAGACATCGATGCTGCTCTTGCTGAGTCGCTTGCTGCTGGCCAGGCTGCATTCCTCCTCCACCACAACTGGGGTGTCCTTTGGGGCCGAGCAGAGGACAGGAGGACACTTCAGTCACCGGAGACTCTGGGGCCCTGCCTCCTCCCCCGGCATAAATGAACCCCTTCCTCCTACGGTGTGAGAGGCAGTCCTTCTTCCAAAAGGGGCATGAGAGCCACAGCACAGTTAACGGTGGGATCTTAGGCACAGGGCTGTCCCCCAAGTCCAAAGGGCTCGGCAACCCAGCAGGACTCTGGACAGCTGTCTAGGGACCAAACCCGGCATGAGCCCTCTCTGGGCTTCAGTTTCTTCACCTGTAATAATAATCTCCCACTACTCTTGCAGGACTGTGATACGATACCTTGTAATGTGGATGTCACAGCACAAACACGGAAAGCTAACACTGCTCCCCCAGGAGAGGCCCTGTTCCCCTGGGGCCGGGGCCGGGGCTCCCAAGGACAGACCCTCCCCCAGTCCCACTACCTGGCCCGCACCTGTGTGCTGCTGACACTCCCCTTCCGGCTGCCGCTGCCAGGGCTGTCACCTGAGGGCCCCGCGCTGTAGCAGATGGCATCGAAGGCCAGGAGGCCCCCCACGCAGTCCCCGATGAGACACACCTGGAGAAGGCAGAGCCGGGACTGCAGGCCTGCCCACTGCCACGCCCCCGCTCCACACCCAGACAGAGCGTGGGTCGCCTGCCGCGGGCGAACAAGGAGCCTGTCCCAGGGAGGCACTGAGGGTCCCAACAGGGGGATGGGAGGGTCAGCTTGAGGACAGAAAGCAGGCTATAGTCAGGGGTCAGACTTGGGCCACAGATCAGCATGGGCTGAAAATCAGAACTCAGATGTTGGCCTCAGTTTTTCTATCTGTAAAATGAGGATAAACCCAAAGGTCTCAAAAGCCTCTTTGGATCTCAGAAGCTAGGGCTCCAGGGCACCCTGGTCTAGATCCTCCTGGAAGACCCCAGCCTCTCTCCAGGCAGGGACCAGGACAGGGAGGTGAGGGCAGGCTGTCCTACCTGCCCACTGAAGCCAATCCCATCGGGGGATTTGAGGAACTCCATGTACACCTGGTTGGCTCGCTCGATGACGGTGGCAACTGCATCCTGGTACTGCGGGGAGGAGATGGCCAACAGGGGCAGGGCGGCCAGAGGGATGTGGTCCTGGCTGTTGCTGAGACAGCCCTCATCGTGGCTGTAGGGATTCAGGCTGCAGACAGGGGGCCAAGGTAAGCCCAGCCGGGCAAAAGAGAGCACATGCTGGCCAGGAATTGGGCGTTCGGCTCGGGGACTCTTCAGGAGGACACAGGCAGGAGCCGGACGAGACAAAGCACAGGCAATGGGGTGGGGGTGGAGGGAGGGGCAAGCCTCTGCTGAATCCCCTGTATGTCCATCCCGTGCCAGCCATGATGTGGGCCCTGTGCCTCTTATGACAGCAGTGCTCTCTGCCCTTTTCTGTATGGCCTCAAAGGACACCCCAGTTATGGAGGGAGCCTCTGGTGTGGATCAGGGTGGGGACATGTCATCATGGCAGACTTCCTGGAGGAGGTGAGGTTTGAACTAGGCCTTAAGAAAGGCTTTAGGGAAGCTAGAAGGGAGGTGAGAGGGCGTGCCAGGCATGGGTATCACACATCGGCCACAGCTTGGAGGTGGGCACGCAGCTGCACGCATGATATCGTGTCCATCTTTCTGGGGAGAGGATCAGAGCCATCAAGGGCTTTGTAGAAAGGTCTGTGACCCCAGAAAGGACTGAGAGAGCCTATCCTACAGCACCTCCCCAACCGTGGATTGATCCTCAGCCGCTGCGTGGGCCCCTCACTTCCTGCCTCCCTCTCTCTGGGCAGCTCAGCCCCAACAGGGACGAGCTCCCAGATGCCTGTGCCTGCCTGCACCCCACCCGTCCTACCTCTGTCCCCTGGGGCATCGGACCCAGCTGGCTGGGAGGGAAAACAGAGGGAGGGACTGTACGTCCCCTCCCCAGAGCCTGCCCTTCCCCCATAGTCCAAGCTCAGGTCGACCCAGGGCCCAACAGGGACCTGACAGAAACTGGGGAAGGTGACAGGGCTCAGGGCACCCTGGACAGGAGGCAGAGACCTCATGGTGTGCCAGGCAGGCCTAACAGCCATTCCTCATCTCCAAAAGAAACACAAATTAGAGGAAACAGCCCTCAATTGCAGCCGGAGAGATTTTAATTAGCTGAGAAAGACCTCCTTCCCAGCAGTGATTAGGGGTGATCGATGGCCCGGGGAAGGAGCTGCCTGGGGGAGAGCTAGGCTCCCTCCCGCTGTCCCCTCCAGCGGATGCTGGACCATTCGTCTTCCTGGAGATCAGGCCCGGGCTGGGTGACCCAGCTCTGGAGGTCAGATGTCCTGGGGGAGAGGGGGTAGGGGTGGGGAGTCCTGAGATTGATGATAAAGGAACACAATTAACTCCGACTATTGGCAGTGATGGACAGAGCCTTCTTTCAGCTCTGCCTCCCAAACCCGCTGCAGAGCAAAAGCCTGGAGGAAGTCAGGATGCAGATTGTAGGGCTCCTGCCCTCCAGACTCAGCCGACCCAGGGGGAGCCCGACCGCCTAGCAGTTTAACAAAAACCACACCCCGCATCTGGGCCATTAATCAGGTTGGGGCACTACTCTCCTTCCTGACCGAATCTCCTTCCTTCCAACTCTGGTTGGGATCTGCCCAGCCCGTGTCCTGGGAACACGGATAAATCTAGAAGGCAGAGGAGACTTTCCTTTCTCTCTCAGAGGGGAGAAGTGAGACCCCCGCATGCCCTCCCCGTGTTCCCCCAGAAGCAGCTGGACGCTGGGCCCCTCTCCTTAGAGCCACACCGGATCCAGAGCACGCACTCCACCCCCCTGGGGAGCTGGCACCAGACTGGGGATCCCTCTCCACCCTCCCCAACCCCCACATGGATGGGGGCTCCTCTGCAGGAGCTATGAAAGGGGGTGAGGGGCGAGGCCGAGGTGCCACTGGCCTCCCTTTCACCCCCGTTCCAGGCTCGACAGCCAGCCGTTTGCCACACAGGTGCTCAGGCTCTTGTTTGCCTATATCACTGCTGAGCAGCCAGGGCTCCCAGCTGGCTCCAGGCACCACCTTCAGCTGGTTCAACAGGGCAGGCGTCTGGGGAGCACCTGAGGGAGCCCCCGGGTCCTGGAGAAGTGGTCAGGATCTCCCAAAGTCTCCCAGGTTCTGAGGGCCCCCAGTTTCACAATCTGTCCCGCACTGGTTCCAGGGCAGGTTCGTGAAGAACTAAGCCGTGCAATCACACAGCCTTATTCCCAGCCAGCAGGGTTCTCTTCTCCTGCCCCGGCCCACTGTCCACCAACAAGGACAGTGCCTTCTCCCCTACCAGGATGGCGATGTGAGTCTCAGCTAATGCCTTCGCCCTGCCACGTGCTTCACACGCACTAGCACAAAGAATCCTCACAAAAACTCTAGGAGGTGGTTAATACCATGATCATCCCCATTTTACAGATAAGGAAACACACAGGGAGAGGTTAAACAACTTCCCCCAGGTTACACAGCCGGAACTCAAATCCAGGCTGACCGGAGAGCCCGGACCCTTCACAGGTTACGCTACTCTCAAAGCATACCCAAAAGTCACCTCCTCCAGGAAGCCTCCCTGGCCCTCTCTCTGAGTGTCTGCAGTGCCCTGTGCCCCCTCCATCATAGCACACATCTCCACTGGCTCTTAATTGTGTGGCTCGAGAGTGGGGCTGCCTGGGTTTGACTCCTGGGTCCATGGGCTGCGTAGTAACCCTGGGGACATTGCTTAACCTCTCAATGCCTCAGCTTCCTTGTCTGGGCCAACGAGACCAGGGCCTGTCGAGCACAGGAAGTGGGTCTGAGCGCCACCCAGCCCCGGGCAGAGGAGGGTTCGCTGCGCAAGTGTTAATCACTTTGGACTCTAGCTGACCACTTCCCACCGGTGATGCTCGTGGCTGGTCGGGACCTGACACCCCAGAGAGGCCTAGGCAGGCACCTACCTGCCCACCACGTACCCACGTGGCAGGGGCGGCCCCTCCTCTTCGGCCCCCCACCAACCCCAGCCAGTCCAAACAAGCAGAAAGGGACTCACTTGGAGACGAGTGAGAAAGCCTCAGAGCAGATGGCGGGACAGGGGACGAACTTGATGAGGATGTGGCCCAGGGCTGCGGGGAAGTGGGCGCGCGTGACCTTCTCCAGCACGGAGCTGAAGGTGTGGATGTCGGCCACCTTGCAGGACGGGTCCCCCGAGCCCGTGTCCAGGATGCTCCCCCCGTGCAGCACCAGCAGGAGGACGTGCGTCTTGCAGGAGCGCTGCGGGCAGCCTTCCTAAGAGGGACATCGGTCAGGATAGAGAGAGACAGGCAATGGGGAGGGGGGGGCAGGGGCACACAGAGGCTCACACACACACAGGGGGACTCTGACGGCACCTCCTGTGCATTCAGAGTGAGGGGCACAGGCTGCCAGGAGGGCAAGCCCCTCCGTGTCAGGGTGGGAAGAGTCCCAAGAGACTCTTTTTGTTCATGCGGGACCCAGAAGCCCAGAGAAGGACAGGGACCGGCACGACATCACAAAGCAAGTCAAATGAAGAGCTGAGTGAAAACTGGGTGGCCTACCAGCTCGGAGCTCTTCCTGACATCCTGACCACAGAGGTGGCCCGGACACCCTCAGAAACCCACCTCATTGTCTTCGTGGATCTCGATGCTTCCCTGGGCTGGGAACCTCCGCCTTCTCAAGGAAACCCGGTACAGTTCTCCTGTGGGGCGGACAGCGGACTCAGCACCTCCTGGCCTCCCTCACGGTGACTGGATGTTCTCTGGGCCCAGCTGGCATGAGGCCTGGGCTCCCAGGTGAGCTAGAATGACAGCGTCCCCAGCTCGGGAGGGTCACGCTGCCCAGCCCCTGCCGCCGACAGATACACAACCTGAAACCCTTCTCCTCCTGAAGAAAGGGAGGCCGGGGACTTCCCTGGTGGCACAGTGGTCAAGAATCTGCCTGCCAATGCAGGGAACACGGGTTCAAGCCCTGGTCCGGGAAGATCCCACATGTCACGGAGCAACTAAGCCCGTGCGCCACAACTACTGAGCCTGCGCTCTAGAGCCCGCGAGCCACATCTACTGAAGCCCATGCGCCGCAACTACTGAAGCCCGCGCGCCTAGAGCCCATGCTCCGCAACAAGAGAAGCCACCGCAATGAGAAGCCCACGCACCGCAACAAAGAGTAGCCCCTGCTCGCCGCAACTAGAGAAAGCCCGTGCACAGCAACGAAGACCCAACACAGCCAAAATTAAATAAATTAAAAAAAAAAAAAAAAGGAAGAAAAAGAAAGGGAGGCCGGCAGTGTGAGGCCATCATGGATGCTGTCTGTCCCTGAGGCCAGGAGGGGTGTCCCAGAAAGGAACTATTCTTCTCTTCCTCACCAGTAATGCGAGAGCAACAGGACAAATGCCATCTGGTGACTACCAGTTACGGAGGGAAACTTGGGCCAAGCATCCCTCTGAAAACAACTAGAGGAGCTGGGTAAAGTATTTTTTAAAGGTCTGTTTGAAGCGCTCGGAGTGACAGCAAGGCCTTAAATCATGGGAGGCCGGTCCAGGGAAGGTGGATCCTCCGAGAGGCAAGGCCAGCATCCAGGAGCACACTCACCGTCACACACGAGATTTGGGGTGAAGCCAGCCACTGCCAGGAATGCTTTTCTTGCTTCTCTCGGCTGCCATGTCCTCCTCCAGGAAGCGCTCCTCGGATTCCAGCCCTGGCTGAGCTCTCATTCCTCTAACATGTAAACTACAGCCGTGGACCAAATCTGGCCCGCCGTCAGTTTTTGTAAATAAAGTTTTATTGGGACACAACCGACTTTTTCATTTATGTATTGTCTATGGCTGCTTTGGTGCCACAGCAGCAGGGTTAAGTAATTGCCACAGGGTTCCTACAGCTGGCAACGCCGAAACTGTGGACTATCTGTCTCCTTACAGAACAGTTTATCTGATCTAACACCCGCATTTCTGAATGTCACGGCACTGGGCTCTCCGGTGGAGAGGCGCCTCCAGGACATCCAACGGCCCCCTCATGGCCCACCCGGTGATGCCGGCCACACTGAGGAATCCTCACCACCTCTCCTTTCTCCCCATGAGAAGGATACTATTTTCTCTGTGTGGCTGAACCACAAAACTAGACTGTGAACCAGCCACTTGTTTGCCTTCAAGCGGTTCATCTCTAAAGCATCCGGTTCTAGACAGGATGGCCCTTTCTCCTTCCCACTCTGCCCCACCCCCGCCAGGAGCCTGCAGCACCCACTAGGAGTCACATCTGGGGAGGGGCCTTCCCAGGGCTTTACAGGCAACCCTGCAGTAGGCGTGGGCGAGAGCCCTGGCCAACATGTTTCTAAGTCAACATCTCAGCCACTACTGGCCCCAGGGGAGGGAGCGTGCAAAGAATTCCAAGTGAGAAGCTTTTCTCAGTCAGCAAGTGCATTTCTGAAATATTCTGTCCTCACAGACACAACCCTGGTCTAAGGGTAACTGCTTTATGAGCTCGGAGCTGCTGCCCACACAGACAGGAAATCGTTTCCCAAATGATGGAGAGGTTTGGCTTGGAGGAGGACGAGAAAAAACTTGTTTTGAGGCCGGACTCTGCCCTGCACTTGCTGAGACTCCTTCAGTGGCTCAGACTCTTCTGCCTTAATTGGAACATCCTGTAGACCTTGCCCTGGGCTTGGCTAGAAGAGGTCTGGGCCCTGCCTTCAGGACAGGATTATGCTAAAAGACACCAGTAAATGGCTCAGTTTTGTTGAGCACTTATTACGTCCCAGGCACAATGCGCTTTACAGGTACCATCTCATCTAGTCCCCACAGTTATCCTCTGAGCTGTGGTCCTCTTATTATTAGCCCCATTTTACAGATGAGAAAACTGAGGCTCGAACAACCAAGGTCACTTGCCCCAAACCGCACAACTAATTAAAGACTGAGTGAGCTGCCCCACACTCAGCAGAAGACGATGCTTGACGAAGTGGCTCCCCTCCCATCCCCCTGATCGCCACAGCTTTCCAGTGAGGTAGACACGACAATCCCCATTCTGCAGGAGAAAAAACAGGAGCACAAATGGATGTGACATCCTGAAGACTAAAGCCCCCGAGACTTCTTCCCACCGCACGTGAAAGTTTGCTAGTAGGAAACCCCGAGAGTGTCCAGGAGGGAAGCTGAGTGTCGCTTCCCCAGGATGAAGCAACCGTACTTCGTGGTGTGTGCAGCCTCATGTGTGCAGCCCTGGGGCAGCTGGACCAGGGGGAACCAGGAGCTGGGCAGAGCTGAGGATATGGGCGGGCAGCCTGGGAGACCCCTCACTTCTGGGGCCAGGAGAAACCTAGTTGGGACCATGGACTTTGGAGCCAGAATGCCTGAGTACAAATCTAGGCTCTTACCAGCTGTGTGCCCTGTGTCTCAGTTTCCTCATCTGGAACATGGGCATAATAACAGTGGCTACCTCACAGAGTGGTGATGAGGATAAACGAGCCCATATATACAAAGCGCTTAGGACAGGGCCTAGAACATGGTAAGTGCTATATAAGGGTTAGTAGTTTATTATTATTATTACTATTATCCAGGGTGCATCGGGGAGCACAGGGCCAGGGCCACAGCTGACACAATGGGGCTGGAGGCTGATGGGGACATCACCGCCTCCACACTCCTGCCCTGCCCCCAAGTCCCTCCCTAAGCCCTGGCAGCCTCCCCAGCCTCACTGGGCTGGATGCCTGCTTGCAGTGTGATTACAGAATTAAACGCTGTGATTGCCACAAATTACCATAGCAAGGCTATAAATAAGTTGCAGGGAAGACATGAGGGTCCTGCCATCTCCTGGGTACCATGTCCTCCAGTATGTGGGGACTGCACCCTGCACCCTCACTGATGACACAGACTGAGAGCACCCGCATCCCTGATCTTCCTGTGGCCAGCTCCCTTGGGGCCCATGTGATGCCCTGGGCGTCAAATCTGTGCTGCGTCCCGGCCACAAATGATGCCGAGGCAGTTCCTGGCTCAGTGGAGATGGGAGACCAGCAGGGTTGTCCTCAGCATCCCTCACCCCTTCCCTAGCCAAGGGGAAGAGTCTGGCCTCCCACGCTGTTTGAAGATGGAGACTTGCTTCCTTTTAATGCACAAAAGCCAGAAATGCTTTGCTCTGGAAGATGGAGGTGGGGAGACCTCGCCTGCCAGATCTGGATTCTGGCCCCTTGAGAGCTGACTAATAGGACCAGGGTTTCCCCATCCTCAGTCTTAGAAGAGGTCTCTGTAGACCAACAGAAAGGCAGCCTAGAACCCACCTGCCAGTACCTTGCCCACAAGGGTTCTGCTCTTCTAAGAACCAGACATTCCCACCACAATGACTGAGGCCACTGGCTCTGACTCACCCACAAGACACAACTCTTTCACTCTTCCATGCCTTTGCTCATGCTGAGCCCTCTGCCTGGGAAGCCCTTCCTCCCTCTGCAGACCAGCAAACTCCTACCTAACCTACGAACGTGCTCAATTGTCACCACCTCTGGAAAGCTTTCTCAGATCTACTCAGGCAGAGACGGTTATCTCACAGGGTGCCAGTGGTCAGGACCTAGCATGACATTTTTGTGAAAACTTACTGCAAGTGAAGATCCCAGGGTACACATGACCTATGAGACATCTCTATGCTGTCAAACCCCCAGGAGAAGCTGGGATCAGGGGAGCGTCATCCACCAGGAGGCACATTTCTTGAAAGTCCCCAGGAAGCAATGGTCCCCCAGAGCCCTGACAGGCTCACTTGGACATCTCTGGCCAACCCCACCTCATTGCTTGTTGGGTAGGGTCACTGGGCTGGGAGCCCAAGGTAGCGCCAAGGGCTTAGGGCATCTGGGGAGGAGGGGACACTGGCAGAAAGACAAACCAGGTTGGAACCTGCAGCTCTCATAGCGGCTCAAGGAGTGCAGGTTCATGAATGGGGTCACGATGCGGACGGGACAGTGTGAAGCAAGGGAAAGAATGGGCCCGCGCTGGATGGTTTTAAAACTTTTTTAAAACAGTGAAATCTTTTGCCCAGTGAAATTTTCCTTAGAAACCCAATTTGCAGAACAGGTGAAAGTGGACGTCTCTGACTGAAAAAGGTTGGGGGGCCCAGAGCCCCGCTTCCTTACTTCCCCCCACCCTTGACCTAGGCAGCCACTGAGGGCTCCAGAGGACAATTAAAAAGCCACCAACTTTGTTCACCAGCCAGACTCCAGGCCACCCTCCTCCACGGTGCCCCAGCCCCTGGCTTTATGCAAAAACAGCAACCTAGGTGGAGTGGGTGGAGGGTGGGTTGGAGGCCTGATATTGGAAGAAAAGCACACCAAAATGTTTACAAGTGGTTTCTCTGGATGGTGGAACAATGGGTGATTTTTTTTAACTTTCTGCTTTTCTCTATTTTCCAATTTTTCTCTAGCAAACTCCTATTTCTTTTAGTTTACAACTATTTATGAATACATCCATTGAATGCACTACAAGCTTGTGTCGTGTTTACGATAAGAACATTTTCACCAAGCTACTACCCCTGACTCTGCTAAATGCAAACACTACAGACAAAACGAAGTGAAATGCCCTGTCCTCTGGGAGCTGACAGCAAATGAGGAAATGCACAAAGGAAATGACATGCTTATGGAAGGAAAAAACGAATGTGAAACACGATGAGTGAATCACCATCCTGCATTTGGGTTAAAAATCCAACTTGATATGACTTGCCAATTCCTCCTCCGTTGGTTATTGCCCAAACTTGTGTCCGGGCTGGAAGTACCAAGATGAAGCAGATATATAGCAGGTGCCTTCAAGGATCTCTCAAGCCCCTAGGGTCACGCGATCAAGGCCTACGTCATGTGACCCAGCCCAGTCACATGACCAAAGGCTGCAAACTGCCTGAGCCAGGGTAATGGGACCCGCAAAGCTAGTCAGCCTCTGAGGCTGCGCACACTAGAGACCATGGAATGAGGAGGGGACGTCCCCGTCCTGCTCCCTGCAGCTCAGGTCACTTTGAGGGCACATCTGGAGCCCAATAACTTGGGCAGGAAAGCTGTGGAAGGGGGCCCAGCCTGGGGAAGCGCAGGCTCTATGGGACATTTGCTGCCTGCAAATCCCAGCTGAGCCGTGTTTGGGTCACAGGAGCAGAAGACAGAGTCGGGATGAATGGGGGTGCGGACAGTTTCTGAAGAGTTCGGAATTTCAGCACAACTAAGGGAATGTTTACAATAGTACGAGAGTGACCCGTGCTGGCCCAGCGGCAGGGCATTCTCTCCCCTTCAGGAGGCTGTACAAGCAAGGACTGTGAGTGGTCACTGGGCAGGGATGCTGGCAGGGGATGTTCATACAGGGCTGTGGGATCTAGAGGCCGAGGCCCCTTCTATGACTCCTTAAGCCTTTCAGGGTCAGAAGCCAATCAAGTCAGCCTGGATTCATCTGGCTAAAGAGGCCAAACCCCAGGAGCCAATTAGCCCCCCACAGAGTTGCCTGTCCCTACCAAGTCCTGTCCCTTGCTAGGGTCTGGGCCCCAGATCCTGCCTCCTGAAAACATACTTTTGGCCACCCAAGGGAGCTTGGGGATAGCTCCGAGGAGCCACCCCCCTTGGGGGAACCCAGCGTCCCCATCTTGAATCAGGCCCAGGGAAGGTTTCAGATATACAACCGTAAGAACCTCTCCTGCCACTACACAGTGATGCTAGAAGGGCTTGGCGTCCCCTATCTGGTGACTCTCTGTAATAAATGCAGTCTTCCTCAGATGGGTCTTGAGTTTCTAGTCCTCGCCCAGTGTCTCAGGCAAACTTCACATTCATCCTGAGAGGACAGGGGTGCTCTGCCCATTTTACGGATGAGAAAACTGAGGCTCAGAGAGGTTAACTGAAGGGGTGGGGATCTGAACCCAGGTCACCCGGCAAGGGCTCTTTCATCCTCCTGAAGCATCACCCCACAAAGGCGGGGGTTAAGAATGGGGTGTTCTTGTCAGTCTTTTAAATGCCTCCCTACTGGCTCTGCCAGCAGAGCCATCCCTGGCAGGGAGGGAAAGGGGAAGAGAGGCGGTTGTCAGGAGCAGAAGCCTGCCTGAACCTTTGGGTCCTACCCGCTAAGGAACCCCTGTCAAGCCTGCCCACAAAGGAACCCCAAAGCACACTCCCCAACGGTAATCCCCTCAAAATGAACATGGGCTCCAGAAAAGGAACGGGGCAGGGCCCCTAAACATATGAAAAGGTGCTCAGCCTTAGAACCCCAAACTGTAGGAACGCTCACTGAAATCACTCTAAAACGCCTTTTTTTCACCTTAGCAGTTATCAACACCCAGCCACCCAGGGTGTGGGAAAGCACCCTCTCCTCGTTCATTGCGGGTGAAAGTGAAAACCAGTACAGCCTCTGTGGACGGCAGTTTGGCAAGGTCATACCACATACAGAGTGCCCTTGACCCAGCAATTCCAAGTCCATGTGCAAAAGGACATGGATACAACACTAACCACTGCCACACTTTCTAAGACATAGACAAGAGACAGAAAGCAACCTATGTGCCCATAAATAGGGACCTGGTTCAATAAACTAGGCCACCGTGAAATATGACACACCCGTTGCAAAGAATGATGCCCTTCTGAATGTATTAGATAGTAAAATACTCCAGATATATTGTTATCTGAGAAAAGCAAGGTACAGAGTGGAAGGCACCGAATGCTCCCATCTGTGTGGGATATATATATACAAATGAATATTTAGGGAGATGCTCATATATGCAGAGAATATCTCTGGAATGTTCTAGAAGAACCTAGTCACAATCATGGCTTCTGGGGAGAGGGAGGAACCCTCATCACCTTCATTCCTTTAGAATTTTATAACATGTACATGTGCTATCTACTCAAAAGACAGATTAAAAATAAGAATTTTTTCAAAGGGCACATAGCAGGGTGATTAAAAGCCCTTTTGTCCCCAGGAGAAAGGGATTTGAGGAGACAGAGGTTCCCTGAGACTAAAAAGAGATCCCCACCCTCTGCCCCAGGCTGAGGGGAGGAGACAGAAGTAGGTGCGATGCCCTCACAGCTTCGGGGACTCTCGCAAGTCCAGGGGGAGACAGAATGATTTTCACGGTCTGGCCACCCTGTGCCCCAAGGAGCCTGGCCCCTAGGCAGACCAGGACGGAAGGGAGTACAAGGCTGGGGCCCGGAGCCCCACAGCATCCACGAGTGTGGATGGAGAGCTTCCTGCACACATTCGCACGTGCACACACTGTTTCCCCACCAGGGTGGCGGGAACGACCCCTGGGGGCTTTGGAACAAGGGCAGGAAAATGAGGAAAAGGGAAACCCCTGGAATCACAGAGGGGGCTCTGTCACGAGTCCAGCTGGATGGGTATGCAGAGTCGAAATTACAAAGGGGCTTATAGAAAAATAAAGGAAAAGGTGGTTCGTTCATGTATAAGTCAGTGGACTGTGCAGTATGGTCTCCATTCGCCCCTCCAGATCCACCTCCACCATCCGCAGTGAGGCTCCCTCCCTGCCGGCTCACCATGGGCTGTCCCTCCCGAAGGCCAAGCTCCTGCGCAGGTGGGGCAGGGACAGAGGGGGAGGCTCTCCACGCAGCGACCTTCAGGGCTGGGAGTGGCCCAGGGCATCGTCCTGTGCCTGGCGGGTTTCCTTTACCTGAGATTGAAGAAACCCCTGCGGGACTCTCCTCCAGTCAGGCTGCTCGAGAGCCTTCCTTTTCCTGCGAGAACCCCCGGCCGAATCATGACTAGACGCTAACTGCCCTACAAAAATCTCATGTCAGCCTACACTGTCCTTTCCTGCGGCTTCCCCATCCTGACCAAGGCCCGTGTGGTCTGCCCACAGGTCCGACTCTCCACTCACCTCTCCCACCACTTGCCCCACCCTCTCTGAGCTCAACCACGTTGGCCTTTTTGACAGTTGTCAAGGATCCCATGTGCCTCTCGCCACAGGGCCTTTGCACATCCTGTTCCCTATGCCTGGACTCTTCCTCTCACCCTCTGTGCCCAGAAAGTCCCTACAGAAACCTCAGTGTTCCTTACTCCTGGGGGCCTTCCCTTCTTACTCTCCTCCTCCAGAAAGCACCATGGCTTTCTGTGTCCTAGGACTAATCCTTATACTTTTAGTTTTGTGGTTATTTCATTTGTCTTCCCCTCCTCCAACCCCCAGATTGTAAGAGCCTTAAAGGCTGGAACTGGATTTGTTTTTGTTCCATTTTATCCCCAGAGACTATTAAGGTGCTGGCATATAAAAGAGACTCATTAAATATTTTTCAAACAAGCGAATGAACTAATAATTTGTTCCTATTCTGTGCCCCTACACGTGCCGGAAGCTGCACACGTCCCTGGCAATGCAGACGCGGCACAGACTCACACAGACGCACACGGAGCCTTGTGTAGATGACTGCACTGACGCTTGGACACACACGCTAACGCACACACACAAATGCGCAGGCACACGTTTCCCTGTGCGCGCACACACACACGAACGGACCGTGCCAAACATAGGCATACGCGCACGCACGCAAGAAAAGTGCTCCCAAGGCGGACGTCTGCCACCCTGAGCTCATTAAAGCCGCTAAACATAGCCCGTCTGCAGCTGTGCTCAGCAAGCTGCCCACACAGGCCAGGAAAAGACACCAGTTACCAGGCAGAGGAGTGGGGAGGCCAGCCGTGGGCAGGGGGCTGCTGGGGAGGCCGTGGGGCCGAGGGCATGGGGGAGGGGTAGCCCCTTGGCGGCTGGTCTGGCTCTTCAGAGCTGCTCCTCTGGTCCCTAATCCCAGACAGCGGGACGTGAGGTCAAGCCACACCCCCACGAAAGCATCCTCATCTTCCCCCTCTGCCTCTGTGGGACAACCGCACAGGTTTTTCTGACAGTTATTGGGGTCCAGGAGCCAAGCTCAGTCCAGGACCAGGGACTGAAGCCAGGATACAGCCTGGGACAAATCGGGGCTCTGTGGGTGCCTAGGGTAGAGGCTCAGTCTGGGATGAAGAATCAAGGGTCCTTCTGGGGCCAGGATTGGGACGCAGTCTGCACCAGTGTCGAGGACGAGAGAAAGTTCAGAGACCCACTGCTCAGCCCGCTCTAACAAATAGGCGCGGCCACGGGCAGACCCTCCCCACACTGCGGGCATCACTTGCTGCCCCCACCCCTGCATCTGAAGCCTGGCACTGGCCCTGAGAAAGCCATCTGACAACCACGAGTGTAAGTCACATGTGCAGGTCGAGTTGTCCTCCACACAGACTGGGTTCCACCCGGAGGGCCCAAGAGCAAGTCCTCCTGTCCTGGAATCTGCACCCTCCCCCCGCCCCCCGACACACACAGGTGGACGTGAGGTAGAGAAAGTCTCTCCAACTTGCACTTTACTGTGCACATCCTGGACCCCAAGTTTTTGGGGGGCTCGTGGAGCTGGCTCTTGGAGGGGGTACCTGTGTGACACAGGGGACAATGGGGCACCTCCCCAGGTACCTGGGGTGACCAGAAAGGAGAAACTTCAGGAAAATGGGAGCTCAGACCAGACACGGGACTGGAGATGGAGGGGCATGGAGACCTGTGTGTGAGCACCTTCCTTGGAAGGTTATTTACCCCTGGTCTTTATCGTCTCAATGTGACACAGCTGTAATGATTGCAACCTTTCCCAGCATCCAGGTGGCCATGAAGATCAGTGTGCAGCGCCTTGCACACTGTGAAGCTGCTGAGAGGGGAAGGGAGGGGGGATGGAGAGAGTGAGGCAGCCACGGCTCTCCTGGGAGAGTCTGCTCCTCCCTGGAGATGGAGCCGGGGGACAGAGGAAGGAGAGTTACTACACCCACTGAGCCAACAGCTGTGCCCTCAGCCTCCTCTGTGATGACAGTAGGTCCTGGCAGGGAGGGGCGGACCCAGCTCCCTGATCCAGGAAGCGATGAATGGAGTAGAGGGCAGAGGCCGACAGGGCTGGGTCCCAAGGGACTCACTCTGGAGCCCCAAGTCCTTCCTACCATCTGCTGTGGAGCGGGCTGCTAGCATCGCCTCCACGAGGCTGGATGCACTGCTCGAGTTTTCCAACTAGCTTAAGAGAAAACTGTGCTTGGAGTCTGCACGCTCCTTCTAGAAATCGGTCTGGAAAGGAAGGGGAGGGCTGGTGGGGAAGGTGGGCAGGTAGGTCGTGCGGAGGCCGGTCTCGTCCTTTATTGGAGAGGAATCACTAGAGGGCATCAGGAGGCCGTGAGGACAGGTCTGCCTCCCGCGAAGGCCTCCACACTCTGGAGGAAGAACCAAAGTGGGAGAGACCCGAGGCAAGGAGGCCAGCACGGGAGGATGGATCCATCCAGAAGAGAGAAGATGCTGGCCTCGGCTGGAGAAGGGGTGGGGGATGGGGTGGGTGGAGGTATGAGAGATCTGCTGGGGGTACAACGGATGCTCTCAGGGGTCTGATCTGACTCTGGAAGGTGGCAGAGAAGGGGAAGCTTAGAAGGACGCCCAGGTGTCTGGCGTGAGTTTGCGGAAGATGACGCCATTCACTTTGCACAGAAGAACAGGAGCGAGGTTCAATGGGCAGGTAGTAAGCTCCCCGAGTCCTTACACCCAGCACCACGTCAGGTGCCAGAAGTGCTCTGTAAATGTGGGCTCTGCTGTGGAGTAGCGTGAACACGGCAGAGCAGCCAGACGTGCAGGCAAAGGAAACCAGGAGACAGAGGCAGCGACGGAAACGCAGAGAGCGCTAGAATGTCAGAGCTAGAAGGGGCTCTACGCACAGATGGGCCAGGAGGCCGGCCACAGGCAGGAGCTGAGGCTGCACAGCAAGCTAGCTGGAGGGGTCGGGGGCCCAGGTCTCCTGCGCCCCGGTCCGAGCCCCTCTCTCCCCTCTGCTTCCACCGGCCCCTCCGCACTGGCTCCCTAGGCTTCCTCAGGTCTGGTTCCAAACAGCAAGCACAAGCCAGAGGCAGCAGGCTGTCAGCGCACCTGTGCAGCTGCAGGTTGAAGGCTGGGCTGCCTGGGAGAGGAGGGAGGATTCCAGGACACCCCCGGAGTCCCCCACCCACGGTCAGTGCAGACGAGGCCTTACAATCCCATGCCTGCACGTGAGCTGGGAGGCCCTGGAAGGCCCCTTTCCTGCACTCCCAACCCTTGTGGCCAGCTCAGGAGGGCTCCCTGGGGACTCAGACTGTGACAGTGACAACAGAGCCAGCCACAGGACCAGCAGAGCAGGGACAAGACTGGGCTCTGTAAGATGCCGAGATTCACCCCCGCGCCTGCACCAGGTGTTCCAAGCCTCATCCAAAAGCCAGTAATAAGCGAGAACCACGCAATGCTTCCTATCTGTGAGGTGCAGACCTTGGCACCCACGTACGTTACCTCTATGCCCTCAGCGACTGTCGAAGCAGACATTACGATCATCTTTCCACAACGGAGTAAACCGAGGCCCAGAGATGTTAGGTAACTTGCCCAAAGAAGCACAGAGAGTAAATGGAGGAACTGGGCCTCGAGCCCAGGCCTGACACCTTTAAAGCTCAGATGCTATAGCACCAGTCCCAGGATTTTCTGACTCCTGGTCCAGGGCAATTTTTACCACTTCCCACCTTGTTTTTAGTGAGGTTTTGAAAACCGAGTGGAAATATCAAATAAGATGACATGCACAGAGGTGTGACATAAACGGCGGAGCGCATCATAACTGTCAGGCATGGCCATTATTCTGTTTTTATTCAGGGTCACGGACTTTTATTTTGCCGGTTTGGGATGACAAACACACATCACCATCAACTACCACCGTCATTCCATCAGAGAAAAAGTATCTGAATGCCATGATGTGTAGACACGGCCAAAGTGCGGGATCAGAAGCTGTTCTCTCAACTGAATGCATTCAACGTGTTGGGAAAACACGTTACAGGACTGCCGTTTGTCTCGTTGTCAGAAATGCTGGGTTTGGGCTTGGCAATCACTGACCTCAATGACCATTTCAGCTCTGAAATTCTCCCATGCATCTACTGTTATTCTTTACTACACAAGACTATCCTTAAGGAGGAGAAGTGGATGACGGCCGCCGGCAATCTCATTCTGACTAAAATTTATAACCGTGGTGTAAAAAACAGAAAACAAAAAGGCTTTGTTTCTCCTTAAACACGCATTCTTCCCCAACCAGGTCCAGGAGACACCAAACGTCTGATCAATTCATTTGTGTCTGTGGAGAACAGAGCTGTGGTTTGGCGTTTCCGAGACAGCCCCGCGGCAGGTGGCCGTGTTTTTCACTTTGAGGCCGCTGTGGTTTCTTCTTCCTAGGGGCCCAGAAGGAGTGATCTGGGCTTGGTTCCTCTCTCACATTCCTGAGGAATGTGATCCTGTGTTAAGCTTTTATTTTATTATGTTTGACATCTCTGGGGGCAGCCTAGCTGGCCAGGGAGAGACTGCCCCTCCCAGGCCATGCGAATTCCTAGAGATAATAAACAACTCACACTAGAACGCACCTTTCGCATGCAAACCAACCAATCCTGGGTCCTCAGCTCCAACCACCTCCTTTATCTAACTCCCACACCCCAGGCCAATATCCCCCCCCTGCCCTAAATCACCCTGGGGCCAGGTGCCCGAGAACTAGAGACCGCCCCTGTGGCCCGGAGCCTGCGACATTATTCAATCCAGCCAGTCCTCAGCTGTCTCCCCTGCCCTGACGTGCCTTTCCCACGGAAAACACAATCCAGGCTCTGGGCCAGGCTTGCCCCATGCCCCTTCTGCCCGCCTCACACCCGCCCCCCCCCCCCCGACCAAACCTGGTGCTTCCCCCGTGGCCCCTGCCCTGGGGAAGTGTAAATAATAAATTCTTCGGTCCATGGCTTGGATCTCTCCCGTCTTCACTCAGTCACCTCTATAAATTAAAATCCCGTGGGTACATTTCAACACCCAGCCCCGCTGCTGCTGAACTTGGTTCCTCACATCCTGTAAGGACACAGGAGAGAGAACTGCCCCCCTCTCTGCACTGCCCCTCCCCTTGCCCGGTACACTTATGGCCTGAGTCTTGTGGGGGGCACGCCCCTCTCAGAGACACTCATGGCGCCCAGCCCCTGAGGGGCTTCATCTGTGAACTGCCGCCGGATGTTTGAAGCGTCGAAACCTTCTCCAAGGCCTGTGCACCTACTCAGGCCATGGGAAGCTGGCGCTACAGGTACCCCTCCTGTTAGCTGACGGATGGAAGAGCTTGGAGGAAGAACTCGAGAAAGGCTTCAGCCTGGGGAGGGGGTGGGCAGAGTGGGCTGCAACCACAGACCAAAAGAGCAGGAGAGAGAAGGAAGGAAAGTTCTGAGCCCACCCTCCCCCAGATACACACATAGACCCCAGTCCCCAGCCCTGGCCTCGTGAGGAACTCAATACTGCCAACAGCAAAGACGTCCGGCTCAGACAGTGCCCATCAAGTGCACCCCAAACCTCCAGGGAAGATGCCCTGAGGTCACTGTGCCAGAAACTGACATCTTTACCAAGTCTCTCCTGGGTCTAACCCTGTGCTCGGCCTCTTGAGAAAACACAGGCAGAAGGAAATCTGAGACGCCTGTATCAGACGAAGGACACGAGGACTTGGGAGGTCCCGCTCTGCAGACAGGGCCTCTGAGTGATGGGACGGAAGGATCATGACCCCGGGCACAGCCTCGGTTACCGTGTCACCAACTGTGGTTCCTGGAAGCTGTGTCACCCGAGAGAGATGGTCTCAACGGCCCAGGAGGGCTTGCTCCCCTTGCCGGTGCCCCCCTCTGCCCACAGGCAGACCACGCACGAGGCTGTCCATGGTTCCACCTGCTCTGCTGAGCTCAGCCCCCTGGCCCATCAGCCTCAGGCCCCTCTCTCTGGTCCTGACCCCCGAGCTGCCCAGCGTGTAGGAAGTTGGGAACCCGTGAAGCTCAGCTCCTGGGGCAGAGAGCGGCCCCGGCCCTTCAATCCCACACAGTAGCGAAGACCCTACCACCTGAGTGGATGAGGGGTCCCCCGGCCCAAGGAGCTTGGACCCATCCAAGGTAAAGGAAAGACTCCTGGGGGCCAGGTTTAACTCACGTTGCTTCTCCTGGAGGATGCTGGATGTGCACGGCACGTTCGCTTCTCCTGCAGAAGAAGAGAAGAGAGGTGAGCCGACTCCGCATCACTGTCGGCCAGACCCTGGGAGGCCACTGTGGCCCCATTGGCCCCTCCTGTCCAGCTGCCCCCTCCCGGAGCCAAGGGCTGGAGGTAAGCACCAGGGAACGCCCTGCCCTGCCCCGGCCACGCCCAGCTCTCTGCTCTTTATACCCTTTCTACACGACAAAGCCCGAGCCCTGATGCTACTGCCTGGGGAGGCGTGTCCTGGCCACCTTCTCACCTCCGCCCACCTGCATAAAGCAGCCGCTTGTCTGGGGTGGCCCTTGTCTACACTTACTCTCATCTCTGAGGGTCACCGCCGCCCTGCAGACAACTGGAAATCTCCGCCTCTAGGCCAGCCTCTAGTCTCCTAAGTCCTTGACCCACGCCCCCCACCGCCTCCTGGACCTCAGCTCAGCAGGTGGCGCATGCGCACCAGCGTCCTGGAACTGCCCCTCTTCCCAAGTCCCCACCTCAGTGAAGGCACCACCTTCTCCCCAAGCCTGGGAATCACCCGTGACCCCTTTCCCTGCCTCGTCCCCACTTTCAGTCAGTCACAGAGTGCTGGGGCCATCTGCCTCATTCTCTCCTCCTTACTCTCTCCTTCTCCACCGGATTTGGACTCCCCAGTGGAAGGGGTTTCTGTGCTGTTCACTGGTGTGTTTCCAGGCCTAAAACAGTGCGTCTCAGTCAATAACTGTTGAATGAATAAATGAAACACACACACAAACATGTACACACACACACAAATACATACATACAAATACCCACACAAATACATACACACAAATACCCACAAACACATACACAAACACACACACACACACACCACTCCCCAAATACAGAACTCCATGTCGTCTCCCTGGACTATTGCAATAGCTCCTCCTTTTGATGAGAAGCTTTTTTCTATAATTATGAAAGTAACATAAGTTCCTTACGGAAAAGTTGAAAAACACCAACCAGCAGAGAAAAGGGAAAGATTCCTTACAACCCCATGACTGAGGGAAAACTACTGGTCCCCATTCTATGTCATTCCTTCCAGGCTTCTTTCCATAAACATTTTTTTGGGCCAGTTGAGATCATATCTGTGATCATATCTCTGTGGGCCAGTTGAGATCATATCTGAGATCATATCTCTGTGGGCCAGGATTATGTCATTTATCTCTGTATCCCCAACAAATAAATCAACGGTTGGCTCGTGGAAGGTATCATCGATGATAAAGAAGCACAAAATACACTTTCTGTACTTCAAGTTGAAGCATGAATAAATAACCAAAGCTATGAAACCTCTGTAAACATCACTCCAACAGCTATAGAATGTTCTATTGAGAGGATACATCATGGTTGACTTTTAAATTATCTTACTGGCAGAAAGTTTCAAAATTTCACCCTTATAATTACTGCTGCAAGGAACATCTTTGTGGCTGAAGCTCTTTCTGCCTGTTTTATGATTTCCTTAATATACAGCCACAGGGCTTCCCTGGTGGCGCAGTGGTTGAGAGTCCGCCTGCCGATGCAGGGGACACGGGTTCGTGCCCCGGGCCGGGAAGATCCCACGTGCCGCGGAGCAGCTGGGCCCGTGAGCCATGGCCGCTGAGCCTGCGCGTCCGGAGCCTGTGCTCCACAACGGGAGAGGCCACAACAGTGAGAGGCCCGCGTACCGCAAAAAAAAAAAAATACAGCCACAGAAGGAAAATTTTGGGTCAAAGGGTAAGAACATTTTTAAGGCTCGATGTTTATTGCCCGATTGCTTTCCAGAGAGGCGTATGTTCTGATTTACACACCCAGTCGCAGCAGAAGTAAGCGCTGCTCTTAACAGACGCTCACCTCCCCAGCATTTACATTGGTCTGTCAAATTTCTCTGCCTCTAATTTCACCAGATTAATCTTTCGAAAACTGGCCTGCCCAGGCCACTCTCTTGCTCCAAGCCCTCCAGTGACTCGCCGTCATCAAATTCTCAGCCTGGCAAGCAAGCCTCTCTGTAAAGTGGCCCCTGCCCACGTCCCCAGCCTCTGCCCACCCCTTCCTGCCTCATCTCCACCAGCCAAATGACCTGAACACCATTAGGGCTCTTCCGTCTTTCTCTGTCGAACACGCTGTATCCTGTGGGCTGGGTGGAGAACCAACCCGAGGCCACCTCTTCCACGAAGACTTTGATCCTTCCTCAAAGGGCTCAATTCTCAGGACCTCTGTCCTCAAAGGTCAGCTCTGCATCCCAAGGGACTCACAGGGTCAGATTCAGCAAAGGCCAGTTCCCTTCCATCGCGAATGCTCCCCTCGAGCCCACCCCACCTAACTGGAAGGCTCAGAAAGGGACCTAAGCCAAACCCCAGGAGCTAGAAAATTCTCTGTGGCCAGAGTGAGGCTAAAATCTGAGAAGTGGAATCCCCGGCCCTCAGCTGACCTCAGCCCACTGAGAGCCCGGTCAGTTAGCAGTTCTGTCTGAGTCCCCCAAAGATCTTCAGCCAGGGGAGCCCCTTGGCATCAGGAGTCCTGGCCCTGGCTCTGTGGCACCATGTTTTGGGCCTCAATTATACACATCTGTTCAATGGAAGGTCTCACTCTACTCTGCTGAAGGGTCCTCCAGCTCTGCCAGGACAGGAGTCCAGGGCCAGGGGCACAGCACAAAAGTGGCCAGACTGGAGTCTAGGGCATGGGCCAAGCAATGTAGAAGTCACGCCTCCAGCCTGAAAACTCTAGCTAGAGGCAGGATCCTGCTGCCCAGGTGGGACCCTCTCTCCTGACCCTGACCAGGCCGGCAGAACCTACAGATACCAGGTCTGGTGTCCCCAGTTTCCTGAGCAAGTCTGAAGTCCCCCCAAAAATGTGTCCAGAGCTTCCCCAAGAACCCCAGTTCTCCAAGGAAGGTTCCAGGGCACAGAAAGAAGCCAGCTCCAGGCCTCTGCCAGGGGCCTTGAACGCCCTTCCTTGTGCAAAGCTGCCGGTCCCTCCCCTGCAGACTCAAGGGTGGCTCTAGTGTAGGAAATGCCACCACCTCCCCACCAACAATCCCGGGGCTGATGGGCGACTCCCTTCCAAGGGAATGAACCATCCCAGATGCCATGCACTGGAATCCACTGCCCTGTTTCTGCAGCCTCTGCCTGCTAGGGCTGCCTTCATGGCTCATGTCACCTGAATCCTAACCTGTCTCCCTCCTCCATGGGATCAGGGCCTCTGGGCACTCTCAAAGGCAGGAGTAGGGAATGGAAAGAGCATAGACTTGGAGTCAGGAGGCTGAGATTCCCATCCAGGTTCCCATGGACTCGGACTCACTGTGTGACCTGAGGCAAGTCACTTTCCCTCTCTGGGCCTCATTCCCACAATCCAGTGTGGGTCCAGTGCTCTCTAAGGACCCTACAAGTACTGAAAGTCCTTGGTTGTACTGCATTTCGGTTAAACACCTGGACTCAAATCTTGGTAACCATGTACGCTTGGACAAGTTACTTAACCTCTGCATGCCTCAGTCTTCTAATCTATAAAATGGGGACAGGAGTGCTACCTACCTCAGAGGGTTATTGTGAGTATCAAATGATTAATGTGTGTAAACCCCTTAGCACACAGCCCAGCACACAGCAGCCATTCAAGGTGTGAGGAGTGGTCTTACTGTTGCTTCATCTACTTATTTACTTTTAACAACTGGCTCAAGATCTCATCTCTTTTGTCACCATCACGACTCCAGGTGGAGTCAGGTAGAGAGGCTCAATGGTTAGTGCTGGGTGCCAGCTCACAGTGCTCCCCGGGCCCAGGGGTCACGGCAGAGCCCGTGCTCCAGAGAGGCCCAGGTAGAGAACAGAGGCCTGGGCACCCTCGCAGAGTAGCCCCCCGACAGCATGACAAGGCGCCCGCAGACCGCTTCCCTGGGTGCCAGAGCAGCACTGATGCGGACAGAGCAAGGGAGATCCCACATCAGATGTCAGATGCGTAGGTCAGGACCGAACACGAGCGTCCTGTCTGAGCACCAGCTGAGCCCAGGGGGAAAGTCAGCTCCCGCCATCCAGCAGGACAGATGCTTCACATCGAGATGAAGTCACTCACTTATAAAACCCCTTCTATTTCTCTATCTGCCAAGCACTGTGCCAGGGACCGTGGGGGACACGGAGAGGAAAAAGTCAAGGTGAGATGAGGAAGGAGGAGGGAGAGACTCGCTCTGACCGAGCGACCCTGGGGAAGGTGCGACAGAGCCATGACTTGAGAGCCTCGGGGCAAACATAGCTTTGACAGGGACAGCACCCAGCAGGACATTGCAAGCAGCCAGCGAGACCCCGTCCGCAGCACGTGGAACCAAGGAAAGGCAGGTGTAGGGGAGCGGGGCCCGGGGAAGATGAGACAACTGCAGCTTGGAGAGGCGGAGGGGTTCACTAGCTCTTCCAAACCCGAGTCTCCCGCCATTTCTACTGTGCCCCAAACCAACTACATAATGAGCAGGGCCTAGTGCAAAATGAAAAGGCCCTCATTCAAAAAGCAAAAAAAAAAAACAAAAAAAAAAACCTGGGGATTCCCTGGCGGTCCAGTAGGTAGGACCCGCGTTTTCACTGCCAAGGGCACAGGTTTAATCTCGAGTCGGGAACTAAGATCCCACAAGCCATGAGGCCCAGCCAAAAACAAAAGAAAAAAGAAAAAAAAAACTGTTAAAGGTACTAAAATACAGTTTTCCCTTTGTCCTTTCCTGACCTGTCCTGGTGTTTTTTATTTGCTACTTAATGTGTGCTCCCTCGTGCACAGGGATACCTGAGGAGTGAGTGTAGACATTCACAGGTGCCCGGGGGCGCCCAGGCACATGGGCCATCAGCTACCAGAGTCCCCCTCCCGCCAGCCGCTGGACCCTGGCACCGTGCCGTGACCGAGAGCAGGAAAGCTTCCCACTGCCCGCTGCCCCGACCCCTCCGGGCGGGCAGGTGACCCCCAAGGGTACCGCAGCCTCCGCATCAAAACACTCTAGGTCCCTGGATGGGGCGGGTGAGAGGCCTGCCCTCTCTGAGTCACCCACCGAAGGCACCGCAGCTCTGCCAGCCCAGGGTGGGGACGGCTGCTCTGTACTGACACTGGGCTCCATGCCTCTGACCCCAACCATCCCGGCACCCAGGCCCCTGCTTGGGGGAGGACAGTAGTTGTCTCTGGGCAGGTGCAGGGAGGAGGAAGCTGGGTGGCAGAGGGCAGGAGAGAGGGAGGCCAAGAGCCCATCCTGGGAGGCAGGGAGGGGGTGGGAGGCGGCCCGACGCGTGAACCAAGCTCCCAGTCCCAGCACATGCTCCACTGTCCCATCGAGCGGCACTTACAAAACACAGAGCTGAAGACAAAATCATTCAGGATTGAGATCATGAAACCCCAAGCCCCAGGCCTTTCAGAGCACTGGCCACAGCCCTGACTACAGCACATACACCTCTGGTGTTTCTCTAGTACCTGCTCTGAGCCAGACCCTGGGGGAAGGGGAGGCGATGGGCCAGGTCTAGCCCATCACCTCCCTGTTCTCAGGCCAGGCCCTAGGAGCGACTCACCTAGATGGTTTACAAGATGCTGCTACCAAGCAATACTTCATTACCAGAAAGGAAATAGGATTTGTAGCCCAGGCAGGATTTCAGTGGGCAATAATGCCTGCTGGGGAAGTGGAGCTGGGTCATTAAAGCTGGGGGTAGGGGGGAAGCAGGGGTGCAGAGGCGAAAAGAAGCCAGGAGGGAATGTCACTGAGAAGCTGGAACGCAGGATTCACACCGGTGTCACGTGGGTAGAAGGAAGAATGCTGGGGAGGCCAGAGCCGGCCCCAGCAGTGCAGGCTCAGGTGTGGAAACCAGAAAGGCTGCCCCTGGGCTGCAGAGCTTGGGGTCTGCCCAGTGCTTTCCCACCTGTTAGATCACGAAGATCTCACACCTGTGCGGAGAAGGGTGCCTTCACAGAAGAGGAAGCTGAGGCTCAGAAGGATGACGTCACTTACCCAAGTTTATATCTGGTCCCTTTCAACACCCCTCACATCTCCTGGGGGCGCTTCCCATGACCTCTGCCCCCTATCGGGGGAGGGGCTTTCTAGAGCAGGGGCTTCCTGGGATGGCTCAGGCAGTGTGGGAGGTGCTTCCTGAAGTTGGGGTGGGGGTGGGGGTGGGGGTGGGGGGTCAGGGGCCGAGGAGTGGGGAGCAGGGGGAATGGAGAAGGGGTTGTTTGTAAGGGCTGCCGGGGAAAGGATCCAGCCCCGCCGTCCCTCACAGCCACCAGCAGGCGAGCGCGGAGGAGTCCGCGGTGAAGCCGGCTTCCTGATTAGCAGGCTCCCCGGACGCGGGTGATTAACCAGATGTGCCGCTGCTTCAGCCACTGTCTAAATGAGACCCCACTTGGCCTACGCTCTCCAGGGCCCCTGGGCCCAACAGGCTCGCCTCAGCTGAAGCTTTCTGCAAATGCAGAAGCTGCCAGCAGCTCCCGCAAACACGACAGGCTACACAGGGAGGGCAGGGCCTCCGTCGCCCACTGATCCCGCCTGTCCCAACCTCACACCCCCGCGCATCTGAGCCCCATCATTTCCTCCAAGAAGATGCTTCCATATCCCGCCCATGGTTTCCTGAGTGATTTTATATTTCCTCTTTCCAATCCCGTTCCAACAAACGGTGAGCTCCCCGAGAGCAAGAGAAGCAAAGTGTGTGGCCAAGAACAGAAACACTTTCACCAAACACCTGAAACAGGAGGACTGGGTGGCTGCTGAGGGAGCGATTCAGGCAGACGGGGCCTCGGGGAAGAAGGAATCGGGATTTCTCCTCCCGACACGCCAGAAAGGGTCTGAGCAGGCCCCGTGGAGCAGGAATGGGGGCAACTGAAGCCCTGTGATCTGCCAGGCTCTGGCCAGCCTGGTAACTCAGCCCACGCAGTGGGGCTGAGAAGGAAAGACCCGCATACTCCCCCCTGCTCAGGGTGCTCCCCACACGCTGAGCCTCTGCTGAGTTGCAAGGTCAAGATTCACCCTCATCACCTCTCACCCGGCCCATCACAACCCCCTCTACACTCATTCCCTGGTCCCTCCTATTATCTTCTGCATCGGCTTCCAGAAGGATCTCTCTAAAATGCAGCTTGTCCCTCCCGCTTAAACTGTTCTGTGGGTCCCCGGGGGCACCCCTGATGTTCAAGGCCTTCCCTTCAGCTTCCCCACTCCTACCTCTTCTCCGAGATCCCCCCACCCCCCCGGTCACCCCCCCAGCCCGATGCCTAGCCTCCCAACTCCAGTTAAGACGAACTCTGAGTAGCCACCCAAATTCCCCTGCCTTCTCACACCTCCCTCCGGACCTTTGCACCTGCTGTTCCCTCTGCCTGCTGCACCCTCACGGGTCTGTCCAGAGCCCCGAAAGGCCTCCTTCATGCCTCACATCTCAGCTCCGGCTCCGGGTCCTTCTCTGGTCCCTCTGGACCTTGTTCCCACTCTTGTTAGAGTAATTAGCTCACTGGCCTGGAGCGGCCCCACCCCCAAGTCTGGGAGCCGGTCAATTCTGAGTCCATTTCTGAGTCATCAATGTGTCCCCAGCATTGACCGGCACAGGGTCCGACACAGAGTAAGTACCAGTACGTGTGTCCTGAATGCATAAGGGAGGGAGGGAGGGAGGGAGGGCACGAATGCGTGATGAGCACCTCACTGCTTCCGGTTCAGAAAAGGAGGCAAAGCATCACCACCCAGAAAGGCACAGCTGTAAACAGACGGGTCAGCACTGCAGGGGCAGCCCACGTAAGCAGTGCCGAGCAAGAGGGAGGTGCTCTGGGAGAGGCTGGGCCAGTGGGGAGGCCCCCTGGGGAAGTGCACAGGATTACGAGAGATGGAGAGGAAATCAGGGGAAAGGCGGGGGGGGCGGGGGGGGGGGGTGCGGGAAGCAGGCAGAGCTCAAGTGGGCTTGAGAGTCAGCAAGCAGCCCCTGGGCATTTGGCTGGGACACAGCGTGAACGGAAGGGGGAGGTATAGCCTAGAAGTCATGAATATCAGAGTAGAGATAACCTGGAGATCGCCAGATTTAGCAATGACCTCTGACAGCCCCTGTGTAGTCGTTCCAGGGCTGCTTGACTCCTGCAGGGATGGGGAACGTACTAACCCTAGACAATTATAATTGTTAGAAGGAAGGCTAGAACCAGGATGGCCTCACATGCCAGGCCAGGGGGTTTATACTTCCTTCTTTTTTTTTTTTTTTTAATTTTTATTCATTTATTTATTTACTTTTTTGGGCTGTTTTGGGTCTTCGTTGCTGCTGGCGGGCTTTCTCTAGTTGCGGTGAGCGGAGGCTACTCTTCGTTCCGGTGCGCAGGCTTCTCATTGCAGTGGCTTCTCTTGTTCTGGAGCACAGGCTCTAGGCGCGTGGGCTTCAGTAGTTGTGGCACGTGGGCTCAGTAGTTGTGGCACATGGGCTTAGTTGCTCCATGGCATGTGGGATCTTCCCGGACCAGGACTCGAACCCGTGTCCCCTGCATTGGCAGGCGGATTCTTAACCACTGTGCCACCAGGGAAGTCCCTATACTTCCTTCTGCAGCCAACAAACACCTAGTTGCCAACTCCATAGCAGAATGATATTACTGGATTTATATTTTAGAACCATCACAGTAGGATTGGATAAAGTTGGCCAACTGGCAACGAGATCCAGCCTTTTTCTCCTGTCCCATACCCCTAGAAAATGGCATTAACTATTTTGTATGAAGTAATCTTCAGTAGCATTGTAAAACAGGAAGGGATATCCTGGCAGATTAGAAATTCTGAGGTACCCTCAAAAGGCAGAAGGCAGAGAGATCTGATGGAGGGGGTAGGACTGGCTACATAGTTTGTGGGGCCCCTTGTTCAAAATGACTAAGAATTTCAAGATGGTAACAGCAGAGCATAAACTCGAGCGTGAGACTCTGCTATGCATGGAGACTCGTGTGACTGCTAAGGTCAAATGCCCATAAAACCAGGCCAGGAGAGAGGAAACCATAACCTCAACCCTGTACAGAAAGGTCTGGAGCCAAAGGTAGGGGCAGCTCAGAGGGAATGTCAGGGTCATGGGTGGAGAACACAGGAACAAAGGAAGGTTTTGCAACTGTCCGGGCTTCCATGGTAGAGAAGCCAGGTGACTGGGCTCCCCATTCACCCTGCCCACCAACTCCTGCTTGTACCAAGCAGAGGCATCTGTCCCCAGGCGTGAGAAGGGCTGAGTTTGAGGGACAGGACACCCTGCGGGGCTGAAAATACCCAAGAGGGGCAAAGCAGAAGCTAATGGCTCAAGTCACCCTGCAGCAGTTCCTACCCTCCCCAATAATAAGATGACAGCAGCTTGCAGTAAATAGACATATCACATCACTCAGAGAGAGGCTAACCGCAAACACAAAGTGCAGTATGTATCCAAATATTACTAAATATAAGAGGAAAACCAACAATGTGAAAGAAAGATACCAAACTCAATGCCTGAAGGAGAGTACAGGAAAACGGATCTGCGGGTTCCTTCAGTTAACTTAGCATCATAATCATGAATGGCTCTCAAATTTAGCAAGCACCAGAATCTCCCAAAGGGCTAGTTAAAACACAGATTCTGAGCCGTACTGATTTCTGATTCCGTAAGTCCACAATTCATATTTCTAATTATTTATTTATTTATTTTTGGCTGCGTTGGGTCTCTGTTGCTGCGTGCGGGCTTTCTCTACTTGCGGTGAGCAGGGGCTACTCTTCATTGCAGTGTGCAGGCTTCTCACTGTGGTGGCTTCTCTTGTTGCAGAGCACAGGCTCTAGGCGCGGGCTTCAGTAGTTGTGGCACACGGGCTCAGTAGTTGTGGCTCATGGGCTTAGTTGCTCCGTGGCATGTGGGATCTTCCTGGACGAGGGCTCGAACCCCTGTCCCCTGCATTGGCAGGAGGATTCTTAACCACTGCGCCACCAGGGAAGTCCCACACAATTCGTATTTCTGATGGTTTCCAAGTGAGGCTAATTGTGTTGGTCCAGGGACCACTCTTTAAGAATCACATATCTAGAAATAAGGGTATAAACTAGAGTCAGAGGGTGAGTGGCAGGAAGAAACAGCTCTCTGGAAAGCTCGAGGCAGAGAAGTTGATCAGGGACATCTAGGCAGTGACTGCTCCCTTTGTCTCTATGAGAATGTGGCCTTGATGACACTAAGTTTGTTTCAGAAACAAGAAGGGCCCTGATTGTAGTCTCTCTTAAGTGACAGCTCATAGACTATTAGCACAGCTTATTCTGGAAGAGATATGTAAATCCTGAGCATAAAGGATTAGTGATACGGCAAGATCCAAGTGGAATTTATCCCAGGAATGAAAGATTGTTCAATATATGAAAATCCATCAGTGTAATATGCTATATTAATACAATAAAGGACCAAAACCACATGATCATCTCAACAGATGCAGAAGAAGCATTTGGCAAAATCTAACATCCTTTCATAAAAGCTCTCAAGAAACTGGAGGGAATCTCTTCAACCACAGAAAGGACTACAACAAAAAAACCTCACAGCTAACATCATATTTAATGGTGAAAGACTGAAAAGTTCTCCCCTAAGATCAGGAACAAGACAAGATGTTGGTTCTCATCATTTCTATTCAATATTATACTGGAGAGTCTAGCCAGGAAAATTAGACAATGAAAGGAAATAAAAGGCATCCAGTTTGGACAGATTGGACTCCCTCTATTTGGAGATTGTATATATAGAAAATCCTAAGGAATCCCCCCCAAATAAAACCAATAAATGAGTTCAGCAAAGTTGAGGTATACAACATCAATTTACAAAAATAAATTGTATTTCTACACACTTACAATAAACAATCTATAAATGAAATTAAGAAAACAATTTTGGCTACAATAGCATCGAAAAGAATAAAACGCTTAGGAATGGATTTAACAAAACAAGTGTAAGACTTGTACACTGAAAACTATAAAACGTCATTAAAAGAAATTAAAGAAGACCTAAATAAATGGAAAGACATTGCATGTTCATGCGTTAGAAAACTAATAATGTTAAGCTAGCAATACTTCCAAAATTGATCTGGAAGATGCAACAACAATCCCTATCAAAATCCCAGCTGGGGGCTTCCCTGGTGGCGCAGTGGTTGAGAGTCCGCCTGCCGATGCAGGGGACACAGGTTTGTGCCCCGGTCCGGGAAGATCCCACATGCCGTGGAGCGGCTGGACCCGTGACCCATGGCCACTGAGCCTGCGTGTCCGGAGCCTGTGCTCCACAACGGGAGAGGCCACAACAGTGAGAGGTCCGCGTACCGCAAAAAAAAAAAAAAAAAAAAAAAAAAAAAAAAAAAATCCCAGCTGGATTTTTTGCAGAAACTGATGAGCTGATTCTAAAATCCACGTGGAAATGCAAGGAACACAGAAGAGCCAAACTTGCAAGAAAAGAACGTGCAAAAAAAAAAGTTGGTGGACTCCCATTTCCTGATTTCAAACTTACTACAAGTGTACAGTAATAAAGACTCTGTGGTACTGGCACAAAGATAGACATATATATAAGTGGAACAGAACTGAATGTCCAGAAATAAACCCATATGTTTATGATTAATTGATTTTTGACAAGCGTACCAAGATAATTCAATGGAGGAAAGAATAATTTCTTTTCAATAAATGGTACTAGTACCACTGGTTACCCACATGCAAAAGAATGAACTTGAATCCCTACCTCACAGCATATACAAAAATTAACCCGAAGTGGATCCAAGACCTAAATACAAAAGCTAAAACTATAAAACTCTTAAGAGAAAACATAGGGGTAAACCTTCATGACCTTGCATTAGGCAATGGTGTTTTAGATATGGCACCAAAAGCACACACAATAAAATTAAAAATAGATAAATTGGACTTTGTAAAGTTTTTTAAAATTTGTGCTCCAAAGGACATGATCAAGGAAGTGAAAGGACAATCTGCAGAATGGGAGAAATATTTGTAAATTATACAACTGATAAGGGTCTAGCATACAGAATATATACAGAACCCTTACAACTCAACAATAAAAAGACAACCCAATTTTTTTTTGGCTGTGCTGCACAGCGTGTGAGATCTTAGTTCCCTGACCAGCGATCGAACCCATGGCCCCCGCAGTGGAAGCTTGGAATCCTAACCACTGAACCTGCAGGGAATTCCCAAGACAACCCAACTTTTAAAAGGGCAAAAGATCTGAATAGACATTTCTTCAAAGAAGATGAACAATGACCAATAAGCACATGAAAAGAAGCTCAACATAATTAGTCATTAGGGAGATGCAAATCAAAACCACAATTATATACCACTTCACACCCTCTAGGATGGCTAAAACCAAAAAGACAGACAATAACAGGTGTTGGCAAGAATGTAGAGAAATTTGAACCCTTATAAAGTGCTGGTAGGAATGTAAAGTGGTGCAGCCACTTTGGAAAAGAGTTTGTCAGTTCTTCCAAAAGTTAAACAGTTACCATACGATACATCAATTCCACTCATAGATATATACACCCAAGAGAAAATACGTCCACACAAAAACTTGTACACAGATATTTTTGACAGCATTATTTATAGCAGTCAAAAAGCGGAAAAAACCCAAATGTCCATTGACTGATGAATGGACAACCAACATGTGATCTATCCATACTATAGAATATTATTCAGACACAAAGTGGAATGAAGTACTGATTCATGCTACAACATGGATGAATCTCAGAAACATTATGCTAGACAAGGACAGCAGCCACAAAAGACCACATTGTTTGACTTCATGTATATGAAATTCCAGGGGCTTGGGGATAGGAAAATGGGGATTGACTGCTCATGGGTATGGGGTGTTTTTGGGGGGAGTGACAAAAATGTTTTACAGCTAGATAATAGTGATAATTGCACAACTTCAAAAATATATTAAAACCATAAAACTGTACACTTTAAAAGGGTGAATTTTAGGGGCTTCCCTGGTGGCGCAGTGGTTGAGAGTCCGCATGCCGATGCAGGGGACACGGGTTCGTGCCCCGGTCCGGGAAGATCCCACATGCCGCGGCGCGGCTGGGCCCGTGAGCCATGGCCGCTGAGACTGCGCGTCCAGAGCCTGTGCTCCGCAACGGGAGAGGCCACGACAATGAGAGGCCCGCATACCACAAAAAAAAAAAAAAAAAAAAGGGTGAATTTTATGATATGTGAATTATGTCTCAATTTAAAAAAGAATTTGGCAAGACCTGCTTTACTTGGACAACGTTAATGACAGCTGTGTGTTTCCTTAGACAATTAGAACCAAGCTCGATCCTGCTCCATGTTATAATCTCACTTATGGGTCTTTGGGTAATTAATCCAATCTGAAGTGTGTGTGGTCTATTCTCATCCACTTCTGACAGACCAGAAAACTGAAACTTAAAAGAACAAGGAGATAGAGACTCTAAAAAGCATGGAATGAGTCCATGACATCTGTGAATCCGTATCAGATTGTTATGAAAAAGAACCAACCAGAGCACATGAAAATGAAAAGATGATTGTTAGAAAAAAAAAAAAGAAGAGTTGATCAGAAGAACGGAAACAGCCAAAGAAGAGAGAAGTTGGGGAGCTGTTGATGAGTTGGAACAAAGGACTACTTCCAGAACCCAGCAAGAACCAAGAAATAAGAATAGGCAGGGCAAGCTGAGACATGGTTCCAGCAACTATCTAAGTTTTGGAAGGAGAAAACATAGTGAAAGAAATACTTGAAGAAATAATCAAAAGAAAATGTCACAGTAATAAAAAAAAAAGAGGACACTAGGTTCAGACACAGCAAACAACAAAACCTCATCTGCAAACTTGGCTGTGACTTCAGAATGCAAAGAATAAAGCTTTTAAAAACTGAAAGCTTCAACAAGAGGGAAGAACAGATTACCCACACATTTGCCTCAGACTTCTCACCAACAACACCAAATGCGAGAAGGCCATGAGGAATGTCTTCAGAGATAGTTTGGAATACGATTATTCCAAAAGGTGTAAAGGCAAAATGAACACATGCTGAGAAATGCAAGGGCTTGGAAAATGACTATCCCTACCTGACAGTCCCTACCTGAAAGAATTACTTGAGGAGACATTCTAATTAACAGAGGAAGTAAATCCAAGAGGAAGTCATGGAATTTAAGAAGCAGCGGTGAAAACTATACACTAAGGGCTTCCCTGGTGGCGCAGTGGTTGAGAGTCCGCCTGCCGATGCAGGGGACACGGGTTCGTGCCCCGGTCTGGGAAGATCCCACATGCCGCGGAGCGGCTGGGCCCGTGAGCCATGGCCGCTGAGCCTGCGCGTCCGGAGCCTGTGCTCTGCAGCAGGAGAGGCTACAACAGTGAGGGGCCCGCGTACAGCAAAAAAAAAAAAAACATACACTACAAAGGTGAACGCTGGCACTTCCCTGGCAGTCCACTGGTTAAGACTCCACGCTTCCACTGCAGGGGGCGTGGGTTCAATCCCTGGTCTGGGAACTGAGATCCCGCAGGCCAGGCCGAGGCATGGCCAAAAAAAAAAAAAACCAGGGTGAATGTTACCTGATGTAAATCATACCTCAATACACTTAACTGAGGAGGGGGAGGAGGAAAGGGGAGGGGGAAGGGTGGGAGGAGAAGAGGGAGGGGATTACAGCATTACAGTCAAGATCAAATAAGAAAGCCTGGATCACTCTTACCACTCAGCATCTATCTGGAGATCCTGTGCAATGCAATTTAATAAGAAAAATAAGTAAGCTGGGTAAATATTGGCAAGGATATAACTGTTGAGATTTGTAAACAATGTGACACTCTACCGAAATAAACCCAACAGATTAACTGACAAACTATTAGAAAATAAGAAAATCCAGCCAAGTGGCAGGAATTCAAGACACAAAGATTTCAAATACACAGCAGACAAATAATTTATAACCAAAATACAGGGAAAGAGCTCCTAAAAACCAAGAAGAAAAAGACAATTCAGTAGAAGATGAACAAAAAGCATGATTAAGAAACTCAGAGAAAAAGAAAATGGAGTTGGGCAACACATTATGGAAAGATGATTGCTCTCACTAGCAGTCAAGTAAGGACAAAGCAAAACAAGAAAATGTCTTCATCCGTCAAGTTGATGATATCAAGTCTGGTGACACTGTGGGGAAATGGCTCACCTAATCCACAGCTGGTGTGGATATAAATTTGCACAATCTTTCTGGAAAACTGTTTAGCAGTATCTATTACAGGTTTCAATGCTTATACTCTTAACCCATGTATCATTGTTTTAATGATGAAAAATTCCAATGTTTATCACTACACAGTGGTTAGATAAATTATGGTACATCTATTATAGAGAATACTATAGTACAGGTAAAAATAATGAGTCAACTCTATAAATACTCACAGGAAAAGCTCTCCTAGATCTACTATGAAATGGAAAAAGTAAGTTAAATTGCAACAATGACATCTAATATCTATCTCTAGAGAGATACCCTCCACGTTGATATACTTTGAAGTGAGGTCTGCAATTGAAGCAGTAGATAAGGAAGACTGGTTTATTTGTATTGATGGTTTATTTGTATTGTTTGTTTATTTACAACAAGAATATATTCAAGTGGGAATTCCCTGGCGGTCCAGTGGTTAGGACTCTGCGCTTTCACTGCCGAAGGCACGGGTTCAATCCCTGGTCAGGGAACTAAGATCCCATACGCCACAAGCCGTGGCCAAAAAAACAGAGGAAGAATGTATTCAGGAAATAATATGGTTATTTGTACACCAATGTTCATAGCACCATTATTCACAATAGCTAAAAGGTGAAAACATGTCTATCAATAGATGAATGGATAAACAACACGTGGTAGATACATGCGATGGAATATTATTCAGCCTCAAAAAGGAAGAAAATCCTGTCACATGTAACAACATGAATGACCCTTGAAGACATGCTAAGTGAAACAAGCCAGACATAAAAAGACAAATTCTGCTTGATTCTACTTATATGAGGCACCTAGAGTGGCCAAGTTCATAGGAACAGAATGTAGAACGGCAGTTCCCAGGGGCTGGGGGAAGGCGGGAATGGGGAGTTATTGTTTAATGGGGACAGAGTTTCAGTTTGAGAAGATGAAAAAGTTTTGGAGCTTCTTCATCCTGGTGGTGATGATTGCACAACAGTGTGAATATATTAATGCCACTAAGCTGTACGCTTGAAAATGGCTAAAATGGTAAGTTTTATATATTTTACCAAATTTTTTAAAACACTAAATAAAAATAACAAGACAAGCAATTGTAAAAATAATAATAAGGTGGACTGAGCTGATGCCAAAGGACCCCTTTCCATGAAAATACTGGGCAATAGGGACTTCCGTGGTGGCGCAGTGAGTAAGACTCCGCGCTCCCAATGCAGGGGGCCCGGGTTCAATCCCTGGTCAGGGAACTAGATCCCACATGCACGCCGCAACTAAGAGTCCGCATGCCACAATTAAGGAGCCCGCCCGCCACAACTAAGACCTGGTGCAACCAAATAAATAAGTAAATATTAAAAAAAAAATACTGGGCAATAAATATCCAAAAAAAAAGTAAATATGTAACCGAGCTCAAAATAAAGAATGGATAATATACAAGTGCCAGAAACAAAGAGGGAACTACAATCCAGACACAAAAGCAGAAGCTAATGTAGAGAAGAGCCCTGGAAGACTCAGATGGATAAAGGCTCCAGGGCTAGAGGCTGAGAACAGTATTGCTGTTAACTCCACAGACTTGGCCTCAGCCTGTGGAAGGTGAGGAGCTAGAGCAGCGCCCCCTGTGTAGTAGGGATCCGTGAAGGGCTGCTCCACCCATAAAGAAACATTAAAAAAAAAAAAAAAAGGGCTTCCCTGGTGGCTCAGTGGTTGAGAGTCTGCCTGCCGATGCAGGGGACACAGGTTCGTGCCTCGGTCCGGGAAGTTCCCACATGCCGAGGCGCGGCTGGGCCCGTGAGCCATGGCCGCTGAGCCTGCACGTCCGGAGCCTGGGCTCCGCAATGGGAGAGGCCACAACAGTGAGAGGCCCGCATACCGGAAAAAAAAAAAAAAAAGTCTTCCGGGGAAGCAGCCAAAAAACCATTCATAGACAGTGGGAAAGAAAAAAGTCACACATGCGTAATTAAAACCCTAAGCCCTTGCCACCTATGGGTGTGGGGTCTAAATTTACACCACTCAAGGAGAATGGAACCGCAAAGCTGTAAATTTAGCATATAAAATGTCCACAATTAGTGAAACACTCAGGCCCAGCAGAGACACAAGACCAATCACTAGAAGGATGTTTTCAAGACCTGGGGGACACAAGATTCCCATAGAAAAGAAAAGGGTGGGGTGTTGACCAAGATGAGTTCACAATAAAAAATGAAGAAACGGGCTTCCCTGGTGGCGCAGTGGTTGGGAGTCCACCTGCTGATGCAGGGGACACGGGTTCATGCCCCGGTCTGGGAGGATCCCACATGCCGCAGAGCGGCTGGGCCCATGAGCCATGGCTGCTGAGCCTGTGCGTCCGGAGCCTGTGTTCTACAACGGGAGAGGCCACAACAGTGAGAGGCCCATGTACCGCAAAAAAAAAAAAAATGAAGAAACAAAACCCATGAGGTACAGGTAGCATGTGCGCAGGTACACACACATGCACACACACATACCAGAATTCGCGCCCTCAAGAACTGGAGATACCAGAGCAGCCTGAACGTACCTATGCAACACAGGCTCCAAATGACTGAGATTCAAGATGGGCCATAGAACATAAGTAAGGTTCAGAAGGAAGAAGCTCAGCTCCATTTGGAACTTGCAGAGCATTAAGTGGTTTTGAGATGTCCAGGTACAGGCAAGTAGGAGCCTCCTGAGAATATGAGTCTGGAGCCCAGGGGGTAGGTCTTGGCTAGAGATGAACTTGGGGGTCATCACCAGGGGTAGCTGTGATTGGCCAGGGCCTGAACCATGGCGGGGGCTGTCTCTGCAGTGAGCCCTGCGTTTAAGGGCAGGAATGTGGAAGGAGGCAGGGGCAGAGCTCGATCTATAACACCAATTTTGATTGCAGCCTTTTCCAGAAAGTGTTTTTAGAACTTCCTCTCCCCAAAAGAGTCCCCAGAGGCTCTCTCCTCAGGCCCCTGACTCAGCCTGTCTTATTGCACTGTAGCCGCGGCCACGATCCTCTTCCTGTCTGCTGTGAGCTCCTACAGAGGTAACAAGGCCAGCCTGCTTCTCTTTATTTCCCCACCATCCTGGGTTGAGCCCACGTCTCGGCTCCAGAAGTGGCTGCTGGAATGAATGAAATCGGCGTGTGTGCTCTGCCATGCTGTGGGAATCCACATCGTGAATCCACAGGGGAATGGGACTCAGAAGGAGCCAGAAACACGGCTGGTTTCCTCTTCCTCACCCCTCCTTCTCTCTCTCTCCCTCTGGCTCCCCATTTCATACTGGGAGGAAACAGCATCAATTCTTGGACTCAGGCAAGCCACTGCCCCTAATCCGACCTCTCATGAGCTCCATGATGCATTTGTTAGAACTGTGTTTGCGAAAGACCTTTCACTCTTCTTTCCCCCTTCCCACGTTATAATGACCAGGCACTGAAGGCACTTTGCAAGTATCAGCTCATTTAATGTGTGCAATTTGTGTGCTAGCCCCATTCTGCAGATGAAGAAACTGAGGCTCTGAGAGGCGATGTGACTTTCCTGGCCACAAAGCCATGGGGTGGCAGGGCCAAGGTTCAAACCCAGACCTCTTAGATTCCAAAGCTACGGTTTCAGCCTTGCCCATCGACCTCCATCTGCCTCCTCCTCCCCTGCCCTCCCAGCTCACACTGCTTCTCACTCACCTCCTCCTTAGCTCACACTGTGTCTGAGTCACACATTCCTTGGCAGACAAGCGCGGGTTGGGATGGGAGGGGATGGCCAGATGGGTGGTGAGTACAAGTCTCGGTTTGTCTTTTCATCACTCCAAGCATTGTCCCAGGGAAGCACTTGGAGTCCATGACCCCTTCTGGGCCCCCTCCGGGTTCCTGGGGTGAAGGAAAGAGTAGACAAAGGGTCCATCTGCAAATGAGTAGCAGGGAAGACTGGGAAATTTCCTCTGGACTGGTCTTGGGTACCAGACTCAGAGCCCACTCGTTCTGTGAATGTGACAGTGGCCCAGGAGGGCCTTGCCGTTAAGACTCTGGGTTGCTCGGACTTGACTCTGCCGGGGCTCGGAACTGTGCTGAGCCTTGGTCCAATTTGGGAAGCAAAGCCCTGGTCTGGGAATCAGGAGACTGAAGATCTAAGTGTGATGCTGCCCCCAACTTGGAGGACCTTGGGCAAGATGCAGCTCCTCTGAGCCTTGGGTGCTTCGTTTGTAAAATGGAACAGTCATCCCAGGCCTGTCCATTTCTCAGGATGGGCAAGCTGGTATGGGGCGGGCTCTGAACCAAGGAGGCCGGGATGGGGGAGGGTAAGAAAAGGAACAGATGCTGGGCTGAGACAGCTACCGCCAAGATGGTCAACACCAAAATGGTCATTCTCTTGGGCTAGGCCAGGACTGTCTCACTGAGCGTCTCCTGATAGGTAGCCTGGCCCAGACCATGACAGGAAAGATGGGGCCAAGAGAGGAAGGAACAGAGGAGATGCGAAGGACGGGAAGTAGGAGGAGTGATATATTGGGTGGGGACGAGGGACAGAAAAAGCTAACAGAAGCAGAGGCACCCTGGGTCCTGGATAGGGTTCTAGCCCCAGCTCTGCTTCTCCCTCCTGTGTGACCTTAGTCAACTACAGCCCCTCTCTGAGCCTCAGGTTCCCCATATGCCATCTCACATTTTATAAGCTCCTTGGTTCCATCCTCCACTTGCCTTGTGAAGCCTGGGTCCATAGGTTCATTGTCAAGAATGCTCCCTTGAGACCCCCTCTCTTGCCTCCTTCTAAAATTCCTGCCTCTCCCCTCTGGGCCCAACAACCCTCAGTTTAAGGGTTGACCCCTTTATGTTTTGACTTACACTCTGTGACACATCACAAGGCAGAAGCCTCAGCTAAATCACCTTTGGCCCCTCCTACCAAGCACTGATACATAGTAGATGCTCAACGAACATTCTGTTCATAACATGAAATGGTCAGATGGACAGAAGGATGGATGCCTAAAAGAATATGCCTGCTTTGTCTGCTGATTAAGCCCCTGGTCAAAACTCCCCTCCTTAAAAAGCCTCTGGACGAATCCTCAGCAATTCGACCAAAGGAAGTTACAACCCCAACTGCTGCCCCTCTCCCCTGCCCATTCCCAAAGGCTTTCCAGTTGCTACCCTACATTAACTAGCAGATTCCAAGGAGCTTGGACCCTGCCGCCTGCCCTTAATTACCCATGCTCCTGGGTGGTCATCCAATGAACACAGGAAGCTCTGTTGAAGTATCCTAGAGTTTTTCTGCCACAGAAAACCCTGCAGAAGTCCCCACGAGGATTCCTGCAGGTCATAGAATTCAGGGGTTGTAGGCGAAGTGCCCAGACAGATAGATGACTCTTCGTAGAAAACCCAGGTTCTAGCCCCAAATTGCCGTCATTTCAAACTGCGCACTGTCCGCAACACACACATGTAGACACCCAGCCAGGAGAGAAGCAGAACCTTACCTTGATGCTCCTCCAGTTTCCCCATGGTCTCGATCTGCTCCACCAGGTCATTTGAATTCCACTGGCTCATCCCAATGAGGATGGCGTTCTTCCCCTCGGCCACCTCCTCTGTGGAAAGAAATAAAGATGGGCATGAGTCGGCAGGGCCGTGTAGAGGTAGCCCTGACAGAAGCCTATATCTCAGGGAGTATTTATTTCTTCCTTTGAGTTGAGGAAGAGGTCAACTATTGAAGGTGTCTATAGTTACAGACAGGTATAAGACATCCAGGAATTTTTCATTGCAAGAAGGCATTGTTGTTATACCCTACTGGGTCTCCACGTTACAGCCAAAAAAAGTAACAAGGGAACAGTCATGAGAGAGGCTGAAAACTCACGGAAGGCTCCACTCCTAGCACTCAGAGTGGCATTTCTTGAAAGGCAGTGTGTTTGGGAAGAAAAAGTAAAGCCTTACCACTAGGTGGCAGTTTTTCTTTGGGTGAGTTACTTGGCTTCTCTGAGCCTCAGTTTTCCTAGCAGTAAAATGGGACTGGCAATGTCTAATCATAGCATTGTTGTAAGGATTAAAGGAGAGATAATGAATATAAAGACCTTGGTGCACAGGGGGTGCTTACAGATGGGAGACATTAAGGTTACTTCTTCACGTGAGGAGTGAGTTGCCATCCTTGTTTGAGCAGATCAGGATTTGAGTGGTGTAGGAGCGGCTCTGGAGTAACTGAGAGAGCAGAAGACTTCTGCCTCTAAGCAAGCCTTAAGCTATATGGAACCCTTAACCCACATCTCAACGTTATGAACCTCTTAATGCTTCCATTCTCCCTTTAGTCCTCCCCTCAACCCTGTCTCTATCCTTGCCCTTTCCCAGTCTGAGCTCAGAGGAATTGGTGAGGTCATATTCCCTAACACACTGAACACAAGCCCCTGGGTCCCACACATCAATTACACATATCTGGTGCAGTCCCTCATCCCTGAAAGGGACATTTCCTCAAGAACAAACCCACAGGAATACCCCCTCTCTCTCTTTAAAGAGACAGGCCTTCCTGGTGAAGACCTTTGTGCCTTTTCTCATAGAGCAGACATTAAAGGGTCGTGAGGAGAATTCTTAAGCTCATCGTAACCGAGAACAAAGAGATAAGACCCATTTCACTGCCAAAGAACTTGACAGAGCACATGGAACCAATATGGTGAATCTAAAGCTTGGGGATCTGTCCAGAGTTCTGAACCACTCAAGCTCAGTCATCCAGACCCCATTTCTGGCTGGGACACCTCCTCCTGCCTTATTTGATTATTTTATGTGATCTACTTAACACCACTTACCAAATCTTAGTATGCACTGAGGTCGTTAGAAGTGTTTTACAAACACAAATTTATTTAATTCTCATAACAATTCTAAAAAAGTACAATTATTATTATCTCCATTTTATAGACAAGGAGACTGAAGCATGGAATAGTTCAGTAACTTGCCGAAGGTCACTGGCTAGAGCCAGGATTTAAACCCAGATATACTATTTCAAGAGTCCTAAAATCCTGCCCTCCTGATGGCCTGCCTGTCCTGGGCATCCTGTATTGGCTGCCCAAGCACCACACGCCACCAGACAATTTCCTGAACCCGGTGTGTTCCATCTGGGCACGGTTTACACCTCTAGGCAGCGTCATGCTCTGGGCAGAGCCCTGACTGGGTTCCAGTCCTGAGCTGCTACATGGGAGCCTGTACCTTTACAGATGTCCCTCAGCTGTTCCTCTTCTCTTATTGCTTCCGTGGGAATAACAGCTCTGGTTCCACAACTCTTTCTAGCAAACTTTCATGAGGACGACTGACATAGTAAATTTGAAAAGGCTACACAAGCCAGAATGCTGTAAACAAGTATCAGGTAGTACTATTCTTGGGGAAGCAGGGTCACCGGGGGTTAAGAGCTCCGTTCTGGCGTTAGATCGACTCTTTTCAATCCTGGATCCACCATCTGCTAGCTATCCGACCTTGGACAGTAACTTATGTTTTATGAGCCTCCATTTCCTCATCTATAAAAGGACATCACAGTAATGCCCACGTCCTAGAATTGCTGTGAGGATTCAATCAGATAACGAGACAATGAAGGTAAAGTGTGTACAAGCACGACTAGCACACGGCGGGAGCACAGATGTGCCTAACAGCACAGGAAGATGATGGTACCACCATTAACACCACCACCAGAGCACGTGGAGTTATGCCCCAGGTCCAGCTATGCTGCTGCCTACCCCAATATTTTGTCCCAGCTTCGGAGCGGGGTCGTCAGGGTCAGCCTGTAGCCCACCTTGAGTGCCTATGTCTCCTGGCTCAGTTACCCAAGCGTGCAGTTTTCTGCTTGTTCATTTAACATTCATTCTACAATGGAGGGCTTCCCGAGGAGCTGCTGTATGCAGTGTGAGACACGACCTCCATCCTGTAGGAATTCAGCTTTGTGAAAAAACACAGCGGGAAACTGACACAGTCAGATGAGTGAGCTGGGGCTCCTGGTCCAGCGCTGGGTAGACAGCAGGTGCTTGCACGTCCCAGATCCTGGCTCTTCTATAATGCGTGATCCCTCTCTCACGGTGTATGTGAGGCTCTCAGAACGCCGAGAGGCTTCAGCATCTTCTCCCTCTTCCTTGTATCTGCGTGACCCCCCTCCATCCTTCCCTCTCGGCCTTCTGTCTCTCTCTCTCTAGGAAATGTATCTCCTCTCAGACTCTCCCCGTGTTCCTCCCTGCTTGATGCCCATCCCTGACCCAGGTCCCTTTCCACTGATCTCCGTCCCTCTGGGTCCTGGGGTTTCTCTGTCTCAGGCTCTCTGCCGTGGCTGTCCCTCCCTCTGGGCCTCGATCACAATTACTCTTTGCTCTCGCTCTGTCTTTATCCCAGAACCTGTCTCTCTCCTCTCTCTGGGTGGATGTGTCTCCTTCTTGATCTCTTCTCTGGGTTTCTCTGGGTGCCTGCCCCTCGGAGCTTTCCACCTCTGCAGGCCTTCTTGGTGTCTCTGATCTCTCTCTCTCCTGGGTCACTGTCTCTCTTTCAACTCTCTTGGTGTGGCTCTCTTGGTGTCTCTCTTGGTGTGTGTGTATGTGTCCCTCTCTCCCGTCCTCTCTGAGTCTCTCTTGCTCTCTTTCCCTCTCTGCTTTCTTGTATTTTCCCTGGCTTCCTTGCACTCTCTGCTGCTCCCCCCACCCCCCGCCCCAGGCTTCAGCCTGCCTGTCTCTCCAGCCGCTCCCCGGCCCCCCACCTCACAGACGAGATTTCTCTCCTTCTCTGGGCCGCTCCTCTGCCCCTGCGCTCAGTACTCAGCCTTAGATCTTCACCCTGGCAACAATGGGCTTGTCCCCTGAGTGGCAGCAAGAAACACACACACACACACACACACACACACACACACACACACACACACACACACACACACACACACGCAGCAGCTGAGAAATCTCCTTTTGGAGTCACTCAGGAGAACCAGGGAGACGTGTGCCTCAGCTCTGAGCCTCCGCTCAGTTTCCCCTCACTGTAGTTGGAGACTCCCAGTGGAGGCCAAAGGCCGCGAAGGGCTTTATCTGAATAAACGTCCTGGTTATTGACTTTGCTTTTCGACTCCTGGTGACTGTTCCCTATGTGCCAATGCTCAACCCCGGTGACCCCTGGTGCGGACAGAGTTTTTGCATCTACTTCGGCCCCCCTGAGCCCCAGTCCCTGCCCATTCTAGGTGCCAGGCTCAGCCTCACCCACCAGTACCACGCCCCTGGCCTTGACCTCAGACTGACTCCGACCCGGAACAAAACCTGGATACAGCGAAAGCCTTTCTTCCTACCCTGGGGCCTCTGTGTCTGCTGGACCCACAGGACTTCAAAGCGGGGAACCTCCTTGTCCCGTGCTAGGCAGGCTTCACCTGCAGCTCATGGAGCTGAGGGCTCGGTCACCTTCGGCCATCAGCCGGTCCAGGTCCCTCCAGCACTCCTTGCCTGAGGCCAACAGGCCAGTCTCTCCACGGACCAGATATGCGCTGCTCTGGGGCCTCTGGGACACAAGATTGCTAACCTCCCCGACTGGGGACCGCTCGCTCCATGCCCCACCTACGGCCGTACCACCACCCTCTCTTCATCACAAGGGGGTCCCCACTCAGCCCATTCCCAGAAGCCTTTGGGGCAGCTCCTTGGCATTTGCTTCTCTACGTCCCCTCCCCCAATGAGAGGGAGGGTCAGGGGTCAGCGACACACCTCTGCTTTGCTTCTCTGAGGGCTCCTTTGCCCAGTTTCCCAAAGCGATATCCTCCACTCCAGCCACGAGACAAAGCCTGTACCCCTGCTGTGCTCCAGAGGGGGGACCCGGGGCCCAGAGGCTCAAGACTCGCCTGAGGTCAGACAGTAGCTAGTCACTGCCCCAGCCCTGAGGAAAACCTGGCTGCTCTGACCCCAGACGACCTGCGCCACTTCCCCGTACGCTCAGAGATCCTGAGTTCTGAGCCTCTGGTGCCCTGGTGCAGGAGCAGGGGCACACAGGGCCACTCCAGAGCCTGGGCAGGAAGCACGTCCAGAGGCTACTGGGCCGGGTCTGCCCTCCTGCACAGCGCTGAGCAGGTGCCCCCCTCGCTCACTCTGGCCACACCAGCCTTCCTATTCACTACTCCCATAAAAGCTTCACACTGGCTGTTCCCACTGTCCACAACACTATTCCCCCAGACCCTCACCTGGCTCATTTCTTGCGATTCGGCTCTCAGGTCAAGGCCACACCTGCTGGGGGCCTCCCAATTGCCCAGCCACTCTTACCACAGTCCCTTATGTTATACTGGGGGGGAGTGCCTCCATTTCTTTTTTAACGGCATTACTAAAGCTATAACTGACATTCAATAAACTACACATATTTAAAATGTACAATTTGGGAGTTCCCTGGCAGTCCGGTGGTTGGCCTCGGCGCTCTCACTGCCGAGGGCCCGGGTTCAATCCCCGGTCACGGAACTGAGATCCTGCAAGCTGCGCAGTGCGGCCAAAAAAAAAAAAATACAATTTTTTTTTTAATTTTTAAAAAGTACAATTTGGTAAGTTTTGACATAGGTGCACACCCAGGAAGCCATCACCCTAATCAAGATAGCGGACATATATCCATCGCACCGAGAAGTCTTCTCCTGTCCCTTTTGATCCCTCCTCCCCACCTCCAGGCAACCACTGATCTGCTCCTGTTGCCATAGACTCGTTTGCATTTTCTAGAGTTTTCTATAAATGGAATCATAATATGCACTCTTTCTCAGTCTGACTCTTTTTCACTCAGCACAGTTATTTTGAGATTCATCCGTATTGTTGTGTGTATCAGTTCATTCCTTCTTATTGCCAAGCGGCATTTCATGAATACTGAATACATGAATGTACCGCAATATGTTTATTCATTTAGCCATTGATGTACGTTTGGGTTGTTTTCACTTTGGGGCGATCATAAATGAAGCTGCTATAAACATTCAGGTACATGTCTTTAGGTGGACATATGTTTGCTTACCTCTTGTGTAGATACCTAGGAGTGGAAAGGTAGTTATAACTATGATAAACTGTCTGAGAAGCTGCAGTCTGTCTTCCGAAATGGCTGCCCCATCGTCCGTTCCCACCAAGCAGACTTTCAAAGTCCCAATTCCTCCTCCTCCTGGTCAGTTGTCTCAATGAGTCATTCTAATGAGTGTGAGGCAGTACCTCATTGTGGCTTCAGTTTACCTTTTCCTAATAACTAACGACGCTGAGCGTATTTTCATCTTTCACCTTTCATTTTTCATTTATCTACCTTCTTTGGTGAGCTGTCTGTTCCTCTGCATTATTTTATTTATGGAAACTATCAATAGAGCTCGCTTGCTTGGACATTGTCTTCCCACCCATCACCACTAAGCTGTAAGCTCCATGGGGGTTACGACAGTGTCCACTTGCCCTGCATCCCCTACACCTGGAATAGGGGGATGGACAGATACCCAATAAATACTTGAGAGAGTAAATAAATGACTCTGAATTCTAGCCGCTGCTCTGCCTGACCCTCTGTGGGACCCTGAACAAGTTTCCCAGTTCTTTGGCCTCAGTTTTCCAGCCTGTAAAATGAGGTCAGGGTGTTGAACTCAAACACCTAGAGGGGCCCCTAGCTCTGACATGGGTTTGAGCCATGTCCCCTCCTGGACACCATGGGTTTCCCTCACTCTGCACTGTGGCTCCCCAGATACCCTCTGACTGTACTGACAGGATGGGGAGTGGTGCTTCTTCTGGGTCTGGGAGCCTGCAGCATCCAATCACGGGTACCAGCCGCCCTGAGGCCCCATGCCTGCTGCCACAGCCCGGGGAGCTGGCATCCTGCCCAGGGGCTTGTTATGGTCCCGGATAGCTCCATACTCCTCCCTGACTTCCCCCCAGTCCCTCCCAGGCCTTACATACACAGCCAGAGCCCCCAGAGCCTAAGAGTCTTCCTCTGCTACTAGACCATGAGCCATGAAGGTCTCTTGTCCCACCAGGTAAACCCTAGTGCTGGACAAGTGGGATGGAGCTTAAGGAAGAAAGGGAGGGAGGAGGGCCCCATTTTCAGTAATAAGTCGAAGAGAAAGGCCTGACCTGGGCTCCAGCACCTCTGCCCCCACCTTGCTGCGTGAGCCTGAGAGGTCCCTTCCATGCTCTGGCCTCTGCTCCTGACAGTGTGGCTCCACCACGGCTGGAGGTGGAACTGCAGAGGCAGCAGGTTGCAGGTGGGGACAGAGATCACACCCAGGCCAGGGTCAGGGCTCAGCCTGGGCTGGAGAACAGAGGCAGGGAGGTGACCCTTCAGAGCATGCCCAGAAAGCCGGACACTCATGGCCTGGCCCCAGATGCTGAGAAAGCCCTTGCGAGCAGAGGAGGAGGATGGCTTTACCTCTTACTGCCCTGAGTGGAGGAAATATGCAAAAGCCTTGTCCAGGGAGACCACAGGGAACAGGCAGGAGGTGAGGAGTTGGCAACGCAGAACCAAAGAGGTTCCAGCAGCAGGCGGGCGGATCCTGGGGCTGAGAGCTACAGATGCTCTGGGAGAGGTGACATAGGAAAGGTTCAGAGACGTGAGGTTCAGAGGTCTGGTAGGGAGTGCTGAGAGGTGGAAGACAGGGAAAGAGATGGGAGAGTGTGTGATCCTGGGATAGTGGAGAGAAGGAGAGACAGAAGTGAGGGGGCGGGGAGGAGATGAGACAAAGGAATAGAAGAGAAGGTGGGGCCACCCATAAGAGAGGAGTGAGAGGGGAGGCCAGTTTGGGAACTGCAGACAGAGCAGTGAGATCATGGGGGCAGAGGACAGAATGCTGAGGGTCCGCAGGGAGGGAAGCAGGATGGATCCACAGCTGCTCACAAGGAAAGCAGGTGCATAGGGCCCATGGGGATGGAGACGGAGCTGACCGGCGCCACCCGCAGACGCCTCCCGCGGGAAGCCATCATCGGCATCTGGGAATGCAGAGCCCTGATGAACTGCAAAAGTATTTTAAATGAAAGTGTTCTAAGCATGAAAATATTGAAGCCGTTGTTGTCACACTTTGCGTGCGTTGCTATGGAGAAAGTCAGCCCCGGCTGCCACTCCAATCAGACGCCAGTGGGAGACAGGAAAGAAGCCCCAAATGGCCTGGTTTGGGGTTAGCATCAGGGAGGGGGCACTCCATCCAGAGTCAAGAAAGGGGGAGGCTCAGGCTGGGGCAGCATTCCACTGCCCCGCCCCCACCGTGCCTCCCCGAAAATCACCTGAACTGGATACAGTCTCCATTTCTGGAGGCACAGAGCTAATAGGGAAACTGAGGCCCAGAGCAAGTGAAAGACTTGCCCAGGATCACAGAACGAGTCAATGGCACGGCTGAGACCATGTCCCAAGTGTCCTGCTCTGGGTCCTGGGGTCTTGCCAGCGCATGCTCTGTTTCTCTTTCAAGACCCCATTCAGCCAGTACTTCAAAGCTGGCCCCATCCCAGGAGTAAGTCAATCCCCCAAATACGGTGACTTCCCAGAGTGGAGCTGAGCCAGCCAAGTGAGACTTGGGGGCCCTCCTAGCCTGGAGACCCTCCTAGGCTTGTGCGTCTCACCCAACCCCGCATGGCCCAGGCCAGCATGACTGTGAGGGTCCTCTCTCCTGATGTCCAGGCAGACTCTGCCTTCCACTGGTCCCCACACCTGCCCTGCACATCCTCATCTCTGAGACCGTGCTCTCTGCCTGAAATGCCCACCCCATCTGGTGTCCTCTTCTCCGATCCTTGTAATGTTTCTTGTTTTCCCATCCTCACTTAGCGCCCCTTGCTACGTCCGGCAGGCAGGCCGTGCACCCAGCACTGAAATGCAGAGCTGATGCCCTCCCCTCCCTCCTGTCTCCCCTGAACATCTGCAACTAACTCGTCCACATCTCCACTCCAGATCCCCCTCCCACCTGCGGGCTGATCTTGAGAGTCACCTACTGGGTCACATGCAGGCTCATCTCTCCATTCCCCCTGCCGCATGGGCCTCCAGTTCCTGGAAAGCCCCGTCTTTCCTGCTTCAGCACCATCATACGTGCTGCGTCTTCTGCCTAAGGCTCTTTCCTCCCGCTCTTCTTCTAGCCAGCTCCTGCCCTCAGTGCTGCAGAGAGGATATTAAGGACCTCCCCAGCCTAAATCAGGCACCCCCATCATCACTCTTTCTATTAACACTTGGTGCTTTTTACTCAGGGGTATTAGCTCCCCTTTGTGACTGTATTTTCCTTTATGTAATTGTTTGATGTTGGCCTCTCCCACTAGACTAGCAGCTTGATGAGGGCAGTGGCCACGCCTATCTGTTTACTGCAGTACGGTAAGCGCCTGAAATATTGTAGGGACTCAGCAAATATCTCAAAGAGTGAATGACTGGATGCTGAGCCCCAGCCCTGAGGGGACTCACAGATTGGGTAATAAGGAAGCACGGAATTGCAGTGTCTGAGTGGGGAGAGATACTAACTCCCAACAGGGATCCCCTTCTTGGAGCTTCTAAAAAGGTCACCCAATGATGGGACGATGAGACTCACTCACCTCTAGCATCAAAGAATTCATCATCAGAGCTCTCCACTGAGTCGCTGAGGACATTTCGAAGGTGCCAGGGGGCACCACCGCCCGGAGGAGGGCCACCTGCCAAAGGAAACACACCTGTTAGCCAAGCTTGAGGCCGTGTCCTGACATGAAGGAGGTAAACCCAGACTGCCCCTGGACCAAGGTTTAGTCGGCATCCTGCACGTCCCTGCCCTCCTGACTTCAAGTGCACAGCATCTCGCAGAGCCCTCCCACCGCTATGCTTTCATTTAAGACCCAAATTCCTTTCTGAGACGGCTCAGTGGGGCAGGAACGAGGGTGCCCATTTTGAACACACCAAAACCGAGACCAGAGGTAGTTAAGAGATGTTGCCAAGGTGACACGGTGTATCAGGAAGCATCAGGTAAGTTTTGCTGTTTTAATAAATGATCTTAAAACACTAACGGGCTCCTTCGGTCTCCGGGCTTGTGGACCCCTGCGGCCGTCGCCCGGCTGGCGCCAGGTCGGCTCGGCGGAGGGAGGGCCTGGGCTGTGGGTAGGCGGGAGGGAGGTTGCCTTTCCCTGTCTCCCCCCGGGCCGCCTGAGGCGGGAGGAAGCAGCGGCAAGAAAAAAAAAGAAAGAAATAAAAAGGGATTCCCTGGTGGCGCAGTGGTTGAGAGTCCGCCTGCCGATGCAGGGGACACGGGTTCGTGCCCCGGTCCGGGAAGATCCCACATGCAGCGGAGCGGCTGGGCCCGTGAGCCATGGCTGCTGAGCCTGCGCGTCCGGAGCCTGTGCTCCGCAACGGGAGAGGCCACAACAGTGAGAGGCCCGCGTACCGCAAAAAAAAAAAAAAAAAAAAAAAACAGTAACGGTTCATTCCTCACTCACACACAGCTAGGAAGGGGCCTCTGGCCACGGCGGTCACTCAAAGACGCCACCTTATGACGCCAGCATCTCGAATCGAGACTTCCGGTTTTGCAGAAGCAGGGAAGGAGAGCACAGAAAGGCACGCCCAGTCGTAAATGAGTCTTCCCACACGTGACACACTTCTGCTCATGTCATTGGCCAAAGCAAGTCACGTGACCAAGCCCAGCTTTAAGAGGGTGGAGGCGAGGAGAAGCAGACACCCTGAAGGGCATTAGTGATGTCTGTTGCACACATGTGCAGGCCAGGGAAGGACTGCAGCCTCCCCTGGGGAAAAAGCCCCACACTAAGAGAAGGGGGACCTGAACTTGAGTTCCACCCCGTCTCTGCCACTTGCAACCTCTGTGGCCATTTCCTCTCCATACCACAGCCTCAGTTTCCCCTTCTACAAAATATCGGCAACAATCAATCCCGAGCTGGAAGGATCAGAAATAATGCATGCTCAGCGCCTCTATCTCGGGGGGCGCTCAGTGATGGTGACTGCTATTATTATTAATATCTGCAGAGGCCAGGACATGGGGCTGAGAGGATCTCCAGAGCAGGCAGGAGCAAGTGCATATAGAGAATGTGGCCCCTTGCCCTGGACTCAGCCTCAACCCACCTCCTACCCCACGACCGGAGGGAGGAAGGCCAGAGGCAGAGCTGGGTCAGAAGCCTCCTCCCCTGACCCCCATTCTCAGAGCCCCCTTTACTTGGCACTTTGGGACTCTCATGGAACCAGCTGGTGCCCGGCACATCCAGGAAGCCCTCCACCTGCTCCCTGGACACGTGAACTACTGGAGATGGCATATGAATCCCAATCTAATTGTAAACATTAAAACCATAAAAGTGGGGCTTCCCCAGTGGCGCAGTGGTTGAGAGTCTGCCTGCCGATGCAGGGGACACAGGTTCGTGCCCCAGTCCGGGAGGATCCCACATGCCGCGGAGCGGCTGGGCCCGTGAGCCATGGCTGCTGAGCTTGCGCGTCCGGAGCCTGTGCTCCGCAACGGGAGGGGCCCCAACAGTGAGAGGCCCGCGTACCACAAAAAAAAAACAAAACAAAACATAAAAGTGTTAGAAGAAAATTGACCTGGTAATTTTCCTGAGGAAATAATCAGAGAAGTATACAAAGATGGCAATATATAGTTGATCATCTTAGTGTTCTGGTAATACTAATAAACTGGAAGAAATCCCGGTGTCCATCCACAGAGGATCAGACATACATTGATACACAGTCATCAGGGGAATTCTTTGCAACTGGTAGGAAAATCAAGTAGCTCCTTATGTACTGACATGGAAAGATGCCCACGGAGTATGGGTAGAAGAAAAAAAATGCACATTGGTCCCAGAATCGTAGGTATCTTTTGACCCCATTTTTGAAAAATATACTTATACCTGCACACTGAGGGTATGTACAGCACGTTAGTTAAGAACTCAGGGTCTGAGGTTGGAAGAGGCCTAGATTCAGGCTCAGGCCCTTGCCTCTTAGAAGCTGTGTGATGTCAAGTGAGTCCCTTCACCTCTCTGTGCCTCATTTTCCTCTGCTATAAAGTGAGGAAAGCTCATACCTGCCCGATGAGTTTATTGTAAAGATGAAATAAAATACATCGAGGTGCTTAGCACAGGGCCTAGCATATAGCAAGTGTTCACAACAGTAGTTATTATACAAATGTACTCACACATGCGTTAAAATGTCTGGAAGGACAGGCACCGAAACATCAATAGAGATTATCTCTACAGAGTAGAATTTGATAAGAAGCAGGGAAAACTCAATTTTTACCCTGCACATATAATTCCATATGACTATTAATTTTATAAATTCATCTTATCGGTTCTAAGACGTACATTTTTTTCACACTTCAACATCTTTAAAATTGGAGTGTGTCTTACATGATGGCATGTCCTCATTTAGCTGGCATTGTTTATTCTTTCCTGGGGTATAGAAAATAATGACGCGTCTTACAATTGACTGCATCTTAATTCAATGGAAAACAGTAAAATCGCCATGCACACAAGGTACGCCTTCCTCCGTACGGCCCTGGTCATCCAGTACATGTGGGTTCTTGCATCAGCAATGCCCCTACCTCAGTTTCCCCATCTGTGCAATAAGGAATCTGACAGAGACTTTCCCCTGAAACTTTTCAACTCTGACTGATGTTTGAGGAGCCAGTCTGGCACATAGTAGATATGCATGAACCGGTGAGAGGTGGGCATTCCCCCAGCCATGGCTAGAATGCCCATCACGATGCAGTCCTCAGAAAATCTGCTGCAGCCTCAGCTCCCCACACGGAGTCACCCTGCAGGATGCTGGCACTGTTCCCTGCCCTGAGCTCAGATCTCAGAACGTAAACTGTTCCTGAAGGGAGAGGCCAGCACAGGTCAGCCCAGGGACACAGCCCTCCTGACTGTCCCTTCTGCCCCACCCACCACAAACTCCCAAACACACACCCAGCTTGAGCTCCATGGCTTGGAGCCAGGCCAAAAGCACTTTCTGAAACACAGAAAAGGCAGAGGCCACAGGGAACACTGACCTGGGAGTCGCTTCTAGGTGTAAAGCTGGGTCTGCCATACACTCTCTGTGGGGACCCTCTAAGCTTTTGATTCTCACCCAACAGTGTGGATGGCATGACAGGCTGATCAGCAATTTCCTGCCCGTGACCCCTGGATTTATTGCGAGGGAGTTTGAGAATCGAGATTCACCATAACTGAGTATTTCTAACGTGGATATGGGACCGTTTCCCAAATGTATGTGGGGGAAGTTCTAGCTAGTGCAACAAGACAAGAAAAAGAAATAAAAGGTATACATGTTGGAAGAGAAAAAACAAAATTGCTTTTATTCTCAGATGGCATGATTGTCTATCTAGAAAACAAAAACTCTGCAAAATCTACAAAAAAAGAACCTACTGGAACTAATAACTGAGTATAGCGAGATCACAGGATACAAGATCAAAATTCAAAAGTCAGTTGCAATCCTGTATGTCAGCAATGAACTGGAATTTGAAATCTGAAAAACAATACCATTTACAATAGTATCAAAATAAAATAAAGAAGTGCTTAGGTATAAATCAAATGTATGTGAAGATTTCTGTGATTCAAAAAATACAATCACTTAAACTTCTTGATTTTACACTAATTTTATGTTTTCTCATATAAACCTATCCCTTTTTTTTAAACCTATCCCTTTTATAGATGCTAAAGGTATAAAAACCATCAGGCATCCCATATTAATGTGCAAATATCCCTTGCTGTCCAAATCTATTCCATTACTAAGAAAGCAAGAATCTGGGTACTCAGGACAGTCATGTCAGCCTCATCTACTTGGCTCCTGAGTTTGGGATGGTTAGCAGCAAGGGTTTAAGTAGCGATGGGTTTGTCTGAAGCTGTATCTGAGTCGATTTGGGTCCTGAGTTTGAATAGTGAGGGTTCAGCAAGAAGGTCCTGGTAATGGTGGGTCTCATACCTGTACAGTATATACTCCACCTGAGAATGAAGAAGGGCAAGGATATTCCTGCCAACCTCTCCCTCCTAAATAGAGTGTGTGCTGGAGCCTGAGGAAAAGAGGAGAGCTCTGGAAGTTGTCCCTCTCTCACTCCCACCACCACATCCATCCTTGCAGGCCGCCATCATCTTAGGCCAGCGCAACACCCATAACACGCGTGACGGGCTGGCCTTGGGGAGAACCCACCAGCAGGGAAGGCTGCAGGGAGGCCAGTTCAGCTCCATTTGAGGGAGATGTTCTCCCAGCTAGAGGTGGGCAGAGAGGGAAGGAGCTTCTGGGTGTCAAAGGGAGTTGTCCATCCTGCAGGGCGCTGTGTGAGATGCTAGGGACACTGAGGTGAATAAGAGGGACAGGGCGGGGCCCGGCCATGGGGCCCTCCCAGCGCGGACACTCTGCGGGGTGTGGGTGATGGTGGCAGTGGGCAGGGAAAGCAGACCTGGAACAAGGAAGCAGCAAAGATCGTTTCAGCAGGAGAAAGTGCTGGGAAGAAAGTAAAACGGTCCCTTCCTACCTCCACCACGTCCTCCTTCCTTGAGTGTCTCCTACAGACTACACTTCAGAGTGTAATTACAGCCTGGAGAATAGACAGGCAGGAACGCGTGGATCTGTACATCCACCGAGGAATGATGACAAGGGCGATCGGCCCCGTCATCAAAAGAACTCTGTCACCTGTTCGAGTTATAAACGCTGAACCAGCGCTGTTTCTCCTTCCACATGAACCCTTCACCTGATTGTTGACTCTCCTTTGCGGCAGAAATCTACAGTTGATTTTCTCTTCAAAGGCATCTTTTATCTGGTTTACTTTTATCTTCTTTGTTTTCAGAATGCATACCTGCACTGGTTTTTAAATACACACTGTAAGTTTGCTTAAACCTGCTACAGTTCCTCCCTTCTTGCAAACAACCTCCAGAAAGGGAGAGATCTCGGTTATCTACCCTGGTGTAAAAAAGAACCTATAAGAATGGATCATGTTAAGAAGCAGCCGTCACCTGGGTTCTGGGTGGAAGATGTTCCCTTCATCTCTTCCTTCAGGGTGCAGGCTTTTCAGTGAACGGCAAAGATCATACTTCAAAAAAGGAAAACAGTGATAGACAGAGTATCTTGGGAGGGGTGTGAGGGGAAGACTTTTCTGAAAAGGTGTCGGATCAGTGGAGACTTGAATGATGAGACACAGCCAGACATGCTAAGCGTGAGTGTGTACGTCTGTATGTGTATGCATGCTCCTGGCACACACGTGTGGGATGGACAGGCAGAGGAGAAGGATGAGAGCCTGTGATAAGAGCTGGAACAAGTGACGGAGGGGGAGACAGGTGTAAGGGGAGGTGAGAGAAGAAATGAAGCCAGACCAGGTAAGATTAGGGTTAAGCTTAGGGTTAGGATAAGGTAGGGGGTTGCCTGCTTGTTGCGGATGGGAGCTCAGCACAGGTGGATTTTAAGGTTCCAGCCTCCACCCAGCGTCTATCACCTGCAGACTTCAGGAAGAGGGAAACACAGATGCCCAAGAGGGTCAGGAAGTCTCCCAAGAGACAGGGGGCACAGGTCAGGTTGCTAAAGGCCACACGTGATCTTGAGAGTCAGAGAAGTGGGTGCCACGATCCCAGAACAGCAAGGGCAAAGGCCCAGAAGCACAATCTCCTTGAGGTGGGTCCCTGCCCTCCACCTCTCTGCATTTTCTGTGTCCCGTACAGGGTCCCAGGTGAAAGAGGGCCAAGGGGTGTTTGGCAAACAAGCAAATGAACAAAAATGATCTGCTAGCTGCTTCACAGGTATTATCTAAAGTCATCCTAACCAAGCCTCGTGGAGTGGGTGTCATGAATCCCCATCTTACAGCTCAGGAAATAAAGTTCAGAGGTGTGAAGTCATTCGATTGAGGTCATAAAGCTAATAAGCGATGGAAGCAAGATTTGAAGCCAGGTCCACATGACTCCAGGGTCTGTGCTCAGGACCACCATGTTGGGTGCTCTCTAGCAGAGCTCAGGGCACGGGGCCCAGGTCTTCTCTTCTCTTCCCTTCCCAGGCTGCAGCGTCCCTTCCGCAACCCCAAGGCTCGGCCTACTTCTTCCAGCAGACTCCTTCTGTCCCACCTTCTCTACCACACTTATTCAAAACTCTAAATCAGGGGACTTCCCTGGGGGTCAAGTGGTTAAGACTCCGTGCTTCCAATGCAGGGGGCGTGGGCTCGATCCCTGGTCGGGGAACTAAGATCCCGCATGCCTCGAGGCATGGCCAAATTAAAAAAAACCTCTAAGTCAGGATAAAAGAGAAAGGGGAATATCCCAATCCTTCCCGGCAATCCAGAGAGAAACAAACGATCCTTCACACCCCACGATACGCTGATCCCCCAGCAAAGCTCGGGGTACGGTGGGGGGCCTGCAGTGGGAGGGGCTGCTAGGAGCCAACCCCACCCTCTCTCCTGGCGCATCTACCCACCACCATCAGGTCCAGTGCGGTCTCCTAGACCTTGTCACAGGCCTGGGTCTCCCCAGCGTGGGTGCAGTCAGAGGTCACCCACTTCCCCACCTTGGCCCTGGCTCCCAGGGATGCAGGAATAGGCAGATGGACAGATGGACAGGAGTCAGCAGTGGGTACTCTGCCCAGTACCGGGGACCCCAGGGCAGCCCCGGCCTGAGGGTCAGCCCCACCAGAAGGGAGTCACCACCCTGCTCTCAGGAGCCCAGTCTGAGGGGAAAGACATTTCACAGTGAGGAAAGCCCTGGCACAGTAAAGTGAGGGAGGTGGGTATTGGCCGACTCTTCCTGGGCCAGACCTTGGGCCAGGTGGTGCCCAGGAGGAAGGAGTTGGGGACAGAGCTGAATGGGCTCAATCCTGGCTCCTGGGTGCCAGCCTTGGGGCCCAGCCCTGCACAGGGCACAGGACAAAGGAGGGGTGGGCAGCCTAGACTCTGGGCTAAATGCCACCCCTACCTCGTCTCAGAGGTGTGGACAGGACCTCCCAGAGGCAGACACCCTGCAGGCTGAAGGGCCCAGAGGCGTTCCTGGGGGAGGAGGCCCAAGCTGAGCCTTAAAGGAAGGGTGGGCAGGGTTGGCCAGGCTGGGGCAGGGTGGGAGGGAGTAGAGACATGGGTCAAAGCAATCGGGCCATTTCCAAGAGACGCTGGGTCCAGAATCTTCTCCTCAAGAGTAAGAAGTCTGGCTCATCAGAGCAAGGGAGGGGACATAGGCGTCTGCTGTGACAGCCACGGCCCTGTGGTGTTCGAGTAACACCTACCAATTTCCAGACCTCCAGGGAGTCACAAGCACCTCTGAGCTGGCCAAGGTGGGCTGCCTGGCTCTGAGCCTGCTGCCCGTGAGTGTGGCCGCAGCTTCGGTGCCCAGTCCTGCCTGAGGCCACATCTGAAACCACGGCCTGGCAGGCCTGCGGGATTCCAGCAATCTGTGCCTCGGAAGAGGACGGGGCCGAGGGGGAGAAAAGAGCTCGGCTGTGGGCTCATTCAGGCAGGTCCCCCGTCTCCAGTCTGTCTCTGTCTCCTCTCTCTGTCTCTCTCACATACACAGACACAGACACACACACAGACACACAGACACACACACACACACACACACACACACACACACGGGGATGGCAGGTTCTACAAGCACAAGCATCTGGGTCTAACTACTGACAATCAATGCTGCGGAAACCATCAGGCTGCCAGACGTCCCGTGGGCAGTGGGAGCCCCGTTAGAATCACACTTCACAGCTCTGGCCTGGGGTCCCAGGGGTCCATCCACTTGCTGGATGCAGAGTGAGAGATGCAGAGTCTGAGTGAGGCTCCTACTGGCAGGCTGGGGGTCTCTGAAGGCCCACCTCCTCTCTGCCCCTCCTCCCGCAGCCCTGGCTTCCTTCCTCCTCTCACTGTCAGCTCCGCCACTTCTCAACTGGTAATCTTAATAAATGTCACTACGCCGCTCTGTGCTTCAGTCTCCTCCTCTGTAAAATGGGGGTAATAACAGTCCTTCCCCAGGGTTGCTATGAAGATTACGTGAATGAATATTTGGAGAAGGTTTGGCATGGTGCCTGGCGCTCAGTGCTATAAAAGGGTTTGTTAAATAACATAAATAAATCATGATATCCACGGGCCTTTCTCTGGTCCTTTCACAGGTGGGAGCTCCCAAGAGTGGGCCCCTCTGCTTCTCCAGCCCCTGGAATGGGAGCCCAGAGGGCAGAGCAGGAACTGAGGCTGGAAGCTCCGCAGCCCCGACAGTCTTGGGGCTGCCCCTGGTGCACGGCTGGCCCTTCTCTCCTCTCCACCGGCGCAGCTTCCTGGGGCTGTGTCTTATCTGCCCCCCAAACCTTGAGCTACCTAAGGCCAGGACCTGCTCTGTCTGCAAGCTCCTCCACCCATAAGTCTGGGTTCCAGCAACACGTCGTCACTGGGAAGGGCCCCCCCTCGCCCCCCACCCCAGCCCATACCATGTTCTTTCCCTCCAAGACTTTGCTCCTGAACCTCCCGGTACCTGAAATACCCTCCATCCCCACCCTACCCCAGCTGAAAGCCTTCTTTGACCCCAGTGCTGGTCTGGGTACCTGCCTCTTCTGTACTTCCATGACATCCTTTACCTGTGCCCATCAGAGCACCAATCTGCAGACTAGGTCCAGGCCTGCCTGTCCCACTGGGCTGTGGGTTCCCCCAGGCAGAAACCTGGTAGGAATCCTCCCCAGGCCCATAGCCTCTTCCAGCCCAGGGCTGGGCACAGAGAAATCTCTTGTTCCACTCAGCATGGCCCAGCGCCAGGTAGATCTCAGGAGGGCCCCCTCTCAGGGAAGTATCCCATAGGGAATGTCCTCAGGCCCCCTCTCTGGGTCAGGATGAGTCTGACCAGACCAATCAGGGCCAACCAGCCCATGCTCAGCCTTCAAGGGGCTACGGGGCCACCCAGGGAGAAACAAGAGGCCAGGAGAAGCTGCTTCCAGAAAAAGGCATTATTGAAGGAAACCAGTGCTGGTTGGGGGTTGGTTGCTATAGAAACATGTCCTAACTATCTCCCAAACTGCTGTAAGCGCCACTGATGAGCTCGTGTGCTGGGCTGTTTCAGGGCACATGCCAGGAGTCCCAGAAGGGCCTGTGTGCTGGGGTTCCCAGCACCTGGAGTCCAGATCCCGGAGGACCCTGAAGGAATCCAGCTTCCAGGGAACCCACGTAGCTCCATCAGTCCAGGGGTGGACACAAGAACCGAGGCTGAATTTTCCTGAGACTAGCCATGGCCCAACCTTGACCTCAACCACAGCCTAACCTCGAGCTGACCACAGATCAAGTCACAACCCCGATCACAGAACAACTGGGACCTGATCTCAAACCAGGCCATGAAGCCGAGCTCAGGCCAAGCCACACACTAAGCCTTGACTCCGTCACAGACCCAGACACACGGTCGGCAGTGACTCAAAACAAAGGAATGCCTCTGGCCACCGACTGACGCCTGACCCTGGCCATAAACAGCACCGGGCAAAATCAAGGCACTGTATCCTATAACTTCAGGGCTATTTTCACAGCTAACACTAAATTCTGTATAGCATTTTACACCACTGCCCGGGATCTGCATGGCTTTCACTTCCTATCATCCTCACGGCAGCCCAGGGAGGTCAGTTCAGAAGGGCTCCGATCCCTCTTTGCGATGCCAAAAAGGAAGCTCAGACGGGACCTGCCTCCCGTCATGCTCCCTGCGCCTGGGGGTGGCCTGGGGGTGGGATGACAACCCCAGTCTCCCAGCAGGACACAGTTGGGCCAACCAGTCGTTTTGGGAAAAAAATGTGCTTTTTGAAGACCTGCTGGTATCTCATAAATATGCTACTTAAATACCCATTAATTACCTGATTTAGGAGAGAATTAGTGATTAATAGCTTTGGCTATCTATTGTACTTTCATTTGCTCTGCCCGTTCGGCTCCCAACAGTTCTGAGTTATTTGGAACAATTCTCTCAAGCCCCAGATGTCCCACCAGACTCTGTCCCACCAGACTCTCGCTCCATAAGGGAGAGGTTTTCTCCTGCCTCTAAAGGGAGCTCCCAGAGCACCTGCCAATTCACCACCGATGGCTCTGCCACCTGCAGCCTCCTCAGGAGGGCGGGGGAGCCCAAAAGACAGGACAGAGGGGCCCCTTCAGATCACCCCAGGACCCACTGAGGGGAGCAGGGAACAAGAGACCAGGAGGGACCCAGGCATCCAATCAGGGCATGGGGAGACCAGATTGGGGAGGGTCACAGAGTCAGCGGAGGATGCTGGGGGCTCCTTTAGAGGAGCTGGCCAGCTTTTTGGTAAGGTCACCAAAGGCTACCGTTGGCCTGAAGCAAGCGGCAGTAGGGGAGCTGTCCCCACCGGCCAGGGCCAAGGTGACTCCGACCGGCCATTTGTGCTACCTGCCACTCTGGAGTGACTACAGAGCAAGGATGGGGCCCAGGGTTGCCTCTGCCCCAGGCTCTGCATTTGGTACCAAATCACAGCACCGGGAATTGCCAGCCGGGACCCCGGAGGCAGGGCTGCGTGATGCTCTCACCGCTGCTCCAGATTACACTGTACAAGAAGGAGAGAAAAAGGCAGCAAAGGGATAAACACCACCCCACCCCACCCCCCACTGGGCAGTAATGGGAAGGCTGAAAATAGCTCCTTTTACCACAAGGGATGATTTCAGAATTGCTCAGCTGAGACCAGCCTCGGGGGGGGGCGGGGGGGGGGGGCGGTGGGAAGTTGGAGGACTGGCGGCGGGGGGGCGGGTATGGCAGGCCAAAGGGAGCTCTGATCAGGAGGACAGCAAGCTGGACCATGGCCACAGCAGCCCCAAACCTCCCAAAGACAGACTCATGGAAGAGTTGCAGCCCCTCGAGCCCGCAGCCCGGGTCCTGCACACCTAGATCCCCGAGGAGGTCAGGAGCGCAGGACATGACGTGCTCTGCAAACACGGAGCCGAGCAAACACAGCATCGGCGGCAGACAGCTCGGAAGAGGCCTCTCGGATCCTCCAGAACTCCACGCCCCTCCCAGACAGAACCCAATGTGTTTCTATTTTTGCTTTCAACCCTTGTTTGGCATCCCCGGCTAACGGACGGCTACTTCCCCTCCCTCCCGAACAACGGGTCATCTAGGAGGGGGAACACCTCCTCGCTGGCCTTCCCTGCCCCAGGTCTGCAAGTTAACAGGCTGACCCTCAAAACGGAAGACGAGGCCCCAGACAGGCACACACACATCCCTCCACCAGGATACCTGGAGAGAACAGCTTGACGCCCGAGAACTCCGGTTTCTAGAGGCAGATGCATTAGCACCTGCCCCCCTGCCAGCCCTGACCGCCCCAGAACCACAGCGCCCGCCCCCGCAGGTCCTGTATTCACCCCACACTCAGGTCACAGCCCAAGTCCCTACGTGCCACCCCCAGCCTCAGCCGGGCCCCAGCTTGAGCCGTGACCCCATCCGCGAGCGAACCTCACGCATGCCACCCTGCGGAGAGTCTGGAGGAGGCGGGGTGGGGCACCACTGCAGGGACCCAGCGCTCACCCACAGCCGCTGACAGGCAGGGGCACCTCACGCGCGCGCCCCCCGGTGGCCACACGGCTCTGCAGGCCTCCGCAGGCAGGCCGACTGGGGCCCTGGAGGTGGCATTTACCTCCGGAGTGACTCACTAAGGCTCCCATTCGTTTGCGAAAGGGGCTGCAGTGTAGCATTTCCCTTCTCTTTAGAAAACAAGAATTGTAGAAGAGGGAGTATAAAGAGATTTGAGGGAGTGGGTGGGGAGCTCAGATCCCATTTGATTTCCAAACTCATCTGTTATGCACTCTCTCCTCCCCCTCCCCCCCCAGCCCTTCCCCTGGGGGCCCTGGCCGCACCCTTCCACGTGGCTCCTGGCTGAAGATCTGGTGATAGGCTGGGGCCCCGGGACCCTGAAGAGGCAGGTGCTCTCCATGTCCCGGTGCCCAGCTTCCCATTTGTCCTCCCATCCCCACCACCCTTGTGAGGGAGGAGAAGGGAGGAGGTGAGGGCCCAAAAGGCACAGTAAAGCCAGTGGGGAGCGAGGCCAAGAAGGAAAAGAGAGCAGTGTTTGAACTGGAGCAAACTCAGAGCTGTCCTGTCCCCCGAACTCTTTCTTTCCCATTCCCCTTTTACAGACGAGGAAACTGAGACCGGAGGGGCAGTTCAAGGGCAACCAGTGACCGAGCCTGGTCTGTTCTTTGTTACACAGTCCAACTCCTAGGAAGGCTGAATCCAAGAGAAGAGACCTAAGTTCTAATTCCAGCTCTGCCTCTGACTTTATGTGTGACCCTAGAACCAGACACTTAACACTTCCAGGCCTCAGTTTTCTCATCCATAAAATGGGAACAACATCAGCCCTACTTCAAAGAGATGCTGCCGTGCCATTGGACAGTAAAGCATGTTGACTGCTACCAAAAAATGAGCCAGACTGTCCCCAGGATGATAATCCCTGACGCTCTCCCTCCCTCTCCCAAGCCTGGAATCCCAGAGAATTTCTGGGGGGCACCCAGAGCCTACTGAGTAGCTCCCAGTCCTCAAAGCCTCACTGGTCTTGGGAGTTCACACCCTCTGTCGTTGAAGACACCAGAGCTCAGAGAAAAACCCTTTGCCTTTCTGGCCTCAGTGTCCCACTTGCATAATTAACAGGTAGGACCAGAAGATCTCCAAGCCTCTTCTAGACATGAATTACCACTGTATACTAAGATGTATACGAGAAAACATCCCACTTTCTGGCCAGTCCGACACAGACATGGCCCCAGCAAGGGGGGCCTAGCCATGTCCTCGTACCCTGTGTTCCACCACTCGAACACCAGCTAGGACTGGGGCTTCACGCGCTGGGGGTAGGACTCTGTTTTAACTGTGCTGTCTTTGACTCACCACACCATACCACAGCCAGGGCTAAGAGGCAGCAAAGGGTCTCGATCTGGGGCCTGCTGGGGCCTGCCAGGTCGGCTGCTGTGACACGTAACTCAGCAGAGGAACCAGAGACTGGCCCAAGCTCCAGCACTTCCCCGACTGCATGGAAGGCCCCGAAGGCTTCCTGGGGGCAGAGTTTTATGAAGGCCTTGAGTTGGGACACGGTCATCTGATTTGGCCCTAGCCTTCTCCCTCGGAACCTGAAAAGGTGCATTTGCAATCTCCCCGCAGAAACGTGATGCTCTTCCCCAGAAACACTGCGAAGCCATCCAGCACCCTCGGCCTGGGAGTTTCTGAGTCGTGCCTCAAATCTCCTGGCACCCCCGCAAAGTCCTGAGAATCCCAGAATTGGTCCCTTTCCCAAGCTTCCAAATGCTCTGTCCTCTGAGAGCTCTGGCCGCTCCCCACGCCACCACCTGGGAGCCGTGAAGCAGGGGGCCCAGAAGAAGGTCTGGCTTTGGGATGTGAGGGGGCGGCTGACTCAGCAGAACAAGGTCCCAGCCAAAACTCTGGAAACACAGGTTCTGGGGCCAGCTCTGCCACCACCTTTTTCTGTGGCCTTGGGCAAATACCCCACACCGCAGGCCTCAATGTCCCCTCGTGGTGAGGGCTTTGAACATGAGTTTCTGGAAGCGTCCTCTCAGCTCTGCCACTATAGGATCAGTATTTTACTCACTCGAATTACTGGGTTTGATACAGTCCAGCCCGCTGGCTCCGCCCCTCAGAGCAGAGGTCAACACCTGGCAGCAAATAAACTGGTTCCTGCAGCCTGGAAGGCCCAGCCCTGTGGCCCCAGCCCCGCCTCTCCAGATGGTCCTGGCCCAGCCTGAGAGGTTCCAAGACCCTCTTGGCTGTTGTCTCTGTTCCTGCCCGGCACGGCCTTCCACTTGCCCTGCCCCCGGGTGGGCAGACACCCCTGCCAACCTGCTGGGGTGTGGAGGGAGGCGTAGAGGGGCCCAGGGAGGAAGGGAGGGGCCGTGCGGCTGGCAAGAACCAGCACAAACTCTTCCCAACTAAGACAGCCCAGCCAGGCTGGCCTCGTTTTGCCCCCACAGGAGCAGCCAGAGGGATCTGTCAAAACACCCAAGCTGGGCTTCCCTGGTGGCGCAGTGGTTGAGAGCCCGCCTGCCGATGCAGGGGACATGGGTTCGTGCCCCGGTCCAGGAGGATCCCACATGCCGCGGAGCGGCTGGGCCCGTGAGCCATGGCCGCTGAGCCTGCGCGTCCGGAGCCTGTGCTCCGCAACGGGAGAGGCCACAACAGTGAGAGGCCCGCGTACCGCAAAAAAAACCCCAAAACACCCAAGCCTTACACAACGCTCCCATCCCCCATGCTCTCCGGAGCTCCTCTCGGCCTTCTGCAGCCCCCTAGGGATGCTTCACCCCAGCCAGACAGATTTCGCCACCCTTGGGCACCTCCTCCCCCCCCACCCCCATTCCCACCCGCCATACCTACACCTTTCCCGTCCCACCCTCCTAGCCTCACCTGCCCATGGAAGCCTGCCCCTTGCCACCTGCCTGTCCAAATTCTGCCAGCCTTTAAGGCCCAACTTCTAGAGATATTCAGCCTTCGCTGTTTCAAGCCGCCACTGGCCTCCTCTCTGTCTGCACTGCACTCGAGGCCTGCCGCCGTGGGTAGCTGTGCATTTCCCGGCCCCTCCCCACTGCCAGCCCTCACCTCCCTACTGCAGACTTTCATCCCCAAGGTAGGCCTCTCTCCTCCTTTGTCCACTAGACGGAGCGCTCCCTCAGGGCAAGACCAATGGCTCTCCTCTTGCCTTTTCTCTCAAGACTGGATACGGGGCACCATAACGATCCCGTTCTGTGTGCTGAAATCTCCCCAGAGATTTGGTAGTCGCCCGTTGGGGATCCACCCTCTGCCATTTATCCAATCCTTTCTAGGACTTGATTACATTTTCTCTTGTACCTGGGCTCTCCTGGCAGCATGGAAGTCCCTTTCACTGCCTTCCTTCAGCTCCTGTGTGACACGGTTGACATGATGGCTGGCTGCTCAGGCTGTGCACTGCACAGGTCTGGGACGCCTTCGCTAGACTACAAAGTGATGACCTTGGAGTCATGCCCTATGGTGGCCCTGAGGCCCAAACCCCTATCTCCAGTCAGTGGCTCCTCTGACCAGTTTTAGACGGAACACCTCACAGGTCAGAGAGCACACTCCCTCATTCACAGTCTAGCTTCTCACAGCCTTCAGCCTCCTTTGGTTCTAACAGCACCCTCTTCTCCACCAAAGTGAAGGCCTGATCATTTCTGACTGACCATCAGCCTGTCCATCCACGGTAGATGGTCCTGAATAGCCACTCCTGTCTGAGTTACAGCCCTTCCTTGGGCCTCAGTTTCTCTAGCTGTAAAGAGAGGGACTGGGGCTCCTACCTCCAAGGATTCCCTTTGTTCTAAAGCTCACCAGTCCACCCTACACAGATTTTGACATCCGTGCACACATCACCACAAGTTGTCTTCAAGTCAGCGAGCTTAGAAGCCTTAGGAAGAGAAGGGACCTTTACAAAATGCAAAGGAGCCTGGAAGAGCTAAGAAGAGGACGAGCAATCCCATCTTGCTGAGGTCAATCCTAAAGGCTCCTTGCGGGGGCGGCTGAGGGTGGGAGAAAAGAGCCTGGGCGGTTTGATCCACAGAGGAGGGGAGTCTGTGCTGCCCTGAGGGAAAGGGCCAAGCATGAAACTGCAGCAGGAAAGACAAAATGTTAGAACACCAGGCACTGATGCTCAAAGCAGAGCAGTTTTTCACCCGTCACTGGAACAAATTCCCACGGACTCTCAGTCTAGAGACCAATGCACCCACAGACCAAGGTGGAGGGGCCGGAACCGCATCTTTGTTCTGTGAGGGGGGCAACCTACGAGGGTAGCAATGGAGAAAATCCAGTACTCGAAGTCCTTACAGCCTGGGTCTACATCTAAGCTCTGCCCAGACCCTCTGGGCCACCTGGAGGGACCTATTTCTCCAAGTACCTGTTTCCAGATGTTTTAAAAAGGGAAGAGTAACACTTCCTGCCTCCCGGCATGGCTGTGCACATTGTCTGATACCTAGGACAGGCAGCAATTGTTAACTGCTGCTGTGATGACAGTGCTCTCGGGCAGGTGATCTGTGCAAGGGGTGTGCATGTACTTACACACACACACACACACAGGCAGCAGAGGCGCGGGGGCAGTGGGCGGGACACACACCCTGCCATGTGCCCTATGGGAGGAGGGGGTTGGGTAAGGACCCAGGGAGACAGCCTTTTCCAGCTGCCTGGGGGGAAAGGGGAGGGAAGTGAGAAAGGGGGTGTTTACATGTGTTCCGTACTTGCTGTCTCACACAACCAGCCCCACCCCAAGAAGACTCCTCAGGGACAGAACGGGAGTGTATTCTCAGGCGTCCATATCACACTCCCAGCATATGTACAGGGGCATCCAGACCCGGCCCTTGGTTGGGGCAGCATTTGTGGGGTGGCAGTGGCTTGACACAGCCCAGCGGTATCCAGCCCAAGTGTGTGCAGGGGTGAACTCACACTCATGCCATCACTGTCCTCGCTGGTGGGCAGAGGGTGGGGTTCGTGCCAGCCCAATGTCGAGTCCAAGGGGATGGCATGGCACCTGCCAACGTCACAGGCTGGGTGTGAGTTCACGGTAGATTTACACATGCCAGCCTCCCAAGCCAGCCCTGCTGTGTCCAGGCTTGCCGCCACCGTCGTTCCACCGCCCTCCCAAGGCACCATGGGCCCGGAGAGAGCAAACAGGAATATAGTCTCCACCACCTCCCGGTCCCAGAGCCCAGCTCCGGGCCTGGCACAAAGCAGATGTTGGCGAATGATCGTCTGGCTGAATGAATGAACGAATGACTAACGCCCACTCCCTCACACCACGGGCCACACGGCCTGTGTCTGGGGGAGGGCAGAGCCCTGGGGACCCCAGAAGAGGCCCCGCTTCAGACCTCCACACCTGAGGCTCTGCCTCCCAGGGTCCGGAAGGGGGGAGGGGGGGAACGGCTCACTGGCCGGTGCGGAGCGGGGCACCCCTCCTTCCTCAGAAGAAATCTGGGTCTCCTGACTGAGCTGGGGGCGGGGGGGTTGTCGCGTCCTGGATAGAGCGAGCGGCCGGACAAGGGGGCGCGTCCTGGTTGGCGCTGGGGGGCGTGGGATGGAGCGGCGGCCGCGGGACCTCGCCTTCGGTCCCCGCGCCCGGCTCTGCCCAGGGCCTCGGGAGGGCGGCGAGAGCTCCCCACCGCCGGGCTGGGCAGAGGCGCCGCAGACCTGGCCCTTTCCGGCGGGGCGGTGGCGAGGGGACGTGGTGTCCCACGAGGTGACCGGGGGCGCAGGAAGGGCGCGGGGCGCGCGGAGCCCCCTCTCCACTCTCCCGGGGGCCGGCCGCGCCGCCGCCCCCTCAGCCCGCCCGGAACCTCCGCCCACCTGCGCCGGGGGCTCACCTGGGCTGGCGCCCCCCGCTCGAGACGCGCGGGTCCCTCCCCCCGCCGGCGGCCCAGCCCTCCTGGCGCCCGCCCTCACCTGCACGGCCCGCCTTGGCCATGGCCCGGCCGGCGGGCTCCGGCGGCGCTGCCCGCTCTCCTCGCGGCTCCCAGCCCGGCCACGGCTGCCCAGCCGCCTCCGGCCGCGAGCGGACTCCGAGCGCCGCGCGCCGCGCCCCCGCCCCGCTCGCCGCGGCCGCCGCCACCGCAGCCGCCGCCGCCTCGCCGCTCCCTCCCGCTCCCTTAAAGGCGCCGAGCGGCGGCCGCGCCGGCCCCCCCGCGCCGCCGGGGAGGGACTGACGGAGGAAGGCGCCCAACGCCGCCCCCGCGGGCCCGCACCCCTGCCCGGGGCCGCTGCCGCCGCTCCAAAACGCTCCGCTCCGAGCCCCGGACGGGCGCAGAGACGCTGAGGCGCTGCGGTCCAGGCGGAGATGCGCACGCGGACCGCGAGTCGGGGGCGAGAGCCCCTGAGACTGGGCGCTAGAGACACCCCTGGGGCCGAAACACCGACGGGGAGAGGGGGAGAGAAATTCGGAGGAGATTCGAGACCCTGGCACCTGGAGAGTGACAGAGAGCAGAGAGGAGAGAGAGAAAGGAAGAACGGGCACCGGGAGGCTCCCGCGAAGCCAAGAGGGAGGTGTCTCCAGGGATCCGAGGCAAGAGATGGACCCCTCCATCAGCCCCAACTCCAGGCTATCATTTCTAGGATCCACAACCTGGACCTGAACTAGCCTCAGAGGGGAAGGGATTTCTGTGCCCTTAGTTCTAAAGGAACTTGTAAAATACACGTAAAGCCCACCTGGGATTCCAGGCTGGCGCAGTCTGGGGAGGCCAGGAGCCTAGCTGTGAGCTGTAGCCCCCTTTGCTTCCCACACCTGGGACGCAGACATCCTGGTGCACAGTCCCAGCGGAGGCTGGGGAGGCTGGGGTTGTGGCTTCTGCCTGGGGGCAGCCGGGGATTCACAGCCCAGCCCCAGCAGGGGGCGGGAGAAGGCCAGCCGTTTCGGTGGTGCCTGGGTGGTAGCCAGATGGGAGGCCCCAGGGGAGAGCAGTCCTCTCCCTCGCTCAAGGCTGGGCCAGGTCGGTGGGCCCAGCAGATGTCTGCCCAGCCTTTGGCAGCTCCCAACATCCCCAAAGCCGGCTGCCTGGCTCAGCTGCTGGAAAGGGCTAAGGGGTATCTGTTCTCAGATGACCTTTCAATTCCCACCAAACCATCCCTTGAGAAGATGCCCTCTGCTTCCTTCTGAGGACCTGGGAAGCTAAAGCCCAGTTACCGTCTGTAGCCAGGCACCTCACACACCCTGTCCCACACCCGCCTTCCAGGGAAAAGGATAATTCCACCCTTAGGGTAGCCACTGTCCCGACTCCAGGGTCCCATTAGCCCCTCTATGGAAACGGGGCACATATGGTGCTGAAAGGGTCCTCAGTGGGCATTTAGCCCAGCACCCCACCCCCGGGACTTTGTCTCCATCCACCGGATCCCCATCAAGTGGCCCTTCAGCTCCTGGTGTATTACATCCAAGGACAGGGAGCTCAGTACCTCAAGCAAGAGTTCCTCCATCTTCGGATGCTGCTGACTGTGAGAAGGTTTCCCCTCATCTGAACTGAAATCTGCACCTCAGATGACCCACCTGTGGGTCCTTCTGTGGCCTCACTCAACAGAACCAAGGGCCCTCTGTCTAAACTCCCTAGTGTGGCTTCACCAAGAGGGACCAACCATCCGGGTTTGCCAGAGACTCCTGGCTTTAGCACTGAAAGTCCCACAACCCAGGGAACCCCTCAGTCCCCAGAGTTCTGGATCCCAGAGCCAGACAGCAGGGCTGACCAATAGACAAAATTTCAGAAGCTCCGAGGTTGAAGCCGGAGCTCTTGGCCGGTGTGTGCCATCCGTCACCAGCCGGGAGTGTGTGAGGGAATCCCTGCAGCCTTTCCCCATTACTCGGGCATGGTGGAGGCAGGGACAGCAATGAGTGGACAGGCAGTATGCTCGGGGCTTCACATATATCATGTCTTTTAACCCTCAGGCAGTTGGTGCATAATACCCTCGGATGTCTTGTATTATCCCCAGTTTACACATAGGAAAGGGAGGCTGAGAAAGTTCCGTGCTTGTGGTTATGCAGGATAAATTTAGAGCCTATGTTCTATCCCTCGGGCCTGGTTCTCACCCTTCCCTGCAGGCAGGACACAGTCAGAGGCCTGACTGCCTGGTTAATGTCCAGGTTCGGCCACCTGGTCTGTGGATGTGAGTTGTCACAGAGGAACAATAAAGCAGCCTCAGAGGGGACACACCCGGGCCTGAGCACCTCCTGGGGCCCTTGGCTCACAGCCGCAGCAGTGACCACAGTCTGGCAGGGGCCCTACTTCCAGGCAGCACTGCGCGCGTGCATGCGTGCGTGCGTGCGTGCGTGTGTGTGTGTGTGTGTGTGTATTTCATAGGCAAACACATCCTGCTCAGGGAAGATGCTCCCTGAGGTGGGCACTGAGACCCCTCCCACCTCTCCGTCCAGTCACCACAAACCCTTGGGAGGGGGTGGGTGGGGCAGGTTAGGGGAGACGCCGAGTTGATGGGAGTTACAGAAATCATCTAGCCAGACCCTCCTCCACGCCCCCATTTCTCAGATGGGAAGACAGTGGGCCAGAGATGGAGGAGGCTTGCCACATGACAACCCACTTCCGGGATCCACCCGTGGCTTCTCCACTTTGGACCTCCACCGCAGCCCCAGTCCCTGTCTGAAGATCAGTGCTGCTGCGTGGATCTGGAGTCCAACAGGGAATGTGGGGCCCTGGCCCCCCAGGGCAGCTCCTGAATGCGTGGGCTGTGACCTGCTACCAAGGAATTTGTGGCCCTGCCTTCAGATAGAGCAAACACATCAGGACTCAAGGCCATTAGATTAACTGGTGGGAGTTAACTTCCTGCGTCAGAAGAATTGTCCTTAATTGAAGAAAGGAATAACTAGCAATTTAGAGATGCTGACCTCAGCTGCCTGCAGGAGAGAGAAGCCAGAGTCAGCCGGTGCTTCCTGGGCCTCCCAGCTCTGTGACTGAGAGACGGGGTCAGGGTTCCAGACAGGATCTTTCCTCTGGGACCCGCTGCCCAGACCCTTTCCTCTGCCCACAGCCTGTTGAGCTTCCGCCTCTGGAGTAGCCAGTTGGCCCCCGGGCCCAGCCAAGCACTCCAGCCTAGAGATCTGGGAAAAAAGTGCAGAGGCCAGTGCTACCTGGTCCCCAGGAGAATGTGAACACAGATGTGGATGGAGCAAAGAGGTCCAGGCGGGTGTGGAGAGGCACATGGCTGGGGTGACCCCTCCACATGACAGACCCAAGGCCTGGGTATCCATCCCGGGCAGGTGGTGTCCAGGCACTTGGAGAGGTAAGTGACCATCATCAAGAGCCATCATGGCCCCGTGGAAAGGCAGCCACGCCAGGTCACACTCATTTCCTTTTTGGACACGTCGCAACCGGTGGAGTTCGGTATTGCAGTGCCTTCTGGGCCTGGTATGGCCGCTGTCCAACTCTCTGATGGTGACTTGCACGGAAGTCAGGAGCAGGACAGTGGTCTGGTTAGGTGACTTACCCCTGTCCACTGCTGATGGACGCCAACAGAAGGAGGCCTGGGGCAGGACCAGGGCCAACTCGAGCCCGGCAGCAAAGGCGCCAGTGAGTCCCTCGGCCTCTGCCGGTGTCACGTGGGTCTCTCTCACCCGAGCTGCTGGAAACGCCTTCCCTCCCTGCAGTGTCTCCTGTCCTGGCTCTAGCCGTCCGGGCCCCTCCTCGCTGGTTCCCACACTTTAAAGAAACTTAGGGGTTGTCCACTGCCATGAGGCTCGCCCCAATCACGAAAGCAGCCCTAGGAATAGATGCTGTTCTTTGGAGCCTTCCAGAACAACCGGGAGTGGCTGGTTTGTTCTCACCATCGCCTTCTGGCACCAGGCTGCCCCCCACTTCTGCCCACCATCCGGGACACTGGGTAGAATGTGCCTTCGCATCTAGAGCTCTTCTTCTTCTCCTTGCTGGAGCTGTGGCTTATCTAGTCCGTGCTTCCACCTTCAACCTTAAGAAGGGTTAGGACCCTGCCTGTCCGCTTCCCTGCTGGCGAGGGCCCGTTCCCAGCAGTTACGCTAATAACCCCAGCCTCACGTTCACAGCAGATCCTGTGAAGGAGGCACTGGGTCACCAAGGTTCTCATTTGTGATCTCACGCAGAGGCAGGAAGATTCCCTTAAGATCAACACAAATGACCTCTTAGGTGAGCCCTAGACCCCTGTGTAAGAACCCCTGGCCAGGAAAGACCCCCACCCACCCACCCACCAACCTAGTAGACCAAGGAGAATGCTCTACCTTTACATAGACCATGGTCCCCCCTCTATGCCCACAAGGGTGGGCCGCAAAATCTAGATGACATTCACATTCCTGCATCCTCAGTATTTTCGAAAGATGCTTGGAGACATCTTGCAGAACCTGTTGAACAAGACCTCCCCCGGTTTTACTTGAGTGCTGAGATGACCCGAGGCTCAAGTTTAGATTTTATTTCATCAATTGCTGTTTAGCCGGCTTCCTGTTCTTCTGAATGGGGTGCGCTGGTAGATGGGATTTTGGAGAGAGGGTCTGGAGAGGCCGAAGGGAGATTTTTTAAGAAAAGAGGGGGTTGGGTGGAGGCAGAGAGATATGGCCGCGGCTCTAAGGAACGAGCTGATTTAAGAGGCTGCCCAATGGGTTAGCAATTTATCTCCTCCTTCCGCGCTTGCAGTTGGAGCTGTGTTTTGTGTTTGTTTGATGTCAAGACTGTTGAGATTGGCCTCAAGCAAGACCAGTTGTCTTCAAGTTATATTTAGACCAAATACAAATGAGGAACTGGCTGAAAATCTAAAACGCACTGCAAGAGTGGTCCTTGGAGTCTACACTCCTGCAAACATGCATCAGTGCCAGCGGCCCCAAACAAGCATGTACCAAAGCTCCGACTTCAGACTCGTTGCTCCCCTGCCCTGGCCCCCCACACGACATTGTTTATGACAGATTCCAGAACACAGAGAAGCAAAGACAGGTATAGATGATGAGGCACTAAGGAAACAATAGATCAGCCCGTGCGACCTGATTACTAATGTAACTGTATTGACGAGGCAGGAAATCACAACCAGATTATGTAAATAGATTATGTAACAGATTTTACTGGCATCTAGTAGACTCCCTACACCTATTAGGGCTCTTGTACACCTTTCTTCAGATACGGCTTTGCTCAGGCTCCACAGCTCGGCATGGCCCTTGCTCTGGACCCCTACAAGGTCCCAGCTCTGGCCATGCCGGCTGAGTACCAGGATGGCAGTGCTGGAAGGTCCTGAGGGAATCATCTAGACCCAAACCATCTTTATCTATTGTGTTTGAACCCGAGATGCACCTAACAGGATATAATAGGATTTGGTATTACCAGCTCATGGCATCTCCTAGCAGTCTCAGCAGAGTCTTTTTTTTTTTTTTTTTTTGGTCTCTTTTTGTCCTCACCCCCAGTCCATTCCTCTCTTCCAAATGCTGTGTGCTTTTCCCATCTAACTTCAGAAGCTCTTTCTCCTGTCTGTGTAGCCTAAACATTATATACCTGCATGGATGCATTTAAAACATTACATAATGGGGCTTCCCTGGTGGCGCAGTGGTTGAGAGTCCGCCTGCCGATGCAGGGGACACGGGTTCGTGCCCCGGTCCGGGAAGATCCCACATGCCGCGGAGCGGCTGGGCCCGTGAGCCATGGCCGCTGAGCCTGCGCATCCGGAGCCCGTGCTCCGCAACGGGAGAGGCCACAACAGTGAGAGGCCCGCGTACCGCAAAAAAAAAAAAAAAAAAAGTATTTAAAACATTACATAATGGCACCATGGCTAGCCCGTTCTGCTTCTTACTTTCCCCCCTTTAATATTGTTTTCAGATCTATTCATACTGATATTTATGGATTTGGCGGGTTCCTTTTGATGATAATGTTTCCTAGTGTGATAAGACCTCATCTTGTATTTCCCCATCCCCTCTTGATGGGCATTTAGTTTTCACAGCCCTTCGCTGCTACAGATGCTGCTGTAACAAACATCCCCCGCATTTCTTGGGTTTCTCTGTGTCAGAGATTCTCTGGGGCACATACACAGCACTGGAACTGTAGGGCCGTTGGGAACATGCAGATTTCCCTAATCACCGCATCAGTAAGCTGCTCTCGAGAGAGTGTTCTGCCAATACCCTCATTTGATGGATATTAAGACCGAGGCCCAGAGCAGGGAAGGGCCTTGTCCTAGTTTAGAACCCGACTGTTCTGACTTCCAGCCCAGTCTCCATCCGCTCAGAACACTCCACACTCCCTGTCTCCCACGGAGAGAGCAGGGCAGCTGCAGCCTCGTTGAGCAGGCAGCTCGGCCTGTGATACAAATTTCATCTCTCTCCTCCAGGTCCGAGCACAGTGGTACCCACCACAAGCCTCCCCAGGAGGGGATGGAGAAGAAGGTGGGCAGTCTGAGCTGAAGTCAGCAGAGAAAGGCCTCCTATTCACCAGGAATAAACGCTGGCAGCCCCCATGGCCCGAGTGTGATATAAGCTCCTGCTGCAGACCTGCCCCACCCTGCCCCCTCCACAGAGGCATCATCTGTACTTGCTGATACAGATCTCAAAGTGTATTAGTCTTAACTCCCCAGAGAGGACCCCACACTGCTGGGGCTCAGGCAACTGCTGAAAAGAAGCCAAGACAGAGTCACTGGGGGGAGGGAACCCCTAAGAAAGGGTCATCCTGTCCATCCTTCTGCCTCCAGACTTTGCTACAACCTTCAGCTCTCTGTTAGGCTAGCTGGGAAGCTCTTCTTCACACCTGCTCTATTTCTCTCCAGCTGTAACAACAACACAATAACAACAATAACAGGAATAGATTTGCTGAGTGACTACTATGTACCTGGAAATGTTTTAAGTACTTTTTATGTGTTACCTCATTTAATCCTTACAGCAACATAATGAGGGAGGCATTATTCTAACCATCCCCATTTCACAGATAAGAAACTGAGGCCCAGAGAGGCTAGGTATCTTTCTTTAGGTCACACAGCTAGTAAGTGGTTGGACCAAGTATTCCAACCCAAGCCCTAGGATGCCTGTGATTCTGACCTTAACCTCTAGAGAGAAGACAAGAAGAAATAAATAAGACAAAAGCAAGACACAGGAAACTGAGAGGCTGAGGCTCTGCCACTAACTCCAGGTACAGCCTCAGACAGCTCACCGCCCTGCCCTGTCTATACTAGATTCACAGGTTTCCCAGAACCTTTCCGCTGGGCTCTGACCCCGTGGTTTTCCAAAGCCCACATTCAAGATGCTCTGGCAGGTGAAGAAGCTGAGTCAGCAGGAGTCTCCAGGGCACAGATGCTGCGGCCTTGGCCCAGGCAGAGGCCTCCTGGGGCTATCAGCCCATATCCCCTGGCCGGATCTCATCCCCTGGCCGGAGTGGGTGGGTGCTGCTGGGGCTATCTATTCTTATTGGAATTTGAATGCTTCAGGTCAGAGTGACTAAAAGGCTGAATTTTACGAGGGTTTTGAAAGTGAATTGACTCCACTTATTAAAGATATACTAGATTACTCGCTGAGTGAAAGGACGCTCCAGGGACTCCAGGCCTTTCTTGAAGACAGAAACATCCCTTTCCGAGCCCAGCCGCTGCCAGTAAACCACAGGGGGAGACATTGCACTGGGCAGGTGTCAATTAAATTACCGGCTGAAGGATCTCAGTCCATTAAGGAAACATCCTGGCCTAGAAGGGCTGCAGGTGAATAAAGAGGCAGCTGTAGAAATCCCCTCTGGTTATTTTATGCAAATCCATTTCTAAAGGCAGGAAGGCAAAGACTACAAGGAACGTATACACGGGAAGACTTTGACTTTTGGTCATGAAATGTATAAGGGAGAGAGAGGGATGAAGGGTGTTTGGTGCTCCAGAATGTGACGCACAGGACCGATGCCAGGTAGGGGTCAAGACACTGCTTGTTTTCAGACTCAGAGTCCTAGGGGAGTGAGTCCTAGGTGGGCGGGGGCTGGGAGGTTGTTTGTCTATGCCTCTGAGGATGTTGGACAGTTTGAAGGGTATCTGGACTCAGGGCTGGAGTTGGAAGGACCTCCAGACCCCACTCACCGCATACAACTCCAACTCAACGGACCCAGCACCTCACTATACAGATGGGGAAGCTGGGCCCCAGGTACCGGGGCTGGGAAGCGGGGAGTCACAAACAGGGCATTGGGCTTCCCTGGTGGCGCAGTGGTTAAGAATCCGCCTGCCAATGCAAGGGACACGGGTTCGAGCCCTGGTCTGGGAAGATCCCACATGCCGCGGAGCAACTAAGCCTGTGTGCCACAACTACTAAGCCTGCGCTCTAGAGTCCGTGAGCCACAACTACTGAGCTCACACGCCTAGAGCCCGTGCTCTGCAACAGGAGAAGCCACCGCAATGAGAAGCCCGCGCACCGCAACAGAGTAGCCCCCGCTCACCGCAACTAGAGAAAGCCCACGCACAGCAACGAAGACCCAACACAGCCAAAAATAAATAAATAAAATAAATAAATTTATTAAAACAAAAAACAAGGCATTGGTGGCAGAGGGTCTCCAGGTTCATCTCTCAGGGCTCTCTCCTCACACTCCTGCGTGGAGGTGGAGGGAGTGTTGCTAGCTTGTGGAAAGGAGTCTTTTCTACTCTCTTTGACCCCCTCCACCCCATCCTGCCAGGAGAAGTGAGGGTGTTGCTGGTGCCCAGGTAGCATTTGCTTGCGGAAGTAACACGAGGTCCAGACGGCGTGCATGCAACGTGGATGCTTCCTATTGTAGCAGGCACAGACTCGGGCTCTCTTAAGCAAAAGGGAATTTATTGGCGGGCTGCCGGGGCTGAGGCTGCAGGGACAGGCTTGGAGAGCAGACAGGAACAAAGGCAGCTCAGAGGGCAGAGAACTGTAAAGCCCAACAGCCATCTCGTGGCAGAACAATTTGGCCCGAGGGTCACCCCCTGCACCTTGGACAGCCCCACCGCTGCGTGGGTTCTAGAGGAACCTCATCTTTGCACCACTCATTCAAGCCAGGTCTGATTGGCCAAGGCTGGGACGTGGCAGCACGTCCCAGGTTCCAGCAGTGGGAGAGGGAGCTCTGAGAATCCTGCCATGGCAGATGGGCTCCTGCATTCCCAGGACTCTATTCCAAGGGCACTGGCAATGTCCCACATGAAAGGCTGCATCGTGCGTTCCAAATCACTTGGATATTGGGGGCTGCGTCATCTCATGGATGACATAGCCCCTGCAATCCCCCCAAAACTCAATCCTGAAGACTTGCCGAAGTTAAGGGTTCCGAAAGTCTTCAGGAGAGTGCTGTTGTCGCTGTTTAGAGTCATCTGGCACTGGCATCCTCCGTGCACGAGGGTCCTGGTGTGTCCCCGGCAGGAAAGTTCTGGGAAGGGGCTGGATTAACCGCACAACTACGTGGAGAGGCTGTCAGTCCTTTCACAGTGCTTTTTAGTCCAGGCTGCCGCAGGCTGTATGGTTTTAAATGTTCCAACGTTACAATAGTTCATACTTGGGAATTAAGCACAACTATGGTTTTCAGAGTTCAAATTATATTTCAAGCTATAGAGAGTAAAATTTAACAACTTGGCCCAAGATTCAGTAGATTTCTGCTCCCCTCCCCACCATGAGTTATTAGAAATTCCTAGGGTGGGGAAATGAGGTTTTTTTCTGTGCATCAAAAGGGAGCATGGCCTAAAAAAGTTAGAGGAAACACTGGTGGAGCTGATGAGCCCCTTTCACTATTGATTTCCTATCAGACCCGTCCCCGCTCTGCAGAAAAGGGGGTAATAAACCCTCCTCTGTCTACCTCAGAGTAAGAGGTTAGAAAATGCTTTGTGATGGGGGCACGGCTTGTACCTAGACGGCTTCGGAGAGAATTACAGGGGAAGAGGCCGGACCCCAGAATCATTCAGTTCAGGGCTCCTTAACCAGGCATCCGGGCCAGCCTGGATCTGGGGATTGCCAGCCCCCTGACATGGCACTGCAGGTGTGTGTGTGTGTGTGTGTGTACATGCACATATGTGTATGTGTGCATATAATGTGTGTGCGCGCATGTATATGTATGTACACGTGTTTGTGTGTGTACATGTGTGTGTCTGTGTGTGTGTGTGTGTGTGTGTGTGTTTTCTGAGGAAAGGGCCCATAGCTTTTTCCAGATTTTTAAAGGGATTTTTCCTGAAACAGCAGGAACTCCTATTTCGTCCATCCCTTTGTGCAGATGGGATACAGGCCCCCTGAGTTAGTGTGGGGAGTCTGGGGCATGTTCGTGTCTGACCTGTGAATGATTATGTGAGTTAATTAAAAGCATTGGCAGAGCTAAGCCCGCATCCCTGTGTCCTCCCACGGCAAGGTGGCCTTCTGCCACGCCTGCCACAGGTCACAGGGCTGCAGCAGTGCCCGACGCCTGGGTCTCAGGCCCCAGCGTGCCCTCTCCAGGCAAGGACGACAGGATCAACACTGACAGGAAGGCCGACACCCTGAGGCCCGGCCTAGATTGTCCTCGCAAAGACCCCACGGCTCAGCGGGCCCTGCATCTGTTCCAAACATGCCTGGGGTTTCTTTTTGACACTAAAGTAAATGTTGGCTGGAGAGCCACCTACGCGGCTGCCGGAGGCTGCCGGCTTCTCATTGGCGGGCCGGGAGGAAATTCTGCAGGTCTCTGAGGCTTGCCCAGACTCCTCCGTCACACGGAGCAGATATAAAATCCATTACCAAGAGCTAATAGAGGCGAGGAGACCAGGCTGAGGACAGGCCGAGGGTGCAGCGGGCCCGGGCGGGCGGGGCTCCGCGGGCTCCCCCTCTGCTGCGCAGCCTTCCATATTTGCCCCTCTTGCGGCACCTCCTTCGGATCCCCATTGTTCTCAGTTCAACAGTTTGGGCAGCGATTCTGTTTCTCATTCACTAGAAAAGCCCGTCCCTCCGGACCTCTCGGCACATTTATTGTGAGGCTGGAATTTATGACGGATTGGATTTCAGAGGAGGGATTGATTAAGTACAGATGGAGCACTTGGCAGGGGCCTGGGGCTCCCAGTAGACTCCCCCCAACAGAATAAAGATTAGGAAGCTTGAGCAAGGGGCAATCTGGGGCAAATCCTGCTTTCAAGGGCAGCGAGGGTGGACGCTCTCCCAGGGAAACTGCTTGTTTCTGTTCAAGGGCATCTTCTCGAAGCCGGACAAAAATTCTTTGTCGGCAGGAGTCGTGAGCTGCCAAGGCCACTCCTCACTGCCTCAGATGCACTCAGTCTCGGGCACACAGGCTCCCAGTGCAGGCGTCTCAGCTCTGGCTAAACCCCTCTAGCACCTTAGCCTAATCGCATTATATTCGCATATGCCCTTCCCTTTCGAGAGTTCGATCCTTGCCCTTGCTGTTCCCTCTGCCTGGAGGGGCCTTCCCCTACTTCTAAAATTACTAGAGTTTCAATTTTCTTTCAAGGTCTCATTCAAATGCCACGTCCTCCATGAAGACCACCAGGATTGCAACCTTCGCTCAATAAAAATGAGTCACTCCTTTGAACGCACAACCATGCTCTGTTGCTTCCCTCTGTTTCACCTTAATTTTCATTCGCTTAACGAGGGTCTGTGCCTTACTTATCTCTGGATTTCCATAGATGTAGTAAACTTTGCATGACTGTTAATGAAAATTAAAATGTGTCTTGTGACCTAGTCTTAAGAAGACATGCTACTTTTTGTAGTGCGCACTGGCAGACTCTCCAGCCTCAGGTAACGCAGCCTCTGTTTTCCTCTGGGAAGCTGCCGCTTCTCCATGTTCAGTCCATGTGGTTGGGATGCTGCTGATCCATCCTCTTTTCCAGATGCACATGTGACTAAGATCTGACCAATCAGAGCACAGGCATTAGGTCGGGGATGGGTCTGTTCCGTGGGTTGGGCCCATCAGACCAATGAGCAGTGACCCTGAAGCCTTCGTGGCACTCCTGGGAGAGAAGGGCTTCTCTCTGCTGAGGTTGCCAAGGGGAAAAATGTCCAGCTGGGGCCGCTGGGGCCCCGCATGACGCTATGTGGGGAGGGGCTACCTGAGAATGATGCCTTGAGGAGGCAAAGGAGGAAATTAGACCGGAGGGCGGGGACACTGGCTTTGCCACTGAGGCTGGCCTGCACAGGGCAGAGGCCTTTTGGGAACAGTGCTTGGCAGGTAGAGCAAAAGCCCAGGTACCGCCCAGGCGAGGGTTGTACCAGGATGTCCAATTCGGCACATGCTCCGGGCACAGGAGGCGAGGCCGCAGCTGTGGCTTCAGCTGCCTTCTGAGCGGATGCCCAGCCTCCGGCCGGCCAGAGGTTCTGGGGGAGGAGCCTGAGCGGCAGGCAGGATGCCAGGGCCCAGGGGGGTCCACGGCGGTACACTGGGAAGAGCCCAAATTTGTAAGCAGACCCAGAACCACTGTCTCGTTGGGAAAATCTCCTTCTCACTTGGCTTCAGTTTTATCTGGAAAACAGGTTAATAATCTCTATTTCAGTTTAGTGTGAGACTCAGATGAGATCGTGTACATAAAGCACCTACCTGGTCAGCACTCAAGCAGTGGACAATTATCATTACTCTGCGGGCTGAGCTCTGGGGAGGGGTCAGCCCCAGCAGGAGCGCAGGGGATGAGGGAGGCAGATGATGAAAACCGAGGCAGCAGCTCAGCTCTGGGCAGCGGGGACGCTGTGTCAGGAAGGTGGGAAACGCATCTTAGTCATCTTTGTAGGCCCCAAGCTAAGCCTAGTGTCTGGCAGAGTGCAGGACCAGAGTGCAGGACCACTTACAGTTACATCTGCTAAGACTTTCTAGACCACCTAAGAATCATCTGCTTGAGAGAAAGACCAAATGGTGTTACAGAATGGAAAGGTCACTAGGTCTGAAGTCAAAAGATGCAGATTGAGTTTTGGTTCTGTCACTGTGTGTCCACATGACCTCTTCATTTCGGTAGACCTTATTTTTTTCATCTGCAAAACAAGGCTAGTGGACTTCCCTGGTGGCGCAGTGGTTAAGAATCCACCTGCCAATGCAGGGGACACGGGTTCGCGCCCTGGTCCGGGAAGATCCCACATGCCGCGGAGCAGCTAAGCCCGTGCGCCACAACTACTGAGCCTGCAAGCCACAACTACTGAGCCCGCGCGCCTAGAGCCCGTGCTCCACAACAAGAGAGGCCACCGCAATGAGAAACCTGTGCACCACAACAAAGAGTAGCCCCTGCTCGCTGCAACTAGAGAAAGCCCGCACGCAGCAAAGAAGACCCAACGCAGCCAAAAAACAAAACAACAACAACAAAAAAAACCAAGGCTAGTAATACTTCATCTGCCTGCCCCTTAAGGATGTGGTCCAGTTCAGAAGGTTCTGGTGGCACTGGGAGCCCTAGAGCAAAGCGTACAGGACCACTGTCCACGGTGCAGTTAGTCCCGTGGCCAAAAGGGACATCTCTCTGAGGCGGCCCAGCGGGATAAGCTGGAGGGGGAACCAGCTGTGTGGCTCAGGGCAGCCAAAGGAATGGCTAACTGTTGCCAAGTGTTTGGCTTCGAGGGCAAGGCAAGAAGAGACACAGGGCTGTAGGCAGGAAGAACACAACAAGAGCAAAGAGGCAAGGAGAGCACTTCAGAAAGAAGGCTGTGAGAACAGCCACAAGCATCCCCCTCCTAAGTCCTCAGTGACAAACCTAAGAGTGAACACTTGCTGAGCACTTACTATCCGCCAGGTGCTCTTCTCAATGTTTGCAAGGATTACTTCCCTTAATCCGTACAGTAACCCTGGGTGGATACTACTGTTATCCCCATTTCACAGATGAGGAAACTGAGGCATGGAGGTCCCAGGAGATTTTAACTCGTGGCTCACATTCTTAAGCAGTCCGTGTTACTGCTGGTACACAATGCAGGGTGGCTACAGTGACTGAAAGACAGAAGGGAATGTATTGAAAGGCATTTTGTGAATTGTAAAGTGCTGAGTAGATGTGGGATGGGGTTAAACCCCAAATATTCACTTAACCTCTCTCGGCCTCTCAGTAACTCTCCAAGAACTGTGTTGGACAATCACGGCTAAGGAGAACCATGTTTCCTCCTGGGCCTGGCCCTGGAGCTCGGTCTGTAGGGGCCATAAAGACAAGTGGCTGCACAGGTGCTGGTGGCCAGCCTCATCTCCCCAGCTCTCTGGACTCCCAGCCTCCCATGCCATCTCGAGGAATCATCTGCTGGGGGCCTCCCAGGTAATTCAGCCCAGGCTTAGGGAATCCTGGAGCTGTGGGGCAGATGGCAGAGCCCAAGTGTCCAGGATCTGATCACAGTGTGTCAAGAGCCGGACGCTGCTGGAATTCTCGCATTCCCAAATGGGATGCCGGGTGTGGATAGAGACAGAGCAAGCTTCTAGACACAGGCATGGCGCCCACAGTGGGAGGCCTTAGGCTGACCTCACCCCCACCCAAGGGAAGACAGAGGAACAGTGTGTGGATGGAAGATTCCAGGGAGACAACCAGAGCAGAAGGGAAATGCTTCTGGTCCAGGGAGGGGGCAGTGAGGGAGGCTGGGGAGGGGAGGGCGAGGCACAAGGTGCGAAGACACACCCAGAGGGGGTGCCGAGGGGCCCGGGGGAGGGGTGCAATGGAAGCAAAGGGAGACAGGGCCTGGGGAGGCAAAGGCTGTGACAGAGGGGCTCTGGGACAGGGTGACTTCTCTTGGATCCAGAGCAGAATGGGAGGGGAGCAGCCCCTCAGTCAGCCCCCGGGAGAGCTGGAGCTCAGAGAAGGGTAGGAGGCGCAGGCGTCTTACTCATTTCGTGGCGTCGGGACATGGAGTAGCCCAACCTCCGGACACCTGCTGGGGCATGCGGGTGGGGGATCTGATTCAGTGGGGGGAAGGATGGACTCAGCCACAAGAAAAGTCCCGCTGGGTGGATGGAAAGTCAGCCAGAGAAAAAGGTGAGAGGCAGCAGGTTTGGTTCAAGAAAAATCGATCAGGGTTACCAGGCAGATGGAGCACAGAAACAGTTAAGGGGACTCTAGGAAGAGCAGCAGATAAAGGGGGTTCATCAGAGAGGGTGGGGGCAACTTCGGGGCTCCCTGTTCCAGGCTGAGGGTCAGAGGCCACACTTGAGGCTCTGGGAAGACTGGGGAGAGCAGAGCAGGCCCAGTGTCACAGGAACAGGGCCCTGGGGAGGCTGGCAAGAGGGACCTAGAACCGGAGCCGCAAAGCAAAGAGGAGGCCTGGCCACACAGCCAGCCCAGAGTCATTATCAGAGCTGCGAGCCTGGTCAGGGTGGTTCCCGCACTGACGGACGAGTCGACTGAGATCACGTGGGCCTGACAGCCAGCCCAGGGCCGACATGGGATTCCCTGGGGCCCCGACCGAGGGAAGCCCTCAGGACGTCTGGTGGAAGCCCTTCCAGGCCAGCCCTCATTATTAGGTTCAACCAACTAATAAACAGATGAGAGGTCTCTGCTCTTGAGCCAGCAGAGGCGAATGGGAGAGGCCACTATTTAGGAAGATAGTGGTCACACCGCTGCCTTCCTGCTGCTTCTCATGAGCCCCCAGAACCGAGAGCTCTCCAGCCCGCTGGCCCTCCTAAAGGACGCTCCTGCGGTGGCCCGTGCGTGGTGAGCAGACACCCCTGATTTACAGGGTTTGCGGGGAATTCTCATCACTCCCTCAAGTTGCTGAAACACTCCCTCAGAAACATTCAAGAGTTAAGGAAACTTACATGGCACCACAGAGAAAACCGGAAGCTTTCCGACCGGGCTTAGAGCCCCTTCCTCTCCTCTGGGCCCTGGGGGCTTCGCTCCGACGCTCACTCTTGCCTTCCAGACCCACCAGTGCACAGTTCATGCCTCCTCCAGGCACTGCCTCTGGCTGCCCACTCCCTGCACACACACTCCCCTCGGTTTCAGGGAAGCAGGAACTGCGAGCAAAGGAAGAGAGGGAGGAGAGGCAGAAAGGATGCTACTCACCGCCTCCCCTCCGGCCCCCAGCACCAGCAGGCAGAGGGGAAAGGGACCCCGGCATCAAGGCAGTCATTGCTGCGGTCCCGCATCCACTCCTCTGCCCTCTGCCCGAGCCCTGGGCCCCCGCCAAGCCCACTCTGCAGCAGTTCTGGAAGTTCTGAGTTGGAATCCCCGATGCATCGGCACCTCGGAGATGGGATCTGCAGCTCCTCACAGGCGACATCCTACATCAGGTCACAAAAGATTAACAGAGATGTCTGTGGACTCTGCAGAGATGTGATAGAACCCCCATCGCAAACCAAAACCGACCCCAGGAAAAAGTGTGCCTTCCTTCTTTCATTAACTCAAAAGAATTTACTGAGCACTAACTACATGCTGGGCAGAGGCCTTGCCCTCAAGGAGCTGTACAGACTAGAGGCAAGCATGTAAACAGGTAAGACCCCCTAGGGCCAGAGCTGTGAAGCTGGACAGATCAGGAATTTCAGCATGTCCGTCCATTGGGACAGCCTATGTAACGCAGAAATACTACACTCATGCCTTTCTCTGTTTCTGAAAATAATGCATGAATAGGTCAGGAGAAAACTGGAGGGGATTAGAGAATAACCTATACAGGATCAGCCTTTGCTCATGAAGAACAAAAATTCTAGAGGTCTGGGATAACTGCAAGGCTATAAACAGGAAAATTTATATTTTAAGGATTCAACTTCCATTTTCAAATGAAAGTTTTTATTTCTTGCAATTTATTTTTGCATCTTTGGAGAATGCTTTGGACGAGGAGGTTCACTGTGGGCCAGGGCTATAAAGTAGACAGCAGACACGGAGGTAGGTGTAAGCCTCACCCACAGGAGCCAGAGACAGGGAGACCCAGCCGGTGGGAGGAGCAGGAGAGATACTGGAAAGATCTGCAAGCAAAGGAGTCTGGACCTGACTCTTCAGCGGACAGGAGGTGCTTAGGAAAGGACTGGTCCAGACAACAGCGTCTAAGACATGTTGAGCGGACACAGGAAGAGGCAGGAGGATGCACTTGAGTGAACTCTCAAAACTCTGACACCTATCTTTATGGGAGTAAGTGAATCCATGACCACGGTGCTGCTGAATACAGGCTTATGTGATCAAATTATCTCCCCATTCTGTGCCTCATTTGATTCATCTACAAAATGGGCGTATTAATGGTATCTACCACACACAGATATGAGGAGTAAGTACGTTGATACAGGGAAGGCATTTAGAGCTATGCCTGGTACATAGTATGTGCTCAATAAAATGTTAGCTTTTATTATCATTTATTTCTTTCTGGGGGTGGTGAGAGGTGGCAAATAATCCAGTACGCTCATATTAAACATAAAAGTATTCTCAGTGGTTTCTGTAAATCACATTTCACTTTGCCTGGAAAAAAAAAGGAGATGTAAATTTTTTCAAACCGACATGTACATACTTTAAAATATTGAGTTTATTTAAAAAATGAGCACAGTAAAAACTGCCACACAAATTATCAATAACAGACACTCCTATCAAGTGTACATATATAACTCCTCAAATAGAGGACCTTTAATTTCCCTTGAAGTCTTTTAAATTCTGAGTTTATATAAAATTAAGCAGGAAAACATTAACATTAAACAAAAATCAATTTTGCACAAGTAAGTGTGATCAAGCAGTTTAAATTATCACCTGAAATTCTTGTACTTCAGAGAAAAATCCCCGATGACAACACTATATGTGCTATAAAAGGATTCACATTATTCTGTGGGGTGTGTCTCACGCCACTCGTTCTCCACATTTCTTTCACCAAGCCCCAGGCAAAAAAGTGAGGGAGGGCTTCCCTGGTGGCGCAGTGGTTGAGAGTCCGCCTGCCGATGCAGGGGACACGGGTTCGTGCCCCGGTCCAGGAAGATCCCACGTGCCGCGGAGCGGCTGGGCCCGTGAGCCATGGCTGCTGAGCCTGCGCGTCTGGAGCCTGTGCTCCGCAACAGAAGAGGCCACAACAGTGAGAGGCCCGCGTATTGGAAAAAAAAAAAAAAAAAAAAAAAACCCAAAAAAAAAAAAAAAAAGTGAGGGAAACTTTTTCGAGGCAGTGGCCTTATTTTATACACATTCCTTTTCTTTTTCTGAATCCAGAGTTTCTGAAAACACAGAGGCTTTTCTCTTGGTAAAATATGACTTATAAGACGTTCGAGGACCAAGCTATTGTGGTTCTTAAAGTTTCTTCCTTTCTTGGGGGAGACCCTGTGGTCTTCACGCTACCCAGATCTGTTTTCTCCTCCCACACAGGCTCCTTTTTGGTGTGGAAACATAGCAACTTGTGACCTCAGCAGAGAGGGGGGTGAGCTCTGTACCTCTGACCAGGCCCCAGAGAAGGCCGGCCTCTCCTGATGTCCTCAAACTTCCTCTGAATTCAGAGTTCTGTATATCAGAATATGTCAACCCACAGCGACAAAAGACTTGAGGAACTCAAATGTGAAGAAGCACCTAGCAGCTGAGAGTTAGAGAAATGTGTGTTTATCGTTGTACACAGGTAACTGCTGGGTTCCTACTTTAATGATGGAGCAGTTTTGGCAGCATAACTAAGTCCTGTGCTCGACACAAGTCTGTAACCCGGCAGGACAGGTGTCCTGGTAGGAAACTGTCAAAGAAGCAAACACGAGCCAGGTGATGGGACCAGAGAGTAATTGCACTTGTGCTGGCATCAAGGCCACCCACAGATCAACAGCAACTTGAATCCCTGTGTGAAGACTTATCTGTTATCTTTCAAAACGCTCTGATCACCAAACTGAGCCAGTGTAATGAACATGGTATTTCAATGGGAAAATTATACATTCAGCAAATATTATACTGTCATAATTGATTCACGTTTCCTGGGCACTGATAAATATAACACAGTCCATCCTAAACTACCAGAACCATTGCTCTGACAATGAGAAGATGCAAAGTGAGGATGGCCTCACTGTCACTTCCTTCCTTTCAGTGGGAAGCACCTTCTGGGTCTGGATGGACAGCTGAGGAAAAAGATTTCCTGTGGCTAGTAGAAAGGGTGGTGCCGCCCCCTCACCAGTGGCACTGGGGGCCCTGCCTTGGAGAGCCTTTATGTAGCCGCCTCCAAGAATTCTGAGGTGAACACGGCTTCTGCATAATCTTCACACACATCCTGGAATTCAGCAGCCACGGCCCCCAGAGCTTCATCTACAAGCTCTTCTGCAAAGCTGGAAGACAAACAACACAGCTAAAGGTACATACAGCCAAGTATGGGAGCCATTCTGTTACTCAGCTGAGGAACTTACCAAGTCACTTCTAAGATTTAAATGGAAACTCAAGAGGCCAAGAATAGCCAAGATAATTTTAAAGAAGAAAAACAAGGTGAGAAGCCTGGCTTTCCTAGACAGTAAAATGGTGGTGCTGAGATCCCAAAGTCAGGCTAGAGGGAGGGGCCTGTAATACACACGGGGCGGACCTCACCCTTGAGATGGTTGAAACCAGAGGTGACTGGAAACTAACTAGCTGCAACCCAGCCCCAATCCAGATCTCCCTCCTACAGCCACCCAACTGCCTGACAGAGGAAAAGGGTGTGGGCCTTCTCTGTGGGGCGGGGGGCAGGAAATTCCAGGTTCCTCTCAACACACACATACCCACACATCCATACACACACACACTTTCCCGCCTCCAAACTGTTTGAGAGTAAGTTGCAGACTTGATATCCCTCAGGTACTTCTGGGTACATTTCCTAAAAACAAGGACATTCTCTTAAACAACCCTGACACAATTATAAAAATCTTAACATTAACACGGATACAATACTATTATCTAATCTTACCTACAGACCTTTTTCAAATTTTTGCCAACTGTCCAAAAAATGTCCTTTAAAAGAAAACATTTTCTAGTCCAGGATTCAATGCAGGATCACATGTTGCATTCAGTGGCCACATCTCTTTAGTCAATTTTCATCTAGAATCGTTCTTCAATCTGTCTTTCATGACCTGAACATTTTTTGAAGAGTAAAGGCTATTTTTTTGTTGTTTTAGAATGTCCCTCAATTTGGGTTTGTCAGGTTCAGGTTCTACATTTTGGGGACAAATGTCCAGAAGGGATACTGTGTCCCTCAATACAGCTATTTGTCTTACTATGATGAGTGCTAATTTCTATCACACAGTTACGCTGATGTCTGCCAGGTTTCTCCCTTGTAAAGTCACTATTTTCCCTTTGTAATTAATACTTATATTGCAGGGAGATACTTCGAGACTATGTAAATATCCTGTTTCTCATCAAACTTGCTGAATCAATTATTCCAGGGTTGCCAACACTGATCTTCTAATTCTGTCATTCCCAACTACATGGAAGAGCTTTCCCTTCTCTATTACTTATTTATGTATTTATATCGGCTTGGTCTTACACATTCTTATTTTATTCAACAGTTTGTAATCTGTTTCTATTATTACTTATTTTGATACTCAAAGTGTCCCAGATTGGCCAGTAGGAGCCCCTTCAAGCCAGCTCCCAGGTCCTCTTGACACGTTCCCATCATTCTTTGAACACTTCCTTTCTGCCACAAGATGATGTTTCAGCCTCATCTTACATTTTCCCAGCCCCAGTCTTGGAATCGGCTATTTCTCCAAGGAGCTCTGGTACCTTTTCATGGAGAAGAGTATTTAGAAACCAAAATCTGGGTACTAAGTGTGCTCATTGCTACTAAGTGTGCCATCGCTTCTAGGCCCTCTCAGCAGATAGACTCGGACAGACAAACAGACACATAGACACACACCCCATGTCTATTTCTATATCTAACAAAAACCATAAATTCATAATACCTCCAATCCCACTTCAAAACAGGGGATTCATTCTAGCCTTCCCCCAGAAACCTGGCTCTCATTATTCACAATATACTTATTTATTTGATCAACCCTAAAATATAGAGAAAGTAGTTTTAGAATTGTTAACCCACGCTGCTGGGTAAAAGAAACCTACTTATTAGAATCTAATATGTGTTTACAGTCTTTTTGTCTTTAGCCAGAAGGTACAGAGTCAAAATACTGCATTCAAAAGTAACTCAGGGGCTTCCCTGGTGGCGCAGTGGTTGAGAGTCCGCCTGCTGATGCAGGGGACACGGGTTCGGGCCCCGGTCCGGGAAGATCCCACATGCCGCGGAGCGGCTAGGCCCGTGAGCCATGGCCGCTGAGCCTGCGCGTCAGAGCCTGTGCTCCGTAACAGGAGAGGCCACAACAGTGAGAGGCCCGCATACCGCAAAAAAAACAAAACAAACAAACAAAAAAAAGTAACTCAGACAAGGCCTTATCTGTATGTATCCCTTTAGTATGGTTATTTCTTGGAAATACAGTTAGTGTCATATTTCTTTTTGTATTCCAATTTAGGGTCAACCTTCACTGCCCGCCCCCATCCTTGATGACTTGGAGGGATGTACAGGAAACATTAACAGTTCCAAAAGTCAGAATTATACAAAAGAGGTAAACGAAGATAAGTGTCCTTCCCCTTCTCTCATCCCTTCTACCCCAATTCCTGTCCCAGTTTTATTTTGGCTAATCTGACAATCTTTCGTCTTTTAATTGGTGGGTATAGTTCTTTTTCACTTAATGTAATTCTGATATATTTGAGCTTCTACTACTAGAATACTACGTACTTTCTATTTGTCTATTTGTTCTCTCTTCTTTCTTTTCTTTTTTAGGATTTTGTGATTGTTTAAATTACATTCTTTCCTCACCATTAACTTGGATTTTAAACACTCTTACTATTCTTTTAGTGGCCACTCTAGATTACAATGAGCATCCTTGACTTAGAGTCTAACATTAATTGATATTCTTACCATTTTCCCAGACAATGCAAGAACCTTACTAGAATATTAACTCTATTTATCCCCTTCCCAATTCATATGCTATTTTTGTCATGGATTTCAGATGTATATATACATACATACACGCACCCATAAGACATCAGTTTTTTGTTTTATACAGTCAATATTCACTCACCTACATGTTGACTTTTTCTTAATTCATGCCTTCCCGTATTTCTGACTTTTCATCTGTGACTGTTTTTGCTCTGCCTGAAAAATACCCTTTTAATGTTTCCTATAGTGACGGTCTACTGGTAATAAATTTTCTCAGCTTTGTTTAGAACCTTCATTGCCTTCCGTCTTGAAACACATTTCACTGGGCTTAGATCCAGATTGGTAGCTTTCTCTTTTAGAACTTTAGAAAATACACCAGGTCATCCAGCTTCCATTGTTTCTGTTTCTCCTTTTTCCTTCCTCTGGCTGATTTTAAGATTCTCTCTTTGCCTTTCATTTTCCAGCAATACTGTGATATGCTACATATGGATTTCTTTTATTTTTCTTGCTTGGGGCATTTAGAGCTCCTTGAATCTAGGCCTGATGCCTTTTGTTATTTGGGGAAATTATCAGCCGTCCTCTCTATGGGTGTGGTTTCTGCCCCATTCTCCCTCTCTCCTCTCCTTCTGTGACTCCAGCCACATGGATATTAGACCTTGTCCCTTTACCCTCCACGTCCCTCATCCTCTCTTCTTTATTTTCATCTTTTTGTGTGTCTCCGTGCATCACACTGGATATTTTCTTCTGTGCTATGTCCCAAGTCTCTAATTTTTTTTTCATAAATAAGATCTTTTATTTGTCACCATTAAAAGTCTGAATTTTCAGCAGATCCTTCACTCATGTCCATCAACTCGTTCAACTCGAGCACCTGCCTCGTCCCCAGTAGCTTTTCCAGAACAACTACCTTCACCAAGTAGCTCCATGAGTTTTCCCAATTCAAACTTGGGCTTCTTCAGCATTTTTACCTTTCTAACAATGACATCATGGAGCAGATAAACAGATTGGCAAGCCTTTTCTATGTCTTTTCCAATGCTGTCTGGAATCAATTTATTGACCACCTCTTTCAAGTCATTTGTCTGAACCTCTCGGGTCATGATTTCCCTCATCTTCTTGCGGATCTGGCGGACCTGCTGGTGCTGGGCATAAAAGGTCTTCCGAATCTGACTGTTGCATTTTTTAGTAAAACCCACACAGAATAGATGAAGCAAATAACCATCGGTAGTCTTGACATCAACGTGAGCTTCAATCATGGTCTGACATTTTTTTGACCATGGGAGCACATTTTGTCATGGGTAATATCCATGCCACGGAAATTAGTCAGGCAGTTTTTGCCCTGAACATCCTCAGTAATTAGCTTAAATTTTCTAAATGCAAACTCATCATTCTGCAGATAGCAAGGCTCACTTCGAAAACACAACACTTGAGGCTGTCAGATGCGATTTTGGTTCCCTGAGTTCTCGTGTCTAGTGTTTTCCCAATATCTCTTACATTGAACATAGCTGGTGCTTCCACATCATAGCAATCTTTCTTAGAAAATGGGTCAACCACTTTCTTCTTGGCTCCCTTTTGGCCGCCTTTCATAAGACGCCTGTTCTTGCTGACGCCATGGTGCTGCTCAGAGAGCCAAAAGGCTCTAATCTTTTCTTTTGATGTGTCTAATTGGCTATTAAGCCCATCCAATGAGTTGCTCATTTCAGAATTTGTATTTTTCAGTTCTCGAACATCCACGTGGATTTAGTTCAGTTCCCCGTTCTCTGCTAAAATTCTAAAGTGTGTCCTTTATCTCTGTGCACATAGTAGGCACAGTTATTCCAATATCTGTGCCCAGTGGCTCTGATATGTGGAGCTGCTGTGGGTCTGGTTCTTGTTATTGTCATGTCTCTCTGTTGCCTGCCTTTTTTTTTTTTTTTTACCATATACCAGACACTGAATTTGAAAATTGCAGAAATAATTTCAATCCTAAGATGATATTATAAATCTTCAGAGAAATGTTAAGTTTGCTTCTGCTCGGTGCCTGTGGGGCAACAATCTAGAATCACCTCAACGCAATCTCAGGAAGTGAGATGACGTGGAACCGAGTGGAGTCCTGAGAGGGCCTGCCGGCTTCCCGGTCACCCTTATTCCAGAGTGCCACCCTTCAGGGTCCCAATCAGAAACGAGGGAAGTTCATCAGGCCAGTTCCCCGCCCTTGGCAAGCCCTTAATTTCCACCTCTGTCCTCTGATCTGAAAAGGCCACTGAAAGTACCATTCATCTTCCTCCAGAACTGCCAATCCAGTGCCAGACAAGGGCTAACCTCCCTGGGTCTCTGTCTCCTCAGGATCCTGGCCCAGTTATTCTTCATTACCTAGTTAACTTCCTGGTGCCTTCAAGCATGTACGCTTTATTTTTAATCTAGCTTTTCTATTAACAGTTATCCTCAGTGGGAGAGGCGGTCCAAAATTACCAACTGTGTCATTACTAGAAGCAGAAGTGATTACTTTGTTTTTATGCTTGCTTTGCTTTCTATATTCCTATCACTAATTCATCCTCAAACTATGAGAGAAACACAAAGGTGCTCCCAATACATTCAAACACATGAGGTAATGTATCTGTTTTCTTCTTCTTTTTTAACCTTCCTCACGCTGGCTTCCCCTGCTGGAAACTACTCCTCCTGGAGCCCTCTGTCCTCCTGACTCCAATCTAGACTAGCTGCTTTCTATGCTCACTGAAAAATTCTCTCAGAAATAGCTCTTCCCATTTTCTTGCAAGTTCCACGCTGGGGTCTTAAGTTTCCTAAATCCCGTCTTCCTCTTTCTCAATGTGCACCTTGTGCTGGTGGTACACACCTTCTGGTAGCTTACTGAGAAACAGTGCATGGGAACTACATTTTTGGACACTTTGCATACCTTAAACTGTCTTTATTCTACCCTTTTATTTAATCAATAATTTAGCTGAGCACAGAATTCTAGGGTAAATATGGGAGGCATGCTCTAATATCTTCTAGCAGGGTTGCTACTGACAACAATATGCCATTCTCATTTCTGATTATTTGAATGTGCCCAGTTTTAACTCTCTGGAACCTTCTGTCATCTTCTCCTTACATTGGGATGCCCACCTATCCTTTGCACAACAGCATGCCGTGATGTGTTCTGTTCTGTTTATTTATTCACTCACTCACTCACTCACAGTGGGCAACTGGCGAACCCTTTCAATCTAGAGACTAACAACCTTCTGGGGATTTTTCTATAGTATTTCCTCAATAATTTTCCATTCCTCCTTTTTCCCTGTTTTCACATTCTGGAACTCCTATTATGCAGATGTTTTCTCTGTTATAATAGCCTATGTAGCTTTCATGGTTTTCAGCAAATGTCTGGATCGCTTAGCAATCTGCTATATTCAAGACTGAGAGTTTCAACTAAGCCTCCTACTTTCTGACTCCCCTGGACCCACGCATCTAGTGCTCCTCATTCCTGAGTCTTACCAAGGTTCTTCTGCACAAATCAGCCAGGGTCTTGGCTCCACCCTCATCAGGCACTTGGCTCTCTCTGGTCTGCTAAGTCACTTACCATTTCTCTAACTGCTTTGTGGCTTTCAAAATTTTCTTGCTATTTCTTATTTGCTGTCATCTATGGTTTCATGCCTTTTATCTAGTCTTTCAGTGGCATAGAGTAGGCTAGGGATATAGGGAGTAGAGATAAATCATATGTTCAATCTGTCCTTTTCTTTTCTTTTCTTTTTTTTGCGATACGCGGGCCTTTCACTGTTGTGGCCTCTCCCGTTGCGGAGCACAGGCTCCGGACGCGCAGGCTCAGCGGCCATGGCTCACGGGCCCAGCCGCTCCGCGGCATGTGGGATCTTCCCGGACTGGGGCACGAACCTGTGTCCCCTGCATCGGCAGAAAACCCCCAACCACTGCGCCACCAGGGAAGCCCTCAATCTGACCTTTTCAACCAGAAGTCTCCTGATTTGTTTTTCAAACAAGGAACCTTTAAGAGTTTGCTTTCATTAAAAGCATTATCACCTTAAGCCTTCCCTTCCAGAATGACTCTTTTATTTACATCCAGTTTATATCACCTGCCCCATTTGACCACTGGAACAGTGCTTTTCTCGTGGAGGGAGGAGTGGAGACATTAAAAGAAGGAGAAAAACTCAGCTTACTTCTCCCTCACCCAGAGGCTATCAGATGAAGTCAACTGTCTTTGGATACTTTTTCAAGATTTGATCAATATACTTCTCATCTTTGGAACACTCAAATTAAGAAACAAAACAAGGGAGATCAAAAACAGAGCTAGAATATTTAGATGTGCTGTCACTTGAGGGTCAAGGACAGGAGAAGAGAACATCCGTGAAATTCAGGCGTATTTTAATAGATCTGACCTCAACATCTTAACCTATTAGTCCTTATAAACTGAGAGAGCTTTTCCCTACATCTACAAAACAACTATGAGCAAAATGCATCGTTAATCAAGTGGTAAGAACATACAAGGAACAGTCTATCTTCCTTAGCTTATTTTGGACTTCCCAAGATGCCAGTTAGCCTAACCAATCCAGACAGGTTCTGTGCAAACCAGTGAGTATGCTACAGGACTAAGTGTTAACACACGGAAGCGAGTCAAGTGTACCTACTCTCCTCTCCAGAAAATAAATGCGCGTCTCAACAGAACAAAGGGTCTCATATGCTTTGAAGGGTATGTATATTAAGAGAAGTCCCAGGACTTCAGGCCAAGCCTGAGAGATAGAACATAAGTGATCATCTCTGATCTCACCCAAAAGCCCACCAAAATAAAAGGAGATAAATGAACACAGAAATCTGCAAGGAGAAAAAGACAAAACTAGATGAGAAATGTCCAAGATTTTCGGAAGATAAAAAGCACATGGAAGAATCAAAATTGACTCAGCGGTACAGAGGAACAATACAGAGGAAGCCGACACCTTAGGGTACATAGAGGGAGACGCCAAGGAAAAGCAAGCTGATCTGTCTCACAAAACACGTCTCACAGAAAGACTCCGGAAGTAAGAGAACCAGGAACCATGAAAGTGGAATGAAGGATCCAGTAGGAAATGAACCAACTGGCTGAGAATCTGCAGAACAAGCAGTTAGACTGATGGGTCTCCACGTCTGCTCCTGGCAGCTACCTGACGATCCCTGCTTGACCCCCACAATAAAAGGAAGGTATATTCTTTGGAAAAAATAAACCAGTAATTTGGGGCTTTCCTGGTGGTGCAGTGGTTAAGAATCCGCTTGCCAATGCAGGGGACACGGGTTCGAGCCCTGGTCCGGGAAGATCCCACATGCCGCGGAGCGACTACGCCCGTGCACCACAACTACTGAGCCTGCGCTCTAGAGCTCGCGAGCCACAACTACTGAGCCCGTGAGCCACAACTACTGAAACCCGTGCGCCTAGAGTCCACGCTCCGCAACAAGAGAAGCCACCGCAATGAGAAGCCCACGCACCACAATGAAGAGTAGCCCCTGCTGGCCGCAACTAGAGAAAGCCCGCGTGCGGCAACGAAGACCCAACACAGCCAAAAATAAATAAATAAAGTAATAAACCAGTAATTTAAAACCCAGCCAAATCATCAATCAAGTATGAAGATAGACACCTTCAAACATTTTAAGTCTCAAGAAATGTCCTCTAATACACAAAGCAGTATAGGCTCCATCAGAGTAAGAGAATAAACCAAGAAAGAGGAGGACACGTGCAAACAGAAAACAAGGATCCTAACATGGGAGGGAGAATCGCATACTCAGCGTGGTTCCCAGGACCAGAACCACACTGCAGACCTAGAAAGCGGCTGGGCCAGACTGAGGCAGAAGGAAAGAGGGCCTCAGGAGAAAGAGTCGGGGTGGAGGCGAGAAACAGAGATTAATCAACATATCTGATCATGAGGAAAATTATGTTCAGACGTGTTGGCTAGTATGTGGGAAACGATAACAAATACATAAAAGAATAGGCAAATTAAAAAGAGGCAATTATTAACTCCTGGAATACGTTTGAAACTTGTTCAAGAAAGAAATGTCATCATGGTATACTGCTTGGCTCAATGATGAAGATTATCTGCACGTATGTAATAAAGTGATGCTCATGAGGAATTTAAATTTGGGCTCCATTTTAAGAGAAGGAATTTACACACATCTTTCAATTAACTATTTACGTAAAAGAAGGCTACCCATTCTTCAAATATTTAGTAGCAGTGGGACTGTTTTCTGACTCCACAAAACTCCCCTTCTTAGGGGAGGCGACAGCCAGAAGGAGGAGGTTAAGTGTAGCAAAGGCTGTAGGCCTGCTGCTCCTACTGTAAGTTTTTTTTTTTTTTTTTTTTTGTGGTACGCGGGCCTCTCACTGTTGTGGCCTCTCCCGTTGCGGAGCACAGGCTCCGGATGCGCAGGCTCAGCGGCCATGGCCCACGGGCCCAGCCGCTCCGCAGCATGTGGGATCCTCCCGGACCGGGGCATGAACCCGTGTCCCCCTGCATCGGCAGGCGGACTCTCAACCACTGCCCACCAGGGAAGCCCCCTACTGTAAGTTTGTCCCGACCGTGAAGATTTCATGATCATAACTGTTTCCTGCCCAGTAATAATCTGTGTTCTCTGATGACACAGCCCTCAGTACCAGCAACAGGAAACCTGTCCTGTCTTGAATATTGTGCCTCTACCTAAGGAGGGGAGTCTGCAGAACGCTCCTTTGGATGCCATCAGCCATGCAGTTTTCCCATCTCCTCTCCCTGAAGAGAGGCATTTAGCAGAGAAAGCCTGTTCACTAGCCCCGAAGCAGCCACTGGAACTCCAGGGCGCAAAAGCACGGCCTGAGACCCTGGCCAGGCCTTTCTCCAGCCTTTCCGTAAGTTGACACGTGGCACCCAGTTCCTCAACAAAGCACAAACCTTCTACTGACCTTTCAGCTATCAGCCACGGGTTGAAGGAGCCCACGGCCTCGTGCGCAGTAACCTGGAGGTACTGCTCGAAGCGGCGGCAGTAGTCACCAATGCTGCGCCGCATGCCCCGCGGGACAAAGAGAGCAGCTCGGCCTTCCTTCTGCTGAGCATCTTCTGAAAGGGAGAGAAGGGGATTCTCTCTTTTTTCCGGTCTCTCCTCTGTTCCCACACTTTCATCTAGGGAACTGAGAGCAAATAAAAATGATGAGAGCATTCAAAATCATCTGCAAGCGAGGGTAAACTGTTAATTCACCCTGATGGTTTGACAACCAAAGGTTTACCTCCATTTCCCTTCCTCACACTGAACAAAACGCAACATCTTATCACCACTCATTGTTTCTCCTTTACACCGGACTAACCCTCCACACAGGAGGAACATGTGTCCCACGGACAAAAGAATTCTTAAAGCAGATCTTGCAGTAATTACCTGCACAATCACCTGTGCCAGTGTGATGCTTTCAATCGTAAAAACCAGCTAAACGTTACTGAAAGGATCCTTAAGATGCAACACACTCAATGCCCATCTTATAAGCACTACTATTTTACTGGGCCATCTTGGAGTTTGTCAAGATCTTGGTCAAAAGGAGAATCTCTCTCTGTCTTGTGGTAATTGAAGGAATGTGAAATCTAACAACATCAAAGGCAACCAACTACAATGAAATCTTACAGTCTCGTTACCACTTACGTGCCATTGCAGGGCCTTTCTAACACGATGTTCACATCTGGGTCTTTGCGAGCTGCTGTCTTTGTGATCCTGATTGGATGAGGAGAAAGACGCCTTTCACTTACTGCTGGGATTTTTTGGTCTAGAAAAGGAGAAGCATAAAATGACTGCATATAAAGAAATGCTGGTGTATATATCAGAGCTGTCTTGGTGGCCAATAACCTGTGAGGAAGTCATGGGCACATCTCTTAAGCATAAAGGTTGCATTAGCAGTACAAAGGGAAAAAAGTGCCCTTGTTTTAAATGAAAAGGGGAATTTAGAAGTCCCCAAGAGGGACTTCCGTGGTGGTCCAGTGGTTGAGGATCTGTCTTACAATACAGGGGACACCAGTTCGATCCCTAGTCGGGGAACTAAGATCCCACATGCTGCGGGGCAATTCAGCCTGTGCGCCACAAGTGCAGAGCCTGCACACCACAACTGGAGAGCCCGAGCGCCGCAACTACTGAGCCTGTGTGCTCTGGAGCTCACGCGCCACAACTAGAGAGCCCATGCGCCACAACTGGAGAGAAGCTTGCACACCGCAGCGAGGAGCCCACGTGCTGCAACAGAAGATCCCGCACGCCGCAACTAAGACCCGATACAGCCAAAAAATAAATAAATAAATAATATTAAGGGGACTGTCGTTAAAAAATAAAAAAATAAAAGTTACCAAGAAACAAACCAATGAGGAGTCAGTTTTAAGAAATAAAGAACTTGTTTAAAAGCTGCTGTCAGCTCTTCGGAAGACTCTTTGAAGAAGTCTGTGCAAAGCCAGGTTCCATTAGGATCCAGCCCCCATTCCGAGGAGTCTTAAGCAGTTGGGTTTGTTTTTTAACCTTTAAATGATTTGATTGCTGGAGAAGGAAAAAAACCATTCACACCTGAACACTTAATTAGCTGATTTGTCTCTGGGCTTCGTTGGAAAAATCTGCATGATGATAGTCAAAACATTTACCTTATTAACTATACCTTGCAGGCTTGACCGCTCTTTTGAGTTTTGGATTACTTATCATTTTAAATGCATTTCAAATGTAGAATCCCACTACTGGCACACACCCAGAGAAAATCATAATTCAAAAAGACACATGCACCCCAATGTTCATTGCAGCACTATTGACAATAGCCAGGTCATGGAAGCAACCTAAATGCCCATCAACAGATGAATGGATAAAGAAGATGTGGTACATATATACAATGGAATATTACTCAGCCATAAAAAGGAATGAAATTGGGTCATTTGTAGAGATGTGTATGGACCTAGAGACTGTCATACAGACTGAAGTAAGTCAGAAAGAGAAAAACAAATATCGTATATTAACGCATTTATGTGGAATCTAGAAAAATGGTACAGACGAACCGGTTTGCAAGGCAGAAATAGAGACACAGATGTAGAGAACAAACATATGGACACCAAAGGGGGAAAGCAGGGTGGGGGGGATGAATTGCGAGATTGGGATTGACATATATATACTAATATGTATAAAATAGATAACTAATTAAAAAATGTAGAATCTGTCTCACATATTTATATGCTTATGATTTTTTATGCTCAGAAATACTGCAAAAGTCAGTTTTTGTAAAAATATTACTGAGAAGGGCTTCCCTGGTGGTGCAGTGGTTGAGAATCTGCCTGCTAATGCAGGGGACACGGGTTCAAGCCCTGGTTTGGGAGGATCCCACATGCTGCAGAGCAACTAGGCCCATGAGCCACAGCTACTGAGCCTACGCGTCTGGAGCCTGTGCTCCGCAACAACAGAGGCTGCGATTGTGAGAGGCCCGTGCACCGCGATGAAGAGTGGCCCCCACTTGCCACAACTAGAGAAAGCCCTTGCACAGAAATGAAGATCCAACACAGCAAAAATAAATTAATTAATAAACTCCTACCCCCAACATCTAAAAAATAAAAGAATATTAGAGAATATTACTGAGAGTACAATCAATTTTCAATTGATTTCAGAAAAGAGAAGATAAGAGATATAGGTTCGACACTGCACAATTCAAAAATCACTTTAAATTTGGTTTTTGTGATGCAACTGAACATACAATCAGAACAATTAGAAACAGAGGGTTCTTATGAGGATTTCATGATTCTGGATTTAAAGTGTCCAAAAATTCATTTCAGAGCTCCTTTTAAATGCAAACCTAGACTCTAGCAGAGTCAGAGATAGTGACTAACAATTTAAATTGTCCTTGAAAAAGAGAACACCGAGTCCTTGGTAAGGCTGTCTTCTGCATGATGCAACCTGACTGTGGCCATTGGCCAAACCATCAGTGAAACAGTCACCCTTCAACACTTCCCTCTCCTCTGCTTCCTTACGAAAAGATGCCCACTGATTCACTAAGCAATGATTAGAAGGGTCCCTGTGCCAGGCCCATGCTAGGTACCGTCGGGACACAACTGAATATGACAAAACTCTCTGGCCTCAAAGATTCTGTGGCTTCTTTGGGAGAGATAAAGAGCTCTAACAGGGTAGGACATGCCAAAAGTCTACGGGAGTTCACAGGAAGGGAGCAAAGTTCCAGCCTAGGAAAGCCAGGAAAAGCACGGCCGAGTAGGATCACGTGAGCCGGGCCTCAAAGAATGGTTCAACTGTCATGTGAGGATGAAAATGGAAGCTGGAGTAGGAATCGGGGAAAGAGAGAATGACATGAACAAAGAATAGCGCTGGAAAAATTACAGAAGACAAAAGGAACAAATTTGTTATTTTGTTTAGATGGCTCATCTTTCTGTCAGAATTTGACATGGAGAATACTTTTCCTAAGACAATACCCCAAACTCATACTCTAAAAAAAGTACATATACATAAGCTGCTGTTGTAAACCTTCTATATCCACAATTTCCTTTACTTCTCTTAATACTCATAGTACTGAAATTCCTTTAGAGGTAATGTTTAACCACATTTTATTTTCCTCCTTTCACTGCGTAAAGTAATAACTGATAAGCATGTGTCAAAGAGAATTTGAGTAACACTTCCCAGCCCAAATTGTGATAGTAGCCTAGCAACTGCAGCCAGAACGCATATGTATGAATTTTTTAAAGTGGAAGAGACAAGTGAAAGTCTTTTCAACAAACAGAGCAAGAACAAGTGGATATCCATTAGTGGAAAAAAAAAAAGAACCTCTACCTCAAACCACAGGCAAACTTTTATTCAAGATGGATCACAGGCCCACACATAAAAGCTAAAACCATGAAGCTCCTAGAGGAAAACAAGTCTCTCTTCTCAACTTGGGAGTAGGCAAAGGTTTATTAGATCAGAGAAAGCAAAAACTATACAAGAAAAAATGGACAGGTTAGACTTTATCAAAATTTAAAATGTCTGCTCATAATAAAACACATTTGAGAAAATAAATAGGTGAGCTATAGATGGGGAAGAATGTTTGCAGATATCCGCTGGACGAGATTAGTGCCTGCTGGGATGAGGGGAGGGAGAATGAGGGGTGATGCTACTGGATGCAGGGCTTCTTTTCAGTGAGGAAAACGTTCTGGAATTAGCAATGACGTCTGCACAATTCTGTAAATATACTAAAAATTACTGAACTCTTTAAAAGGGTAAATTTTATGGTATGTGAATTACATCCAATAAAGCTGTTTTGAAAACAAACTATATATACATATATATATATATATATATATATATATATATATATATATATATGAGACAAAGAACTCAAACCCACAATGCATAAAGAATTCCTACAACTCAAAAATAAAAAGACAATCCAATTTCTTAAAATGTACAAAAGATTTGGACACTTCACAAAGGAAGACATACAAATGACTAATAACTACTTGAAAATGTTCTAAACATCATTATTCACCAAGGAAATGAAATTAAAGCCATAAAGAGATATTGCTACAGGCCCACCAGAATGGTTACAATGAAAAAGACTGACAATTCAAATACTGGCAAAGCTCTCTAGCAACAGGAACCCAATGTAGATGGGAGTGTAAAACGGTACAGCCACTTTGGGGAAAGGTTTGGCAGTTTTTTATAAAGTTAAACATGTACCTATCCCATAACCTGGCAAGTCTACTCAGGTGTTTATCCAAGAGAAATGAAAACTTATGTCCATACAAAGACTATACATGAATACATCCATAGCAGATTTATTTCTAATAGCCCCAAACTAGAAATAACCAAATGCAGATCTACAGGCAAATGGATAAACTAGATGTGGTACATGCGTACAATGGAATACTACTCAGCAATAAAAAGGAATGAACGCTGATACAAAGTGTGGTAGGCTGCACACTGGCTCCACATTCTATTCCCTGGAACCTGTTAATGTCCCCTCTATGGCAAGAGGGACTTTAAGGATCTTGAGATGGGGAGAGTAACCTGGATCACTGGGGTGGCCCCTAAGTGTAATCAACATGTCCTTATAACAAGCAGGCAGAGGAAGATTTGACTCAGAAGAGGAGAAGGCAATGTGACAACAGAAGCAGTGTGAAGTAATATGGCTGCAAGCCAAGGACTGCAGGCAGCCTTAGAAGGTGGAAGAAGGAACCAGCCCTGCCACCACCTTGATTTTAGCCCTTTAAGACTCACTTCAAACTTCTGACCTCCAGGAACTGTAAGAGAAAAAATTTGTTTTAAACTGCTAAATTTGTGCTTTAACTTGTTACAAACTTGTTACTGTGGCAATAGGAAACAAGTAATAGATAAATTTATAAGATATCATGCTAAATGAAAGAAGCCTTAGACAAAAGAGTAAATACATGTATGATTCCATTTATATGAAATTCTAAAACAGGCAAAACTAATCTATAGTTAAAAAAAAAAAAGCACAGTCGTTGCCTGGGTGGTGCGGAACTGACAGGGAAGGAGCATAGGGGAACTCTCCACAGTGATGAGAAGCTCTGTTTTGAGAGAAGTGTTGGGTAACAAAGGTATGCCCGTCTGTCAAAACCCATCAAACAACACTTAATAAGTTAACACTTAATAAGTTAAGATCTGTGCATTTTATTATATGTGAATTTTATCTCAAAAGGAAAAAAAGCCATAAATAAATATTAAGCCCTAGTTAGTGATAACAAATGTTGAAATATTTCAGATAAGATGTACTGATGTCTTCAAGTTACTCTGAAATGCATCCAAAAATAAGATGGATTGATGGATGCACAGAGGATAAGTAGACATATGATAAAGCAAACACGGCAACATTTTAATTGTAGAATCTAGAAGATGCGTATATGGGTGTCCACTGCAGAATTTTTTCAACTTTTCTGTATGTTTGAAATTTTTCAGAATACAATGTCGAGGGAAAAAGTGGGGAAACACTCACCATTTTTTTCTTCCTGCATCCAAAGATGAGGATCAGTAAATACAATTTTATTATATCTTTGGCGAACCGTCTCCTGGTATTTCTTTAAAAAAAAAAAAAAGTATAATTTATGAGGAAAAAAATTAGTTTCATTACAAACCAGAGACAGTACAGCAGACATTTCCTATAGACCCATTACCAGAAACAGGCATCTCCCAGGGCCAGGAAGTGATTAGTTCATGAGATGAAATGTAAAAGAAAATGAAGCAATTAATCTAATTAATCTAATCTAGACCAGCACTGCCCACTAGAACTTGAAGTGACGATGGAAATGTTCTATTTTTGCCATGTCCAATATGCCAGCTAACTACTGACCGCTTGAAATGTGAGTGATGTACTTACTCTTAATTAATTTACCTTAAATGGCCTCTGTGGCTACAGACTACCGTTTTGGAGCTTCAGGTCTAGACAGTTAACGAGGGGTAATCAGTTACAAGACTAGGATGAACTACACATTTTAAAATGTTCAAAAACCAACTAAAAGTTGCCTTCCCTAGAATGTTTCTGTTTAGCAGCAAAGCCAAAATGAGATTTCATCATGGTGGAGTTAAAAAGAAAATGCTGAACTAGGAGTCAGGAGACCTGGATTCTCAGCCCACCTCTGGTGGGAATTTTTGTGTGACCTTGGCCACGTCACTTACTCCCTTATTGGGTCTCAATTTCCTGCTCAGAACAATCCAGGGGTTGGCTTGAGTAATGTTTGAGGTCTAAAATTCTCTGAGAAAAGCGTTCTAAAGTAGTATCATGGGAATTAGAGAAGGTAAAGTTAGCTGTGATTTGCCGGGATCACATGCTAGCAGAGCAGAAGAGGCAGCTGAACAGCATTTACAAGCTGAGGGATGAAGAAGTTAAGTTGTTGGTCGCATCGGTGGGCCTGGGCTCCGGTCCAGTGTCTTTCGTATCCCATACCAAAGATGAGTTATGTGTCAGGCAGGGTGCTGATACTTCATACCTCATTTTGTCCTTAAAAGCACCCTACTTATTAGAGAGAGTACAGGACTTTACCAAGGCCGTACACTGGGCTGGCAGTCGAGCTGGGATTTAAACTCAGGACCAGGTGACTCTGAAGTTCTAAGCTACAGAGCCATGAGAAGAAGTGGCGCTCGGCAGAAGTCAGCAGCCAGCCGCCGACCAGAGCTGGCAGTCCCGGCCTTACCTCCATTTCCTCCATGCGGAGCATCATGGCCTCCAGACATGGGCCGTCATTGCTGCCCCCCCAGGTGGCTAAGGCCTCAGGCTCCGAGATCTTAGAGTGAGTCACAGCCCAGAGCTCGTGAGCGGCATCTTCCAAAAAATCATCCAGCTGCTGAATGCTACTGGATTCACAATCAACAGCTGTAGCCTGCAAAACAAGGGAAGGGGATGGAGAGGCGATACAGAAATAACAGAGATCTTAAAGATTAATGCTACTCATAATAAACCAACCACGCAGTGATCCAACACGCAGTTTCTACACTACATCTAACCTCTCCTAAGTCAGTAAACGTCAAGAGCAGTAACATCAGTACAATTTCTACCACAGTCATTTAAACAGCAACATCAACTGAGGAGTACCATTACTGAGGAGTACCATTACTGCGAATTATCTTTATTACCTGTTTTGCCAGTTGGTAAAGCAAATATATTCCTTGTGCTATACTCAGAAGAACGTCCAATATTTCACATGTCACATACTACAGAGGACATACCTACAGTATTCTCTTTTTGGTTCAGTGCTTTGTAAAAACATCTGTTCATGACATCACAAAAGTTCATGATTCTTGTCTTTGCTTGAGACTTTCTACCTGTAACCTGGAAGAGCTTTGTCCAGCCTTTCTTGACCTTGTATTCTTTACATTCACTTTACAGCTTGCAAAGCATTTTTATACGTGTTGTTATTTCTTTTGATTCTAATATATGTCTATAATCTGCTCTGAAAGAGGCTTTTACAAAGAATGTCTGCTGGGGGAATAATCATATCAGGCTCTGGAATGAGACATTCCTGGGACTAAATCTTGGTTCTGCCTACTGGTATGCCTCCAAGTGTGGGCAAGTTTACTTAACCTCTCTGGGCCTCAACCTTCTGGTCTGTAACATGGAAATAATAATCCTATATTTCAGAGTTGTAAGGATTACATGAGCATTTTCACATTGGAACACTTACAATGGTTGGCACGAAGAACAGTTACCGCCATAGTAATTTTTAAAACCTTTTAATCAATGGTTCACAGAAGAAAATATATTAATGGCCAATCAAGATATAAAGAAATGCTCAACCTTAACCAAAGTTAAAGAAATGAATATCAGTTGAATAACCAATACAATAAAATTAACAAAAAAATCTAGAGACAACTAAACCAATAATACAGGTCTGGTTAAGATGTGTTTATTTGTATTTTCATTCTTAATATTTAAAGAATTGAATATCAAGAATACTACGAGATGAGAGATAAGGTCCCAATATGCTGCTATGGAAAGATCACCAAAATATAAAGGAAGAAGCTGGATACAGAAGAGCATATGGTATCCGTTTGTGGGGGGCTTTTACTTTTTACATTACACTTTCTCTGAATCGTTTGCATTTTTAGCCACGTGCATATACAACTTTTAATTAAAAAAACCACACTTTGGAAAAGTGCATTTTACACACAAGTTCAGTTAGTGGCGGCAGCAGCAGCAGGAGACAAACACGTTATGATGGCACCCTTCCAAAACCTTTTTCCTGATACCAGGGATCGTCTTGTCTGCAAGAAAACTACCGAGAGCTTCAGTTTACTTGCAAAGCGCAGCAAACGTCTTCTCCATTTGAGAGATGAGAACTCTGGGAATATGTGTTCAAGGTCCCACAGCTCTTTTATAAGGTAACACAGCAAAATAACTCTTTTTACTTCATCATGCCAACTTCAATGAGTTGGTTTTTATTCAGTTATTTATAAAAACTGACTGTTGACGGTGCTGCCTGGGAAATTCTGTGCAGTGATGCTGTGTAACAGCAGCCCAGAACACTGAATACTGGATAGAGTTACTTTTCTATTTCAAGAAATTGTATTAAAGCCCATTTAATGCCTCCAGAATGATTCTTATATATAAGAATGATCATTTCTAGTAATATTCAAACATGTCTACTTCACTGACAGCGTTTATGGCCACTTCATATTTCTGTCATATTAATATGCCTTATGGAGCTGCCTCCCTAGATGAGTGGCTAGTCTCATTTTTTGCTAGGGAAAAAGGTATTTGGCGGCTCTGATGCACAAAGCATCCAGCTATAGCGTGCCCAGTCTGTACGAGTCAGAGGTAGGCTTTCAGCTTCCGGTCTCAGAAGCCTCACCTCACGTGAGATTCTGTCACAAAATATTGGTACAATAAAATTACAATTGCAGAAATTATGAAAATACACCAAAACTAAACTATTGCTTAATAAATTAGAACAGGGATACATTCTCAAAATCTCCTTTCTTCCCGTTCCTAAGGTTGGGCTGGTGGAACTTCATTCCAACTTCCTTCTAACTCTGAGACCTTCACCCTTGCTCTGCCCTTTACTTGCTTTGAGCATGTAAAGCAGTAACTTCTTTCCAACCTCCACAAAGACCCACTAGAGGCAGCCTGCACCTCCCCGTCCCTACGCCTAGGCAGGGTGGGAACATTCCCACAGATGCTGAACACAAGTCCTCTGGAGGAAGAGCACAAGGGTGGCCAACCACAAGATATGTTTCCATTCTTCTCAAATGTTATCATTTGCTCCTGAGCCACCTCTTCTCTCTGCCAGGCCAGGTACTGGTCATTATTAGGCACTCAAAACATGCTTGCCTAACAAGAAGTATTAGGCCCTCAGTATAAAGGAAATTAGGTCAGTAATGAGCAAAAGTAGGCTGAATCAGAGGAAATGAGGGCAGCCATTCTTCTGCCGCAGGCCATCAACATTCAGGGTCACGCAGTCTACCCACATTCTGTCATCAGGAGGAAAGGAAAAAGACGCTGACAAAAACCTGTGGCTCTAGAGATTTCTGTGAGCTGTCTGCAAGGCTCATCTAAGTCATAATGCTAAATATACACTGTAAGAATGAATATGCCAAATATGAAAAACAACCTCCACCCTCTGGAGCGGGATAGTCTAGTGTTTGCAGGGTAATCCGCCTATCAGTTTTCCTTACAACCCAGGACATTATCATGCAATAATACCAGTGTCAGGCCAGAATGCCAGCCCCACACAACACACACCTTCTCCGCAGGCTGGGCTGTTGCTGCGATCACTGACAGTCGATCCTTCAAACGAGTATCTGCTTCCACAGAAGAATTGACTCTCTATTAAAACAGACAAGCATGCTCATGAATGATGAACATTTACAACCCATATTAGTACAAATGGATTTTGCTCCCAGAATAACTTCTGTGTGGAACTGTTCATCAGCTTTAGCTATATCAGGCTTTTTGCGGGAATTCAAAGCACTCTGTCTTCATGAAAATAAATGCCATGTGCTGATCTTGGCTTTCTGCGCCTTGTCTTCCCTCAACTTTGTAAACACTGTCAGAGTAGCTGTGTGTTTTTGTGCAATTACTCAACTTCTCTGTTCCACAGTTTCCTCACTGATAACATAAGGAGGTTGGACGGTTTGGCCACTAAGAACCCTCCCAGTTCTATAGTCCTGAGATTTCCATGGACTCTAAAAATGATTTAACATTTCTTAGACCAAGAGATACAGAAGTTCAGTGGTCTGTTCAGGGTCCCAGAATGTCCTTCATTCTATTTAAGATTCTAGTGCTCTTCTGTGGCCTCATCTACTCACACAAACAAGATTATTTCCATTTACGGGGTGGATCTAGAGGGTCTGGCCGTAGCCTTCAGCTCACCGCTCATAGGAGGATGGCACAACCTACTGGTGAGGCTCTATGCAATTTCATCTTGAAGAAAGTACCGGTTTGTGCACAGAAAGCTGTCCTAACATCTCTCTCCTTGGGAAAAATAGAGCAAATCATTCCAAATCACTGAGGTGAAAGAGCAGTGATGGGATTAGAGTGGAAGCAGTGAACGGAACACTAACACCACCAATAGCTCTATTTGATTAAGAACGTAAATTGCAATAGAAACTCATTCCCCAAACTAAAATCTCACCTTTCTCAAAAGTGGTACTTTCTCTTCCCCCATCTTGTTCCCTTCCTCACAATAGAAGACACATCAACCATGTGGGTGCCCCAAAGGGGCCCCAGCAGCACTGCACACACGCTATGAAGCACGGAGCAGCACCACAGCTTCCAGCTGCCAGACACTCAGCCCTGCAAAGGCTCAGTGTGACCTCTGGAGCAACTCTTTTTATTTGAAACTTCCAAAAGGCAAGCACACGGGATGAACTAGATTACCTGGGCCTTGACCAGGAGAGGCTTCAAACGCTCCAGAACTGCCTTCTCTACCTTATCCGCTAATTGGGTGGCAGAAACACTATTTAGAAATAAAACTGAAAATTAAAATCAAAAGCAAGAAAATATCCTATTGTGCATATTTATTTACCACCCCAGCCAAAGGGAAACCAAATGATTATAAAAACTGTAGGGCCTCTAATTTTCATGGCCATATGAAATCCCTGGGGATCTCGTTAAATGCAGATTCTGATTCACTTGGTCTGAGGGAGGCCTGAGGGTCTGCATTTCCAACAAGCTTTCAGGTGATGCAATAATGCTGGTCGTGAACCTAACTTTGAGGCCAAGGGCTGAGATAACATCTGAAGAAGTATATTAGGCTCTGAATCCATTTTGAAAGAATAATGGCTGCCTTGAAACAACTAAAGAGGGCAGAAGACTCGACAAATGAAACCAATTTTGTTCCCTTCCAAGCCCGACAGTAACACAATTAGACATAAACTCACAAAGACAAGGGGGGAAAATGGTGCTGGAAGCAGAAGGACAAAAGTGGTAAGTAACTTACTGGCCTGAGAAAGCTGAATTCTAGGGTCATAATGGGGAAACCTGAGAACTTACACAATTTGTACTGCTGACTTAAAGAGGCCCAAGACTGGTAGCACCAGGTATGCCTAGGCCTGGGGGTGAGCTGGGAGGCGGTGGCTTAACTATAAAAGACAAGAGTCAAATGATGTTTGAGAAGTTAGATCCCGAGGTCCCTTTCCCTCCTTCGCACAACTGGACCACTGCCTCTCTCCAGCTCTGAGGGAAGTCTGGTTGCTCATTCTCTGGAGGGGCCTCTTGACCAGGGGATGCCAATTACATTGAGACAGGAGGTGCCCTACTGAAAAGAGGGGGTTCATGTACGTGAGCTGAATGCCAAGTGGTAAGACTCACCACCCTCCTGCCCAGCTCAGCTCCTAGGACACTGGCATCAGGTCCTCACCCTCCAGGCAGAAGATCAAAAGACTCATCTCTGGATAGTTTGACCTACCCCAAAGGAAAGACCTAAAGACCCACATGAGGGTCCTTAGCCAACAGTCCACCCAGATGACCCTAGAGTAAAGCTCAAGGTCAATAATCCTTCCATCAGATGGTGCTAGAATAGCCAGATATCCATAAGGAAAACAATGAACTTGCGTCAGCATCTCATCTCATGCACAGAAATTAATAAAAAATGGATTGCAGACATAAAAATAAAACCTAAAACTATAAAGCATTTAGAAGGAAACACAGACCATCTTTGAGATGTCAGCATTGGCAATGATTACTTGTTTCACAGAAGAGACTGTAAAATGAAAAAACTGATAAGCTGATCCTAATCAAAATTTAAAACTTCTAGTCATCAAAAGACCCCATTAAGAAAATATATAGGCAAGCCACAGTATTGTGAGAAAATATCTGCTGCACATATTCTGAAAAGGGCCTCAAATCCAGAAAATATATTTTAAAACTCTTAGAAATCAGTAATTAAAAAAATGATAAAAAATGGGCAAAAGACTTGAACAGACACATGACAATAAGCACTAAAACAGATGCTCATCATCATTAGACTTCAAGAAAATACAAACTAAAATCCCAACAAGATACCACCACACTCTCACCAGAATGGCTAAAATTAAAAAACAATAAAACAAAAACCCCAGACATTACCAAATGTCAGCTAGGATGTGGAAAAACTAGAAAGTAACTCCCATACTAACTAAAAATGGAAAATACCCCAAAGGTTAATTCACAGGAGGATGGATAAACAGACTGTGGGACAGTCATGCAATAGAATACTTCTTGGCAATAAAACAGAAAACTATGCAAGGCAGCCCGCTGTCCCCCTGACCAGGCTTCTTCCAGAAGTCCACTGCACTTGGTTCACTTCCAGATGCCCCAAATGGGGTAAGCCCTACATTTGCAAGGACTCATTCATGACCTTGCCCATTAACTTCCCAGGATGGGCACCTAAAAACTCCTAGGGAAGTGCAGGATGGACTCTGTGCAGCCTACTTTCCCTGGGAATCTTCATCTACTACCAGCAGCGTGGCCTTTTCCTTGTTTAGCTAGGTTTGGGCTTGCTTCTCAGCTGTCAGGATGAACAATATATGGCTAGTGATACACACTTATATAACAGATTTATGAATAAGGGTAATGAAAAGATTAACACAGGAATCAGGACAGTGGTGAACTCTGGGGAGAAAGAAGGGGATGCAACTGAAGAGGGACTCACAGGGAGTTTGAGAGCAGGGGTGCTGACCTATGTCTTGGTTTGGGGTGGTGGTTCACAGTGCTCACCCTCTAAAGCAAGAGCCACAGCCCTTCCAGCCTGGGAGTGAACGTTCTATCATGACCAGTGACAGCATGCACAGCTGTGTCAACGAGAATTCTGTTCACGTGACTTCAGGGTGAATCATTATCAGAGCTAGAAAAATGAGCCAACTGCAGTAGTATCAACTAAACCTTCTCATGAACTTCTTCGTGCCCGTAGTTAGGTGGTAACACTCTTGGGGGCAAATGGGAAAAGCAAACTAATTCAAAAACCTTAGGCTGCACTCAAGCTAACATGTGAAGCAAAAGTATCCACACAGCCACTCACAAGAGCAGATTGCATGTCAACCTCCTACCCTACCAAGCCAGGAGAAAAGCACCTCTGAGTGCAGTACAGACAAACAGATATAATACTGATCTTTCAGATTAAACTCCTCCGAAACTATAGATATCATATCATTCAAACTCCACACAAAAGAAATAATTCCTAGCAAAAATACTGTGTAAAATACACGTAGGCATGCAGATATTCATTCATTCATTCATTTAGTGAGCTTAGGCCCAAATGGTCCAGCTTGGTGGTGAAACTATCTAGACCAATTAGAATAGGCAAGCATTCACTGTCCTTCCTCAGAAGCAAACACATACCTCAGTTTTTTCCCCCCTATTAATTAATTAATCAATCTATCTATTTATTTATTTATGGTTGTGTTGGGTCTTTGTTGCTGCGCGTGGGCTTTCTCTAGTTGCGGCGAGCAGGGGCTACTCTTCATTGCGGTGGATGGGCTTCTCATTGTGGTGGCTTCTCTTGTTGCAGAGCACGGGCTCTAGGCGCACAGGCTTCAGTAGTTGTGGCTCGCGGGCTCTAGAGCACAGGCTCAGTAGTTGTGGCGCACAGGCTTAGCTGCTCCGCGGCATGTGGGATCTTCCTGGACCAGGGCTCGAACCCGTGTCCCCTGCATTGGCAGGAGGATTCTTAACCACTGCGCCACCAGGAAAGTCCCATACCTCAGTTTTTGAAGTCTATCCATTTCTTCAGTTTTGAGTTCATTCAATTCCTTTGTTCTTCTGGAAGTTTCAGCATCAAGCCAACTGAGCCTAGAGGATGGTATCAGAGTCACCCTAACTCTCCTCAAACCAGCCAGGACTCCCTGGGGCTCCAGTCTGGGCTCCACTGTTGGCTTCTTAGGTGACTTCGAAGTACTTTAAGCAGGCAGATGGTCAATAAACATAAGAAGTGTGACTACACCACTCAACAATCTCAACTAGTTGTGAAAATGACTAGATGACGTAGAACAGCCCTGCTGCTTTGGTTTTTCTCTACCTCAGAAACATACAGTTACCTCTGTTTTTGCATTTTGTCCATTTCTTCGGCTTTTAATTCTTCTAATTCCTTTAATCTTTTGGAAATTTCAGCATCAAGCCAAGTGAGTCTAGCAGACAGTACAAAAGACTCAGACCAATTCTGCCTTGACCTGCAGGTAGCATTACCACATAAAGAGACCAGGAGTCAGGATCCCCCAGAGCACCAATCCTGGCCCCATTAAAGACTCAGGAGGTAACGCAGCCTCTGGGCCAGTATAGCTCTCCGTGTAACGTTTCATGTAAAAAGACATTCACCCGCAAGAGCACTCCTAGTGAGTGTGCAGAGCCACAAAAAAGAAATACCCACGAATATTCTCGAGAAAACTAGCCATTGCTGCAGTTAGGACTTCTTGCTCAGCTGTAAAACAAAGCTGTTCCTGTATCTTCCAGCTCAAAGAAATGGGCTCCCAGGAGAGCCCTAAAGGCAGAGAAAAGTCAAATAAAAACAGAAAGGAAAAGCTGACTCGGAACAACCTTACTGTATGTGTTAGGGCTTGATGCTTTCAGTTTAGGGTACGTGAATAGTATCAAATTATCTAATGGTCCACTTTTGCTTTGGCTTCCCTATAATTGCAAGAACAATTCCAGCCAAATGAATGCAGAGCAACCTGTTTTCACTGCTCTCTTGTCATGGAATGGCCTCACCTCATCACCCCCTATTTAAAGCCTATTCTTTAAGTCCTAATTGATTTTCCATCTCCCTCCACAAAGCATAGATCTCTGCAGAGGTGTCCTGTCCCCGTTCTGAACTCTCTCAGCTCTTAACTCTTCAGTTCTCAGGGGACATACGATGTTCTATCTTAAATTATAGTCAGTGATATGTCCTCTCTACTAAGCAGCGCCTGGGATTCTGTCCTTTTTGCCCCCCTTTTTAAAAGTCTCCAGAGAGCTCACAACTGTACCATATACAAAACAAGCAATTGGTAGACAACTGACACATACATAATTTTTGAATGAATTAGACAAGGAATAAAAAAGGGGTTCACTGTCTGAGCTGCATAATTTGACAGAAAAGTTTAGTGATTTCCATTTTAAATAGCCAAATTTATACATGGGAAAGAGAAGAGTTCACTTTACAATCCTCGTGAAAGGGGGCCTTTACTTTTCAAAGACTTGACGAACGCCAGGACAAACCTCACTGCTTCGTGCTCAACAGCACCTCTCAACTGACTTTCCTCTTGAGTATCTTCTTTCTGGAGAGACTGTTCTTTTGCGGCATCTTTGGGGCTAGATTTCACCTTTAGCCAGGCAGCACTGCAAAAAAATGGAAAACTATGCCTTTGTAATCATTCACTCCACATCCAATGACTCGTAAAAGGTGCCAGCTCAGAGAAGACAAGAGCGTTAAATTAATGGTGATCTACAGGATGGGGCTCTGAATTGGAAACTGAATGTAAAGCAGAGTGAGATCCTCCAGGGTTCAGGCTCAGTGTCAAAGGAGAGAAGTCCTCCTTTGCTTCATGGAAGCAATCACTATTGTAAATGAAAAAGCAACTGTCCATTACAGAATAATGGGTGAACCTCAACAGAACCCTGTTTTAATATATAGCTTTGGGTCACTGATTACATTCCACGTTACATAGCAACTTTGTGCCTTTATGAGGCCTAATACAGCACTTTGAGCCCGTAAGCCTTATGCCCTCCCCTCCCCCACCGACCACACATACACTCTAGAAGACAGTCCACTGTATATTTGGTTTGCAATATAAACTCCAACCAACTGCTGTTTTTATGAGCTTACAACTGAATTCACATCTCTATACTAACACGTATATAAAAATACATATTTTTTTTTTTTTTTTTTTTTGCCACGTTGGGTGGCATGCGAGATCCTAGTTCCCCAACCAGGGATCGAACCCATGCCCCCTGCAGTGGAAGCACGGAGTCCTAACCACTGGACTGCCAGGGAATTCCCCAAAAACAAAGAATTTAGAGCAGAGAAACAAAAGCAAAAAAGCACATGCACTGTGAAATCAGAAGACCTGATTTTAGTCCCAGCTCTGCTATATAAGCAAGACATTAGATTCGCTGGACACTGTTTCTTCAGCTTTAAAGTGAGAGTCGAGGAATAAGCATTAACTATCCGTTCACAGTCATTCAGAGTCTTCGGGGACTCCATCCCACCAGGCTTCTCACCGTGTCTCCTGCCTGCCTCTTAAAAGCTGAACCCTTCAAGTCACCTATCTTCTCACTTGTTCTCCTCCCCCCATTACTACTTTTGGCTGCCTTCCTTTTACTGTCCTACCTCCTGGCCCTTTCCATTGTGCTTTTGAGAACCACTGTCCCACAGTATACACGCTCCCCTTCACTTTTAAATTTTTTTTTCTATATATATATTCTATAAATTTATTTATTTATTTTTGGCTGCATTGGGTCTTCGTTGCTACGCACGGGCTTGCTCTAGTTGTGGCAAGTGGGGGCTACTCTTCATTGTAGTGCACAGGCTTCTTGTTGAGGTGGCTTCTCTTGTTGCGGAGCACGGGCTCTAGGCGTGCGGGCTTCAGTAGTTGTGGCACATGGGCTCAGTAGTTGTGGCTCGCGGGCTCTAGAGTGCAGGCTTCAGTAGTTATGGCGCATAGGCTTAGTTGTTCCGCGGCATGTGGGATCTTCCCTGACCAGGGCTCGAACCCGTGTCCCCTGCATTGGCAGGCGGATTCTTAACCACTGCGCCACCAGGGAAGTCCTCCCCTTCACTTTTAACCAATTCCCCAAAGACTACTTCCACCTAACTGGACTCTGCAGCCCCTGAAGGACAATGCCTTCTCCCCAGCTCCGTGGAATGGCGGGTCCTCATTCTCCATGTGCTATGAGTGAGGGTGACAAGGCAGTAACGTCAGCATTATCCTAACTGTCCCCTGCGGTCAGGACAGTGCCTATGAGATTTGCATGGTTTTATAATTCATATTGTCTTGACTTGGAATAGGAATTATTTTTAAATATTCATTCATTCAGCAAAGATTTACTAGATGTCTACTAAGATTTACTACATCAGGCACTGTACATTCAGATATAAGGAAGGCACAGTTCCTGGCCTCAAGTAACTAGGATCCACTGGGTGAAGAGACAAGTGAAGGGCAGCCCATGATCCTCCATACGGTGAACATGTCCACAGGGTATTGGGGTGACCCGTGGGAGTTACTCTACCCATAGCCAGGTAGGAAAGAGGAACCAATAGGCTTCTAGCAAAAAATGTCTCATGTATCTATTACTCATGCAAATAAGCTTTTCTCCTTAATGGGAACTAAGGCTGCTGCTTTATTTGCTCTAAGGAGTAGGTCGCCTTTGATCTGTGGAGGAAAATAAAGTCAAATACCCAAATGGTTCCGTGAATTTTTACATACCATTTAGGAGATGCCAGTGGGGATGTGGGGTTTGGAGGTATCCAAGGAGCCTTATGGTCCTTCACAGGCTGCTGGTTCATTTTTAACCTGGAGGAGACTGTTGTCCGTTGCAACCTGCTTTTGCTGTAAGATTGGGGTGGTCTACTTTTTTCAGCTTTGTGGAGTCCCTGCAAGAGATAACTACGAATTATAAAGCCAAACGGATATCAAAGAAACTGGCTGTAACCTCTGGCTTACTGAAGCTTCAAATGGCCCTATGATGTTCGTACACCCATTCAGCAAAAACCTAAGTGGAAAGCACTGTAGCAGAAATTTGGGGAGGGTACAAATTACACTGAAACAACTTTGGTTGTGGGGAGAGGGGTGGAGGCATAAAACTGGAATCCCTGGCTTGGCCGTCTTTATATATATATATATATATTATTTTTTTAAAAATAATTTTTCCTAACTAAACAAAAGAGGTAAATTGTAAAACATTCTTGGTTAAAACGCATCTCTGAGTCTTAGGCTTCCCATCTGTAAAATGGGAGCTAATGTGTTCACGAATTTCTAGAAGATTAAAAGGGCTAATGGAGGAGGAGCACGATGGTGGAGGCAGAAAGGCACACGCCATCTAAACAGAATGGCTACTGTAAAACACTGTAGAGGATGAGGCTGCCTCGGAGGAGAGCACCAGGCTGAATTTACACAGGCTGAATCCTGATTTCCCAATGACCCCCCTTAAGAGTTTGTTTGAAAAGGAATAAAGACGATCTTAATCCATGATCTCTCAGTAACAGGTGATAATTGCCAATATCCTTTTTCTGGGATCACCTGACAATATGCAGGTTTGCTACATAAGCCTCTGGACAACCCATCAGACGGAAGTAACTACATTAAGGGTATTTAGACTAGGAGGTGGTCTTGTGGCCAGTTCTCCACTGGTAGGGCCTTAAGTTAACTTTTAGATAGAAGCTTAAAATATAATGTACTTTCAAGCCAGCTGGCTCCCAAAGCCATATTAGAAAGTACTCACCCTAAGATGCCTTTCAATATCAAATATTTATCGATATTTATCTTTAGCAGGAAATCTTAATCCCCTCAAATTTCACACTTCCAAATCAGAAGCAGAAAAAACCTGAATTTTAAAATAGCCTACCCAGTGAAGACCTTGGTGTCAAAACAGTTAGGCTCTAATTAAACCAGGACAAGAAAGAATGCCCTGCCCTTAGTAACAGTATTAAAACTTGTTGTTTTTTGTTAAAAGATAAAAATGACCTGGAGCTAAGCTTAGTTTAGATAGTTGGACTCAAGGGCTCTGGCATTCAAAGGCTTGAGAACTCAAATCCTAGCTCCACCTCTTACCAGCCTGCGTGACCTTGGACAATGTCAGATTAATACAAATGGGCCAGAAGAAAGGAGTGATTTCATACTTGCTGGAGTCTTGCCGGTGCCACAGTGTCTTTCTTCCTAAAGGGTGGCACATTCTCAGTCACAAGCTTCTTTTTCCCTGCTCTTGTTTTTGCCAGGGCTAATGCCTCTTCTTTGAAGTTCGCATTTTGGTCTACAACAGATGGAGCTTCTTCCGGAAGGATATCCGCATCTAATACATCAAGCTCGTTTTCCAACCTCTGGGTCACTGGAAGCTCTATATCAGGTTGATACTTATCTACATGGAGATTTCAGAAGGACAAATTGAGGGAAATGCTGTTCAAATCAAGTGAGAGTGATTATCTAGAGACAGATAAGCTCACAATAATACCCTGTTAAAAACTGAGGTGTTTTGCTGTCCAAGTTGCTCCTAATCCTATGACTCCTACTGCAGTTCTACAAGCAGAAACCTAAGTGCCATGGCTGACTCCCTGAATCTCACCTCCCACATTTACTTATTCACCCGGTCCCTCAGATCCCAGTTCTTAAATATGTCTTGTCCTTCCTTCCCTTCTGCCACTACCCAAGGTCAGGCTTGCAATATCCTGTGACTGTAACAATAGCATCTTCTAACTGACCCCTGCTTCATCTTCAATCACACCTTCTCCTGGCTACCATAATTATTTTTTTCAATGTAAATATTTAAATATCACTTCTCAAAACCTTCAATGGCTCCTAAGTTGATAGAGAATAAAGTCTGAACTCCATACATGACATACAACCTGCAGTGGAAAAGAAAGTAAACCTGTCTTTATTTGAAGATGAGATATTTCCTACATAGAAAAAAAATCCAAGAGAATCTACAGATAAGCAATTACAACTAAGAACAGAGTTCAGCAAGGTTTCTGGATAAAAGAAGAAAAATATACAAAAGTCAATATCATTCCCACACATCAAAATAACTAATTAGAGAAAACATAAAAGAAAAAATACGCCATTAACATTAGCAACTAAACTGTAAGGCACTAAGGAAGAAATCTAATGAAAGGTGTACAAGACTTTTACAGAAAATATTCAAAGGTATTTTAAAGGACATGAAAGAAAATTTGGATTAACTGTATTCATGAATGAAAAAATACTGTAAAGCTGTCAATTCTCCTCAAAGTGATCTACAATTTCAAATGCAAGTTCAATTAAAATCCCAACAGATTTTTCTGGGGATCTAAACAGGTTAATGCTAAAATTCTTATGAAGTGTAAAATCCCAAGATAGCCCAAATAATTCTGAAGAACAAAAAAGTGGGGAATAGGGCAGGGGTGGGAGTCTTATTTTCCCAGAGATCAAGTGTTCGTGATAAAGCTGTAATAATGAAGGCAGTGTGGGAGCGATACAGGAAGAGGCAGAAACCAATGAAACAGGATGGATATGACAAAGGCAGTATGACAAATCAGTGAATATGAACTGGATTGTTCAATAAATAGTGCTGAAATTATTAGTATCCACAGGTAACAAAATAAAAATTTAACTGTTCAGCGTGAGGATCCTTGCCTCAAACTGAACGCTTATATTATAAATGGAACAAAGCCCTAAATGTGAAAGGAAAACTTTAAAGATTTTAGAAGAAAATATAGGAGAATATGATTATGACATCAGGGCAGAAAAGGCTTTCTTAAAGTCAAATAATGTTAACATATTTAAACTTAATTACATGAAACTACAACTTCCTTTTGACAAAAAGACACCATAAAGTCACAGACAAGCCAGAGTCTGGAAGTACATCTCTGTAATGCATATAACTAATATAAGCTTAATATACAGAATATGTAAAGAACGCCTATGAATCTGTAGGAAAAACCAACAATCCAACAGAGAAACAGGCAAAGGATAGAAAACGGCAATTGAGAGAGAAAATCTGAACCGTCAATAAAAACATGAAAAGATGATCATCACTAATCAGAAAAACTGAAATTAAGACAATGAGGTACCATTTCACACCCATCGGATTAGGGGGGAATTTTTAGTGTGACAATACCACGTATAAACAAGGATGTAGAAAAACAAGTGCTCTCACAAGCTACTAGTGCAGGAGTAAACTGGCACAGCTACTTGAAGCCTCATCCACACTGTCACCCAGCAGTTTCACTCCTGGGCACAGACTCAGCCTAGAGGAACCCTCACGCTTACACAGGAAGACATGAACACAGATATTCACTTCATCAGTGTTTGTAACAGCAAAAAAGTGGAAACGACCCAAATGTCCATCAATAAGAACTGAGAATAAACTATGGTATATTCATACAAGGGAAACCTATCCAGTGGTTGAATTAATAAATTAGAATTCATGTATAAATATGAACAAGTCTTACAAACGTAAGTGGAGGGGAAAGCAAACTGCAAATGTTGCATTTGTAAGATATCACTGACATGAAACGCATAGCATATGAAACAATACTTTATAGTGTTTATGGATAGAGACATAAGCAGTACAAGTATAAAAACAGGGCAGGTCCATATTATAATAACAAGAGTAACCTCTGGTGAGGGAGGGAGGGAGGGGTATAGAATGGGGAGAGAAATATAAAAGGCACTTCAGCTGTAGCTGTCATATTTTATTTCCAAAAAAAATTCTGAAGCGAATAAAACAAAAATGTTAAAGTTTGTTAAATTTGGCTAGTAGATATACAGGTATTTATTATTTTCATTCTTTTTCTATATATTTTAAATATTTCATAATAAAAGGAAAACTACATTTAGACTACTTTAACTACTTTAAGAGTAGTCTAAACTACATTTAGACTACTTTAATCCGGCCAAAGGCCAGATTCTCCTTGCACCACTTTTTTAATCTGGTACTTTTCAAGGTCATGGAAGTTATGCTGCAAGGATACATAAATTGGAAGGAAAGAATGCTTAGACTAAATCCTCAGTCTAAAACTTATTAATCCCCAAGTTTACATATAGCAAGGCAACTCTGACCTCTAGGTCCTGATGCCTTTTCAGTTCTGACTTGCATAAATCAACTGCAAATGTAGTACAAGTTCCAGGGGCAGCTGAGTTTGAGGACATTGCTGGTGATGGGGAGGGAACCAGCATCCTTACATCTGACAAGTTATACTAATGCAATCAACCACTGCAAGAACATTTCAGAAGCTGCTAAAGAAACACGCCAGCCAACAATTATATAAATCACAAGATCAAGTCAGGCTCACACATATATCCCAACTGAAAAGACGGGGTTTTCCACCCAAGTGGCTCCCTATGACTTTTGGGGGGGGCGTTGGGAAGAAGGGACCTTAGGAACTCAGAATGGAGGTATTAGGTAGAGTGAGATCTAAAACAGAAACAGAAACTGCAACCTTCTGAAATCCAGATTATAAAGACCAAAAAAATACCAATAAAATAAATAAGGGGGCTACCATATCCTTCCCCATGAGCAACTGTATTAAATTTGCAAAGTAGCTAACCATAATACCTCAATTTGTAATGATGATAACGACAGTGATTTTATGACCTGCCCTGACATCTGCACACATTTTCAGTATCTAACATAATTCGCATTCATATTTGAGGCTCACCATGACACACAGAGCAGGTGGGGCAATAATGATTACTACGGTTTTTCAGATGAGGAAGTAACAGTTAAGTGCTTTACTCAAGGTCACAAGGTCAGCAAGCAGCAGAGTCACATCTTCTGACTCTCTCAGTCCAGGGCAAGGCCCATTCATTCTGCCCTGTCAGGAACTACGGAGCTGTTCCACATAAACACATTTTCCAGATAACTGAAGCTCTCTTATTTCTTGATGAATTATCTAATTTGCTACTTACAACAACTAAGTCAGTTACATCGGATAAGGACCACAGGTGTACCTGAGACATCTTGCAGGTTCGGTTCCAGACCACCAAAATAGAGCAAATATCACAATAAAGCAAGCCACACAAATGTTTTGGTTTCCCAGTGCATATAAAAGTTATGTTTACACTATGTAGTATGTAGTCGATTAAGTGTGCAATAGCCTTATGTCTTTAAAAAATGTATATACCTTAATTAAAAAATACTGTATCACTAAAAAATGCTAACCATCACCTGACAACGCAGGGTTGCCACAAACCTTCAACTTGTAAAATCACAGTATCTGTGAAGCACAATAAAGTGAAGCACAAAAAAATAAGGTATGCCTGTATTATCCCCACTCACAGATGAAAAAATGAAGGTTCAGAGAGATTAAGTCATCAACCCAGGATCACAAACTGGCGGAGCTGGGACTAGAGTGAGGTCTTTCTGGTCCCCGTTTTTCACACTGTGGTCTGTCTTCCTGCTTTCCCACATTGGTGCCTACAGTGAGTTTTATATTAGCAGGTTTCCCAACTTCTCTCTCTGAATCTGGTCCTCATCTTTCACAACTCAGTTATGGGCGCCTCTCATCTTTTAACTCATTTAGGGAACATATCTCTGTGTGCAGGCCTGGAAAGTTCACCACATTCCCTCCAGAGTATCATAAAGGAGCACCCAGATCTCAGGTTACTGTGATTTGCAGTTCAGAGGCCTTTTCTTGTTCTATTTCACTTCTTCACAGTCACTCATTTAAATGCCTAACTATGTGTCGGCCTTGGGGCTACCACAGAGGATACAGCGGCAAATACACATCACACCTGTCCTGAGGGAAAGGCTGGCAAAGGCAGCCTTCTGGTTAGAAAGAAGGTGCCATACTAGTTCTACCTGTCTACCAATGAAGGGAACAGAATACCACATTACAGTGAGTAAATATCTAATAGTAACTGAGTAAGTTAGGTTTTGTTACATTCATGATAGAGGCAGTGCATTAAGCTACAGATTTCCACAGAATTAGTTTAGACTGAGACATAAATGAAAACCAGACTGATATATAACTTTCAAATCAGTAGAGGAAACAAAATGAAACAAGAACTTGATTAACATAATAAATTACAACAAAGAAAAAAAAAGTGGCAAGTGGAAAACAAAAAATAAGGTAGAAAGAAGTTCAAAGGTGCTATTAATCTCAGTAAATGTAAGTAGGTTAAATATAGAACTCTACAACAGGGTTAAAAACACCAACAATAAACTATTTACAAGAGACATTCTTAAAATAAAACAGCGAAGAAAAACTGAACATAAAGGGATGGAAAATGTTATTCTAGGTAAATGTCAAACAAGTTAGGTAGATGAAACAATATTAATATCAAACAAAACAGAATCCAAAGCGAATGACGTTAAAAAGGCAAAGAGAGATATTTAATAATAACATACAAAATCCACAGAAAAAAGATTTATCAGGGCTTCCCTGGTGGCGCAGTGGTTGAGAGCCCGCCTGCCGATGCAGGGAACGCGGGTTCGTGCCCTGGTCCGGGAAGATCCCACATGCCGCGGAGCGGCTGGGCCCGTGAGCCATGGCCGCTGAGCCTGCACGTCCGGAGCCTGTGCTCCGCAACGGGAGAGGCCACAACAGTGAGAGGCCCGCGTATCTCTCTCTCTCTCTCTCTCTCTCTCTCTCTCTCTCTCTCTCACACACACACACACACACACACACACACACATTTATCAGTAAGGAACACTTATGCATCTAACAGCACAACTTCAAAATGTACAAAACAAAAATGAATAGAAATACAAAGAGAAATTTTAAAAGTCTCAAGAGACTTTAACATACCTTTATATCAGTCATCTACAGATCAAGTAAATAAAACCAGAAAACCATAGAAGAAAAAGAAATAAAAGGAATAAAGACTGGAAAGGAGGAAATAAACCAATGGTTATATTCATAGATGACATGACTATATACATTGCAAAACACAAATAATCTGCCCATAAATTATTAGAAATAAATTAGGTTATCAAGGTTCCTAGATATAAGATCAACACACAAAATTGACCATATGTCTGTATATCCACAATATTCAGTAAAAATCAACTTTTTAAAAAGATATCATTTACTGAAAGCATTGAGAGCACTGAAAATAGCAATACCAAGGAATAATTGTAAATAAAGATGAACAAATGCACACACACATTATAAGTTACTGAGAGTATTTAAAGACAACCTAAATGAATGGAGGGATATATACCCTGCTGGTGGATTGGGAAATATAATATTGTAAACATAACAATTCCTCACCAAAATTCCAATAGGTTGTTTGTTGTTGGAGGGGGAGGGGATGAAAATTAACAAATTCTGATCCTAACATTTCTATGGAAATACCAAGGGTCAAGATTTGCCAAGACATTCTGGAAGAACAGGTGACAAAAGCTGTTCTACCAGATATCAAGACTTAGAATAGTTAAGTAAGATAGTGTACACTAGCATAAGAACCAACAAATAAACCAGTGGAAGAGAAAAGAGGACCCAGAAACTGACCCACACGTATGTGGACACAACTTATGACAAAAGCGCCACTGTGTGCCACTGTGGGGAAAGAATAATATTTTCAACAAAGAGTGCTAGCTCAACTACATATCCACCTGGAAGAAAATGAACCTTTTTTAGGAAACAACACAGGAAAATAGTTTCTTAATTTTGGCATAAGGAAAAGCTTCTTAAACAGGATCCAGAAACAAACCAAAAAACAAACAACCACCACCAAAAAGAACCTATACAGAAAAGATTGCTACATTGGAATACAGTGAAATTAAGAATTCTGTCCATCAAAACACACCTCGGCAACATTTAAAAGCAAGCTACATCTTATTTCTATGAGGATATTTACAACACAGGTAACTGAGAAAGGGTCCTATGTAGAATACTCCTACAAAGAACTCCTACAAATCAGTAAAGAAAAGGAGAGAGAGAGAGAAAGGAAAAAAGGGAATAGAAAATGAGAGAGAGGGAGAGAGAGAGGGAGGGAGGACTGGTCAAGAGACTTGAACTGGCACTTCACAAAAGAAGACATGTAAATGGCCAATAAATATATGAAGAAGTACTCACCATTAAACATCCAGAAAACGTAACTAAAACCACAATGACAGCCTTACACATCAACCAGGTCGCCAAAATTTTAAAAACTAATAACAAGGGCTGGCAAGGATGTGTAGCAACTGTTCTCATACACGGTTGGTTGGAATATAAAAGGATAAAACTACTTTGAAAAAACTCTTTATTACAGTTGAACCAATACATACCCTGATGACCTAACAATTATACTCCTGGGAATAAACCCAACAGAAACACAGGCACACATGTACCAAGAGACATATATAAAAACGATCACAGTAGTTTCCCTTATAATCACCCCAAACTGGAAAAAACCCAATGATTAAAACAACAGAAGAGATAAATGGCCATATATTCGTACAATGGAATACAGCCATGAACATAAACAAATCACAGCTACACAAACAGAACAGATGAATCTCACAAAGTGTTAAGTGGACGAAGCCAGTCACAAGAAAATACCAATTGTGTGATTCTATTTTTTATAAAGTTCCAAATCAGGCAAAACCAAAGTACAGCATTAAAAATCACAGTGATAGTTAATAGAGGGGAAGAAGCTGGGGAAGGAGGTTGGAAGAGGAGAGTCTAGGGGGATTTCTTAGTGCTTGTGATGTTCCATTTCTTGACTTGGGTGGTGGTCATACACAAATGTTTGTTTTCTGATAACTGAGTTGTAAATTTATAGTGCACTTTTCTATCTGTACATTCCACTTCAATTAACAGAAGGAAAACTAGTTTACTGGATTCATCCACACTCTGATATAAATGGCATATTAAAAAGTTCAATATTAAAATCTTAAAACTATTTTAAAATACTATCAATGTATATATGTCAGTTTAAGAAGGAAAAAAAAAGAGGAAAAGAAAATCTCTTAGCAAAACAGGAACAGAAGAAAATTTCCTTAACTTTCATATGCAGATTTGCCAAAAATCAATAGTCAGCATCACATATGAAAAAGCATTCCCTTTAAACTGGTAAGGGGGGGGGCACGCACAGGGAGTTGATGTCCACCATTGCAGCTATTATTCAATATTACCCTGAATTAAAATCCATTCAATAAAGCAGAAAGAGGAAAAAAGAGAGGTATAAAAATTGCAAAGAGAGAGGCAAAACTTAAGTGAGCTCATCTATCTGGAAAAATACATAAAAGTTAACAAAACCTCATATTTCATCAAATCTGAAGTATCAAGTATAAGACATATCATTATTTTATGTACCAATACGAAATTTTAAAATATCGTCAAGTAATTGTAAGATATCATCAATTTAAGAATGCATCCCAATTTCAGAAATGTTCAAATGTAAACCTTAGAACCAATGAAATACAGTACCATAACAAATTAAAGATTTCAGCAAGGTGTCCGATAAAAGAGCAATGTACAAATCCAACAGCTCTCCTATAAGTAGCAATAACCAATTTCAAAATGAATTTTAAAAACAGATCCCATTCACAATAGCAATAAAAACTGGAAATCAACCTAACAAGAAATTTAGGAATTCCTATATATTCCTACGTCAGGGATTATCATATGCAGAAAGTTATAAAATTCCACTGAAGGGATGGAAAAGGGGCATGAATAAATTGATAGATCATATTGTAAAGATGTCATTCCTCTCCTAATTAATTTATGAACTCAATGTAATACCAATCGAACTCCCAACAGCCCTTTTCATGGAACTTGACAAGCTCATTCTAAATTCCTCTGAAGATAAGCAATCACCATCAGCAAAATTTTGAAAAGCACAACAACAAAGAGGAAAGAACTACCTCTTAAAATATTAAAATATGTAGGAAAGAATGATGATTTTGCCTACAAAATTAAAAATTTCTGGGAATTCCCTGGCAGTCCAGTTAGGTTAGGACTTGGTGCTTTCACTGCCAGGGTCCCGGGTCAAGCCCTGGTCAGAGAAGTAAGATCCCGCAAGCCTCGTGGCACGGCTGAAAAAAGTAAATAAAATAAATAATAAAAATAAAATCTTCTGTGCCAGAAAAGATATCATAAACAAAATTCAAAAGTAAGTGTCTAAGAGAAAATATTTACAATACATGTAAACCAGAAAAGGATTAAGATCCAAAATATATAAAGAACTTCTATATACCCATAAGCAAAAGACAGAACCCAGCAGGGAGATGGCAAAGGATATGAACAGATAAATCACAGAAGAGGAAATAAACAAGGCTAAGGAACACATGAAAGAAAAACCTTCCTGACTAGGAATCAGGGAAACACAATATAAGACAGCAAGGTACCATTTTCCACCAAGAGACTGGAAATTTTTTATATTTCATTATATAAAGTACTTGGCAAGGATATGGGGAAATACATACTGATGGTCACTGCTAAACATTTTCAAGGGCAAGCTGGCAGTATCTGTTTAAATGTGCACACCACGTAAGCTTGCAACTCTGCTTATTGGAATAACGAGAATTTATTACCTACGTAAAAAAAGATCATATGTATCAACCAAACGTGTGTTTGTGTAGATATGTATATGTCTATCGTTAAAATGTAAATAAAGAAACTTAAAAAAAAAAAGCAGGGTTCTAACTTTCAGCTCTGCAGGGATTTACTTTGGTTAGCCCAAATGCTATGGTGCAGGAAAAGGGAATTTTACTTTCTCCACCCTCCTCTAAGGAAAAATACTCCGGCCTCCAGCCTAAGGAAGCATTTTGGCTGCTATTCCTTTATCCTAGTTCAAGTGCACCTACTGTGGACTAGGCTTTAAATCCTGACCCAGGGGAGCAACTGTTACAGTCCAGACAATTTCAAAGAATAAAGTATCTTGTAATAAACACTTTAGGACACATACCAGCAAGAAGCTTCTTTGCCACTGAAGGTCCTCTTGTTTCCTGTGGAAATACCTCCTTTGCTACAAAGGGCCTCCTCTCACTCTTTGGTGATGTACTTCGCCATCTCTCTAAGGCCCTTTGGCTACCAATAGGAAATCTGCTCTGAATTTCACTGAAACATTTCTTTGCCTTTTTTGGTGACAGTGTCTTTTCCAGGAGGGATTCCAAAGCCTGCCATGAAACAGTTAATCATTCTCTTAGTTTATCTCACAAAAGTCTGACTTCTCAATTATAAAACTGAAAATGGGAACTCCAGAGAAACTCATTATTAAATGGCTATCTCTAATTGTTAATGAAACATCACTTAATTTTAAAACTTGGTTATTTAGGAATCCAATTAATAAAAGAATTCTGCATGTTCTTTTACATGTTTAGCTCACTAAAATCAATAGCAAAAAAATAAAGAATATGAACACTCTTAACGGCATCCAAATTCTAAAATTAAGGATTCCTATTTTAAAAACTAACGACAGTCTTCAGAATATAATCCTATATGCTATATAAGCATTTTAATTCTCAATGAAAACCTCATAAACTTAAATTATCCTTTAAGTGGGCACACAGACTGTATTTAATGCACATCTTCATAAACTAAAGGAAACCTACCATGCCCAGTGGCTCTGGTCACTCATCTACCACAACGGGGGAGATCTGTGCCCCTCTACCCCTTCTAAGAGAGGTATGTCCTCTAACAAGTACCCACTCGTCACCAGGCAGCAAGGGCCCAGTCTCCCTCCAGTCAGTACAAGTTAAGGACAACTGAACACAGCCAGGGACATTTAGTTCAGATGACAGTAAGGCAATAAGAAAATAATAAGCTATGGGTTGGTGCCGTAGACATCAACAAGAAAGAATAAATTTCTTGTGCTACTGAATATTTTCAAATGTAGAGGAGACAAACATTATATTTAAGAAACATTATGTTAAGGCACTTCTGCTCAAAATTTGGGAAAGGGACTATATCTCTTGAGATCCTTTCTAGGATTAGCAAGATACGTCCTCTAAATGAAATCATCTGGCCAATAAATATTTCGTATGGATAAGTTTAAAAAGCACCACATAACTTGATATGCTACCTAAAGGTCTCCATTTGACAATAACATTCCTGATAGTAAGTTCTATACACACGAATGTAACCAACGTAAATCACAAACATATTTGCTGGATAATGAAACTGTAAAGGCAGAAGGGGACTTAAAGATCATCAAGGGCTAGTTAATGGTAGAACTGGTCTGTCACTTAGTCTCTAACTCTTCCCACTACAGCATCCTTCCTCTACAGCCAACAGCTTACTGTGTCACACTAACAGAAAGGCCATCCTTCTATTTGTGGATGAAAATGTGTGGCGCAGTGGAAATAACAGTGGCATGGGAGTCAGAAGACAGGCATTGGATTTCCAGCTATCGAGAGAAGTAACTGTGTCATGTCTCTGACCTTTTTTTTTAATCTGTAAAATAAAAGTAATAAAACCTATTGCAAATCACAGCAACGCAGTAAGGATGAAATGACAGCACTCCACAAACTTCAAAGAACTATAAAGATTTAAGGACACAGTGTTTTTGCTGTCTTTGTCACCAATAAAACTAAAAACACTATCCATTCCTGACTAGTACATACCGGTTGTGATTTCCAGAAGTCTCTAGCCATAGCACAAGACTTTAGACTCTGCTTCCATATATTTTTGTGTTTCTTTTTTTCAAAAATCTATCTAGATTGCACACTGATATTCTAATCTAAGCACTAATCTAAACAGTGCGTTACTGTTTTCCTTTTGTATGCTAATAAGTTCTTTTGGTCACGGTATGGAACATTCTGTTTAATTAATGGACCTGGTTAAGAGTTGTTATGTGTTCTAGACTCAAGTCACCAATTCTCAAAGCAATGAAATACAATATAGACTAGATTGTAAAAACAAAATTAAAATGAAGTGCTTCTTCTGCCCTCTGCAAAGCTTGAATTTACTAGGTACCAGCTTTGTCTTGTATTCTCCACAAATCTCAATGAAATTAGGCAATGGTAAACATTACTTCCCTGCTTAGAAACAATGCACTTTAAACAAAAATCGGAGTCAATTTCATACCTCAGTTTGTTGCAGGATATCTATCACCACATCAGGGACAGAAGAATTGGCCTCCAGCTTGGCAGAACAGAGTGAAAGCTGGCGGATGAGACTGCCCAATTCCTTGCACCAAATAGGAACTGCGTGCTCCACCCGGTCAGTAAACTGAGTAACAAACATCTGTAAGGCCCGAATGGCTCCTCGATGGGCAGCTGCCAGCCTGGACACTGCCCATGACTGGCAATAAATGAGATGCGAGAGTTATTTCAATACTCACAACTTCTAAACGTTAACCCAACCCTTACGAACATTTATAGCCAATCTTCTATGTAAGAACAACTTCTACTGTAAAAACTTTTTCATAGTAAAGGGAATTGTAAAGCTTAAAGGTTTTCTAATGAAAAAGTCTTTTCCCTTTCATGCTCAGTTTCTTATACCAGGAGCAACAACAAAAATCTATTTTCAGAACCTGTTTCTTGGAAGATGAGCCCATATTCAGAATATGTAAGATGTTCACTCCCTAATAGGTTTCTACAAGCACTGAAAATAATATTAGTGCAGAGAACCCACACATAATACTAACAAAATACTGGAAATGTAGTTTATAAGTAGTATTAATCATAATTAAATTGCATCATACCTTCTTAGTATGTTTAATTTTATGTGGACTCAATTTATCCAATTCTTCCTGGATTTCTTTAACCTGTTTTGTAAAGGGGGGAGAAATGAAAACTTCGTACCTTTCCACTGATCTTTTCTGTAGAAAAGGATACATTTTGTCTTGTCCAAATATAACCATTATTATTATTATTTTTTATAAATTTATTTATTTATTTTTTGGCTGCGCTGGGTCTTCGTTGCTGCGTGCTTTCTCTAGCTGTGGCGAGCAGGGGCTACTCTGCGTTGCGGTGCGTGGGCTTCTCATTGCAGTGGCTTCTCTTGTTGTGGATCACGGGCTCTAGGTCCAAGGGGTTCAGTAGTTGTGGCTCGCGTGCTCTAGAGCGCAGGCTCAGTAGTTGTGGTGCACGGGCCTAGTTGCTCCACGGCATGTGGGATCTTCCTGGACCAGGGCTCGAACCCGTGTCCCCTGCATTGGCAGACGGATTCTTAACCACTGCGCCACCAGGGAAGTCCCAAATATAACCCTTATTAATTCAAGTCACTTGAAAATGAAACAAGGCTCTTCATTCATTCACCCCCAAAGTAGCTATTGGTTTCCAGTTCGAGATGGTGACTAGAGCACAGGGTTCACCTTCCATCCCTTGGTCCCCAATGTAAGAGGAATTTAACGTGAAGGAGTGAAGGTGAAGGTGACTCTGGAAAGGTAGGAGGGCCAGATCAGGATGTCTTCAGTGCTGTGGCTAAAGAATTCAGCTTCCACCCTCTAAGTAACGGCGAGCCAATCAAACCTTTCAAGCACAGCTCTGATTCATGATTCAGAACAATCTTTACGGCAGCAGCGCAGAGTAAAAAACAAAATGAACCCAACAAGAATACAAAACAAAATCTAACTCAGGCATTATCTTTTAAATGAAACAGTCCAGTTTCGGGTTCAGCAATAAGGCTAACACGTGAGCTAAGTGGCCAGAAATGAGTTCAAGGCTTACTAATGAGTAAGGCGATAAAGTTAAAACAAACATTTAAAAATTCTATCCACAATGTAAAAAATGTAAATGCCTGCTTATCGGCCACTCCATGTGTCCTGAAAGACACTTAACACATTCTTCACTCTTTACTATTTAGTAAAGACAATTAAACTATTTACTATCTACTAAGCTTCTAATACACAATAAACATGAGACAGATGGGAAACTAACAAGGTCCCTATCCTCTAAGACTATAAGGTGCATTACTGGGGACCACAGGTTTCAGGGTAACTGATCCACTTAAATTTATCTGCAAAAATATGGGCTGTATAAGCATTTTTTTCTGGGGAAAGGACACATAGCTCTTAGTAGATTCTCAAGAGTCTATGACCCCAAAAAGTAAAGAAAAAAACAAAAACAAAAAATCCCCCAGTATTTAAAGAGTTTGGCCAGGGACTTCCCTGGTGGCATGGTGGTTAAGAATCCGCCTGCCATTGCAGGGGACACGGGTTTGATCCCTGGTCCGGGAAGATCCCACATGCCTTGGAGCAACTAAGCCCATGCGCCACAACTACTGAACCTGCACTCTAGAGCCCACAAGCCAAAACTACTGAGCCCGCGCACCACAACTAGTGAAGCCCGTGTGCCTAGAGCCGGCACTCTGCAAGAAGAGAAGCCACTGCAATGAGAAGCCCACGCACCACAATGAAGACTCACCACGTGGTGAGACTGCACTCACCACGACTAAAGAAAGCCCATGCACAGCAACGAAGACCCAACACAGCCAAAAATTTTTAAAAAGTAAATAAATAAAACAAATAAATTTATAAAAAAAAAAAGAGAGAAGGCATCGCAATGAGAAGCCCGTGCACCGCAACAAAGAGTAGCCCCTGCTCGCAGCAACTAGAGTAAGCCTGTGAGCAGCAACAAAGACCCAAGGCAGCCAAAAATAAATTATAAAAATTTTTTAAAAAGATAAAAATAAAATAAAGAGTTTGGCCATATACACATAATACACAAACACACATAAAGGCTGAGGACGAGAAGCAGAATTATTTGTCCACGTGTTCAGGAAATTCGGCCTCACAAACACATCAGAATTCATGTAGGATACCTGGTGCTGATATTCCTGAGACAAAAGGAAAACAGGAATTCCCTGAGAAGGTCCCCGGTCCCTGAGCCTCCTCACCTGCTGCTGGAGGACGTAGAGCATTCGGGCAGAACGGACGGCCTGCTCCTTCCTCCTGACACGGATTCTCCGCTCTTCATCTGGATCCAAAGCTTCTTCCATGCGATCTGAAAATATTTTTCCCCCAAGAGTGGATTATAAACCACACATTAAAAACTTATAAAAACTTCAATTACTCAAAGAGATAATGAGGTTGACAATCTCTAGTTTTATTAAGAAAAAAAATGAAGCTGTCATAACCAAAAATTTCAGTTTTCCTCAGCCATAAAACTAGGAACCAGCAAGTGGGCCTGTGTCCTGACTCAGAGATGGAAGAGACATGAAGACTAACTAGATCAAACTCCCCTCCAGGCAGGAATTCCCTGAACCAAATCCCACTGGACAGCCTATACCACAGTTATGCATCTCTTACTATTTTTAAATTCTTTCTATTGAACCCAAATCTATAATGCTTTCTATTTTTTTTTTAATTAAATTTCTTGGTCGCGTCACGTGGCATGCAAGATCTTAGTTCCCCGACCAGGGACGGAACCCATGCCCCCTGCAGTGGAAGTGCAGGGTCTTAACCACTGGACCACCAGGGAAGTCACGTGCTTTCTATTTTTTAAAAAAACCATTTATTGACCTATTTTTATGTTTAGCAAGATTTCTTTTGCATTCTCTTATCTTGAACCCAGATGAGAAGTCCTTTCTCCAACATATTAAGACACCAAGGGCTAAAATTATTTGCATGTCCAAAGTCTTCATTTATTTGTCAGGAAGCACACCCTCGTACACACTGCTGCTCCACATTTTCAAAAGATTCATTCAAAGAAACTGTTTCTGGAAGACTGCCTGAGCAGCTCAGCTCTAAAGGTCCCCTGTATGAGGCCCCATCACCAGAGCAGCGGGCCTCGTGGCTTTGCTCCCCTGGTATCATGGTTTCTACCAAACTATACTGTGGGGTCATGCCACAGACCGCCACTGAGCGATGTTAGGAGAAACAAGCCACAACACTGCTGCTATTCTGATGTAGGAATGTTTTCAAATTGTTCACATTACACAACATTCTCTTTATGAAGACCCACCAGAGAAATTTTTTCCAGCCTCAATATGTGGTATAATTTTTTTCCTCATACAACTGTTTTTTTCTTTGTAAATTCTGCAATTGATCACATTTTCCTGGTGAGCTGTGAGGAAGCTCAGAAACAAATCTGTAACCCGTTCCTAATAAATCTTATTTTTCCTTTCCTTATTTTTTCCTGTGCCAAAATATCCTCATTTACATATTTCGTTCTGTTTTATTCAATGTTTTTGTAAGGCACCTTAAATTCCTTACGTAACATGCATACGCACACATATGCATACATTACTTGACTTTATAGTGCAAAAGATCATTATAGACTATGTGTTATCTTAGCACAGTAGCTCCTTTTGATGTTAACTCCCTATTCCTTGCAGTCTGAAAGCTGGGCTTGATCCCCCTACTTCTTAGCTATGGTAACCCCAAATTTTCCATGTGCAATCACTCTTCTACTCCCCAGGGAAATGCAAGGGCATAGGGAACACTGAAAAACTGTAGAGAACAGTATATGAGGATTACACACCTTCCTTTCTACCCTGTGGTCAGATATTTTATACGTATATCCATAACCCCCCATCACTGCTGTGTACTCATCTAACCACTGCCTAAGTTAGAACTGGTTTTAGCTATAATATACAGGTATTATGCTCTTTTCTGAACAAATTAATTTTTCCAGAAGGACTTCTGGATACAGAAGCAAAACATTACAGGATAATTTGCACTCAGGTGCTAGAAGACCTAAGCTTCAGACAACAGGTACTGCAATTACTAGGCAGGGCCCTCAGTCAGTCGACTTACCAAGAACAGCCTAAGGAAAAGGGGCTCTTTCAGGTGCCTCTGCTGGAAAGAGGGGCTAGGGCAGAACAAACTTGTCAGAAAAAAAGACACTGGTCAAACTCAAAGTCCACCTGTCTTGTCATGAGTGCTCACTCTAGTGACAGGAGAGAATGGAATGTGACAGGGGGCAGGGTCCTGAAGAATGTATTTGGACTATACCCTCTCATAGCATCTTTTCGAAGTCAAGAGTCCAATTTTTCTCACCTTTTTTAGTTAATTCTTCAATTTTATGGATACAACTGCTCAATTCTTTCTGGAGTCGCTGAACTTCCAGCAGGCTTTTGTGTCCACATAGGCTTTTGTGGTCACCTATCCTGGCATGTGGCTGAAGTCCTGGATCACGAGTGGGTGGCGAGTTTGGCATGGTGAGGTCTGACTGTCCTGGATGAGATGTGTACAGGTATACCTTGGCACCTGAGCTGGAAATTTCTACTTTGGATGGCTGGTTGCTGCCGTGACAGACTTCCCGACTCTTTGATTCCTTCCTTTCCACTCTATGGTCAGATATTTTATGGTTAGACTGTCCACATTTCTGAAGGATTTGGGGCTGACTTCTGAGATGGTGTTCTTTTATATGTTCTTCAAGTTGTCTTCGTTTTACATCTCTTTTGGCTAGATGGACGGCATAGCTAAGTCTCTCTTCTGATATGACAGAAAATGAAACAGAACTGCCCAGGTCAGGACCGTCTCTAAAACCTGAATCTCTACAATGGTATGACTCATTGTATGAGTGCTTTAGTTTTTCAATTCTAATTCCATGTGGGCAAGAATATTGGATTGCCAAGTTGCTTGAATGTGTAGGAACATTCCTATTAAACTGCAGCTGGTTCTTCAAAAAAAATAAATAAAAGCAAGCACACATTAGAAAAAGAACATATTGCATAGTTAGTATATGTCTATAATCAAGTTTCTAACATTTCACCCACACGATTATTAGTGCTAGGAGGTGTTTTCCTGTTGTACTGATAGAATCAGCTACTCTCACACACCCTTGAGTTAACCACACACCCCTGGTTCTATCCTACCATCACCCAGTCCCCAGTATTATACTTCTGGTTTACTAGCAGCATACTAGAATCCTCCTCACAAAGTCAACTCAGAAAGCTTCAAACAGACCCAGTAAGTTCCTCAACTCCCCAGTGATGGACTTCTGCCCTGTATCAAAATGTCAGTTTCCAGCAAGTGATCAGTACAATTCATTATGAGTGTTCCTGAAAATTGCTCCACAGATGCACCACACAGAACCTAAGCCACTGACAATACTCTTCCTGAGATTTTTCATCTGGTGGTTAGACCACATCTCTTATCCTACACCTAAGTGCATCTTGCTCTAAACAGTCCACTTCACCTTCTTATGCAAGTTTAAGTGTTTGTTAGTTATAATCATGATAGACACAGGTTTTGTTTTTCACTTAACAAACATAGGCATGTTTCCATACTCCCCCAGTTTTCATTATTTTTCACAGTTGCACTTTCCAAAATCCAATGAATGGCCTTTTCATGCTTAACCTAACTATAACCTTATTATTAAACAGTTAGATTGTTTCAGCTTTTCCACTAATAGAAATATTACTTCAATTAATAGTCCCATGCATTTAGTTTTTTCCTCTTTTTAAATTATTTCCTTAGGATAAATGATCTGTTCTGCAATTACTAGGTCAAAGGGAGCAAACAATTCTGTGGCTTTGGACCTGTCCATGGCAGGTAAATAGCACTAGGAGAATCCGTGCATGCAAACCCAGTGCAGCCTGTGCTGTGATGCCTTATTCTTGAGACGGCCTCCCCAACTCTCACAGCACACACAAGAACATGTGTTTATACAATCATGTGTATAAAGAGTTATTTTAAACTAACCCAGTGTGATAAAACTTCAGGAAAGTATTTTAGGGAAAAAAAGTAGAGATGAGAGAGAAAAAAAATAATTACCATCTGAAAGGTGCACAGAATGAGGAACAATACTTGGAACTTATGGCCTTATTGGAGAAATCTTCCCCCAAAGTAAAAATAACCTAAAATACCTAGGGGATTTCATGTAAGTACTAGGAAAAAAAAAATGAAAGAATGAATTCCTCTTTAACCTGGGTGTAGGGAAAGGCTTTTCTAACTGTGACTCAAAATCCATATGCAATAAAAGAGTGATAATTTTTACTACATTAAAATAAAAAAATTTAAAACAATTTGTTTTTTATGGTTTAAAAACACCATAAACAAAGTCAAAGAACTGAAAAACTGGAAGAAAAATATTTGTAAATTGAGATGAAAAAAGACCAAAACTCAGTAGAAAATGGTGAAAACACATAACAGACAACTAACAACAACAAAAAAAGAAACACGGCCCTTAAATATATGAAAAGTTCGTCAAGTTCATAAAAACACAAATTAAAACTACACTGAGACAGCAACAGATCAGCAAAAATTAAGAGATATAACAACACATGCTGTTGGCAAGACTGGGAAAACAGGCCTTCTCACAGGATGCTGGTGGGAGCACAACCCTCAGAGACGGGACTCCGGCAACAGCAAACAAAACCACACATGTGTTTGCCTTTTGACCCAGCAGTCTCACTTCCAGGAATTTATCCTGAAGATACACCCCCAACAATACAGATGCACAGGGTTACTCACTGCTCTACTGTAACTGCCAAGTATTGGAATTGACCTAAATGCCTATGTAGAAGCATGTCTCAAACTGTGCTATATCCTGGATTTCCTTGGTGGCGCAGTGGTTAAGAATCCGCCTGCCATTGCAGGGGACACGAGTCCGAGCGCTGGTCCAGGAAGATACCACATGTCGCAGAGCAACTAGGCCTGTGTGCCACAACTACTGAGCCTGTGCTCTAGAGCCCTCAAGCCACAACTACTGAGTCCGTGTGCCACAACTACTGAAGCCCACGTGCCTAGAGCCCGTGCTCCCCAACAAGAGAAGCCACTGCAATGAGAAGCCTGTGTACTGCAACGAAGAGTAGCTCCCACTCACTGCAACTAAAAGCCCACACTCAGCAACGAAGACCCAACGTAGACATGAATAAAGAAAGAAAGAAAGAAAAGAAAACAAAAGAAACTATGCTACATCCACACAGAGGAGTACTATGAAGATGTTAAGAAGAATGAGGAAGATATGTATGAACTCATGCAGAGGGATTTCTCAGATATGCTGTTCAGTGAAAAGAGCAAAGTGCAAAAAAGAGTATCTGTAATACTCCACCCTTCAAAAAAGGGGAGAAGTACTTCATGAGAAAGCACATACACATCTGATCATTTGTGCAGAAAGAAACAAAGGGAAGAAAAATCAGAGAATAATAAGATTAGGTATCTACAGGGTGTGGGTAGAAATTGGGTGGAAAGGATAGAGGGAATGGGGGGGCGGTAATACTTCACTGAATGTCCCTTTTTGCACACGTTTGTTTGGAACCACATTAATGTTTCCCATGTACTAGAGAGATAGGAAGGAAAAGAAGAAGGGAGGGAGAAAGGGAGGAAGATAATAAATAAAATTCATACGGATGAAGGAAAACCCTAAAAATAAATACCAACAGAAACCTATGAACCAAAATGAAGTTCAAACGACTAACATAACCACACGAAAAAGTGGAGGTTTAAAAAAAAAAAATCAACCCAATTAACTTTTGAACATAGCATTTGGACTATATGCCCTCAGGCTAAAGACAAAAAGTTCTCTAAACAAATACTGAACTCTAATTTGTAGGGTTCTTTTTTTGCAGAGGCATGGATTGCAATTCTCAAACAGTTTTGTACATTCTAGGATTGAGCAAATGAGTACGCATACTGTGGATAACTGGAGACTGGTTTCACATTGTTGAATACGGGAGTTACAAATGGGAAGTGTTAGATTGGACTGGAGATACCTGTGTGAACTCATGGGTTTAATATAGACAGATAGGTAGACAGACAAACAGAAACACGGAAAGGGAGGAAAGAATGGAGTAAGACAGAGGAGGGGAGAAGGAAGGAGGAAGTGCAGATCTGCATACAAATGTGTGTACAGGCACACAAGTATATATATCTATTTCCCAATTATGTCCTCTGGGAGGGCATATAAGAGAAACACTGACATCCAAGAACCAATGAGCACATCTAGTACCCGGATACTGATTCCTAAAATCCATTCTCCACCAAAGGGATGAAGTCTCCTTTGATAAATGGCTGATTCTAGGGCTGGGACAGGGGAAAATTATGCTGAGCCTGGAATATCTTTTTATAGCAAAAAGTGGTCGAAGATTGATGGAAACGTGAAAGGGACACTAGAATCAGCTTGAAGTGACTCTCATTTCACTGGCCAAATCAGAGACCCTTTTTTTTTTTTTTTTGCGGTACGCGGGCCTCTCTCTGTTGTGGCCTCTCCCGTTGCGGAGCACAGGCTCTGGACGCGCAGGCTCAGCGGCCATGGCTCACGGGCCCAGCCGCTCTGCGGCATGTGGGATTTTCCCGGACCGGGGCACGAACCCGTGTCCCCTGCATCGGCAGGCGGACTCTCAACCACTGCGCCACCAGGGAGGCCCCAGAGACAATTTGAATATCATACTGAATTAAGTAACACTCTCAAAGTCTGCTCTGATATAAATAAGTCACCACCACATCATAATACAAAATTGATTCAGGCAAAAATCATCCATGAGCTCTTTTCCGGTTATCGCGGCGCGAGGGGCCATAGCAGCAAAGTCTCCCGAGACTCCCTCTACGAGGTGGTGCAGGAAGTCCTGCACGAGAACCAGCGCAAACGCGGTAAGTTTTGGAGACGGTGGAGCTTCAGATCAGCCTGAAGAACTATGACTCTCAGAAGGACAAACGCTTCTCAGGCACCGTCAGGCTTAAGTCCACTCCCCACCCCAAGTTTTCCGTATGTGTTCTGGGGGACCAGCAGCACTGTGATGAGGCCAAGGCTGTGGATATCCCCCCCGTGGACACTGAGGCCCTGAAGAAACTCAGCAAGAATAAGAAACTGGTCAAGAAGTTGGCCAAGAAGTATGATGCCTTTTTGGCTTCAGAATCTATGATCAAGCAGATCCCACAAATCCTGGGCCCAGGCCTGAATAAGGCTGGCAAGCTCCCTTCCTTGCTGACCCACAATGAGAACACGGTGGCCAAGTTGATGAAGTGAAGTCTGCAATCAAGTTCCAGATGAAGAAGGTGCTGTGTCTGGCGGTGGCTGCTGGCCACATGAAAATGACAGATGATGAGCCTGCGTACAACATCCACTTAGCTGTCAGCTTCCTGGTGTCGTTGCTCAGGAAAAACCGGCAGAACGTTCGGGCTTTGGCAGAACGTTCGGGCTTTGTACATTCAGAGCACCATGAGCAAGCCCCAGCGCCTGTACTAAGGCACAGCTTAATAAACCATACTCCCACCATTAAAAAAAAAAATCATCAGTGAATGCTAAACTAGCAAATGAAGTTTGGGGAATAAAAGGATATTAACATAGTCTCAAAGACAGATACCTTCCAATTACAAAAGGCAAAAGAGTAACTTTACAATGGAAAACTTGGCAGACACCACCTTAATCAAATAATTAAAGTTAACATTGTCAGTAATGGGACTAAATCGACAGCGTGTACCTCCTGATATGATGCACTGAGAAGAACTCAGCATCACCTCGGTGGTTTTCCCACCGCAAGTGCATAACCTGAACGTAATTATAAGAAAATTTCAGACAAACCCAAAATGAGAGGAAATCCTCAAATAACAAGCCTGTAGTTTTCAAAAATGTCAATGTTATGAAATACAAAGACTCAAAAATCGTTCAGATTAAAGGAAACTAAAGAAACATGACAACGAAACTCATGATCTTAGATTTTCTTTCACTCTGAAGGACATTATCGGAACAACTAACAAAATCTCAGTGAGGTCTGTAGATTACATGATAGCATCATTTGATGTTAATTTCCTGATTTTGATCACTGTACCATGATTATACAAGCAAAAGTACTTAGGGGCAAAAGGGCATCATGTTTGTAACTTACTCTTAACCAGTTTAGAAGTGTGTGTGTGTGTGTGTGTGTGTGTGTGTGTGTGTGTGTAGTGAGACAGAGAGAGAGAAAAAAAAGGAAGGAGGGAGAGAGAGAGGGAGGGAAAATGTAATAAAATGCTAACATTTGGGGAATCTGGGAGAAGAGTATCCAGGAATTCTGCGTACTATTCTTGCAGCTTTTCTGTCAGTCTGAAATTATGTTAAAATTTTAAAAAAGTTTTTCTTTGAGATATTACTATACACCCACCAGAATGGTATAATTAAAAAATATATAGAATTAAAAAACACCAGCAAATGCTGGCAAAGATGTGGAGCAACTGGAGCTCTCATTCATTACTGGTAGGAAAATAAAATGGTACAACCACTTTGGAAAAAGGGGTGTTGGTTTGTTAAAAAACTAAACATACACCTACCCTATGACCCAGCAATTTTACTTCCAGGTATTTACCCAAGAGAAATGAAAACATGTTTACAAAAAGATCTGTACAAGAATGTTCATAGCAGCTTCATTCATAGTGACCCAAACAGCGCAGGTGTCCATCAATTGGAGAATGAATAAACAGTGGTACACATTTACTATGGAACACTACTCAGTATTCGAAAGTAACAAACTACTGATACATGCAGCAAGGTGGATGAATCTCAGAAATATTACACCAAATCTCAGAAACATCATACCCAGTGAAAGAAGCCTCACACAAAAGAGTACACAGTATATGACTCTGCTTACATGAAGCTCTAGAACAAACAAAGCTAATCTATGTTGAAAAAAAATCAGAATAGTGGTTGCCTGTGGAGGGCCGGGGTGGGACTGACTAGGAAGGGGCACGAGAGAACTTTCTGGGGTAATGTAAATGATCTGTATCTTGATAGTGGTATTATACATGGGTTATACATGTGTATACACATGTGTATACACTTGTCAAAACTCAGCAAATGTGACAAGATGTATACATTTCAGTGTATTTGTTGCAGATGTAAAATGTACATCAAAAGAAAAAAATGGTAAACAAAGGATGAATTCTAGGGGACTTCCCTGGTGGTCCAGTGGTTAAGACTTTGCCTTCCAATGCAGGGGGTGCAGGTTCAATCCCTGGTCAGGGAGCTAAGATCCCACATGCCTCGGGCCGAAAAACCAAAGCACAGAACAGAAGCAATATTGTAACAAATTCAATACAGACCATTTAAAAATGATCCACATCAAAAAAAAAAAAAAATCTTTAAAAAAGTATGAATTCTAGTGTATGATACGCATGCTCAAGTACTCAGGGTACTCAGAGTCTGCAATTTATTTATTTATTTTATTTTTATTTTATTTATTTATTTTTGGCTGTGTTGGGTGTTCGTTGCTGCACGCGGGCTTTCTCTAGCTGTGGCAAGCGGGAGCTACTCTTCGTTGCAGTGTGCAGGCTTCTCGTTGCGGTGGCTTCTCTTGTTGAGAAGCACGGGCTCTAGGCATGTGGGCTTCAGTAGTTGTGGCACGCGGGCTCAGTAGTTGTGGCTCACGGGCTCTAGAGTGCAGGCTCAGTAGTTGTGGCGCACAGGCTTAGTTGCTCCGTGGCATGCGGCATCTTCCTGGACCAGGGCTGAACCCATGTCCTCTGCCTTGGCAGGCAGATTCTTATCCACTGTGCCACCAGGGAAGCCCCTGAAATTTATTTTGATCTGAGTCCAAAAGTATGAGGGATTGATGAATGGATTCTAGAGGGATGGATTGAAGGATAGATATGCAATGGAACAAACACATGAAATAGTAATGGAATCTACAGGTTCACTGTAAAATTCTGTTTGTTTTATGTTTGAAGATTTGCGTAAATACAATGCTGGGAGAAAAGACATTTTGGGGACAACGGGGTGAAGCTGAATAAGAACCATCTTAGATAATATTAGGGAATTATTTTTTGTCCATTTTCTTAGGTGTGATAATGGTTAAATCTAAAAGGTGATTTAAAACGTGTTCATTGCCCTTTTCTTTGTCTGAAATGTTTCATAACAAAACTCTGAAGAGAAAAATAGAACGAAACTACCTGGGTCTGAAGTTTCCTGGGGTCACTCCTCCCATCCAGTTGGACGCTAGATGCTAGATGAACACAGGTTGAGGCTGGTCTGCCTGATCCCATCATGTCAGAAAGTGTAGTACAATAGTGAAAGCTCAGTTATCAGCCAACAGTTCTCTCCTAAAATCATTGCCTAAAATAAAAGAAAGTACTTTCAGACCAACTGTATTCAAACGAAAGGAAAGAGTAAGTAAAACACAGTGCCATGCTCATATAACAATATTGTAGTAGCCCCCAGCCACCTCATACTACAGAGTGAATGCTTAAGGACAGGTATACGACAGTTTCTTCCACTTACTAAAGCAACTACACTTTTGAAATTCTACCTTCCAAGCGAATAGGGGACACACTAGCTTAATGACTATCTCTTGAGCCCTTTTCATTCCAAATTTCACATCTCAAAGGTCACCAAAATCAGAGCTCTGCTACGGTAAACAAGCACTTTCCCGCAAGGAAGTTTTACGGATATACAGCCTACATTAATAAATCCTAACTACTAACCAAAGAGCAGTACACTTCACTCTTCTAGGTAGCTCAAAAGGACATAACTCTGAATGACTCTAAGTAAACCTGTGGCATCGGACTACCTAGACTGACGCCAGGAACTGCCATTAACTAGCTGAATGACCTCTGTACATCTTCAATTTCCCCCAAACTCCCCCCACCCTATATTCACATACAGTGTCTAACAGATAAGAGCGTTTTGTAAACTACACACGCATCAGTGCCTCTCCCTATTCTGAATGCCTCCTTATAGACACTACTGCCCCTGCACTCACACACTTGCTCATGTCGTTATTTACCTATTTCACAGGTATCTGTCTCATCTTCCCAGCTAGACAAGGTTCCTGGAGGGTTAGGGCCTTGTCTTGCTCTTCTCTGAGATTCCCCACAACAGTGCTTTGAGCATAGTGGACAATTTAACTCAACATTTGTCGAATTAAGCAGATTTTCCATAAACTGACTAGTGTTAACTGCATGGGGGAGCTTGCCCTCTCAAAGAATCCCATAGGAACTCAACTGGGAAATTCAGGTTTTTTTAAAGATCCCTAATTTAAGCTTTTGAATAAACTCAAGGATTGTAGACTGGATTTGCTTAAAGACTGACACATCTGTAGAAATATAAAGATTCCTTATTTCTAAGGCTGTAGAGACATGATCAAAAGCGGAGATGGGAGGAAGCACCCGAGTGAGGCAATCCCAACTGGCTTGACATCACCACAGTCCAGGGGCCGGAGCCGCAGAATGAAGGAGCCTGCAGAATTGGGGCCTGGGCATCTGTGGCTTGTACGTGGTCAGTACTTTCCCCCTGGATGCCAAAGGCCTAACAGTCCATTCTCCAACAGGAAGAAACTAGGTGATCCCCACAGTTCCAGGATACCTCGAGTGATCTACACACACACACAAGCACATACACACACAAAGTCCAGGGACACCCACCCCGAACCGTTCCCCTTATACAAAGTCCTGGGACACCCCTCTCCTTGCAACCTGTCCCTTTCCCATTGCGCCAGAAAACCTCCCAATGTATTATCCCATATACGATGAGGCATCTCCAGGAAGTATCTGTCTCCCCCATCCTGAGACACCCTTACGGCCTGTGCCTTCATCCATAACCCAGGACAAATCTCCCCCCAACCTGTTCCCTCCCAAAGAGCCCCAGGGTCCCCCAACTTGTTCCCTATATATACTACTGGAATGCACCCCTCAATCTGTCCTCCCCCTCACAATTTTCTCCCAAATTGTTCCCCCTCCCTCTGATTCTAGACCCTCCTGCAGCCTGTCTCCTCCCACCCTGCTGTGCATGATCTCTCAAGTGGCCAATGCCTGTCTCCTCCCTTGAAACCGGGGGCACTTCCTCGGCTTCATTCACCCCCCAAGCCGTGCCTGTCCTGGACACCCCTGGCGCGTTCTCAGAGTCCGGTTCTTCCCCCGCAGACCTTGGGCAGCTCCATAACCTGGTCCCACGCCCACAGGTGTAAGACACGCCCCCCGGCAGCCCCAGGACACTTCTACCTCCTGTCTCCCACCTTGGAGCCCCGGGGCCCTCTGTGCACGGCCTCCTCCCCGCCATGAAGCTGGAGACAGCCGTACTGGGATCTTCTCCTGCAGACCCAGTCACCCACACTGCGGCAGGCCGGCACCCCGCCGTGGGAACTCCTACAGCTGCAAGCACCCCCAAAGACAGAGGTACCCTCACAGCCCCAGGGACAGCTCCATCGGCTCTCCTTCTCCATAGGCCTGCAATGCCTTCAGAGTCAGTCTCCCCGTTCCCAGGTCCTGAAGCCCTGGCAGCAGTGGGCACCTCAGTCGCCTGTCTCCTTCTCCATACCCCTGAGCCACTCCCAGAGCTGGCATCACCCACCAGCGGTCCAGGGGCCCCAGCAGCTGTGGACACCCCTGCGGTCAGAAGTACTCCCGCAGTCTGTCCCCTCCCTGGCAAGCGTGAGAAACCCCCAAGGCCAGTCTCCACCCCCAGGGGACCAGGTACCCGAGAAGCCATGGGCACCTCAGCAGCCACAGGAACCCTAGCACTCTGTCTCCTTCCCCATGATCCTGGGGAAGCCTCACAACCAGTATCCTCTCCCACAGACCACAGCTCCTGGGGAGCCATAGGTACCCCTGAAGCCAAGGGTATCCTGGGAGTACAAACCTCTCCCCACAGGTTCAAGTCATCCCTGGAGCCGCCTTCCTGACACACAGAGCCAGACACCCACACAGCGGCAGGCACCCTGGCAGGTACGCTTCCAGACCCAGACGTACACACAGCTGCGGGCGCCCCTGCTGGGGCACTCCTGTGCTTGGACACACCTGCTGCCTCTGGCGACCCCACTGCCTCAGACAGCCCCACGGCCTGTCTTCTCATGCAGAGACATGAGGCATCCCCACAGCCAGCCTCCTGATCCACAGACCCGGGTCCCCCTAAAGCTGCAGGCACTGGAGCCTCTTGCCCCCCCAGAGCCTCTTGCCCCCCCAGAGCCCGCCTCCTTTCCCACAAACTCAAGACATTCCCACCGCAGGTCTCCTCCCCGACAGCCCCCGTCACTGCATCAGCCGGGGGCGCCCCCAGAGCCTGCTGCCTAGCCCACAGGCCTGGGACACCACCGCCGATGGTCCATTCTCCCACGGCTCCCGCTACCATCGGAGCCTGGGACACCCTCACAGGCTGTTCCGTTCCCCACAGACCCCAGACACTCCCACAGCCTGTCTCTGGCCCCGGAGTCCTAGGTACTCCCATAGCCTGTCCTATGTCCCACAGGCCTGGAGCGCCCCCAGGACCTGCCTCCTGCTCATCAGGACCAGACACCTCTGCAGGCTGTGCAGCTTCCCGGGACCCGAAGTCGCCCCCAGAGCCTGTCTCCACCCACACAGCCTGCCCCGTCTCCCCGAATCCTGGCTCACCCCGACATCTCGTTCCTGCTCCAGTCGCACAAGGCACCCCTATGGGCTGTCCCGTGCCCCACAGGCCAGGGAGACGTCCGGCGTCTGTCTCCTCCACGGCTTGTCTCCTCCGCCACGCGGCTGGGGCACCCACAGAGGGAGTTTCCTCCCGCGCAGCTCTGGGCACCCCTGCGGTCCGCCCCCTTCCCCCTAAGCCTGGGGTATCCCCACACACAGGCGCCTGCGCTGCCTGCTCCCTCCCCCGCAGACCTGGAGCAGCCCTGCCGCCTGGCTCTCCCTCCACAGCTCTGGGTACCTCCACAGCCTCAGGCCACCCCACAGTGGCCCCGGGAACCCCCCCAGTCGACCCTTTTCCCCAAGAGCCCGGGGCAACCCCATAGCCTATCCCCTCCACGGGCCCAGGCACCGCCACGGCTTGTCTTCTCCCCCGCGGGTGTGGGGCAATCCCAGAACTTGCCTCCAGAGCCCCAGGCACAGCCACAGGTGGCATCCTCACAGCCTGGCCTTGCCCACACCAATCTGAGGCCCTCTCACAGCCTGCCCCTAGGTCCGGAGCTATGGCTACTCCTGCGGCCCGGGGGACTGGCCTGGCCTGTCCTTTCACCCATGGTCCGGTGAGACCACCACAGCTGGTCTCTACCCACGAAGCCCGGCCAGGAACCCCCCTTTCAACCGGCCCTTCTGCAGACACGGGATGGAGCTCGACTCTGCTTCCTTCCCCACATCCTGAAGCTGCCCTCATAGCCTGCACCTTCAACCACAGTTCCAGAATGCTCTCATGCCCCGTAGATCCCGGACGACCTTTTCTCTCACAGCCTCGGGGGCTCCTATAAGCCGTCTCCTCCTCCTCCCCAGTGCCAGTCACCCACACAGAGCCGACAGGCCCCACCACCTGGGGTTCCCCCACTGCCCCGTTCACCCACACAGTCCCAAGGTCCCTTGCTACCTCCATCGAGACTGCCGTGCCAGGTGTCCCCGCAGCCTTGTTCGCCCCAGCGGCCTGGGCTGTCCCCGCTGCAGGTCTCCTCCCCCATGACCGCCGACAGTCCTGCAGCCTTTCCGCACTCACACAGCGCGTCTCCCGCACCGAGGACCTCGCCCGGCGCCTCCCTCCACGGCTTCGGGACGTCCCTGCACCCCGTCTCTTCTCCCACGGCCGCCGGACTCCGCGCCCGAACCTGCTGGGCCCCACGCAGCGGCCCTGCGTCTCCGCCGCTAGCTCGCCCCTGCGCAGCCCCGGCAAGACTCCTGGGCCAGCCGCCCCACTCATCGCTCCAGGGCGACTCCCGCCTTCCCAACGCAGCCCCGCGGCACTTTCTGTCTCAGCACCGGCTCCCAGAGCGGCTCCACACACGCACTCACACACTCAGCTCTAGCCCTCTGAGCCTTCCTCCCTCCCAGCCCCCTGCCCCCGCCCAGTGCCGGACGCCCGCCCCCCGGTCCCGGGGCCCCACTAAAGCCTCGGCAGGAGAAAAGGTAATTAGGCCCGACGAGCGGCAAGATCTGCGCTGGGTCAGAGTCTCCTCTCCCGCAGATCCATGACTCCTAACGCGGCTTCCCACAATCCCCCCAGCTCTGGCCAGAGCCCACCTGGTCTGGGGCGCGGCGCGCCTACCAGAAAGCGGGCTGGGGTCCGCAACTAGGCCTCCCTTCCGGCCGCTCGCCCAGTCGCCATGGCAACGGGCGCAGGGCGGGTTGGGAGCCGTTAAGGCTCCGGAGCCACCTAAGGGTCCAGGGGCTGCGTGGCGGCAGGTTTTGCAGCCACTGCACATGGGCTGGGGCCGGGACCAGACAGGGGCAAAAGCCGGGGTTTCGGGGTGCAGTCAGCACTGAGAGACCTGAGAAAATAGAATAGAAAAACGGTGCAGAGGAGTTTTGGCCGTCAGAGGCTCCCGTAGCACCTCAGAGCCGGGCTTGCTTTCTCAGGCCCTGCCCAGCTCCCCGCCCACCCGGAAACAGCTTCGCCCCACCCCGCAGGGAGCTTCTCCCAGCGGCCCAAGACACCTCTAGCTGTCCGAGTCACGCTCTCCCGATGGCCCGCTACGAAGAGGTGAGCGTGTACGGCTACGAGGAGTTCATGCAGGCGGTGGAGCAGCACAGTGGCAAGACCATTTTCGCCTATTTTTCTGGTTCTAAGGACGCCGAAGGCAAAAGCTGGTGCCCCGACTGCGTGCAGGGTGAGGCCGGGATTCGGGGGCTGCAGCCCAGAGTAAGTGGCAGGAAGGCCGAGGCTATGGCCAGAGTGGGGTGGAGAGGAAGCGGAGAGAGTCTTGTTACCGGAGTCCCGCAGGGCGATCTGAGCTCTCACCTTGCCTTTTCCTACCCTGTTCCCGACTCTCCTCCTATTAAGTCCTTCCCGCCCCGCCAAGTGTGCTCTTCTACCATTCGACCCAGGTAATCTTGGAATCTAGTCCATTAGAACTTTTCACTTCCCCAATGTGATTAGTGTCTTACAGGAGACGTGAATTGGTCTCCTTATGGTAAGTCAGCAAATATTTGTCTTTCATTGTTCTGGGCGCTGTGGCCTGGGGACAAATCAGGACTGAAAGTGGGTCCTTACCCTTAAAGTGGCTCTCAAAAAAAAAAAAAAATCAGAAAAAAACACGTGACTTCCGTTTATCTCCTCAGTTAACTGCAGGATAAAGTCTGAGTACTTACCAAGACGGAGGGGAGGGGAGGGGAGAGGGACGCTGTTCATCAGTGCCTGATTGTAAAGTTGGTAATTATTTCTATCAACTTTTTAAAAAGCTGAACCGGTCGTACGAGAGGGGCTGAAGCATGTTGGTGAAGGATGTGTGTTCATCTACTGCCAAGTAGGAGAAAAACCTTAGTAAGTGGCAATGCGTACTCTATTTCCCAGACATGCACTAGACTCTTGCAAATTTAGGCAGGAAGGGTCTTGTGATTCAGGTTCTGAGTTCTAAGATACAGTCGGATAAGTCAAGCAATTAGAATATATTAAATACGAATTAAAAATTCGAATGTTCAGCCATTTGTATTAGGTAAGGGTAATTCAATAATTTGGCCTGATGTTAGTTCAGAACTTGTCTTTACATTTATTTTATATCTTAGTATATATTCACTTAAATGAAAACTTTGCACAGGAGAATATATGTTGTAGATGTCAAGGTTTTTAAAATGTTTACAACAAAAACAATGATTACTGAAAGACTGAAAGTGGGAATATATCAAATACAAAGCAGAATGTAAGAAACCAAGTAAATATTTTTCATGATCACTTTCTCCTTCTGAAATAGTTGGAAAGAGCCAAATAATGACTTCAGGAAAAAGTTGAAATTAACTGGAGTGCCTACACTACTTAAATATGGAACAGTGAGTATCTTTCTTTAACTGTGTTGGGGATACAGTTCACCCTATCAAAACTCTTTTAACTTGTTCTGGATTCAAATTTGAAAAGATCTTGACATTTCATCCCATCACATTGCTCTTCAGAATGTATTCAAAATACACATGGCTGTCCATCCCTATGGCCTACCCCAATAAGTTATTAATAATGCAAATATTAGGGTTTTTATCATGCCTTTTTTCTTTTTTTGGGGCCTCTCCCGTTGCGGAGCACAGGCTCCAGACGCACAGGCTCAGGGGCCATAGCTCACAGGCCCAGCTGCTCCGCAGCATGTGGGAGCTTCCCAGACCAGGGCACGAACCCGTGTCCCCTGCATCGGCAGGCGGACTCTCAACCACTGCGCCACCAGGGAAGCCCTTTCATGCCTTTTATTTTTTTATTTATTTTTTAATTAATTAAATTTATTTTTGGCTGCATTGGGTCTTCGTTGCTGTGTGCAGGCTTTCTCTAGTTGCCGCGAGCGGGGGCTACTCTTCGTTGCAGTGCGCAGGCTTCTCATTGCGGTGGCTTCTCGTTGTGAAGCACAAGCTCTTGGCACGCGGGCTCAGTAGTTGTGGCGCACAGGCTTAGTTGCTCCGTGGCCCGTGGGATCTTCCCGGGCCAGGGCTCGAACCCGTGTACCCTGCATTGGCAGGTGGATTCTTAACCACTGCGCCACCAGGGAAGCCCCTTTTCATGCCTTTTAAAAGCCATCCTTATTTTAAAATTCTGTAAGCACTGTTGAAGAAAGTTGGTTAACATACAATTCCTTAAAACAGTGGCATCAATAGTTGTTTTCGACTTAATCCATAATTCTGGATGAAAAGAAAGGGCATGTCCTCTAGTTTAGTCATGGCCCTGGGATTCTAAATTAAAGAGTTAAAGGGAAGGGGTGACATCGGGCTTCCTGTCTCCTGTTTTAGTCCACGGAGCCAAGTATTTTAGTGATTCACCTTAAGGTAAATATCTTAACTATTTCATAAAGCTTGTTACAACTAGTTAATAGTTTCTGAATAGCATAATTTTTCTGTTCCAAGACTTGTGTCATTCAAGGTAGAACAACTCATTCCCCTCCTAATAACATTTTTGTAGCTGTGGGTTAAGATATGACTGTTGTTCTCTTACAGCCTCAAAAACTGGTAGAATCTGAGTGTCTTCAGGCCAACCTCGTGGGGATGTTGTTCTCTGAAGATTAAGATTTGACGATGGCAATTGTGTCTTTATTTCCTGATTTGCTCTAGTATAAAAGAATCTGCATACTTGCTTTGAATTCATGTTGGCAATAAATAAATGATGCTGTAAAAAAATTGGTACATGTCTAAACAATAGAGAGTGCTATTAAAATGCTCATGAACCCTCAGTTTGCTTTAATATACGGGTATATTTAAGCCACCATAGGTAGAATAATTCTTCAGGAGTGGCAGTAATAGCAAAGGAAGCTATTATTGGAGATGACAGAAATACCTAAAAGCCCCTAATAGTGCAGTAGACAGCTTCCAAATCTCTAAAGGAGTTAGGATCTTTTACCTTAAATTCCACGAATTTACAAAGAGCTGTTATTCCTGAAACTCCTTCTTTGGCTTTAGAATGTAGAACTTAACCTAACCACTGAAGGGAAGCACAGCACATCTAATCCAGCCTCTGCTTAATGCTGGCAGGTTCGTCACAGCTGTCTGAATATGCTTCACTACTTGGGATGAGGCGGGTGGCAGAGAGGTCAGAGACCGTATAACCTAGTGATGGGAAGGACTCCAGCCTGTGAGTCAGTCTCGTTGATTATCACTTCCTAGCTGTGTAACCATTAACCTGTCTAAACCTCAGTCTCCTCCTTTATGAACATGGATCGTTCTGAGGATAAAATGAGAATGCAACTAAGCACTTAACATTGTGCCTGGTTTGCGGTATCTGCCAAATAAAGGTCAGCTTTCCCAAATGAGCACAAATATTTGAGGCTCCTCACCTTTGTTCTAGTCTTAAGGCCAAGAGTCCAATTAGTAGTTAACCACCAATCTTCTCCCTGCCATTACTAGGTCAGTGACATACCAATGATTCTTCCTTAAAGCTCTCTTGCAAAGCAACTGGCGATACAGGTATGTCTCCTGCCCTGCAGAATTTAAGAACCTTTATGCAGTTCCTGCTGCCTGACGTAAAGAGGTCACTTACTCCACACCTCTCACTCTGTAGATGAAGGGCAGGATAGCCGATCTGAGGGACAGCAAGGTTCCAGGAGACAGACTTGTCCCAGGCCCCACTGTACATGAAAACAGAGCTCGGCTTAGAGTTTGGGATGTTCAGTGGCCCTCCCCTTACCTCGCCCCCTGCTGCCTTAAATTGGTCTGAAACACCTAACATTTCTATTCTTACTCAGCTGACTGCTAAATACTAATAAAAGCTTACAAAGCCACAGGGAAATCAAAGTAAAACAATTCTGGTTTAACAGAAATAATCTATTAACAAGAAAAAGTTAGTTCAATTAAATAGCACACTAACGGTTCTAGGTGCCACCACAGTAAAGGTACATAGGAAGAGTTGTTTTGTCTTCACTGTACAAAAGCAATATATACATGTCTTAAGAGCCTGGTCTGGATCCAACTGTTCATTTTCCTGATGTGTTATTTTGCTGTTGCTGCTCCGCCAGGGCTTGCTGAAGGCGCATCCGCTTCCGAGAATAGTGCTGCCAGTGCAGAATTTGCTGCTCATCAATAAATTTCGCACACTGAGCATTCACCAGCTCCTTACGGAAGTGTTCATACTGGAGCAGTTCTAACATGTGTAAACACTGAGGGTACCTGGGGTTAAGTTTATAAGTTAATGAGCGACATAACGTAATAATACCACGCTCTAGTTCAGTCACTCACCTAAAAACGATCTTGCAGCCTACCATTTCTGTAACATTAATTTAGTATACTTTGGTAGTACAGTTCTTTTTTTCCCTGCTTATGCATCAAAAGTCAGCAAAATTTTCAAAAGTGAGAAAACTTAAGTTCAGAAAGATTAAATAACTTGCCTAAGACCACACAGTAACTGGTAAACGGAGTCAACATTGGGGGACAAATCATGCTATTCTCTTCTGGTGGTTTCCAAGGTGAGGAACACGAACACTTTTTATTTTAGTAATTAATTATGTGTTTAATTAATACCTACTGGTTTTCCATAAACAATAAGACAACTTTTATTTTAAAACTGAGTCAATCTCAGAAAGAACTAAGCACAAATATTGTATTCTAGTTTTCCATAGGGATATAACAATTCTGAAATTAAGTACATATACTCTAAGGTTGAGCAAATATGTAAGTAAATATGCTGTAGATAGAAAGCCAAATTTCTGGCTCTCAGAAAACGAGTTTCAGATAAGGAAGGGGAAGGCTAGAATGAATCTTGTTACTGAGTTGGAATTGAAAACATCAGTATGAACTCATGGCTTTTAATATATATATATATATATATATATATATATACACACACACACACAGATATAGAAATAGATATTTATATATACACACACACACAATTTCTAGCTTTGTGTGTTGAGAGGGCCTACAAGCAGTGACACCAATGAGCACACTGAGTGCCCAGATCATGGGTTTTATATAGAATTATCCAAGGTTGGTTGGAGACATGGCTGATTCTAAGGCTAGCAGAGGGAAAGTACAAGATGAGCCTGGAATATTATGTAGTGCCAGAAAGAAAAATGCTCAGAAAATTATAGGGATACGTCAAAAGTACTCAGGAGCCAATGTGAAGGGGCTCCCACTGGCTATATCTGGGATCAAGAAGATACATAATTATAACCCACAAGATAAAGAATCCAAGAGTCCATATTGATGTAACTTTTTTAAATGAATAAATAAATCAGGAACAAGGAAATGTTCCTTCCTTACAACTGAATACCAACTAATAAATGAATAAAGAATGATGGAATTAGAAAATCTCCACAGTAAAAATTGTTTCAAGCAAGTATCTTCCATAGATGCTAAAGTTAGGTAAAAGAATGAAATATGAAACAAGATATTTACATAGTCTCAAAGTATTCCCTCACAAAATATGTATTAAATGCAAAAGGAAAAATAGTAACTTGATACAGAGAAAACTGGCAGCCACCACCTCAACCAAGTGACCAAAATTAATATCACCAGTAGAGGGACAAATTGACATCCTATGACTCCTGATATACCAAGAAGGATATAACATCACTTCTGTGTCACACTTATGGGGGGAAGAAAAAGAAGACTGATGAACTCAGATTAATGGAGACTAAGACATGACAACAAAATGCAGCATCTGAGCCTAGACTGGACACTGCCCCAGAAACAGGACATTAGTGAGACAGCTGGCAAAATGTGAGTGAGGTCTGCTGGTTAGATAACAAGATCAGATGATATGTCAATGTTAATGTTCTGATTTTGATCACTGTACTATGATTATATAAGAAGTTTGCACTTAGAATATCTGGGGGAAGAATATACAGGAATTCTTCTTACTGTTTTTCCATTTGTTTTTAAGTAAAATTATTTCAAATAGAAAAGACATAAAATTTAAATGAGTCAATTAAAAAACGGTGAGTCTTATAGGGAGTACACAGATAGAGCCAAAATTGTACAAGTGGTATTCAAATGACTAAAGTTTGGGGACAGTACACTACAGCAGTGCTTCTCAAATTTTAATGCACACATGAATCACTTCTTTTTTGGGGGGGGGGGTTCGCGGGCCTCTCACTGTTGTGGCCTCTCCCGTTGCGGCGCACAGGCTCCGGACGCGCAGGCTCAGCGGCCACGGCTCACGGGCTCATCCGCTCCGCGGCATATGGGATCTTCCTGGACCGGGGCACGAACCCGCGTACCCTGCATCGGCAGGCAGACTCGCAACCACTGCGCCACCAGGGAAGCCCACGTGAATCACTTCTTAAAATGCAGACTCTGGTTCAGGAAGTCTGGGGTGGAGCCTGAGGACTGCATTTTTAACAAGCTCCCAAGTGATACCAATGTTGCTGGTCTGAGAACCACATTGAGTAGCAGGGCCCTACACCATGTTGTCCTTATTACAGATTTGCTTCCTATACTCCAAAGATTCACAGTTGCTTGTAATTGTCAGCAGCTAAGCCTGGAAAGCCCTACTCACACCTACCCTGGCTATTTCCTTTTCATGAGGACATTGTTGGTAGTTAAAAAGACCTAGGTTTGAAACCAGCTCTGCCATTCTCCAGCTGAGTGGCCTCAAACAAGGTACTTAAACTCCCTTAAGGTTTAGTTTCTTCAACTGTAAAATAAGTTAATGTGACGACCAAGAGAATGGTCTTCAAGTAGCATTTAGTAACTGGAACTTAGACACACAGTGATCATTTATCAGACTTGTAGAGTCAATGCTCAGAATACATTACATGACAAAATAAGGAATTATAAATATGTTAATAGGCTACAATTATAGCATTAACCAACCAGATGAAATAGAAGAGGTACAAAAGGAAAGTTCTGCAATTAGATTTTTTAAAAATAAATAAGAAATAAATGGAGAACTAAACTAACAGCATTGATGAAAATAAGAACTGAAAGATTTTAGTTGACATAAAGCTCCCAGCAAGTCAACAATATGAATCCTTGCCCCCTCATTCCCTGCCCCCCCAAAAGGTAATGTAAACTTAAGTTGAACAAATAGAAGTATAATGTCCATATGAAGAATAAAAAGCTATTTGGTCCACTGTACCTTGACATCTGAAGGCCTGTGTTTAGCTCTTGGCTGAAAAACATAAGGCGTAAGTGCAAAATATCCAAAGGTGGGCACATGAGAAATGGCTGAAGGTAGGTGAGAAAAAAAGATGTAAGAGATAAATTATAGTTGCAAGTCGTGGCTATTAGTGAAATGGTGGAAACTGTCTAGAAGAGGCAACTGCTCCTCTGCTCTAGCCAGTGGCTGACGTGGGAGAACAAAGACCTGGGGTTACCAGATCCTCCAGAATTTTAGAGAGTAGCTAGAAATCTGGATTAAAATATGAAACTTTCTAATCTTCAAATGTTGGCAACTATTAAATGAAAACCTTGTGCAGAAATGAAATGGGGGTTAATTTGCAACCTCTCTTGAATTTAAATATCTGAATGGCTGTTCCTCAAGAGGGCATAGATTGGTTCTGGATTAATTCAGGGATAAAACTCAACATGGGTTGAAGTTACATGGAGGTATATCATATTATTATACAAGGAAGAACTTTCTAGCATCTAGCTAACAATGGAATTGGTTGCCCCTGAATGGAGTAGTATGGGCTCACTGGAAACCTCCAGCCAGCATGTAGATGACCATCTCAGCAATGTTGTGGGTGAAACTGAACTTGATGGTGTCTAGGGCTCAGTGTCCAACACTGAGTCTCTAAGTCTACATACATATAACATGTTGCAATCTAATAAAAAAAAGTCTTTTCTCTGGATTATTAAATGAATAATGGTTCTTTATAAAGGGCCAGTAAGGGTGCCAAGGGTCCTGCAAGCTACAGGAGGATGTGGGCTTCATACATCCTCCTTGTTATAAGACACAGATCAGAAAAGTGGGAGTACACGTTTGAAACGTTTTCCTCTCAAACTTGTGTTTGTTTAGGAAAAAGAAAGACTAAAAGTTTCACCATTGCTTTTTGACTACCTAGTTAAGACAAAGCACAGGTGGGAATTCACGGTTTCTTTTTTTCCATTAAAAAGGAATAAGTTCAGGGACTTCCCTGGCAGTCCAGTGGTTAAGACTCCATGCTCCCAATGCAGGGGGCCCGGGTTCGATCCCTGGTCAGAGAACTAGATCCCGCATGCCACAGCTAAGACCTGGTGCAGCCAAATGAATCCATAAATATTTAAAATAAAAAAAAAAAAAAGTAAGCTATAGCACTACTGCAAATTAGCAGAAAAAAAAAGGAATAAGTTCATGATTATAGTATGCTCCTTGCAATTCATAAGCCTTAAAAAGAAAGCATCTATTGCACAACTTGAATAATACATATATTATGTAAAATATATAAAATAAAATAAGCAGCTACTAAGACTCAGGTAAAGGTACCTCCTCCAGAAAACCTTCCTTACAAGTAAGTACCCCTTTCTATGGTCTTTCATGTTCAGGCTATGGCTATGTCATTGCATATATAGACTGTGGGTTCCTTTGGGTCAGAAACCCGGTGAGATGGAGTGAGTGGTACAAGGTAAGGTCAGACAAGACAGGGCCAGATCATACAGGTCTTTAGCTCGAGAAAAGAGACTAGATTTTCCTCTGCATGCAATGAGAAGCAACTGAAGAGTTCTAATGGAATGCTGTGATTTCTATTTTTAAGATACCAAGTCGGCTTCTGTGTAGAAAATGGTTCTTCTTTGTTTGGCTTGGGGGCGGGGAATGGTGGGGAGAAAGCAGGGATACTGGTGAGTATATCACTGAAATAATCCAAGTTAAGTTAGAGATCAGTGTGTCTCATATTAAAATGGAGACAACTAAAAGAAGTGCAGAGATTCAAACTGTATTTTTTCCAATGTGAAACTAAGAAGTCTATTAAATATCAGTGCTTTGGAGTATAATAAAGTACACACATATTTAGGACTATAAAAATTAAACTTACTTTAGATACTTGGCATATTCTGGTTCTTTCCAGTAAAGCAAGTACTTAAGATAATTAACAAAAGCTTTGTCTTTGAAGTAACCTCTTTGGGCAAGAACTGAAAGGCATAAAAAAAAAAATACACCTGTAGAGCAAATCAATCCTTGGACTACTGATTTGTGACTCCTAACATACAAGTAAAGAATTTACTTACATAACATCCCCACCACCGACACTCATTGAATTCACAACAGAAGTCCCAGTTTGCTCAATTATATATATACCAATGTAAGTGTAGCAATAATTCTGTTCAATTGAGAATGTACAAAAGCAGATACGAAAGTCATCCCTCAAATCCACAGGGGACTGGTTCTAAGAGAGCCCACAGACACCAAAACCCACAGATGCTCAAGTCTCACATAAAATAACATAGCGCAATGACAATGACAGTATTGTCACTCTCTGTATGGGAAGATTCAACCAACTGCAGTTGAATCCGAGGATACAAAGGGCCAACTATGAATTGGAACTCTTCTATCAGAAATTATAAATAGCTACTCAATTCAATGAGGTGTTCAACAACTTACAATTAAGGTAATTTGGGTTGGCTAAACACTGCACAAATTCCAACTCCAACTGAAACCGAAGTCGATTTCCAGCATCATCTAGGAGAGAAGATAGCAAAAATCATCCAAAATAAACGTCACCATATACAATACTGATTTGTAGAAAGAAAACAGCAGTAAAAAAACCTGACTAATGATGAGATACGTTTCTACATAAAGAAGGGCACGTGAAGGTTTTCCTAAACTGGGCGAGGGAGGAGAAAAATCTTCCTTAGAAGTGTAAGGAAAGCAAAGCCCTGATTAAAAGGAATGTTTAATCAGGAATGAATGAATTCTCTAATGTTAAAGACAAGTTATTAAAGAAAACAGGATCACACACGGGGTCAGAACATTTATCACTCGTGAGCCACTATGTTGAGATTTTAACATTTTAACATTGACCACTGTTGTGGTAAGTTGCAGTAACTGTGCCTTGCCTTATTTTAATGTGTTACAAGTTGTTAAGTGATTAAGCTAAGCAAAAACAAAGCAAACGCTAAACCTATCAAGAAAAGTTCAGAATGCAAGCTGAAAGAGACCATGGTGAGAATGCAAGATCAGGGAACGCTTGCTTCGGTGAGACGCGTCCGTTACAAAATAATACACGAGTTTGTCGACGATGTTTGAAACTTATGCAAGCTCATTTAAGACGCAGAAAACAAATCGAGGAAGCGGTTTAAGATCCAAAATCTCTCCTTTAGCCTCGCCGGAAGCCGACCCCTCGCCGGGGTCGGTGTCTGAATAACAAGTGAGGAGAAAGGATACACCAACAAAACAAACTCTGAAAAGGCCAAACTACCTTCGCCCTTCCAGACGCTAGAAGAGCCCTCGCCCCTCCCGGTCCGAACAATCACCTTGCGGGGAGTTAGGCCTGGAAGGAGAACCTGGGGAAGCGGGAGCAGGTGTCTAGGCCCAGGATAGTTCTATTTGCCAAAACGCACGGCTCGGACCGCCACTCACCTGTCTCCATAGCGACAGCTGCTGCCATCACCAGCAAAGGAGCTAAGCAGCCAGCAGCCCGACACCGCGAACGCCGGGAGTGGCGGGGGAGGTGCCGGAAGCCGCGGCTCCCCCTTCCTGCCGCGGTGCAGTGTGGGATGCGGGGGGCGGGCGGCTCCTCTCATCCAAGGCCCGCCCCGGCTCGGCCCGTTCCCGCCTCCGCCCGCGCGGGCTCCTGACAAGTTAGGGGGCGATGCAGGGGCTGACCTAGCGCGGGGCCTAACCCAGGGTTTCAGAGGGACCGTCACCAGCCCCCGCCAGGACCACTGTTCCTGCACGTGGCTGTGTCATGGGATCCTCGGCTACCGCTGTGCCTGCGTCACAGTGCCATGTGATGTCACTCCTCACCGTGTGACGTAACCCGTCGAGGAGCGTGGGGCAGTGGGGCCTCGCGAGGCCTGCTTGGTTCCGTTACCCCTGTAAGATGGCCTCACCCCTTGGGGGAAAGCCCTCTCCGCCCCGGGCTGAGGCCACCCGCTCTGAGGAGACGGCAACGGTCCGTGTGGAGACGTCGTCCCACTGCGTGGAGACGACCTCCCGTGAGGTGCGGAGGTCTTCCCGGCAGGTGGAGACTACCCAGTGCCGCAGCGAGGGGTGCTCCGTCTCCCCCTCTGGGAAACGGGCCCCTCGCGTCTTCGAGGTGTCCTACCAGCACGTGGAAACCGCCTCGCAGCGCACGGAGACGGCCTCCCGCCGCGTCAGGGCCTTGTCTCTGCGGGTGGAGACGTCTCTGCACCACGTGGGGAGCCCGCCGCGGCGGGAGCAGCCAGACGCTCGCCAAAATGTCCAAAAGGCCCGATGAAATGCTTCCTTCCTCGGGGCCACGAGAGGGCCATGGCCCTTGGCCAGGGCAGAATTGCCTCCAGTTCGCAGCCAGCCTGCTGCCAGGTGGACCGATCATCTTTGGTTTCCTGGAAGCAGACCACAAATCAATTTAAGAGCCAAGCTGCGGTTTCAGGACTCAGCCAACATTCATTGACCCTGCTGCACCCTGGACCATCCTTTCCTGCCTTTGACCCAGTGAACTACTTTAACTTGAAGCCAGCACAAAAAGTTTTCGGGCCCTATATATTGTATATATTGAGATGATGGACAAAGAGTCTGTTTGAACCTCTGAGGCAGGTGAGTTTTGGATTCTTAGCCCCTGAACGACCTTTGCTGCTTCAAATTTAGGGACAAGGAGCAAACTGAAGTCATGACCAGTGGAATGATTATATGCCTGCAGCAAACCTGAGGGGCAAGGAGCAGACTTTCCTTAATTAGTTGGCCTGTGTTTATGTTTCAAAATTGTTACTTTCTTTATGCCAAGCCCTCGTGCATGGTAGCCCGAGCCACACGCATTTTAACATAGGTCAAATGTAGCTCAAAGTGAAACTACATCACCAGTCAAGAATAATCTTAGAAAGGAAACCTGACCTGTGATTTGAGGAGGTACAGGGGAGGAATATTTATTGAGCACCTACTCTGTGCCAGGTGTTATTTTAGCATTTGGGCTATAGCAGTGAACAAGGCGAATAGGGTCTTGGCTCTTGGGGAGCTTACACTCTAGTGAAAAGGCAGACAACAAATGACAAAACAAGAGTTTTGTATTGTGATTAGCACTATGAAGGAAATAAAACAGGTAGTGTGATAGAGAATGTAAGGGGGTTGTTTAGATGGGATGGTCAGGGAAGGCCTTGCTGATTAGGCAGCATTTGATCTGGGACTTGTTTAGTGAACAGTGAGCCATGCAAAGGTCTGGGGAGAGTGCATTCTAGGTAGAGGAAATCAGCCAAGTCCAAGGGGTGAAGGGGAGCAAGCTTGGACTGTTCAAGGAGCAGAAAAAAGACCAGTGTGGCTGGAGCTTAGGGAGGGAGAGCGTTGTATGGAAGAGAGGATGTTAGAGAAGCAGGCAGTGGCCAGTTCATAGAGGGTCTTGAAAGCCACAATAAGGAGCTTGGGTTTTATTCTAAGGTCAGTGGGAAGACGCTGAAGGGTTTTCAGCAGGGGAGTGACATGATGCATTTTGCATTTAAAAAATATCCTGGTTCCTGTGTGTAGGATGTAGGACAGTGGTTCTCAGGGATGATTTTTATCCCCCAAGAGACATTTGGCAATGTCTAGAGACTTTTTTTTTGTTTGTCACGATGGGGGGGGGGCAGTTGCTACTGGTATCTAGTGAGTGGAGACCAGGGATGCTGCTAGGCCTCCTACAGTGCCCAAGACAGCCCCCCTCCCCCAAGCAAAGGGAACTACGTTTGGACTAACACACTTAGTCCAAAATGTCAATAGTGTGAGGGTGAGAAACCGTGATGTGTAGGGGACCAGAGAGGAAACAGGAACTAGTTAGGAAGCTAATAACGTGGTCCAGTAAGAGATGATAGTGGCTTATACTAGGGTGGCAGAAGTGGAGCTAGAGAAAAGAGTGCAGATTAGGGATGTGTTCTGGAAGTGGAGCTGACATGACTGATGGGTATGGAAAGTGAGGGAAAGAGGAATAGAAGAGGGCTTCTCTGGTGGCACAGTGGTCGAGAGTCCGCCTGCCGATGCAGGGGACACGGGTTCATGCCCCGGTCCGGGAAGATCCCACATGCCGCGGAGTGGCTGGGCCCGTGAGCCATGGCCGCTGAGCCTGTGCTCCGCAACGGGAGAGGCCACAACAGTGAGAGGGCCGCGTGCCGCAAAAAAAAAAAAAAAAAAAAAAAAAAGGAATAGAAGAATCGAGGATGACTTCTAAGTTTTGGCTTGAGCAGTTTGGTGTATGGTGATGCCATTTACTAGGCTGAGAAATACTAGGGGACGATCGGTTTAGGAGGAAAAATCAGTTCCATTTTGGCCGTATTGAGTTTCAGATGCCTATCAAATACCCAAGTGGAGTTGACTGTAAGAGCCTGGCTGCCATGAGAAAGGTGAGGATTGGAAATATAAAATGTAGGGTCATCAGTCCATAGATGGTATTTAAAGCCAGGGGACTGAGTGACAATCATCTGCCAGTCTGTCTCGCTCATTTTATGCCCGTGAATGGATTAGAACTCTTGTTCATCAGGGAACACCAGCTGGCTAAACACCTCTTCCCCCCTCTCACCCCCGCAGGGTCTGGCTTGACCTACCTAACTCGTCCTTGCCTGTAGCCCTTTGGTAGCCACCAATAAGGGAGGAAGTTTGCACTAAAATGTGAGACAAATGCTTCTGAAAACTTGACTTTGACTGACAACATTACACTGCTCCTGGGAAGAGGGTTCTTAAAGGTTCAGAAGTTCAACTTTTTCGGGGGTTTTGTGTGTGGGGGGGTGTTGTTACATGGATATCAGTGTCCCAGGTTCTTGTGGGATGGCTGAACAACTGAACTGATGTATAATAGTGGTTCTCAACTGGTGGCAGTTTTCCCCACAGGGGACACTTAGCAATGTCTGGAGGCATTGTTGTCACAACTGTGGGGGTTGGATGCTACTGGCATCTAGTGGGTGGAGACCAGGGATGACACTACACATCCTACAGTGCGCAGGGTCATCCGCCACCCCATCCCCGACGACAAAGAATCACTTGGCCCAAAGTGTCAATAGTACCAACATTGAAAAACCCTGAAGATTCTAGCAGTTTGGAAAGCTAGAGCATGGTCCATTGGGGGAAGCACCCCACTTCATGACAGATTTGCTATGGGAAAAGGTTTAGAGGTAGTGGCCTCTGTCAAATGTCAGGGCAGGAACTGTCAGAGGGGAGAGATATGTGGCTTTTTGAGGAGAACTTACATCCCTGCTTTCAACAATGTATATTTATCCCAGGAGGAAAGGCCGTCCCATCTAGCAAGATGTAAAGACCTTGATTTTGTGGGACCTCCTTGTGAGGCTGAGTACTCTCTGTTGGCAGGCACTGTGCTCAGTCATTACCACGTTACCTCATTTTATTATGGGGGAGTGCACTGGGCCTCCCTGGCGGATAGGGGCTCAGGCCAGGGGAACGTTAGAAAACCCCAGAGGCTACCCTAATGCTTCTGCCTCATAAAACTTCTGCCGTAGACTAACAATTAGACTTCGGAATTTTAGTCTTTGGTGAGCTTACTCATTCTTTTTAATGTGACAGACCACATGCATTAAATACACTCTCTTAAGTGTTATTTAAGTGAACAAAGTAGTTTATTTTTCTTTAACAATGTTCCTTATCAATGTTTTTATTACAAAAGCGATAGGTGCTTAATGTAACAAATTAAATAATTCAAGATGCGTAAAGAAAACTTTAGTAATTTGTCCATTTCCATCCTCTGGAAATAATTCATGTCAGCAACTTGGTGTATATCCTTCTAGACCTTTCTGCATTAAGTGCTCCTAACCCCCTTCTTAGTCATACCTGGAAAAATGGTTGGAAGGTTACTGTGAAAAAGCCAAAGACTTGGTTTCTAGATGATTGATTCTCTTGGAAGGATATAGGATTCTGGTAGCTCTTTCTTTTTGTTGTTACACTTGTATCATAAGAAAGGTTTTTACCTAGGTTTCTTCCTCCCAGTTTCATTTACTCATATTTCCAAACTGAAATCCAAAGAGATATACACAGAACAAGAAAGTGTCAAAAAAGACAAGAGACATGAAAAAAAAGGATGTGACAAGATACTTGTCATATGTACTGTATATCAGATTCCACAGCTTTAAAATGATCCTGTATGTTAAAGGAGCTTATATCTGTCGTAATTTTTAAGGTACCTGCTGCATATTGTTAAGTGTGTGCTACCCATACTGTGTGTCATCATCCTTCCCACTTTGTCTTGGAAGCTCCAAAGGAGCGCGGGTGCTTTTGTATCTGTGAAATGGTATACAATCGCTAGCCCAACGTGCGTGCAATGAAGAAGGAAGAGCAGTGCTGTCCCTCTATTCCCAGCCAAGAAGGCGTCGCATGGCTCCATCTACTAATCCGTTAGACTTACTGGTCTAGGTAGTAGCCGTGACCTGCCTTCAGTTGTTGCCAACCAGGTTAGTTTGGAAAGACTAAGTACCTGTCAGCACCTGTCATTCTCATAATCCATTCATTTATATATAAGCTGAAGGCAGCTTACAAAGTTCAGCATATGTATTTTCTGTCAGCTGTGTTGAAAATACTTGAAAGAATTCTGTTACTACAACACTCTTTCCCCAGATCACATGAGCCATGGAAAGAATCAGGAGCCCAACCAGCAAGATATTTGGGTCAAGGGCCCATCTAGATCTCCCAGGATTCCGGTTCCTCCATTCTTACCGCTGCTCCCATCCCACCATAGCTGGTACTTGACCCAGCCTCTAGGGGGTTCCACAAACTGTTAGGCTGGAGAAACAGTTCACCGTTTAAAAACTTTTTTTCCGAACGGTTGATCTTCATGGTACAGATGGAAAAACTGAAGTCCATAGAAGCCAAAAGTAATTTGGCCAGGAGCAGAGGTGCTAGCAACCACTTTTGACTGCCTCCTAGGATGGTTTCTTTTGATAACCAAATGAAGGTATGTCTAGTGTCCTTAAATTTAATTTACAATGAGCATAGTGGATCATACTAAAAATAGAAAAGGAAGAGAGACAGAAGTAACATTTATACTGAATTCTACAGAACACTCTCATTCATGTGAGACTCCGAAAACATTATTATTTTGAAGCTCTGTTATTAAGTGCAGAAACATTTAGCATCATCATGGCTTCTTGATAAATTGGCCCCTTTATCATTATGAAATAACCTTATCTCTGGTAATGTTCTTTGCTCTGAAATCTATCTATTTGATATCAATATAGCTGCTCTAGCTTTCTTTTGATTATTGTTAAGATGGTGCATCTTTTTCCAACCTATTTGTGTCTTTATTTAAAGTAGATTTGTTGTTAGTATTATAGTTGGATCTTGGTTGGTTTTTCTTTTTTATCCTAATAATTTCTGCCTTTTACTTGGGATGTTTAGACAATTTATATTTTCTGTAATTACTGACGTGGCTGGGTTTAAATCTACCATCTAGCTGTTTGTTTTATATTTATTCCCTCTGGTCTTTGTTGCCTTTTCTCCTTTTTTTTTTTAAGACTAATTTAGTACTTTTAATTATTCCATTTCATCTCCTTTGTTGGCATATTTACTCTTTTCATTTTAGTAGTTTCATGAGGGTTTAATATACATTTTTTGATTTTTCATATTCTACCTTAACATGATATTATACTCTTTGACCCATAGTATAAGAATCTTACAAGAGTATACTTCTGTTTTTCTTGACTTTTTTTGCTATTGTCGTCATACATTTTACTTATACATGTTACAAATCCCATAGTACATTGTTAGCATATTAGCTTTAAACAGTCGATTGTCTTTTTCTTTTTTTTTTTTGCGGTGTGCGGGCCTCTCACTGTTGTGGCCTCTCCCGTTGTGGAGCACAGGCTCCGGACACGCAGGCTCAGCAGCCATGGCTCACGGGCCCAGCCACTCCGCGGTACGTGGGATCCTCCCAGACCGGGGCACGAACCCGTGTGCCCTGCATTGGCAGGCGGACTCTCAACCACTGCGCCACCAGGGAAGCCCCGATTGTCTTTTTTTTTAAATTTTTTTACAGTAGGTCCTTGTTGGTTATCTATTTTAAATATTCAGTTGATTGTCTTTTAAAGAATTTTAAGTGATAACTTTTAAAAGCTCTGCTCACATAGTTAGCAGTTTTGATGCTCTCCACTCCTTTGTATAGATCCAGATTTCCATCTGGTAGCATGTTCCTTCTGCTTAAAGGACTTCCTTAATCATTGCTTCTAGTGCAGGGTTGCTGGTGATGAATTCTTTCAGTTTTTATATGTCCAATAAAGTCTTGATTTTGCCCTCATTTTTGAAATATATTTTGAAAATCATCAATGTAGTCTAATCTGTTTGTTTTACTTAATAAGGAAACTGAGGCACAGAATGAGAACATCTTGCCAGTCACATGGCACTTAGCCTACCTGCAGTGGCACTGCCCCAACTGCTCTGTCAGAATAGCAAAGATTTTGCCACTGGAAACTCATTCATTTAGTTGTCAGTGGCCTGTCCACATTACCCTTTAAATACACCAGGAGAAAGGGCTAAAGTAAATAAATTGCTCTTTAGTGTGTCTTCGTTGATCAGATTCCTTTACCACATCCAGAGCCACTTCATCCATTAGGCGTGGCAGGCTCTAACCCTACAGGTTGTGAACTTTGTAAGGGCCTGCCACAATGGTTGAAGCTTGAAAACTTCATTGGCTTCAAAATACAAGAAGAAGAAAATAGCAAAATTAAAATTAATAAGTGCCAATGTGCACACATTGTAATATATGTGATAGGATACGGGTCAGGACCTCCAAAAATAAGAATATCTAAGACCCAGGTCTTAAAATGGCTCTGCCAAGGTAACTGTAAACTGATATCTGGACTCTGGTGAGATGACAAGGTAGGGCCTCTCTCCAAAAATGATAAGACTGATAAGACTTTGGCCGGGGGCAGCCTAGAGATCTCAAGTTTCCTTTATTTTCTTTCTTCCCTCCTTTGACCAGACTGACCTTCCCACTGACTGAAAAACTGGACCTCGGATAAGTGAATTCACCCCTCTGGGCCTCACTGCCCCCACTGAAAATGAGATGTTTGGACTAATCTTTAGATCTGTGATTCCCAAAGTGAGGAATGCAAACGTTGCTGGTGTGCAAGAGGATTTTAGGAGGTATGGAAACATTTTTTATTTTGATAATTAAATATTTATTTCAGTGTGTATTAGATTTAAAAATATAACTAGCCTTCAAACTTGTTATTTCACCAATATTTTACTTCAGCTATAGTAGGCTTTTTTTTTTTTTTAAAGAAGATGTTGGGGGTAGGAGTTTATTAATTAATTTATTTATTTTGGCTGTGTTGGGTCTTTGTTTCTGTGCGAGGGCTTTCTCTAGTTGTGCACGGGTGCACGGGCCTCTCACTATCGCGGCCTCTCTTGTTGCGGAGCACAGGCTCCAGACGCGCAGGCTCAGTAGTTGTGGCTCATGGGTCCAGTTGCTCCGCGGCATGTGGGATCCTCCCAGACCAGGGCTCAAACCCGTGTCCCCTGCATTAGCAGGCAAATTCTCAACCACTGCGCTACCATTGAAGCCCTATAGTAGGCATTTTTAAATGTTTAAATGAATTGATTTAAAGAAAAAATAATCAGATTCCATAAACAATCGGCCTTGGGTGTGGCCAGAAGTTTGAAAGTAATATGGAATACACTGACCGATGTTTGGGAAACGAGGCACTAATTTAGTTCCTTAAGGGAATGTTTTTTGAACTCCATGAGAAAGCCTGGGGCTGTGACATCAATTTAGTGGATTGTAATCAGCATTTTTCTTATTAATGAAATAAAAATAGAAAAATGTAGAATATATCAGAGTGTTCACACATAGTAAAGGTAAGAATTTCTTTGTGAAACTTTTCTGTATTGTCACAGTGTAAAATATGTTAATATTGAAAGTCACTGTCCAGAAGGTTGGAGAAAAGTGCATCCTGTGAGTCCGTGACCATCTTTGAGTTTGTGCCATGGCAGACAGTGGACAGCAGAGGTCAGGCAATCCCCGCACGGCAGCAAAGGCTGATCCTTAGCCCAGCAGAAACCTCAAGGGAATGCCAAGCGGCACAGAGGCCTGACGCCAGGCCTGAGGTGACAGTTGTTAACAGAAAATCCAGCTCATTGGCCTTCAGGGGTGACCACTACTGAGAGCGACCAGAGCTCCACAAGCACCCGGGTCCTCCCCTGCAGCGGGACACTCCAGGTGGCACTGCCGCAGCCACTTCCCGTCTTCCATCCCCAGATTGCATTCTCATCTCTGGACTTTCAGAACACCCTGGGGATGCTTCGGTGTCTAGACTAAGACCCTGTGATTCAGGATGCGGCCCTAGCCGTGTTCATCTTGGAAAGTCACAGTATCTTCGTGTTGTGTGCCCACACTGATTTAAGGCGACACTCTCGTGTTTCACATTCCCTTCGCCTTGATTATTGGAGAGCACCCAACACGCGTTGAGCACTCACTCTCCCCCAGGCACCGTTCAAAGCACTCCTGTTCCTCACATCTGCATGTGGTAGATCAGAACACTGGGGCATAGAAAGGTTAAGTGATTTACCCCAGGTTACCAGCCAGGAGGAAGAGGAGCCAAGCCCCAAACCCAGGCCGGCTCCTCTGCTGTGCTCTTCGCCACTAGCGTTTGCTGTGCTCTAAGAGAGGGCTAGAGAGCCTTCCCAAAGTCTCTGCCTGCTCTTCCCAGTGTCATATCCAGTGGCGTCTTTGGTCCACATCTTCCCTGACCCCTCTGTAGCATTTGACCCCAAGGACCATCCCCTTCTGGAAATTTTCTCCCCCATTGGCTTCCATGAGCTGCACTCTGGCCCCGTCTTCTTTCACTGAGTCCTCTCCCTGCCCCTGAAACCCTGCAGACATCAGCGGTCCCCAGAGTTCTTTCCTCAGCCTTCTTTTCTCACTGTGCATACCTCACCCCAGCACTCATGGTGCCAACTGCTGCCTGAGAGCTGACGGCCTTCCCACCCAGACGTCTCTCCTGAGCAACTGGCCTGGACATCTTGCTCTTGACGGCCTAGATTCATCTTCTACTCAAAATGTCCAAAACTGGCCCATCTGCCTCCTGTCCCAACTCCACCCCATAATTTCGGGCATATTCCCACACACCTCTGCCTGCGTTTCCTCAGTGAATAACGTCATCTGCCCAGCTGCCAGGCAGAAATCTGTTACTTCTGACTTCTCACTATTACACCCTCATACAAGTCAGTCCAGTGGATCTGTCTGTTTTGTCTCTTGAGACCAGCCATTGCCTTAGTTCAGAGTTTTGTCATCTCTCTGCCTGATTTTCCTTTTCTCTCTTCTGATCCATCTCCAGCATGCGACCAAAATTATGTTTTGTGAAACACGTTTCACTCTTTTCGTTCCCCTCTCCCTCAGACACTTTCAGTGCTTCTGCACCTCCTGTGCTACGCCTGGCCTGGCCTTCAGCTCTCTGGCATCTCTGCCACCAGGTCCCTCTAGGCGCTCTGTGCTATGGCCACTTTGTGCTTGTGCTCACTCCTGAAAGCACACTTGCTGTGCCCTCTTTCCAACTTACGCTGGGACTCCAGCGCCACTCCCTGAAGAAGCAAGAGGAGGAACAGAGGAATGGGAGAAGGTGAAGCCAAAGCAGCTGCAGGACCTGGTGTTCTGTGAGGACGATACACCAGGTGTGGCTTATCCATTGTCCTTGTGTGACCAAGTGGGCACTTCTGGATGAGGGTGTGTCATGTACCAACACCCTGTCAAGCACATTAGTGTGCAGGGCCTGCGTCCAATCCTGAGACCTCTTTAACTCAAGGCGGGAGCCTGGCTGTGATGCAAGAGATGCTATGATTCCCAGGAACCAACATCATGACCAGGCCGGGCTCCCCATTGCCTCTCTGATCTCACCTCCTATCACTCCCCTTACCCCCAATTCCTTTTCACTTTATTTGCCTTCATGCTAATCCTTAAATATGCCAAGTTTATTCCTGCCTCAGGGCCTTTGCACTTTCCATGTATGCTGCCTAGAATGCTCTTCCCCAGATTTTTTAATGATTTGCCTCTTCACATCAGTTAGGTATTACATAAAATATTGATTTTACTGATTAAATACCCCCAACCCTTATTTCACATTTTTCTGTAGCACTTTCCACAATGCGAATTTATTTTATTTGTTGCTGGTTTACTGTCTGGGTTCCCCACTGGAAAGGCAAGGACCCTGACTTGTTTGTCACTATATCCCCAAAAGCCTGTAATGACACCTAGCACAGATCAGGTGTGTAATAAGTGTTTGTGGTAAACATGAGTGAGAGAATGAATGAATGGTCAGGATGAATTTCAGGACCCTCAGCAGTTTGGACTCAGACTGAGACTGCCACTGCCGTCTGTCAGTCTGGGCAGGATTGGCTGGTGGTGAGCCCAGGTCTTTGGCAGGTTCAAGGGTGAGGAACTGGGGGAGGCCAGGTGAACTCTCACATTTACCCTTGGCCCTCTGATGATCCTTCTGCCAGGTAAAATCCTGCCTGTCCTCAAGGCCCTGCTCCATTTCCACCTCCCCTCCATCCCACCCTGAGCCCACTTCCTGAGTGTTGTCCCTCCCCACTGCAGCTCCCTCTTTTTACGGCACCCATGTGATTGCTCTTTAAATTACTCTCATTGTTTACTCCTGTCTCTCCCATGAGATTGAAAGCACATCAAGGACAGGGACTATCACAAAGCCTCTGTGTTCAGTAGCTATGCCTAGACCGAATGAACAAGGCTAGGTTTGTCTGGACACAGGTATGATTACTGAATGTTCTCAGCCCCTGTGAGGCAGGGCATCCCCTGGCAGTAAGCAGGGGGTGTAGCTTCTCTAGAGCACAATTAAGGGCACATTTGGAAAGCCATACAGACTTTGAAGAAAGACAGAATTGCTCGGTGACAGACGCTCACTCATATACTACATGGTCGTTTCCGCTTCTTTTTATTCACCCATGATTTACTGAAATCCCGCCCAGTGATTCTGAGATGGCCTCCAGGAGCTAGGGGAAGATGTAAACGGGAAGATTCAAGTTCAGAATCAGACCTGTGCCTACCGTTGGGGCAGGCCAGGAGGGGTGACCCCACGACCCCTCCCTCCCTTTGCCTTCAGTCTGTTATAAATTGCCTTCACCCCGTGTTGCTTCCGCTGGGAGTCCGGACTTCAGCTGCTTAAACAGATTGCTGTGCTTACAAATAGCAAGGCACTTCAGAGCCTGCAAAATCACTTTATGCCTTTTCTTAAATGAAGGTCCAACTCTACCATGTCTGTTCTGGTTTGGCTTCTTGATCATAACCTTGGAGTGACTCAGCGGGCATCACCCAGACTCCCTGGGGCCACCAGAGTGAGCTGGCCAGGTGGGCAGCCTCAGCTGAGACTGTCTCCCAACCAGTCTGAGGTCTGCGGGTTAGGCTTCACAGTTGGAGAGCTCCAGACAGGGAGCGACAGGGTAGGTCCCTTGGGAAGACAGGAGTGTGTCAGGAGTCAAGGAGCACCTTTCACCAGGTACGGTGGGCCACCCAAGCATCCAGGTGGCTGTTTTATGTAATTATTACTTTTTATGTACAGATAGTTTTATTTTTGTTTATTTGCACATACCATGGTTTTCGTATTCCCTATTTGCAAAAATATTCACAGCAGCCATACTATAGCATGTTGGACATATGGATAGCACTGCGCTCATCACCTTTTATGTACAAAGCTGTTATTTTTCTGTTTATTATTTCCTTGCAACCCATTCCCAGGAGTGGAATTACCACGGGAAATGGGATGAACGTTTAAAATAGCTCTAGAGCCGTATTGCCCAATTCCTTCCTTAAAAGGCTGTGCTAATTTATGGGGCCACTGACTGTGTTTAAGCAGCTTTTTCCACAGCCACGGGAGCATGAGATGTTACCATTTCCTTAATGTGTGCTAATTTAGGAGGTGTGGAGTGGCACATTGCTACTCCAGTGTGCGTTTCCCTGACTGCATCGAGGATGAGCCTGTTGTAGGTACTGGTCCACTCTTGCGATGGCCTTCCTGCTGCGTCACCGGCCCTGTGTGTCTGTCTCTCTCCACCTCCCTGCCTCTCACTGACTGAGTGTCGGCCTCATTCTCTAAGCCTGTCTGTCTCAGTCTTTCAGCCTCTGAATCCTGTCTTTCTCTGGTTTCTAACTGGGCAGACATATGGCTGATTTATGAAGGTCCTAGACGAGCCCTGACAAGCTGCTGGCTGGACCTGGACACTGGCCCCTGGCCTCTAAGGCCTCCCTCCCTCCCCAGTGAACTCAGACAAAGCGGGCTTATCTGGGCTGACCTCCCGAGGAACAGCTGGTAATGACCAGGCTGTCCCTCAGTGATCTCCTCCAATGATGTGTTCCAGGCTCTCCAGCCTCAGGACAACTCGCCAAACAGACGTGCACATCCTGGCAGTTGGGAATGTGTGGTCTGACAGAGCCAGTGAGTGGGGCCCCCAGAGTCCAGATGTGTGGACAGCAGAGGGGCCCACAGCAGTGACAGCAGCTTGACCTGCCTTCCTGCTCCAGTGAGCCCCTTGCCTGAAGTGGCAGAAAGAGCTCACCTCTCAGGCACAAAACCCACTTGGCCCCAAGTGGATAGGGAGCCCCCAGCACTCCATAGTGTGGCAGGGACGGGGGGCTGGCACACTGCTCCACTGCCAATGGCCTTGAAGGTTCATGGGCACTTGGGAAGATTTCAGAAAGGCAGCTGACCTCAAGGGAAGCTGTGCAGGTGCCCTTGATGAACCCCCGTGATTGGTGGGTTGCTGAATCCAGGCTCCGGACCTGCCTGCTGCCACTTGTCACAGAGGCAGACAGGCCTTGAGAGTTTGGGCTCCTGCAGTCACCTCTGAGACTCCATGGATGGTCCTAGCACATTAGAATCCAAGAGATTGTTAAAAGCCAGACAGGAACTCAAACATCAAGTTTTCTACCCTTTCATCTAATATTCTTAACACTCAGCTGTTTCTCTTTTTTTTAATTAATTAATTTATTTTTGGCTGTGTTGGGTCTTCCTTGCTGCACGCGGGCTTTCTCTAGTTGCAATGAGCAGGGCCTGCACACGGGCTTTCTCTAGTTGCAACGAGCAGGGGCTGCTCTTCGTTGTAGTGCGAAGGCTTCTCATTGCGGTGGCTTCTCTTGTGGAGCACGGGCTCTAGGCACACGGGCTTCAGTAGTCATGGTGCACAGGCTTAGTTGCTCCTTAGCATGTGAGATCTTCCCGGACCAGGGCTCAAACCCATGTCCTCTGCATTGGCAGGCGGATTCTTTTTTGTTTGCTTTTTTTTTTTTAACATCTTTATTAGAGTATAATTGTTTTACATTGTTGTGTTATTTTCTGCTATATAACCAAGTGAATCAGCTATACGTATACATATATCTCCATATCCCCTCTTGCATCTCCTTCCCACTCTCCCTATCCCACCCCTCTAGGTGGTCACAAAGCATGGAGCTGATCTCCCTGTGCTATGTGGCTGCTTCCCACTAGCTATCTATTTTACATTTGGTAGTATATATAAGTCCATGCTACTCTCTCACTTCGTCCCAGCTTACCCATCCCCCTCCCCGTGTCCTCAAGTCCATTCTCTACATCTGCGTCTTTATTCCTGTCCTGCCCCTAGGTTCTTCAGAACCTTTTTTTTTTTTAGATTCCATATAGATGTTTTAGCATACAGTATTTGTTTTTCTCTTTCTGGCTTACTTCACTCTGTAAGACAGACTCTAGGTCCATCCACCTCACTACAAATAACTCAATTGCATTTCTTTTTATGAGCTGAGTAATATTCCATTGTATATATGTGCCACATCTTCTTTATCCATTCATCTTTTGATGGACACTTAGGTTGCTTCCATGTCCTGGCTATTGTGAATAGTGCTGCAGTGAACATTGTGGTGCATGTCTCTTTTTGAATTATGGTTTTCTCAGGGTATATGCCCAGTAGTGGGATTGCTGGGTCATATGGTAATTGTATTTTTAGTTTTTTAAGGAACCTCCATACTGTTCTCCACAGTGACTGTATCAATTTACATTCCCACCAACGGTGCAAGAGGGTTCCCTTTTCTCCACACCCTCTCCAGTATTTATTGTTTGTAGATTTTTTGGTGATGGCCATTCTGACCGGTGTGAGATGATACCTCATTGTAGTTTTGTTTGTTTGTTTTTTTGAATTTTATTTTATTTACTTTTTATACAGCAGGTTCTTATTAGTTATCCATTTTATACATATTAGTGTATGTATGTCAATCCCAATCTCCCAATTCATCCCACCACCTCACTGTAGTTTTGATTTGCGTTTCTCTAATGATTAGTGATGTTGAGCATTCTTTCATGTGTTTGTTGCCCATCTGTATGTCTTCTTTGGAGAAATGTCTATTTAGGTCTTCTGCCCATTTGGGGATTGGGTTGTTTGTTTTTTTGATATTGAGCTGGCAGGTGGATTCTTAACCACTGCGCCACCAAGGAAGTCCAACGCTCAGCTGTTTTAAAAACTCTTATTATATAAGAAGTGCATATGCCCATTCTTAAATATTTGAAAAATACAGAAAACAGTAAAGAAGGAAATGCAATACTACAGAGTCATCAAAGATAACTGCTGTTATATTTCCATCTCAACATATTTTCCTATGGTTGTGTATATTTTTATTATCACCAAGATCATATAGTATATACAATTTTGTATCTGCTTTATTCACTTTAAATTAGATATAAGTATTTTCAACATAATGAAATATTCTTCTTTTTTTTTTTTTTTGGCTGCATTGGCTCTTCGTTGCTGCGTGCAGGCTTTCTCTAGTTGTGGCGAGCGGGAGCTACCCTTTGTGGCGGTGCATGGGCTTCTCATCGCGGTGGCTTCTCTTGTTGCAGAGCATGGGCTCTAGGTGCGCAGGCTTCAGTAATTGCAGCACATGGGCTCAGTAGTTGTGGCTCACGGGCTCTAGAGGGCAGGCTCAGTAGTTGTGGCGCACAGGCTTAGTTGCTCCGCAGCATGTGGGATCGTCCCGGACCAGGGCTTGAACCCATGTCCCCTGCATTGGCAGGCAGATTCTTAACCACTGTGCCACCAGGGAAGTCCCAAAATATTCTTCATAAACACTTTTAATTCCTGAATAAGAGTTTTAAGTGGACACACCATAAATACCTACTATTATCCAAATGTTGGGCGTTTATGTTTTTTCATTTTTCAAGAATGTAAAAACACACTGAAAAAAAAAACGCTGAGGTAAACATCTTTTAAGTATAAATCTTTGTCCACATTTTGAATTTTCCCTTAGATTAAATTCATACTCATAGGGGTATAAACATGTTTTTAGTCTTTCTATTTTGCTTTCCAGAAAGGTTGAACCAATAACACATGCCTAAAACAAACAAACAAAAAAAACACACGCTTATCTCACTACACACAGCTACATGAAAAAATATCATTTTTTTAAAAATTTACTTATTTGAAAAGCAGTGTGTCTGTTGCTTCCTTTTAATAGATAAACTGAGACTCAGTGAGAAAAGGGACCTGCCTGGGGTCACCCCAGGAGTGTGTTATCTCATTCCATCCTCACAACCTATGATAGTGGGGAGCTAAAGCACACAGATGGGGTAACCTGCCCAGTCTCTCACTCAGCGCATGAGACGTGGAGCCTGAGTTTAATCCTCCACAGTTGGAACCCAGGGCCCTTCACCTCTGTTCTTTGGCTGTTCGTTCCCAGATATGATGCTGAAAGGTGGTTTGGGGCCAAGACCTGAAAGGACTTGGAGTTTGGATTTACCCTATAGACAGAGGGGCACCATTAATGGGTTTCTTAAGCCTCAAGACTGTGTTTTACAAAGATGTTTCTGGTAGACTGGCTGGGGGAGGCTGGTGACAGGGAGGCTGGTTGTGGAGGTGCAGCACACAGATAATGTGAACAACAAAGAGGCCTGCACAGACCCATGCGCACGTGGGCTTGTGGGTTACGGGCTGTGGGCAGTTGGAAACATTAGGCGTCTGGGGAGGCCTCCTGTGCCCTTTTCACTGGGCAAGGGCCATTTTTATCTGCTACATGTCAGGCAGAACCTGTGCCAACGGCCAAAGACTCCACCTCAAATCTAGCAAATAAGAGAGAGGATGGTATGGATTACGTTATATTTAAAACAAGCCCACACAATGCCTGTAATTTTTTATTCTGACTCCGTAATTATAACTCAAGACCAGTCAGATCATAGTTATCCTCACACCGACCCGCTGCTGAGACACATTGAATTAAAGGCTTTGCTGCTTCTCCAGATTCTATTTTAGACACCAAGCACTGTCAGGTAACCGGCTTTTCACAAGGCTCGTCTTGGTGGAGCCCCTCTCGGGGCAGCCTGCACGAAGGCCAGGTCAACACTGGGCTCTTGAAAAGACCCCCGATACTTGTGATGCTTTGCCCAACCTGAGCCTCAGGCCTGAGCCAGGGGCCTGGAGAGCTGAGGGAGCACCACCCTTGGAGCAGGCCAGCCTCCCTTGGTCAGGCCCATCTCAGAGCCTCTGCACTCTAGAAGATTCCTGAATGCTGCTCTCCCCCAGACCCTTCCCAGGGTCCCAGGGTCAGATAGGCCAAGCCCTGGCTATTGGGCACAGTTGTCACAGATAAGCTGGCATTGCCATTGCCCAAAGGGGCCTAATTTAGAAAAGACGAGAAAAAGGAAACCAAGGGAGCACAAGCCAGCTGGGCTTACACAGGCAGCCCCTGTGACTAACCAGGCCTAGGCTAATTAAGGCCCCCTCCCCATCTTGGGATCCACCAAAGAACACCACCTCTCAGCGCCACGAAGACGCCCCTAACAGAGCAAGAGTGGGGTTGGGTCCCTCCTCACAGACCTGGAGCCCCACTGCCCCTTCCTCCACGTGGCCCCACACACCCAGTCCTGCCTCCAGGGAACCCTGGGGGGGAGATAGGCTAGCTCCCGTTTATCCATAAACTGCAGGCAGGCCTGGGCTCTGTCGGAGGTCCTTCACATGTACCATCCCATTTACTCACATCTCGTAATCATCACTTTAGACATGAGGAAATGGAGCGCGGAGAGGTAAAGTGTGGGGCTCCAGGCCACCCAGTCCATATGTGAAGGAGTGGGAGCTGGAACCCACTTGTCAGACTCCCTCAGATCACACGGCTCGTCCATAGGCAGCTTGCCTGAAACCACCAGGCCTGCTCCCAGCTGCTGCTTGGTGGTTTCACACGCCCGGCAACTTGCTAAGCACTTGAGCCCAAGAAAGCTCAATCCCAGTACCTGTCTTAGCACAACTTTCTGCAGCACACAGCTCCTTGCCTCAGCCAGCTCCTTGCACGGACCCTTGCTCTCGTGTCCCACAGGAAGAACGGACAGTTCCTTGCTCAGGCCTTTGATGCATCTTGTACTTCTATTTTGACATTTAAGACATTATTGTCACCATTCACATGACTCTCCTACTAGACTTCTCGGGGGCAGGGCCTGTGTCCTGTCTCTTTGTTACTAGTTTGACACCTGGCACGTAGTGGCTGCTTACTGTTTGTTTTGTTTTTTGGGGGTTTTTTAATTTATTTATTTTTGGCTGTGTTGGGTCTTCGTTGCTGCACGCGGGCATTCTCTAGTTGCGGCGAGCGGGGGCTACTCTTCGTTGCGGTGCGCGGGCTTCTCATTGCGGTGGCTTCTCTTGTTGCAGAGCATGGGCTCTAGGCACGTGGGCTTCAGTAGTTGTGGCGCGTGGGCTTCAGTAGTTGTGGCTCGCGGGCTGTAGAGCGCAGGCTCAGTAGTTGTGGCGCACGGGCTTAGTTGCTCCGCAGCATGTGGGATTTTCCCGGACCAGGGATCAAACCTGTGTCCCCTGCATTGACAGGCAGATTCTTAACCACTACGCCACCAGGGAAGTCCCTGCTTGCTGTTTGTTGCAAGAAAAAAGGAGAGTCTGAAAAATTATTCATCCTTCAAAAGTATGCCTAGGATAGATCCTGGGAAGGCTTTCCTGAGTCACACAAGCTGAGTTAACCCCGTCTGCTCCTATACAATCAGTGGGAGGATTGTTTACTTGGGTACCCCTTTGGGGGCAGGGACAGAACCCGATTCTTCCCTGTGACCCTGTCTCTCAGCACAGGGCAGGCATTTAGCAGGGGTCAGTACATGTAGAACTGAATTGCTCTTTGCTTCAGAGTCCCAGATAAAGGGCACCATGACCTGAACCAGCCAGCTGCCCAAGTCACCTGGCTGAAACCACCAAGGGCTGGCATGCTAGGGATGTTTGCTGAGGAAGGGAACACCGAAATAAAGCCAAACTTTAAAAAAGAAACACACCCAATAGGTGTTCTATTTCTATGAAAATCAGCTCTGTTTTTAGGTAACTGCCATCCTGCCTCACCTCCCCAAGGTGGGCCCTGCCTTCCCACAGGGCCCCTCTACACCGCACCCGGTAATCATGGCCTTACCTGCCCCCATCCCCTCCCCTGTTTGCTCTCTGGGGTTTCCCTCGATTGCAGGGTGAGAGCTTCCAGACGCCCCAGAGGCCTGTTTCATGCCGGCCCCAGTCTCCCTCCCTCCCTGACCTACCCTTGTCAGGGCCCAGGCCTTGGGGGGGGGGTGGAGGAGGGGCAGGGCAGGGAGTCAGCCCCTTAACTGAGCCAGAGCAGGGCAGCTTCACAGCTAGGGGTACAGGAGCCAGGCCGTGCTCCTCCCAGGTCTCTGTCAAGCCAGCAGGGCCCCTCTCCCTAGTTCAGACAAAACTCGAGGTCTGCATGGCGCAGTGAAGAGAACGGGGCTTTGGTGTCACTGTCGCGGTGCTGGGCCTGGGCCTGGCTCCTCCTCCTCGGCTGCCAGCATCTAGGCAGGTCGCCTACCTCCCACCCTCTCCCAGCTTCAGACCCCTCCCTGGCCAAACAGAGCCAGACCTGCTGCACGGGTCTGCTGAGGGCCACGCCACGATGAATTTCTCGCAGGGTGAGAAGTTTGGTTTGGAGAGCAGCAACTCCATGCTTCCTGTGTGCTCATCAAGAATCAAGCTCTGGGGACTTCCCTGGTGACGCAGCGGTTAAGAATCCACCTGTCAATGCAGCAGACACGGGTTCGAGCCCTGGTTCGGGAAGATCCCACATGCCTCGGAGCAGCTAAGCCTGTGAGCCACAACTACTGAAGCCCACGTGCCTAGAGCCCGTGCTCCGCAACAAGAGAAGCCACCACAATGAGAAGCCCGCACACCGCAACTAGAGAAAGCCCACGCAGCAACGAAGACCCAACGCAGCCAAAAATTAATTAATTATTTATTTTTAAAAAAGAAGCTCCAGGCACCCCAGCCCTGTTCTGTGAGCCTCATTCTGGCTCATCCTCACCTCCTCCATTAGCTCCTTTGTCCCAGAGTCCCACTGGAGCCTTAGAGAGCACCCCACTCTTTGGCAAGATTCCTGCTTCTCACAGAGGGCCAACAGGGTGATGGACCCTCAATACCTTGGCAGCTCCCTCCAGCCTCCAGCCAGATTCTAGGAAGAGACCAGGGCAAGCCTGAGGCGGGGGCTGGGTCTGAGGCCCACCGTCCTGGGAAACTTGTGAGCCTCCCTCACAGCTCAGCACTCAGGCAGGCATCCAACTACCCACGGCTGCGGTTTCCAGAGAGCCGGGCCTCCCACCGCAGGGACAGTAAGCTGAGAAGCACTGGAGCTATAAATGTGAAGTGGTGAACCATGGGACACTGCCGCAGCCCCACAGTGGGCAGGAGCCCACCCCCCCCCCGCCCAGCCTCCCTGCCTCCCAGCAAGCTTCAGGCCCCGCCAGCCCTCTGAGACAGCCCAGGCCTGTCCACCGGCTCCGCTCTGGGCTCTGAGCAAGGCTGCTGCCCCACTCCCACCCCCGGGAGGTCCCAGGCACAGTGTAAGGCCCGGCTGGGGACAGGGCAGGCAGGACACCACACAGCACTTTGTACACCAGCAGTCAGGGCCTCTGGTCTTACCTCACAAGCATCATCTTATTTTATGTTGACTTATGCAAAAGGAGGGGGGCCCGTAATCGTTTTGAAGCTTCCTGCTTCTCAAGGTCTCACTCCTCCCCCTGGGTGGTACTGAGTCACAACTTCAGATCCATCTGGAGGCTACCTTGGGCACAGTCAGGGTGACCTTGGGGTGGACCTGGGGCTCATGTGGTCTTGATGAGCATCCTCATAGGCCCTGCCAAAAAGGAGACCCCAGGAGCGGCAGTGATGCCTGATAAAATAAGAGCAGCCCCTTCACCAAGTGCCCACCCTGTGCCCAGCCCAGAGCTCTCAGACCATAGAAGGGTCATTGTTTCACAGGTGAGAGACCACACCCAGGGGGGAAGTCCAGAGCTCGGCTGTGCCTCAGGTCTCACCACCACTCCTATACTTCAGACCTGGGCAGGAGTGCAGTGCAAGGTGGGGAGTAGGGGCCCATCTGGAAGGGTCTGGGGAAACAGAGGACAGGAAGGAAGCCCCCTCTTTCTCTCCTCTCAGAGCCTGTCAAGGACAGGCCTCTTCTCCAATACCCCTACTCTGCTGGACAATCTGTCCCCTAGCACAGGCCCCTCCTGTTAGGCTAGGGAGCTGGCCAGGAAAGGTGAAGTCACCCTCAGTGTGTCTGTCACCTGCCCCACACGAGAGCTCAGAGGTGAGCCCTTGGGTCTCTGGGGAGTCCCCACACAGTGGGATTGTCTTGAGCGATATCACTTCAATATCCCTTAGCTGGCGCCCCTCAGGGAGGTGGACAAGAGATGGATACCTAGGGAGTGCCATCAGCCGCAGTGGAGGCCCTGCCAGGAGGAAGCACTCTGGGCTGGGTGATGGGCAAGAGAGACAGCAAGGGCTTCTAGACATGACGCCAGGCCCAAGGGTCACTGGCCAGGGAAGCAGCTGGCAGCCTGTCCTCACCCCTTTTGAGTCAGGTATTTTGGCTTCCCAAGTCCACAAATGGGGAAAAACAGGCTGGGCAAATGTTTACTGCAAAAAACATTTAATATATCTTATTTGTAAGAAACTTGAAAACTTTACAGGAGGACATAAAAGTTTAATATATGAAAAAATGACATTTTGTTGTGTAGCATGGATCAATATTATAAAGATGTCATTTCTCATCTAACCTAATCTATAAACCTGTTCTGATTCATTTAGATTCATAATGTGTATTGAGCCATTACTGTGTTCCAGGTGTGTTCTAGGCACAGGGAATACAGGATTGAACGAAACAGGCAAAAATCCCTGCCTTCATGGGGCTTACAGTCTTAAAGATAGGAGAGAGATAGACAAACAAGATAAAGAAGTAAAGAAGTAAATTATATAGTACGCTAGATGAAAAATGCAATAGAGAAAAATCAAAGACATTATAGAGAGTGTGGGGTGGGTGGGGAGTTATAAGTTAAAACAGGCTGACTAGTAGTAACATTTGAGCAGAGATTTAAAGGAGGTGATGGGGCAGGAGTGTACTTGGTGTGCTCTAGGAGCAGCAAAGAGGCCTGTGTAGTTAGATCAGAGTGAGTCAGTGGTTCTTAGACATTTGGGGATGCCTGGAGACATTTTTCATTGTCACAACGGGGGGGTGGGAAGTGCGGGGTTGCTGCTGGTCTTCGGTGAATGGATGCCGGGATGCTGCTGAACATCCTGCAGTGCATAGACAGCTTCCTACAACAAAGATTTATTTGGTCTGAAATGCCAGTTGTGCTGAGGTCAGGAAACCCTGGAGAGTGAGGCAGAGTAGCAAAGAGATAGTCAGAGAGGTAAACTGCCAACCAGGTTTTTTTTGGAACTAGAGAAGCTGATTCAGAAATTCTTATGGAAAAATATGTGATAATAGCTGGGGGCAGGAGGTGGGGAGGATTAAAAAGAAGAATAAACAGAGTTTTACCATATTTTAGCATACACTATAAATATTCTTACGACAAATGACTAATTTCCTTAATATATAAAGAGTTCTTATAAGTGAATAAGAAAAGGCCTTTTTAAAAAACTCTTAAAAATAGGAAAAAAGGAGTTTACCCCCCCAGTAAGGATACACAAATGGATTATAAATATGTGAAAAAATTATAAATGTTACTTGCAGTTTAAAGAAATGAGAATGAAAATCATGAGATAGCATTTTGCAACTATCAGAGTAGCAATGATTGAGAAATTTGATTATATACAGAGTTATTCAGGATATGTGAGAATATGGCCACATGCACATTTCTTTTTTTTTTTTTTTTTTTTGGCTGCATTGGGTCTTCGTTGCTGGCTTTCTCTAGTTGCGGCGACTGGGGGCTGCTCTTCATTGCAGTGCGTGGGCTTCTTATTGTGGTGGCTTCTCTTGTTGTGGAGCACAGGCTCTAGGCGCACGGGCTTCAGTAGTTGTGGCACACGGGCTCAGTAGTTGTGGCTCATGGGCTCTGGAGCGCAGGCTCAGTAGTTGCAGTGCACGGGCTTAGTTGCTCCACAGCATGTGGGATCTTCCTGGACCAGGGCTCGAACCCCTGCATTGGCAGGCGGATTCTTAACCACTGCACCACCAGGGATTCCTCATGCACAGTTCTTGAGAATATATATTGGCATAGCCTTTTTGGAAAGCAAGTTGGCAATATCTGTCCCAGATATTTTTGGGGGGGTGGGGGGGCCGAGGTGCCACACAGCTTGTGGGATCTTAGCTCCCCAACCAGGGGTGGAACCCGGGCCCTCAGCAGTGAAAGTGCAGAACCTTAATCACTGGACTGCCAGGGAATTCCCCTCTGTCCCAGATTTAAATACATATATGTTTTCATCCAGCATGCCATTCTAGGCAAGTATTCTACTCAGGTATGTTTACAAAGATTTAAGTACAGACATGTTTATTACAGTGCTAGCAAAAGATTGGAAATGACCCAAATGCCCATCAACAGGGGTCTTGTTTATTATACGGTATACACTTACAATAGAATACTATGCAGCTTTTAAAAAGACTGAGGCTTACTCCTAGGCACACAGCCAAGAGAAGTGAAAACACATGTCCACAAAAAGACTTATGCAGAGAATTTTATAACAGCTTTATTCAGATAGCCCTCAACTGGAGCAAACCTAACGTCCATCAAAGGAGAATAAACAAACCGTGGCATATTCATACAATGGAACACTACTTAGCAACAACAATAAAAAGAATGAATGGATACACACAACAGGAATGAATTTCTAAAGCATTTTGTTGCACAAAATAAATCAGACACAAGAGTAGGTACTGTATGATTCCATTTACATGAATTTCAACAGGCAAAACCAACCCATGCTGACAGAAATCAGTACAGTGGTTGCCTCAAGAAGGTGCAGATTCCTGGAAGGGGCAAGAGAACCGTCAGGGGTTAAGGAGATGGAAATGAGGTGTTGCTTACACCTTTTATACAGTTGTCTAAATCACTGAATTGTACACTTAAGATCTGTGCAATTCACTGAATTTAATTTTACCTCAGTTTATAAACAAAATTGGGAATTCCCTGATGGTCCAGTGGTTAGAACTTGGTGCTCTCCCTTCCGGGCCCTGGGTTCAATCCCTGGTCGGGGAACTAGGATCCCACAAGCTGCAGAGCAGCCAAAAATAAAAAATGAAAAAATAAAAACAAAATTAACTATTGAATGGAGAAATAAAGTCAAATTTAATATGTCCTGAAATGGAATGATCTCCAAATAAATTAAGGGGGAGGGGTGGAAACAAGGACAGAAAATGTGTATCGTATGCTCCCAGATGTAATAAAGAGGACACATACCTATTACATAAGCTTGTATACAGTTGGCCCTCTGTATCCTCGAGTTCTGCATCTGCATATTCAGCCAACCACCATGCAGGATCACAGATACGGGGGTGCCAACTGTACTAGGCCATTTTATACAAGGGACTTGCGCATCTGCAGGCTTTGGTACCCTCAGGGGTCCTGGAGCCAACCCCTGCGGGCTGACTGTATATGTAACATGTCTGGAAGGACATGTAAGAAAATGTTGGGCAATGGTTGCCTTTCTGGAAGGGCCTGGAGGCTTCAAGGTCTAAAGTGGAGGGACATGTCTCAGTACTTTTTTGTACTGTTGGAATTTTTTCACTGTGTTCATGGTAACTTTTTAGATATAAAAACTAATTAAAATTTCTTGATTGGATAACAGGGTGTTCTGAGGTTGAATTGTCATATTTCTCTACCCTTGATAGCTGGAAGCAGGGACATAAATGCTACTCTAACACTGCCAGCAGTGGGGTGGGCCTATGTCTCTGAGAGTAGAAGTGGGCATTTGCACGAGCATATCAGGGGAAGCGCCTGGAAGGCGTTTCTGGGGCAGGGAAGTGAGAACCTGAATCCTGGCTCAGGACACCACAGGAAGTAAACTGAATATCTATCGGAGCACAAGGATTTGGGCAGGAAATGATAAGCTTTCTGTCGGAGAATGTCAAAAGCCATCCCATGATGTGGAAGATTTATCATGATGGAATTTTTTTTAATGTGAAAAGAAGCTTCTTTGGTGGGTTGGAAGACAAGGCTTTTAAGAGGATGTGGGACCAGGGGAGAGAGTACCCCAGAAAAAGGAGTTCTGAGCTAAGAATAGGACTTCCAGGTGTAATTTTTAACCAGACAGTCCAGCATTTGGTCTTTATTTCCACAAACAAGAACATGCCATCAAGGGTCCTACCAGGGAATGTCCGTATTCATTTTGAGAATTGGACTCTGTGCTAGTGAGCTGACTCCCTGCTTGAAGTCCAGAGCAAAAGTTTCATTATCCATTATTCTTGTGTGTAAGGGATGGTGGGGAGGAAGGAAGACTTTTCCTGTCCCAGGGAGATGCCCTGCTCACTGGCTTTGCCAGAGGAGGCAGTCCAGGTCTTTCCCTAAGGAAGTCCTCAGCTCAGAGGGACAGGGAAGGATCCCAATTCCAGATCAAAGGATAAGGAACCCTGGAATGCATGGGATCCTTGTGGAGTCATAAGTCCCTGGCAAAACAGTTCAGAGAGCAATCCTGGTCAGGATTATGTGTTCAGCTAACCTTGGGCCCAAATGTTTGATGTATGCAAAGAAGAAGGAAATCAAGGGTCTTGGGTAGAACCTCTTTACAAAATATAAGAGGCAAAAATATCAGTGGGGAAAAGGTCTCAGAGGGCTTTCAGCAAATGGCTAAGACCCAGATGGGAGCAGGGAGTGGGCCATGTAATAGACTTTAAACCAAGACATCATGGGGATGTGGCAGGGGCTGCATCTGGCCCAAGCAGATGAAGGGTCAGTGGGGTAAGGGTGTTCATGACTCTAGAGCCCTTACAGATGCTCTAGTCCGGCCCCTTCCTAATGGAAACTGAGGCCCAGAGAGTGTACTGACTTGTTCAGTATCCAATGTCAGGACTGAGCTTGGTCCATGACTCAGACTCTAGCCTCCCAATCCAGTGGTTCTCCTGGAAGTGGAGGCAGAGGTGAAGCCCTTGACCAAACACATACTCTCTTCCTACCTAGGAATGTGTTTCTACTGAATTCCATGGAAAGGGAGCCACTCAAGTAGCCTGGAGTGAGGGCAGCCCTCTGAAGGGGTCATAATAGCAGACCCTGGTTCATCACCTACCCAGCCGCTCCCCCTTTTCTTCCCCTGCCGGAAGCCATATTTTGTAGTAGGTGAAAACCTCTTGATTTCAGGAAACATAGGCCAATTTCCCAAGCCCAAGAAATGAGTCCTAGTTGGTCTCATGGTATTCCAGTTCCCCTTTGTCAGTGATTGGCCTAAGGGTGGGCATATGATCTAGTTCTGGCCAACAAGACATAAAGGGAAGATTGTAGGGCCTTCTGAGAGAGCTTTTGCTTTTCTAATGAAAGGGAAAGATGCAGGAGGCGCCATCATGCCCCCATCTCGCACACCTTCCTTCCTGCCTTTAATGCAGATGTGTATAATGAGGGTCAAGCATGACAGCAAAGGCATAGCACCCTTAAGATAGCAAAGTGGGTGATCAATCCCAAGTCTTTGGTGGCCCGAGATAGCTGCTGGACCAGTGCCAGCAACCGTCTACCTCCAGACTTCTTGTTAAGTAGATATTAAATGCCCTTATGATTTAAGCCGCTGTTAGCTAGGTTTTCTCCTACTTGCAGCCGAAAGCAATCCTGATCTGCACTGGCCATAAATGTTAGTGCAGCTCCAGCCAACTTCAAGAGATGCTGTTTAGAAACAGCCCTTGGTCAGCCTCCTCCACCTTGGGATCTGTTCTCCTGAACCCCTGCCCAGCTTTCTTGTCATTCCTCAACCAGATGGAATCCCCCCACCCTTCCACCCACCCCACCACATCCTCCCCCATCAGCCTGGCCAGTCCTACTCATCCTTCATTGCCCACGTTGGATGACCTTCACTGACCTTGCTCACTACCACCAGGCATACATCTGATTGACAACACTGATCAATCATTTATTTACCAATCACACTTGTGGTGGTGTGCTGTGGATTAGCCATAGGGCTAGCACTGGACCCAGCAGGGAGTGCAAGTCCTTGGGAGCCCTCACTGGTGGGGCAGACACATCAGCAGCGGCGGTGTAGGGAGTAGTGATAGAGGGGTGGGTCGGTTTTATCTTGGCAGGGGAGCAGGTAGCCATTTCCATACTGCTCTCTCCAACCAAAGGCTTTATTTCTCTGGGCAAAGACCAGCCCTGTCTGTTCCAGGACTGACCTAAGCCCATCGCAGAGGAGGCAGCAGAAAGGGCTCTTGTGAATGATCCCTGAGCAGGCAGGGCCTTGGGGTAGATGTGCTCTTGGCCACCCACCTTTCCCTACCGTCCCTGTAAGGCCAAGGCCCTTAATGGCTAGAGGAAGCAGCAGTGGACATGGCAGCAGAAGATCCATATTGGAACCTTAGCCACCACTAACTTGATGTGTGACTTTGGACATGGCCTGGCCTCTCTGAGCCCCAGTATTAATGAAAGACAGAGGAGGTTAATAATGCCTGCCTATCTCACAGGCTGCTGCAAAGACTGAATGAGATAACTGTCTGATGCACCAGGGCCGGGGAGGCCTGGCACACTGGAGGTGGGCAGTAAGTGTTCATTCATCCACCTGCCTGCCCACCCCCACCCTACACACAGCAGAAAGCCAGAGACAGCGCCGTGCACCTTCCGTGGGAGACAGACTGGGCGCTCAGACTTCGTCCCACCCAGGAACCAGGTGGCGTATGCTTGGTCCTCGGGTGGGGCATGGGGGTTCCTTGGGTTCCCATACTTTCTCCTGCTCTGAAAAATACCATCAATGGAGCAGCACAAGAAGGAAGGGAAATTGGGTTGGTGGTAGGAGGATAGGATTCTCTCATGTGTCTCTCACAGGTTGTTCTGAGGGTTCCCAGACCACTCTGGAGTCTGTCCAGCAACTTCAGGGAGATTCACTCATGGGCAGGGGCTGTCTGCTCAGGGACCGCCGGGCACTGCTTGTTCTCAACGATGCTCTGTCAGCAGCAGGCTAGACTGCCAAGACCAGTCAGCAGAGGGAGGCTTTCCCCAGAGGTGCCCAAACTCTGGCATGACAGACAAACCCTAAAGGAACCCTGCTTTTGGCGGTTAACAGGTATTCCTTCTAGGTCTGCAGGTGAGGGAGGACCTAGACCTCTGCCTGTGGCCCCAAAGGAGGCCATCACTGCCCATACTTGGAGTGTGATCCCAGCTGTCGTGGGGCAGGAGAAGCATCTCCCGGAAGAGCCAAACTGACCTGCCTGGGACAAAAGGGGCAGATTCCAGCAAATGTCGGCCAGACAATAGAGGGGCCTAGGAGCTGAAGGAGGTGCCCCACAGAGCTGGGAAGGGGGTCCAAACTGTCAGTTCAAATGGAGCAGTGAACTGTCAGTGGGGTGCTGCAGGTGGTATCGTCCGGAAGTTATCGACTTAAATTCCTCATCCTTTGGGGGTGGCACCATACTCCTGGTGGTCCCAGGAGGCGCTGATTCCCACTCGCTCCAGCAGTGGAAAGCTTCCCAGGACCAGACATTTTGTCCCCAGGCTGGGTTGTCCCTTCCGAGTGACAGGAGGGAATCTGAGGCAGCCCGAGGTAAGCTGGGAGAGACACAGGCTCTGGAAGGTTGTTTTCTCACCTCCAGAGCTGGGATCTGGTTGCCATTTGGATGACGAGAGAACACCAGAGCCCAGCCATGGGGCCAGCTCGAGGCTTAGTGGGGGTGGGACCCTGCCTGTCCCAGAGATGATGGCAGGCCCCCAGGAAAGATGGACGCCAGCAGCCTTATGGGAGGCTCCCTTCACTTCCGAGCCTGCCCTCCAGACACCCATCCCCAGCTGAGACCCCAGGCTTGGAGGAAGAGGTGGCCCGTTGGCTGGGTCTCCGTGGGGTGTGGGCATCATGGGGTCACCTTGGGGCGTGAACCCCAAAGCTCTGCTATGAGTTGTACTGGAAGGTTCAGGTGTCCTCAGGAGGGCAGGGGCCTTGGGCGTGGTCTTGCGGCTCTTTCTAAGTCTCAGTGTGCTGTCACATTAGCCCAGTCAGGGAAACTGTCCAAGTCAAATATGACCCGGCCCCAGGTGTTGACGGCCAAAAATACACAGGTGATTCCGATGACGTTCATTATTAGTCCTGTTTTCATCTGGAAAAAAACAGGGTCAGAGTCAGCACCCTGGGGTCTGCCAGGCTGTCAGAACAAAGGTGAATGGGCCTTGGGAACCAGCACTCTGGGAGAAGGGAACAAAGGACAGACAGACTGTTTGCTGGGCCTCCCGTCCCCGGGCCAGGCCCTGTGCTCACCCACCCCCCAGGCAGAGCAACTTGGTGTCCAGTAAGAAGCACCACTGCTAAAGCAGCCCGGGAAACAGGCAGGACAGGTGGGCTCTTCAGGCCCATTGGGACGTTTGGAAACCTGGGCCTCAGGGAGGCGAGGGAGTGACTGGAGGGGCCCGGGTCTGACTGCAGGTCCAGCGCTCACCCCAGCGCCTTCACCGTCCCACAGGCACGTGCTGGCCTTTCTAGGGCATGCTCTGCGTTCTTTGGGTGCTCACTAACCATTGCTTTCAAACCCTGTGGCAGAGTTTTCACTGGGGATTGGAATTGAGTTTGCAATTCCTGGTTTCTGGGACCCACCCTCTGGGTGAGAATGCTCCATGGAGTCCCAAAGATACCCAGCGGAGGCTCTGAGTTAGCTAACGCCTTCCTGGCCTCCCCTGCTTGCCCACTTGCCTCTCCCCACTCCGGAGCTGCAGAGCCGCCCTCCTCCCACCGGAGGCTGGGATAAAGCCAAAGCAGAGCTGAAGAATTCCTCCTTTGGCAGCGTTTGTTTCCAAGGCAGCATCTGCTCCCAGGCAGTGGTGTCTCTCCCCCTGCCTGCTTCCACGTCTGTAGACACCTCTGTCAGTCTCTCTGGCTGTCATTAACATTTCCCCTCATCTCAGCCTTGCCCCTCCTGACTGTCCTCACGGGTTCTTACTAGATTGTGAAGTCCATCTTGTCCATGTGGGACTCCCACCCTCACCCCTTCCAAGTGCTCAGTGAAGGCTCCCCTGGTGGCTGCTCGGGCACTTCCAGGTGGGAGATTCTGTAACCCACCTCTCAGCTTTGGGAGACAGAACAGTCTATGAAATAAGAGATCATGTCAAAAAAGAAGAAAAAAGCTGCATATAAATGCAAATAATGAGTTGGGTCTGGACATTTGGTCCCAAACTGTTTGACACCACAAGTCATTAATAAATGGGGCATCCCTCATGACAAAAGCATCATAGCTGATAGGAGTGAATAAAAGCGGCTGCGTTACCATGTCGGAAACCTTGAGATGTCCATAGGAAAACACGATGGCATTAGGTGGGGTGGCCACGGGCAACATGAAGGCAAAGGATGAAGTCAGGGTACAGGGGATCATGATGTACAGCGGGTTGAGGCCAATGGAACGTGACTGGGGAAAAACACAGCACTACAACGTCACAGATGCAGAAAACAAAAGCTCCTGGGGACCATCACTCTAAAAAGCTTTTCCCTGATGTACTGTGTACATTCCCACCTCTGTGCCTTTGTCCTGCTGGCTCCTCTACCCTTTGCCACAGCTGGATGATAACTCTGCTGGACCCTGAAGGCTAAACTTACCGGAAAGCCTTTCTGAACCCCCTCAATTCACTCAGCATATACTTCTTGGGCACCTACTATGTGCCAGAGACCATGCCGGGCACTGCTGCAGCCCATGTGTGCACATGTCTGTCTGTCCTGACACAGAGAGAGCCTAGAGGGCAGGGACCACATCTCTCACCTGTGTGTGTGCCTCTGGATGGGTGTGTTTTTGTACACATTTGGGATCATTTTGTGTATGAAATTTGGTATCCATCTGTTCAAAGCTTAAAATTCAGCCACATCTAGCACAGAGTAGACAGATGCTCATAAGTAGTTGTTGAATGAATGAATGATATAATAATTTGTAATGTCTGTCAATACCAAAATTAATAATCTATCATGCAGATCTACTTGCACATGAGAGCAGACACATATGCAGAGATGTTCAGTGCAATATTGTAACAGCAAAACACACAGGAAACAGACTCGACGGCCATCAATAGCAGGACGGTCAAATAAAATACATATATACAAACAATGGAATAGTTTGCAGCTGAAAAGAAGAATTGAGTAGGTCTTATGTGCTAACAATGGAAGGATCGCCAAGATATATGATTAGATTTAATAAGGTGCAGAACAGGACCATGGAACAATGCCATTTGTTTAAAAGGAGAGTGTGTGTGTCTGTGTGTGCATGTGTAATGCGTCCAGAAAGATACCTAAGAAATTAATAACAGGAGTTGTCTCTAGGGAGGAAGCTAGAGCGTAAGGGTCTGTATACTCTTTGGTATGATTAGACGTTTTCTGGCTACGTGTATGTATCACATTTTCAGCTTTGAAAAAGTATGTGTTCCCATTTTATGAAATACCCTTCAGGACTGTGATTTTTTTTTTTAAATGGCTTGATAGTATTACATTGTATGAATATATGATAACTTATTTCACCAATCTCTGCTATTATGGAAGTATTTTTATAACAAATAATTCTTTGATGTGCATCTTTATAATTTAAGCTTGTAGGCATCTCTGATGATTTTCCTAAGAGATTCCTGGACATAAAATTCCCAGAGTCCGGTATAATCTCTTAGCAGTAGGGTTTTTTTAAATCCTTGTCATTTTATTTTCACAAACCTTATATCTTAAACCTTTCTATGCACAAAATATAAATATGTACATAATATTTTTTTTACCAGTGGCCTCCAATTTTCTTTATTTTCACCACTATCAGGAAAGTATTTTAGCATATACTTTTAATATAGGGGGTTTTATTATAACATCTATACATGTATCACTGTATTGATATATTCTAAACCATAGGAAAAAATAAATATTTTTTTTTATTGGAAAAAACTTAAAAATTCCTAGAGTCAAAGGGTATGAGCGGGTTTCAGGTTATGGTTCCCATGGGTAAACAGGTCTCTGAAAAGGCTGCGCCAGTTACACTCCTAGGAGTAACTGAGAGGAACCAGTCTGCTTCCTGGTTTCCCCATGGGGTATGTACCCCATGTGCCTCTGTGACCCAGCTGGGGGGTCACCACCTTCCCTTTGCCTGCAGGTGGGTGCTGAGGCAGGAGTGTGAGGTCTGTGTGGAATCTAAGTCAGGACTTCGGATTCTAGAAAAGCTTGTTTTCGAAGGGCCTGGCCACCCTCTCAGGTGAAGACCCCCATTTGACTAGTGTCTGGAGGTGACAAAGCCAGGCCTCTACTAGGGGAAGGAGTCCTCACTATGGCATGACCAGCATCAGAAGACGTTCCTCGGCATCTTTTCGCCCTGGGCAGCCTGCTTAGGGGAGGGGGAGATGGGCCGCCTTGCTCTTTCTAATACTTCCATCTTCTCTTGGAATAAAAGGAGAAAATCACTTGGGTTTGCTTTTTATACACGTGGACACCCTGGCAACTGAATGAAAATTTACCAACTTCAAAATCCTGTGTTGAGGCCTTTGTAAGTCTGTCCTCCCAACTCCAGAATGACAGCCCCAGCCTCTCCCCAGCTCGTTTTACATCTACAGCGGGTTTTCATAGGCCTCATCCTACTTGACCCTCAGCACAAGAGTAGGAGAAAGAACTCGAGTGACGGGTTTGAGGATCCCACAACTTGAACTCAGGTCTTCTGACTCCGAACCTAGGGCTTTTTCTGTACCACCTTGAGGTTGGAACTGCCAAGTGATGAGTGACAAAAGGAAATGCAAGAGAAGGTCACAGTCGAGCTTCCTGTAAGCTCTGCTTTCTTCTTAGTCCCAATTCAAAAACATGCTTGCCCACGGAACACAGCTCTTTAGCCTGGCACTCAGCATCCCCGTCCACCACCACCCGCAGCCTCTCTGGGCTCAGTGCCCACTGATCCCCAGTCCCTGAGCTTGCCAAGCAAGGCTTGTGGGAGTTTTCAGTCGTGCACTTCATTTCCTTTATGTGGGCTACTCCATCTTCCCAGAACGTCCTCTCCCCTGCCACCATTCCCAGGCTCCATTTCCCCCAAGATTCTTCCTGGTGGGTTCCAGCCAATGGTGTCCCCCTGTCCTGCAGGCCTTCTGCTCTCCTGTGCTATATTCTGAGAGACCCTCTATCATTCCCCCATGGCCTCCTTGGTGTAAGCCCTGTCTCCCCAGCTTGAGAAATAATCTATTACATTTATAAATAAATTTAGGGCACCTGGTTGTTGCTTAGCACTTTTGGTCAGCGTGGAGGCTACAAAGAAGAACCAGCAAAGCATTGAGCGCAGGCCCAGGGCCATCAAGGGCACACAAGTCTGTGTTGGAGCAGGGCTCAGGACCCAGGTCTCCAGAACCTGGCCAGGCTTGGGCCCCTGGTGTCACTGCCTCTCTAGGGACCCAGGATATGGTCAGCTTCCTATGAAATGACGACTAAGGGTCATCACCCCCAGCAGAGTTACTTACCATGGAGGCAAAGATGGGCAGGAACAGGGTGGTGGTAGCCACGTTGCTTGTGCATTCTGTGAGCACAGCAATGAGTGTGGACAAGATCAAGGTGATGGCTGCTGGGGACACAGCATGCAAGGGCTCCATCTGCTTCCCCATCCATTCTGACAGCCCCGAGGCCTGGGAAATACAGGGAGGGCAGTCACCACAGGGCTCGTGGCTCACAGTTCCTCCAGAGCCTGGAGGGACCTTCATCTGTCTCCAAAGAGCTCAGCCCACCTTCACTTCTGATTCTCTCTCTCTGCATACATTACCATAGGTGATCTAATTCATACCCACAATTTCAATCTCCATCCTCACTCTGCTGTCTCCTAAATCCTCGTTTCCAGCCCAGCTGGTCTGCTGTCTGGATTTCCACCCAGATATCCCATGAGCGTGTCAGACCCAACATGCCCCAACCTGAATTCATCTTCTGCTCCCCCTGGGCTCCCCAGCCCAGTGACTAGACTCACCTAGTGTCCAACCTAGAAGGCTAGGGGGTCATCCTGGGGTCTCTGTCCCCCTTATTTCTTATGCCCAGTCACCATGTCACCCAAAACATCTCATGTCTATCATCTCCTCTCTGTCTCCCACAGTTCTTAAAGCTCAAGAGAGTGATTTGAGCCAGAAATTGGGAATTTAGATTTGGGGCTTTAGGCTAAGAATGGATTGTCCAGGGCGAGAATGAAACGTGAACAAAGAAGCAGCCAAGGACAGAACCTTCAGGAACACTCATATTTAAGGGAGAACAGAGGAAAAGTCAACCAAGGAGGCAGGGCAGGAATGGTCAGAGTTAGAAGTAGACAGGAGAAAATGATGTCTTGGGGACCAAAGGAGGAAGGAGTTTCAAGAAGGAGACAGTGGTCCATGGAGTCCAGTGTTCTGAGCCTGTGTTAGATGAAGGCTAAGGAGCATCTACTGGGTCTTCCCCAACCCCTGTCCGGCCTAGGCCTCCACTTCAGACATCCAGGAGATTTTTCCCAAGTGCAGATCTGACCAAGTTACTCTCTGGCCTCAACCCTTTAGTAGCTATCCACCACCTTCAGAATAAGGTCCATACTCCCTATCTTGACCCTCAGTGAAGTGGCGTCTGTGAGCCTCACCAGCCTTATCGTCTGCTGTTCCTCAGCTGGATACAACACGCTGATTTCTTTACTCATGTGTCACTTCTTTCTGAAATGCTCTTCCAAACATGCCCCCCTCTCTAGGCTGTGAAATCCTCAAGAACAGGGACCATATATCAATCTCCTCTGTAATTCCTGTGCCTGACCTAACACAGACATGATAGGAAGGTTTGATGATGAATGAATGAGTGAATGAGAGATGGATGGAGAGGTGACTAAATGGATGGATCTGTTCATCCAAATAATAGTTGTGTACCCACTATGTGCCAGGCTCTGTCCTAGATGCTGAGGAAACAGCAATAGTAAGATAGACCAAGTCTGTGTATTACGCTCTATTCCTGGATAGATGGATGAACGGTTGGACAGAGGAGAGCAGCACCAAGCATCCCTCCCTCTGGCTCATTTCTTCCCTATCAGGGAAGGGGGGAGGTAAGAAAGTTGCATTTTTGGGTGTTTTCCCCCAAAAGCTCTTCCTCTCCTCCTATGTCACTACATACCTAGCTAGAGAAAAAAAATTTTTAATGGCAACCATATCAACAAAGTTCAGCAGGAAGAGGAACCAAAGGTAATGGTGAAAATATTCACAAAGACTTGAAAGAAAGATCTGCCTAGAATAAATCAAAGCAGAGATTGTTATTACCAAACCCCACAGGAGACCTCCCAGCATCCCCCATCCCTTTTGGCTAACCAGGGTCACTCATTCACTCATTTCTGAAAATCACTCAGGGAGTACTTTCTCTATTCCAGGCACTATTCATGGTGCAGGGTACCTAGATGACAAGGCAGAGGCCCTGTCTTCAAGAAATGAACAGTTACATGGAGAAGACAGACACAGAAACACACAGGCACAGGCCTGGGGTGCCGAGAAGGAGGGGTGCAGCAGTTCTCAGCTGCCCTCTTGGTGAAGGAAGGGGCCCTAGGCAGCCCACAGTGGAGAAGTTACCTCGCATCCTTTAGCCAGAGCAAAGCCACCCCCCAGGAGCAGCACGATGCCCCAGGGTACTTTCTCCTGGGCCACCTTCCAATTCAGCAGCGGAGGTGGATAAAATGGTGTTTTCATTTCTGAGAAGAGATGATAAAAACACACACACATACATTGGGAATTCCCTGGCAGTCCAGTGGTTAGGACTCCGTGCTTTCACTGCTGAGGGCCCAGGTTCAGTCCCTGGTTGGAGACCTAAGATCCCACAAGCCACGTAGCGTGGCCAGGAAAAAAAACAAAACAAAAACCCATACATAGCCCAGAGCAGCATTAGCAAGCAAAAGAGATAAAACAGATCTAATGCAGGGGAATAAAAGCCTGCAATAAAAGGACAATGAGTGCCGTCTCATATCTGTAAATAAGCTAAAATTTACGGTAATCACTACAACACCCGCTGCTGGTAAAGACATGGTATGGTAAAGCTGTTACACACTCCTGTTAGTGTTATAAATTGGTGCAGTCTTTTTGAAAAGCAATTTACCAATACATTTTAAAAGCCTTGAAGACAAATATACTCTTTTACCCCAGCTGCAATCACTGCAAGAAATTTATCCTAAAGAAGAAACACCCTCAAAGAAAAAGCTATATTCACGAAAACATTTATTTATAATAATGAAGAATTCAAAACAGCCAGAATGCTCCATGACAGGGGAATGGTTACAGCCCCCGATACAATATAATGCCGTTATTAGAGAAAATGAATTGGAAGACTGTGGCGATAGCAGGAAATGTTTCTAGCATAACCACGAGCAAAAACATGAAAACAAAAACCAGTAAAGAAACAGGATTGAAATTATGTGTGTTTTGATTATAGCCATATAATATATATGCATATTAACAAAGACTGGGAGGGAGAGAGAAACCCCCAAAATACTGATGGCATTATGGGAAATGTGAAATCTCTTTCTGTTCCTGTTGTAAAATAAATACGATTTCAAATGTTTAAAAAGCAAAAGAGGAGATTTTGCACTAAACAATATGCAGAGAAGCCTTGGAAAATACGCTGTGCCCAGACTTTGTAATCTAGCCACAGTCCTTTTCAGCAGGGTGAGATGTTCTCCCTCCCGGGCCCAGGGAACACCATGGAGATCCTTTGCTGCCGGGGCCCCAACCCTGATGAATGGGAGGCCAGGACAGGAGCCTTACCTTCCTCAGTCTGGCTGCAGAAGTTGAACTTGGGCTTCTGCGAAGGCACAATGAATAGCAAGATGGCGACAAAGATGGCCACTGTGGCATCAGAGGCATACCTGGGCAGGGAGGAGCACACGGGATTAGCCCATCTTGGCTACACGACAGTCATGCAGCAAGCCTGCTCTGTGTCTGAATGCTCCCACGTGAGGAAACAGGCTCATCTGAGTAAGAAAACTGGAACCCCAAAGGCCAAGATCAGGAGGGGTGAGGTAGACTGAATCCTGGCTGGACACCGAGACTCCGGCGTTCTTGGCCTAGCTCTGCCACCAACTTCGAGTGGCTCTGAGCGGCTCACTTCCCTCTCTGTCTGTGTTGCTCCATAGGTGAACTTCATGAGCTCTTCCCAGCCAGATTCTCTGGGATTCTGGGTTCACCAGGGTGGCCACAAGGACTTTGGGGCTACCCCAAGCAGACCTTCAAAATGGAATGAGCAGTAACAGGCAGCAATCTCCCTGTCCACATCTCCTGCCCTTTCTAGGATATGCATGTTTCTCAACCTTTCTTCTATTCTGACCACATAACAGCCAGGAGAGAAACTTCATATCCCCCCTTTTGCCAAGTCTCTGTCTAAAGAAGCTTCTGGACCCCAGGATGTGTGTCTTCAGAGGGACTCGCCCGGACCTGAAGAAAGATGAGAAACGAAAGATGGCAGAACAGAGACTTGGAAACCAGAGCGCTGAGAGCCCCAGTCCCAGCCCAACCGACCTCTCTCTATAGCAGCCTGGCTACCCTGCCAGCCTGTTGGGGCAAGAGGGGCCACAAGAACACATCTGTGAGCTTGTCAGGAAGACTGGTGAGACAAAAATGAGTCCAGAAACCAACAGAGTGCTCCAGAACTGGACAGCAGAAAAGGAGGAGAGCCATGTGGGCGTGCTGTGGGAGGAGCCACTTACTTTGTCTTGCCCTCCACCCAGGTGATTGACAGCCAGCCGGGCATGAAGCCGGGGTCCCGGGAGAACCACAGGCCGACCAGCAGGAAGAAGCAGAGAAGGACGTTGACCTCAGCGAAGGAGAGGGGCCCCAGCTTCCTGTACTCCGCCCACAGCACCTCGTGGGCAGCCTTCTCCTCACTCTTCTTCTCCAGCCCGCAGCCCCAGGACTCTTTAATACTAGAGAATGCAAAGACAAGAGGATGGCGGGGCGTCTTGGTTGACTCAGGGCTGGTTGAATGGAAGCGTGAACACTGGGCAGCAGAACATGATAGAAAGCCACACAGGGCTGCCTGTCACCCGGGGGCCCTTGAGCAAGTCCCTTCCCACTCCCCAATTCTGTCATCTGCCTACCCTACCTCACAGGACATAGTGGGGCAAAGTCTCTGTTTTATGGGCCCAGCATATGTCCCCAGGGTGCCCCCAGAAGAAGCCTGAGATGGCACAGGTAGGGTGTCAGGGACAGTGGAGGTAGGAAGAGAGGATGGTCAGGAGGGTGGGAGGCTGAGCAAAACCGGGAACAGGGGATGGACAGGAGCATCGGAAGCAGAAGGAAGCAGAGCCGAGGCCACTGCTGGCAACGGGGTCCCGGCAGGTGCCAGTCGCCTAGAGACCGGTGGCTGCCGACATCTGGGGGTGGCCGTGAGAAATCTGGAACCGGCACAAGGTGGGGCCGAGGCTCCTTCACGTGCTCCGTCTTCCTCCTCCCACTGCGGCCTGGAGCTGCCTTCGATGGTGCCAGAATGCCAGTCCCCATCAGCAGGTGGCTCAAGAGGACACAAGGAAAAGGACAGGTCCCAGCAGACTGGGTCAGGCAGGAACAGGGTGGGTACTTGCATTGCAAGGAGCTGACATGTAGGATTAAGGACCCAGAAGACTCCGGGGCTCGTAGTAGCTGTGGCTAAGGCAGGAGGGAAGCCAGCCAGGTCCTGCTCTTGGATGGGCTCCCTAGGAACCAGTGCCCATTGGCCAACACGCCTGCCCAGGGCACCCTGCAGGACTTCCCTGGGGAGTGTTGGCAGGAGGGGGCAGGAAGGAGGAGGGATCTCGGAGGAGTTATAGAGGGTACCTAGCCTTGGGGAGGGGCTGACTGGGGCCACTGGCACACAGGATGCCAACCCCGAGGGATCCGCTGAGGATTCCAATCACACGTTCCAGCCCCCGTCAGCCTGAAGGTGGGGGGCAAGGCCAAGAGGATTATCCCTAGAGAGGCTTCCCTTGTGGGAGTCCTTCCTGGGACCCTAAAACAGGCTTCCCAGGAGCACAGGGGTTAATGGAATACATGCTGAGGTGCCGAATGCTGAAGCCAGGGCTGGACGGGAACCACGCTTGAGAGGGTGAAGGCCATGCAGGGCATGGGGCACGGCCTAGAGCAGGGACTCAAGGAGGTTGGGACACAGCTTCCCGTGGTGCTCGGGGGTTAGGAAAGGAAGTGGCAGTGATGGGGACTCAGGTCTGCACCGCCGGCCAAGATCTCCGTTCTGGACAAGGGGCAAGGACGTTTGTCCTCAGGGTCACCCGCCAGGGACACCTCCAGATCATCCAGCATGGGGATGGCTCTACTGGCGTGGGAGCTGGCCTCCTTGTCCTCGCCCCCTTGGCCTGAGAGCGTCTGTGTTCCACCCACTACCGATCTGCTGCCACCTGTCGTTCTCGAGACTTGGGAGCTGGACCAGAGGCTTCAGGCTTCCAGGATAAGGGGTGACTTTGGTAGCTGCCCAGCCCCTGTCTGATGCTGGAGACACATCCCGACACCACACTGGCTGCAGACTCCGGGGGCTGCATCATATATGCAGTTGTCCAGTGCCGGCCCCCTGCAGTGGTGCCCCCGGGCCTTCAGGTCCCTCTCACACTAAGTGGTTTCACATTCATCTTTGGGTTTATCCGTCTGGTGACCGCTGGGCTGGCACGGGATGCAGGCAGATGGATCCAGCTTTCCTGTGGGGGCCCCGGGAGCTGGGTGGGTGCATGATGAACTGGGTCAGTGCGCTGCAGGAGAGGCAAAGGGACCCCGAGCCCCTTGGCAGGGGCCAGAAGAACCGTCATGCCTAACTCAGGGCTTAGCCTGGTGAGGAAAGTTGGATGTAAGCCAGCAGGAATATCCCAAGAGTCCTGGGTGCTCTTGGGAGGGTCTGTGGCTCCCTTGGCTGGATGTGGCCTAGGAAGCTGCCCATAGACTCAGGAAGCTAGAGTTTTTCAGCATTAGGCTGGAGGGAATGACCCTGACATTGCTCTCCACGACCAACCAGATGAGGGATTCAAACTGCAGCCAAGCACCCGTAGGAGCAGCTTCCCTTTCACACGGGGGCCCGGACACCGGGCAGGGTGGGGTGTGTGACGAATGCCTACAGCTACCGTTATGTCGTCATTATGGCTGCTTTGATTATGGACAGAGATTTTTTGAACGGCAGTCTTGAAAACAGTTCCTCCTTCAGGAGAAGACTTAACCAGAGTGCCCCTTTTTCCCATTAACGCACAGGTCTTCGTGGGCGCTTTTACCTGTCAGCTCTGAGATCTCTGGGCCGCATAGGCCTCTGTTTTTTTGCTGGGCTCAAGCGCCGTGTGAATTAAGGCACAGAGCACATGGCTCACAGCTAGGTACTTTATACTCCAGTGTGAGAGGGTCACCTTCACGCCATAGAGAAGTTTGTGCATTTAAAAATGACAACAACATTTTGAGGTATTTGTCAGCCACACATCATGGTTTCTGTCCAAAGTCTGGCTGCTGTCAAGGTTGACTCTTGGTCAACTGTGTGCTGGGAACTGGAAGGTAAACTTTGCAGAAGCTGTGCGCTGCTGGGAACATTGTAAGCATTCAGTAAATCTGGGTTTGGACTGACGTGGATATTATCAGGAGGTCTGCTGTGACCTGGCCTGACAGACACTGGCAGCCAAGTGGAAGTCTGTCCAGCAGTGTTGACCGGCACCAAGAACAAAGTTTCTTGTTAATTGCTTTGACAACGATACACCTACTCTTTCTCCCTGGGCTGGGAGCCCGGCCGGGTGTAGGGGTCAGAGAGGACTTACCGCAGGCCACAGAGGAGCTCAGGTCAGGGGAGGGCTGGCACTGGAGCATGACTACAGGTGCCAAGGGGCAAGGCGTGGTGTGCCCAGGGAAGTCCGGAACAGCGAGCAGGCAATCCGTCAGAATCAGAATGGGGGTAGGGGGAGTTGGGAAAGGTGTCGCTGAGGAAGGAGCATTTGAACTGGCCTTGAGGACTGAGGAGGTTGGAAGGTAGGAAGGCAGGGAGTGGCATTCCAGGAAGAGGGAACAGCATGTGCAGAGGCACGGTGAGCAGCAGGGGTAGCGCGAACTGGAGGGCAAACTAGCAGGAGATGGGGCTGCAGGAGGGACTCTCTAGACTCCCCTGCTGAGCCGAGGCACGGTTAGATCCTCTGTGCCATAAGCATCTCAAACTTACTTGAATCTCATATAAGTACACCGGAGCCACAGCCAGGAGAGCAGCAGCATGATCAGCATATTAGGGAAGGCAAATCCAAACCAAGAGGCGAAGTTCACGACGTCTTTGCTGTCAGGAAACAATCTGAAGGGGAAAATGCTGGTCCACATCTCTACCAGACACTGAGCTGCGGAGAGCGGGCGGAGGCTGAGCAGCTGCCGGGCCCTGAGAGGGGGTCTGGAGTGGGGCCCCCTCCTCCTGAAGTCCAGCCACCCACACCCGTCCCTCAGCATTACCCCAGTCAAGCAAGGGCCCCAGAACACAGCCACGCACAAGGCAAGCCTGAGGAGCGACCAACTGCCCCTCCTGGAGGTCCACACCCCGCTGAGAAGCTCGCGAAAGGCATGGCCCTTCAGTCCAGAAAAATACCCCTTTGTACACACAGATTTTGGCCAACAGCTTCAGGGGGTCCACAGATGCCTCAGAACCTCACCCCGTGGGCTTCTGCAAGGGAAGGCCCCCCCCTTAGGAAATCAAATCTCAAAAGCTTCCCAGGGTGGGACCAGAAGATGTTCCCTGGGGGCTGGAGGAGGGTCACTTCCGCCCCCAACCCCAGGCACTGCTTCCTTTAGCCCAAGGGTGTCAAACTAGCCACAGAGCTTTTCCCATTCAGCCCAGAGGAACTTCAGGGGAAACCATAAGGCTGTCATTACAGAAAACACTCGCAGGAGCAAAACAGTCTGCTTGTTGGATCTCGAGTGTCTGCAGGCCCGCCCTTCCCACCTCCCAGCTGCCCTCCCGACCCCTGTCCAGGGTGTTTGTCTGCACAGGACGGGCACCGTCGTACTTCTGTTCCTTCCCTCTGCGCCCACTGCAATTTGTACTTATTTTCATTTACACAACCCGCCAGAACTCTCTGGATGTCTGCTACCCTCAGCTGCCCACGAGTATCCCATGGGCAGGGCCCAGGTTCCTCTCACTTCTGTGACCCAAGCCCCACCCGGCACAAGACCAAGAACAGAACTGGGTCCTCAAAGCCTGGGTCCCTTTGTGGCCAAGGCTGGAAAGTTCTAAACTACCCCATGGTCTACCTGGAGCCTCACAGGGGCACACGTCCCTCTCAAGGGCAATTAGAGGGGCCATAGTGAAAGAGGCGGTGAGGCACCAGGTGACCTAACCTCTAACCTTTCCAGGTGTCATAGGACCATCGCCATTAACAACCGAGGTCGTGAGCCAGCTTTGAGGGGAGCATCTTTAGGGGCATCTATTTTCTACAAGTTTTAACCAAGGACCCCGCTTCTCGGATTACACTGTCAATTCCCATGACTAGCTCCACGTTCAATCCACATTCCCTGTCTGAGCGAGAATCCTGAGCCCAGGAAAGAAAGGCAGGACTTGTCCTGAGCAGAAAGCAACCCGGTCTGTGGACATCAGCTCCTGTGCTGTGGGGTCCTGAGCATGTGCAGGGAGGTTGGGCCACAGAGGCTGATGGCGGCCCACCCTCTCACCCCTGCCAGGCGGCCCCCACCCCCATCGAGGCTCCAGAGCCCAGCTGAAGAGGAGGGAGAGGTGGGTGGGCCCCTCCAGCCCCATCCTCCCCCCACTGTTGTCCCCAAAAGGCATGGCCAGCGACTCACTCTTGCATCTGTCCCAGGAGCACCACGTTGGGTCCCGTGCCGGTCAGGGTGGCAGTGCCTCCGATGCTGGCTGCGTAGCACACGCACAGGGTCATGGCCTTGCATATGTTCTTCCTGTCGACCTCCCGCTGCCTCATGGAGGGACCTTCAAAATTCTCTTGGCTCCCTGTGGTGGGCACACTGCCGTGGGCACACTGGGGACCACCTGCCCAGCCTCAGCTCCTGACCCTGCCGCTGACCTGAGGACCCAGGCATGCCAGGTCTGCCGGGTCCCCGCCCAGGTTCTGTCCCCCGCCTCCAGCCCAGTGCTCTTATCCGGCCCCACGTGACCCCCAGCTACGTCCCTCGGCGAGCCCAGTCAGCGACGTCAGACACACTCCTTTCTTTCCTGCCTTCTTGCTCTTACTCAAGCTGCTCCCTTCATCTGGAGGGAGGGGCCCAAATCCATCCCAGATGTCCTCTCCTCCTAGCAAGGCCTCTCCCTTCTCTGCGCTCCCTCAGTGTCTGGCTAATGGCAACCCTTGGCCTCCCCCAAGTCAGACGAACTCTCCGAGGGGCCTCTTGACTCCGTCCCACTGGGCTGCACGATAGGAGTGTGTCTGCTTCATCTCTGCAGCCCCAGGACCTGGCCCAGGGTCCGGCAATCAGGCTGTCAGCACAGGCCCTGAGTGGCCCCACGCCGGGCCCTGGGGATGGGGTAGCGAACAAGACAGAGAAAAACACAGGCACTCTCTGACTCTCCTGAGCTCGGTGCCTAGCGGGGAAGCAAAGGTGGGACGACCAACCCCAGTACCTGCGGGAACAGAGTGTGGAGGGATTTGGCCTGTTCAGAGGAGGCCGCCCTGAGGATGAGTAGGGGTAGAAGGGGTTGAGGGGCATCCAGTAGGTGCTCAAAAGATACCCAAATGAATGATCAAATCAACACGTATTCATTTCAGTGATGGCGGGAACGGAGGGCAGGAACTTGCTATAAGCTCTACTCAAGGATCTAACTTTTATGCACTAATCACATTCCTAAAACTTAGGAAAACAGCGTCTTCTAAGTATTTCTCTACGTGCCTGCTAAAAGGAGGGCTCCAGGAAGCAGGGAGGTGGCTAAAGCTGTTGGCAACAGAGGGGAAGGCTGCCCTGGCCAGGGCCTCACCTGGCAGCTCGCCGGCCTTGCCCCTGTCTGCCAGCTCCAGAGCCCCGAGGCTGGCCTCGGTGGCTGCGCTCATGGCCTCCATCTGCCGCAGCACGGCCTCCACAAGGGGCACCATCATGGCCGTGGTGGCCGTGTTGCTGATCCACATGGAGAGAAAGGCCGTGACGCCCATGAAGCCCAGCATCAGCCTGCAGAGGAGGGGCAGGGAGGAAAGCCGGAGAATCCCCGCCCCCACCTCTCACAGCCCCTGGGGAGCAGCGGGGTGGGGGTGGGGGGGGGGTGCGCTAGGCGCCCCCTGCAGGGAAGCCAGGGGTCAGGGCCAGGGTGCTGAGGCCAGTTCAAGGTTGGCTATCCAGGAGGGGATTGCAGATTTAGTGCCTGCCTGCCTCCCTCCCTCCCTCCCTTCCCTTCCTCCCTCTGCCCCTCTCTCCCACAAACATTACTGACATCTACTCTGCTGGCTACCGGGTCACCAGGCAGCCTGAGCCTCAGTCGTGGTCCTAAGGCGCTCACCTTCTAGCCAGGGAAGCACCAGCATCCAGTCTGTGTGGACCCAGTGTGGAGAGTTGGCCCTAATATGACGTAGGGGTGCGCTGAGCAGCCCTGTGTGCAGGCAGACCAAACTTCCCACTTCTATCTAGAAGATTCCCACCCACCCTGACCCCACCTCTCCCCTCATGAGTTCAGAAGGGCTGTGAGGAGTCAGCCTTCAAGGGTAGGATGAGCCGGGGAGGGCCCTGGGAAGTGGGACCTCCTTCACGGCTGATCCCCTGCCCCACCTCCCTCCATTCACACTCTTTGCCGCCCTCCGCTCTGCAGTGGACCAGATCCCCAAACAGTATTCAGAAAACGTTCCGTTTCCGTGTAACACCCCACCTTCCATCTCTGTGCCACCTGTGTCATCTGCCTAGAAAACTCCTCACGGTCTCTCAAAGCCTTCAGGCAGCATCCCTTCTCTGTCACCTCCTTCCCAGTGCGCACCAGGTAGGGCTGACCACACCCTCCTCAGTCTTCTCTAGGACACTTCTCGCTGGCTGGATTTGAAACTGTTTCCATGTCTGCTCTCTCCTTAGCACATGAGCAGGGAAGGTCTGATTCCTCTCCATGGGTCCCACACACCTGGCACAAGGCCAGGAGCAGAGGAGCTTGGGAGGGGTGGTTGGCTAAATGGAACTCAACCTCTCGGTCTCCATGCCCCTCTGCAGGCAGGCTCCTCCCCAGGGCCACTAATCTGTTTGCCTGAAGAAGGGTCTCGGGGCTGCACTGCACTGGGCTTTAGCTGGTATCCATGCAGGTAGACCTCATGGACCCATAAGTACAAAGGCTGGGATCCAGGCTAGGATGAGGGTCAGAGTTCACATGAATGAGGCTTCAACATGATGCTCCGAGGCATCAAGGGAGCCTCAACATACAGGTCGCCCCCAGCACAGGCAGTGCCCTGGACAGCTGGAAGCCAGGCTCGGAGGAGGAGCCAGGTGACAGGAAGGAGCAGAGAAGCGTGTGGGTTTGGGCACCCCGGGTTTGGGAGCAAAGGGGCTCCAGCACACTCCAGAATGAGCCCCACCCCCCCCACCCCTGCTGACGGAGAAAAGCCAACCACTCAGAGGATCCTGAAAACAGGAACTCTGAGGCCTCACATCTCTAGAAAATGCAACGGCTTCTGATTTGACACTGTAAACCAGTCACTGGAGGGGCTCGGGTGACAGGTCGGAGAGTCACAAAGCCCTCACTCAGGCTGCTGAGGCGCCAGGGGTGCTCGGGCGGGCCGGGGCCTCTGTGTGCTCAGAGCCCAGCATGGCCCTTGACGTGAGGACGCAGCAGGAGGGATTTACTGTGAGTTACCAACCTGCCTTCCCAGGGCTGGGCTGGGTCACGCCATCATTTAGGGAGCATGTTGCCTCAAAAAAAGGTGCATGCTGAGTTCCCAATTAGAGGGGGCAAGGCCCCATCAGACAGGCCCGGTCTAATCCCCATGTGACGTCAGCAAACCATTTAACCCCTCTCTGCCTCAGAACAGAACGTGGGTGATGGGAATAATCCCCAACCCTCAGAGGTGCGGTGAGAGTCAGATGAGGTGGTAAATAAGCCCCCGGTATCATGCCCGGGGCCCTGTGGGCGCTCAGTACACCCAGGTGATTCTGCTGTATCAACTCCACGGCTTGGTCGGAATGGCCTGTGACTGTCAGGGGAGATCCTGGAGAGGGGTGAGACGACTGAGTAATGGGGGAAGGGTGGGGTAAGCAGCAGCTTTGCAGAGGGAGTAGATGTGCCAGCCTTGGAGGGATGACCTTTCTGCTCCCCCCTGAGCTGCATAGTTGAGCCATCTCTTTCCCGCTTTCCCCACAAAGCCCCTAGGGGTATCAGGCATGGCTTGATCCAGCCTCCACCCACCCAGGGGTCTGCCTGGCTGCAAAGCCCAGATAAGGCCATGGCCAGTCCTTGCCTGTGGGGGATCTGGCCTGTGCCACATGCCCCTCCCTGGCCCTGGGGCCTACTGCAGAGCCCTGCGGTAAGAGAGAAGGCGTAATTACTGGGCAGGCTTGGCCCCCACCCAGAGGAGCGTGCGCAGGGCGATCCTCTTATGCAGGTTCCAGTGCTCCACGGCCACAGCCACGATGAGGCCACCCAGGAACAGCATGTTGGTGTCCTTCATGTACTGGACGCACACCTGCAGGACGGCATGGAGGCCCCATCAGGCCTGCCCCCTGACCACACACTACTTGGGCTCAGGGTCACCCAAGTCCCCAGAGATAGGCGAGCAGAGTATGCTGACTTCAGGGCAGCTTGGAATGGGGATGGAGGGTCAAGGGTATGTCTCTATGCCAGAGAGAGCCCACAAACAGGGTATTATCTGGTCCCCCGGGTCCTAGGCAGCTCAGAGAAGGGCTCGGAGAAGGAGCCACTGGGAGAGAAGCAGGAAGCCGCCCGGATGCCCTGGGGCTGCTCACCTGTTTGGAGTCCAGAATTTTGAAGAGCGGGAAAAACAAGGCAGGCATGAGGGCAGTGACAGCCAGAGGGATGACTTCTGTGCACCAGTAAATCGCCATGAGGATGATGACATAGGCACACCTGACAAACTGAAGAGACGGCACTGAGGCCTGGCGAGCTGCTGCCGCCCTGCTCCCCACCCCAGAACGCTCGGGACAGCAGGGCATGGACTGTCAAAACAGGGTGGCATGTCAGTGGGGACCGCTGCTTCCCTGCCCCCGTCAGCACAGCCTTCCAGGTTCAGGACAGTGAGGAGGGCACAGGACCCGTCACCAAGAGGCCCCTGCCCCCCAGCTGTGCGGTCCTGGGCAGGTCTCTCACCCCTCCAAGCCTTGCATCCATCCTCACGTCTTCACAGGGAAGAAGAGGGGGGAAAGGAGGAAGAGGAGGAAAAGGAGGAGGAGTGCAAGTGGGGGGAAGGGGGGAGGAGGAAGAAGAGAAGAAACAAGAAAATACTGTTTCTGATGACCTGCTCTAAAAATTAAATCATTTTACAAAGTAAGTGCAATTCTTAGGGAAGGCTCCCCAAAGCACATCCTCAAACTCCTGGTATCTCTATCTAATTTCCTTCTCAAAAGGCTGCTCCAACTGTCTCGGCTCCCAGAAATGTGTGTTCTAAGCCAGCTCATTCAGAGAATGGCCAGCGCTGAGGATTTGCAGGGCTGTTTTTTATTATAACTGAGAAGATAGTCTTGGTGTCTATTACCCTCTCTAGTTACAAGGGTCTCAAGCTTTACTGTTCGTATTTAATCTTGTGTGAACCGCCTGTTCACACCCTTTAGCTACTTAGCCACTGGGATCTTGGCTTTGGAGTGAGACAGACCTGGGTTTGGTTCAAGCGCTCACGGCCCCGGCCCCTTACTCACTGTAGGACTTTAATTCTCCGTCTCATCGCCTAATAAAATAGGGATAATAATGCCCACCTCCCTGGGTTGTTTTTTGTTTCATCAGCATTTTTACTATAATCATTATTAACCAACCAGGCTCTGCCTCTCCCTCATTCCAGCCCCCTCCAGTTTAATCAGCCTCCAAAACCTATAACTTCTACCCCAAAATCTTCCTCTTTCCCTTCTTCCTTCACCCTGTGGCCCTGCCTTTGCTCAGGCCACATCTTCTGCCTGCATCACTGCGGCTATCTTTTTTTTTATTTGCTGTTTTATTCACTGTAGTTTTTTTTTTGTAATTGAAGTATAGTTGATTCATAATATCATGTTAATTTCAGGTGTACAGCACAGCTATCTTCTAATACGATCTTTCTACTTGCATCACTCCACACTGCTGCTCCCTCTTTCTCTTTTTACAAACCGGATCATATCACTGCCTTGTTTAAAAGCCTTCCTTTGCCTTCAGGACAAAAGCCAAATGCCTTAGCCTGTCTTGGGAGACCCTCTGTGATGGAGCAGGCCCTGCAGGGCCCTCCAGCCACATCTCCCATGCCCATTCCCACCCCGAGCTCCTGAGACCCCAGGGCACTGGTGGGAACTGAGGCAGATGCTCCGCCTCCCACAGCTGCTCTCACACATGACATCATTCCTTTGGCCTGGAGTGAGTGCTTGGGGCTCAGTTCACTGCTGCCCCTAGTCTGGGTCTGTGTCCTTCCTCTATGCACGCCCCCACCCGCAGCAATTAGCACACTGGGTTGGCATTATATTTCACCCACCATTGAACACTGAACAGTGGAGTGAGCAGTGGAGGGCAGAATCCGTGTCACTCGGCATCCAGCACAGGCCTGAAACCCCAGGGACAGTGCAGATGCTGATGAGAAACGGACCAGCACAGCACGGGCTGTGACAACACTGCTGGGAAAACGTCCCTGCACACAATCACTGCTTATCACCACCCGAGATAACACATATTATACGCATGGAACATCACACAAAGGCTGAGACATTCTTTGTCTGGATTGTGTTATCAGTGATAAAAATAAATCGTTCTCCGGCAGCCCATGAGAACCCCAGGACACCTCTCTACTGTCTAATGCAGGGTTTCTCAGCCTCGGCCCTACTGACATTTTGGGTTGGATGGTTCTGTGTTGGTGGGGGGTGGGGGCCTGTCTTGTGCATGGTAGGATGTTTGGCAGTATCTCTGGCCTCCACCCTGCTAGATGCCAGTGGCACGCTCCAGTTGTGACGACAAAAAATGTCTCCAAACTTTGTCAGATGTGCCTTTGTTGGGAAGGAGGGGAGAATCAATGCTGGTTGAAGCCTCTGGGCTCAAGGCAGGATAGCAACGTGGTTAGAAGACCAGGCTTTGACACCGGGCAGGCCTGATCAGGCCTCTCTGCCATTGTGTGGCCTTCAGTTCCGCCTTCTCTGGGCCTTGGTGTCAAAGGAGAGAGAGGTAGGAATGGTCCGCTGCAGGGGGGGGCAATAAGAGGGTGTGCTGTAGAGAATTTTAAAACGGTAATACTGTCTAAAACTCACTCTCCTTCTTCTTATCATCATGTGAGAACAATTCCCAACAATGTCTTTTTTTTTTTTTTTTTTTTTGCGGTATGCGGATCTCTCACTGTTGTGGCCTCTCCCGTTGCGGAGCACAGGCTCCGGACGTGCAGGCTCAGCGGCCATGGCTCACGGACCCAGCCGCTCCGCGGCATGTGGGATCTTCCCGGACCGGGGCACGAACCCGCGTCCCCTGCATCGGCAGGCGGACTCTCAACCACTGTGCCACCAGGGAAGCCCTCTCTCCTTATCATCATGTGAGAACAATTCCCAACAATGTCTTTGATAAAATATTCCTCCCACTCCCAACCCTGGCCCCTCTCCCTGCTTGTTTCATGTCCTCACCTGTAAATTGAGGATTTAAAAGTACCCATTCTTAACATATGGCACACAGAAAGTGATTTTTTTATTATCTGAACTCAGAAGCGGCAGGTGACATGTGTAACCAGTTTTCCCGGGACAGTTCCTAGAGGCGCCAGAAGTAACCAACAGAAAAGACACAGGCTAACTGCCCTCTCACTTCCATGCTCCTATCAGGAGGCCCAGGAGGGTGCCCCATCCCTGAATACTACCAGTCAGCAAACTTGACCCTCCCTCGTCTAGAATGCTCCCAGAGTGTTGTGGAGAGAGCAGAATAGGACAGGTGACCTTGGGGAAGCCTGAGGAGGGGTTGGTCACCGTGCAGAATGAGATGGATTCTACCTGCAGATGGGAGCCCAGTTCTTGGTCAGTTCAGAGCCTTTCCTGCAGCTGAGAATGTGGCCGGAGGAGCACTGCAAGCTGAGCTCACAGTGGACAGTGGGATTTAAAAGTCCACACCCAGCACAGTGGAGAGCACATAGTGGGGCTCAAAAAATACGTTAAGTGCACAACTGGAGAAAACCATGGCTCATTATTTACCTAATTATTAACAAATAAGGGCGTCCATGACATAGTGCTTAATGGAAAATTGTAGCTAAGAGAACATACTGTGTCTTATGGGATTTGAAAGTCTTTTCATTTTTACTTTATACTTCACAGACTTTAAAAATAATATATAGGGCTTCCCTGGTGGCACAGTGGTTGAGAGTCCGCCTGCCGATGTGAGGGACGCGGGTTCGTGCCCCGGTCTGGGAAGATCCCACATGCCGCGGAGTGGCTGGGCCCATGAGCCATGGCCACTGAGCCTGCGTGTCTGGAGCCTGTGCTCCACAACAGGAGAGGCCACAACAGTGAGAGGCCCGCGTACTGCAAAAAAATAAATAAATAAATTTAAAAAATACATAACTTTAATAACACAATGAATCTACTTTTTTATTTAATAAAAAGCTATTTTTATTAAAGAAAGAACCCAGAGAACAGGCAGAAAAGTGGAGCAGAGATGAAGACAGGAAGGAAGCAAGGTGCAGGAGAAGAGGAAAAGAAGAAAGCCTGCAGGAGAGGGGCCCGGGCACTGGCAGAGGGTGACATGCCCTGGGAGTCGCCGCCCCGCTTGGACAGTGCCGCCCAGGCTGCCAAGTTCTCGCCAGCTTCCCCGCTGCTCTGCCCCTGCCCTGGGTTTCCTTGCAAACTTTGTGGCCGTGGGTGGGGACGGGGAGCTCTTCAGGGTGACCAAAACAGAAGCACACAGGGAGAAAACAAGCAGACAGGGTTCTGGCTCCCAGTCACCTGCACCACTGGGAGAGAAATCACATGAAGTCAGCCCCTGGAACGACCTTTACTGATACCTCCTCTTCCCTCACCTGATTCTCACTCCCGGGGCAGGTCAATGACATGCATTCACAGCCTGAATTGAGGGTCCCAGCTCAGGGCCACCTGTGTGCGGGGGGATGGGATGGGCAGGGGTGGTGGTGGGGTCTCGGTCATACTCTTCTGGAGCAGGAAGGTCAGCAAAGCTACCATAATTGATGTCCAGGGAATCTCATTCCCCACCAGCAGAACTAAAATCACAACTCTCCTGCCTGGCTCCCTCCCACAGATGATAACAGCCCCAAATCTTTTTCTACAGAGGAAATATGGCCGATCACAGTTGGTGTGGAAACTAAAGAACCACTCTAGTTGGATCTGCTGTCCTTGGCCCATCCAGGGTCTGTGTTCAGCCCACCCAAGGGCTCCTCCCAGCCTCCCCCTCCCCCATCCTAGGAACCAGCATAATCTCTTTTGGCACCAAAAGCCATAAAATGTCAACAACCAAACCACCTTGCCCCATCTTACAGACAAGAACACCAAGGCCCAGAGAACGCAGGGGCTTGGCTAAAATCACAAGGATGGGGCTTCCCTGGTGGCGCAGTGGTTAAGAATCCATCTGCCAGCGCAGGGGACACGGGTTCGAGCCCTGGTCCGGGAAGATCCCACATGCCGTGGAGCAACTAAGCCCGTGCGCCACAACTACTGAGCCTGCGCTCTAGAGCCCACAAACCACAACTACTGAAGCCCGCGTGCCTAGAGCCCGTGCTCCGCAGCAAGAGAAGCCACTGCAATGAGAAGCCCGCCACAGCAACAAAGAGTAGCCCCCACCCGCCGCAACTAGAGAAAGCTCGCGTGCAGCAACAAAGACCCAACAAAGCCAAAAGTAAAATAAATAAATAATAAAATCACAGGATGGGTGAAAGGTGGAAGTCCAGTTCTCTCAAAGATTGGCTTCCCGATACCCCAGTACAACCCCATTCCTCTAGGACTGCCCTCAGAACATCCCCTAAAGAGCTCCTCCGTTTCCCAAACCTGCTTGGGCTGGGGGGAGCTGAGGTTTCCTGTCTGGGCTGAGAGTGAAAGGTGGAAAGAGGGAATGAGGAAGGAGCAGCCAGCAGCCAAAAGCCTTCAAAGGGCTCGGGCCTCTGCCAAAAAGGCCTCACACTGCCCAGCAGGGCCTGGGCCCGGGCTCCCCGCACCACCCCCACCCTGTGGCCAAGGCCATTCATTCTCCGCTTCCCTCCTGGGAGCACCAGGAGGCCAGGGCTTGGGACACGGCTTCCCAGAGACCCTGCGTCGTGCCACCCAAGGCGTGAGCTCTGGGACCGTGTCCCACCTCCTGCTGCCTCCACAGCGGGCAGTGAGCAAAAGCAGGCAGACCTGACCTGCCTTTCAGCTGGGAGCAGGTTTCTGACTCAGCTGTGGCTGCCCAGGTTTCAGAGCTGGAAAGAAATGTGGATCATAGACAGGGAAACCGAGGCTCAAAGGAGGGCTAGAGAGGGACAAAGATGGCACTCGGGTCACTTAGGTGATGATCTTTCCGTGTAGGTCCCCGACTGGCCTCGGAAGCCACCTACAGCTGGGAAGTCCCCATTCCCCAAGGGAAGAGACAGGAGCAAGAAGGGAAAGACAAGCCCCCAGGCTCCCTCTTGGTACAGGTGGCATTTGGGGGGCCTGGGGACCGGGTTATGCAGTCTGGGGAGATTCTGAGCCTATAGAGGGGCTGTGTGGCCAAGATCGGTGCTAACTTCTGGGTTTCTGTGCTTGCCAAAACAGTTCTTGCGCCCTGGGATCTGTGAACCCCAAGATCCATGCCTGTCAGAATTCTCTGCAGGGCACCTCCCATAGCACCCGGAGCTCCTGAGCCTCCGTGCCCCAGGGGAGCCGTGCCCGCCCCCGGGAATCCGTGCGCTCCACCTAATGCTCCCGGGTTCGGTGCCTGCTGCTGGGCACCCGGCGCCCAGAATCCAAGGGGCTGCCCAGAGACGCAACTGACCTTGGCGGGCATCAGAATGATGAGTGGCAGCAGCAGAATCGGGGTGACGAACAAGATCACGAAGGACTTGAACTTGGAGACATAGCTCAGTGCGGAGGCCATCGCGGAGAGGGAGTCTGGCGGGAGAGGCGAGAGAGGGGCAGCCAGTAGCTTCACGGGCTTAAGAAGGGGCCGCAGTCCAGGGGGTTGGAGGGGGCGGCGGGAACTCCGCCTCCCATGGTGGGGCCTCCCCGCGGCCCCGGGGCGGGGCCAATCCCGCGGGGTCGGTGGGACAAGCCTGCCCCCAACTCTGCCTCTGGGCGGAGGCGGGCGGCGCCCACGGACTCCAGCGCTTCTGACGGGCCCTCCAGGAGTGGTCTGGACCCTGGCACCTCCTGGCTCTCCGAGACTTTTCTGCGGTGCCCTAGACAGGCTCCCGCGGACGGCCAAGCGGGAGTGACTGGTCATTCAGTCTGCGGGCTTAGGCGTACGGCGCCCCCCTGCATCCGCACCTGCCCTTCCTGGGCCCTGCCGGGGTCCCAGGCGAAAGTCCCTAGCGGTTTGTGAGTCTTTCGGATCCGTCTCCCCAACCTCTCCCTCCTTTTCACCTGGTTACTCCTGCCCCTCCCACTCTCACCCTGGAGGGGTCTCCCGCAGGGACCCACCGCGCGCCCAGCGCCGTCTGCTCCGCGGGCCTCCCCTCCCGCCCCCCCCCCCCTCAGCTTCCCTGCAGTGTCCGCGCTGCTCTGGGCACAGGACTCGTCCCCAGCGCGCCGTCTCCCACCCAGCGCATCCCGGGCACTCTCCATCGATCGCGGAGGAGGTGAGGCCACCGTCCTCCGCAGCCCGGCGTGCTTTCGCCCTCCAGCGGACACTGGCGCAGCCCGCCGACGCCCAGCTGGCCCTGCGTGCGCGGAAGGCGGACTGAGCCCGCCTGACAGCGGCAGCTACTGCCATTCTACAGGGGAAACGAGAGTCCCAAGAGGAAGGGACTTAACCAAGGCTGCCCTGAGAGGGTCGTTCATTCACTCGGCCCGCCTCCTGCGGACAAGTACTGAGCACCTATTCTGTGCTAAGCCCTGTTTTGTGCGCTGGAGGTACAAGGTTGCAGACACCACCACCCCATCACTTTCTTCTTTCCTCCCTTCTCCTCCTCTGCCTGCCGGGCTTCACATTCTGTAGCTTTCTTTGGGGGAGGCCTACCCCTGTTTGTGGTTTAACCACAGCCTGTTCCTTAGTGATTAGTATCCTGTGTCTTCAACCCAGCCCTGGTGCCAGAGTCCCAGATTCTCCATATTTCCACCTTTTTCCAGCCTGGATGTGCCTCAGGCCCTAAAACTCAACACATCCTAAATCAAATTCACGAGTCTCCTCCTGTGACCTCCACCTAAGGACAGGTATTCCCCCAAACCCTTCCTGTATCTTTCTTCTGTGCTCCCCCTTTGTAATTCTCATTCATCTAAACCTGGGTTTCCCTGCCTCCCCCCATCCCAGCGCACTTAGCACTGTTTGTACCTGTTTAATTATTGGTGTGATTTTTAAATTTTTATTTATTTATTTATGGCTGTGTTGGGTCTTCGTTTCTGTGCGAGGACTTTCTCTAGTTGTGGCGAGCGGGGGCCACTCTTCATCACGGTGTGCAGGCCTCTCACTATCGTGGCCTCTCTTGTTGCGGAGCACAGGCTCCAGACGCGCAGGCTCAGTAGTTGTGGCTCACTGGCCCAGTTGCTCCGCGGCATGTGGGATCTTCCCGGACCAGGGCTTGAACCCGTGTCCCCTGCACTGGCAGGCAGATTCTCAACCAGTGCGCCACCAGGGAAGCCCCATTGGTGTGATTTTTATTTAACGTTTGTTTTATTCATCACCATATGTCCAGCCAGCACCTTTTACAGTGCCTGATCTGATATGTGCACTCAAAACTTCTTCTCTGGGATGCGTGAGTGAATGCAAGTTGTCAATGAAAAAAATCAATCAATAGTCAATCTAAGAAAGAAATGGAAATTTTTATTACAGCCAACCTGAGGATTAAAACCCAGGAAATAGTCTTTCAGAAAGCTCTGAGCACTGCTTTTCCTGTTAGAGGTCCAGGCACTTAAGTTTTTGAGACAAAGGGTTATACATCAAAGTAACATGTTGACGGTTTACGTAGTCCAACAAGGCAAGTAGTGGGTTACTGTGACCCCTTACAGCGTTGAAAGAGGAATGTTATCTCCTGAGGAGTTACCTCGCTGGCGCCAGGAGAAAATACCCCCCCCTCCTTTTTTTTGGCGAGTAGGCATTCCTGTGTCTTCTGAGGGGGTCTAGTTAATGTATAATGCAGATGCACAATGCACATTAAAGGGACGAAAGTAGTGGCTCAAACAGGCAGAGAGAGAATTTTATGTTTAAAATGTTTCTTGTCCTGCCTTAAAAATAATTGTATTTCCTCTAAGTAAACCAGTTCCTTACAGTAATACAACTGCTTTTATTACCCAACCGCACTTGGGTCCGTTAGCCAAACACTCAGCAAAGCCAGTCCACTGACACTAGGCTGTGGTGAAGTGTGGTGTTTATTGCAGGTGCCAAGCAAGGAGAATAGGCAGCTCATGCTCAAAAAGACCCAGACTCCCCAATGGCTTTCAGGGAAGAGTTTTTTTTTTTTTCTTTGCGGTATGCAGGCCTCTCACTGTTGTGGCCTCTCCCGTTGCGGAGCACAGGCTCCAGATGCGCACGCTCAGCAGCCATGGCTCACGGGCCCAGCCGCTCCGCGGCATGTGGGATCTTCCCGGACCGGGGCACGAACCCGTGTCCCCTGCATCGGCAGGCGGACTCTCAACCACTGCGCCACCAGGGAAGCCTGGGGAAGAGTTTTTAAAGGCAACATTTGGGATGAGGGTTGCAGGGGACATGACTTTCTTCTGACTGGTTGTTGGTGGTGGGGTAACAAGGTGGTCTTGCGACTCTTGATCGTCAACCTTCTGGTTCCAACTAGTCTGGGGTCTATGTGCTTGTGGTCAACATGTACCCCATCCTCCACCTGGGTGGGGGCGGGGGGGAGAGGTCTTAGTTCTTGCAGAACAATTCAAAGATGTGTGTCAGATTGTATATATATCCCTCGAGGAGGAACTAGTACCCTGTTTTATTGCTGACCTATTGTTTCTTGACTGCTTTTCCTCTGTTCCTGCGTTCCCTCACTTCCCTAATTAATAACTGCTTGAGTCTGCTCTTTGGAATTCAGGGAAGACCTAGGAGACCAAAGCCTTTTTCTACAAAAAAGAAATGGGTACGGAGGGGCTTTTTTACCCAGGAGGACCCCACAGGGTCCTGCTCGGTTTCAATCCCCCTTTTCTTTGATCCTCCTCAATCCTAAGGGGAACAGGGGCAGGACAAGAAAGAGAATAAAATTTCGGATAGAGAGGTTAATCATAAACTCAGCAGGGGAACTCGGTTTTAAGGGGACTCGATTTCACTTTACAGGGGGTATACGTGGCTAGAGCGTGGACTCTAGAACTGGACCGCCTGGATGCATGTCCTGCCCCTAATCTCATCCTGGCTGTGTGCCTTATCAAGTTGCCCTCTCTGAGCTTATTTTTTCACAAATAACACCAACTTTGATTTGAGAAGGTTGCTTTGAAGATTATATGAGTTAATGCTCAGAAAATGCTTACCAGTGCCCTGGCATATCATCAACAATCAGGAAATATTTGCTCTTGCAATTATGTGCAAAATACTCTTAGTGTCAGGAACAATGGGGAAGGCTTCACCCAGGAGGTGGCATTTGAGCTGAGACTTCAAGGCTGAATAAAAATGTGCCAGGCAGCAGTGGAAGGTAGTCAGAATCACCAATGAATGATAAAGTGTTCAAATCGTTGAGAAAAATCCCGAGATAATTCAGGAATACTGGAGACTAAAGTGCAGTGACAACAAAAATAAGCTAATAACTGGAAAGATTATACCAAGTTCATGGGTAGGAAGACTAAACATTGTAAAGATATGCATTCCTCTCAAATTAATCTATAAATTCATTTCAATTCCAATGAAAATCCCAACAGAATTTTTATTTGACAAGCTAAATCTAAAGTTCAAACTTTTGCAAGGAGCCGAGAATAGATAAGACACTTCTGAGGAGAGGGGGGAAATGAGTCTTATCAGAATAAGACTCACTAAGTGATAGTAACTGACATAACCGTTAGCTATTGACATGAAGATAGAAAAATAGATGAGTAGCGTAAAATGAAGAGCCTAGAAGTAGACCCAGGCTTAGATGGAAACTTGCTACGCAAGAAAGATTACATGGACTAACCAGTGCCTACTGGCAGCTGCTAAACTAATTAGTTTTTAGCAGTAGAGGCATTTTTCTTTCACTAAATATGTTAAACACATAACAAAAGTTTGATCATAATATGTAACAAATTAATAAAGTTATTTGTGATTTTTTAATCCACGAGTCATTCAGTTTTTCCCGATTCTCATCAATTGAAATGGGAATTCAATTGATACGTGCAAATTTATCTACCAGAAAATACTGACAAAGTACTGATGAGGACGTGTAGCAACCACGTCTCTCATTCATTGCTGGTGGGAATATAAAATAGTGCAAACACTCTGAAAAATAGTTCGGTGGTTTCTTATAGAGTCAAACATACATTTACCATAAAACCCAGCATCACACACCTGGGAATTTATGCTAGAGAAATGAAAACTCATGTTCACACAAAAACCTATATGTGAATGTTCAGAGGAATTTTATTTACAATAGCTCCAAGCTAGAAACAATCCACGTGCCCTTCAGCGGGTGAGTGGTAAAGAAGCTGCACTTTATCCACGTGGTTGGAATACTACTCAGCAGTATAAAACAAGAAAGAAGAAGGAAAGAAAAAGAACATACTTGGATGGATCTTAAGGGCATTATGCGGAGAGTAAAAAGCCAATCACAAAATGTTACGTACGGCATTCCATTTATATAACATTCTGCAAGTGAAAAAAACTAGAGGGAGGTGGAACAGACCAGTAGATGCCAGGGGTCAGGGTTGGGGGAGAATGTGACTATAAAAAGGTGACTGAGCAGTTTTATATCCTAACTGTAGTGATGGACATACTAATCTATCCACGTGATAACGTTTCATGGAACTACACCCACACCCGCATACACACACACACACACACACACACACACACACACACACACTGCATGTAAAAATCATTAAAACCAAATAAAGTCTGTAGTTGAGTTGTTAGGATTGTACCAATGTCAGTTTCCTGCTTTTAATAGCATGCTGTGTCTGTATGGAATGCTGTGGTGGGGCAGTCTGCAGAATGGGAACTCTCTGTACTCTTTTTGCAACTCCTTATAAATTAAACTATGTTAAAATTTAAAAACCCTTTTAAAATTGCAGTAGGTAAAAAATAAACTTTAGACTAATGAATCCCATCCCTCCCAATTCATATTTTTATGGCAGATATTGTAGCAAAGAGAATGGTATTACTGTCGAGAGGGTGACATGCATAAAACATGCCTAGGAATGCAATTGGTGAATAGTTTTTCTTAAACTTTAGATACTTTTATTCGAGTCTATTTGTGTCTATTTGGGCAGGGTGTGTAAGTATTTCAATGGATAGAGCAGCTACAAGGACTGGTCACTGCTACTAAAAGCAGGCATCGCTTGTCTCCAGGCTTTAACTTGGGAACACTGTTTTATTTGTAAACAAGTTTTGGTTGCTAAAAATTCAGCAACCAAAATTCAGCTTGATTCGCTCAGAGTATAGGATGTTGCCATTAGAAGAGAGCGTTGGTCAGCTTTCGCCAGGTTCAGCTTGCAACAGCAAATATTTACTCCAGAGCTGCAAGTCGGCTGGGAGTCTGCGGTTTTCCAACTCTGCTCCCGGCTGTGGGTAGATTGTGGGCAGCTCCACACTCTTCTCATTTCTGAACTGTGGGTCTGCTTCACTTGCTCTCTCATTCCGAGACCCAGACTGAGGAAGAGGACGCTCTCAGGACACGCTGTTCCCAAGGCGGAGAGCAGGAGCAAGAGTGCTGGTGGGACCTCGCAGCACCTCTAGAGCTTCTGCTCAGGTACAGCGTACCTCATCTCCCCGCTTCCACTAGCCAAAGCAAGTCCCGTGGCCAAGTCCAAAGTCAACAGGGTGGGAATTGTACTCTGTCTGCAGGGAAGGATTGCAAAGATGGGAAGGGAATTAATAATTGTGCACAAATAATCTGACCTACCACACGTGATAAATGTTAAGTCCAGGGCACTACACTTAACATCTTTTAGAAGCGGTGTGTGTGGAAATGGGATCAACTTATTTGAGTTATATGAGCTTGGTTACTTGAGTTACAAGAATTCAGAAGTGAGATGGTTGTTACAGGGATATAAATTAACATAGCTCTTCAAACTGGAAAGTGAAATCAGACTTTTTTTCATACAAAATAAGTCTTATTTGGATGATTACTTTGACAATAAATACTGACTTTGCCAATTAGGTTATATAGAGGATGTTTCCCATAAGCCAACTGTGCTAAATTTGTAGCTTCAATATTTTGACACATGTATAGTTGAATCTCATGATAACAGAAAATAACTGTCCATTGTAACAGATGTATTGAAATTGTAAGATGTATTACAATTAACAATATTTTCATTTTCCCAAGTCTTTCTGAGTATATTGAGTCTTAAGAGATGCTTCTATGGTGAAAGAGGTATTTAATTATCATTTGAAAATCCTAATAAAGACTTTTTGGTGGAATTCTTGAAAGTTGAACAGGAAAATGACCCTAAAAGTCTGAGCAGCAAATGCTTTTCTGAGCCAGGTGCTTTCCAGTTCTTTGCTGTCAGTGAAATTGAGTGAGAACCAAATCAGGCTGCCAAATGATACAACATCCAAAACAATTTTCTATGATAGATCATTATGCGATTTTTAGTGAATTTGGTGCAACTTGGGAAAGTTCATTGAAGTAAGAAACTCTGCTCTTAAAAATCTTCTATTCCTATCTATTTACCTCAGCAAAGTTGCTCAGAGCCTACATCTATAACAGAAAATGAGGATAGAATTGATGCTGAATCTTGCCTCCACCAGGTAATAAGTAACATTCATCCATGGCTAACCGCTAACAAATCAAGCGCCATCGACCTTATTGAACTGCCTTTGCAATCAAATTTCACTTTTTATATATAATAATTATTTATAAAAATCTCTTATATTTATGTTGCTTTGGTTAAGTATATACTAATAATTACTGTCATAACTTAAAGCAGAAGAAAATTTTAACTCTTAGAGCCTTACTTTCATAAAAAATTTTGAAACATGAGTATTTCAATTTGTACACATATTTTTATTGTGGAAAAATATGGTTGGGAGAGCAGTAGAAGACTTCAAATAAAAAATATGTTAACAGAGATTTTATTAACTAAATGGAATGGAAATATAAGATAAATGAGAAACATAACTAGATAAAATTTTGGTCTGTCAAGGAAGAGTTTATTTGAGTAATTTTAAAGTGGAGGGCTTCCCTAGTGGCTCAGTGGTTAAGAATCCGCCTGTCAATGCAGGGGACACGGGTTCTTGCCCTGGTCCGGGAAGATCCCGCATGCCACGGAGCAACTACGCCCGTGCACCACAACTACTGAAGCCCGTGCGCCTGGAGCCTGTACTCCACAACAAGAAAAGCCACCGCAGTGAGAACCCCACGTGCACCGCAACAAAGAGCAGCCCCCGCTCGCCGCAACTAGAGAAAGCCCGAACACAGCAACGAAGACCCAACGCAGCCAAAAATAAATTTAAAAAAATAAATAAATAAAGTGGATAATAGCATGTATCAAATTACTATGATATTTAGATTCCATTGGAGACATGTTGAAAAGTGAAGTAACAATTTTATTTTTAAATGATATTTATAATAACCAGACATGATATTCTTTGCAACTCTCAGTTTGAACTATATGAAATTGTTAATATTCAACCATTTTCAACCTACAAATATGGCAGATTCATATGGCTCAAATTAGTATTTAAACTTATGCTATAATAACCTAAATGAGAAAAGAACTTGAAAAAGAATAGATACATGTATATGTATAACTGAATCACTTTGCTGTACACCTGAAACTAACAAAACGTTGTTAATCAACTATACTCCAATATAAAATAAAATTTTTTAAAATAAATAAAAACATTTTTTAATAAACTTATGATAAAAAATTTAGATGACAACTTAAAATGTGGAAAGAGATACATAATTTTTTCAAAATTACCTTAGGGTAATTTTGGGTAATTTTAGGGTAATGAGTGCACAAGAAGTTCAAAGATCATTGTCCTAGGAAAAAAAATCTGCACATATGTACAGGAGACATATAAAAGAAAGTTATGGTAATAGTGTTTTCAAGAACAAAAAATTTGAAAACTCCAATAACAAGAGAATAAATAAATAAATTGGGATATTTTCATGCCAGATTTTTACATAGCAGGAAAAATGAAGGAATTAGAGGTATAAATATAAATGAAGCTTATAAGTATTTGGTGAAAACTTTATAATATTTGGTGAAAGAAGTAAGTTACAGAAGGAGACTTACAGAGTGATAATGCTTATAACGTTTTAAATATGCAATATAATACTATATTTTGCTTAAGGATACAAACAGAAATAGTAAAAGTATAAAGACTAGAGGGATAAATGAACACCATATTCAGTCTGGTTTTAACCTGGTAGGGAGGAGGCCTGTGATAGAGAGGAGAGCTCCAACTATATCTGAAATGTTTTATCATTTTAACTGTGTGTGAATACAGAGATGTTTATCATATTTTCCTTTATAGTTTTTTTTTTTTTTTTTTTTTGGCGGTAGGCGAGCCTCTCGCTGTTGTGGCCTCTCCCGTTGCGGAGCACAGGATCCGGACGCGCAGGCTCAGCGGCCATGGCTCACGAGCCTAGCCGCTCCGCGGCATGTGGTATCTTCCCAGACTGGGGCACGAACCCGTGTCCCCCGCATCAGCAGGTGGACTCTCAACCACTGCGCCACCAGGGAAGCCCATCCTTTATAGTTTTTAACGTATTTTAAATATTGCAAAATAAATGCTCATAATATTTTTAAAGGGGCCTGCATATATTTAACACTAGAAAAACACTCATGAGACTCCAGGTATAAAATAAAGGAAAAAAAATATTTCAGACAAAGAATAGCTAATGTCCCACTTATTGAGTATTTAGTCTCCAAAGGTCATCTTTGGGGGTAGGGGTATAGAGGGATAGTTAGAGCAGCATAGGGATGAAAAAGAACTGGGTGTTTTTAAGTTAGGGATCTTTTTATCACTGTGTATACAAGGGAGGTCTGAATGAAAATGTGAACTTTGATCCCTTTTCCAAATGGATGCTGGGTCCAAAGTTTTGTGCCATGAAATAGTAATGGTGGCCTTGATTGGCAAATCTGAAAACACAGATTTGCTGAGTGAGGATTCAGAATTTCCCCTTTGCTCTAATTATTCAGTTCCCTTCTTGCTGAATGGCAAGTCCTTTTTTGCCCCCTCTCTCTTTCTTTCCGATACATCCATCAATAGAAAAGATAAAAATATTTGTTGGGAGGGTCTTCCCTTTAGTAAAATGCGCCCCTTTTATAGCACATTGCATTTCGTTGTTAAAGATGCCATATAGAGGGCTTCCCTGGTGGCGCAGTGGTTGAGAGTCCGCCTGCCGATGCAGGGGACACGGGTTCGTGCCCTGGTCTGGGAAGATCCCACATGCCGCGGAGCGGCTGGGCCTGTGAGCCGTGGCTGCTGGGCCTGTGTGTCCGGAGCCTGTGCTCCACAGCGGGAGAGGCCACAGCAGTGAGAGGCCCGCGTACCGGAAAAAAAAAAAAAAAAAAAGATGCCGTATAGAGTTCTATCCCTCTGAATTAAGTTGTATAATTCTTTTTATATAAAGTTGTTCAGAATCTCCACAGTGCAGATTGTCAAGTGGACAATAAGGTAACTGTAGATGGAATGGGGTTCAGCAGAGGCAGAAGCCAGACTGCAGTAGGGTAAGGAGAGGACGGGAGATGACGCATGGAAACAAGCAAGATGAGACTCTTCTCTTTACAGAAGTTCAATTGTAAAAAAAAAAAAAGAGAGATTTACTTGAAAGGGCTAGAGGGTCAAAGGAGTTTTTAATTTGTTTATTTGTAGTATTATATACATTTTAACTCAATTTATACAAGGTTTAGCAGTATGCAAAAACAATATTATATGTTGTTTATGGGTCCAAACATATGTAGTAAATGTCTAAAGGCCACGCCAAGGAATAATAAGCTCCAAATTTAGGAGAGTAGTTATATATGGGAATGCAGGGCAACAGACCTGGAGGACACAGGGGACTTCAACTATTATTTCTAATATTTTCTTAAGCTGAGTAGTGGGTGAACAGATTTTTTTTTTACTTTGACATTTAAAAATATTAATAATAATGCTTTTACTTATATAAAATAAGTGAGGGGATTATTTCAAAAAATAAACAAAATTTATAGAAAGATCAAATTTTATTTAAAGTAGAATTAGGAAACTGGAAAGTCAGGTCTTTGCTTAGAAATTTCAGAAAAGAAGAAAAAAATAGAGGGATAGCAGAGAAGATATCAACAGAACCCCAGCTGTCATTTACAATATGTAAATAAATAATCTAGTGTTGCTTAACTCCAACCAAAAAGGGACAGAGACTGGAATATAACTGTTAAAAAAAAAAAACAAGAGGAATGCAACAGAAGGGAAATTGTGCAAGCAGAAGGGAAGGTTTCCCAGTATGCCTAAACGACTTCCCTTACTATATTTGCAAAAGGTGGTTATATGGACCTAATCTGGAAGTCTGTATGTGTGGTTCTTTTCATCTGCCCTGAGGATGGTACAGCCGTCCCTCCAAGTATGGGCGGAGGAGGAAGGAGACAGAGGTGGAGCTTTGGATTGTATATAAATGTGAGTGTTCTCCCAACTGTGTGCCCTAGAATTTCTTGATTACCCTGAATATCTGGTGTTTCTTCCTGCCAAGCAGGCTACTGTTGAGGTCAAATCAGCCAGTGTGGTCTGATCTGCCTTGCCTTACTTGCTCTTCCCATCAGCGGCCATACATGGAAGTGGCCCTGGAATGAAGGATAACAGAGTTCATTTTCCTAATGACATTTCCATCTGGCTGTTGACGGTCATCATTGAGGCAACCTGTTATCTCTTTGGCTCTCCCAGCACCCTCGTACCACTAGAAAGGGCCAAGATGGCGACAAGAAGGAATTAAAGGGGCTTCCCTGGTGGCGCAGTGGTTGGGAATCTGCCTGCCAATGCAGCAGACGTGGGTTGGTTCCCTGGTCCGAGAAGATCCCACATGATGCGGAGCAGCTAGGCCCGTGCACCACAACTACTGAGCCTGTGCTCTGGAGTCCATGAGCCACAACTACTGAGCCCGCATGCCACAACTACTGAAGCCTGTGTGCCTAGAGCCCATGCTGCACAACAAGGGAAGCCACTGCAATGAGAAGCCCGTGCACCACAATGAAGAGTAGCCCCCTCTCGCTGCAACTAGAGAAAGCCCACGCGCAGCAACGAAGACCCAACACAGCCAAAAATAAATAAAATAAAAAGAAGGAACTAAAGCAAGATGTTCAACAACACTAAACAGATATTTCAACAACCAATTAATCACCCTACCTACCCCACCTCTTCCCATCCCCCAGAAGTACACACTTGCAACACTACTTCTAGCACTTTATTCCAGTATTTACCTCTATATTTCTTTTCTTTTCTTTTCTTTGGCCTGCGCCATGCAGCACGTGGGATCTTAGTTCCCCGACCAGGGGTGGAACGCGTGCCCCCTGCAGTGGAAGGGTGGAGTCCTAACCACTGGACCACCAGGGAATTCCCCATATTTCTGAGTAAAATAAACTGCGATCTTGCGACTTCCCAAGTTTATAAAATATTTCTTGACTTCCTATCATAAAAGATGAGCATGCAGCCCTCTTACACAAATCCTACCACATCACTGCCAGCCATTTCTCCTTTCCCTCTCCAGGTCTTCTCAACATTTTATATATCAACGTTCTAACTGGTGATCATACACCTGCCCGCTGCGTGGGTGGCTCATCCCTAAGGACATGAAAGCTCTTCGTCTGGGAGCCTCCAGACCTCATCCTGTGCGTCTCTTCATTTGGCTGGGCCGGGTTTGTATCCTTTATGATACACTGTAATCATAAGTATAGCACTTTCCTGGGTTCTATGATTCATTCTAGTGGATTCTCGTACCTGAGGGAGTCGTGGGAACTCCCAGACTTGTAGCCAGCTGATAAGAAGTGAGGGTAACCTGGGGACCCCCAAGCTTGTGGCTGGTATCCTTAGTAGCTAGTGGGAACCCCAGGATTTGTAGCCAGTCAGGAGTGTGGGAGGGTTTGGAGTCCCTGAACTTGCAACTAGTGACTGAAGCGAGGTGGGGCTCAAGGGGAATGTGCCTTTATCCGGTCAAATTTGATCTAACTCTGGTAGTTAGGCTTAGAATTGTATTGTGTATGGATAAATACAAAAGACCATTCTTCTCCCTCTTGATTTCTTTAGAATTCCTATGGCTTTTTAATGCACAATTTACAACATTGTCAGATGGTGTCAGGACTGAATTGTATCCTCTCAAATTCATATTTTGAAGCTCTAACCCCCAAAGTGTCTGTATCTGGAGATAAGATTCTTAGGAGATAATTAATGTTAAATGAGGTCGTAAGGGGGGGGTCCATTTTTAAAAACTAAAAGACACTAATTATTCTCTAAAACGAGTGGCTGTTCGTCAGCATGACTTATACGAAGTAAGCTTTTCTGATAGCAGAAAGATGCTCAGGGTCTAAATTTTTTCTCTTTCATTTCCCCGCCCGCCCCCCCAGAAAAGTGACAATAAAAGATTTAATGTACATGGTCATTTGTCCTGGGTCACATGAGATTTGGCAGCAACTAAGGTGGCCATTCCGTGATTGAGATTTAGAAAGTCACCAGCAAGAGGCAGAAAGCCCCAGAACACTGACCCTGAGATGTGCCTTCGGGGCACTGAAGCAATGACCATCTGGAGACAAAGAGGAGAGCTGGGATTGCCGATTGCATGCGGATCGGTAGGGGGAGAAGGTGAGGAGGTGCTTTGACCAGGAAAAGAGCTGAGAATGTGTGGAAACAGACCTCCGAAGGAATGGAAGGGAAAAATACTTGGGACCACAATTGCAGACAGAATGCGATGAAGTTGCTGTTTCTTGCCCATGAGTTTAATGACAAGCTTCCTCCCCTTTGGATGCCAACTAAGCAGGAGCCGGCAGGGCATCCCCTGACTATGCAGCCCAGCCAGGCCTGGAATCTGCCCCAAACACAATCACAGATATTCCCAAGGCTTGAAGTCCATCCAGAGACTAGTCATTTGATGCAATTGCCTGTGGTCTGAAAAACAAACTCCCACCCAAACGTATTGTACCTGGGGAGACTGCAATCTCAATGATCATGTCTCCCAGGACTCAGGCCCACTCTGACCACAGGATCTTTCTAAAGGCATGACCGACAGAAGTGTGCACAATTCCACCGTGTAATTTTTGTCTGGGAGGTAAAATACGTGTGTCGTTACATCATTTTCCTTAGCGTAGCGATCCCTTAAGAGAAGAAAGCCTAACCAAGATCCCTTCTCAAAGTCAACCATGGAAATAACATTTTAATATTCTCTCCTGTCTTCCGTGACCTCGTACAGCTTTCACACACAATTTCTCATTTTATCCTCAAAACAACGCATCGAGGTATGTACTATTATTCCTGCTTCCTGGGCCAGCCTAGAATTTCTGCTTCCCCCTTTCCGTCCTCCCGTTGGAAGGTCACGCTGGGCAACCCAGCCAAGTCACGTCGGAGGGATTAGTTCCCTGTGACACCCCTTCCCCCACTCCCCTGACCCACAGGCCGGACACAAAAGAGGCTGCCGGAAACTCCTGACCGCTGCCAAGCCGGTAGCCGCAGTGCCCTGGAGAGGAATTCTCAGCTCACAACAGAGCATTTCTCATCTAGTTTTTTTATGGGTTTGGGGTTGGGGAGGGGTTGGTGACCAGCCAAAGACGGGTGGCAGAATGATGAAATCAGGCAAGCCCGCAGCACTGATTCATGTCACGGTGGGAACGGGGACAGGCTTTTGTGCCAACCAGAATGTGCCTTGGTTACACACTCCAGTTAAAAATAGTGATGGCTCAGGATCGGCCATGGTGGTCCAAAAGAAATTTTCCTTCGTCTGTAATATTCTAACTGCTTTCAAAGCAAACATATTTCTGCATTAGTTACAGAATATAAGTTATCTTTAAAATTCAGAAGGAAATGGCCTCCGCTGCTGTTTGGAGGGCCCTTGGGTTCTGGGGTGGGGTGGGGTGGAGGTGAGGGTGCAGGGAGATTTCTAACTTCTGCTCTGATTATCTCAGACCCGCACTGTGCACACCCGTTCAGCTCAGCCAGCGTTTACCTGCCCGCTACTGCACAGCCCAGGGCTTCACGGCCTACCAGGCACAAGCACACGGGACCCTCTGGAAGAAGGTGATGAATCAGAAAGAGTCTGATGAAAGAGGTGATGAATCTCAAATCACCTACACCCGTGGTTGGCTGAGGGCAAGTTGGGGCAACGGACAGACAAGCAGCCAACCATAACCAGAGGCAGAGGAGGTAGGTCCTGTATCAGTCATAATGTCAGAGTTGGCCTTGAAGAACTTGTGGAATTTTGAGATGTAAGGAAGGGATGGTGCAGGGGTGGGCCAGCCCGGGAAGAGGAAACATCTTGGAAGACAATTAGGATGTAGGTGAAAAAACTCATGGTCATTTCCAATTCCACCGCCATAGCCCCCATCACTGATCCTTGTGCCCCTGGAACATCTCACCTGTGCAGCCCTCTTTGACATCTCTACCACCCCCTCCATTCTGGGGGATCTCAACAGGAGACAATGTGTGTGAAAGCACAGTTTTTTCCACTGTTGTTGCTATTCATAAAACTGCCTGGAGATAGACAGAAGTGGGAAGCAAAGGTCAGAGGGATTAAAGAATTTGCCCAGGGCTTCCCTGGTGGCGCAGTGGTTGAGAGTCCGCCTGCCGATGCAGGGGACGCGGGTTCATGCCCCGGTCCGGGAAGATCCCACATGCCGCGGAGCGGCTGGGCCCGTGAGCCATGGCCGCTGAGCCTGCGCGTCCAGAGCCTGTGCTCCGCAACGGGAGAGGCCACAACAGTGAGAGGCCCGCGTACCGCAAAAAAAAAAAAAAAAAAAAAGAATTTGCCCAGCTGGTGAGGAAGGGAATCAGGAAGTTAACCCGGGTCACCCCCATCCCCACCAGCTGTCAAATAAGGTAGATGGTGTCTGGGTTTATAGACCCCTAAGTGAGATCACCCTGGTTTCAATCCCAGT